>NC_139460.1:302320000-303520000 GCF_057233095.1 Heloderma suspectum | reverse complement strand
GTAGTATGTCCTGTAGAAGCACATGGAGAATAAGAAAGTATTTGCATGGGGTTTTTAAAGGGCGGGACAAGGAGAACTGAAGCATTACAGGGGTCCACTAGGGAAAGCAGAATAAACCATATCTTGACACACACACCCCGCAAATCCTGCTCAGGTCAGGTGTTCAAAAGTTGTAAGTGTGGAGGGGGTTTAGGATGCACACTCCAGTCCCATTGCCTCTGCATGCGACCTCCCCATGGGAAAGGTCTGAAGAAGAAATGTGATGTGTTCCAATGAACACAGTGTTCACTGGAATGCAGTGGTTTCGATTGCATTGAGCTTTGCAGTCGAGCTCACCTGAATGCATACATTTTCTCTGCAGACCTGGCCCATCAATACAGGGCATTCACAAGCAGAGAGGGTGGATCATGAGCTTTCGCCCCCACTCCCTTCTAGGGATGTACAGACTGTGTAAAAATCCACTCTATCCGTGTTTCACAGATTATCAGGTGCCTTTTGTTCCATCGTCTGCCCACAGATGGATGTGAATTTTCTTTTTCATCATGCAGAAAAACACGCAAATAATTACATAAGTATTTACATAAATATTTACATAATGTACCTTAGTACGTAACATTTAGCATATTGTCTGCCATTTCCATTCAATGTTTTCTCAGCAGAAACTTACATATTTTCCTACAAATGTATATGCATACATTTCAGGAAAGTAAAAAAAAATTAAAAAAAATCTGAAAGTCCACGGACTCTGCACAGCCTGAGGGGGTCACTCTTGAGTGGATTCCACAGGCTGGATTCTTAGAAATCTGACCTCATTTTAGTCTGTCTTAAATTTCTCCAGCATCCCCGCTCCCTTCTGCACATACAACTTTTGAATGCCATAATAGAGCTTTAGGGTGCAATTCTATGCATGTTTAGACAGAAAGAAGTCCTACAACTCCCAGCATTCCCTAGCCAGCATAGGATTGCACTCTTTATGTCTGGATCTCCATATAGCAGATGGTGTCCTGAGCACAGAAGGCCACCAGGAGAGTTGCCATCAAACATACCCAGGGCAATGCTTAGAAGTGGGTGGGATGAGATGCTACTTCTTTCCTGGCCAACGTAAAACCATCCTGTTTCAGTAGATGTAACTGTGTCTGGCCAAATTAGGGACAAAACCAGCCCAGCCCCTTTTATTCTCCCATTCTGTGAACTGATCCAGGGCTGATAGTATTAAATACCAGCAAAATGGTGATCTACAGATGGAGGATAAGGAAGATTGCTCCAGTACAATTGAGGCCTATTGTTTGTCCACTGGAACATCAGTGTGCAATTTAACTGTAGCACTTAATGTCTCCATCTAGATTGAGGAGTTTTAACATCTGTGTGCACATTTCAAAGATTAGAAGAAGAAGAAGAAAGGGCTGGAATTCAAGCTACTTATACATCACATGGAGCTTGCTTGAATTTCCTGTCACATGTAACTCCAGTATCCACTTCCTAGATCAGCGATAGGCAGCCTGGTGCACTCAGGTTGCCTACCTCTGTTCTAGATCTTAATCGCAAGGAGTTATTCCACACCAATGCTGGAATGATAGCAATGGGCTTACACTATTTAAAATCTGGAAAGCTTATGGGAGTTGGGGATCTAGGTCCATTTTGAAATATTTAAATAAATATTTTAATTCATATGTATTTAATTAACATGTATTTCATAAATATGTATTTTAATGTATTTTAATTATATGTATTTATTATTTTAATTAATAAGTATTTAAGGGAGCAATCCTATCACCACTTGACACTGTCTAGAGGGCCACAGGATGTGCTTCTTTCTGGGAACCGACCTCTGAGTCCGCGCTCCGAGGTCGGTTCCCAAAAATCTGACCCCCCCCATCCGCACAGCCTCTGAGGCATCCTATGTGTCATGCATGCAGCTTCCTCTCCTGGTTGGGCCCCTTGCAGCTAGACAGCCAAAAATGAAGAAGAAGAAGGAGAAGGAGAAGGAGAAGGAGAAGGAGAAGGAGAGGAAGAAGAGGAGGAAGAAGAAGAAATACAGTTCAATCCTATGCATGTTTACTCAGAAGTAATCCCATTGAATTCAGTGGGATTTGCTTCTAGGTAAGCATCTTAGGATAGTATCCAGTGTTAGTCTGATGTGGAGTAGACCCATTGAAATGAATGGGATATAAGTCGGTTGTGACTACCTTAAGTCTCATTCACTTCAATGGGCCTACTCTACACAGGACTAACATTGGATACTACCTTCAGAGCAATTCATGGAAGACAGATCTATCGATGGCTATTAACCATGACAAACCAGTTAGAGCTTTCATAAGTAGAGGCAGTCTTAAGTTTTGTCGCTGCATTCTTGCAGGCAATTATATCTAGAACCAGGCCAATATTTTTCTTACAAAATGGGAGATAGCTATAAAATCCTCATCTTATTTATATTTTGTGTGCCTGAATTGTCTTGTGTCCATTTATTCAATGAAGTGGCATGTGTCATATATTTATTTATTTATTTATTTATTTCTATACCACCCAATAGCCGAAGCTCTCTGGGCGGTTCACAAAAATTAAAACCAAACAGCACACAGTAAAACAATTTAAAATATATAGAACATTAAAACCACAATATAACAATACAACCACAATAAAACCTAGCAGCAGTGCAGGAGTTTAAAATACAGATTTAAAACAGCAAAGCTAAAAGTTTAGAAAGCTAAAATGCTAAAACGCCCGCGAAAATAAAAAGGTCTTAACCTGGCGCTGAAAGGAATACAATGTAGGTGCCAGGCGAACCTCACTAGGGAGCTCATTCCAGACCCGGGATGCCACAGCAGAAAAAGCCCTCCTCTTAGTAGCCACCCGCTTCCTTTGGCAGGGTCTCATGGAGAAGGGCCACTGATGATGATCTTAAGGTCCGGGCAGGCACATATGAGAGGAGTCTCTTTATGTCATGAGCTGGATTGTCTGCATGTCTGACAGTAAAAGCTAAAAACAAAGAGAGCTGGATTTGGTTGGTTGCTTCTTGAAATAGCTGTATGTGTAAGTCTTCCTGGGGGGGAAAGAGCATAGCATTCATCTGACACATTGTTTTTCATTTGACATTTGAGAGATTTTATCATTTCTCACATCACGACATTCCATCTTATGTAAGATGTGGGGGAGATTAAAAACAACAACAACCAAACATCCTGAGAGTCTGTTTTGTATGAACCTGGATCAGTTTCAGACAAGAAGCAGATACATCATGAAGCTGATGAGATGTTCTTTTCAATCGTCAGGCATCATTCATAGAAATTGTAACTGAAGACACCATCTGTCATGATGATCTTAATGAACAAATGTGCTATGTATAAGCCAGTGTTCAATGACATAACCAGTACCAATAGATAAGCTTACGTAGTAAGGCTATGAGTTGGTTTTCCATAATGGTGAGGGGGGATGAAATCAGGTCTCAATCTATCCCACACACTTGCAATGCTACCAAGTCACTTCATCTATGGAGATACGATCAAGAGCAGGCCTTATAACCACAGTATGAGTGGATCATGTCCATCATGCATTATTTTATTTATTTGTACAATATAATTTGAGTCCCATCAGCTTTCCAGGTGCAGAATTTGGATGGAGTTGGGGTGGGGAGACCATAGCATGAAGAGATTGAAAGAGATTCCTTAGAACGATAGTTAATTTGGGATTGACAATTATTTTTTTTCAAGCCACTAGAATTACAGTTTGATAATCAAGAGACACATGGGAAATGTAGATCTCAGTCTTGTACTGGAAAGATCCCAGATCAACCTCTAGGCTCATATTGTTCTCCCTGAATCATCAGTGCATATTTCTCATAACTATCAGTCAGGTATTTGCAGGTACAGTGCTAATGAGGAGCTGGGTAAGAGGGAAGCATTTGTTTTCCTGACCAACATAGGCTAATAAATTGTACTATAGCCTAACAAAACTGTGGCATATGTCCAACTCCTGGTATCTATTCCTCTTACTCCACAAGGTCACACTGACATGTCCTCTTTTTGTATATGGGTAGGCAAAACCAAATGATGTCAGAGGCTGCTGCTTGTAAAGCATTTTTAAAAATTGGAATGTAAAAACCTTCATATTTCACACTGATTTGAAGCAAAATGTACATGCTGAGACATCATTTATAGAGCCATTTTAATACAGAGAGCACTTTTAATACAGACTTTTTCTTTACATCTTCACAAGATCTCTGTGGGGTTAATTCAATGGATATTCTACCACATTTCCAGGGCTGGCAATTGAACATAAAAAGAGAGGTTGTTACTTTCACAGTAAGCCCATGACATAGCTGGGATCTATGACAGAATTAGGAGCTGAAGCATATTCTCCAAGATCTAAATCTGCTGTGCAGTTCACTTGATCACACAGATCACAGCTGTAATGGATAATGTTAGATAACCAACAGTATCAGTGCATTCAGATGACAGAGAGATGCTTGTAGTTGTGGTGACATCATCTGAATTCAGGGCAGAATTTAGGATTCTGAAACTTCTCTTAAGACCTCAAATGTCAGGGAATGCTGTGAGAAGCCCCCATTGCTTTCAGTGAATGTGTACTGCATTCAGCTAGGACATGCTATTCTTTATGCAGTGTTAAGCCTACAAAACTCTTGATACAGTGTGTGAAAAAGAAAAACACATGTGCAAAAACATTGAAGTCCCATGTATAATGTTCACATCGAAATAATGGCAGCACTAATGGGACAGACATGTGGTGAGATTGACACATATACAATAGTCTTACATGATGGTGTATTATGGGGTTTCCTGCACAGAAATGAATTGCATATAAACAGTTCATCTGCTGTGAACCATTGTATTCAAAGAACCTTGACAGAATTCAACACCTTTCATAGATGTGACCAGTGCATGCCTGTCTATTTCACTATGGTAGAGTTCTACAAAATTATGCATGGTGTGGAGAATATGGATAAGGAGACATTTTTCTCCCTCTCTCATAATACTAGAACCTGGGGTCATCCTATGAAGCTGATTGGTGGGAGATTCAGGACAGACAAAAAGAAGGACTTCTTCACACAGTGCATAGTTAAGCTATGGAATTCGCTACCACAGGATGTAGGGATGGCCACCAATTTGGATGTCTTTTAAATGGGGTTAGAGAAATTGCTGGAGGAAAAGGCTATCATTGGCTACTAGTCTTGGTGGCTATGTGCTACCAGTTGCTGGGGAACGTGGGTGGGAGGGTGCTGTTCCGCTCATTCCCTGCTTGTGGGTTCCTGGTTGACAGCTGGTTGGTCACTATGTGAACAGAATGCTGGAGTAGATGGACCCTTGGTCTGATCCAGCATGGCTCTTCTTATGTTCTTACTACATGTGCATGATGCAGGGATGTTTTGCAAGTTAGGGCTCATCAACATATGGCCGAACAGAACTATCTGTATACATTGCAGGTGACGCATGCAGGACTGACATAATATCCATAGCAGAAATTCACTTTGGGGCAACATGGTGCTCACTGTTTCTATGAATTGACTTTGGTATATTCAGGACAACACCCCTGGATCAAGTACAGCTGGGGACCTGATGCCTCTTATGAGTTTGCACCTGCCTGTTTAACCTGGCAGGATAAATATTGTGCCACAACTGAGAAAAGATCCAAATATTTCTTACTTTTTTATTGTTCTGATCATCGACATGTGACAAAGACAGAACTGAGAATAATACTCTGCTTATAGGGAATTAGCTACAGATATTTTCTAATCATTTTTTTCCAGATACAGCAGAACTTTAACTGGTTGAAAAGGTAGTTAATAGTTGCCCGAACTGACTGTTGAATGGACCGATCGCTGAAACAGAATACTCAGAATATAGCAATAAAAGCCACAGGCTTTATCCATGCCCACCAAAGGTGCAGCCACATGTGTGAATGTACCAGCATAGGTCTCAATCAGGGATGGACAAATCAGTCTATTTCCAGTCCAGGTCAGTTTCACGTATATCCATTCATAAGTCCATTCTATCCAATTTAGGCATCAGTCTGTGGGTTGTTTTTTTTAAAAAAAAATCTGCTCCAAAATAAAATTACATTTATTTCTGTACATAATTTCTCCTGACATATGCATTTTGTACACAGCTTTCACCAATATATTTTTGAGCCATGAACTGCATCACAAAATTGAGAGAAGTGCACAATCCAAAGGGTAACTGTTGCAATCCACGTATTAGTCCAAGAGGCACACATTAGGCCAGTTCACATAGTTTTGTGGATGAAACAAAACTCTCCCCCATCCCTCGCAGAATCCACCCTCCTTCCAATTGTTTCTCCGAATATTTTTGGCTCACTGAAAAGCCACATCATGTTCCAGGATGTTTATTCCCCAAATGGAATAAACATCCTGGCTTGGTCGTTGTTGTTCCCCATTAGAATTGCAGGCTGGCTCCTTCACACTGAGATTTCATCCTGCGATTGAGATTGCTCCTTCATGGAAGTTTGCGGGCTCTTTTCATGATGCCGTAGCTCTCCAGGGCATCTCCTGCACTAAATGCCCTTTCCTTTGTTCCGATTTTAAATAGATCGCAGATAATGAGCTATCAAATGATGTTCCGCTTCAGTTTCTCCGTGAAAAGAGTTAAAGTGGCAAGAAGAGGAGCGAGATCAATGAAAGATAATGGAAGACTCGGATACAGGGAGAAGGAGGGGGAAAGGGAAGGGGAAAAAGGAAGCAGGTGAAAAAGGGAGTCATCGTGATCCTGCATTTAAAACAGAAGCAGAAAGCCACATTTTAAATGCAGGATTTTAGGCTGGTGTAGAGATACCCATAGTATCCAAGCTATTTCACATGCTTCCTAATTCTGCACAGCTGGATTAGAGAGCAATCCTATGGGTGTCTAGCCCAAATGATGGAAGGCTGTGAATTATGAGCTGTCTGTTTATGAGGGATCCTGATGGTAGGATGGAAGGAGCTATGGAGGCTCTGTATGAGCATATTTTGTTAGATGAGCCTCAGAGCCCATCAAGCTTGCTCACTCTGGACGTCAGGAGTGGGGACGGGGATGAGAGGCCATTGGATCCAATTAATCCATTGCCTCTGCCCACTGGCCTGCCCCCAGCATATGCATTGCCTCCCTTCTTGAGTTTGGAGTCCTGACTTTGGGAGATGGCGCCATTGTAGAGTTTTCTGTGGTGGCTGGAGGGACTTGGGGGAGTGGCGCAAGATCCACAGATGGATCTCCTCGTTGAAGCTCTCCCTCTAGCCTCAGCAAGGGAGATTTGATGGTGTCTCAGATGCTGTTTGGAAGGCCATAGAATTGTGCCATATTGAAAAAAAAATTGTGCTCATACTGAAAAACATATTGAGTATGTAAATCATCACTTTTCTGCAGCTACCTTATAACTTTTCGGGGATACCTCAGTTTCTTCAACTGAGAATGTGTGCTTTTATTGATTTATTTTTTTGCTCCCAGAAATGACAGTGACAGAAATGCATTGCATCCCTGTGTTGGAAGTCTGTATCTGCATCCCAGTCCACTAATTAATTGCCTTTCCCCTCTAATTAATTGCCTATCCCTCATGAACTGTACACTCCTTGGTAAATGTCAAATGGGTATAAAAGTTGAAAATCCAATTCCATATGATACTGAATATTGGGCCAGAAGAATAATTCTTAATTTTAACTGATTATCTCATGATCCAGCAATAAAATGTTACCCTTTGAATTTTCAATAAATCAGGTGGCAGGTGGGGAGGAAGAAGGGTAAAATGGTGTGTGGTGTATTTAGAGGAAAATGGCATTGGTAATCAGAATTATTTTTCAATTAATGTACAAAGAGATTTAAATTTAGATTAATGCCACCCATTTCATGTTTTACAGGAAATATTGACGAAGCAGAACGAGACTGGAAAGCAGGATTCCTTCGCTGGAACAATTACATGATGGACTGGAAAAATCAATTTAATGATTACACTAGTAAGAAGGAAAGCTGTGTGGGTCTCTAATTAAAAGTTTCAGCCTTTCTGGAATGCCTGCATTGTCAAAGATCAAGGCAAACACAGAGGTAGCTAATGTAGCATATCCAGCAATATGAAGTGTGATGCAGACTCAGTGACACATCACAAATATACTGGTCTCCCAGGTCTATTTCTATATCATCTATCTATCTATCTATCTATCTATCTATCTATCTATCTATCTATCTATCTGTCATCAGTATTATAAAGCATTTCCACCCTTCAACGCTTCAGGAAATGCAAAATAGACTTACAGAGCAATCCTACTTTGCCATTGGAGGAACCAAAGATCTTGTGCTGGCAGGGTGGAATGGAAGGAAGAGAGATATGTTTGCTAGTTTTTGTTCCCCCATCTTTAAAAAAAGAATTCCTTCCCATTGGTTTGAGTTGCTGGGGTAGATCTGCTGCTGGTTTGGGGCATCTCTGGGGACTGCCCCGCACAGGATGCCACTGGCACATCCCCAGAAAGCCTCCTTTAATCCCTCTTGGATGTTGGAGTTCCAACATCAGAGAAGCATCAACTGTGGAGGTTTCTGCAGTGGCTGAGAGGGAGTTCTGAGCTTGGATCTTCTCCATGGGAAGACTTCTCTTTCCACCCTTGGAGGCAGAAGACCAACATACCCTACGGCCCCTCTGATACTCTCTTAGGGACCATAGGATTTCAGCCTCAGAACAATTAAATCCTAAGGGTTCTTGATGTACATACAGTGGCCCTGATCCAACTCTAGTTGCAAGTAAAATGAGGTGCTAAAATTAGACTACTTGCACAGGCATGGGGATAGGGATTTCAGTGCACATCAGAATGTGCATCCCACTTGGAGTGAAGCAGTATGAATAGACCCACATTTGGGTGTGCATTCAAATGCATGTCAGAATGCACATCCCATTTATGCCTGCAGTTCTCAATCCAGCACATGATGCAAGTACACATAAACCTGTTTATGTTAGGTGTGTCTCCTTAGCTGGACTGCAGCAAGTGAGTTTCAATTTAAAGAAATATCGGTAATGTGGTAACATGCACAACAAAACTTTTTGTTTTCCTTTAAGCACACAGCAGAAATATCAGTATTCTAGAACACCACCATAGGAAGGTCAATTGGCTCAGATCTCCAACTACAATGTCATAGCATTTTAATCCTGCTTCAGCTCAGCTGTAATTTAGTGGTTAGGAACATATAAAGAGTTGCTAACTTAACAGGATGAAAAAGATGATGTTTTCTTGTTAAATCAAAGGGGGTTTGAGGGCTGCTGCTAATCTGAATTTCTTGTTCCTTGAAAATGAAACATTCTGGGGATCAAAACACTCAGATTATACCATTTTGCCCTATTTACAAAAGAAGAACTGAATGCTTTCCTCAAACTGGATCAAAGAGAGACCTATTTAGATGAACCTTTCTTCTCCCTGTAGCCACTTTCACCTGGATCATATCATCCACCAGGAAAGAGCACTATTTCTTTTACCAACTGTAGCACTTCTCATTTGCAAAGTGATTTGCACCCATCCATTATTCATTCTAATAAAATCCCTGTGTGGTAGGTCAGTGTTATTCCTACTGTACCGCTTAAGAACTTAACAGCACAATCCATTAGAGGTTTACTCAGAAATAAGTCCCACTGAGTTCAATGAAACTTACTTCCAATTAAGTGTGTATGGGATGGTAGCCTGATGGGATGAAAGGCAAGGTACAATCTAGCTGTCAGGTGTAAGGCATTGTTGACAGGTGAATTTTGGAGTTTGGGGTGGGGGGAAGCTGCAGGACTCTTTAACCATTGCCTCCCCCTCTCCCCTGCTTAGCTGTCTGTGTATTATGTAAACAAACCTGAGGGCTAGCAAGAACATATACATGAATTTGTGCAGCATGGTGGCGGCTAACAGTTTGAACTGTGAGACAAGGAGTGCAAAATGTTTGGTTGGGGGAAGATGGTGAAAGGGGAGCTCACATTAAAAACAAAACCAAACGGAACCTTTTTTCGTCACAGTAAGGTGTTTTGTTTTGTTTTTAAATGTATTCCAAATATGACAGAGACCATAAAAAAGGGAGTCTCTCTCTCTCTCTCTCTCTCTCTCTCTCACACACACACACACACACACACACACACACACACACACATGATTCAATAGGTGGTGCAACCTGGCAGCTAAGAGTGTTAGCTGGGTGACTTCAGCTATGAACTCTGGATGGTCTTCACCAATCTGTAATACTTCAGCCTTATCCCTCCATCTGCAACATGGAGATAATTTACTGAATTATCTTCGGTGATTTAAAAATCATCATCATCATCTAATTAATTTCTATGCTGTCATCTTTTCCAAAACTGTCATCTTTTCAGCCCCAGGTTAAGACCGCCCTCTACTCCCAGGCATTTACCCAATAGCTGAATCTCTCAGGACAGTTCACAACAACTCACAAAAGTTACAAACCACAGCATTATACAACATTACATGGCACAACATTACATTATACTAAAACGTAATCTAAAAATTTAACTTACAAAATTTAAAATAATTTAAACAGCTAAAAACAATTCCAGTAAACAACTTCAATACTAGACCTGTTCGAGACAGCTGACATAAATGCTCCATCATATGCCGTTAAATGCCTGGGAGTAGAGGGCAGTCTCAACCTGGGGCTGAAAAGATGACAGTTTTGGCACTAGGCAAGCCTCAGCGGGGAACTTGTTCCAGAGTCAGAGGGCCACCACTGAGAAGGCTTTTTTCCACTGTTGCCAATTTCTGAGCCTCTCTTGCAGGAGGCACTCAGAGGAAGGCCCAGATGTTGATCATAGTGTCTGGTAGGGATGTATAGATTGTGTAAAATCTGCTCCATGTTTCTCAAATTACATTGTCTAGTGCCTTTTGTTCTGTCATCCATTCATAGGCATATTCAATTGTTTTTCATTATGCGGAAATACACAGATAATTCTGTAAGAGTATTCACAACAATTTACATAATTTACCTTAGCACATAACACTTAGCATATTCTCTGCCATTCCATTCAGCGTTTTCCCATGCATATTTCCCAGTATCAGCAGAAATGTGCATATTTTCCTACGAATAAATATGTAAAAATTTCAGGAAAGTAAAAACAAAAACAACAGCAACAATGATCCGACAGTCCACAGACTCCACATGGCCTGAGGAGGTCAATCCGCAATGGAATTAGAAATCTGAACTCATTTTAGTCCATCTCAAATTTCTCCAGCATCCGTAGTGTCTGGGTAGGTTTATGTTGGGAGAGACATTCTGTCAGATATTGCAGTCCCAAGCCAGGTAAAGCTTTATAGGATAAAAGCAGCACCTTGAAACAGGCTCAGAAATATATAGGCAGCCAACACAAATGGGCCAGAATTGGTCTTATATGCTCAGACCTTCTGGTCCCAGTTATTAATCTGGCTGCCGCATTTTGCACAAGCTGCAGCTTCTGAACAGTCTTCAATGGCAGCCCCATATGGAATGTATTGCAGTAATCTAACCATAGCATAGATTACTGAAGCCAGAGTATTCTTGTACATATAGGGGTGTAACTGGGCCACCAGACAAAGCTGGTAGATGGCACTCCATGCCAATGAGGCCACTTGATCCTCAAGTGACAGAGAAGGCTCCAGGAGAACACCCATGCTATGGACCTGCTCCTCCAAAGGGGGTGCAACCCCATCCTGAACAGGTTGAACACCCTCTGTACAGTCAGAAGAACCACCTGCTAGAAGGGGTGCCAGAGAAATCTGCAATGGAACCAGATAAGTTCAGATGTTTATGAATTCAACCCATGGATTCCACAGTGGACCGGCTTTTCCTCTGTCGGGCAGATTCTGTGTACGTGCAGGCCATTTTTTCTAATTTGTGCAGGAATTCTGCACAAATTTCCTCATAGAAAAAATGTGCGCGTGCATGCACATACACACACACACACATTGGCCAAAAATGTGCATTTGCCCCATAGGTTGAAGCATGAAAATGCACACTTCAGGGGGATTTGTGCATTTTGTGGAATCTGCACATTTCTGCACATGTGAATTTGTGCAAATTCAGAAACTAAAAAAAAATCCAGTTCCTTTGATGGGTGGACAATGGAACAAAAGGCACCTGACAACCAGCAAATCAGAGACGGAATGGATTCTACCCAATCCGTATGTCCCAACCTGCTAGCAGCACCTCAGTCTTGTCTTGACTGAGCTTCAGTTTATTAGCCCTCATCCAGTCCATTGTTGCAGCCAGGCACTCATCTAACACATTCACAACCTCACTGGATGAGGATGAATAGAGCTGTATGTCATCAGCATACTGATGGCAACACACTCCAAAACTCCGGATGACCCCACTCAATAAATAGCATGGGGGACAAAACTGACCTCTGAGTAGGGGTGTCAGAGAATTTCTCGCCGAAACTTCAGGGGGCCGAGTGCCAACGTATTCGGACCCCCAAAGTAGTTTCGGGGAGAAATTCCCCCCCGTCCCCCCCGGGATGGGACTTACCTTTCCTGAATGTCGCTCCCGGTGGCGGGTTGCAGTGGCGGTTCAGCAGGGGTTCGACAGGGGCAGGGGCGGCAGGCGGTCTTTTGACCGGCTGCCGCTGCCGCCACCATTCCAAGAAAAGTAAAAAAAAAAAAAAACGCCCCCGTGATAGGCTACGTGACGATTAACGTAGCCTATCACGGCTAGATTTGCAAAGTCAGCCATGATAGGCTACGTAAATCGTCACGTAGCCTATCACGGGTGACTTAAAAAAAAAAAAAGTGCATATGGCTAATGGCGGCGCCCATAGGGAGCCACCAGTCGCGTTCCTTATTTGGTCGCTGTAGTCTACGTAAAGATTACATAGACTACGGCGAAAATAAGGGCAACGAGTCAGATAAGCACAGGGGTCCATGGACTGGAGTCTGGAGTGCCAAACAGGGGAATGTCCACCAGGCTCCACCCCTTTCCCAGACTCCTGTGACATCCCTAAGGATCTAGTATGGAAGTGGTTTCACAAACCTGTCCAAGCAAGGACACTGTCAATGTCTTCAAGCTGCAGTGACTGAAACTCATTCAAAAAAACTAGACAAGGCTGTGCTCTGGTTAGGGATTGTGTGGGTGCCCATTTCTGTCTGCTGTGCCTGCTGAACCCTACCCCGCACTCGCTGGTCCCCAGACCACCCTCACACACCTGGTTAGCAGCCTGCAACTTACCCAGGCCTGTCCATCTCTGTCCTGATAGCCATGTTTTTAAAACACATGGTGATCGGCAGTCCGTGCCCATAGACTTATATGCAAACAGCATGGTGAATCATCCATATACTCTAGTTTCACAGTGCTATGTTGTGTATAAATCTATGGGCACGGGTTGCCGATTGCCATGTTTTTTTAAAAAAACCATGGTAATCGGGACAGAGACAGACGGGCCTGGGTAAGTTGCGGGCTGCTTACCGAGAGTGGAGCAGGGCTCAAATGCAGCCTGGAGGACCAGCAAGAAGGGGCAGGGGCTGGGCCGGTGCCTGGAGAACCCAGACAGGAGGGTGCCCTAGCTCTAGATACCTCACCTGATTTGCCTGCTGTATCATTGGAATCCTGGAAAATTATTAATATTGTTATTATTATTATTATTAAATTTATTAATCGCCCATCTGGCTGGTCACCCAGAATGCAAAATGCAAGAGATTTTATCCCAGAAGTGCCTAGCAAGTGTATTACAGCAAGCGTCGGATTGGTCCACAGC
This sequence comes from Heloderma suspectum, assembly GCF_057233095.1. Classification (NCBI taxonomy): domain Eukaryota; kingdom Metazoa; phylum Chordata; class Lepidosauria; order Squamata; family Helodermatidae; genus Heloderma; species Heloderma suspectum. The sequence continues at coordinate 303,506,308 of NC_139460.1, read as the reverse complement.
ATCTTTAGTGCCAGCATGGAATAGGCCCTGGACGACTCTGAAAAACTCTGCTGGGCAGCGCATGGAGGATTCAACAGAGACAGCATGATGTGATCAATTGATCTGTCTCTTTGGGAGTTGTCCTCCCCAACTTTATTAAAAAGTTTATTTTTCCGCCTTGGGCTCTTTCGAGGAAAGTGTGAATAATGGAACAAATAAATAAATAAGAGTATAAATTGGTCCTAAATGTGCCTCTACCAAAACATATAACATTGATATGCTTTTTTAAAAAAAATTAAAGTGTTATATCTGTGATAGTTTACCATGCAATAACTACACTTTTTTGTGGGTGAACTAAAAATGGCTGTGTGGATTTGCTCATGTACTGACAGTGGTTATTCATTTGGGGACTTCTTTTGTACACATGCAGCACTCCCCACCATGCAGAGAGATGCACGTGCAAAGCAGGATATCATGTCTATTTTTACCAACCCGCTTCCATTTGCAGCACCAGTAAAAAGCAGCCGAAAGGCCAATTAATCTGTCTGCCTTTGGCTGGCTTACAGTTACAAAACCAAGCACCTGTGGTACAGACATTTGCAGCTGGATATGTTTTGCAAGACATCCATCTGTAGTAAAGGCCACGTGCCAATGGATTTGTGCTGGGTGGATTGGGAACTTTAATCCATTAGAGAAAGCCCCAGGCATAATGAAAAGACATCTCTCTCTCTCTCTCTCTCTCTCTCTCTCTCTCTCTTTTCTCTCTCTCTCTCTTCTCTCTCACTCTCTCTGTTGTGCATTCTCTGTCATTTACATATGTAGGTGCCTTTGGTGGGGAGAATAATACTGTGTAATTGTCCCTAAGCTGATGAAGAAACCATTTAACCTGTGGCAGACGCTGCTTCTTTTTGTTATTCACTTGTTTTTTTTTTTGTGGTCTGTTGGTACCATGCCAACTCCAAGGTTGCATCTTCTGCACCACCTCCAATTACTTTAACAGTCATTTCTTCTCCCCAGGGAAGTCTGCAACCCACAATTCTGTAAGGTGGCATTACCAACCAACCAGAAAAACAACAACCAAAAACTGGCCAAGTGTTTTATTTTTATTTTCAGGCTACATGCCAGAAAAGCAACTGTTAGCGTTAAGAGACAGAGTGAGTGTGAAATTTGTATTTATGTTGCAGCATTGTGTTTTGCTTTTGCCTTGGTTTTGAGTGTGAGACAGCAAGAGCTAGGCATGCTCTGTAAGGGGTGATGGAGATGGACAGTCATAACTAATTTGCCTAAAACAGGTGAACTGTAGGAGAAGGAACAGGACACAGGAAGTTCAACTCCTTGAGAAACTGGAGGTAAAAATGAGTGAAATTACCCCCCATTCCCACGACACAGTCCCCCCCCCCAATTGCCAGCCTATTCACAGGCAGTGAATTGGGAAGGGGATTTCAGGATTTTTTTCCCCTCAGGAAGGATGAAATTATTAACAAGAAAAATGCCACTACCACTGTTACCCACTGAACCTCCCTGAAAATAGCCAATAATTTCCCCTGAAATCACCCCACCTGTTTTTGCTCCCCCAAATTTCAGCTGCCGAACAATTTTTTTTTCAAAAAAGATTTTATTAGTTTTCCAAAATAAAATCAACCAAAGTAACAAGAAGAAGAAGAAGAAGAAGAAGAAGAAGAAGAAAGGAGAAGAAGGAAGGAGAAAAAAGAAAGACAAAAGGAAGTAGATAGATAAAAACAAATGCATTCAGTTAAAATCAAATTATTTAACATCTGCTCTTATTTTTCTCCTTTACTTTACAAACTAAGATATAAGTGGAATCTATAGTATGCAAAAAAGTTTTAATTATAATTCTTCCATATATCAAGTTTATAAAGTCTCTTTTCCATAATCTGAGGAAAGGCTTCGACAAATACTGCTGTATATGTCCCTGATCAGTATATAGAATAAAATCCTGCCTGCCATATTTTATAAAAGTGAGATCTTTTGATTTTGCCTTTAGCTAATTTCAGTTGGTAGGGTAATTTTTCTGCCATGGCTATTTGCCATAATTCCATATACCATGATTCCAATAGCTGTGCAACAATTTCAAGCCAAATTAAGAACATTAGGAACAGCCTTAATTGGGAACTGCAGAAGGAGGTAAAAAGTGAAATAAAATCAGGGTTTGTGGAAAAGATTACTCCTTTTCTCTTATGCACTTGTTTCTGCAGTTTAATGCTGAGCTTTTGTAACTCAGGCTGCAATCCTATCCATGTTAAGGCCTACAACTCCCAGTATTCCACAGCCAGCCATGCCAGGGAACACTGGTAGTTGTAGGACCGTTTTCTGTCTAAACATAGACAGGTTTGTGCCCTAAGTAAGCTTTGTTGGCTTGATCTCTGATCTTGAAGACTGGCAGTATATCCCCAGTTCTCAGCTGCATGCGTCATTTGCAAAGATATGGACCTCTTTATGACCTTGTTCTCTATTTCTATTTTTAATTTAGATTCAGCCTTTAGCTTTCCAGTGATGGATTCTATCACATACTTTTATGTTCACTTCCATGTCTAAAGCTTCCCATGCTCATCTGTTCTTTGCCCAAGAAAAATGTTCAGATTCTTTCAATTCAGTAAAGTTTTCTCTCTCCATATTTCAGCATCATTCAGTTCTTGTTGAGTCGCCTTTAAATTCAGCTTTGTTTACACAAGAAAGCTTTCCATCATATGTTTTCCCCACCCCCTCCAGTTTTGCTCATTTTATCTCTCAGTTCCTTTTCATCTTTGGTGAAGTGCATTTCCTTTTTCTATTAATCCAGAGTTTTCTTTTTTCAAGGAGGATGCCATTTTTTTAAAAAAATGGATTGTTCAATTCACTTTATTTCCTTTTCTTTATGTCAGCCTTCAACTGTGCAATCTCCATTCATGAAGCACAGCTGTGAATTATTCCCATGATGAAAATGGTTTCACTGGAAAGACTGACTGTGTCTTCTCATGGTACATTTTCTATTTATCCTTCCCTGCATGATGTAGTCCCAACGAAAATCCACACACACACACATGTGCACACACCTGCTTTAAAAAACAAACAAAACCCAGATGCTTCTAGCCAAAGCCACACTGTTAGCATGATTTCTTGTGGTCCTCAGACATCTGAGAACAAATACACACCTATCTAGCTGTGAAGAGGACACACTTGCCTAAACAGCCCCTTCTTGCTTCTGGGTCCCTGACTGCTCGTGGACCCAGGAGGAAGACAACAGACAAGCAGTGAGAGATGGGGAGGAATGAGAAGCAAAGCCATTCCATCAGCTCTGCTGAGAAATGACCTCCATCAGGCTTCTCTCTCTCTTAGCCAGCATCTGGCAACAGCTATTCCATCAGGGTGAAGCAGAGAGAAAGAGAAGGGAAGTAGGCCAGCTCGGTTGACTCTGCTGAGACTGCCTTTGGCTCCTCCTCTCCCTGCCCTGTATCCATCATAGCTGGTTGTTATAGGAACCTTGCAATTTTTTGAAGAAAAGATGGTGTCTGAGTTTGCTTGTTTTCTCTCTTCATCCCTTGATGTCATGTGTTTATACGATTCTTATGTTGTTGTTTTTTATTGAATTTATGTCAGCTGTTCTGGGAGCCTTTTCAGCTGAAAAGTGGAGTTTAAAAAGTCTTTAAATAAATCATAAATTAATAAACAGCAAGCAACACAACTGTATTAGTTGGTGGAAAGGATCTGCAATGCAATCATTTTGTTCTATGCAATTCCTCCCTCCCAGATTCATAAACACTTGGGCTTTCAGCAGTGGTTGTTCATGGCAACCGCATCCTGGCTCTGAGCACAGGAGCAGTGGAAGTGCTGATCCCAACTTCTTACAGACACACATCCCAAGATGTGTTGCATGAGGCCTGGCCATATCACAACCCACCCTGAGACTATTGGCTTCGGTTGGCTGAATCAGAAAGTCTCAGAGGGGTTCTAGTCCCTGTACATCCAAGCCTCATAGCATGGAAAGACTGGTCTCCCCTTCACCCACCAAATGATGCCTCAGGGTTAGGGATGTCAGAGAATTCTGCCACGGATCTCGGTGAGGCCGAATGCCATTGCATTTGCCCCCCCCCGAAATCCATGGCAGAACGAAGGCCCCCCCCCCCACAAAATGGGCCTGGAATGGAGCACCGTCCACGCTGACTTGCGAATGGCGGCCGCAGATGCGGCCGCAATTCGCTTCTTCCATATAGTCATGATAGGCTAATGCAGCGACGCCATTTGTGTCCCTGCAGAAGCCGTGATAGGCTACGTAAGTATTTACGTAGCCTATCATGACAAAACTAAGGGAAGGCAAATGGCGGCAGCTACGGCAGCTGCCATTTGCGTTCCCCCCTTTTTTTTTCTTTGCAATTTTAGCCTATGTAAATATTTACATAAGCTATTACGGGAAAAAAAAGGGGGGGGAACGCAATGTCACCCTTTGAAGAAGTAAATGACTTTCATACATCCCTACTCAGGGTGTTCACCAATAGGAATCCCCTGCTTCCTATTCACCCCTGTATCTGCACTGCCCCTGCCAGTGGGACCAAATTACATCTTTGCCTATTGTATTTATTTATTTGCTTTGCTTCTTAGGCTAATCCTGCATCAGCACCATTGGAACAGTCATCAGGTGGGTAGGTGCTAGGGATGGACGAAAGTCACTTACCTGTCCTCGAAGCTTGTTCGCAGTGGGGGGGAGGCGCTTCGCTGCTCCCCCTGCGAAGTTCAGGCCGGGGGGGGAGGCTTCCCGCCTCGCCTGGCCGAAATTCAGGCCGGGGAGGAAGCGCCTCGCCTCGCCCAGCCGCGAACTCAAAAGTTTTTTTTTTTAAAAAAAAAACGCCCCCGTGATAGGCTACGTGACGATTAACGTAGCCTATCACGGCTAGATTTGCAAAGTCAGCCGTGATAGGCTACGTAAATCGTCACGTAGCCTATCACGGGTGACTTAAAAAAAAAAAAAGCTCGTACGCTAATGGCAGCCCCCATAGGGAGCCGCCATTCGCGTTCCTTATTTGGTCGCTGTAGTCCACATAAATCTTTACATAGACTAAGGCGAAAATAAGGGCAATGCAAATAGCGTTGCCCTTATTTTCGCCGTAGTCTACGTAAATCTTTACATAGACTACAGCGACCAAATAAGGAACGGGAATGGCGGCTCCCTATGGGGGCCGCCATTATCCGTACGCGCTTTTTTTTTTTTAAGTCACCCGTGATTGGCTACGTGACGATTTACGTAGCCTATCATGGCTGACTTTGCAAATCTAGCCGTGATAGGCTACGTTAATCGTCACGTAGCCTATCACGGGGGCGTTTTTTTTTTTCTTTGATTGGAATGGCGGCGGCAGCAGCCGGTCAAAAGACCGGCTGCCGCTCCCGCCCCGGACGAACACCCGCCGAACCATCGGCCGGACCCACCGCCGGGAGGGACATTCGCCAAAGGTAAGTCCCATCCCAGGGGGGGTGCGGGGGGCGGGGGTGTGTGGAGAATTTCTCCACGAAACTTGTTCGGGGGGCTGAACACGTTGGCGCTCGGCCCCCCGAAGTTTCGGGGAGAAATTCTCCGCCAACCCTAGTAGGTGCAGAGCTGTGCTACAAAGGCAGGTGCCAGGCATCAAGAGAGGAAAGCCAGAGCCAACCTCCTGATGGCCAGCCTGCACCCCTTTCCTCACATTAACCTTATGCCAGGCTGCCCATCTGTAATGAATGTGGTAAGAGAGAAGGAGATATCTGTATTCCCATATCAGACATGTTTGCTTAGAGGACATCCACAGTTCTCTAATTCACAAGAACTCTTAAGAATAAGCCCTTTAACATTATTCAGTCTTGGGAGTGATTAATGGGTGAATTAGCAAATGAAAATTGGAATGCTAAAGAGGCCCTTAGGGCATCCTCGCACAAGGATTTTGGAGGAATCTCAAGGCACAAAGACCATCCCCCCCACACACACACACAAATGAAGACATGAGTTCTTTATAGAATGTTCATAAGCAGTATATATCATATTTTCTATTTTAAAGACTTTCTCAATAAAACTGTAAATTACAAAAAAGGAAAACTTTTAGAGGAATGGATACAGTGCTGTACAAATAATGATGCTGCTTTAAAATCTATTATAAGTATTAAGGGGGACATCTTTATTTTGCGCTCTATCATGGATAGATGGATGTATTCAATATTTGATAATTTTCTCTTGTACTTTTGGTATTTCATTTGCAAAACTGTAATAAAAATAATTAGAAATAAAACTAAATAACGTGCCCATATTTGCTGGTGTTCCAATTCCCTCATCCATCCTGTCTTTAAAAAGAAGGGGAAAATGAAGACATGAGGTGTATCTTTGGGTGAAAGGGTCACAACTTCATTGGACAGTGTGAAAACGCCCCTTGGTTTTATGTGTTTAAACACAGTGTTTAGCATTTCTAGCTTCTCCATACATTGGAGGTTGCCAGGTGGGTGGGTGAGAAGGAATGGAATGGTGTGAGTGGCTGAGTACCTGTGGCTGTGTGATTGGTCAGTGAGAATGCTGACGGGAGGGGGTGCTGACTGGTATATAATATATATAATAAATTATATATATATATATATTATATATATATATATACACACACACACACACACACACATATATATATATATATATATAACATTTTATTTATGATGTGTGTGTGTATATATATATAATTTTATTTATTTCATTTCTATACTGCTCAATAGCTGAAGCTCTCTAGGTGGTTCACAAAAATTAAAATCACAGACTGCAGCCTAAAACACCATAAAATACAAAAGCTTAAAACCATGGTACAACCAGAATAAAACCTAGCAGCAATGCAGAGATTTAAAATACAGATGTAAAACACCAGGCACTCACCACGAGTGCCTCTCACTATGACACTCTCTCAAGGCTGTTAGTGGGTCCTTAAGACAGCATCTGCGTAAGTCCTTTCTTTATCAACCTTCCACCAGAAGGGGTGTTGCTGAATAAAACTAGTCACTCGATCCAACCTGATTGTCCTGTACGTATTGGTGAGATCTACGAAAAAAACAGTGCATCCTTTCTCTGGTTTTTTTCCCAGTTAGCGCACACAAATATGTATGACTAGAAGTGTTCATCTCCTCATGTTCATCTCTAAATTATTCCAGAGTTACAACAGCTAATGCGTATTCTATTAATACAATAAATGTACAAGTGGTGTTGGTGCTTTTTTCAGTTCAGGAGTTTTGTGGTTAAGTTCTTCAATTTATAGACTATTTAAAGTCTCAGTTATTCAGAGCAACGGTAGAAGCGTGTAGGCAGAAAACAGTTATCTCCACAACTCTCAATCTCCCAAATTAAATCTATTCTTGCTACATGCCTAATCACTTTCAGGGTACCTCATTACCCATCTCTTTATTACTAACCGTATCTCTTTTTTTGGTTCAAAAATAGGTATGTATATTTCAATGTGATCCTAGATTGATCTGATGTTATTATCAGAGCTCGGAAGAGCATTAGGGGTTAATGCTAGTATAACACCAAGGGATGTGAACTATCATCTATCAGGGATTGTTTAGAAAGTAATTCACATGGATTGGTTTTGTTTTGTTTTTTTCAATCTTGGGCTGCAGGGAATTAAACATCCAAAGTGATATTTCTGAAATATTAAACCTTCTCCCATTCACTAATTACAGAGATGTGAATTTTATACACACTTGTTGTTGGAGGTCTAGGAATAATTAAATAACGTGGATATGTCCCCAACCATTAAAATATTTGTTTAAATGAGGCATAATTGAACAAATAGATACAATATTTAGTGATTGGGGAACATGGGATCATAGAATCATAGAATAGTAGGTTTGGAAGGGGCCTATAAGGCCATCGAGTCCAACCCACTGCTCAATGCAGGAATCCAAGTCAAAGCATCCATGACAGATGGCTGTCCAGCTTCATCTTGAATGCTTCCAGTGTGGGAGAGCCCCCCACCTCCCTAGGTAATTGTCTCCATTGTCATATTGCTCCAACAGCCAGGAAGTTTTTCCAGATGTTCACTGGAATCTGGCTTCCTGTAACTTGAGCCCATGATTCCGTGTTCTGTACTGTGGGATGATTGAGAAGAGAGCCTGGCCTTCTTCTCCGTGGCAACCTTTTGAGTAATTGAAGAGCACTATCATCTCCCCTCAGTCTTCTCTAGGGATTGCGGAGAATTCTGCCACAGACTCCAATGAGGCCGGATTCTAAAAAATCCAGGCCACCAGAGTCTGTGGCGGAATGGAACACTTACATCCACCTCCCTGTAGAATCCTCTTCGACTGGATCCTCCGGCTCTGGCTTGCCAGCGATATGGCCGCCATGCCATATTGTTGGCTGAAGGGTAATGACCGTGGATGCAAATGGTGTCTCGGACACCATTTGTGGCTGTAAAGTCTTAGTTTAAGGTAAATGCAGCTGCAAATGGCTGCATTTAGCTTTACCTTTGCCTTTACCTTTATGGCTGCAAATGGCATCCAGGATGCCATTTGCTTCCGTGCTTTTCATTCCTGTGATAGGCTACCCAAATATTTGCTTAGCCTATCACATGAATGAGAAGCACGGATGCAAATGGCATCCCGGACACCATTTATGGCCATAAAGGTCTTAGTTTAAGCTAAATGCAGCCATTTACGGCTGCATTTACCTTAAACTTAGACCTTTACAGCTGCAAATGGCATCCTGGATGCCATTTGCATCTGCAGTCAGTCAAGTCCCCTTCAGCCAGCGATACGGCATGGCGGCTGTATCGCTGCTGCTTCGGACCTGGCCGGCGGCTCTGCGGACTCACCACAGAGTGGAACCAGATGAAGAGGATTCCAGGGGGAGGAATGGATCTCCTCTCCCCCACTGGCAGATTCCCCATGGCCTCGCAGGTAGGGAATCCACCCATCCCTATTCTTCTCTTCTCAAGGCTAAACATGCCCAGTTCTTTCAGTCTCTCCTCATGGGGCTTTGTCTCCAGTCCTCTGATCACCTTTGTTGCCCTCCTCTGATGGGATAATGGCCTTGCCCTTTTGGATTGCTATTAAAATTTCTTGCCATTCTGTTTTCTGACAAGGGCAGTGTAGGTTTAGGGTGGGGTGCACAAATCTAAATTAGCTATTTGGTCAGTGCCCTGTGATATCTAATCACATGAAGGGGAACTTCCTCAGACCTGCCACCTTGAAGACCATGGGGCTAGAGGGGGCAGGAACTACACTAGGGGTTTGCCTGATCAAAGCAAACAAGGCAAAGAAGGCCTGGGGGTGAGGGATGAAGTGAGCATGCCCCCCTCAGTATTTTAAGGTGTGGGCCATGACAACAGACCATGGGTAGTTAAAGACTAACCATTCATCGTGAGCCAGAGGAGCTTCCCAGAAAATATTCAGGAAGAAGGAGAACGTGCCTTCTAACCACAGCTTGTTGAAGCACCTGCACTCGAGGGAGAGAGTCATTTGCGAGCAGAGCTGGGTTAAAGAAGACGCAGACAACAAGCTTGGGTTGAAAACTGGGCCACATTTATTGAAATAGCTGCAAAGGGGTAACTAGGACGGGCATCTAACTGTGTCAGCGACTAGCTGGCACTTCTGGGGCGAAAACACACCCAGCCTGAGGGGTGGCGGTGATCTCGCCATCCCTCCAGACTGCCCCTTCTGGGGGAGGTAGACCTTCCTGTGTCACCCCCAACCTGGTGCTGCGAAACACCTGGGTGAGTGAGTAGGGTTGGTCTCCCAGGCAACCCTTATCCCCCCGCCGAGCTGCACAACCCGTTCGGGGGGCCTCAGGCGTCACCTGTCCCCATAAGGTGCCTCTGCATGCACACCATCCCTACTTTCCTGTTTTTTCCCGTCCTAGCCGCAAACTGGAATGTGACTGATGATAAAGACCATATTCCCTTACAGGACACACTCGACCCGCAAAACAGTGTGACGTAGGCAAAAAGGACACACAGTAATAGGCCAATCGAACTGTGAGCCAAAAAATTCCTACATGGTTCCCAAAGGGCAACCGGTAATAAACCCACACTGCTTAGGGGAGGGTGGGAGGGAGCTGAGTCGAGCCAGAGAGCTGAGATTGGGAGGGGGAGCTGAGTTTAAGGCAGCTCAGCCTGCCCCTCCCTGCATGGTGGTGCCACTGGGGTTAGGGGTTCACGAAACCCACTTACCTGGTCTTGCAGCTTTTTGCAGTGGGGGGGAGGTGCTTCGCTGCTCTCCCCCCGAAATTCAGGCCGGGGGGAGGCTTCCCGCCTCGCCTGGCTGAAATTCAGGCCGGGGAGGAGGCATCTCGCCTCGCCCGGCCGCAAAATAAAAAGTTTTTTAAAAAATGCCCCCGTTAGGCTACGTGACGATTAACGTAGCCTATCATGGCTAGATCTGCAAAGTCAGCTGTAATAGGCTACATAAATCGTCACGTAGCCTATCACGGGTGACTTAAAAAAAAAAGCACGTACGCAAATGGCGGCCCCCATAGGGAGCCGCCATTCCCGTTCCTTATTTGGTCGCTGTAGTCTACGTAAATCTTTACGTAGACTCCGGCGAAAATAAGGGCAACGCAAATAGCGTTGCCCTTATTTTCGCCGTAGTCTACGTAATCTTTATGTAGACTACAGCGACCAAATAAGGAACGCGAATGGCGGCTCCCTATGGGGGCCGCCATTATCCGTACGCGCTTTGTATTTTTTTTTAAGTCACCCGTGATAGGCTATGTGACGATTTACGTAGCCTATCACGGCTGACTTTGCAAATCTAGCCGTGATAGGCTACGTTAATCGTCACGTAGCCTATCACGGGGTTGTTGTTGGTTTTTTTTAGTTTTATTGGAATGGCAGCGGCAGCAGCTGGTAGAAAGATCAGATGCCGCCCCCGCCCCTGACGAAGACCCGACGAACCGCTGCTGGGACCCGCCGCCGGGAGGGACATTTGGGAAAGGTAAGTCCCGTCCCGGGGGGGGGTGCGGGGGGCGGGGTGTGTGTGGAGAATTTCTCCCTGAAACTTGTTCGGAGGGCCGAACACGTTGGAGCTCGGCCCCCCGAAGTTTCAGGGAGAAATTCTCCGCCAACCCTAACTGGGGTGCACCAATCAGAGGCCCCTACATCTTGTCACCCCACCCACCCGCAATGCCCCCCCCTTTTAGCCAGACAAGCTGGCGCCGGGGTGAGGGCATTTGCAAGCGGAGATGGGTTAAAGAAGATGCAGACAACAAGCTTGGGTTGAAAATTGGGCCACATTTATTGAAATAGCCGTGAAGGGGTAACTAGGACGGGCATCTAACTGTGTCAGCGGCTAGCTGGCACTTGTTGGGCGAAAACACACCCAGCCTGAGGGGTGGCAGTGATCTCGCCATCCCTCCGGACTGCCCCTTCTGCGGGAGGTAGACCTTCCGGTGTCACCCCCAACCCGGTGCCACGAAACACCTGGGTGAGTGAGTAGGGTTGGTCTCCCAGGCAACCTTTATCCCCCTGCCGAGCCACACAACCCATTCGGGGGGCCTCAGGCGTCACCTGTCACCATAAGGTGCCTCTGCATGCACACCATCCCTACTTTCCTGTTTTTGCCCGTCCTAGCCACCACAGGAGTCACAAGCCTAGAGCTTGTGAAACTCCCCCCACCTGCACAGAAGAACTTCCCGCAGGCCCCTTTGCAGATCGACAGAAATATGTTATACACTACATAAGACAGGCGGACACTGTCCGTCCTGTAACGCTCCCTCCATGTCCACAGAATTCCCTGGCGGGTGGTGCATCCATCACCTCATTCGCATAGGCCATAAGCCATTTCTCTGTGCACTTTCAGACATGCCCTGCCACTGGCAACGTCATTCCATTCCTTCCCATTGATCCATGGGAGCAGTGAGGGCTGCAATAGGCTACTTCTGGCCAGGTATGCCGGAACACCTGCATCTCAACCAAGGCCTTTTTGATCAGGTCCTCGCCTGGCTTACAGCCGAAGTCATTCCTCTCAATGTGCAGCACCTGGACCTGCGGAGGAATATTGACAAACTTTGGTGGAACAGAGTGAGGAGGGGACTCCCACCGTATGCCACCTCTGTGAAGCCACTGGATCTTAATGTGACGGGGTGACAAAAGCTGAAGTCTGAAGATGACATACAAGCCCTTCATGAAGCTCCATACACCATAACGTGCCCATGTAAGAGCACCCGTACCAGCGTACAACGAGTCTGCTGGTCTAAGGAATAAGCACATTAGGGCAAGCAAAGCGAAAATTGTGTCAGGAAGAAGTGGACAACTTGTGAACGCAGGCCGGAATGCTGTGAAGCCCCATTTTCAAACTGCCATAACATGTCTGAGAGAAACCTCCAGCGGCTACCATGGAGACTGTTTCAATGTAACAGTGGGTTCTGACTGTAAATTACCTAGGCCTAGTGGGGTAGAGCTAATGTAGAATCTGCTCAAATTGCCTTTATGTCAACAGTAAGCTGTTGAAGTGATAAAAATGGAGGCCCCTCCTCAGACCCGCGACATTCCCTAAAACCCGTAAGGTGCAGACGGGGCATAACTCATTGCCTTGCATTTGGCCATGGGCCACTGCCATGCCCTTGCCATACCGATCAGTTTGATCACCAAATACGTAAATGGGTTACACTGGTCCAGACCTGTATCTTGAAGCATATTGAAGGCCCTCTGGGACAAGTCGGCCTTGGGAGCCCAAACCAACCCTGAATTCCGAAGGAAACGTTTTACTGTAAAGCTCAAATGGAGGGCTGTTACCCCCGGAGCCCAAAAGGGGTATCTGGGGAGAAAGGGTGGCTAATTTACTAAAGCAGGCAACATCTGTGCCCTGTCAATGAATCCCACCATTGTGGGCCGGAAGGCTAAATGGCCAGCTTGCGACTTATGGTCCCAGATAGTCTGTTGTTCCTTAAGGAGGCGCAAAATTGCAGCCAATGATCTATAGATAAGAGCCATGAGTAGGAGTGTACGAAAGTCACTTACCTGGTCTTGCAGCTTGCTTCGCGGTGGGGGGGAGGCGCTTCGCTGCTCCCCCCAAAGTTCAGGCCGGGGGGGGAGGCTTCCTGCCTTGCCCAGCTGAAATTCAGGCCGGGGGGGGAGGCTTCCCGCCTCGCCTGGCCAAAATTCAGGCTGGGGAGGAGGCGCCTCGCCTCGCCCGGCTGCGAAATAAAAAGTTAAAAAAAAAACTCCCCCGTGATAGGCTACGTGGCGATTTACATAGTCTATCATGGCTAGATCTGCAAAATCAGCCGTGATAGGCTACGTTAATCGTCACGTAGCCTATCACGGGTGACTAAAAAAAAAAGCATGTGCGCAAATGGTGGCCCCCATAGGGACCCGCCATTCGCGTTCCTTATTTGGTCGGTGTAGTCTACGTAAATCTTTACGTAGACTACGGCGAAAATAAGGGAAACGCAAATAGCGTTGCCCTTATTTTCGCTGTAGTCTACGTAATCTTTACGTAGACTACAGCGACCAAATAAGGAACGCGAATGGCGTCTCCCTATGGGGGCCGCCATTGGCCGTACGCACTTTTTTTTTTTTAAGTCACCCGTGATAGGCTACATGACGATTTACGTAGCCTATCATGGCTGACTTTGCAAATCTAGCCATGATAGGCTATGTTAATCATCATGTAGCCTATCACGGGGGCATTTTTTTTTTTACTTTTCTTGGAATGGTGGCGGCAGCAGCCGGTTGAAAGACTGGCTGCCGCCCCTGTTGAAGACCTGCTGAACCGCCGCTGCGACCCGCCACCGGGAGCGACATTCGGAAAAGGTAAGTCCCATCCCAGGGGGGGTGCGGGGGCGGGGGGGTGCAGAGAATTTCTCCCCGAAACTACTTTGGGGGGCCGAATACGTTGTCACTCGCCCCCCCGAAGTTTCGGCGAGAAATTCTCCCCCATCCCTAGCCATGAGTCCTATCACTGAAGCTTTGCATAGTGCGCAGCACCCCCTACCTGCTGTGTCTCAGGCGGCTCCTGTACGGAGAGCCATGGAATGCAGTATGGCATGCCTGGCTTCAGTATCCCGGACTCCTATGGTACTGCAAGGATGGGATTTGGGAAAGGAGCACTCACGGCACTAAGGCCCGGAAGACGTTGACCTAATTTTCTGACAATTGGGTTTGCCTAACACGGTACCTGGTGGACCCAGAACCAGCCAAGACAACCATTGGCGCCCCTGCCGGGCGGCAAGCACCAGCCGAGGGGGCAGCGTCCGCGCACACACGCCCCCGCCGCGACCGCCAGTATCCCCGGGGCCGCGGCTGGGTAGGCGCGCGGCCACCACCTGAGGAGGAGGAAAAAAGGGGGGCGGGCACTCGGCCGCCGCGAGTGCCGACACCCCATCAGAAGATCAGGAGGCGCCGTGCCTGAGCGCGCGCTGGCACAGCTGCAGGTGCTCCATCGAGCGGCAAGCGCTGGCCGAGGGGGCAGCGCCCGTGCACACAAGCCTCCGCCGCGAGCGCCGTCAACTCCGGGGCCACGGCGGCAGAGGCGTGCAGCGACTGCCTGAAGAAGAAGCGAGGAGCAGGAGAGGTAGGTTTTGGCGCGTCGATTGCACGCCAAGTCCAGGTGTCTGGCAAACGATGAAGGCGGTCTTCAGGAGGCAGGTGTTTTCCATGGTTTCCTCTCTAGCTGCATCAAGCCAGAGAGCTGAGATTGGGAGGGGGAGGTGAGTTTAAGGCAGCTCAGCCTGCCCCTCCCTGCATGGTGGTGCCACTGGGGTGCACCAATCAGAGGCCCCTACATCTTGTCACCCCACCCGCCAGCAATGCCCCCCCCCTTTTAGCCAGACAAGCTGGCGCGGGGTGAGGGCATTTGTATTAAACTATTCACCCATTGTACATCACTTATATTTTAGAAAAGATGGTTGTTCTTTAGACCCCCAAAACTTGGTGTCTTGTCTCTTTATCCTGGAGGTACAGAAACAAAAGCATCTTGAATATTATAGACAAAAGAAACTGATAGTTCCAACTGTTCTCCCCCGCCCATCTCTAATTTTCATGATAATGATCGACAGCTATTTGTTATCTCTGCAGTTCACTTCATGCCATGTCCTCTGGTTTTGGGTTTGTGTTTTTTAAAGGATATTTGTAGCCTTTGGAGAAATGAAGAGCTGGCCATTTGACTTCAATCGAAAGAGCAAGCTCTTGATGTTTGTAAAAGCCTATCATTAAGCCTCCTTACTAAGCTATCAAGTTGAACCGAGAAACCATTTATCATCACATGTTTAAAAAATAATAATTGTACCCTCCTGTCAAGAGACAAGAAACTTATATAGATCTAAGATGCACTGGGAGAGTGAGCGTGTGGGAAGAAACTAATTTTGCAGGAAGAAAATACCAGAGATTTTTGTTATTGTTTTACTTTAATTTATTTAGGGCACAATCCTATGCATGTTTAGGCAGAAAAAAATCCTGCAATTCCCAGCATTCCCCAGCCAGCATGGGATTTTTCTGTCTAAACATGCATAGGATTGTGCCGTTAGATATTTATGAACCACCTTTCTGGAGCAAGTCTAGTGGAACTTGTTAACCCATCCTTTACTACAGGGGTTAGCAACACACAGTCTGTGGGCTGCATGAGGCCCCTGCTTGCCCCCCTGCCACCACTCTGCTGAAATTTGCAGCAGCCAAAAAATCAAAGCTTTGCCACTGAATTTGGCAGTAAACCACTATGGAAGGGTAAAATTACAAATGTAGCTTGAAAACAAGCTACATTTGTAAACAAGCTACATTTGTCTATTTTATCCCTCCATAGTAACAGGCAAATCACTGATTTTTTGCTGCTGCTGAATTCTGTGAGGTGGTACCAGTAGGAGTGAAGCCCATGGTGGATCTAGAGGGTCAGAATGGGCCCCAGTCCACCACCACCACCACCACTACCCAAAATGTCCCACCCTTGCTTTAATAGAAAGTTACACCAGCTAAAACTGAAACACATACACACACCTAATCTGTCCATGAACAACCAGGTTTTCTCAGCATTGTAATCATTATCAATTTTATTGCATGATGGCTGTACACGGAACCTTAATGCATTACATAGGTGATGTCTGCTCCCAAGGAGCCTTTTTAAAAAAAGGAAAAGAAAAAGACAGTAGGGAAACCATAGATGGAGGTACAGCCAGGCAAGAAAAGATGGTGTTTGACACTATGGTTTTCCCAGTCTATCATTTAGTCATTAAAATCCAGCATGCAGCATGTGTTGTTACTCTTAATTGGAGTGCACTTCCAATCTGGAATGTCAGAGAAATCTGCAACAGAATCAAATGAGTTTGGATTTCTATGAATTTGACCCATGGATTCTGCACCAGACTGGCTTTTCCCAAGTTGCATGGATTCTGTGGACTTGCAGACTACTTAAAAAAAAGAGAGAAAAAAAAAGCCTTTCTGGAATTTCGTGTCAATTTAGTGTGTATGTATGTGTGTGTGTGTGTGTGTGTATATATATATATATGCATGCCAAAAAAAGGCATTTCCACCATAAGCTAAAGCATGAAAATGCGGGGGGGGGGGTGTTGCACATGGGGGGGATTTGTGGATTTTCACAAGTGCAAATTTTCACAAATGCAAATTTGCACAAATTTGGGACATTAGAAAAAAAATACCCGATTCCTCAATGAGCAGATGATGAAATGAAAGGCACCTGACAATCTGCAAAACACAGACAGAACGGATTTTTAGAAATCTATACATCTTTATTTCCAATTCCCCCTTTTTTCCTGGCAGCTATGGAGGATCTGTAGGAACACCTAGAGATCAGCTTACATTTAGCCTCTATTCTACAAAAATATTTCATTTGTCCCCCCCTTCCCTAAAAACTAAACAGTGTTAACTTTTGCCCATAGCTACAAAGGCTCCATCCCTCCAGAAAACAGCAGTTGTTGATTAATTTAGTGCCTTGTTCATTTTCACAGAAGAACTAGAACAACTCACTTATTCTGATAACATATTATTTTTTTTGAAAGTCTATTAACTCCATTCAGGAATCATTATTATATATGTCCCCAAAACTGGAATAGAAGTGAGTTTATTTTCTTTCTTTTTTCTTTCCCTCTCTTTCTAACTTTGGTGGGTTTGTTTTCTTGCCCGTCATCTCTACACTGTTAATGAGTGGTTACATTACCTTAAGATATTGGCAGTGCTTCTCAAAATATCTGATATATATATATATATATATATATATATATATATATATATATTGGCCAAGGCATATTTTTGTAGCATTTGCCAATACATGGGTTTCATAGAACAGGATTTCAGCTGCACGCAATCTCATCTCAAAGAGGTTTTTTTTTTTCTTTCCCCTCTCCAAGCATTCCCCATTGTTTAAACCTTTAGGCTAAGCAGAACTGCTCAATCACTCTTTGATTTCCAAGACCTTATCCGTGACCTCATCGTTGCCGTCAGCAATTCCTGTAACAGGATTCATGGCTGTATTGGAAATGTACATGACTCTCCTCTCATGTCTCACTAACTTCCCCTTAGTGTTATCCTTCCCCTGTACTCCCTTCTTCCCTAAACAGCTTAAATTCCAATTGCATGTCCTAAGAACCTAATCCAGTGAAGTTGAAAAGAGTCTCTAGCAATTGACTCTGCTCCAAACTTCACTTGTCAGCAAACTCATCTTTTGACCTTCAATTCAGCTTCAAGTATCGTGCAGATGGGGCCCCATTCTGGCTGACAGCGAGCAATTATGAAATTTATTTATGACAAAGAGAAACAAGCAGGACATGGCATCAAACGGGGCATACCACACATCCTTAAGAACAGTTTTGCCCGCTGATCAACTCTTTATCCACGTGCTAAGGAGACTTCATACTTCAGAGACATTTCTGGTTTTATTTCTGAGTCACTAAACGCCCACCAGTTCCAAGTCTTGCGTGGTAAATATTTCTTTATGCAGTTTGCAACATGTCTTGTACCAAACATTGACCCTCCTTGATTTTAGAAATAGGCGATTTCGCATATAAGGAAAGATAAAGTGAAAAGGGAGTTTGTTTGATTTTTGTTGTTATTGTTTTGATCTGTCTTTTGCCCAAGGAGAAGCAAATCAAAGGAACTGGGGGAGGAGGGGCCATGCTTATGAAAGTGCTAATTAAAATGGAATGACCCAGAGAGAAGTGATCCTGGCAAATCAAAAAGCCTGTGAAAAACAGGCAACTGACACTTTGCCCATTAGCAACCGGCTGCCGCCGCCGCCATTTCCAAGTTAAAAAAAAAACAAACGTGATAGGCTACGTAAAGATTTACGTAGCCTATCACGGCTAATTTAAAAAAAAACACTGTGATAGGCTACGTAAATGTTTATGTAGCCTATCACGGCTGATTAAAAACAAAACAAAACACGTGCATATGCAAATGGCGGCACCCATTTGCATTCCTTATTTTGGCACGTCTTAGTCCACGTAAACATTTACGTAGAGTACTGCGAAAATAAGGGGAACGCAAATAGCGTAGCATCTACGCTATTTGCGTTCCCCTTATTTTTGCCGTAGTCTACGTAAATGTTTACGTAGACTAAGACGTGTCAAAATAAGGAACGCAAATGGCGGTGCCCATGGGTGCCGCCATTTGCGTACGCGCGTTGTTGTTTTTTTTAAAATCAGCCATGATAGGCTACGTAAACATTTATGTAGCCTATCACAGCTCACTGCAGGGACGCAAACGGCAGCGGCTACAGCCACCGCCATTTGCGTCCCTGCTAGCCAGTGGCCGGATGTCCGGCCGCTGGCGGAGCTGGACGGCGGGTCCACAGAATCCCTGTGGAGTGGAGCCGGCCAGCCAGGATTTGGGGGGGGATGGAGTGCCTCCCCCCCCGGTCAGAATTTCAGGGGGAGGGATGGAGTGCCTCCCCCCTAGCATCAGCATAATCCGTGAACAGGTAAGTGACCTTCGTACATCCCTAGTTTTTTTTTCTTTTTTTAATGCAAGTCTAAACTCCCCCAAATCTACAACAATAACATGTGAACATGTCACATTGGGGGTAGCTGTATTTATGAATTATAAACGGTTATAACCAAACACGTCTACCATTATAAGCAGACTTAATTTTTTTTAATTTAAAAAAAAACCTTACAAAAAGAAATTGGATTTCCTTGAAAGATAGTCATATCAGCTAGTGCTCTTCATATATGTGTGTGTGTGTGTGTGTGTATGTGTGTGTAATATATATATATATATATATATGAATCTGATTTCAAATACTAAATACAAAGTTATCTAATCTATACAGTTGAAAGTAATTGTTCCAAAAAGCAACAAAACACTGCCATTTTAAGAAGAAATCAGACTGTGAGATACAAACATTTCTATTACACACCCCATCTGTTAATTTATCCATTCAAGCCATTTGCAATTAATTTATCCATTCGATAGCCATTCTCCAACTGCAGGGGTTCTAGAGTTTTTCCAGCATCTAGCCAGTACAATTCTAACATCTGTTAACAGAATTATAATTGAACCCTTTTGCACTTTTCTTTAGAGCTTCTGGCAGACAATTCAATAATACGGGCAGCAATCAAATTCTGTATTAATTCCCGTTATTATATATATGTCCCATTGTTATATACAACTAACTTCCAATACTCTTGCACCATCAAACTGCTCCATGATACATACAGATGGGTGGATTTCCTACCTTCTGGTCCGTGGGGAATCTGCCCACAGGGGGGAGGTGATCTGTTCCTCCCACCGGAATCCTCTTAGGCCGGCTCCGCTCTGCGATTCTGCAGAGCCTCCAGCCAGCCCTGAAGCGCCTGTGATATGGCTGCCATGCCGTATCGCTGGCTAAAGGTGACTTGACTGCAGATGCAAGTGGCATCCAGGATGCCATTTGCAGCCATAAAGGCTTTGTTTAAGGTAAATGCAGCCATAAATGAAGACCTTTACTGCTGTAAATGGCGTCCTGGATGCCATTTGCGTCTGTGCTTTTCATTCATGCAATAGGTTATGCAAATATTTGAGTAGCCTATCACGTGAAAAAACAGGGCCACAAATGGCATCCTGGATGCCATTTGCATCCACAGTTGGTCCCTTCAGCCAGAGATACTGCATGGCTGCCGTATAGCTGGAAATCTGGATCCGGAGGATCCGGACAAAGAGGATTCCATGGAGAGGTGGAGGTAAGTGTTCCATTCCACCATGGACTCTGGGGGGATGGATTCTAAAGAATCTCATTGGAGTCCATGGTGGAATTCTCTGCCATCCCTAGTGATATGTGGATCTGTGCTCTTCTTGGAATTTTTTCTCCATAAAACTTCGTGGAAACATTTGCCTTACCTAACTTGGGGAGAATTACATGTTTGCCATTAGTTGCCTTAAGGACACAGTTCAAATGTATAATAGAGTGTCCTTGTTTGACATTACTTGAGAGTGCTCTTTTTACTGCTAATTGGTTCCGTTTATTTTCAGGCAGATTCTTCTAATCAGACATGATGGATCCCCCCTATTAGGACAATATCATTAATGTACTCTCTAAGAAAAGATTAATGACTGCACGCAGGTGTCATAAACAGAACACTGACAAGACAGTTCTCAGCAGCATCAACTTTGTATAGTGGGCATATGATAAAGTCACTGAGCTGTGAAGCAATAGGCTCTAGAGATCAATCCTTCTGATTATGTTAGGACTGCTTATAAAATAGAAGTCTTTTTTTAAAAAAAAATCTATGTTTAGCACAGAGTTCTAACTAGAGGTGGCAAATTGAGAATGCACAGAAAACATGTGGTTGACAACCAGTGGGCTATGTTCTATCTTTTGGCCTTACCCAGTATTGATTAAAGCAGAGCCAAAATGCCCCCCCATGTTGTTGCCCCCTTCATAGCTGGTAAAATGCAGGGGGGGATATTGGAGGTAGGGATGTACAAATCATTTACCTGTTCCGGTCGTGGCATCCTCTGGGGGGGAGGTGCTCCATCCCTCCCCCCAGGAATCCTCGACGGCTGGCTCTGCTCTGCGGGGATTCCGCTTAGCCGCCGGCCGGCTCTGCCAGCGGCTGGGCATCTGGCCGCTAGCTAGCAGGGATGCAAATGGTGGCTGCCGTAGCCGCTGCCGTTTGCGTCCCTGTATTCAGCCGTGATAGGCTATGTAAAGACTTACGTAGCCTATCACGTCTGGGCTTTAAAAAAAAAAAACGCATACACAAATGGCGACGGCTACAGCTGCCGCCATTTGCATTCCTTATTTTTGGTCATCTTAGTCTACGTAAATATTTATGTAGACTAAGACAGGAAAATAAGGGGGAATGCAAATAGCGTAGTGGGCGCTATTTGCGTTCCCCTTTATTTTCACCGTCGTAGTCTACGTAAATATTTATGTAGACTACAACGGCCAAAACTAAGGAACACAAATGGCGGCAGCCGTAGCCGCCATTTGCATACGTGTTTTTTTTTTTAAAAAAAAAAACCAGTCATGATAGGCTACATAAGTCTTTACATAGCCTATCGCATCTATGTAAAAAAAAAAAAAAAAAAAAAACCTAGAAGCAACCAGACTGCAAATGGCGGCGGTGGCAGCCAGTTGGAAGACCAGCTGCCACCGCCACCGCTGAAGCTGCCGCTGGAGGTGCCACCGTCCAGAACATCTGCCCTAGGTAAGTCTCGTCCCGGGGGGGATCCGCAGGGGGCGGGGGGGTGGCAGGCCGTTCCACCATGGATTTCGGGGGGCTGAATTCACTGGCATTCGGCCTCACCAAGATCCATGGCGGAATTCTCTGACATCCCTAATTGGAGGCAGGTAAAACAAGTAGTGGTGGCATTTCCCCCCAAATGCCCCCTTTCAATCAACAATGTATGATTATGTAGCATATGAGTGGGAAAGCTGGTGCCCTCCAGATGTTTTGCACTTCAAATCCCACAATGCCTGACCATTGGCCATCTTGGCCATGTTGGCTGAGGCTTATGGGAGTTGTACTCCAAGGCATCTGGCAGGGATCAGGCTGCCTACCTATGATAGAACATAATTCCAGGGGGTAATGGCTTCTGCTGGCTAACAGGAGCATTGCCATTGCAAAACTGCAAGCAAAGAGCATTGCTTGGGGGGGCAGTTTCAACCCACTTTCATCCCATTCCCCATCCAAATAATTTGAACTGAAATGTTTCATACTAGTATTGGCTACCTCTGTAGCTTTCTAGTTTTCTGTACCACTATTGATTAACATGGCTGATGGTGATTCTCTCCAGGCTCTCAACCTTGCTACCCAAGCTCCCCTGGCTACATTTTAACTGGAGGTGTTGGGGACTGGATCAGAGTTATTCTGCATACAAATAATGTATTCTGACACCCAGTAATGGTCTGTCCTGGTTATATGGAAAAATAAATAAATAAAACGCTATTTGCGTTCCCCCTTATTTTCACTGTCTTAGTCTACGTAAATATTTACGTAGACTAAGATGGGCCAAAATAAGGAACGCAATTGGCGGCGGCCGTAGCCGCCGCCATTTGCATACGCGCGTGTTTTTTTTTTTAAGTCAGACGTGATAGGCTGCGTAAAGATTTACATATCCTATCACGTTTTTTTTTAACCTAGCCATGATAGGCTACATAAATCTTTATGTAGCCTATGACGTCTTTTTTTTAACATTGGAAATGGCGGTGGCAGCAGCCGGTTGGAAGACTGGCCACCACCGCTGAAGCCACCGCTGAAGCCGCTGCCAGAGCCGCCACCGGAGCCGCCACCGTCCGGAAGATCCGCCCCAGGTAAGTCTCGTGCCAGGGGGAATCCGGGGGGGGCAGGGGGGCAGGCTGTTCCGACACGGAGTTCGGGGGGCAGAATGCACTGGCATTCGGCCTCACCGAGATCCGTGGCGGAATTCTCTGCCATCCCTAATTTTTTTGCATGACAAAAAACAATATTCACATCCATTTGTGGGCGGATGACAGAAGGAAAGGTGCCTGACAATCTGTGAAACACAGACAGAGCAGTTTTTCCAGAGTCCGTACATCCCTAGTTGACTCTCATTTGTGTTAATCTACTCCAAACTATGAATGTGCAAATCAGCCAAAGATGAGCTTGCTGGAGTTCTCCAAATTCCTTCTTGACAGTTGTTCCAACTTGAGTCCATATTGGGCTACAAGCTTTGTCTTTTTTTTTCACATGAAAATCCATCCATATTTTCAGCTGTATTTTTCAAAATGTATGTGCCATTTGTGTTTATCTTTGAAATGTATGCATTCTTCTCTCATTGATTAAAGTATATTTGTGCATATTTTTTTCCAAAAGTACCCTTTGGCTTTTCATCCACATTTTTCAATTGTACACATGCTATCAAACACCTTGTGTTTTGGTCCTCAGATCACATTGAAAGCTCGGAAATGTACAGACTTCAAGCAAAGATTGTGTCTGAGTCTGTGTTCAGTTAGAAAGGTGCAAAGTGGGTAAATCTGGATCAAAAACAAACTGAAACAATTTTCTCATACATCCCTACTCCAAACCTTGTGATGAAGCCTACTGGTCTGCTGACAGATTATGGTGTTTGCTCATGTTTCACACATGCCATTCTCCCTTGCCTTTCCCCTGTATCTGATTTTGGATTCTAAGCACATTGAGGCAGGGAGGTGCCTTTTCTTGCTTGCTAGGGATGTCGCAGGGGTCTGGGAAGGGGGTGCAATCCAACTAACTCTTTCCACTTGGCCTGTTGGAGCCCGTTCACGATGAGCCACTGCTACTTACTGGTCTGTGAGTGCCCAGTAACCACCCATCCTCTTTTTTTTGTGTAAAAACGGTGGCTCAAGGTTCTCTGGATATATAATGTTACATAAATGACAGCCATAAAGGGGCCATTTACACAACTTTACAAGCATGAATTGTCCATTTATGCCTGTAATACTGTATAAATGGCCCCTTTACAGCCACCATTTATGAAATATTGCATATCCAGAAACCCCCAAGGTGCCAATTTCATGCAAAATGGTGGCTCGCTAAGAGGATGGGTGGCCCTGCAGAGCTTGCGGGACCCTCATTGGGCTCTCCAGCACCTCGTGCAGTGCAGTGAGCAGGGGTGGGCAGCAGTTCAGTGAGCGCCGGTGAAACCAGAAAGAGGAGAGTCCATCCATCCTTCTTGCTTGTACTACCCTGTAAAGCATCATGTACACCGATGGTGCTGCCTAAATTAGGGACGTACAAGAATTTAATTTATGACTGGGAATCATGTGAGCATGACCCGTTTGCTACCCTGAATGCAAATGCAAGCCAGAGAGTATGTTCTCCGAAAAAGTTTGCAAATCCCTAAATTTGTACTCACATTTGAAAAAGAAACTTAAAAAAAAAAAATGTGCAATTTAAAAAGTGTACATTTTTGCCAAAAATATGCTTTTTCACGGTTTGCTCTATGGGTGGGGGGGAGTGCACATTTTCCCTATTCAAAATGTACACTTTTCCCATTTGAATGAAATGAAGAAAGAGCACAATCGAACACGGGCAATGAGGCAAGCCAAGCCGAGCTTCAACGTGGTATTTGGAGAATCTCGGCAATTGTGAAAATCACTTACTGGATCATCCCTAGTCTAAATAAACTAATGAATAAAAAGTAATATAGTATAAAAGCTGACTGTTCCATCTGTGGAGTTACGCTGCAACTCATGTGACTTTGAACTGGGCTGCAGAAGTCAGATTAAAAATACTATTAGCCATCTCGGTTCTCTGACTGATGTTCTTACGTAGGTAAAATTGCACCCATGCACACAAGAGGGAGTTATCTTCAGGCTTGGGGGAATTCCAAGGTTTTCAGACATTTTAGGGAAATTAAAAGCCCTACTGTGATGGGGGGTGGGGAGAGATATCCATAAATGGCTCCGTGAGGACTGAGTGTGCACAGTGGATTGTTGGAGGGAAACAAATGGAAAACGGGGTTGGGGTTATGGAATGGAGCACCTGAAAAAGGGCATGGCTGGCAACCTGAACAGTAGCACTCCACACTGAAACAATTTCAACTTCCCACCCCTTTCCCTTATCCACCTCAGGACCATTGCTGTGCCGCTTGAACATCTGGCACACTGTTCTGCCTCTCTGGCTTTTAATCTTGCCTACATTGTGGCTGCCTTGTCTCTCCAGAAATAATCCTGCCCTCTTTTCTTGGGAAGTTGCAGAGAGAAGTGCTCCCTCTGCCTATGCCCCATTTCTCTCTTGTGAAGAACTGGGTTAGGACAGCAGTTGTTTTGTGCTGAGCTCTGATTGCCACCTCGATGGATGCTGATTGACACATCACAATTGTTCATAAGAGGTTGCTGATAGCAGCATGGAAAGAGTAACACACTTGGAAAGAACTGCCAGCTTGGATTCATACATGCTAATATTACCACCCAAAACACCCACAACAGATTCTTGCAAGTTTGCTAGCTCCCTTTTCCTTTCTGGTTAATCTTTTATGTGTGCTGGCATGCCAATTTCCTAGGGATGGTGGAGAATTCTGCCACGGATTCCAGTGAGGCTGAATGCACTGGCATTCGGCCCCCTGGAATCCATGGCGGTACAGCCTCCTGCCCCCCTGCCCGCCCCCCGGAACCCCCTGGGACAGTAGTTACCTGGGGCGGATGTGATGGTGGCTTCAGCAGTGGGTGTGGCGGTGGCGGCATGGCAGTGGCGGTGGAAGGTGCAGCGGCGGTGGGTGCGGCGGAAGGTGCGGCAGCAGGTAGGCAGGTGCAGCGGCGGCGAGGGCGGTGGAGGGGGCGGCAGTTGTGGCGGCGGGGATGGCAGTTGTGGCGGGGGCGGGGGCGGCAGTGTGGGCGTGGGCAGCAGCAGCTGGTCTCCTGGCTGGGTGCAGCGTATGCAAATGGTGGTGGCTATGACGGCTGGCATTTGCGTTTACTATTTCTAGCCGTTCTAGCCTACGTAAATATTTACATAGGCTAGAACTAGGGATGTACAAAAGTCACTTACCTGGTCCCGCAGCTTGCTTTGCGGTGGGGGGGAGGCACTTCGGTTCTCCCCCCGAAGTTCAGGCTGGGGGGGAGGTGCCCCGCCTCGCCCGGCCAAAATTCAGGTGGGGGAGAGGCGCCCTGCCTCACCCGGCCGAAATTCAGGCCGGGGAGAAGCGCCCCATCTCCCCGGCCGCAAAATAAAGAAGTGAATGTTAAAAAAAAAAACATCCGTGATAGGCTACGTAACGATTTACGTAGCCTATCATGGCTAGATTTCCAAAGTCAGCCGTGATAGGCTACATAAATCGTTACGTAGCCTATCTAGGGATGGCGGAGAATTTCTCCACGAATCTTCAGGAGGCCGAATGCCAACGCATTCAGCCCACCGAAATTGGTGGGGAAATTCTCCGCCGGCCCCCCGCCCCGCCCGGGATGGGACTTACTGTGGCCGAATGTCCCTCTTGGCGGCGGGTCCCGGTGGCGGTTCAGTGGCGTTTTGTCAAGGGCAGGGGCGGCGGCCGGTCTTCTGACCGGCTGCCACCACCGCCATTGCCAAAAAAAAAAGTAAAGTAAAAAAAACAAAAACACACCCATGATAGGCTACGTAACAATTTACGTAGCCTATCACGGCTAGATTTCCAAAGTCAGCCATGATAGGCTACGTAAATCGTCACGTAGCCTATCATGGGTGACTTTGAAAAAAAAAAAGCACGTACGCAAATGGCGGCGGCCCATGTGCGCCGCCATTTGCGTTCCTTATTTTGGCATGTCTAGTCTACGTAAAGATTTACATAGACTACGGCGAAAATAAGGGCAATGCTAAATGGCGGTGGCCGTTTGCATCCCTGTACTTAACCATCATAGGCTATGTAAATATTTACGTAGCCTATCACGGCAAAGTAAAAAAAAACGCATACGCAAATGCGTAAAAATAAGGGCCATTTGCGTATGCATTTTTTTTTACTTTGCCGTGATAGGCTACATAAATATTTACGTAGCCTATGACGGTTAAGTACAGGGATGCAAACGGCAGTGGCTACGGCCACCACCATTTGTGTCCCTGCTGCCCAGCGGCCGGATGTCCGGCTGCAGGCAGATGCGGCTGGCAGCTCTGCAGAATTCCTGTGGAGCGGAGCAGGCTGGGCAGGATTCCGGGGGGAGGGATGGAGCGCCTCCCCCCCCACCACGAAGCAGATCCGTGAAATAGTAAGTGACTTTCATACATCCCTACAATTTCCATTAGGGATTCATGATTTGTCCTCTTCAACGAACAGATGGTAAGTGAAGAAAGGGGAGATTTGGGGATTGGTCAAGGGTTATTTCCACAGCTATCCCCACAGGCGCAGCAGTAGCACCTAAAATGAATGTGTTAGTGTAGCCTGTACTGGAGCTAAAGGACTGAGATTCCCCACTCTCCCAGTTCTTCACACACTTGAACATTCACCATTGAGAAGGAAGATGTATGTTAGGGATGTGCAAATTCACACCCGTCAGTGGTCTCGTTGAGCTGTGCAGTCACCATTTCTAAAAAAAATTAAACGGCAATTGCAAAAATGGGCATGTTTTTGTATGGGCGAAAATGCGCATTTGTGTGAATGCACATATTCTATGTGTGAAACGCCCATTTTTGCAAAGGCACACATTAGTGTGTGTACGAAAATGTGCATTTTAATAGAATATGCATTTTCATGCATATGCCAATATGTGCATTCGCAAATTTGCACATTTTTGCTATCGCCATTTTATTTCTCAGAAAATGGCAACAGCAAAGCTCGACAAGTCTGCCGGGGTGAGTGAAGGCAATTCGCCAAGTGCAGGCAGGTGGCAAGCAGGGGCAGGGGCATGGCAAGCACAGCTGTAGGTGCAGACAGGAGCAGGTCTGCCAGATTCCTGGACTGAATCGGGTGCCTGTGCCATCCCTAGTGTATGTGAATGGTTTGCTTTTTATTTCACAGCTTGCGCAGAGATTTGTTAAGGCTGGGTAGGGTTATATGGATTCCCCACCGTCTGTTCCTGTGGGGAATCCAAGGGTGGGGGAGGCGATCCGTTCCTCCTCCCCGGAATCTTCTGGAGCGGCTCTGCTTCACGAGGATTTGGGGGGGGGAGAAACCGGCTTGGGGGCTGCTTACTTTCCCTCCTGCCACCAGAGCCATTCACCTCCTCCCTGTCCCTGCCGATTGCCATGTCTTCTCTTAAAAAAAAATAAAAAAAAATTGGCAGAATGTTTTCCCCTAGACTTATACACAAAATAGAACTGTGCATATAAGCCTATGGACACATAGATTTAGATGCAAGATTTATTACTCTATATGGGTCTAAGTCTATGGGCACATCCTGCCAATTGCCTTTTTTTTTTAGGAAAAGACATGGAGATCAGCAGGGGACAGGGAGGAGGCAAATGGCTCTGGCTGGCAAGGAGCAGCCTAGTGCTGCTCCGTCTCCAGTCCTCCTGGAGTGGAGGTAAGTGGTCCCGATCCACTGCAGATTCCTGAGGCCAGATTCCAAAGAATCAGGCCTCATTTGAATCCACAGCAGATTTCTCTGACATCCCTAAGGCTGGGTCTACACAACCTTTCTGTCATGCCCCTAACTGGAGGAGACCCCTCAGAAGAGAAGCTAGAAGCCCCAGGTTCCCAGGGCACCCCAGATAGGGATGTTAGAGAATTAAGCCATGGATTCCAGGGAGGCCGAATTCCAGTGAAATCGGCCCCCAGGAATCTGTGGCGGAACGGAGCAACCCGCCCCACCACCCAGTGAAAGCCCCATGAAACAGAGCCTACCTGACTGGGGCTCCAGCAGTGGCAGCAGCTCTGGCGGCTCCAGCCGCTGCCGGGCTGTGGCCGCAAATGGCGGCCACTACACCGGCCACCATTTGCATCCCTGGCAAGCCATGATAGGTTACGTAAGTACCTACGTAGCCTATCACAGCTCAGGGCAGGGACGCAAATGGCATAGCTGCCGCCATTTGCATCTGTGTCTTTAGCCATGATAGGCTACGTATATGTAGGGATGTCAGAGGATTCCGCCATGGATCTCGGTGAGGCCAAATGCCAGTGCATTCAGCCCCCCAAAACCCGTGGCGGAATGAAGCCCTGCCCCCCCACACCAGGAAAGGCGTGTGAAATGGAGCACTTACCTGCTGCCGTCCACGCTGACTTGCAAATGACAGCCGCGTCTCGAGCCGCCATTCGCTTCCTCATTATAGCCATGATAGGCTACGTAAATAATGATGTAGCCTTAGGGATGGGGGAGAATTTCTCCCCAAAACGTCGGGGGGCCAAGTGCCAATGCATTCGGTCCTCCAAAGGTTGTTCGGGGAGAAATTCTCCACCACCCCCACCCCCCGCCCCCCTGGGATGGGACTTACCTTTCACGAATGTCCCTCCTGGCGGCGGGTCCCGGCGGTGGTTTGGCAGGTCTTCGTCAGGGGCGGGGGCGGCAGCCGGTCTTTCGACCGGCTGCCGCCGCCGCCATTACAAGAAAGTAAAAAAAAAAAAAAAACGCCCCTGTGATAGGCTACGTAACGATTAACGTAGCCTATCATGGCTAGATTTGCAAAGTCAGCCATGATAGGCTACGTTAATCGACACATAGCCTATCACGGGTGACTTAAAACAACCAAAAAAAGCGCGTACGGCTAATGGCGGCCCCCATAGGAAGCCGCCATTTGTGTTCCTTATTTGGTCGCTGTATTCTACGTAAAGATTTATGTAGACTATGGCGAAAATAAGGGCAACTCAAATAGCATTGCCCTTATTTTCGCCGTAGTCTACGTAAATATTTACGTAGACTACAGCGACCAAATAAGGAACGCGAATGGCAGCTCCCTATGGGGGCCGCCATTTGCGTACGCGCTTTTTTTTTTTTTTCAAAGTCACCCGTGATAGGCTACATGACGATTAACGTAGCCTATCACGGCTGACTTTGCAGATCTAGCCATGATAGGCTACGTTAATCGTTACGTAGCCTATCACAGGGGCGTTTTTTTTTTTTTCTTTTCTTTTGAAGTTCACAGCAGGGGAGACGGGGCGCTTCTCCCCGGCCTGAATTTCGGCCGGGCAAGGCGGGAAGCCTCCCCCCCGGCCTGAATTTCGGCTGGGCAAGGCGGGAAGCCTCCCCCCCCAGCCTGAACTTCGGGGGGAGCAGCAAAGCGCCTCCCCCCCCACCGCGAAGCAAGCTGCAAGACCAGGTAAGTGACTTTCATGCATCCCTATGTAGCCTATCACGTCTAACGCAGGGATGCCAAAAAACAAAAACAAAACACCGGCTGCAAATGGTGGTGGCTACGGCAGCCACCATTTGCGTTCCCCTTTTTTTTTTTTTTTTTGCTGTTTTAGCCTACATAAATATTTACGTAGGCTATTATGGAGGGGGGGAAAGGGAACGCAAATGGCAGCCACTACACCATTTGCGTTCCCTTTTTCTTTTTTGTTTCCGTAATAGCCTACGTAAATATTTATGTAGGCTAAAATGGTTAAAAAAAGGGAACACAAATGGCGGCCGCCGTTGCTGCTGCCATTTGCGTCCACTGTTGTGTTTTTTTGCCATGATAGGCTTCATAAATATTTACGTAGCCTATAACGGCAAAATACAGGGATGCAAATGGCGGCGGCTACAGCAGCCTCCATTTGCATCCCTGCAGTCTGCTGAGTGGCTGGATGTCTGGCTGCAGGTGGCCACAGCTGGCGGCTCTGCGGAATCTCCACGAAGCGGAGCCAGCCGGAGAGAATTTCGGGGGAAGGGACGGAGCGCCTCCCTCCCACTGCAAATATCACCCTTTGAAAAGGTAATTGACTTTCGTACATCCCTACGTACATAATCTCTACTTATAGGTCTAAGGCAAGGGGTCCTTCTAAAGCCAAGGAATCCACTGCATTGGGGGATGGGTGAATGAGCAATGTTCAGGATTGTGAGGATTCCAGAACATCATCGTGCCACTCATCTCATGCCCAGTTCTCATTTGCCTTTGCTGCTTGCTTTGCGTAAATGGGAAACTTGCACGAACAGAGCAGCGATCGAATGGGAGATTTGCATAAATCTCCCCCAAATTTGAGAGCCAGTGTGGTGTAGTGTTTACATAATTGGACTAGGACTTTGGAGATCTGGGTTCTAAACCCCACTCAGCCATGAAACTCCCCGGGTGATGTTGGGCCATTCACTGGCTCTTAGCCTAACCTACTTCACAGGGTTGTTGTGTGGATAAAATGAGGAGGGCCATGTAAGCCAGCTTGGGTTTCTTGCAAGAGGGAAAAAGGCAGGGTATACGTACAATAATATTTTTTTAAAAAAAGAACTCAAATTTGCTTAAATTCTTTAGTTTGTGCCAATTTCCTCCACAAAGCAAGGCCATTTCAGTCTACTAGGGAAACTTGCGCAAATCTGACTGGGAATCAGAAATGAGACAGATGCGAGCATGTGTTCAGAAATTTGTAAATATTTTCAGCGGGCATATGCTCAAGCTTATGTTTGGGGCTGCACATGGGGCATGCTCACATGATTTGCAAGCAAAAAGCAAATTCTGATATATCTAGGGATGTACGAAAGTCATTTACCTGAACCCGAATGTTGATTCGCAGTGGGGGGGAGGCGCTTCGTACCTCCCCCTGAAATTCTGGCAGGGGGGAGGTGCCCCATCCCTCCCCCCCTAAATTCTGGCCAGGGGGGAGGCGCCCCGTCCCTCCCCCCCAAAATTCTGGCTGGGGGGGAGGTGCCCCGTCCCTCCGGCCACGAATCCTGTCCAGGCGGGACACAAATGGCAGCGGCCATAGCCGCTGCCGTTTGTGTCCCTGCAGTCAGCCGTGATAGGCTACGTAAATGTTTACGTAGCCTATCATGGCTGATTGAAAAAAAAACAAAAACCGCGTGTACGCAAATGGCGGCGCCCATGGGCGCCGCCATTTGCATTCCTTATTTTGGCACGTGTAGTCTACGTAAACATTTATGTAGACTACAGTGAAAATAAGGGGAATGCTATTTGCATTCCCCTTATTTTCACCGTAGTCTACGTAAATGCTTACGTAGACTACACGTGCCAAAATAAGGAACACAAATGGTGGCGCCCATGGGCGCCACCATTTGCGTACGCACGATTTTTTGTTTTTTGTTTTCACTCAGCCGTGATAGGCTATGTAAGCATTTACGTAGCGTATCACAGTGTTTTTAAAAAATCTAGCCGTGATAGGCTACGTAAATCTTTACGTAGCCTATCACATTTTTTTTTTTTTTAACTTGGAAATGGCAGCGGCAGCAGCTAGTCGGAAGACCGGCTGCCACAGCTGCCACTGCTGAAATGCTGCCAAACCGCCGCCGGAGCCGCTGCCACCAGGGACATTCGCACGAGGTAAGTCCCATCCCGGGGGGGGCGGGGGGCAGACCGTTTCTCCACCAATTTCGGGGGGGCAAATGCGCTGGCATTCAGCCTCCTCGAGATTCGTGGAGAAATTCTCTGACATCCCTACCCTCACTACACATTTCTATGATGCTCTGATATGTCCATTTGAAGGGGGTTCTACTCAGGTGGAGCATCATGGTGTTTAGACCTCCTGAAATCTGCTTTGGAAATAATTCCAGAAGAGGGCTGGCTCAAACTGTTTTGCCACCTGAGGGAGGGGGAGGGTATACCACGGCCACCCCCCAACATCAGCCTCTGCAACATGGAAGCCACTATCCTCTCAGTGGTGCCACAGGAAACCCACCCCATGTCTTGCGGAGCATTGCCAAAGTCTCATCAGACTTTGCCAAGCCTATGACGACGTCTTCCAAGACTTGGCAAAGTATCACAAGACTTCACTGTATCTTGCAAGACTTAGCAAGGTACCACAGTTCTTGGCCAGGCAAGACTTTCCATGCCTATATAAGTGTGGTCTGAGCTGCTGTCTGATGTGATGGTCCAGCTGTCACCTGGCCTAGCTGGATGCTGGCAGCCATGGAGTGCCTGGCTGGGCATCAGCCACGCTGCTCACTTTCTCTTCAGTTTGAAGGGAGACAGGAGGTACCACACTTTAACTGGAATAAAAGAAACTCACCAGCAGTACTCCACACCCTGGCAGGGAGCCAGCAGCAGTGAGGGTTTCAGCAGCATGTTAGAGGCACTCCGCAGCCTGGCAGGATGTTGGCATGGTCATGAAGTACTTGGTCATGCAGCTTCTGCCAATGGAAGGAGCTGAAGCAGTGTGGCCGCAGCTGTTGGGAGCATTGTTCTCAGGCTGGAAGTGTGGTGGGGGCTTGGGTGGTATGCTCATTCTGCCATCCCTCCCAATCTGCAACCTGAGGCAAGTGGTTCAGTGTGGCTTATGACAGGGCCAACCCTGTACCTCAGTGCAGAACAATTGAAAAACCTCTAGACTAAGGGCACAACCATATCAACTGTGTCCTCAGTGATTGGAAGCCCCCAAACTTGGAGACTTCCGATCATCCAATGCAGGGTGGGAGGAGCAATGGAGGTGATCTTTGTTCGTCCATCCTGCAGGTTTCACTAGGCAGGCCTTGTAGCCCTAGCAATGCTGTTTTGAAGGGGAGGGAAGGAGGCTAGAAAAGGCTCAGGGTTACACACATCCTTGTCTCAATAGGCTCCTCCCCTACCCACCCAGCTGAATGCTCCCTCCCCCCCCTTGAGGTTGATTTTTAGACCTTGGAGGCCAGGTGGCACAGTTCTTCCCATGCCAGCTGCAGGGTGGGGGATCTCAACTCCCCCTTCCAAGGTCAATGCATTACCTCCAACCTCAGGGAGAGAATCTGCCCTATCCTGTGGCCCATCATACTATGTTTAGAGGCCACCGGATTGTGCCCTAAAAGAATTAACAAGTTACACTCTCCCTTAGGGATGTACGAAAGTCACTTACCTGGTCCCGCAGCTTGCTTCACGGTGGGGGAGAGGCGCTTCGGTTCTCCCCCCAAAGTTCAGGCCGGGGGGGAGGCACCCTGCCTCGCCCGGCTGAAATTCAGGTGGGGGGGAGGTGCCCCGCCTCACCCGGCCAAAATTCAGGCTGGGGAGAAGCGCCCCATCTCCCCAGCCGCGAAATACAAAAGTGGAAAAAAAAAAAACCACCCGTGATAGGCTACGTAACGATTTACGTAGCCTATCACGGCTAGATTTCCAAAGTCAGCCGTGATAGGCTACGTAAATCGTTATGTAGCCTATCACGGGTGACTTGGGGAAAAAAAAGTGCGTACGCAAATGGCGGCGCCCATGGGCGCCGCCATTTGCATTCCTTATTTGGGCCCGGGTAGTCTACGTAAAGATTTACGTAGACTACGGCGAAAATAAGGGCAATGCAAATAGACTTTGGAAATCCAGCCATGATAGGCTATGTAAATCGTTACGTAGCCTATCACGTGTTTTGTTTTGTTTTTACTTTATTTTGTAATGGCGGCGGCGGCAGCCGGTCGGAAGACCGGCCGCCGCCCCCGCCAAACTGCTGCTGAACCGCTGCCGGGACCCGCCGCCGAGAGGGACATTCGCAGGAGGTAAGTCCCATCCCGGGGGGTGGCGGGGTGGTGGTGGAGAATTTCACCGCCAATTTCGGGGGGGCAAATGCGTTGGCATTTGGCCTCCCGAGATTCGTGGAGAAATTCTCCGCCATCCCTACTCTCCCTGTAACTCTGCACATATACAACTTCAGGTATAACCTGATGGGATCTGAGCTAGCAATGACCAACCAAGAAAGAGATCTGGGGGTTGAAGTGGACAGCTTGATGAAAATGTCAACCCAGTGTGCATAAAAAAGGCAAACGTCATTTTAGGCATAATTAGAAAAGGAACTGAGAAAATTGCCAATATCATACTGCCCCTATACAAAGGGCGACCACACTTGGAATACTGTGTACAGTTCTGGTCACCACACCTAAAAAAAAGATATTGTAGAGCTGGAAAAAGTGCAGGAAAGGGCAACTAAAATGAACATCTCCCCTATGAGGGAAGGTTACAACAGCTGGGATTGTTTAGATTGGAGAAAAAGGAGGGTAAGGGGAGACATGATAAGGCATACAAAATTATGTGTGGTGTGGAGAAAGTGGATAGGGAGACATTATTCTCCCTCTTTCGTAATACTAGAACCTGGGTCATCCCATGAAACTGATTGGTGAGAGATTCAGGACAGATAAAAGGAAGTACTTCTTCACACAACATATAGTTAAACTATGGAACTCGCTACCACAGGATGTAGTGATGGCCTCCAATTGGGATGGCTTTAAAACAGGGTTAGACAAATTTCTGGAGAAGGCTATCAATGGCTACTAGTCCTGATGACTATATGCTACCTTCAGCATCAGAGGGGGCATGCCTATGTACACCGTTGCTGGCGAACATGGGGGGGGGGAGGATGCTGTTGCACTCATGTCCTGCTTGTGGGTTTACAGTGGACAGCTGGTTGGCCACTGTGTGAACAGAATGCTGGACTATATGGTCTGATCCAGCATGGCTCTTCTTATATTCTTATGTTCATTGTCCATTAGGGCAAGTAAAGTGGTTTTCATTTTCATTTTGAACCCTGGCCTCAAACCTGATTTTATAGGTCCACAAATTAGCATATTACAGGGTTGCTGGAGCTGCCTCTCCACTTACAAGTGAATGAATAACTTTTCATCTCCTTATTTTAAGGTGGTGGGGGTCAGGAATTATAGGCACTTGTGAGCTCCTTCAAGCAAATGAATGCTAATGGGGAAAGCCAGTGGAAGGGAATTCTGTGCATGCATGAAAGCCCTTGTGCCCACAAGTGATTGCTGTATCAGGGCAAATAACACTTCTCACATCCATTATTTAATAACCAAGGGCACAAGCTAGACAAAATTAAGCACTTGTAAGCCCCATTGATTTCAGTGGGAAAGTTAAGCATGTTCTTAAATCTCTCCCATGGAAATCAATGGAACTTAAAAGCAGTTAAATCTGACCTGTATTTATGACCTAAATCAATAAGCAACAGTAACTGCAGAGAAGCGAACCAAACAAAATAAAGCTGGCTTAGAATCCAGTTTGTGGATGTTACATATATTTCAAGGGCTGGAGGAGAATGGAGGGAGTGAGATCATGTTTTTTAGTTGCGGCCCTCAGCAAACTGCAGCTTTTCAGATTTCATCGCTCAGCACGTCCTGATGAATATGTGCCAGATCGGTGCAGCAAACAGACCCTAATGTGCTGCTCATGCAGTGGAGTGTGACATGACAAACTACCTGAAGCACTGGAAGACATGTTCATGCCTGGGATGGAAATTCCTGTATACTGCTAGCAAATCACACTTTTCAGATTTGACCTGTATAATCAAAAGAAAGCATGGAAAGGAAAGGAAAGGAAAGGAAAGGAAAGGAAAGGAAAGGAAAGGAAAGGAAAGGAAAGGAAAGGAAAGGAAAGGAAAGGAAAGGAAAGGAAAGGAAAGGAAAGCTATGGATGGGTACAACTGGGACTCAGGAATGGATGGGCTGCACATGTATCTGATGCTTCCTTACACTGAGTCGGTCCTTTGGTCCATCTAGTCCAGCAGAAATGCGGGGAATCTTCTCTCCCATTCCGCTCCCCAGGATCCTGGTTTTCTGTTGGTATTGCTTGTGGAGATGCAAGGGATTAAATATGACACATTCTACATGCCATCAATGGGCTCTACCACTGAGCAATAGCTTCTTACGGAGAGTTATTAACAGGGAACACTTTGCTATGCACATCTGTCCCAAGCTCATTCGTAGTCAGCCCTGCTGTATCTCACACACACACACAGAGAGAGAGAGAGAGAGAGAGAGATTGGGGTTTGGATTAGGAGATCTCTTGATTATGCCGCAGGTTGGAACTCTAGGAGGTTCTTCCCCATTCTTTTTGCCTCTTTGGGTCTTGGGAATCAGATCTTACAATGCTGCTACTGCATATTGAACTGTCATTTATTCATCTTGGGAGAAACTGAATGTTGCGTTTGGGGACAACTTTGCCATGGTGTAGCCGAGCCTCTATAAAAAGTCCATGGGAGGGCCATCATCCAATTCTGTGCACACATATCAATGAACTGCACAAAGACCCCTAAGGAACTCCACCATTCATAGGGGTTCCACACACACACACACACACACACACACACAGAGGGAGAGAGAGAGAGAGAGAGAGAGCTCACAATGACTGGTATTTTCCAAGTCATTAGGACAGACAGAGTCATCTTTTGGACATGCTGAATGTCCAGCATATGCACACCATAACATTTCGGGGGGGGGGGCACAGAAGGGACAAAGAGCATTTGGGGGATATGTTAAAAGTGCCTTTCCTTCAAGTACCCCCAGGGGTCCAGCAATAGAAGAGCAGCCAGGAGGGCCAGCTACTTCTTGGGGGGAACAGGGGCTTTCTCTTCCTACCCTTCCTCTGCTACACCTCTGTCTATGGTGCTACCATGTCTAGCTAGCAAATTTGATGAGCAAAATAATACAAAAAATGCGTTGTTATATTAGGTCCAACATGTCCTGCATTCTGTTTCTGACAGTAATCCGTCTAAGTGCTCACAAAGAACTTCGAATACTGAGAGCGCTCCTTGTCTGTTCCTACAATCTGGTATTCAGAGTTATACACCCTGCCTTACTATTTAGCTATTGTAACATAGAGTCACGGATCTTCTATGAAGGTGTCCAGTCCTCAACCACCTGACCTAGTGGCTCTCATAACGCCTTCTCATACAGAATTTCATGAGTTCATTGTGTGTCGCATGAATTTATTTATTTATTTATTTTATTAAATTTATTAATCGCCCATCTGACTGGTCACCCAGCCACTCTGGGCGATGTACAACCCACCATAAAACAATTTAAAACAATACAATTTTACCATATTTTTTTTTTAAATACCCTAACCCACCCCAAATGCCTGCCTGAACAACCACGTTTTTAATGCACGATGGAAGCTCATTAAAGAGGGGGCATGATGGAGTTCCCTAGGGAGGGAGTTCCACAGAGTGGGGGCCACCACAGAGAAGGCCCTCTCCCTCATCCCCATCAGTCTAGCTGTCCTGGCTGATGGGACAGAGAGAAGGCCATCTGAGGCTGATCTTGTTAAGCGGCCTGTCTGGTGTTGCTGGAGGCGCTCCTTAAGATAGGCTGGGCCGGAACCATATAGGGTTTTAAAGGTCAAAACCAACACCTTGAATTTGGCCCGGAAAACAACTGGTAACCAGTGCAACTCCTTCAGCACTGGAGTGATGTGATCTCGCCGGCGGCTGCCTTTAATCAGGCGAGCTGCCGCGTTCTGTACCAGCTGCAGCTTCCGAACCATCTTCAAGGGTAACCCCACGTAGAGCGCATTACAGTAGTCTAAATGAGAGGAGACCAGGGCATGTACTACCGATGGGAGCAGATGGTCGGGAACGAAGGGGCGCAGCCGCCGTATCAGATGGAGTTGATACAGCGCTGTCCGGCTCACAGCTGACACCTGAGCCTCCATGGACAGCTGGGAGTCCAAAATGACCCCCAGGCTGGGGACCTGGTCTTTCAAGGGTAGCCGTACCCCATTCAACACCAGCTCAACATCCCCCAGCCTCCTCTTGTCTCCCACCAAAAGTACCTCGGTCTTGTCAGGGTTCAGCTTCAGCTTATTCCTCCCCATCCAGCCACTCACCGTCTCCAGACATTTGGACAGGGATTCTACGGCCAAACTTGGTGAAGATTTGAATGAGAGGTAGAGCTGCGTGTCATCTGCATATTGATGACAGTGCACCCCAAACCTCCTGATGATAGCCCCCAGTGGCTTCACATAGATGTTAAATAGCATCGGGGAGAGGATGGAACCCTGTGGCACCCCACAAGTAAGTGGCCACGGGTCCGAAACCTCCTCTCCCAGTGCTACCCTCTGGTATCTGCCGGAGAGGAAGGACCGGAACCACCGCAATACAGTGTCTCCAATGCCCAACCCCTCCAGGCGGTCCAGGAGGATACCGTGGTCAACGGTATCAAAAGCTGCTGAGAGGTCAAGGAGAACAAGGAAGGAGCATTCACCCCTATCCAGAGCCCTCCTCATATCATCCACCAAGGCGACCAAGGCCGTTTCTGTCCCATGCCTAGGGATGGCGGAGAATTTCTCCCCAAAACTTCGGGGGGCCGAGCGCCAATGTGTTCGGCCCCCCGAACAAGTTTCGGGGAGAAATCCTCCGCCCCCCCCACCCCCCGCCCCCCCCCCGGGACAGGACTTACCTTCCCTGAATGTCCCTCCCAGCGGCGGGTCCGGCTGGCGGTTCGTCCGGTGTTCGAGCGGGGCGGGAGCGGCAGCCGGTCTTTCGACCGGCTGCCGCCCCCACCATTGCAATGAAAGAAAAAAAAAAAACCGTCCCCTGATAGGCTACGTGACAATTCACGTAGCCTATCACGGCAAGATTTGCAAAGTCAGCCGTGATAGGCTACGTCAATCGTCACGTAGCCTATCACGGGTGACTTTAAAAAAAAAAAAAAAAGTGTGTACGGATAATGGCGGCCCCCATAGGGAGCCACCATTCCCGTTCCTTATTTGGTCGCTGTAGTCTACGTCAACGTTTACATAGACTACGGCGAAAATAAGGGCAACGCTATTTGGATCACCTCCCACCCCCGTTGAGGATTCCAGGGGGAGGGATGGAGCGTCTCCCCCCCCACTGCAAAAGATTCCATGAAAAAGTAAGTGACTTTCGTACATCCCTAATCAGGTCTAATCCTTTAAATCTATTCCTCACCTCCACTGTATATTCATAAGGGATATGATTTAGGTCATACCTGAATGGCTTAGTGGTTTTCCCTACATTCCTCAATTTAAGCTGAAATTTTGCAACAAGAAGCTCATGATCTGAGCCACAGTCAGCTCCAGGTCTTGTTTTTACTGACTGTATAGAGCTTCTCCATCTTTGGCTGCAAAGGACATAATCCATCTGATTTCGATATTGACCATCTGGTGATGTCCATGTGTAGAGTCGCCTCTTGTGCTGTTGGAAAAGAGTGTTTACTATGATCAGCATGGTCTCTTGGCAAAACTCTATTAGCCTTTGTCCTGCTTCATTTTGTACAGCAAGGCCATGCTTGCCTGTTATCCCGGTGATTTCTTGACTTCCTACTTTAGCATTCCAATCCCCTTTGATGAAAAGGACATCTTTTTTTGGTGTTAGTTCTAGAAGGTGTTGTATGTCTTCTTAGTACCGATCAACCTCAGCTTCTTTGGCCTCAGTGGTTGGGGCATAGACTTGAATTACTGTGATGTTGAATGGTTTGCTTGGATTCGTACTGAGATCATTCTATCATTTTTGAAATTGTACCCCAGTACTGCTTTTCCCACCCTTTTGTTGACTATGAGTGCTACTCCATTTCTTCTAAGGGATTCTTGCCCACAGTAGTAGATATGAAGATCATCTGAATTAAATTTGCCCATGCCTGTCCATTTTAGTTCACTGATTTCCCAAGATGTCGATGTTCAATCTTGCCATCTCATGTTTGACCACCTCCAGCTTACCTTGTTTCATTGATCTGACATTTCAGGTTCCTAAACAATATTGTTTTTTACAGCATCGGAGTTTCTTTTCACCACCAGACACATCCACAGCTGAGTGTCCTTTCGGCTTTGGCCCAGCCGCTTCACTCTTTCTGGCGCTACTTGGAAATGCCCTCTGCTCTTCCCCAGGAGTATATTGGACACTTTCTGACCTGAGGGGCTCATCTGCCGGCGTCATATCTTTTAGCCTTGTGATACGTTCCATGGGGTTTTCTTGGCAGGAATACTGGAGTGGGTTGCCTTTCCTTCTCCAGAGGACCACGTTTTGTCAGAACTCTCCACCATGACCTGTCTGTCTTGGGTGGCCCTGCACGGCATAGCTTATGGCTTCCCTGAGTTACGCAAGCCCCTTCGTCACAACAAGGCAGTGATCCATGAAGGAGTTTTCTAGCCTAAAAAAACCTTCTTTTTTTCTAGCCTAAAAAGACCCAAATGCTGTAATCTTTCCTTATAGGAGAGTTGCTCCAACCCCTTGTTCATTTTAGCTGCCCTTTTCTGCCTTTTCCCAACTCTGCAATATCCTTTTTGAGGTGTGGCGATCAGAACTGTACACAGCATTCCAAGTCATCCCATAGATTTCTATAAGGGCTTTATGAGATTGGTGGCTTTATTAGCAATTCCTTTCCTCATGATTCCCAACATAGCGTTTGTCTTCTTCACAGCAGCCACACACTTGGTTGATGTTTTCATCAAGCTGTCTACCAAAACTCCAGGAGCCTTTCTGGTCAGCCACAGTAGTAACATACGTTCTGTGAAGGTATTCTATTCTGAAGAAGGAATTTTAATTGGCTGATGGACACGGTCAAAGGGAATGTGACTGTTTAAACCTCACAGTACTTGGCAGTGTTCTTCGCTGCAAAATGAAATAATATGTCATCCCATAACGTTCTGAAAAATGCTGGATTGAAAGCAGTCCCCGTGCTTTGCCAAGTTTTATTTTATGTAGGGTGATTTCTGATTCTGCTGACTATATATTAAGGAGTGTTGACAGACAAATACTGATGTTTTACTTTCTTGGAGATTACAGGGTGGTGTGCTATAAGGTTTCTCATGCCTGGTGAGCCGATTAGGTAAACCACTATTACTTTTTTAATGGATTTTTATGTGGATTTTCCAGAATCATCATCTTACTTGTGCTATCCTTCCATTACTGTCAGCTCTGGTTAAACAATATTGAGGTGGAGGATATAATACTGAGCTTTTCCTATCATGGCCTACAATTTCAGTTTAACTTGATACAAAAGTGTGGTGTGCTCAGAATAGTGACTGCACAGAGACCAAGTTCAATGGCTTACAGTGGTGGTGGTCACCAAGTTTGTATAACTCGGGACTCCAACTCACAGTCTCTGGGTTGATATTCTAGCACCCTTTCTTGTGAGCCACTTGAAGCTGCAGACTTCTCCCCTGTCTTGATGCATATTTTAGTTCCACACCCTACACATTTTCTGCACAGCCGTTTCCCTCACGTCTTCTATCATTTATATCCAGGGTGTTGAAATGCTTTTAGCCTGAGGGCTGAATACCATTTCAGAGACGGTCTTGGGGATCACATTCCAGTGGTGAGTGGGGCCAACTTACCAGCATATTTTAGCTTAAAGGTCTTCCTACTAGTAGAGATATGTGAACTCACCCCCATCTGGGTCCTCAGGGCACCCACCCACCCGGCCCCTGACCCCGCTCACTGGTCCCCGGACCACAGTCGAGCCCCTGCCAGGCTCAGTGAGTGGCCTGCACTCACCCAGCAGCCTCATCAAGCTCCATGGTCACCATTTCTTGAAAAATAAAATGCTGATCACAAAAATGCACATCTGTGTATGCACAAAAATGCGCATTTTCACAAATGCACATATTTGCATATGCAAATATGTGCAATTTTTGCAAATGTGCATTTTTGCACATGTGTGGATATGCACATTTTTGCCAAAATGCACATTTTCACATATGGAAATATGTGTATTTTTGCATGTAGAAATATGCATATTTTGGCAAAAATGCACATTTCGCACACATGCAAATATGCACAGTTTTACTACTTCTACTTTATTTTTCAAACAATGCTGACCTTGGAGGTTGATGAGGCCTCTGGGGTGAGTGCTGGCCATTCACTCAGCATGGGCAGGGGGTAAGCAGGGCTGAGGTGTGGGCAGGGGGGTTTCCACCAGATTTCCAGACATAATTGTGTGCCCATGCCATCCCTAGGTGCTAGTAATTAAGATTTAGAAGAGGCATTTCAACATTTATTTATTCGTTCATTCATTCATTTCATTTCTATATCCCCCAATAGCCATAGCATAGGTGGTTCACAAAACTTAAAACCATGAAGTACAACATCAAACAATATAAAATATGAAAGCATAAAACTACAATATAAAAGTACAACCAGAATAAAACCAAGCAGCAATGCAGAAATTTAAAATACAGATTTAAACCAGCAAAGCCAGAAGACTAGAGTGCTATAGTGCTGGAAAAATAAAAAGATCTTCACCCAGCACTGAAAGCAGTACAACATAGGTGCCAGGCAAACCTCTCTAGGGAGCTCATTCCACAGCTGGGGTGCCACAACAAAAAAGGCCCTTTTCCTGTTAGCCATCCTACAATGGGGGGACTGCACAAAGCAAACAAACCCTAGGTGGTCAGGGGGGAAGTGAGCAGGGTTAGGAAAAGGGGATCCGAGGAAGGCAGGATTTGGTCCCCAGGCCTTATGTTCTGCACCCCAGATCAATGTGGTAAAGAGGGTACTCAGTCACTCACAGATCTAGAAGTTTACAGCTGAGATTGCTTTGGCAGAGCTAGCAAAGTGTCCAAACTACTCTGCAAAACTTTCCATAGTCATAGTGAAACATGTCATGGAGCAGGTAATCTGAAAGGGTGCTTTTTCCCGTATTACCTACTTGAACCTTAAGAGCTTCAGAAGGCTTGATCCATGTGTTCTCACCAAAGGAAGTGATGTGGGTAATCCACAGTGGATGAGAAGGCAGCCTGCCTTGTTTTTCTGTGTGGCTCAGTCGAGGTGATAGGGGAGGAGAGCACCTTCTGTTGGTGTGGACCCTTTACCATGCAGCCCCGTTTTATGAATTCACACCCCCTAATAAAGGAAGAGACCCATTCCCCCCCCCCATCTCATCACCGTACAGCAGAGGAACTAGGGAAATACATTCTGCCCTTCCATCCAACGTGTACCACATGTGATTACATGTAAGTGCTGGATAAGTGTGCATGATAAACTAATTTAGGGCACAATCCTATGGCCACTAGTCAGTGGCTAGATGGCCATAGGATAGGTTGGTTTCTGGGAACCAACCTCCACCCCTTCCCGAGCTTCATTGTAGGCAGCGCAGATCAACCCCGCGCTCTGCACTCAGAAGAGGAACATGGAGCGGTGAAAATGGGGTGTTCCTGGGGGCATGCCAGGGTGGGTAGGGTGGAGGTGCCATCCCGACTCTTCCTATGTGTCGTCCAGCCTCCCGCCCCACACTCTGACTTCCCATGGTTAGACAGCCGAAATCAGCTGTCAAGCTGCGAATGCAGGGCAGCTGAAGCAGGGAGGGGATGATCTCTGCCGGGGGGGTTCCACTTATTTCTTTTGCTTTCTCCTTTTTGCATAGTTCTAGTTTTTGCTAACAGATTTTGTTGTTGTTGTTAGTTTGGGGTCCTTTTTGGCCATAGTTTTCATGTTTTGCCTTCAAAGTAAGATCAAAGAATTTCTTAATTTAACTATATCTCTTCTTCAGTATTTAAAGTTGCAGGTGGCTATGGTTTCTGAAGTAGCTTTTGGGGACTGGATGCTCCAGTTCTTGAGCAGCTTGATTTAGTTTTACACACACACACACACACACACAATTTTATTTTACTCACTGGTGAGGCTCAGACTTCACCACCCTTTTCATTTTAAAACATTTTCTTCACT
This sequence comes from Heloderma suspectum, assembly GCF_057233095.1. Lineage (NCBI taxonomy): Eukaryota > Metazoa > Chordata > Lepidosauria > Squamata > Helodermatidae > Heloderma > Heloderma suspectum. The sequence continues at coordinate 303,462,134 of NC_139460.1, read as the reverse complement.
TTCGAGCTGGATTAATTTCCCTAGCTAGACTTCGTTGAGTTCTACATGTTGGATTCTAGGACAGGCCTCTTTCAACTTTCTTTTGGGTACACAAATGCCTGGTTTTCAGATCTCTGCTTAGGATAAGTAGCTACACATCCCTTTCAATCTCCCCTCCTTCCTTTCCTCTTAAACTTTGGACCATACTGCTATACAGTTGAAAGCTTCAAATATTGCATTTAACTAGTTTAGACTAGTGGAAATTTAAGTGAAGCTAAGTAACAATTCAAACTGCTGCAAGTTGGGCCTGTTATAACTTTTCATTAGGGATGTTGGAGAACTCCAACATTTGGAATCTGGTCTCCAGAGTCCGCAGTGGGACAGCACCTCTTACCTCTGCTCCAGGAGGATTCCTGCCAAACCAGCACAGCTGCTTTGGATCCTCCGGCGATACGGCAATGGCAGCTGCATTGCCATTTTGCTCTGAGAAAGACAGCCGTAAAGCCCTGAGTTTTATGTAAATAAAGCCGTAAATGGCTGTGAGGGTGTCCACCATAGGGATGTACGAAAATCACTTACCTTTCAGGGATTATGTTGATGGTGGGGGGGGAGGTGTTCCGTCCCTCCCCCCGGAATCCTGGATGGGGGGGGAAGGGGCTCCGTTCCTCCCCCCCCCAGAATCCTGGCTGGATGGCTGTGCTCTGCAGCGATTCTGCGGAGCTGCCGGCTGGCTCCGCCAGCAGCCGGACATCCGGCCGCTGGCTAGCAGGGACGCAAATGGCGGCGGCCATAGCCGCCGCCATTTGCATCCCTGCAGTCAGCCATGAGAGGCTACATAAATGTTTACATAGCCTATCATGGCTGACTTAAAAAAAAAAAAAAGCGTACGCAAATGGCGGCGGCCATGGCCGCCACCATTTGCATTCCTTATTTTGGCATGTCTTAGTCTACGTAAACATTTCTGTAGACTAAGATGGCGAAAATAAGGGGAACGCAAATAGCGTAGCATCTACACTATTTACGTTCCCCTTATTTTCGCCGTCTTAGTCTACGTAAATGTTTACGTAGACTAAGACGTGCCAAAATAAGGAATACGCCATTTGCGTATGCACTTTTTTTGTGTTTTCTTTAAAGTCAGCTGTGATAGGCAATGTAAACATTTACGTAGCCTATCACGGTTTTTTTAAAAAACCTAGCCATGATAGGCTACGTAAATCTTTACGTAGCCTATCACTTTTTTTTTTAAACTGGAAATGGCGGCGGCGGCAGCCGGTTGGAAGACCAGCCACTGCAGCCGCCGCTGCCGAACCACCGGAGCCGCCGCTGGAGCCGCCGCCGCCGCCAGGAAGATCTGCCCAAGGTAAGTCTTGTCTGGGGGGGTGGGCCATTCCGCCACTGATTTCGGGGGGCTGAATGCGCTGGCATTCGGCCTCCCTGAGATCTGTGGCAGAACTTTCGTACATCCCTAGTCCACCGTGCCATTTGCGGCTGTCTTTCTCAAAGCAAAATGGCAATGGTGGTCACCATTGCCATATTGCTGGAGAATCCGGAGCAGGTGTGCCAGTCCATGGAAGCCAGCAGACACGCAGATGCTGAAGAGGATCCTGTGGGGGAGGAACGGTTCGCCTCCCCCCTGTGGAACCCCCCCCCCCCGGAATGGATGGCAGGGGTTTCGTACATCCCTACTTTTCATAGCTATTCCACTTGATATTCTAGTTTTCCTAATCATTGCATGTTTCACATTTTACTTCTGTATGTGATTTCTTTTGCATTTTCTTAGGAATGGACAGACTCCCTACCTGCTGGTCTGGGTGGGAATCTGCCCTTGGAGGGAGGTGATCCGTCCCTCCCCCCAGAATCCATCCGGGCTGGCTCCGCTCTGCATCAATCCTGCAGAGCTGAACGCCGGGTCCGCATCGCTGGCGTTACGGCTGGCTGCCATTGCCATACCGTATCGCTGGGCTAACTCCGGATGCAAATGGTGTCTACTATGCCATTTGCAGCCATAAAGTTGTTAGGTTAACCTAAATGCAGCCATTTACAGCTGCATTTAGGTTATTCTAATAGCTTTATGGCCTCAAATGGCATCCACTATGCCATTTTGCGTCCCTGTTTTTTCACGCAATAGGCTAAGGACGCAAATGGCGTAGTGGACACCTTCTACATCCAGAGTTAGCCCAGCAATATGGCACAGCAATGGTGGCCAGCCATATCGCCAGCGATGTGGACCCAGCAGCCAGCTCCTCAGGATCGCTGCACAGATGAGCTGGCCTGGATGGATTCCGGAGGGTGGCGGAGGTGAGTGTCCTGTTCCTCCACAGACTATGCCATGGACTCATTGGGGTCCATGGCAGAATTCTCTACCATCCCTACATTTACTTTTCCTTATAAATCATTGATATCTTAAAACTTAGTGTGTAGCATTTTTTAAATTTATTTAACAAGTTTAAAGAGCTCCCACCCACTGGGGCAAAGGCAGAGCCTCATTTTCACCAGGTATTTGAGGGCTCTTGGGCAAGAGAGGGCCCACTCTCTCAGTAAGTCTACCTTCTCGCTGCCATTGTCACCAGCTGCTATTGCTCCTCATCTTCATCATCATCATTGCTATGACTTGCTTGACAGGCAGAGAGTCAGTGAGCAATTAGGCAGTGGCACCCGCTGCTCTTCCTTCTCCCCAGCGTTGTCTGGGCCACAGTGAGATGCACATGAATAAGCAGATGAAGATGAGGAGAAACTCCAGAAGGCTCCTGTTAGTGGGCCCCTGCTGGGGCATGGACCCTCAGGAGGTGCCCAACCATGCCTGCCTTGGATGCTGACGCTGGGTTGGTGCCACTACTGAGAAGTCATGCTGATGTGTTTTTACCTGGGGACAGTCTATTGGTCATGGAACAACCAGCAAAACCTCCTCAGAAGATCTCAGGGGTCAGATGAGTGTATGTAGAGAAAGGCAGTCTGGTGGGTATCCTGGTCCCAGGTTATTTAGGACTTCGTAGGTTAACAACAGAAGCTTGGACATGGCTCCTTTTTTCAGAGGAGAATAAAATTTGGGTGCCATTCTCATGGGTGGGGTGTGAGGTTTTTGGTAATACCTTAGTTGTGACGTGGCCAAACGCTGGGTATGTATGACTGTCCTTTCTTTGTACAAATATAACTCAAATAGGATGCACCCTTCCCTTCTTCTTGTGCTTCAATTAAAGCCAAGGGGAAAATGTCATGAGGTAACTCCTCCCATAGGGCTTTTTCAGAACAGGAAGCATGGGCAGCCAGGGAGACAGCAGAGAGATGAAGAGATGTGTAATAGAAGGATAAAACACAAACACAGAACATTTGGTCACCTTGCAGCGATAAGGTGAACTAAAAAACACCACCCAAAGAAATTGCAAAGAAATTCTAAAGTGCCCTCAGAATGAAGCAGAAAAATTGAAGCCTCTTTTGGGAAATTGTACGACAAATTTCAGCACAGCAACTGTGAAGTTACATGTTTTGAGCAGCTTCTAAGTGCACACGGGGAGTTCTAAAGTTCTTTGTTTCAAACACACAGCTCTCATAATGTGTGCTAACATTACACTAAGGTGCTTTATATGGAGAAAAGTCAGGCAGGACAACCTGCCAGTTCAGAAGGGAAAAGTCACAATGCTATGGCCTTCTTGCATGGCTCTGAATGTCAGTGAGTCTATCTTCCTTCATTTCTGAAGAGCATGTACAGCAATATTTATTGTACCCCACCACCACTGTCTAGGTGCCACAACTGAGTGGCACAGCACCCATTTTTGCAGGCAAGCAGTCCCAGGTTCAGTTTGTGGTATCTCAGGTTAAAAGGGCTGGGGAAGACCTCTCCCTGCTTGAAACGTTGGAGACCGCCTGCTGATTGACAATATGGGGCTAGATGGACAGTGATTTGCTTCACTGTAAAGCAGATTCAGTGTAAACCAGATTCATATGTTCGAGGGGAAAACAGAGGCCAATAAAAGAAGAGAATTGTAATGGGAAAGTGGTGGGTATAATACCCTTCCTTCTACTGAAGCTGGTAGTAATCCGCACCTGCTGTTCTGATCCTCCCAAGAAGAGCCAAAATAAATGCCAAAGCTATCTTCTGTGTTCCCTCTCCTCTCACCGGAACTGTCTGAAAAGATGACAGTCATAGCAACTGGTAAACTGTAACATTTACAGCTCTATGAAGACTAAAAGCACTTAGGACCCAGTCAAATCAGTGGGGCATGAGGGCTTCTGTGCCTTTTATTTCAGTGCAGAGAAAGGGAACTAAGGGATCAATCCTATGGCCACTAGACGCTGTCTAGAGGGCCATAGGAATATGCTCATTTCTGGAAAACTAACTTTCCCCCTCATCCGTGCTGCCTCCGAGGCAGCGTGGAGAAGCCCCGTCCTCCGTGCTTGGAAGAGGAGCATGGAGCGACTGAAATGGGGCATTCCACAATTGGGGAAGAGGCGTGCCTGCTGCTGCTGGGCCTGCTACTGCTGCCGCCGCCACCACCACCACTATCATTACTGTGGACTCCTGCCTGGCATTATTTTTAAGGGGATTTTTAATTGTTTTGTTGTTGTTGTTGTTGTTGTTGTTTAATTTTGGGGGGATTTTATTGTGTTTTTAGGGGTGGGTAGCCTGCCTGATAGGCGGGAGTGAGGGGGCATGTGTCCACCTGATGGAGGCAGTGGGGGGACTGTTGGGGGCCAGAACATAGAGAGGCTGGGCGGCAGGGGCTGGTGGAGCGCTAGGGGCAGGCCATGCCAGGTAAGGGGAACAAGGGAGAGATGTGTAGTATCTGTCCCTTGCTCCGGGCCTGTCCAGAGCCAAAGGATGCCTGGGGGAGGTGTGACTCCATCTTCTGGCCTTCGTTTGCTGTTCTGCAATGCCAGGTCTGTTACCCAGAAAACCTCCCTCATCCATGACATGATCCATGACATGTTGGACAAGGGTGCAGACTTGGCATGTATTACGGAGACCAGGCTGGCCGAGGCTGCTGCTCCAACCCTTGCAGCCATGTGTCCAGCTGGATTTTCATATGCACAGCAGCCAAGGGCTGGGGATCAGGGAGGGGGAGTGGCTGTTATCTACCGAGAGTCCTTGGTCTTCACCACACCCCCTCTCCGGGAGGCCAAGGTTGCTGAGTGCACATACTGGAGGTTGGGCCCGAAGGACAGTCTGGGGATTCTGCTCATGTACCGTCCACCATCTTGGCTCATTATTGGCTGCAGAGAGAGACTGGGTGAGGGGATCAGGGTGGTGGTGAACGCCTCCCTTGAGGAAGGGGTGATGCCATCAGCCCTCAAGGAGACAGTGATAAGATCGCTCTTAAAGAAGCCCTCCTTGGATCCCCAAGTTCTGAAAAACTTTTGCCCCCTCTCAAATCTGCCATTTTGGGGCAAGGTGATTGAGCGGGTGGTGGAGATGCAGTTGAAGGCACACTTGGAAGAAACCGATTATCTAGATCCATTTCAGTCAGGCTTCAGGCTTGGGCATGGGTAGGGATGTACGAAAGTCACTTACCTGGTCTCGCAGCTTGCTTTGCGGTGGGGGGGAGGCGCTTTGCTTCTCCCCCCGAAGTTCAGGCCAGGGGGGGGGAGGCTTCCTGCCTCTTCCGGCTGAAATTCAGGCTGGGGGGGAGGCTTCCCACCTCGCCCGGCCGAAATTCAGGCCGGGGAGAAGCGCCCCATCTCCCCGGCCGCGATCTTCAAAAGAAAAGTAAAAAAAAAAAAAAAAGCCCCGTGATAGGCTACATGACGATTAATGCAGCCTATAACGGCTGACTTTGCAAATCTAGCCATGATAGTCTATGTAAATCGTTACGTAGCCTATCACAGGGGTGTTTTTTCTTTTTTTTTACTTTTCTTGTAATGGTGGCTGCCGCCCCCGCCCCTGACGAAGACCTGCCGTACCACCGCCGGGACCCGCCGCCGGGAGCAATATTCGTGAAAGGTAAGTCCCATCCCGGGGGGGGGGCGGGGCGCGGGGGGGCGGAGAATTTCTCCCCGAACAACCTTCTGAGGATCGAATGCGTTGGCACTCGGCCCCCTGAATTTTCGGGGAGAAATTCTCCCCCATCCCTAGGCATGGGACAGAAACTTGGTTGCCTTGGTAGATGACATGAGGAGGGCTCCAGATAGGGGTGAATGCTCCTTCCTTGTTCTCCTCTACCTCTCAGCGGTTTTTGATACTATTGACCACGGTATCCTCCTGGACTGCCTGGAGGGGTTGGGCATTGGAGACACCGTATTGCGGTGGTTCTGGTCCTTCCTCTCCGGCAGGTACCAGAGGATAGCACTGGGAGAGGAGGTTTCGGACCCGTGGACACTCACTTGTGGGGTACCACAGGGTTCCATCCTCTCCCCGATGCTATTTAACATCTATGTGAAGCCACTGGGGGCTATCATCAGGTGGTTTGGGGTGTGGTGTCATCGGTATGTGGATGACATGCAGCTCTACCTCTCGTTCAAATCTTCACCAAGGTTGGCTGTAGAATCCCTGTCCAAATGTCTGGAGATGGTGAGTGGCTGGATGGGGAGGAATAAGCTGAAGCTGAACCCTGACAAGACCGAGATACTTTTGGTGGGAGACAAGAGGAGGCTAGGGGACGTTGACCTGGTGTTAAATGGGATACAGCTACCCTTGAAAGACCAGATCGGCAGCCTGGGGGTCATTTTGGACTCCCAGCTATCCATGGAGGCTCAGGTGTCAGCTGTGAGCCGGACAACGCTGTATTAACTCCATCTGATACGGCGGCTATGCCCCTTCCTTCCCGACCATCTGATCCCATAGGTAGTACATGCCCTGGTCTCCTCTCATTTAGACTACTGTAATGCGCTCTACGTGGGGTTACCCTTGAAGACAGTGTGGAAGCTGCAGCTGATACAGAATGCGGCAGCTCGCCTGATTAAAGGCAGCTGCCGGCGAGATCACATCACTCCAGTGCTGAAGGAGTTGCACTGGTCACCAGTTGTTTTCCATGACAAATTCAAGGTGTTGGTTTTGACCTTTAAAACCCTATATGGTTCCGGCCCAGCCTATCTTAAGGAGCGCCTCCAGCAACACCAGACAGGCCGCTTAACGAGATCAGCCTCGGATGGCCTTCTCTCTGTCCCATCAGCCAGGACAGCTAGACTGATGGGGATGAGGGAGAGGGCCTTTTCTGTGGTGGCCCCCACTCTGTGGAACTCCCTCCCTAGGGAACTCCGCCATGCCCCCTCTTTAATGAGCTTTCGCCGTGCATTAAAAACGTGGTTGTTCAGGCAGGCATTTGGAGTGGCTTAGGGTATTTTAGAAAACATTCTTATTGTAGAATTTTATTGTTTTAAACTGTTTTATTTTATGCTGTACATTGCCCAGAGTGGCTGGGTGACCAGCCAATGGGCGATTAATACATTTAATAATAATAATAATAATAATAATAATTATTATTATTATTATTATTATTATTATTATTATTATTATTCCGGGGAGCATTCTAGGGCGAGGAGAACCAAGCTGTGCATACAACACATCCAATGTGTCACTTGGCAGCTTCCTCTCCTGGTCCCCCCACCACTGCTAGACAGCTGAAAACAGCTGTCTAGTGAAAAATAGCAAGGCAGGAGAGGTGTGGAGGGAACAACCCCCCCCATGCCTCTCCTGCCTTACTTTGGATAGGTGGTTGCCTCCAAGTTCAGAGGCGGCCACCTATCTAGTTAGGATTGCACCCTAAAATGATCAAGGGGCTGGAGCAACTCCCCTCTGAGAGAAGGTTACAACAGCTGGGATTGTTTAGCTTAGAAAAAAGGTGCGTAAGGAGAACACGATAGAGGTATACAAAGTTATGCATGGTGTGGATAAAGTGGATAGGGAGTAGGGATGTCAGAGAATTCCACCACGGATCTCGGTGAGGCTGAATGCCAGTGCATTCAGCCCCCCGAAATCTGTGGTGGAACGGCCTGCCACCCCCCCTGCCACCCCGCGGATCCCCCCCGGGATGAGACTTACCTGGGACGGATGTTCCGGGTGGCGGTGGCTCCGGCGGCTGGTCTTCCGACTGGAAGATTTGCAGTCTTGTCGTTTTGGTGTTTTTTTTCCCCCATAGGCTATGTAAAGACTTACGTAGCTTATCACATCCCGGTAAAAAAAAAAAAGTGTACACAAATGGCGGCGGCTATGGCCGCCGCCATTTGCGTTCCTTATTTTTTGCTATCTTAGTCTACGTAAATATTTACGTAGACTATTACGGCAAAAATAAAGGGGAACGCAAATAGCGTAGTGGGCGCTATTTGCGTCCCTTTTTGATTCTCCGTTTTAGCCTACGTAAATATTTTTATAGAAGTCTAAAAGATAAAAGGAAGTATTTCTTCACACAGCACATAGTTAAACTATGGAATTAGCTACCACAAGATGTAGTGATTAAAACCAATTTGGATGTCATTAAAGGGTGATTGGACAAATTCATGGAGGAGAAGGCTATAAATGACTACTGGTCCTGATGGTTCTATGCTGCTTCCAGTATCACAGACAGTGAGCCTATGTACACTAGTTGCTGGGGAACATGGGTGGGAGGGCACTGTTGCAGTCATGTCTTACTTGTGGTTTCCCATGGGCAGCTGGTTGGCCACTGTGTAAACAGAATGCTGGTCTAGATGGACCCTTGGTCTGATCCAGCATGGCTCTTAAGTTCTTAGTGTGTCTTAGAGCAGCCTTCCCCAACATACTGCCCTCCAGATGTTTTGGACTTCAACTCCCATCAACCCCAACCAGCATGACCGATGATCAGTTGGTAGTTATAGTCCCAAATAGCTGGAGACCACAAGGTTGGGGAAAGCTGGTCTTACGGCATAGTTGCACTGTCCTTATAGGTAGTCATCAGACCTCTCTGGTAGCCATCAGACTTCTCTGTGCATACTCATAGCCATGAGTATTTGGCTACATTTTTGGCCCAGTTAAGGCCCAGTTTGGGGCTAAGACCTGCAGATGCTCCAAAAATTATGTTTATTTGGTTGTCTGCAAAAAAAAAAAAAAAAGGAATAACAAAAAATATATATTAATCCTGCACTTGTGGCACATGCATACAATTGCTTGGCTGGAAGCTGGCACACAAAGGCATTTCAAGAGATTCCCCTGTGGCTTTCCCAATGGTTATTTCTATAGGCCTTTAAGCACAATTAGCTTTCTCATTGGGATTATACCCAATGTACGCATGAGACTTTATGTTCCACATTGAATACTCAGCATCTGAACAATTAACACCCTGAATCCCAAATGGTGATGGATAATATAAGGAATGGGAATAGCATATTACCACAGCTTGGTCTTGATCATGCTGTTTAGTCTGACTCCTTCCCAACAGAAACCTCAGCTTGGCTATTTTTACGATGTTGCCTAAGGGATTTATGAGTGTTTTGTTACCGTGCAGGAGGCCCAGGGATATATCATGTAACTGCATTTGAATGTGAAAACTTCCATTTCACATTGCGCTGTCTGGGATGGACAATCTGGACTAGCCCTGAAACAAATATTTTTCAGCGGCACAGCCAGCTGATAAAAATAGCCCATAACCAGGAATGGAACTGAAAGGTTGCATGAGAATCTGATAAGCAAACAGAAGAGAGTGCATAATGTATTTTTAAAAAAACGCCAGAAGATGAGCCCCTCAGGTCAGAAGGTGTCCCATATACTACTGGGGAAGAGCAGAGGGTATTTCCAAGTAGTGCCAGAAAGAGTGAAGTGGCTGGGCCAAAGCCGAAAGGACTTTGTGGATGTGTCTGGTGTCTGGTGGTGAAAAGAAACTCCGATGCTGTAAAGAACATTATTGTTTAGGAACCTGGAATGTCAGATCAATGAATCAAGGTAAGCTGGAGGTGGTCAAACATGAGATGGCAAGATTGAACATCGACATCTTGGGAATCAGCGAGCTAAAATGGACAAGCATGGGCGAATTTAATTCAGGGGACCATTGTATCTACTACTGTGGACAAGAATCCCTTAGAAGAAATGGAGTAGCACTCATAGTCAATAAAAGGGTGGGAAAAGCAGTACTGGGGTACAATCTCAAAAATGACAGAATGATCTCAGTACGAATCCAAGGCAAACCATTCAACATCACTATAATTCAAGTCTATGCCCCAACCACTGAGGCCAAAGAAGCTGAAGTTGATCAGTTCTATGAAGACCTACAACACCTTCTAGAACTAACACCAAAAAAAGATGTCCTCTTCATCATAGGGGATTGGAATGCTAAAGGAGGAAGTCAAGAAATCACCGGGATAACAGGCAGGCATGGCCTTGCTGTACAAAATGAAGCAGGACAAAGGCTAATGGAGTTTTGTCAAGAGAACACGCTGATCATAACAAACACTCTTTTCCAACAGCACAAGAGGCGAGTCTACACATGGACATCACCAGATGGTCAATATCGAAATCAGATTGACTATGTCCTTTGCAGCCAAAGATGGAGAAGCTCTATACAGTCAGTAAAAACAAGACCTGGAGCTGACTGTGGCTCAGATCATGAGCTGCTTCTTGCAAAATTTCGGCTTAAATTGAATAACGTAGGGAAAATGACTAAACCATTCAGGTATGACCTAAATCATATCCCTGATGAATATACAGTGGAGGTGAGGAATAGATTTCAGGGATTAGACCTGATAGACAGAGTGCCTGAGGAACTATGGATGGAGGTCTGTAACATTGTTCAGGAGGCAGCAACGAAATCCATCCCAAAGAAAAAGAAATGCAAGAAAGCCAAGTGGCTGTCTGGTGAGGCTTTACAAGTAGCTGAGGAAAGAGGGGAAGCAAAAAGCAAGGGAGAAAGGGGAAGATATAGCCAACTGAATGCAGAGTTCCAGAGAATAGCAAGGAGAGACAAGAAAGTCTTCTTAAATGAACAATGCAAAGAAATTGAGGAAAGCAATAGAATGGGAAAGACTAGAGATCTTTAAAAGAAAATTGGAGATCTCAAGGGAACGTTTTGTGCAAAGAAGGGCATGATAAATGAAAAGAAGGCAGGGATCTAACAGAAGCAGGTGAGATTAAGAAGAGGTGGAAAGAATACACAGAAGAACTATACAGGAAAGATCTGAATGTCCCTGATAGCCATGATAGTGCGCTCACTGAACTTGAGCTGGACATCCTAGAGAGTGAAGTCAAGTGGGCCTTAGGAAGCATTACTAACAACAAAGCTAGCGGAGATGACAGTATTCCAGCTGAGCTATTGAAAATCCTAAAAGATGATGCTGTTAAAGTGTTGCACTCAATATGCCAACACATTTGGAACACTCAACAATGGCCACAAGATTGGAAAAGGTCAGTTTACATTCCAATTCCAAAGAAGGGCAACGCCAAAGAGTGTTCAAACTACCGCACAATTGCGCTCATTTCACATGCCAGCAAGGTGATGCTCAAATCCTACAAGCTAGGCTTCAGCAGTATGTGAACCGAGAACTACCGGAAGTACAAGCCAGATTCCAAAGACGCAGAGGAAGTAGAGATCAAATCGCCAACATTCACTGGATCATGGAGAAAGCAAGAGAATTCCAGAAAAATGTCTATTTCTGCTTCATTGACTATGCTAAAGCCTTTGATTGTATGGATCACAACCAGCTCTGGCAAATTCTTAAAGAAATGGGAGTACCAGTCCACCTTACCTGTCTCCTGAGAAACCTGTACGAGGGTCAAGAAGCAACAGTAAGAACCGGACATGGAACAACCGATTGGTTCAAAATTGGGAAAGGAGTATGACAAGGCTGCATATTGTCACCCTGCTTATTTAACTTATATGCAGAGTACATCATGAGAAATACCGGGTTGGATGAATCACAGGTCGGAATTAAGATTGCCGGGAGAATTATCAACAACCTCCGATATGCAGACGATACCACCCTAATGGCAGAAAGTGAAGAGGATCTAAAGAAACTCTTGTTGAGGGTGGAAGTGGAGAGTGCAAAAGCTGGTTTGAAACTCAACATTAAAAAAACGAAGATCATGGCATCTGGCCCCATCACTTCCTGGCATATAGAAGGGGAAGAAATGGAAACAGTGACAGATTTTCTTTTCTTGCGCTCCAAGATCACCGCAGATGGTGACTGTAGCCATGAAATTAAAAGACGCTTGCTCCTTGGGAGGAAAGCTATGGCAAACCTAGACAGCATAGTAAGAAGCAGAAACATCACCTCTCCAACAAAGGTCCGCATAATCAAAGCTATGGTTTTCCCAGTAGTAACGTATGGCTGTGAGAGCTGGACTATAAGGAAGGCTGAGTGCCGAAGAATTGATGCGTTCGAACTGTGGTGCTGGAGAAGACACTTAGAAGTCCCCTGGACTGCAAGGAGGTCAAATCCGTCCATCCTAAAGGAAATCAACCCTGACTGCTCATTGGAAGGACAGATCCTGAAGCTGAAGCTGAAATATTTTGGCCACCTAATGCGAAGAGAAAACTCCCTGGAAAAGACCCTGATGCTGGGAAACATTGAAGGCAAAAGGAGAAGGGGACAGCAGAGGATGAGATGGCTAGATAGCCTCACCAATGCAATGAATATGAACTTGAGCACACTCCGGGAGAGAGCGGAGGACAGCGTGCTATGGTCCATGGGGTCACGAAGAGTTGGACACAACTTAATGACTGAACAACAACAAACTTAAATAAATGTACAGAATTACAAATTCTGTTCAGTTAATGAGACTAACTTTTTTTGTTACTGGGGATATCTATTTTTTAAAGGTGATGGCTTGGATTCAGACTGAGGGAGCAATCCTATGGCCAATAGACAGTGGCTAGACAGCCATAGGATATCTGGTTTCCTGGAGAACTGACCTCCCCCCACTTCCATGCTGCCTTGGAGGCAGAGCAGAACAGCTCCATCCTCCGCACTCACAAGGGGAGCATTGAGCAGCCAAAAAGGGGTGTTGAGTGGGGCGTTCCAGGCAAGGGAAGGTGGAAATGCCTGTACAACACATCCAATGTGTCATACAGCAGCTTCCTCCCCTGCTCAGCCTTCCCTTGGCTAGACAGCCACAATCGGCTGTCTAGCCGAAAATGCAGGGCAGGAGAAGCGTGGAGGGAAGGATCCCCTCCGTGCTTCTCCTGCCCTGCTTTGGATAGGCGGTTGCCTCCAAGTTCGGAGGCGGCCGCCTATCTGAATAGGAATGTGCCCTAAGTGATGCTTAGAGTAGACACACTGAAATCAATGGGACAAGCTAGTCATGACTAATTTTTCCTACTGATTTCAGTTCTTTCTAACTATGACTACAGCTGGATCCAACCCAGAAAAAAAATGGTATATCAGCCTCATATATTATTTCTCTCACTCTGGGCTGAAACATATATTTTCAGGTTCCACCATCTGAACTGTGCAATCTAAAGCATGCACACAGAACTGGAAGCCATTTTAGAAAGATAATTTATTCAGAACATAAAATCAGCATGCCAAATTTGTCATCAGCATTTCACAAAACGTGGATTCTGAGATGCAAGTATTAGCATTCAAATTCATACCACCAGCATCTGAGGCCTTTCCTCCACAAATTCATTTAAGCCACCGTTAGAAAGTCTATTGGACATCATCCAACAAGTGTAAATGCTAATAGATGTGGGATCAGACCTCGAAAACATTCTTCATAATTGCTAGCTCCTAGCATTTAATATTTTAAACCCACAGGTTCTCCAACCTCCAAGACCTCATTACTTTACCTAGTATTTTGGACTTGTAATGCTAATTGCCCAGTTTGTTAGCAGTTCTTAACTGCGTCGTGCAGTGCTGGATTTATCAGACCATTGTCCTGCAGTTAATCCCTTCTTCATGAAAGTGTAATACAATTCCTTTATTCAAACATGCCAAGCAATTAGGGTTTAAAAAATAAATAAAAGGAAAAACCAACGTTCATATGCAGTGTCATTGCAGGTTCAGGTGAAACACAAAAAAAGCATTTATCCAATAAATATTAAATCTTACAAGCCTTTGTCTCATCCTGATTTATATTCCCTGGCTTTCAGTTGTGAACGGAAATTTACATCAAGGCACATATGATCTTAGCAGTTTGAAAAGCTGGAGCATTTTTGTATCCCGGTAATCCTCAGCAGTGGCCAATACAATAGGATTCCTAGTTATACATTTACTAATTATCACTCTGTGGCACTCTAGGTGAATTTTGACATACACTGTCTAATAATGTAATTAAAAATGTATAAAGGGATTAAAAATGAATTAAAAAGAGATCAGGGTGGAAAAAACTTGGGAATTTGAAATAAATGAAATGGCTCGGTTGAAGCTCAATCATTTGAAATCAGTAGATGAATAACCAGGTTTTGGAGGTTACTAGCACTTCAGTGTCAAATAGGCTACTAAAGGAAAAATAATAAATCTTTCCAGGTCTTAAAAAGTAGTGATGGGCAAACTCCACTCAGGTCGTTTTGGAGTCAGCTTCATATTTATTAACTTATTATGAAAAGGTTCTGTTTTTCATAAGTTCTCTCCTGGTTCATAATATTGGTGCATGTGCACTGATAGTGACATAAACCTGTATATGATTATCTAGTATATATCTGGAAATTATACTTTGCTTTCTCCTGCAATTGCACAAGGGTGGGGAACTTCAGGTCAAGCAGGAGACTCTGGCCCTCCTAGTGTTCCAATATGGCCCTCTTTGTTTCCCAGATGGTCACACCCCCATTCTCCCCACCCACCAGCAAAAAGTTGAAGTGCATCTCTCAAGGCTTAGTTACTGATAGTAAGAACTTCAAGCTACAATATGCAGGTATTTGTTTGTATTCTTGGCCCTGCCATTTTCACCTCTGCTCTGCACCCTTTGCCTTCAGCTCTGCCCTAAACTGGAATGTGGCTGTCAGGAATGAATCTGAGCAAGTGGAGATGTTCAGAATGGGAACAGCCAGAACAGAGGGAGGCACCCTCCCCAGTGAGCCCAGATATGGTGAGGCTTTCTTCCCAAGACCTTGACACACAGATGGCCCAGCTTGAATGACTCCCCCATTTCTCCACCATGAGAACTCGAGTTTTGGAGGAGAAGGAGGAGGAGGGCAAGGGACATGACTTGAGGGATGCTAGGGTCTGCCATGCAGTGAAGTGGGAGAAGTTAGAGGCAGGACTCAGACACTTCACCAGGTTGGGCACTTGTGAAAGCCAAGGTAGGAGGGAGCCACCCTATGGGAGCTGCAAGTCTGGCCATGACATTCACACCCAGACTGCTGGCAACTTCTCTAACTTCCACTTCATATCCTCTAATGATATTCATAGATGTGTAAATTAGCTGGTTCTGTGCAGTCTGAGAGTTTCCTAGAATCTACATTTGTAAAAAAGCTAGTAATTTTCTAATAAAGTAGTGTTGGCCTGAAGCCTTGTTTCTTGGAGTATGTTGATTGTGAAGGGAGAGGACAAAGGAACATGACAGTGGCCCCTGAAAGCTTTTCTGAAATTGAATTTGTCCCTAGGGCTGAAAGAGGTTCCCAGCTCTTGCCATAGCCCAAAGCATGTCATAGGGCTTCCTCCACAACTTTCCTCCCCCAACAAACATACCTGGAAACATAGCTGGAAACAAGAGGAAACAACAGGGGTTTGGGTCTAGCTTTGGGAGAACAAGTGCATATGATATTTGCAAGAAACAGTCTGAGAGAACTGGTAGACAAAAATAGAGAACGGTGGGAGCAATCATATTGCCGCTAGTCAGCGGCTAGACAGCCATAAGATATGTGGGTTTCCAAGAACTGACCGTGGATCCCACACTCCAAGGTCAGTTCCCAGAGAACCGACCTTCCCGCACTTCTGTGCTGCTTTGCAGGCAGCGTGGAATGGCCCCATGCTCAGAAGAGGAACGCGGAGCAGTGAAAACGGGGTGTTCAGGGGGGCATTCCAGGCGGGGAAGGTGGAAACGCTGGTACGACACATCCTATGTGTCGTACCAGTAGCCTCCTCCCCTGCTCCACTTCCTACAGCTAGACATCTGACATCGGCTATCTAGCCACAATTGCAGAGCAGGAGAAGTGCAGAGGGAACGATCCTCTCTGTGCTTCTCCTGCCCTGCATTGGATAGGCGGTCGCCTCTGAGTTTGGACTTGGCCACCTATCCCCATAGGATTGTGTCCTTACTGACTAAAGAAAAAGCCTGCTGTGTTGGATGGTCTGGTTGTATAGTACACAGCAATAAATGAAAGTTTGAGAGTAAGGAGTGAAATATTAAAGAACATATATGTATGAACCTCCAAATCAGCTGGCTTAGAAGATACATTAATTTACATATTTATTTAAAGGGATTTCTTTTATACCCCATCCTTCAGTAAAACTCCCAGAGCAGGAAGTTAAACATTTACAAATTTAAATGACACTTTAAAACATAACAAAACAAATGTAAAATGTACAAAAATATACTAAAATATACTTAAAACAGTAAAAATCACTAGAAGCAGCATAAAAACCACAAACCCAGTCTCAATCAAACAGATTTTTAACACCTGAGAGGATGAATATATATATAACAGTACCAGAATGACATCAGTCTAGGTGCCAGGCAAGCCTCCCTGGGGGAAGTATTCCACAATCAGGGTGCCACCACTGAGAAGGCCCTGTCTCCAGTGGCCACCCGGTGTACTTTGAGTGGCAGGGGAACCTTGAGAAATTCTCATCTTTGGATGAGAATCTTAGTGTCCAGTCAGGCACAGATGGAGACTGGCAATCTTTCAGATACCTTGGTCCTAAGCTGTGATGGGCTTTAAAGGTCAAAACCAGCACTTTGAATTGAACCCAGAAATAAACTGGGTCGGTGCAATTAACAAAGCATTGGCATGATATGATTGCAATGCTGAGTCTCAGTTCAGAATCTAATTCAGGGAGGCCATGTGTCCTCTTTTACAGAGGACAGTCCTCTATTTGAAGGACTGCTAAAGGAGTGCCCTCTATTTTGAAGTTGTCCTCTATTTGAATGGCTGACCATTCCAAGTCTGGTTTAAACATAAAGAACCAAAAGAACAGTTGCCCACAAACAGTTAGCACTTGAACAGCAGAATGAACAGAGAGGCACACAGATCTCCTGGTCATAGTCTTCCACACTATGATGAAATGCTTCTATTTAAATTATAATAATGTCTAAATTAGCATAAGCATTCTTTATGCAAACCACTGTCCTCCTTTGTCCTCTTTCTTGGTGATGCATTTCCTCTTTTTTGGCGATTCGTAAGTGGCCACCCTAATCTAGTGCCTGTATTCTGAACTAACTGTAGTTTGTGAAACATCTTCAAAGGCAGCCCTAGTTTGAAATGAATGCAGCCAGTGACCTTAAGGCCTCATGCCAAGCATGAACAAACATAATGCAGAAGAATTTACTTGTAAACATGTGAAAGAATGGGGAATAACACAAGACAAATATCTGCAGTACAACTTCAAAGCTACAATAGACTTGGAACACTAAGCATAGGGAGAAAATATGTTTAAGTTATAGTATTACTTAACATGCAGAACACCTTAGCTATTCTATTACAGTTTCCTTCCTTCAGGTGTCTTTTGTGAATCTATACTTCTTTTTTTTAAAATCTATTGTAGCAATGTTAATTGGCTGCTTCTTTCAAGTTTTTAAGTGATTGAAAAATGTCTTTGTAATTTTTTTTAAAGCGTCATTGTCTAAAGCAAAGCCTGCTGTTTTTGTAGCTGAGATGGATTCAGTCTATTCTTACATCAAATATTATCTCCAGTGGCCAACTAATAGTTTTGGGAGCAGGAGAAAGAGAGAGAGAGAAACAATGAAGATGTGTTCAGGAAATTTGGGGATGACATGCACTATGTGTAAATATATTCCTTTCAGGTATACATTTTGACTTACAGCTTTCTGGCTTGTGTGTTTGCCGCTCCATAAATTAAAGAATGTAACATGTCAGTTAGAAACAAGTATGCTAGATGTTTCTCTGACTGAGCTTAATACAGAAGTGTACATTCTTACATACGACCTCCCTCAGAAAAGCAACAAAACAACTATTTACCTACGAGCACTTCCATGGGAGAATATTTCTATAATACCTTAGCAACACAGTCCTATCAAAGAGACTGAAGGAGGGAAAATGGCATACAGAATCAAACATTATCCCAATGTGAGCACAAATGGCTTGACTGGGGACAAGAATACACTTTAGGGTTGCTACTTCCCCCCCCGGGCCAGTTCTCTCCACCATTGAATGCATGCCAGGCAGAAATTAAATAATGCTAAGTAGAATTATTAGTATTATGTAGTTTGCAAGTGGGGCCAGAGTGGAGTGTTCCTGTTCAGGAGTCCAGCCAGCTGTGCTTTAAAAATAATAATATCTGGAATACTTATATACTGCTTTTCAATAACAACAACAAAATATCTCAGAGTGGTTCACACATTAAAAGGGGGGCTTACAAACATATTTCAGTAAAGTTTTTTACAGTCTCAGCAGGGCTGGGCCCACCTGTACATCTTCTACTCTCAAGCAGAGGGCTCACATTATGACTAATTGTCTACACAGTGACTGAATGTCTTATTATACACACACACACACACACACACACGTATACTGTACTTTAACACACTTATATCATAATTTATCGTGTTGTACTTCCATGATTTTAATTGCTGTGAACTGCCCAGAGAGCTTCAGCTACAGGGCGGTATAGAAATGTAACAAATAAAGAAAGGAATATAACTAGCAAGCCCGCCCTGGAAGCATCTGCCCCAAGACCAAACTCAGACCATGTCCAGTCCAGGAGGGCAAGGCTGCTCCTGCCACAACAGTTCTTCCTTCAGACAGCTGACTTGATAGCAGTTAGGATTGGGGAAAATGAGTTCGCAACTAATATATAGGATCATAAGTACTCAAAGAGCTTGACATATATTCATATTTCAAACATTGCAATTGGTTTGAGGTGGCAAGGAGGCTAGTACAAATCTCCATGGGCCAGTAGCCTCTGCAAAGCCAAGAGTTTCTCAACTGACAGAGATCTTGATTGAAGTCTCACAATCTAGTGTCCCATTCTTTCTTACTGCCTCCATGTTCTCTCATTCACTTAACAATTACTGTGTAATACATTACAATGACCATCAGAGAATGCTTTGACTTGAATGCAACACTATTGAATGCAACACTATTTCATCCATTTTCTGGTGTTGTAGCATTTATTTATTTGATTTGATTTATTAGCCACCCATCTGGCCGGCTACCTGGCCACTCCAGGCAGCATACAATACTAATAACAAATTTACATAATCAACTGAAAAAAAAGCAAACAAAAAACAAAACAAAACAAAACAAATCTAAAAAACTCTGACCCACCCACCCCAAATGTCCACCTGAACAGCCAGGTTTTTAAAGCCTGGAGGAAGCTCATCAAAGATTTGTATGGTTTCACTGTATTTTATTGTGTATTCGCATTTTATTTTAATGGTGTTCACATATTGTTTTGTTTTTATATGGGTCGTTAGCTGCCCTGGGCTCCTATACATGTCAGTTGTAAGTTGTAAATTGTAAATTGTGTGGATTGCATTACACTACCTCAAAAGTACTGACTGGGGAAAGGAATGGACACTGGGGAAATAGTGCCATCCACCAGGAACTACACTTGAGCTCACATTTCCTGATTCTTTTCTCACTTGCTAGTCTACAGCAACAGGGCTGAGGAGATCAAGAAGTATAAGAATGCTCTTCCTTATCCCTCACCAGCAATAGTCTGGGGAGAAGAAGGGACATGAAGAGTTGAGTCTTGGCAGCCATGGAGCCATCATATTGCTGACACTGACTGGGGCCTTCTTTACATGGGCATGATGCTGTGATCAGCTGGGAAAAACACAATTCTGAAGAAAGCTGTGGAAGTGGTCACCAAAGTTGCTGAACTGATTCTTGTGCCAATACTCTTATTGTGTTGTTGCTGCTGCAGATCATAGACAGGATCCTCTCTTGTGCCTATGCCAGCAGTGGCAGCCATGTTGCTTGGTCTGCCTGATCGGGCTGTCCATGTTTCTTCATATAAGTGACTTAATTGTAACATCCAGTAGACCCTTGCTGTGAAAGGAGTTCAGTTAGAAAAATGAGCCTGTTGGTCACTATTCATGTATTATTGATCAAGGTTCTTCCTAGAAAAACAAGCACAGTTCAATAAAGCTAACTATCTATCTATGCCTAGGAAAGACAAATGGGTAATCGGCAGGGAGACCAAATTGCATCAACATTTAAGTAATAAAACACAGCAGGACACGCCGTTGTTACGGTAGACACCCTGAAGTGTCTTAATGTGATTATAATGTGGCTTTCTTAAACAAAACAATTATAACCGTCCTGGGTAATCCATAGTACTGATGCTAATATACAGGGTTAACTGTAAATCTAAACAAATACACTTACGTTTTACACTTTTACATACTTCTATTATAGACTGTGACCATACAGTCATATGAGGTGGGAAGAATGTCAGTTCTTTAGGGTTATATGGGTGGCTCATTGCTTTTTCTGGCATTACCTATGCTCCAATGTACACCCAGCAGAATGAGTATAGTTCTAAATTATTTATCATTTCCTCTGCACTTTTTCTTTGCAAATTGCTTTACAGTTCTTCATTTGCTCATCCTCAGAAACAAAGCTGCAACTGAATTTAGATACTTCCCTAGGCAAGATGGCTGGAGACTTTCAAGGACAGCCAAAAGAGTTTCAAAAACTAATGAAATGCCTCTGATGTTTCTTCACGCCCTACTTTGGGATCTCTAAAAAACTTTAATAAGTCAAGGTGTACTGTGGGGATTATCCTCTGTCCCTCAACACATCAGCACTGGATAGACACCGTGTTGGGACTGGTGACAAAAATGTTGATGTAGTGGATCTAGATTTCCAGATTTGCTACTGAATTTCACCCAATGTGAAATTTTAAGATGAATCAGAGATTCCTGCAAAGAGAATCTTCTAAAGCAGCCTTCTCAATCATCTCCCATCAGTCAACTTCCATTGGAATTTTGACTGTCATGGGCACTCTCACAACTGGCTGCCATAGGGAGCCTTCCTTGCCCATTTATAAAATAGCTGCCATAGTGGGCAAGGCCAGTCACAAAACAGTCACAAAACATCCTCCTCTGTGAGCACCTGCCAAAGGAAGTGAGGTGGGTGGCTACCAGGAAGAGGGTCTTCTACTGTGGCACCCTGGCTGTGGAATGAGCTCTCTAGAGAGGTTCATCTGGCATCTATGTTGTACTCCTCCTGGAGCCAGGTGAAGGTATTTTATTTTAGCATTTTTAGTATTTTAGTATTTTAGCATTTTAGCTTCCTAGTCTTTTAGCTCTGGTGTTTTAAATCTGTATTTTAAATCTCTGAATTGCTGCTAGGTTTGAACTTGTGGTTGTGGTTTTGTGGTTTTAAGCTTTCATATTTTATATTGTTTTATGCTGCACTTTGTGGTTTTAATTTTTGTGAACTGCCCAGAGATCGTCAGCTATCGGGCAGTATAGAAATGAAATAAATAACTGGTGAGACTAAAAGAAAAGTCATTTACCCTAGAACCTAAGGATAAGACAGAGGTGGGCTCAGAAACACAAAACCATTCTTTTGAACCTAAAGATGGTACTGAAGGGAAGAACTTTGCTTTGAAGCCAGCCAGCCTTCCAGTCAAAAATAAAATCAGCTTTAAAAACAAATCAGGGGGGACAAGGAGCCTGGTGGGCATTACTAGGTGTGTTCTTGACTTCTTGGGCATATAGGTGCCCCTAGAAACTTGCTGGAGACCCCAGCTTCAGTACTTAGCTAGTCATCTTCCTTTAGGATTCTTATAGGGGCCACTGTGTAGTAGTAAATAAGGACCTGCTTAAAATATTGCCTTGTAATTTAACAGACACAACACAAAAGGGGAAAGGAAGGGTTGGTAAGAGAAAAAGGAGCAAAGTTGAGTCCCAGGGATACTGCATAAAATCAGAAAGAATCCAACAGTGCCCTTGTGTGCATGGCCAGGTCTGCCAATTCCAGTCCAAAGTGGACCCTACAGCTTGCAGAATGGCGATTTAGCATTTCCGGATGCAAGCCAAAATGAGCAGAAACACTCGTTTCTGGAAGGGGGCAGGTTGGCGGAGTTCGCGTATTTCATTTGTTTCATCCCCTTTATTATGCTTTTATACCGCCCCATAGCCAAAGCTCTCTAGGTGGTTCACAAAAATTAAAAACCATAAAAATATATTATATAAAATATGAAACCATTCATGTAATGGCATAGAGCAAATAACGCACAACAACAAGAACTCAATTGCTAAATCGCCATTCCGCACAGGCTATGGGCCGCGCAAGGACCAGAATCGGCAGCCAGCTCCACTAGCAGATGGTCAGCATTGGATTCTGCCCATGGCCCTGAGAGAGAAGGGGAAAATGTTGGTCTGAGCCTGGTCAATGGGAGAAGCTTCACTATTTCACCTCTCCCTCTTAGCCAGGCAACTAGAATGCTAAAAAAAAAAAGGGGGGGGGGAGAAAACAAATATTTGTTTTCTACCAATATTTTGTGGAAAATAAAGCATGACAGTGAGCACTCTGGTCCGGTACTTTTAGCTGGTCTGGCAGCAGATGACTTTGCTTACTTACTGAGGCATAGTTTATCTCAAATATATTGTCCTTGCTAGTTTAATATTGTGTTTTCCATGGACTTAAATATGTAAGTGGGTGGATTTATCCCCCCCACACACACTAATAGTGGGAAGAAAATCTATCATTATTAAAATTAAATGATTTTAAAAAACCCAGCACAGGTCATGCATAATTTGGGACTTCGGCCTCATTTTACATTTAAGCGAATGATAAATCATGGTTTGAGTCCTTTTAACATTAAAACATCTCTTTAGACTATGGAGAGAAGCAAGGTGACATTATAGAGGAAACACTGATTTGTCATGAGTGGGCTAACTGATGCATATCTTAGAAACAAGAAGAATGGTTTCCGAGAGCACGGGGAAGAAAGATCTTAATTGCTTCCCTTATCTGAGTAGTGCTGAGTGGGTTTAATACATTTCCCATCTTTTAAAATCACCTGTGCCGATGAGCTTTTCAGAAAGACCACTGAGATTATAAGAAAATTATACTCTGTCTTGCTCTTGATCTAATGTTTTGAATGTGCTCAATTCATAAATAGAATCCCTGCACATTAATGGTGCAGAAAAAAGTTCAACACGCAAGTCCTTACACACATATATAGCTGTCTCTTCCACTGACATGAATGAGAAATAAGAACTGCTGTTCACACAAGGGATCACAGGATCTGATCGAGGATGCCCACCAGAATTATAAATAGTGCTGTGCGGAAAATTTCTTCCACTTTTTTTTTTCAGCCATTCTCCTTCAGTTGGATGGAAAAGCTTCTGAAAAGGAGAAGGATTTTTTTTTTTTTTGAGAAATTCTCATGGATTGGGTTCAGGGATCTTGTGCTTAGCTTACTTATGAGGTCGCCGAGGAGTGTGCCCTGTCTTTCAATGTACAATCATATCCTTTGCCGCCTGTAACTAGGGATGTCAGAGAATTTCTCCACGAATCTTGGGGAGGCCGAATGCCAGTGCATTCGGCCCCCTGAAAATGGTGGAGAAACAGTCTGCCCCCCCTGCCCCCCCCAGGATGGGACTTACCTTGGTCGAATGTCCCTGGCAGCGGCGGCTCTGGCGGCAGTGCGGCGGCAGCGGTGCGGCGGTGGTGTGGTGGCGGTGCAGTGGCGGCGGGGCGGCGGCGATGCGGCGGCGGTGTGGCGGCGGCGGTGCGGCGGCGGCCGGTCTTCCGACTGGCCGCTGCCACCACCATTTCCAAGTAAAAAAACAAACAAAAAACAAGCAAACGTGATAGGCTACGTAAAGATTTACGTAGCCTATCATGGCTAGATTTTTAAAAAACACCGTGATAGGCTACGTAAACATTTACGTAGCCTATCACGGCTGACTTCAGGAACGCAAACGGCGGCGGCTACAGCCGCCGCCGTTTGCATCCCGGCAGGAGACGACGTTTCGTGGCCGGAGGGACGGGGTGCCTCCCCCCCACCGCGAAGCAAGCTTCGGGATCAGGTAAGTGACTTTTGTCCATCCCTACCTGCAACCTCCTTGGCTTCCTGCACTTCAGTTAAAGTCCAGGGGAAGACATCATGAGGTAATTCCTCCCATAGAGCTTTTTCAGATCAGGAAGTACACACAGACCAGGAGGCTACAGAGCAATAGAGATGTGCCTAATACAAGGAAAACACACACACAGCACCATCAGCCACCTCACAGTGATGTTCAAATACACCACCAAATAAATTCAAAATAAATTATAAAACATCCTGAGAATGAGGCAGAAAAATGGAAGCCTCTATTATGGGGGAAGAGAACTTTCAGGATATTGGTAGGGATGGATGGACTCCCACCTGTCCGGTTTTGGTGGCTGCCCGCTAAAGCTCTGCCCCCCAGACCCACACTCAAGCCCCCATGAGCTCATCAAGCCACCCGCACTCACCCTGGATCCCCTCTGTGAGTGCTTGCCATTTTCCCGAGCTTGCTTTTACAAAAAAAGAGGATTCTTTAAAATGCACATATTTAAATATGCTCAAATCTGTGCTGGGAAAGGCTGACCTACACAATATTGGAGGCATGAATGGCCCATTTTTGCCTCTAATCGTGTGTATATCAATCTTTCCCAGCCCGGATTTGTGCATATTTAAATATGCGCATTTTAAAGACCTCCCTTTTTTATATAAACAAGCTTGGGACAATGGCGGGTGCTTGTGGATGGGTCCAGGTGAGTGCAGGGAATGTCTGGGAGGGTGTGAGGGGGGGCGAGCAAGGCCAGAGGCTCGGTGGGTGCAGTCTGGGGGCACGGGCGGAAGGGAGCCTGATGGACTTCCAGACCCATTTGGGTGCCTGCACCATCCCTAGGTTTCTGGAGGATGGATTTTGGCAGAGCATTAGCTCTTCTCTTCCCTGTGACTGTCCCACTCACACCTGCTTTGTGGAGGATGCAAAATGGGGGCCAGGCCACCAACATAGTTGATGCTTTTGCCACTTGGAGTGGCAATGCAACAAACCAAAAATCCTTAGGAAAAAAGAACAATGCTTTGCTCCAACCCCTGCCACTGGTGGGCCCTACCTGTGACAAACTATGGGAGAATTTCTCCTCCCCCTGAAGAAATATGGCAAAGTTGTCCTCCCAGTTTCTCTGTCCACCAATAGGTGAAGAATTTTGAGAGGACATTTATGCACAGATTACAACCATTTGAGAGACTCAGTGGACTCAACTTGATGCAAGGCCAGAGACAGCACTCTGCCATTGGACCCAGGAGTCTGAGCTCCCCCCCTCCCCCTCTCAGCTGGTGTGGAGTAAACCATGCTGGCTGCCTCCACAAGCTCACAAAAGTCAGCTCAGAGAGGAGGGAAAGGGGGTGTTCTTGTGGGCAGGGAGGGGACGGGACGACTCACACCATATCCCCAGCCCTCCCCA
Source organism: Heloderma suspectum (assembly GCF_057233095.1). Lineage (NCBI taxonomy): Eukaryota > Metazoa > Chordata > Lepidosauria > Squamata > Helodermatidae > Heloderma > Heloderma suspectum. Next base: position 303,436,761 of record NC_139460.1, on the reverse strand, counting down.
GGCTCTTTCTTTCCCCCTTCCCCTGGCCTCAGCTAGCTAAAGAGAAGAGTGGGAGGTGTGGCTTATGGGTTCGGAGGCTTATGGGTATCAAGGGTGGATCCAATAGGATTGCGCCCTTAGTCTTCTGGTAGTAATCAGAGTGTCAAATTAGGACTTCACACTCAGCCATGTAGGTCACTGGGTGACTCTGGGCCAGACCCCAACTCTCAAATTAACTTACCTCACAGAGTTGTTCTGAGAATAAAACCAGGGGGAGGACCATGCGTGGCCACCTTGAGAGCCTGGAAGAAAATGTGGGTGGGATGCAAATTAAAGACGTTGTTGAGCATTCTGGATGCACATTTAATATTCACGATGTTTGGCTTGTCCCAAGCTTGGTGGCTAATGTGGCCTGTCCCAGCATTTGATCATTGCCCCAGTGTTTGAAAACAGATTGTCCAATGAGAAGCTGGACAATTGTTATAATGCTGCCTCCAGCCCCCACTTATCACACTGCAGCACAACCCTCAGTTTGCAATTAGGATCAAGTTGGCTACAAAATAAGCCCAGTTCTTTTACCACCAGAAGAACCAAAAGGTTCCACACTTATTCCAGCTGGGGATATAGGATTGAATGTGTCTCCATAAAGGGAGAGAGGAACAAGACTCACTACACACAGGGCAAAAAAGCAATGCCGCTTTAATAAAGGTTTGTCTAACTCAGCTAATTGTTGGAGGTGTAATGCAGTTAATGCTTCTCTTATTCATTTGTTTTGGAAATGCCCAATAGTTGTCTCCTTTTGGGATGAAGTTATTATATGGATACATTTTGTGTTGGAAAGCTCTTTAATATTTAGATGTAAATGTTGTCTTAAACTGCTTACCTGCTTGGAATGTAACACAGGGGTAGTGTAAATGAATTTTTCATGCCCTTTTGGTTGTTAAAAGACTGATACTATGATAGTGGAAGGATAAAAGCTCACCGCCTATAATGCAGTGGATTGAAAAATTAACAATACTAGCAACATTTGAAAGAGTGGTACATACGCATAACTTGCAGATGGACTTATATTTGGATATCTGGTCTGCTTATGCTGACGTTTGTTGTTGTTCAGTCGTTCAGTCATGTCCGACTCTTCGTGACCCCATGGGCCATAGCACGCCAGGCCTTCCTGTCCTGCGCTCTCTCCCGGACCGTGCTCAAGTTCATATTCATTGCATCCATGATGCTATCTAGCCATCTCATCCTCTGCCGTCCCCTTCTCCTTTTGCCTTCAGTCTTTCCCAGCATCAGGGTCTTTTCCAGAGAGTTTTCTCTTTGCATTAGGTGGCCAAAATATTTGAGCTTCAGCTTCAGTATCTGTCCTTCCAATGAGCACTCAGGGTTGATTTCCTTTAGGATTGACTGATTTGAAAAATATTTGAGCTTCAGCTTCAGTATTTGTCCTTCCAATGAGCAGTCAGGGTTGATTTCCTTTAGGATGGACTGATTTGACCTCCTTGCAGTCCAGGGGACTCGTAAGAGTCTTCTCCAGCACCACAGTTGGAAAGCATCAATTATTCAGCGCTCAGCCTTCCTTATAGTCCAGCTCTCACAGCCATACATTACTACTGGGAAAACCATAGCTTTGATTAGACGGACCTTTGTCAGCAAGGTGATGTCTCTGCTTCTTACTATGCTGCCTAGGTTTGCCATAGCTTTCCTCTCAAGGAGCAAGCATCTTTTAATTTCATGGCTACAGTCACCGTCTGCGGTGATCTTTGACCCCAAGAAAGTAAAATCTGTCACTGCATCCATTTCTTCCCCTTCTATATGCCAGGAAGTGATAGGGCCAGATGCCATGATCTTAGTTTTTTTAATGTTGAGTTTCAAACCAGCTTTTGCACTCTCCTCTTTCACCCTCAACAAGAGGCTCTTTAGATCCTCTTCACTTTCTGCCATTAGGGTGGTATCATCTGCATATCGGAGGTTGTTGATAATTCTCCCAGCAATCTTAATTCCGACCTCTGATTCATCCAACCCGGCATTTCTCATGATGTACTCTGCATATAAGTTAAATAAGCAGGGTGAGAATATGCAGCCTTGTCATACTCCTGTCCCAGTTTGGAACCACTCGATTGTTCCATGTCTGGTTCTTACTGTTGCTTCTTGATCCTCGTACAGGTTTCTCAGGAGACAGGTAAGGTGGTCTGGTACTCCCATCACTTTAAGAATTTGCCACAGTTTGTTGTGATCCACACAATCAAAGGCTTTAGCGTAGTCAATGAAGCAGAAATAGACGTTTTCCTGGAATTCTCTTGCTTTCTCCATGATCCAGCGAATGTTGGCGATTTCATCTCTAGTTCCTCTGCCTCTTCGAAACTCAGCTTGTACTTCCGGTAGTTCTCTGTTCACATACTGCTGAATCCTAGCTTGTAGGATTTTGAGAATCACCTTGCTGGCATGTGAAATAAGCGCAATTGTGCGGTAGTTTGAACACTCTTTGGCGTTGCCCTTCTTTGGAATTGGAATGTAAACTGACCTTTTCCAGTCTTGCGGCCATTGTTGAGTGTTCCAAATGTGTTGGCATATTGAATGCAGCACTTTAACAGCATCATCTTTTAGAATTTTCAATAGCTCAGCTGGAATACTGTCATCTCCGCTAGCTTTGTTGTTAGTAATGCTTCCTAAGGCCCACTTGACTTCACTCTCTAGGATGTCCGGCTCAAGTTCAGTGACCACACTATCATGGCTATCAGGGACATTCAGATCTTTCCTGTATAGTTCTGTGTATTCTTGCCACCTCTTCTTAATCTCATCTGCATCTGTTAGGTGCCTGCCTTCTTTGTCCTTTATCATGCCCGTCTTTGCACAAAACGTTCCCTTGAGATCTCCGATTTTCTTGAAGAGATCTCTAGTCTTTCCCATTCTGTGGTTTTCCTCGATTTCTTTGCATTGTTCATTTAAGAAGGCCGCCTTGTCTCTCCTTGCTATTCTCTGGAACTCTGCATTCAGTTGGATATATCTTCCCCTTTCTCCCTTGCTTTTCGCTTCCCTTCTTTCCTCAGCTACTTGTAAAGCCTCATCAGACAGCCATTTGGCTTTCTTGCATTTCTTTTTCTTTGGGATGGATTTCATTGCTGCCTCCTGAACAATGTTACGGACCTCCGTCCATAGTTCCTCAGGCACTCTGTCTATCAGGTCTAATCCCTGAAATCTATTCCTCACCTCCACTGTATATTCATCAGGGATATGATTTAGGTCATACCTGAATGGTTTAGTGGTTTTCCCTACGTTCTTCAATTTAAGCCGAAATTTTGCAACAAGAAGCTCATGATCTGAGCCACAGTCAGCTCCAGGTCTTGTTTTTACTGACTGTATAGAGCTTCTCCATCTTTGGCTGCAAAGGACATAATCAATCTGATTTTGATATTGACCATCTGTGATGTCCATGTGTAGAGTCGTCCCTTGTGCTGTTGGAAAAGATTGTTTGCTATGATCAGCATGTTCTCTTGACAAAACTCTATTAGCTTTTGTCCTGCTTCATTTTGTACACCAAGGCCATGCTTGCCTGTTATCCCAGTGATTTCTTGACTTCCTACTTTAGCATTCCAATCCCCTATGATGAAGAGGACATCTTTTTTTGGTGTTAGTTCTAGAAGGTGTTGTAGGTCTTCATAGAACCGATCAACCTCAGCTTCTTTGGCCTCAGTGGCTGGGGCATAGACTTGAATTACTGTGATGTTGAATGGTTTGCCTTGGATTCGTACTGAGATCATTCTATCATTTTTAAGATTGTACCCCAGTACTGCTTTTCCCACCCTTTTGTTGACTATGAGTGCTACTCCATTTCTTCTAAGGGATTCTTGCCCACAATAGTAGATATGATGGTCACCTGAATTAAATTCGCCCATGCCTGTCCATTTTAGTTCGCTGATTCCCAAGATGTCGATGTTCAATCTTGCCATCTCATGTTTGACCACCTCCAGCTTACCTTGATTCATTGATCTGACATTCCAGGTTCCTAAACAATATTGTTCTTTACAGCATCGGATTTTCTTTTCACCACCAGACACATCCACAGCTGAGTGTCCTTTCAGGTTTGGCCCAGCCGCTTCACTCTTTCTGGCGCTACTTGGAAATACCCTCTGTTCTTCCCCAGTAGTATATGGGACACCTTCCGACCTGAGGGGCTCATCTTCCAGCGTCATATCTTTTAGCCTTGTGATGTGTTCCATGGGGTTTTCTTGGCAAGAATACTGGAGTGGGTTGCCATTTCCTTCTCCAGTGGACCACATTTTGTCAGAACTCTGTTTACTGACATTTACATGTAACCTATTATTTCTCTCTCTTTTTTTTCTCCCTTGTTGTTGTTGTTCAGTCATTCAGTCGCGTCCGACTCTTCATGACCCCATGGACCATAGCACGCCAGGCCTCCCTGTCCTCCGCTGTCTCCCAGAGCGTGCTCAAGTTCATATTCATTGCATCGGTGATGCTATCTAGCCATCTCATCCGCTGCTGTCCCCTTCTCCTTTTGCCTTCAGTCTTTCCCCGCATCAGGGTCTTTTCCAGTGACTTTTCTCTTCACATTTGGTGGCCAAAATATTTGAGCTTCAGCTTCAGTATCTGTCCTCCCAATGAGCACTCAGGGTTGATTTCCTTTAGGACTGACTGATTTGATTTGACCTCCTTGCAGTCCAGGGGACTCGTAAGAGTCTTCTCCAGCACCACAGTTCGAAAGCATCAATTCTTCGGCGCTAAGCCTTCCTTATAGTCCAGCTCTCACAGCCATACATTGCTACTGGGAAAACCATAGCTTTGATCAGACCGACCTTTGTCGGCAAGGTGATGTCTCTGCTTCTTATTATGCTGCCTAGGTTTGCCATAGCTTTCCTCCCAAGGAGCAAGCGTCTTTTAATCTTGTGGCTACAGTCACCGTCTGCGGTGATCTTGGAGCCCAAGGAAATAAAATCTGTCACTGCTTCCATTTCTTCCCCTTCTATATGCCTGGAAGTGATGGGGCCAGATGCCATTATTTTAGTTTTTATAATGTTGAGTTTCAAACTAGCTTTTGCATTGGGATGGCAGAGAATTCTGCCACGGATTTCAGTGAGGCCGAATGCACTGGCATTTGACCCCCCGAAATCCGTGGCAGATGGCCTGCCCCCCCACCCCATGGATTCCCCCCAGAACGAAGCTTACCTGGTTTCTCAAGATGTACTCTGCATATAAATTAAATAAGCAGGGCTACAGTATGCAGCCTTGTCGTACTCCTTTCCTAATTTTGAACCAATCGGTTGTTCCATGTCTGGTTCTTACTGTTGCTTCTTGACCCTCATACAGATTTCTCAGGAGACAGGTAAGGTGGTCTGGTACTCCCATCACGTTAAGAATTTGCCACAGTTTGTTATGATCCACACAATCAAAGGCTTTAGCGTAGTCAATGAAGCAGAAATAGACGTTTTTCTGGAATTCTCTTGCTTTCTCCATGATCCAGCGAATGTTGGCAATTTGATCTGTAGTTCCTCTGCCTCTTCGAAACCCAGCTTGTACTTCTGGTAGTTCTCGGTTCACATACTGCTGAAGCCAAGCTTGTAGGATTTTGAGCATCACCTTGCTGGCATGTGAAATGAGTGCAATTGTGCGGTAGTTTGAACACTCTTTGGCATTGCCCTTCTTTGGAATTGGAATGTAAACTGACCTTTTCCAGTCTTGCTAGAATATTGTAATATTTGAAACTGAGGAATTTAGACTATGTTGTTATATTATTAATTTTTTAATTTAGTTATTTTTTGGTTTGGTTTTGTTAAAACTCACAATAAAAAACTGATTTTTTTTTAAAGCATGTCAGAGAGAAGGATCCTGCATGTACACACATACCTACAGCCTGAACTGGTACAGTCCAGAAAAAAAATCACTACTTCATTCTGATGATTGTATAAACTGTATTAAAAACTCTTCTCTTCTAGTTTCCATCTGAATGTTCCTACACTCTGGGTGGGACTACAGTTTGGAATGAAGGGGGCTGTTCTACTCCCAGTGTCCTATTTCATTGTCCCCATTGTTTCCCCTGCATATTCATTTGGGAACCAGATCTGTTGCTATGGTTTTATATAGTCTGTAATGCTTTGGTACAAACCAGGGGGAGGTAACATGCACCCCTCCCTGGGCCTTCCCATGTGGTGCAATAGTGGCCAAAAAGAAAAAGAAAAAAAGCACCACTTTTCCCCTTGAAACAAGCTGTTCAGGGATCACATGCCTTGTTTTAATGAAAATTCACACTGCCCTGGGCTTATACTATAACCCACCCATAGATCCTTTCCCAGACACAGTTACAAATTCCCAGTAACCAAATTTTGTTTTGCTTCCCTTCCTCTCCCTTTTCCCCCAGAGTTCACTAAATATAGATGATATACAAGCATAATCAGAACAGAACAAAATCTGGGTTTAGAGAGCTACTTAAAACCCTTTAAAAAATCACAGCCAAGTATAATAATCAATTTGTCCACTAGAATATTTAATCAAGCTTATTTTTATTTGGAAAAATACAGTGTTTTTTGTCTCCACTGAAAACCTTGAAATGAGAGGCTTAAGGGCAATCAATAATTTAAGCCATACAAACTATTTTCACTCTTCACTTTCTTTGGAACCAGGAGGATATTAATTATGTGGGTGTTGTTTTTCCCCCACCCTGAAGTCCGTTAAAGTGATGGGCTTGTTACATTCCATAATAATGAAAAAAATGTAACTCAGGGATGTGTTTTGTTTGACAGTTGTGTGGCACAGAGGAAAGGAATTGCATTTCAGATTTTCTTGGATCAAAGGAGGTGAGAAGTGAATGTAGTGATGTTTGCCATAAATTGGATTGTTATGGCTTGTTTTGTTTATGCAAATATTGGGAAAGGAACAAAATTCACTGAAATGAAACGCCTTAGTTGCAAAGCTGTCTTCCTGGAAACTGAACATGGAAGATATAAAGGTGGATAAAATTCTCCAGCTCCCAAGACAATGTTTAGCTGCATTAAATCAAAAGGAACAAGCAAATCACATTTTTAAAGCTGTATAATAGAGATATCAGCTGTCTCTCTGTTAAAATAAAATAAACAAAAAACACCTCAGCCAGTTTTTGTGGGCTCTGTCTCTGCCTTGAATCAAGGTGAGCCATAAAGTGGAGGCAGTATGATATCTTTTCCCTCTCCACTGGACACACCTCTTCAGATGCTGAAGGAGTCCTTCCTGAGTCACTCCACCACCACCCCCCCCGCAAGCCCCTCTAAGTGGGCAAGACAGGCTGTCCCCAGAGGGTGAGACAGAGTGTGCACACCCTTCCGGGTTCCACAACCCTGAGTGGCAAGCCCAAAGAATCCCACAGTGCCTTAAATGAGAACAGATACTCTCACCTCTCTGCATTACTTTCCCACACAGCCCTTCCCTTGTCACAGAATAACAAGCTTAAAGATTTAGGCTGGTGGTGGGTGTGAAGGGAGGAAGGGGTTTGCCCTAGCTCCCTGCAATGTAGACTGGGACAAACAGTTAGCAAGGTAGGCAGGCACCGCCCCGTATGTCCGCCTCAGCCTGAGCCAGGGGACCCTCAGACTGTACAGGCTTATGAAATATGAATACAAATGGACAGTTCTATGTTTCGAAGCCCTATGCCTGAAACTCTCGTCAGGAGCAACAACGAAGCAGAAGGCTCTGGCCTTAGTACCAAAGCTTACTTGGAAGAAAGCTCACATGATCTTCGAGATAAGTGATAAGTTTATTTACAAAAGAAAAGGAGGGGAAAGGGAATATAAGGCATAGAAGAACCAAAGTACATTTGGAAACAATACTTCAGTCAGAATTAGGGATGTACGAAGCCTCTACCTGGCTCAGTGCTGGGCAATCTGCAGTGGGGGGGAGGTGCTCCATCCCTCCCCCCAAAATCCTCCCCAGCTGGCTCCGCTCCATCGTGGCTTCATGGAGCCGCCGGCCAGGGCTGGCCGCAGCTGGAGTTCCGGCCGCTGCCGGGCTGTTGCGGCCACAAATGGAGGACGTCGTAGCAGCTGCCATTTGCACCCTTGAAGTAAGCCGTGAATTAGGGATGTCGGAGAATTTCTCCACAAATCTCCAGGAGAATGCATTGGCATTCGGCCCCCCGAAATTGGTGGAGAAACGGTCCACCACCAACCCGCCACCCCCGGGATGGGACTTACCTCGTGCGAATGTCCCTCGTGATGGCAGGTCCTGGCGGCGGTTCGGCGGCGGTGGCGGCCGGTCTTCCGACCGGCTGCCGCCACCGCCATTTCCAAGTTTAAAAAAAAAAAAAAGTGATAGGCTACGTAAAGATTTACGTAGCCTATCACAGCTAGATTTTCAAAAAACACTGTGAAAGGCTACGTAAACCTTTACGTAGCCTATCACGACTGACTTTGGGAAAAAAGGAAAAAAAAAGCACGCACGTAAATGGCGGTGCCCATGGGCGCCGCCATGTGCATTCCTTATTTTGGCACGGGTAGTCTACGTAAAGATTTACGTAGACTACGGTGAAAATAAGGGCAACGCAAATAGCGTTGCCCTTATTTTTGCCGTAGTCTATGTAAATCTTTACGTAGACTACCCGTGCCAAAATAAGGAACACAAATGGCGGCGCCCATGGGCGCCGCCATTTGTGTACTAGGGTTGGCGGAGAATTTCTCCCCAAAACTTCGGGGGGCCAAGCACCAATGTGTTCGGCCCCCTGAACAAGTTTCAGGGAGAAATTCTCCACCCCTCCCGCCGCCCGCACCCTCCCCCCAGGACGGGACTTACTTTTCCCGAATGTCCCTCCCAGCGGTGGGTCCCGGCGGCGGTTTGTCGGGTCTTCGTCAGGGGCGGGGGCGGCAGCTGATCTTTCGACCGGCTGCCGCTGCCGCCATTCCAATAAAAGTAAAAAAAAAAAAAAACGCCCCCGTGATAGGCTACGTGACGATTAACGTAGCCTATCACGTCTAGATTTGGAAAGTCAGCTGTGATAGGTTACGTTAATCGTCACGTAGCCTATCACGGGTGACTTAAAAAAAAAAAAGCGCGTACGGCTAATGGCGGCCCCCATAGGGAGCCGCCATTCACGTTCCTTATTTGGTTGCTGTAGTCTACGTAAAGATTACATAGACTACAGCGAAAATAAGGGCAATGCTATTTCAATGCTGACTTTGCAAATCTACGTAAATCTTTACGTAGGCTACAGCGACCAAATAAGGAACGCGAATGGCGGCTCCCTATGGGGGCTACCATTTGCGTACGCGCTTTTTTTTTTTTTAAGTCACCCGTGATAGGCTACGTGACGATTTACGTAGCCTATCACGGCTGACTTTGCAGATCTAGCCATGATAGGCTACGTTAATCGTCACGTAGCTTATCACGGGGGCGTTTTTTTTTTTTTACTTTTTATTTCGCGGCTGGGCGAGGCGAGGCGCCTCCTCCCTGGCCTGAATTTTGGCCGGGCGAGGCGGGAAGCCTCCCCCCCAGCCTGAATTTCGGCCGGGTGAGGCGGGAAGCCTCCCCCCCCAGCCTGAACTTTGGGGGGAGAGCAGCGAAGCGCCTCCCCCCCACCGCGAAAACCTGCGAGACCAGGTAAGTGGCTTTCGTGCACCTCTATTGCGTACGCACTTTTTTTTTTTTCGAGGTCAGCCGTGATATGCTACGTAAAGATTTACGTAGCCTATCACGGTGTTTTTTGAAAATCTAGCCGTGATAGGCTACGTAAATCTTTACGTAGCCTATCACTTTTTTTTTTTTTTTACTTCTTCCCGGCAGAAGAACTTTCGCAGCCGGAGAGGCAGGGCTTAGAATCCGGCCTTTTAGAATCCTTTTCTTTAGAATCCGGCCTCACTGGAATCCATGGCGGAATTCTATGCCATTCCTAAATCCGTGGCAGAATTCTCTGACATCCCTGATCAGAATATAACAAAAGTGACCTAAGCCTGTCTGTACGCACCTAAGCATGGGTCTTTACATAGAACAGGTCCAAGGAGACATACATGGAGTCCAAAGCAAAGATAGATGGTGAAGATAACGACATAAGCCACTGTCACCCCTCTGCTTTTATGCTCACACCCCTGGCAACCCCAGGGAGATCTCTGTCAGCCAATCACAGGCTGGCCAAGACAGTTTTCCCAGAGCCCAGAGGAGAGGGGAGAGTTCCCACAGGATCACATCTTAGCTCACTCAGTCCAGTCAACTGAGCCTTGGTTCAACTTTGAGGCCTCTCTAGGTAAATCACCCACAAGAGGGGGGGGGCAACACTAAGTGCCATTTTAGTATTGCAAAATGGAGTCTCACAGAGTGCTTGAGCCCTAGAAAGAAAATGGAGCTCTTGACGGTGGGAAACTTCCAGGAATCGAGGGGCTGACCCAAGACCCCACCAGGAGCTATATCCCTGGACCTGTAACACTGAAATGTGGTTCTGCAGCAGCAAGGAAAAATAGACTCCTTTTAAATGCCACTGAAATTTGGTGGTACAACCATGGAAGGTTTTTTTTCATCATGTGTTGCTCAACCCTAGGGATGTCAGAGAAAAGTGCAATGGAACCAAATGAGTTCAGACTTTTCTGAATCTGACCCACAGATTCTGAAACAGAGAGGCATTTTCCCTTCAGAAAAAGGGAAAACGATTCGGTGGACTTGCGGACCATTTTTTTAACTTTCAGGAATTTTGCACAAATTTCATCATAGAAAGATACACGCCCACACCCATAACCCCCTCAGTCTAAAATGCACATTTCCCCCCTTAGGCTAGAGTGTGAAAACGGTATTTTGTGGTGATTTGCAGATTCTGTGGGAATTTGCACATTTTTGCATGTGTGAATTTGCGCAAATTTGGGATGAACCCAATTCCATTGATGGGTGGACAACAGAATGAAAGGCACCTGACAGCCATACATCCCTACCTACCCATGATTTAGACACACACTTCCAATTTGTTTACTGTCATTCCCCTCTTTGTGGACCCATACCACTCATGAAGCAAAGCACTCATCACCCCATGCCATTTCTCCCCAGCTCTGAAGCAACCAGCTAATCTTACACAATAAACCTGAGGGTGGGGAGCCAAGGCAAAGACAAACAAGGACTGGGGCACAGTGGAAATGAATAGGCCACCTACTGTCATCTTCTAGAGCCAGTGGCCATGCATATCCTCACAGTACTATTATACCACAAGTATATTATAACATCAAATGCATTTGCTTGCTTTTATATTTAGCACTGGTGTAACCATATGGACATTTGATGTGCCACCATGGTTCTAAATTATGCAGGGAGCCTATGTGAGTTGAGCACATTTCCTGCTGCAAAAGTTATGCCTCCAATACGTGGAAGGTGATGAAGTTGGCAATAAGGAGGTGATGAGAGAGGTAGGGGCAACAGGCTTATCTCCACTCTCGCCCTCATTCAATCCAAATTGTGTGTGTTTGTGGGGGGGGGGGTTGACAGGGGGAGGTAGAATAACTGAAGCAGTCTATACAAGTCAGCTAAATACTTGAGCAGCACTAATTGTGATATTGCACACCAGTAGGTATGGGCAAATACCTACTGCCGGACAAATCTGATCTCATTTTTTGATCAAGTAACCTCCCTTGTAGACCGTGGGAATGCTGTAGACATCATATACCTCGACTTCAGCAAAGCTTTCGACAAAGTGCCCCATGATATACAGATGAGCAAACTAGCTCAAAGTTGGCTAGATGAAACAACGATCCGGGGGATCCACAGTTGGCTACAGAATCGGACTCAAAGAGTGCTTATCAATGGGACCTTCTCAAGCTGGGGGGAGGTAACGAGTGGGGTACCGCAGGGCTCAGTCCTCAGTGCTCTTCAACATTTGCATTAATGACTTGGAGGAGGAGGTGTGGGGAATGCTGATCAAATTTGCAGATGACACAAAACTGGGAGGGATAGCTAATACTTTGGAAGACAGAAACAAAATTCAAAGTGATCTGGATAGACTGGAGCGCTGGGCAGAAAACAACAGAATGACATTTATTAGGGATAAATGCCAAGTTCTGCACCTAGGAAAAAGAAACCAAATGCACAGTTACAAGATGGGGGATACGTGGCTCAACCACACTACAATAGAGAAGGATCTTGGAATTGTTGTCGGTCACAAGCTGAATATGAGCCAACAATGTGATGTGGCTGCAAAAAAAGGCAAATGCTATTTTGGGCTGCATTCATAGAAGCATCGCTTCCAAATCCCGGGAAGTACTAGTTCCCCTCTACTCAGCACTGGTTCAGCCTCATCTGGAGTACTGTGTCCAGTTCTGGGCACCACACTTTAAGAAGGATGCAGACAAACTGGAGAGGGTTCAGAGGAGGGCAAGAAAGATGATCAGGGGACTGGAAACAAAGCCCGATGAAGAGAGACTGAAAGAACTGGGCATGTTTAGCCTTGAGAAGAGAAGACTGAGGGGAGATATAATAGCACTCTTCAAGTACTTGAAAGGTTGTCACAGAGAAGAAGGCCAGGATCTCTTCTTGATCATCCCGGAGTGCAGGACACGGAATAATGGGCTGAAGTTACAGGAAGCCAGATTCTGGCTGAACATCAGGAAAAACTTCCTGACTGTAAGAGCAATACAACAATGGAACCAATTACCTGGGGAGGTGGTGGGCTCTCCCACACTGGAGGCCTTCAAGACAAGGCTGGACAGCCATTTGTCAGGGATGCTCTAACTTGGATTCCTGCATTGAGCAGGGGGTTGGACTCGATGGCCTTGTAGGCCCCTTCCAACCCTACTATAATCTGTCAATTTCAGTTTCTCATTTTTCCAGTCTTCAGTAGGGTTTTCCAGTCTTCAGATGGGCACACACCCATCCAGGTTCTCTGGGCATCAGCTCAACCCCTACCCCTGCTCACATGCCCCCAGGCCCATGCTCGAGCTCCCCACCACTCACCAAACTGCCCGCATTCACTTGGGACCTGTCCTCGAGCACAGTAATCACCATTTTGTGAAAAAAATGGTGATCACAATATGCGCACATCTAGTTGTGTGCAAATGGTGCTGTGAATGGCCCATATACACAAGATTACAGGTGTATTATGCCTGTAATCTTGCGTATATGAGCCATTCATGGCACTATTTTACATACGACTAGATGATGTGCACATATTGCGATGGCTTTTTTTTTTTTGCACAGTGGTGCTCATGGACGAGTCTTGGATGAATGCCAGCAGCTTGATGAGCATGGGGGGAGGGGTTGTGCAGGGGCAGGGTCTTGGTGGGCATGGCTTGGTGGTACGAGTGGGGGGGGGTGTTGCCAGACTCCTGGACTGAATCAGGCACCACACCATCCCTAGTCTTCAGTTCATCTTACTCTTTGAGCATTTCTCCAGTCTTAGGTTCACTTTATCCCAGACTTCGAGAATTTTTTTAAAAAATATCTGCATGAAAAATCGTAAGTATTTTTGTGCACATTTCTCCCAACACACACATTTTTGTATGCATTTTTCCTTAACACACACAGTTTTTTGAAGGAATTTTCTGAATATAATGCATCTTTGAAAGTTATTTTTCCCAATATAAACTTTTTTTATGCATTTGGAAAAGTACAAGCTCTGAGGGATAATTGAATTGCAGTTTGCATAGTGGTTCAAAAGTGTGAAATCAGGTAAGTTTGCATTAAAATGAATGAATTTTCCCCCAGTTCCTACATACCAGCATTGTAAGAAAGTTTGCAGCAGCATGAAACTTCCCACTCTGCACTTGTGAAGGTATAATCCTAATTGAACAAGAAATCCCCAGCCATATGAAAGGTTTGAACTGAATCAGTTGTTAATGTGGATTCACAAGCTGATGAACAATTAAGCCAACTGTGGATGTTGTTAAAAAGCAAAATAAAGCTTCTGGACTACACTGCTTAGAGGGATGTCCGTCCATGCTTTTGAACTGGGAACATGGTGTACGGTTATGTCAATACTTGGCATGCGTTGCCCTACAATGATTTAGGTATGGACTGGGAAAACTGTATATCTGGTTTTCCAGTAAGTGCTCTAACCATGTGATGCCAGCATCCTGTAAGGAAAAGGTATCTGCCAGAAAAAAAAGAGGGAAGTGGCAGAAATGTCTTGGAATGTGGTTAGTACGTGGGTTGCTTGAACCTCCGTGGTCTCAGTAGCCGATCAGCAATCCCAGGATGCGGAAAGAAGCTGCTGGAACTGCATTGCAGAACATGATAGTGACTTGCAAGTAAAGCTTTATCTATGATTTCTGCCCTGAGTGTCTGGCCCTATCTTGCCTAGTCTCTTCTACAGCTGTGCACAAATGGTCTCTCAAAATTTCCCACCATGATAATTGTGGGCAGAAAAAATGGAGGGGGGGGGCATTTCACTGACTTTTTTCCAAGGAGAGAAGAAATTCTCCAATAGTTTCTCACAGGTAGGGCTCACCATGTGCAGGGGGTGCAGCACAGCTCCTTTCTCTTTTCTGAAGGGTTTAAGGAAAGTGGCAACAGCACCAACTGTGGGGGCAGACTAGCCCCATTTTGCACCCTCCGCAATGCAGGTATGACAGGTGGGTGGGGGTGCAGTGTTGTGTCTAGTTCCATGGAACAAGTGGCGCTAGTGAGATGCCAACATCTGTCCTCCAACGTCCTGACAGTTTTCTTCCTCCTTGAGAGAGGCTTCCATTTTTCGGCCTCATTCTCAGAATGTTTATAATTTATTTTGAATTTGTTTTGCTGGTGATTGCTGCTTACCTAATCACTGCAAGATTGCTAAGGATGCTGTGCGGGGTTTATTCTTTCTGTTATCTCTCCCTTGCTCTGCATCCTCCCAGGCTGCCTGCACTTCCTGATCTGAAAAAGCCATAGGTGAGGAATTACCTCATGCTGTCTTCCCCTGGGCATTAATTGAAGTGCAGGAAACCAAGGAGGCTACAGGTTGCCAGGGATATGATTGTACAATGACTGTACATGCACTCCTTGGCCACCTCATAAGTAAGGTAAACACAAGAATCCTGAACCCAACCCATGAGAATTTCGCTGAAATGTCCTTCCCCTCTGAACTTTACTAAAGCAATTTCTTTTCTATCAGATTGAATGAGAATAAAATTAAAATTAAAAAAATGTGGAGGAAATTTTTGACACAGCACTAGTCTGGTCCTTCACAAGGATGTTGAGTTAAAATCAGTTTCTGTGGTCTTTGGATTAGAACTAGTTAGAGAGAGATTTTTGGCTTCTTGGGATCAGGATTGGGATACAATAGTTTACCTGCTGGCCAGGATAAGTAGTTTATGCATATTGTCAGGGGCGTTGTTAGGTGTGCACCCCCCTGGGCATGGCCCCTGGATCTTTTGAGCTGTCCTAATTGCCTTTTTCTTTTCTACTTGCATGACAATGCAGAAACAGCCACAATGTTTTTAGTTTGTATGATAAATTCAATAAGTATTTACATAGCCTATCATGGCAGGGGGGAAAAAACCCAGCGAACGCAAATGGCAGCGGCTACCGCCTTTTGCGTATGCTGGGTCTTTTTCCCCCTGCCACGATAGGCTACGTAAATATTTACGTAGCCTATCATGGCTAAATACAGGGACGCAAATGGCAGTGGCTACTACAGCCGCCATTTGCATCCCTGCAGGGCTGCCCAGCGGACGGATGTCTGGCTGCAGGCAGCCGGAGCCAGCCGGCGGCTCCACGGCTTGGCTGCGGAGCAGAGCCAGCCGGGCAGGTTTCCAGAGGGGAGGACTGGATCGCCTCCCCCCCTCTGTCGAGGATTCCGGGGGGAGGGACGGAGCACCTCCCCCCCAACGTGGAAATAGAACAGAACAGAAGGTAAGTGTTCCGTCCATCCCTACTTTTAAATAGGTTCTACAGTTGTTGCTGTTCTTAAAAAATGCTAGAAAAAGCCCTCGGCCACCTCACTTCATAAAGTTAATTTAAGTACATGCAATCTTTACAAACCCTCCACAGCCTCCTAAATTCCTCTGAAGTACTTCTTCTCTGAAAGGAGCCACTTGGCTTAGGCAATTCTCTCTACCTCCCTCCCCATGCATTTCCAATCGCCATTCTTTTCTTCTCCCCGCCCCTATCCTGTTCTTTCTTTCTCTTCTTTATTCCACCCAGAGCATATCTTGGCAAATTCTTAAAGAGAATTATTTTCGGTAGGCAAGAGAAGTTCTGAACTGTATTTGACTTTTTGCAAACAGACAGGAGGGTTTGTTTTTCTCCTTCTCTTCACTCAAGCCCTTGAGAAAAATGGGATCACGTAGTTGCAGAGAAACAAATCTGGGGCTGTTTTGTTTGTCAGTTGCCATTATCCAGCAATAGCAAGCGCTGTAGTTTGGTGGTAGAGCCCCCGCTTTGCATGCAGAAGGTCCCAGTTTCAATCCCCATGATCTCCAGGTAGGGCTAGGAAAGAATCCTGCCAGAAACCCTGGAGAGCCGCTGCTGCCAGTCAGTGTCAACAACACTGGGCTAGATAGACCCAGGGTCTGACTCAATATAAGGCAGCTTCCTATGTTCCTATGAACAGAAAGCTTTAATAAAAATAGGAGCTTGGGGCTTCTTCTTTAAGTGGAGGGGAGATAAATACTGCTCATTTATACAATTCTATGTATGTACTCAGAAGCCCCATTATGGTGAATGACGCTTACCCTCAGGAAAGTGTGCTGATAGGGATGTACGAAAGTCACTTACCTTTTACGAAATTTGATTCGTGTGGGGGGGGAGGCACTCCGTCCCTCCCCCCGAAATTCTGGCCAGGGGAGGGAGGCGTCCTGTCCCTCCCCCCCGAAACTTTGGCCAGGGGGGAGGCGCCCCGTCCCTCCCCCCTGAAATTCTGGCCGGGGGGGAGGCGCCCTGTCCCTCCCTCTGTGAATCCTGCCGGCCAGGTCTGCAAATGGCGGCGGCCGTAGCTGCCGCCATTTGCATCCCTGCAGTCAGCCATGATAGGCTACATAAATGTTTACTTAGCCTATCACGGCTGAGTGGAAAAAACAAAAAACCACGCGTACGCAAATGGTGGCGCCCATGGGCGCCACCATTTGCGTTCCTTATTTTGGCACATGTAGTCCACATAAACATTTACGTAGACTACGGCGAAAATAAGGGGAAAGCTATTTGCGTTCCCCTTATTTTCACCGTAGTCTACGTAAATGTTTACGTAGACTACACGTGCCAAAATAAGGAACGCAAATGGAGTACGCGGGGTTTGTTTTTTGTTTTTTCACTCAGCCGTGATAGGCTACGTAAACATTTACGTAGCCTATCATGGTATTTTTTAAAAATCTAGTCATGATAGGCTACGTAAATCTTTACATAGTCTATCACGTTGCTGTTGTTTTATTTTAACTTGGAAATGGTGGTGGCAGCAGCCAGTCGGAAGACCAGCCGCCGCCACCACCGCTGAACCACCGCCGAACAGCTGCCAGAGCCACCACTGCCAGGGAGATTTGCCCAAGGTAAGTCCCGTCCCGGGGGGGTGGCAGACCGTTTCGCCACCGATTTCGGGGCGCCAAATGCGCTGGCATTCGGCCTCCCCGAGATTCGTGGCGAAATTCTCTGACATTCCTAATGTGCATAGGATTCTAGCACAAGTTACTTTTGCAGGGAGGTTTGCACCCTGGTGTTCTATGTGTTGGCTCAGAAGTAAGTCCTGAGTTGTGAGCATGGTACTGTAGGCTTAATACAGTGTCTACCCAATTTCAGTGTAATGAATGCCTTGACTACTGTTTCCGCTCAGTCCTATGCATGTTTTGTCATTTGTGGTGTGTGTGTGTTTTCTCTCCATTTTGTATGAATTCTAACTTCAGTGGTAAAGGAAAGGCACTTAGTACATGCTCAGAGTTTCTCCATAATTTAGCCCTAGTTTTGAAAACAGACTCATTGGCTGAATCCTGGTGAAGTCTTGGCACAAATGAAGTTATGGGGACAAAGGTATAATGAAAGCTTATGCATAACAATGATGAAGTAGAGGAGGATTGCACAAAACATCTGTTTTTATGAAGAGTTGTCGGATGATGGTAGGATAAGTAGGGATAGTTGCATGGAGAGGAATAGAATTGGTGGGGGGAGAATTTAAGTGCTCAGTGGTGAAAGAAAAGCATTCCACATATGCTCAGAGGCACTCTGTATTTAAGAACATAAGAAGAGCTGTGCTGCGTCAGACCGAGGTCTATCTAGTCCAGCATTCTGTTCACACAGTGGCCAAACAGTCCCACAGGAAACCCACAAGCAGGACATGAGTGCAATAGAACCTCCCCACCCATGTTCTCCTGCTGCTACCATTGGTGAAATGTAAATAAATTCTTTTAATTCTAAATTTGCATGCATGTATATCCTTCAGGAACTTTGCAGATTTCTTGCCTGTGGGACATCTCTAATGACCTGTGCATTTTCATACAAAGTTACCCAAAAAACTATTGGAGAAGGGATGAAGGAAAGAGAAAGTAAATCACTCCCTCAGCCAGTGATACAACATGGAGGATCCAGCCAAAGAGGATTCCACAGGGAGGCAGAGTTAAGTGCTCCATTCTGCCATGGACTCGGGGGGGGGGGCAGATCTTTAGAATCCCGCCTCATTGGGGTCTGTGGTGGAATTCTCCTCCATCCCTAGTAGGGATGTCAGAGAATTCCGCCACGGATCTCGGGGAGGCCGAATGCCAGTGCATTCGGCCCCCCAAAATCAGTGGTGGAATGGTCTGCCTCTCCCGCCCCCCCCAGGACAAGACTTACCTGGGGCGGATCTTCCTGGCAGCGGCGGCTGCGGCGGCGGTTCGGCGGCGGCGGCGGCCGGTCTTCCAACCGGGTGCCGCCACCGCCATTTCCAGTTAAAAAAAAAAAAAACGTCATAGGCTACATAAAGATTTATGTAGCCTATCATGGCTAGGTTTAAAAAAAAAAAATGTGATAGGCTATGTAAATCTTTACGTAGCCTATCACGTCTGACTTTAAAAAAAACAAAAATGCACGTACACTATTTGTGTTCCCCTTATTTTCACCATCTTAGTCTATGTAAATCTTGACGTAGACTAAGACGTGCCAAAATAAGGAACGCAAATGGCGGCAGCCGTGGCGCGTTGTTTTTGTTTTTTTTAAGTCAGATGTGATAGGCTACGTAATTGTTTTTTTACACTACGTAAGTGTTGTTGTTTTTAAATCAGCTGTGATAGGCTACGTAAATATTTACGTAGCTTATCACGGTTGACTGCAGGGACGCAAACGGCGGTGGCTACGGCCGCCACCATTTGCGTCCCTGCTAGCCAGTGGCCAGATGTCCGGCTGCTGGCGGAGCCGGCTGGCGGCTCTGCAGAATCCCTGCAGAGCACAGCCAGCTGGCCAGGATTCTGGGGGGGTATAACCCCACACCTATTTTTCTGACATTGGGCAGCTTTAATCCCCTTCGAGGGGGCTACTGTGCCTGAAATTATCATCTGGTTCTGACCAAGATAAAAAAGTTACAGTTTGGGTTTGTTTTTTTTAATTTCCCGTGGTAGTCAGCACTCAGCAGGGAGCATCAAGACTCATTTTACCAAACCTTGACTCAGGTTTGGTGCTGAGCTGAAATGGTCCAACTATAAATTGGCCCAAGGAGAAGTGGGATGTTTTCCAAAACACTGAGTGAGTTGAAGTGGGGGGGGGGTCAGTGTACACTTCATATGTATGTATCCATGTAATCTATACACACAGGCAAGCACGCCACATGCACAGTCACCACATACACACACACACACACATACATACTTGTATGTATTAGAGGTGAGCTTGTACTCGGATATTATATATATATATGTGTGTGTGTGTGTGTGTGTGTGTGTGTATATATATATATACGCGCACAAATTTGTGTTATGGGCCTGTGCCCTAGATCTTTTAAGAACCTAGCAATGCCCATGCATATTGGCATTAGTCTATGCTCTTTTTTCTTCTTCACTACCACCAGCCCATGGAAGAACATCACAGCACAATAAAAGCAAAATATTTAGGGGGCAAGCGTCCAGTCAATATTAGAACATTACAGTAACTGGTGTCACATCTGTGGTGGAGGGAACAAAGTGTCACATAGTGCTGCAAGGCAACAATAGCCAGAAAACAGGAACAGGAAGACATGGTCAAAAGGACTAGGAGCCTAGACTTGACCTTTCTGAAATGTACAGAAACCCACTAAGGAATTTTACTCTAGAATAAGAAGTCTCAATTTATTTTACAATCTGTCAGTGTCAGCAAGACATCCTGCTACAGCAGTAGCCACCATAACTGCCTGACCTGTTTGATATAGATATAGATATAGATATAGATATAGATATAGATATAGATATAGATATAGATATAGGATAGATTAGATAGATAGATAGATAGATAGATAGATAGATAGATAGATAGATAGATAGATTCAGAACTTCCAGCTACCAGGCAGAATACAGAGCAGCTGGAGGAAGAATTCCTATACTGCTGCTCTTGTGCTCTCCCAGGGGCCCCATGCCTGCAATTTCTATTGCAAAATAGTGACCCATTAACTTTAACTTTAATAGATCACTATTTTGCACCCTGAGGCACCTTCTGAATGTGAGGGCAGGCATCCTCATTAAGGCTTCAAGGGTAAAGGGATGGACACAGGAGCTCCGCTTGATGTCTGTCTGACAGACTCACCCACTCAAAGCAGCAAGGCTAAGGGAGCAGTGATGTGGACAGGATTCTCTTGGCACACCTAAGAGACAGCTAACAGTGTATTGGATTTGGTTTTGGAAGAATGGAAAGGAGTCAGGTGTGAACTTGCACAGAGTCATATGCAGTGTCTAGTAGCATATGTATACTTATTTGGCAGAGCAGTTGGCGACTATTATAAAGTTAGAGTTGGTTCTCCTAGCTGTATAGTGAAGGTCAGCACTTTTTGCTACTGACAAACTTTAGGCCAGATCTACACCTTGTGTCATATCGATACTATCCCATCATGAAGATGCTATACTCTCTTGTGCATTTATACCTCATTGTTGTTGTTGTTGTTGTTGTTGTTGTTCAGTCGTTCAGTCGTGTCCAACTCTTTGTGACCCCATGGACCACAGCACACCAGGCCTTCCTGTCCTGCACTCTCTCCCGGAGCATGCTCAAGTCCATATTCATTGCATCAGTGATGCTATCTATCCATCTCATCTTCTGCCGTCCCCTTCTCCTTTTGCCTTCAGTCTTTCCCAGCATCAGGGTCTTTTCCAGAGAGTTTTCTCTTCTCATTAGGTGGCCAAAATATTTGAGCTTCAGCTTCAGTATCTGTCCTTCCAATGAGCACTCAGGGTTGATTTCCTTTAGGATGGACTGATTTGACCTCCTTGCAGTCCAGGGGACTCGTAAGAGTCTTCTCCAGCACCACAGTTCGAAAGCATCCATCCTTCGGCACTCAGCCTTCCTTATAGTCCAGTTCTCACAGCCATATGTTACTACTGGGAAAACCATAGCTTTGATTAGACGGACCTTTGTCGGCAAGGTGATGTCTCTGCTTCTTACTATGCTCTCTAGGTTTGCCATAGCTTTCCTCCCAAGGAGCAAGCATCTTTTAATTTCATGGCTACAGTCACCGTCTGCGGTGATCTTGGAGCCCAAGAAAATAAAATCTGCCACTGCTTCCATTTCTTCCCCTTCCATATGCCAGGAAGTAATGGGGCCAGATGCCATGATCTTCGTTTTTTTAATGTTGAGTTTCAAACCAGCTTTTGCACTCTCCACTTTCACCCTCAACAAGAGGCTCTTTAGATCCTCTTCGCTTTCTGCCATTAGGGTGGTATCGTCTATGTATCTGAGATTGTTGATCATTCTCCCGGCAGTCTTAATTCCGACCTGTGATTCATCCTACCCGGCGTTTCTCATGATGTACTCTGCATATAAGTTAAATAAGTAGGGTGACAATATGCAGCCTTGTCGTACTCCTTTCCCCATTTTGAACCAATCGGTTGTTCCATGTTCGGTTCTTACTGTTGCTTCTTGACCCTCGTACAGGTTTCTCAGGACACAGGTAAGGTCATCTGGTACTCCCATCTCTTTCAGAATTTATACCTCGTAGCACCCACAATGACATATATTGCGGTATTTTAAATAATATGGAATAAAAAGCAGGGAATGATGCTAGAAAAGTGATATATAGAATGTGTAATGTGCCCCAACAGTTATCAGTGCACTTCAATACCAATAAAAAGCGCCAGTGTAGATCTAGCCTTAGATAATTCATAGTAGCTGTCTTGTACAGCTCATATTTTTCCCTGATACTAATGTTCCTTTCTCTGCTTTGAGAAACTTTCTTTCCTGACAAGAAATTAAGAAACTCCCTTTCTCATCCTTGGTGAAGGGCGGGGGGGGGGAGGTGTGTGTGCCTTCTGACAGTCTGAAACTAGGTGAGACAAGTCTTATAAAATCCTGGACAGCTTGGCCTGCTGCCTCTTTTGGTCTGAGGGGGGAAGGTGCACCACCTGTTCAGATAAACAGCCCTGGGTCAATGTCTGCTGCTTCAAGGGAACCAGGGTAGCTACAGCTTTGAGCTGAGAGGCATGTGTAAGCTTCCTTTGCTTTTATTATCTCCATCCTTTTTCCATCAATAAACTATATCATTCTTTCACACAAGTGGACATGAATCATATTGGTACCTTCAAATATCTTTGGCAGGCCCCAGATTTAAGACAAATAGAGACAACTACTCCAGGGCCCTGACCCCTGAGCCAGAAGAGCTTTCCTGAAAACTGAGCATAAGAAGGAATGCTCCAAGGCCTCGGACTATTAGGGACTTATACTAGTGGGAGGGAATTTAGTAACTAGCATTATAATCACTTGCAAGTTCTTTAAATACACACTTAAAAGTTATTTCCCTTTCAAAGTTCAAGATGGTGTCTCATCTCCTCATTATGGGGCTCCAGATCCAAATTTCCATTTAGTTAACAATTAGCCAGAAGAACAATCCCATAATGAGGCATTGGACCAGGAAGATACAAGTTGCTTCTGGTAAATCCTTTAACAATACTCTATGATTCTTGCAATTAGTGGTGGTTGAAGCCCAATTTGGAGTTGGCTTTGGATTTTCAACCCTTTGGGGAGAATTCTCAGAGGGAATATGACTTTTCCAGATAGTTCTGCAAAGCTTAGAAATAAGGATAGGAGATAAATTCATTCATTTTGCATTAAACTGCAAACATACCTACATTTCCACTTGCAAACCACTATGCAAACTCAGTTGTCCTTCAAAATCACACTGTTTTGAATTTTCCAGTGTAGTTCTTCAGTCATAAAATGTATACAAAGATGCGCACATTAGGGGAAATAATGTTCAAAAATGCATTATATGAGGAAAAAAATGCTTGTTAAAAAATTTTGTTTAGGCAAAAATGCATGTATTAGAAATGTGCATTAAAATGCTTATGAATGTTCATGAAAACTTTAAAAAAAATCATTAAGCTTTGGGATGAACCAAATTTAAGACTGGAAAACATTTCAAAGTTTGAGACAAGTCAGACTTAATATGGAAAAATGAGAAACTAAGAGAAACTGAAAATGACAAATTTGCCCCTTCCTACTTGGAAATAGGGATAGAAGAATCAGGGGTGACAATTGATTCTGAATGAATGTATACTTTTATTTTGTTTTATTTTTTTATTGTCCCCTGCTTTGGGATTATTTTATAATTAAAAATGGGTAATAAATTTTATAAATACATTTGGCAGCAGAAAAGGTCCAACGTGAGACTGGAAAAATTAGAAACCGAGAGAATCCAAAATTGACAGGCTTGTCCATCCTTGCTTAAAAATTAGGGATGTACGGAAGTCACTTACCTTTTCGCAGGGGTGATTTGCGGTGGGGGGGAGGCACTCCACACCTCCCTCCGAAATCCTAACCCAGCCAGCTTCACTCTGCGGCAACTCCACAGAGCCACCAGCCTGGTGCATTCGCAGGCGTCTGGAGCCTGCGGACGCAAATGATGTAGCCGCCACCATTTGCGTTCATGTTTTTGGCCATGATAGGCTATGTAAATATTTACATAGCCTATCACGGTGAAAGACAGGGGCACAAATGGTGGCTGCTACACCATTTGCACCCCTTTTTTTTTTTTTACCTCTCATGGCAAAAAACAACAACCCAGGAATGCAAATGGCAGTGCCTACGGCAGCCGCCATTTGCGCTCCCTTTTTTTGCCGTGATAGGCTACATAAATACTTGCATATTTTATCACGGCCTCCACAGGGATGCAAATGGCATCCCTGCATTAGCCATGATATGCTACATAAGTATTTACGTAGCCTATCATGGCCTAAATGGGGAAGCAGACGCAGCTGCCATTCTCAAAGCAGCGCAAACGGCACTGGGCAAGTGCTTCATTTCGCACACCTTTTGCGGGGTGGTGGGGCGGGGGCCTTTGTTCCATCACGGATTTCAGGGGGCCGAATGCACTGGCATTTGGCTTCACTGAGATACGTGGCGGAATTCTCTGACATCCCTATTAGAAATATCTAGCCTGGAAGAGTCCCTCTCACCTGCCAGTTTCTCGTCTTACCCCATCTTCTCATATATTCCCAAATTTAGCAAGTTGCAAGTGGAGAAGAGTGTAAATCACCACTTTGGGTTTGCAAAGAAAAGCTAGGCCATGTTTCCATGACAACAGAAGGAGAAGCTAATGGAGGAGTACTGGCTTTTGTTCTTGTTGAAGGAATTGGCTTTGCTGTGAGCAGGGTTCCACAAGCAGATTCTCCGCAGCAGTAAAAATCACTTCACAGAACATACTTCCTGGTGGGCATGGGGGTTGGGGTGAATGTCATCTGACTGGCAGGGGCTGCTCAACCAATAACAGAAGCTTCCCCCCTCTCCCCCACCCCTTTCTCCTTTCCCCTGAAAGTCCAGATGCACCTCCATTTCAGGAGCAAGCCTCATTGAGCATAATAGGAGTTACTTCCAAATAGACACACACATGCTTGTGTTGAGAAAGCGTGGGGGAGAACACAAAGATGGAAACCAGCCCCCATTTTAACCTTCAGGACCTCACTGACCACAATGGGAGTTACTTCTGAGTAGACACTAATGAGTCTTTCTGTTGTGGGAAAGAGACTGAAACCATCTTCCATTTTAATGCACAGGATCTCTATAAGGAAGCTGTGAAGGAGTTACGTCCTAAAGCAATGGATCAGAGCCTCGAGATTGCACTTAATCGCATTTAAGGAATTGGGCTTTGATATGTGCCATGTCAATTGTGGGGCTTCTCTGTTATTTTTGTGGTCATTGAGAGGGCAAGTCTCATTCAGCACAATGGGAAGAAACATCCCTTGACTGGGGTCAGGGTGAAAGGCACACCCCTGGACAGGGCTAGCATACCAAAGCTAAATGTGGTGGTTGGGGCATACAACAACTATACTGGGGAGAACCTGACTTAAGGAAAAGAATTGGACTTTAAGCAGGCTCAGGAAATCTGTTTTTTCCCTGATAAGCTCCAGGGTAGCTGCTGGATGGCCATGACATCACGTATCCCTAACAGCCTTAACATGCAGCCGGCTCAGAGTAAATTACTGGTGGAACCAACCCTCTAGTTTCTTTCTAAGCTATTCCTTACTCTCTGCAATTTTCAGGTGACACACCATTGAGGCAATGCATTTTGATCTATCAGTTGGCAGCACAGAGAACCCTGCTGACTTGAATGTAGATAGGAAGTTGCATTTGGAAACCAAACCGCCTGTCTGAATTTCAATCCCCCTTTTCCCTCAGCAACAATGATAAACAAAGCTCATTTTCATTTCCAAAATAAAACTGTTGTGTGTGCAATAATGCATGGAGTTACAGTGGTGGGCAAAGAAATCTGGGCATCTGTCTTTCTATCCACCCGTCAACTTTATTTCTTCTTTACTGTACATCTGCTGCCAATGACAAAGTCACATAAAAATTCCCAGCCATTGCCAAGCGTTTCAGGAAGGTGGTCAGCACATCTGAGGCACATTTACCATCTGTTCACTCTTTGTGTACTGAAGAGCCACCAGAGTAAGTGGTCCAGAAATTTACTACCCAGTACTTGAAGTTAAGACTATCTAACACTCACTGGGTCAACTTTATGTATGCCAAATAAAGAAAATATGCAATGAATGATCGGAAGTTAAGCACAAAATCCTTTGTCACAAACATCCTACTGCCACACGTAAATAAAAAACATTTTTAAATTCCTTTTTCAGTGATTGATATTTTGGTGTATGGGAACTGTGAGTATCCATTGCCCAAATGGCATTAGGTCTATTGTTCTTTATGTAAGATTTCAAAACATGGTGATTCAAGCAAGGAAGTATAGACATAGGGATGAACTAAAAGTTCTCACCATTTTTTTGCAACAAAATAAAACAAAAAATGCTGCAGTGCCAATGATATCCCCCCGTTTAATGATGTTTAATCACTCCTCCCTCAATTTTCTTATTCTAAAAATTGCTCACATTTGCCCTTACTCTTAACTGCCTTCACTTTCCCTATTCATTACGTAGTCTCGATTGGATGGAGTGGCCAAGTTCAGGAAGGAAGAGGAAGAAGCGGCTAGTGCTGTGCTGAAAATTTTGATTCTTATGTTCTTGGCATCTCTCTGGGGGGTGGGGGGATGAAGACTCTGGTGAAAGAGGCTGGTAGGGATGGCAGAGAATTCCACCACCCTGAAATCCATGGCGGAACGGCCTGCCACCCCCCCCCCCCGCCTGTGGATCCTCCCCGGGATGAGACTTACCTGGGGTGGATGTTCCAGATGGCAGCAGCTCCAGCGGTGGCTTCGGCGGTGGTGGCTGGTCTTCCGACCGGCTGCCACCACCGCCATTTACAGTCTCGTCTTTTTTTTTTTTTTCTACATAAACGTGATAGGCTACATAAAGACTTAAGTAGCCTATCACGTCTGGGTTAAAAAAAAACACCCGCGTACGCAAATGGCAGCGGCTACGGCGGCCGCCATTTGCGTTCCTTATTTTTTGCCATCTTAGTCTACGTAAATATTTACATAGACTATTACGGCGAAAATCAAGGGGAACGCAAATAGCGTAGTGGGCGCTATTTGCATTCCTTTTTGATTCGCTGTTTTAGCCTATGTAAATATTTACGTAGGCTAAAACGGTGAATCAAAAAGGAACGCAAGGACACTTTTCCAGCCTGGCAGTTCTTTCTGAACTCCCAGGAGACCCTGCGAGCTCTTCCTCTCCAACAGGCATTCAGAATAGGGATGTCAGAGAATTTCTCCACGAATCTCAGGGAGGCTGAATGCCAGTGCATTCGTCCCCCCAAAATTGGTGAAGAAACGGTCTGCCACCCCGCCCCCCCCGGGACGGGACTTACCTTGGTGGAATGTCCCTGGCGGCGGCAGCTCCGGCGGCGGTTCGGCGGTGGCGGCCAGTCTTCCGACCGGCTGCTGCTGCCACCATTTCCAAGTAAAAAACAACAACAAGCAAACGTGATAGGCTACGTAAAGATTTACGTAGCCTATCATGGCTAGATTTTTAAAAAACACCGTGATAGTCTACGTAAATGTTTACGTAGCCTATCACAACTGACTTTGAAAAAAAAAAAAGTCAGCCGTGATAGGCTATGTAAACATTTACATAGCCTATCATGGCTGACTGCAGGGACGCAAACGGCAGTGGCTACGGCCGCCGCCATTTGCGTCCCGGCAGGAGACGACGTTTCACAGCCGGAGGGACGGGGTGCCTCCCCTCCAGCCAGAATTTCGCGGGGAGGGACAGAGTGCCTCCCCCCCACCGCGAAGCAAGCTTCGGGATCAGGTAAGTGACTTTCGTCCATCCCTAATTCAGAAACAACTGCTGCGCTGGAGAAGAGTCTTGGACTCCTGCAAGTGCAGGGAGTGTTTAAAAAAAAAAAATAGAAAGAAGACCCTTCAAGAATTGCCTACACTTAAAAAAGGGATGCGGAAACCCTGTCTCCCTCCCCAAGGAGAAAATTATACCAAATTCTCTCCCTCCCTGTGAAAGACGGGGGGGGGGGGAAGCCTCTTTCACAGGGAGAGAAAAAGTTCCAAAAAATAAGTGGCAGGATTCAGCACAACACTAGAAGCAGCCTTAGGGGAAAAATAGCACCAAAGAGGGGCAGCTATAGGAAACAATGATGTAAAACAGTATTTTTTAAAAAGAGGAAATAAAAGGAAAAGACATTCACATTGTTTGCATTGTTGGAAGAACTTTCCACTTCTTCAAAATCACTAGTTTTTTTACTGAAAAATCAACAGCGGAGACAATTCAGTAGAACAATAGATACAAAATAAAAAGTTATATGTTAGTCTCATGAAACACAATACAAATGCTTCCCAGATTGCTCCTACGTAGGATGACCTATTTCCCCATTATATGATTTATAAAAGCCATAACCATAGGGTGTTCAACTTAGAGGTAGATTAATCTGTCAGTTTCAATTGCTCTCCGTTTCTTATGTATAGTTCATCCCAAACTTTGTGATTTCTTTTTTAAAAACCACATGAAAATTCATACACATTTTTGTGTTCATTTCTCCTACACTCATTTTCCTTGCAATTTTGCTTATTCCCAGTAATATTGCCAGTAATAGCCCTATGCAATGAATATGAATTATGCTTTTTAACAAGACATCTATGCTGTGTCACACTGTACTGTGTGACACAGAATTCTATAAACCATAGAATCATAGAATAGTAGGGTTGGAAGGGGCCTACAAGACCGAGTCCAACCCCCTGCTCAATGCAGGAATCCAAGGCAGAGCACCCCTGACAGATGGCTGTCCAGCCTCATCTTGAATACCTCCAGTGTGGGAGAGCCCACCACCTCCCTAGGTAATTGGTTCCATTGTCGTATTTTTCTCTAACAGTCGGGAAGTTTTTCCTGATGTTCAGCCGGAATCTGGCTTCCTGTAACTTGAGCCCATTATTCCGTGTCTTGCACTCTGGGATGATCGAGAAGAGATCCTGGCCTTCCTCTCTGTGACAGCCTTTCAAGTACTTGAAGAGCGCTATCATATCTCCCCACAGTCTTCTCTCTCAAGGCTAAACATGCCCAGTTCTTTCAGTCTCTCCTCATAGGGCTCTGTTTCCAGTCCCCTGATCATCTTTGCTGCCCTCCTCTGGACCCTCTTCAACTTGTCTGAATCATTCTTAATGTGTGGTGCCCAGAACTGGACACAATACTCCAGATGAGGCCTAACCAGTGCTAAGTAGAGGGGAAGTAGTACTCCCCAGGATTCAGAAGCAATGCTTCTATTAATGCAGCTAAAATAGCATTTGCCTTTTTTGCAACGACATCAGATTGTTGGCTTATATTCAGCTTGTGATCGACAACAGTTCCAAGACTGTAGTGTTGTTGATAGGGATGGTGGAGAATTTCTCCCTGAAACTTCGGGGGGCCGAGCGCCAACGTGTTCAGCCCCCCGAACAAGTTTCAGGGAGAAATCCTCCGCACCCCCCCCGCACCCCGCACCCCCCCCGGGACGGGACTTACCTTCGCCGAATGTCCCTCCCGGTGGCGGGTCCGGCCGGCGGTTCGGCGGGTGTTCGAGCGGGGCGGGAGCGGCAGCCTGTCTTTCGACCGGCTGCCGCCGTTGCCATTACAATAAAAGAAAAAAAAAAAAAACACCCCCGTGATAGGCTACGTGACGATTAACGTAGCCTATCACGGCTAGATTTGCAAAGTCAGCTGTGATAGGCTACGTTAATCGTCACGTAGCCTATCACGGGTGACTTTAAAAAAAAAAAAAAAAGTGCGTACGGATAATGGCGGCCCCCATAGGGAGCCACCATTCGCGTTCCTTATTTGGTCGCTGTAGTCTACTTAAAGATTTACGTAGACTATGGCGAAAATAAGGGCAACGCTATTTGCGTTGCCCTTATTTTCGCCGTAGTCTACGTAAACATTTACGTAGACTACAGCGACTAAATAAGGAACGCGAATGGCGGCTCCCTATGGGGGCCGCCATTTGCGTACGCGCTTTTTTTTTTTTTTAAGTCACCCGTGATAGGCTACGTGACGATTAACGTAGCCTATCACGGCTGACTTTGCAGATCTAGCCGTGATAGGCTATGTTAATTGTCACGTAGCCTATCACGGGGGCGTTTTTTTTTAAAAAAAAAACAACAATGGAGTTCGCGGCCGGGCGAGGCGGGAAGCCTCCTCCCCGGCCTGAATTTCGGCCGGGCGAAGTGGGAAGCCTCTCCCCCGGCCTGAATTTCGGCCGGGGCAAGGCGGGAAGCCTCCCCCCCCGGCCTGAACTTCGCGGGGGGAGCCGCAAAGCGCCTCCCCCCCACCGCGAACAAGCTTCGATGAAAGGTAAGTGCCTTTCGTCCACCCCTAGTTGTTGAGCCAAATATCCCCCTTCTTGTAACTGTGCATTTGGTTTCTTTTTCCTAGGTGCAGAACTTGGCATTTATCCCTATTAAATGTCATTCTGTTGTTTTCTTCCCAGCGCTCCAGCCTATCAAGATCACTTTGATTTTTGTTTCTGTCTTCCAAGGTATTAGCTATCCCTCCCAATTTTGTGTCATCTGCAAATCTGATCAGTATTCCCTGCACCTCCTCCTCCAAGTCATTAATCAAAATGTTGAAGAGCACTGGGCCCAGGACTGAGCCCTGCGTTACTCCGCTCGTTACCTCTTCCGAGTTTAAGAAAGTCCCATTGATAAGCATGCTTTGAATAATATGTTATTACTTCATAGTTGTTGTTGTTGTTTTAATTCTGCAATTCCAACCCTGATAGGTCAGCTTTCTGGCATCTACTATTTTGAGGGAAAGAAAGAGAGAGAGAGAGAGAGAGAGAGAAAGTAAGAACATAACATGTAATAACATGTTTACAATGGGACTTACTTCTGAGCATCCATGCATAGGATACTGGTCAAGGTATCATCTGTTTTACTTTAAGACAGGAGACCTCCCCAACCTTTTTGGGTTAGTGGACACCTGTGGAATGCTGAGGGAGTCATCTCTCACAAAATGGCTGCCTTGTGCTGTCTTGCCCATTCATAAAATGGCTGTCATGGTGGGGATGGCTAGTCACAACACACTTATTTCTCAGACGGGAAATTGGTGAGACTAAAAGAAAAGTATCTTGCCCAAGAACCTACCGAAGTCAGAGGTCTGAATTCCAAAAGACACAATCAGGCTTTTGAACCCAAATAGCACTGGAGGGTGGCACTTTGCTCTGCAGCATGCAGGCCTCCCAGTTTGTTTGTTTGTTTTAACAGGCTTTAAAAAAAAAGAATGAAATAATATAAAAATCAGAAGGGCTGGGTACTTGGCAAGTGCCAAGCGAGGAATATGCTAGCACATTTGTGCTCATGGGCACCACGTTGGAGACCCCAGCTTTAAGACAATAGCATGGTGGGGAAATTCTCTGAGACACCCCCCCCGGGATGGGACTTACCTCGTGCGAATGTCCCTCGCGGCAGCAGGTCCCGGCGGCGGTTTGGCGGCGGTTCGGCAGCGGCCGGTCTTCCGACCGGCTGCCACCACCACCATTTCCAAGTAAAGTAAAAAAAAAAAAAGTGATAGGCTACGTAAAGCGTTGCCCTTATTTTCACCGTAGTCTACGTAAATCTTTACGTAGACTACCCATGCCCAAATAAGGAACGCAAATGGCGGCGCCCATGGGCACCGCCATTTGCGTACACGCTTTTTTTTTTTTTTCCAAAGTCAGCCGTGATAGGCTACGTAAATCTTTACGTAGCCTATCACATTTTTTTTTAAACTTTACTTTTTTATTTCACGGCCGGGGAGACAGGGCGCTCCCCACCGGCCAGAATTTCGGCGGGGAGGGGCAGGGCCCCTCCCCACCCACCAAGAATTTCAGGGGGAGAAACGGAGCGCCTCCCCCCCCCCGAAAAAAGCTGCGGGACCAGGTAAGGGACTTACCTCTGTGTCAGATGCTGTTCTCCATCTTGCTCCTAATTGGCAGGAAGCATGTCCAGAGTAGCAGTGATTCATTCAGAAATGCACTGGGTGACCACCTCTGAGAGGAGGTAATTTTCTTTGCAAAGTGCATCTTTGCATTGGGTGCAATTGGACCATGTTGTGATGCGGAGACAAGGAGCAGGATTACCTGTCCTCAAAAAATGCTGATTGAAACACAAGAATATAAGAAGAGACGTAATAGACTGGACAAAAATGCCTACCTAGTGGAGCATCCTGTGTACAGTGGCCATCCAGATGCCCATGGGAAGCACACAAGCAGGACACAAAGGCAGTAGCCCTCACCAGCTGTTTTCCCAAACAACTGGTATTCAGAGGCATACTGTCTCCGAATTTCGAGGTAACACATAGCAGTATTTTTATATGGGTCCAATGTGATGCATGCCTGGAAAGCATCTCAGATCTGTAAGAAAGGAAGGAAGGAAGGAAGGAAGGAAGGAAGGAAGGAAAAGAAAGAAAGAAAGAAAGAAAGAAGAAAAGAAAGAAGAAAAGAAAGAAAGAAAGAAAGAAAGAAAGAAAGAAAGAAAGAAAGAAAGTTCAATAAATGGATCATCTTTAGTTGTGGACAACTGACATGAGACTTCATGCACATGTCTGACCAGCTTAATGGTGATGGATCTCCTTTGTCCATAATACAGAATGTGCTCTTCCTTTCAAAGAGCTATACATACCGCTCTGGGTGTAATTCTTCACTGTAAAATGTGATCAAAGGAATGCCTGGTGGAGGTTTTTGCCCCTTTCTTTGCAATGATACCACCCTGTCTTCTGAAACAGTGATTACATTTGCACCTCTTGAAAACCTCTGTGGTCTCTTCTCCAGCCATGTGAAGAAACATAGCACTCTGGAAACTTTCATCCTTAGCATCCGCACCACAAGTGATGTGGTCTAGTATGAAGCACTTTTTCTACTTTCTCCAGTTGTTGGTCACATTGCCCTGAAACACTAGCTTCCCTGGGTACTCTATTTGTGCCATCACCACACTGCTGGAATAGCAGTGGAGAACAGTAATGGTGCCATTACAGGCACCATGTAGCATTCTTGAATCCGGCATTCGTGTACTTACACATGATTGCACATCTCCATGTTGATCATGTCCCACAGCAGACTCCTGTAGAACAATGGAGCTTTATTGAAAAGAGAAATATCACTGGCCTTGAGGCTCACAAACAGAAAAATGAACTGGTGGAGAGGAAGAACACAAAACTCTGGGCAAAATCCAACATCAGTTCTACTCAGAGTAGACACATTGAAATGAATGAGACTTGAGTTAGCCATGACTAACTTAAGTCTCATTCATTTCAATGGATCTTCTCTAAGTAGGACTTATGTTGGATTTTGCCCAGAGTTTTGTGTTCTTCCTCTCCACCAGTTCATTTTTCTGTCCCACCCCCTGAGTCCATAGGAGGAGTATGGGCTATAACTAACCCCCCTTTAACCCTTTACACATATATGCCACACCCATCATGACTAGTAGGCATAGTTTACCTATGTGCTCTGTGAAGAATTACTGTTCCTGAATTACTGTTTTAGACCAGAATGATAAAAACACGTGATCTTCTAAGTCAAAACAAAGGATGCAATTGAGTCATTGTAGGACACTCATCTGAAGTAGGAGATAATTTAAATATATTTTAGATATGGTAAAGACCCTATGACATCACTTATTATCTGTTGTCTGAACACAAATGTACTAGCAATAAGTCAATAATGCATACACAGTTTTACGAGAAAGAAACACAGCATAGTCTGCTACAGTGAGAAATATGACTGTTTGTTGTTCCTTTGCAAACAAGAATGTACAAGCATACCTCTTCCGAAGCAAAATAAATTAGGCCCTAAGTCCTTAGATTGGTTCCCCCCCCTTTTCTTTTTTTACAACATTCTAGTTGCATGGCAAATTTAAACTGATATAACCCTTCTCTTCCCCTTCATGGGTCACTGCCTTGTTGTGGCGAAGGGGCTTGCGTAACTCAGTGAAGCCATAAGCTATGCCGTGCAGGGCCACCCAAGATGGACAGGTCCTTGTGCAGAGTTCTGACAAAATGTGGTCCACTGGAGAAGGAAATGGCAACCCACTCCAGTATTCTTGCCAAGAAAACCCCATGGAATGTATCACAAGGCTAAAAGATATGATGCCGGAAGATGAGCCCCTCAGGTCAAAAGGTGTCCAATATACTACTGAGAAAGAGCAGAGGGAATTTCCAAGTAGCGCCAGAAAGAGTGAAGCGGCTGGGCCAAAGCCAAAAGGACACTCAGCTGTGGATGTGTCTGGTGGTGAAAAGGAAGTCCGATGCTGTAAAGAACAATATTGTTTAGGAACCTGGAATGTCAGATCAATGAATCAAGGTAAGCTGGAGGTGGTCAAACATGAGATGGCAAGATTAAACATCGACATCTTGGGAATCAGCAAGCTAAAATGGACAAGCATGGGCGAATTTAATTCAGGTGAACATCATATCTACTATTGTGGGCAAGATTCCCTTAGAAGAAATGGAGTAGCACTCATAGTCAACAAAAGGGTGGGAAAAGCAGTACTGTACTCTCAAAAACGATAGAATGATCTCAGTACAAATCCAAGGCAAACCAATCAACATCACAATAATTCAAGTCTATGCCCAAACCACTGAGGTTGATCGGTTCTGTGAAGACCTACAACTAGGAATGTATGAAAGTCACTTACCTGGTCCCGCAGCTTGCTTCGCAGTGGGGGGGAGGCGCTTCGGTTCTCCCCCTGAAGTTCAGGCTGGGTGGGAGGCGCCCCACCTCACCCGGCCGAAATTCAGGCCGGGGAGAAGCACCCCGTCTCCCCAGCCGCGAAATAAAAAAGTGAATGTAAAAAAAAAACCAACCACACACACATGATAGGCTACGTAACGATTTACGTAGCCTATCACGCCTAGATTTCCAAAGTCAGCTGTGATAGGCTACATAAATCGTTACATAGCCTATCACAGGTGACTTGGGGGGGGAAGCACATATGCAAATGGCGGCGCCCATGGGCGCCGCCATTTACGTTCCTTATTTGGACCCGGGTAGTCTACGTAAAGATTTATGTAGACTACAGCGAAAATAAGGGCAACGCAAATAGCCTTATGAATACACAGAGGAGGTGAGGAATAGATTTCAGGGATTAGACCTGATAGACAGAATGCCTGAGGAACTATGGATGGAGGTCTGTAACATTATTCAGCAGGCAGCAACTCAATCCATCCCAAAGAAAAAGAAATGCAAGAAAGCAAAGTGGCTGTCTGATGAGGTTTTACAAGTAGCTGAGGAAAGAAGGGAAGCGAAAAGCAAGGGAGAAAGGGGAAGATATATCCAACTGAATGCAGAGTTCCAGAGAATAGCAAGGAGAGACAAGAAGGCCTTCTTAAAGGAACAATGCAAAGAAATTGGGGAAAACAATCGAATGGGAAAGACAAAGACTAGAGATCTTTTCAAGAAAATGAGAGATCTCAAGGGAACGTTTTGTGCAAAGACGGGCATGATAAATGACAAAGAAGTAGGGGTGGACGAAAGTCACTTACCTGTCGTTGAAGCTTGTTCGCGGTGGGGGGGAGGCGCTTCGTTGCTCCCCCCGCGAAGTTCAGGCCGGGGGGGGAGGCTTCCCGCCTCGCCCGGCCGAAATTCAGGCCAGGGGGGAGGCTTCCCGCCTCGCCCGGCCGAAATTCAGGCCGGGGAGGAGGCTTCCCGCCTCGCCCGGCCGCGAACTCCAAAGTTTAAAAAAAAAACGCCCCCGTGATAGGCTACGTGATGATTAACGTAGCCTATCACGGCTAGATCTGCAAAGTCAGCCGTGATAGGCTACGTAAATTGTCACGTAGCCTATCACGGGTGACTTAAAAAAAAAAAAGCACGTACGCGAATGGCGGCCCCCATAGGGAGCCGCCATTCGCGTTCCTTATTTGGTCGCTGTAGTCTACGTAAATGTTTACGTAGACTACGGCGAAAATAAGGGCAACGCAAATAGCGGAGAATTTCTCCCCGAAACTTGTTCGGAGGGCCGAACACTTTGGCACTCGGCTCCCCGAAGTTTCAGGGAGAAATTCTCCGCCATCCCTACAAAGAAGGCAGGGACCTAACAGAAGCAGATGAGATTAAGAAGAGGTGGAAAGAATACACAGAAGAACTATACAGGAAAGATCTGAATGTCCCTGATAGCCATGATAGTGCGGTCACTGAACTTCAGCCGGACATCCTCGAGAGTGAAGTCAAATGGGCCTTACGAAGCATTACTAACAACAAAGCTAGCAGAGATGACAGTATTCCAGCTGAGCTATTTAAAATCCTAAAACATAATGCTGTTAAAGTGCTGCACTCAATATGCCAACACATTTGGAACACTCAACAGTGGCCACAAGACTGGAAAAGGTCAATTTACATTCCAATTCCAAAGAAGGGCAATGCCAAAGAGTGTTCAAACTACCGTACAATTGCACTCATTTCACATGCCAGCAAGGTTATGCTCAAAATCCTACAAGCTAGGCTTCAGCAGCATGTGAACCGAGAACTACCGGAAGTACAAGCAGGGTTTTGAAGAGGCAGAGGATCTAGAGATCAAATCGCCAACATTCGCTGGATCATGGAGAAAGCAAGAGAATTCCAGAAAAATGTCTATTTCTGCTTCATTGACTACGCTTATGCCTTTGATTGTGTGGAACACAGCAAACTCTGGCAAATTCTTAAGGAGATGGGAGTAACAGTCCACCTTACCTGTCTCCTGAGAAACCTGTACGAGGGACAAGAAGCAACAGTAAGAACCAGACATGGAAAACCGATTGGTTCAAAATTGGGAAAGGAATGTGACAAGGCTGTATATTGTCGCCTAGCTTATTTAATTTATATGCAGAGTACATCATGAGAAACGCCGGGTTGGATGAATCACATGTCGGAATTAAGTAGGGGTGTACGAAAGTTCTGCCATGGATCTCAGGGATGCCGAACGCCAGCGCATTGAGCCCCCCGAAATCGGTGGTGGAATGGCCCCCCCGGTACATGACTTACCTTAGGCGGATCTTCCTGGTGGCGGCAGCTCCAGCGGTGGTTCGGCGCTGGCGGCAGCGGCCGGTCTTCCTACTGGCTGCCACCACTGCCATTTGCAGGTTAAAAAAAAAAGTGATAGGCTACGTAAAGATTTACGTAGCCTATCATGGCTAGATTTAAAAAAAACTACCGTGATAGGCTATGTAAATGTTTACGTAGCCTATCACGGCTGATTAAAAAAACAAACGCGTGTTTGCAAATGGCGGTCCCCATGGGCTCTGCCATTTGCATTCCTTATTTTGGCACATCTTAGTCTACGTAAACATTTACGTAGACTAAGATGGCAGAAATAAGGGGAACGCAAATAGCGTAGCATCTACGCTATTTGCGTTCCCCTTATTTTCGCCGCCTTAGTCTACGTAAATGTTTACGTAGACTAAGATGTGCCAAAATAAGGAACACAAATGGCGACAGCCATAGGCGCCGCCATTTGTGTATTTGCTTTTTTTTTTTAATCAGCCATGATAGGCTACGTAAACATTTACGTAGCCTATCACGGCTGACTGCAGGGAAGCAAATGGCGGTGGCTACATTTGCGTCCCTGCTAGCCAGAGGCTGGATGTCCGGCTGCTGGCGGAGCCGGCTGGCAGCTCCGCAGAATCCCTGCGGAGCGGAGCCGGCTGGCCAGGATTCCTGGGGAAGAACGGAGTGCCTCCCCCCCCCAGCCAGGATTCTTGGGGGGGGGGACAGAACAGCATAATCCACAGAAAGGTAAGTAACTTTCATACATCCCTAGAATTAAGATTGCCGGGAGAATTATCAACAACCTCAGATACACAGACGATACCACCCTAATGGCAGAAAGAGAGGAGGATCTAAAGAGCCTCTTGTTGAGAGTGAAAGTGGAAAGTGCAAAAGCTGGTTTGAAACTCAGCATTAAAAAAACTAAGATCATGGCATTTGGCCCCGTCACTTCCTGGCATATAGAAGGGGAAGAAATGGAAGCAGTGACAGATTTTATTTTCTTGGGCTCCAAGATCATCGCAGATGGTGACTGTAGACATGAAATTAAAAGAGGCTTGCTTCTTGGGAGGAAAGCTATGGCAAACCTAGACAGCATAGTAAGAAGCACAGACATCACCTTGCCGACAAAGATTCGTATAATCAAAGCTATGCTTTTCCCAGTACCAATGTATAGCTGTGAGAGCTGGACTATAAGGAAGGCTGAGTGCCAAAGGATTGATGCCTTCATACTGTGGTGCTGGAGAAGACTCTTACGAGTCCCCTGGACTGCAAGGGGGTCAAATCAGTCAATCCTAAAGGAAATCAACTCTGAGTGCTCATTGGAAAGATAAATACTGAAGCTGAAGCTCAAATATTTTGGCCACCTAATGCAAAGAGAAAACTCCCTGGAAAAGACCCTGATGCTGGGAAAACTGAAGGCAAAAGGAGAAGGGGACGGCAGAGGATGAGATGGCTAGATAGCATCACTGATGCAATGAATATGAACTTGAGCACACTCCAGGAGAGAGCAGAGGACAGGAAGGCCTGGCATGCTATGGTCCATGGGGTCACGAACAGTCGGACACGACTTAACGACTGAACAACAACAGCAACAAACCCTTCTCCATGCTTCAGTTAAGATTAACCAGGTGGCTGTCCACTTCCTGAATTCAAACCATCTACAGCTAAAAGCCCAGATAAATAAATAAATAAGCAAGCAAGCAAGCAAGCAAGCAAGCATCAAGTGGTGGTCGTGGCAA
Organism: Heloderma suspectum; assembly: GCF_057233095.1. Classification (NCBI taxonomy): domain Eukaryota; kingdom Metazoa; phylum Chordata; class Lepidosauria; order Squamata; family Helodermatidae; genus Heloderma; species Heloderma suspectum. The sequence continues at coordinate 303,398,188 of NC_139460.1, read as the reverse complement.
GGACACCAGACTTCTTTTTTTGCATAAGGGTCATATATAAAAGGGTAAATAACTGAAAGAAATATTTCTGAAGACTTGGAGAAATTTTACACTGATCAAAGGCAAAATAGACTCCAATTCCACAAGGAATATAAAACTACTGTATGGACTCCCCTCCTTTTTTTTCCCTAGCTGCAGGTGGAATGGAAAAGCCTTCCCCTCTGAGTCATATCTAGTTTAAAATCCATTAGCTAATACTGTGTGCCCTAAGGTTAGAAAGAAAGGTGGGGGGGGGGAATCCAAGGCTGAGACTACGTTTTTGATAGATTTTAGATCTCCTTCCAATTTTACACAAGCTTTTTCTACCTCTTATCAGCACATACTATAGCATTGGAGGCTGGTGAATCAACTCCTTGTTTCGGTCAGAACCAGTCAGAACTCTAAAGGAGCTATCCAAGGGGGTTTCTGACTGAAACCCAGAGCAGATTCACCACCTCACTAGGGTTGGTGGAGAAATCCGCCACGGACTTTAGTGAGGCCACATTGTTTAGAATCTGGCCCCCCGGAGTCTGTGGCAGAACAGACTACTCCCCCCTGCCACTCCGTGAACTCCAGTAGGGACGGACCCTACCTGGCGCTGGCCGGTCCGGGTATATCCGCTGCCGTCTGCAGCCATCCACTGCTGGGCTGCAGATACAAATGGTGTCCAGCATTGTGGATGCCTTTTGCGTCCCTTCCCTTGGCTGTGATAGGCTATGTAAATATTTATTTAGCCTATCATGGCCAAGGGCAGGGATGCAAATGGTGTCTGCTATGCCATATACCATTTGAGTGGCAGCGGCCAGAAGTCCGGCTGCAGACGGGCACGGCTGGCTGCTCCGAAGACTCACCGCAGAGAGGAGCCAGCCAGGAAGGATTCCAGGGGGAAGGACGGATCGCTTCCCCCCCCAGCAGATGCCCTGGACCGGACAGGTGAGTGGGGTTTGTACACCCCTACACCCCAATGGCATGGGAGCTTCCAGCCTCCACTAGCACAAGATAAATACAAAAGAGCCTGGCTACTTTAGGCTGCAAGTCTTCTCAGGATAACTGAACTCACTTCACTCTAAATTAAAGACAGGTTCATATATATATATATATATATATATATATATATATATATATACACATACACATACATACATACATACACATACATATATATATACACACACACACACACATACACCAACTCATTCCCTCTAATAGCAAACCCGGCGAGTGCTAACAGGATTGTAACCAAGTGGGATTTTATCAGCAGCTTCAGGGTGTTGGGAATATTGCAACCTCGTCTGCAAGTTACTGGAAGAGGCAGTACTGCAGTTAGTTAATTCATGGGAATTTTGACCACAGCTAAGCCTTAGGATCACTATAGCCCACAATGTGGTTTCCTGTGATTTCTTCCTTTTGCTCCTCTCCTTCCTCTCTCACTCTCTGACTTCCACCTTGCTGGGAGCATGTGTGTTTGCTCTCCTGCTCCTGCTGGTGTAATAGAACTAAGGATGTACAGACCCCCCAATGTCCGGGGGGGCATTGCAGGGCAATTTGGGCAGCTAGAGGCCCTGCTGAGTCCTCTGGAGCCCTGCCAGAGTTGGCAGAGTGGCTCCCCGGCTTCCTCTAAAATGTGATACACTAATGGCAGCTGCCATTAGCCTATCATGGGAGAATTACAGCTGTAAATATTTTGCACCATTCGCAGCTGTAAAGCATTTACTTTTACCTAAACTTAGGGATGTCAGAGAAATCTGCCATGGACCCCAGTGAGGCCAGATTCAATAGAATCTGGCCTCCAGAGTCCATGGCAGAAAGGATCCCTTACCTCCGCCTCCCTGCGGAATCCTCGCTGGCTGGATCATCCCCACCAGCGGCTCCGGAGCACCAGAGATACGGCTGCCATTGGTGTGCTGTATCGCTGTCTGAGGCTGACTCCAGATGCAAATGGCATCCACTATGCCATTTGCAGCCATAAAGCTCTTAGATTAAGCTAAATGCAGTCATAAATGGCTAGCCTATCACATGAAAAACCACAGATGCAAATGGCGTAGCAGATGCCATTTGTGGCCATAAAGCCCTTAGTTTAAGCTTCATGCAGCCATTTACAGAGCAGGTGTCAGCACCAGCTGGGGAGCTGGACCCCTATCAGCTGCCTGAGGTTGCCAGGTGCCGACACTGAGCCTGACTTAAAGCCCCATCCATGACAGGCCCGATCCTGTCCTAGCTCCATCCCCTGGCCCTAGCTAAGCTCAGTATGTGTTTTGCATATAAGTCTATGTGCACATAGACTTCTAGTCCCCATGTTGTTGTTGTTGTCTTCCCCCACTGACTGAAGAGTGGAACAGGGGCAGTGGGGGGGTCATCCACAGAACCTGGATGGGGGTGGGTTCTCACATCCCTAAGTAACACCACCAGAATGATCTCTGACTCTGGAACGCAGCCGTTTTTCTCCAGTTATTCTGACTTCCCCCCTCCTCCACCACTGTCACTGACAGGAGGTAGCTGGGTTATGTTCAGCCCTGATTTGGCAACTAGAGTTTCCAGTGTCGTCCTCCTCCTCCTCCTCCTCCTCCTCCCTTCCATCTCCCTCTTTCTCAAACCCTCATTGAACTTTCTCAAGTTGATACCCTTTGCACCAGGCTGCCTGGATTCCTCACAATGAATCACCCAGTCAGACAAGGCACTTTGTATACAAGCTGCTTCACTTCAGGGTGCCTCGTTGCTCTTCTGCTCTGCCTCGTATCACATCGAGGCAGCCTGCTTTGACTCATTATTTGGACCGAAGCAGTGCACAGCCCTAGTATTCAAGCATTTATCCATGTAGAGTGAATGTGTGCAGGATTTTTGTATGCATGCAAGCTCTGTTTATGGGTTTGGATGGATGTGATCTTACTCCCTCCACACACACACACACACACACACACACACTCCATTCTGCATGGATGAATGCCTGGATAGAGTTCTTGTGAGCATGGAAGCTCCAATTGACTACTGGACTTCCCTTCCCTGCAAGGACATCCGTATTCACTTCAATGGAGAGTAAAACACCACATTTTCTTTTTTTAAAAAATTACTTTAGAATAACATTTTAAAAGATAAATCATTATTATAATAGTGACCTATCCTCCAAGTAACAACTATATTCATTCTCACAAATGGTAAGGTATAAGGATGATCATTTTTTCCCCAACATGACAGCGCTTATTTAAAAAGAAAAAGGCCCACACCCATGGTGTATGAAAAAATATATATTCTTGGGCCTAAAATAGTTCCAAACACTATGTCATATTTTAAGCCAGCTAATTAAAATGGAATATTCAGTAGGCTCATGATGGAAGAGATCTGAATTCTGCCAAAATGTCATTTAAAATTTTGTATCTTCCTTGGAAATCTTGACAGGTGTCAATTAAAGATTATTTTTAATTTAACTCTAAGAGTATAGAATGCAGATAGCCATGTAGGACTGTTCTGACTTGTCAATAGAGCTGAATATAACTTTTCCCCACATGGTTCAGCCATGGTTAAGTACTTATAAGTGCCAGGCTATACTGATTTCAGTGGAAAGCACACTTTTTATGGGTTGCATAAAGATCACTTTCAGGAAATTGATTTGGAATCCACTGGGCTTTCCATAGAAACCCTACCATCCAGTAATCGGTGCCTTGGGGAAAAGTTGAACAACAACCATGTAAAGTAGTCACATAATGTTATCCCCATATTTCAGATGAGGATGGAGACAACAGGAATTACTTTCCTTAGGCCACCTAGTCATGGGTGAGGTAAGATTTGAACTGGATTTCAAACGGGAACAAATTAAACACGTGCCTTCTGAAACCAGTGGGACTTAACTTTCACTGGTTCATGTCCACTGACTGGGGATGTGTGAACACACCTCAGCCGGGGTTCTCCAGGTGCTCACTGAAGCACTGTCCCCGCTTGCCCCCCAGACCTGCTTTCGAGCCCCCATGAGCTCGTCAAGTTGCCCATACTCACCCTGGGTTCATCCAGCGAGTGCCTGCCATTATGCTGCCTTTTTTAATGAAAAAAGGGAATGTAAAAATGTGCATACTTAAATATGTGCAGTTTGGGGCTGGGCAAGCTTAATATGCACAATATTAGAGGCATTATGCTCCATCTTGTTAAAAAAAAAAAAAAAGAGGTGGCAAAATAGCAGGCACTCGCCAGATGGGTTGGGGTGAGTCTGAGAGGCTGTAAGCAGGGGTGAGTGAGGGCATGGGCTCAATGGGAGTGGACCAGGGGTTGCAGGCGGGGGGGGCGATGGACTCCCAGACACAGTCAGGTGTCCATGACATCCTGACCACTGACAAAGGGAACAATCCTATTAGGATAGCCAAAAGCCTCCAAACTCAGGGGTTTACAGCCATCCAATGCAGAGTTGTAGGAGCATAGGAGACCATCTTTGCCTCTGCACTCCTCCTGCTCTGCATTTTGGCTAGGCAGGCCTTTTTGCTGGGCTTCTGTGGAGTGGGAGGGAAGGAGGCTGGGCAAGCCTGGAGATATGGTGTAAGCCGGCCTCCCCAGTCCCTCCCCTCCCACGCACTGGCACGTCCTCTTTCCCTCCTATTGGAGGTTGCCTTTGTGACCTTGGAGAGGCAGGCAACATAGTCCTCTTCACATTGGCTGTGAGGGGCAGGGAGCTCAGATTCCTCTCTCCAAGATTGGAGTGCTGTCTTTGACCTCAGGTCCAGGAATCCAAACTATCCTATGCCCCCTCCCCTGACTCTGTCCAGAGGCCATAGAATTGCTCCCTCCATTGCCTTTCATTTGAATACATGAAAAGTTATTGTTCTGGGTTATAGAAATGCTAACAGACCTATGCCACAATTTAGTTTTAGGAACCACTGATTTAAGAATATGCTTAAATGCTTAAATTTCCCACTCAAATCAAGGGGACTAAAAAAGGCTTCCTTGCCTAGATCTTGCCCACAGCATTTTTATAGTCATGTTACACAGTCCTTGCAGCTATTCAAAGTCATGTGGCTTCATGATCACAACTGATCTGGAAGATAGGGTTGGGAAAACAAGGACTATAGGTCACCATTTCAGAAAATATCCCTGAGCATTTCAGAAGTGAATCTTTGCATAACTGTGCAGTGACATTTTAAGAAGATGCAATTGCTTTCCATGAATGGGAGCACTCAGTAATGAGAACAACATTGTTTTACACTTATGGTATTTTATGTGTTTAAAACCCTGCTCTTTGTGCACATAAATTAGTTAGCAGATGTACTGCATGCTAAACAAGCTCCAGAAATTAGCAGTGCTGCTGCCTACAATTATATATTCAATTTATTAGTTGCTTCTGAGCTGGGCAGAAGCTGGGCTTCCTAAAACTGTTAGAGTTTTTAATTAACACTTTTGGGAAAGTGGGGAGATTGCCTGCTCAGCCCATTATGAGCTTGCCACAATTTACCAGCCATCCTGTTGTCCACGTGGAAGCAGGGTGATGAAATCCATGAATCTTGTGCTATGATTTCCTACACTTCTCATTATCAAATAGCGTAGCATTGCCTAAAAAAAAGGACAATATATGTTCCAATTTAAGAAAAAAATATGGGTATTCTTTGGAACCTTTGAACATTTCTGGAAGCTAGGGCTGGCCCCTGGATAAGTGTTTTATAGTGGGTCCCTTACTACATTGATGGGCTTTCCTGGCAGCTGCCATTTTGACTTCCTGTGATGGTCCCAAAGTAGTACTACTGTAGTGCACTGAGAGAAAAATGGCAGCTTCCCAGACCCAGTCACCTGGTCCTAAGGTCAGACAACAGTGGTGGCCCTGGTGGGGCCCTGACTAATGCCCTTTGATGCCTTATGATGGTGCCCGACCTGATGGAACCTGTACCCTGCAACCCTAAATGGGTAAAGTTCACCCATTGTTCAGGGTAGATTGGGGATGTATGACTGTTAGTGGGTCTCAAGGAAGGGGAACATCCAAACCTGCTTGATCCATTGTCTCCAACAGATTTGCCACAGTCAATACGTGTTTAAGATAGATTTTACTGAGGAAGACTGTCCTAGATACATTCACTGACAGTCCATTTAAACTATAACACAAAAGGGATTAGCTCTCCATAAACAATAACAACAGTATCTGACATTCAAGGAATGGATCTTCTTCTCCTTGGAAAACAGTCCTCACCCAGAGTGTTACCTGAAGAACGGATCTGCACTAAGCCCAGTGCTGCCAACTCCTTCTCAGACAATTCCCCTTGTTGATTTGCCTCTAGGGATGGGGGAGAATTTCTCCCCGAAACTTCAGGGGGCCGAGTGCCAATGTGTTCGGCCCCCCAAAGTAGTTTCGGGGAGAAATTCTCTGCACCCCCCGCACCCCGCACTCCCCCCCGGGACGGGACTTACCTTTCCCAAATGTCCCTCCCGGCAGCGGGTCCCGGCGGCGGTTCGTCAGGTCTTCGACAGGGGCAGAGGCGGCAGCCGGTCTTTCGACCAGCTGCCGCCACCGCCATTCCAATAAAAGTAAAAAAACAACAACAACGCCCCCGTGATAGGCTATGTGACGATTAACGTAGCCTATCACGGCTAGATTTGCAGATCTAGCCGTGACAGGCTACGTTAATAGTCACGTAGCCTATCACGGGGGCGTTTTTTTTTTTTTAACTTTTTATTTCACGGCCGGGCGAGGCGAGGCGCCTCCTCCCCGGCCTGAATTTCGGCCGGGCAAGGCGCGAAGCCTCCCCCCCGGCCTGAATTTCAGCCGGGCGAGGCGGGAAGCCTCCCCCCCGGCCTGAACTTCGGGGGGAGCAGCGAAGCGCCTCCCCCCCACCACAAACAAGCTGCGAGACCAGGTAAGTGGCTTTTGTGCACCCCTATTTGCCTCTATAATCCAATGCTGTCCAAGTCTCCACCTTCTCCAGTTCCCAATAGCTGAGCCACTAGGTCACGCAGTCAGAAGAGCCTGAAGGTCAGTCAAGCAGAGGCAATGAAACTAGGGATGTTGAAGAATTCCGCCATGGACTCCAGTGAGGCTTGATTCTTTAGAATCTGGCCCCCTGCAGTCCGTAGTGGAACGGAGCAATCCCCCTTGCCACCCCGCAAAGTCCCCCCCAGAATGGACCTACCTGGCAGCAGTGGTGGATGCGGCAGCAGTGGATGCAGTGGCAGGTCGTCTTCCGGCCGCTGCTGGGCTGCTGTGGCCACAAATGGTGGCTGTCGTAGCAGCCCCAATTTGCGTCCCTGCATTAGGCCGTGATAGGCTGTGTAAATACTTATGTAGCCTATCATGGCAAAGAGCAAGGGCGCAAATGGCGTAAAGGGCACCATTTGTACCCCTGCTCTTTGCCGTGATAGGCTACATACTTACTTATGTAGCCTATCACGGCGTAAGGCACATGATAGATGTCCCGCCCAATTTTGTGTCTTCTGCATCTCCTCATCCATGTCATTTACAAAAATGTTGAAGAGCACTGGGCCCAGGACTGAGCCCTGCAGTACCCCACTCATCACCTCTCCCCAGTTTGAGAAGATCCCATTGATAAGCACTCTCTGAGTCCAATCCTTTGAGTCCGATCCTTGAGTCCAACTATGGATCCACCTGAGAGTTGTTTCATCTAGCCCACTTTGAGCTAGTTTGCTCATCAGGATATCATGGGGCACTTTGTCAAAAGCTCTGCTGAAGTTGAGGTATATTATGTCCACAGCAGTCCCACAGTACACAAGGGAAGTTACCTGATCAAAACATGAGATCAGATTCATCTGGAAGGACTTGTTCTTGACAATCCATGTTGGCTTTGAGTAATCACTGCATTGTTTTCAAGGTACTTACGGATGAATTGTTTTATAATGTGTTCTGGAATTTTCCCAGGGATTGATGTCAGACTGACTGGTCTGTAGTTCCCCGGTTCCTCCTTTTTGCCCTTTTTGAAGGTAGGGGCAACATTAGCCCTCCTCCAATCATCTGGCACTGACTTCACCCGTTTTCCATGATTTCTCAAAGAGAATAGACTGTGGTTCTGAGAGTTCTTCTGCCAGTTCCTTTATGACTCTAGGATGCAGTTCATCTGGCCCTGGAGATTTGAACTCATTCAAAGTAATGAGGTGTTACTCGACCATATGCCTATTGATCTCAAGCTGCAATCCTGCCCCTTCAGCCTGTACTTGACCTTTGCCAGCAGGCTCATAGACCCTCTTTTGGGAGAAGACTGAGCCAAAGTAGGAATTGAGCACCTCTGCCTTTTCCTTGTCTTCTGTTATCATTTTCCCATCCTTATTTAATAGTTGAACCACTATTTCTTTCCTTTGTCTTTTACTATGTATGTATCTTAAGAAAGCCTTTTTGTTGCTTTGAGCATCCCTCGCTAACCTCACTCATTCTCAGCTTTAGCCTTCCTGACGCCATCTCTGCAATTCTGTGCTACCTGCCTGTACTCTTCCTTTGTTACTTGGCCTTTCTTCCACTTCCTATATGTGTGCATTTTTTGTTTTCAGGTCATCTATAAGCTTTTTGTGAAGCCGCATTGGCTTCTTCTGTTATCTTCCACCTGTTAATCCTGTTGGAATAGTCTGTAATTATGCCTTTAGAATTTCCTTTTTTAAAAACTCCCACCCATCTTGGACTCCTTTCTCATTTAGGGATGGCGGAGAATTTCTCCCCGAAACTTCGGGGGGCCGAGCGCCAACGTGTTCGGCCCCCTGAACAAGTTTCAGGGAGAAATTCTCCTCACCCCCCACCCCCCGCACCCCCCCTGGGACGGGACTTACCTTTGCCGAATGTCCCTCCCGGTTGCAGGTCCGGCCGGCGGTTCGGCGGGTGTTCATGCGGGGCGGGAGCAGCAGCCGGTCTTTCGACCGGCTGCCGCCCCCGCCATTCCAATAAAAGAAAAAAAAATGCCCCCGTGATAGGCTACGTGACGATTAACGTAGCCTATCACAGCTAGATGTGCAAAGTCAGCCGTGATAGGCTACGTAAATCGTCACGTAGCCTATCACGGGTGACTTTAAAAAAAAAAAAGCGTGTACGCAAATGGCGGCCCCCATAGGGAGCCGCCATTCCCGTTCCTTATTTGGTCGCTGTAGTCTACGTAAATCTTTATGTAGACTACGGCGAAAATAAGGGCAACGCCATTTGTGTGTACACAAAAAGAAAAGCGTGTACACAAATGGTGACGCCCTATGGGCGCTGCCATTTGTGTTCCTTATTTGGTCCCGGTAGTCTACGTAAAGGTTTACGTAGTCTACGGTGTAGACTACCGGGACCAAATAAGGAACGCAAATGGCGGCGCCCATAGGGCACCGCCATTTGCGTACGCGCTTTTTTTTCTTTCTTTTTTTCAAAGTCACCCGTGATAGGCTATGTATAGGGGTGGACGAAAGTCACTTACCTTTTCTCGCAGCTTGTTCGCGGTGGGGGGGAGCGCTTCGCTGCTCCCCCCGCGAAGTTCAGGCCAGGGGGGGAGGCTTCCCGCCTCGCCCGGCCGAAATTCAGGCCGGGGGGGAGGCTTCCCGCCTCGCCCAGCCGAAATTCAGGCCGGGGAGGAGGCTTCCCGCCTCGCCCGGCCGCGAACACGAAAGTAAAAAACAAAACAAAACAACATCCCCTGATAAGGCTACGTGACGATTCACGTAGCCTATCACGGCTAGATCTGGAAAGTCAGCCGTGATAGGCTACGTGAATCGTCACGTAGCCTATCACGGGTGACTTTAAAAAAAAAAAAAAGCTATTTGCGTTGCCCTTATTTTCGCCGTAGTCTACGTAAACATTGACGTAGACTACAGCGACCAAATAAGGAAGGGGAATGGCAGCTCCCTATGGGGGCCGCCATTATCCGTACACACTTTTTTTTTTTTTTTAAAGTCACCCGTGATAGGCTACGTGATGATTCACGTAGCCTATCATGGCTGACTTTGCAAATCTAGCCGTGATAGGCTACGTGAATCGTCACGTAGCCTATCAGGGGATGTTTTTTTTTTTTCTTTCATTGCAATGGCGGGGGTGGCAGCCGGTCGAAAGACCGGCTGCCGCTCCCGCCCCGCACGAACACCGGACGAACCGCCAGCCGGACCCGCCGCCGGGAGGGACATTCAGGGAAGGTAAGTCCCATCCCAGGGGGGGCGGGGGGTGGGGGTGTGTGGAGGATTTCTCCCCGAAACTTGTTCGGGGGGCCGAACATGTTGGCGCTCGGCCCCCCGAAGTTTCGGGGAGAAATTCTCCGCCATCCCTAGCTATGTAATGATTTACGTAGCATATCACAGCTGACTTTGGAAATCTAGCCATGATAGGCTACGTTAATCGTTAGGTAGCCTATCACGGGGTTTTTTGTTTTTTGTTTACAGTTTGTTTCGCGGCCGGGGAGACAGGGCGCTTCTCCCCGGCCTGAATTTCGGCCGGGTGAGGCGGGAAGCCTCCCCCCCGGCCTGAATTTCGGCCGGGCGAGGCGGGACGCCTCCCCCCCTCGCCTGAACTTTGGGGGGAGAAGCGAAGCGCCTCCCCCCCACCGCAAAGCACCCCTGCGAAAAGGTAAGTGACTTTCGTACATCCCTACCCTTATCCCCCTGCTGAGCCGCACAACCCGTTCAAGGGGCCTCAGGCATCAGCTGTCACCATAAGGTGCCTCTGCATGCACACCATCCCTAATCTCTTTCTGCTTTTGCCAGTCCTAGATGCAAACTGAAAAGTGGCCTATGAGAAATTGGACCGTATTCGCCTACTGGATGCACCCTAGCCCCCAAAACAGTGTGAAGTAGGCGAAAAGATACACAGTAAAAGGCCAATTGAACTGTCAGCCAAAAATTCCTACATGGCTCCCAAAAGGGCAACCGGCATAAACCCACACTGCTTAAGGGAGGGCAGGAGGGAGCCGCACGAGTGAGAGAGTTGGTTTGGGAGGGGGCACAAAGCTTAAGAGGGCTCTGCCAACCCCTCCCCCACCTGGTGGTGCCATGGGGGGCACCCAATAGGCAGCAGCCACCTCTTCTCACCCCATCCGCCTGCAACGTCCCCCCCCCTTTTGCCAGACAAGCTGGTGCCGGGGTTAGGGCATTTGTCCGGGTTGCTCAGAACGAATCACCGAGTCAGATGAGACACTCTGTGTACAAGCTGCTTTGCACCAGGGTGCTTGGTTGCTATTTGCTCCACCTTATACCACACGGAGGCACCTCCAAAACAGCCCACTTCAACTCATTATTCAGGCTTTGGACCGAAGTGGTGCACAGCCCTAAAAAAAAGACCATTTCCTTTATTGTCTAGACTCTACACAGCTGTTTGTGTGTGTGTGTGTGTGTGTGTGTGTGTGTTTCTCTACCTGAGACCTTTGAGAGCCATGCCAAAAGGTCCGAACATATAACACCAATTCTGGCTTGCTTGAACTGTGTGTTTTGTGCCCAATTCAAGCTTCTGGTTTTTATCTTTAAACCTTACACAACTTGGGACTGAAATACCTGACGGAGTGCCTCTTCCAGTAGGAATCTACCTGCACAGTATGACTGTGATCTCAGGCCCTCCTATAGGTGGCTCTTCCAAGGGAGGTTCACAGGATGGCAACAAGAGACAGAGCTTCTTAAGTGGTAGCCACAATCATGGAATGGATGCTCCTGTGAGTTCTGCCTGGTGCCATCATTGTCAGTCTTTGGACACCAGTTTAAGACTTTTCTTGACTCCCAGGCATTTGCCAACATGTGATAAGGTTTTAACCAGTTCTGGAATTTTTATTCTTGGTTGTTGTTGTTGTTGTTTTAAATTGAATGTAAATGGTTTTATATTATGCTTTATATTGCATTTTTAAGATTTTAATCTTTTGTATGCCCAGATAGCTATGACAATTGAGCAGGATACAGATAGAATGGAATGAATAAAACCTCTCAGCAGGTACACAGTCAGTGCCACGGCTGCACCTAAACTACTGGATCAAAGCAAATCACTGTACAACTGATTTAGTGGGTGATGAAATAAACAGTGGTCATAGGAGTTTAAGCAGAGCCTTGCTGGATCAGACTGAAGGTCCAGAATCCTGTTGCATACAGCAGTGAAGCAGATGCTTCTGGGAAGCCCACAAGTTGAGCATGAAGACATCTAGGATCTAGTATTTTTCAAAGCTGAAAGTGAAGAGGGAGAGGGCTTCAAATATCTCTGAGGCCAGGACATGCAGCCCTTCCTGCTGGCTGCAGCTCTGCCTTCCCAAGAAAGAAGCTGCTGAATAGATAGATGAATGTCTATTTTCATCAGTTTTATTTTCATGGCTCCCCCCCACCCCACCCCCCAAAAGAGTATCCCGGGTATAGGAATGGATAAGAAAATTGTTTTATGTCATTTATTTAATAAGAATTTTACCAAAATTCACAAATGTATTCATGTTCAGGGCAGAAAGGATGTGATACAAATAAATGAACGCAGGAGAAAATGAAACTGCCAGGTTCATCCATCTAGGCCCAGGACTTCAAGTGCTTAGCTTTCAAAGGCCGGGATTTGAATCCCTGTTCCTTCAACCATGTTTGTGGAGCTGAATTGGGGTTGCCACGTTCTTTTTTCCTGACAAGCTCCTCATTTTTAAAAGTTATATGGCAGGCAGATACATCATGGTCTTCTGCAACTGCAGATAGCTGCAGCTGTTGAATCTGGCTGTTGCAGAAGGGTGAGAATTTTGTTTCAGTTCCTTTTAAATAAGAATTTACAAAAATTGCAAATATCTTCATCTTTGGGATGGATAGAACTTGAGATTTTAAAATGCTGAATGCAGGAGAAAGGCACTGAGGAATCTTTTAGAGAACTCACAGCACTACTGTTCCCAGTTTTCCCAGGGAAGAGAGGGTCTTGTGGTAAAACCAGATTACACTTTTAGTGGGAGTATAACCTATGACTTCCACCCTGCTGAGATACTGCACTTGGCATCCACCTGCTAAGTATCCAAGCTGAAGAACTGAGCTGTCAAAATTACCATTTCCAGCTGGTTGAGAAGGATAAAAATAGAAGGGAGGAAGGGAGGGAAAGGGAGAAAGATGAAGGGATGGGAAGGGAGGAAGGGGAAGGGGAAGGGGGAGGGGAGGGAGGAAGGGGGGATGAGGAGGAGGAGGAGGAGGAGGAGGAGGAGGAGGAGGAGGAGGAGGAGGAGGAGAGTGTGTATATGTGTGTGGGTGGTGGTGGAAGGTGATATTGATTCATATATGCAACAGTCAAAATTACTATTTCCAGCTGGCTGAGAAGGATAACAATGAAAGAAAGAAAGAAAGAAAGAAAGAAAGAAAGAAAGAAGGAGAAGGAGAAGGAGAAGGAGAGTGTGTGTATGTGTTTGTGTGGGTGTGGAAGGTGATATTAATTCATATATGCAGCAGTGGAATAATGGTGAATAATGGTGACAAACTGAGGAAGCATGATACTGTTTTCATTGGGAAATTGGATAAATTTGAGCACACTGGATGTCTGGGTATTTCTCTGTGTTTTCTTCCCTTGCATGCTATTATTCTCCCTTTCATTCAGAGATCACTTCTCCTCATAACACTAGTCATCCACTTGTATGAAGCAGCAGTGAGCCAACGATTTCCAATGTGGAACCACGTGGTGGAGATGGAAACATTCCTGGCACTGCAGAGCAGCAGCAAGCTGCTGCAACCCTGATAGATGGGAATCTTGAAGCTATAATTTAACTATGGCTGCAATCCCATCCCACCCTGTGAAGATCAAAGGGAGTTTTGCTTTGGAGTTCAGCAGGACTGGAATTGGACCATTTGGATGGATGGCACCACATTTGGGGGCAATACACTCTTCAAAAGGAGATGGAAGGAAACAAAGTGCCAGACATTGACTGCTGAGATTAAACCAGTCGCAACTTTATTAATGGAATAGGGTGCACCATGCTATCAGACCAGTGTGGAAGTTATAGTCCTGCCCGGAGCTATGCCCCACAGGATAGGCATATGCCCCAGCTGCCCACCACCAAATGCCCCCTGCAGGCCTGGAACCAACCATACCCTGGTCTACAGCACAGTTTGAATGGCCCTGCAAATTGAGCCACTTCACCCAGATTTAGAGGGCCAGCATCTGGTCAGGCAGCTGCTGATATGGTTGGGCAGCTGCCATAGGCCCAAGCTGAGCAAGCAGGCCACTGACAAGAGTGCCCCTCTTAGCCTCTTTACTCTTGCAGCCTGCTTATTTGCCCACCTCTCACTCTGGCCCAGACAATAGTGGTGGTGGGAAGGAGGAGCAGTAGATGACTGCCTGCTTGCTCATTGGCTGTCTGCCTGGCATGCAAGCAGGTGGTAGCAATGATGAGGGAGAGGATCCCCAACAGCTGTCAACAATGCTGGTGAGAAGGCAGACTCTCTGAGGGAGGAGGGCCCAAGGAAGGTGACTTGCCTAAGGGCCCTCCAAAACCAGGAGCCAGCACTGCAGATGTCAGTGGAATTCCAGAACTAAAATCGAATTCCAGATACTCCACTTCTGGCTGCTAGGATCCTCTCAGTGGAGGCTGGTGGCTCTGACTTCGGTGGGGCTTTGAATCCATTCTGGATTTCAGTCAGAACCAGCCAGAACTCTAACGGAGCTCTCCAAGGCTCTGGACCTATTTTGGGGATGGGGTTCAGCACCTTGCACAGGTCCTTTAGAGTTACGACTGCTTCTGACTGAAACCCAGAATGGATTCACAGCCCCACCAAAAATGGAGCCACCAGACTCCCTCCACTGGATCCTCTGCTCCCAAGGTTCAAATTTGCTCTGCAAATTCTGGAAACATACAAGCACAGTTTCCATTTGGGTTCTAAATCCATAGCCTCACCAGTAGAAATGGGAAATAGCCTCCACCATCAGAGTCTAGAGTGGCAAGGATTCCTTCGCCTCTCAACATCTCCTCATAAAGCCAGAACTGCCCCCATGAAAGACCAGAAACTCTTCCATGAAGTTCCTTTCCAGCAGAAGGTGTAGACCCCATAGGAAGGACTGCTTAGTAAGCAATTTGAGATATCCCCTTTAGTAGACTCAAGTTACATCCGAGGCAGGGTTTCATTGGATACTGCGGTAATCTTTGAATTATTATTTATTAGTAAATGCATCACACCAAACTGGGGAACTAATTATGAGACCAGCAGTAGACTGAGGATTTTTTAAAAAAGAAAAAGAAGAAAGCACATTGTCACACAATATACACAACATATAATCAATATATGGAATTTGTTGCCACAAGATGTCATGATTACCACTAATTAGATGGCTGTAAAGCAGGGATTAAACAAATTACGTGCTTAACTATTTCGTGGTTATTGCCACTAAATATGAATATGATTGCATATATGCTATGTGTATGTATAGTCGGTGGAATAGTGGACAGAGTGTGGAACTGGGACTTGGGAGACCTGGGTTCAAGTTCTCCTCTCAGCCATGAAGATCATTGGGTGACTTTAGGCCAGTCACTGACTCTCAGCCTAACCTCACAGGGTTGCTGTGAGTATGGGATGCAGAGGAGGAACATCATGTGTGCCACCTTTGGCTCCTTGGAGAAAAAGGTGGCATATACAAGCAACAAATAAATAACAAATAAAATAAATGTAACCAATTCCAGTTATGTGAAGTTTGGTTATTCAAAACTTGCTTTCATCTGATTTTGCTCTGTACTGTTTGTATAGCATCCTGCATGTTTCTTCCCACATAAATAGATATCCAATTCATTGCAGCATCATGTTATTCAAAATTGTAATCTTGCACTCAGTAAAACTGCCTAATCTCTAATGGGCAGGATCCAATGGTGGTCGTGCACGTTTGTCCAGCTGCACCAATCCCAGTCTGCACATAGTCAACCCCACCATTCACCATCCGCAAGTGGCTCTTACTGCTTGCGGGGGCAATGCAGCACTTTTAGGGGCAAGCCCCCAAACAACAGGAAACACTCATTTCTGGAGGGGCAGCAATATGCACTGGTTCAGAGGTTCTCTCAAATGATATTGTCAGTATGTTGACAACCACCAATCACCTGACTACTGTGTATACAGTAGGGTTGGCGGAGAATTTCTCCCCGAAACTTCGGGGGGCCGAGCGCCAACGTGTTCGGCCCCCCGAACAAGTTTCAGGGAGAAATTATCCGCACGCCCCCGCACCCCCCCGGGACGGGACTTACCTTTCCCGAATGTCCCTCCTGGCGGCGGGTCCGGCCGGCGGTTCGTCGGGTCTTCGTCCGGGGCGGGAGCGGCAGCCGGTCTTTTGACCAGCTGCCGCCGCCGCCATTCCAATAAAAGAAAAAAAAAACCCGTATGGATAATGGCGGCCCCCATAGGGAGCCGCCATTCCCATTCCTTATTTGGTCGCTGTAGTCTACGTAAAGATTTATGTAGACTACAGCGACCAAATAAGGAACGGGAATGGAGGCTCCCTATGGGGGCCGCCATTTGCGTACACGCTTTTTTTTTTTTTTTTAAGTCACCCGTGATAGGCTACGTGACGATTTACGTAGCCTATCATGGCTGACTTTGCAGATCTAGCCATGATAGGCTACGTTAATCGTCACGTAGCCTATCACGGGGGTGTTTTTTGTTTTTTTTAACTTTTAATTTCGCGGCCGGGTGAGGCGAGGCGCCTCCTCCCCGGCCTGAATTTTGGCCGGGTGAGGCGGGAAGCCTCCCCCCCCAGCCTGAACTTTGCGGGGAGAGCAGCGAAGCGCCTCCCCCCCACCGCGAAAAGCTGCGAGACCAGGTAAGTGACTTTCGTGCACCCCTAGTATACAGTCAGATTTTTCTTACAGTGAGATACAGCACTCTTCAAGGACATGAAAGGTTGTCACAGAGAGGAAGGCCAGAATCTCTTCTCGATCAACCCAGAATGCAGGACACAGAATAATAGGCTCAAGTTACAGGAAGCCAGATTCTGGCTGAACATCAGGAAAACCTCCTGACTGTTAGAGCAATAGGACAATGGAACCAATTGCCTAGGGGGGTAGTGGGCTCTCCCACACTGGAGCCATTCAAGATGAGGCTGGACAGCCATATGTCAGGGATGATCTGACATGGATTCCTGCACTGAGCAGGGGGTTGGACTCAATGGTCTTGTAGCCCCCTTCCAACCCTACTATTCTATGATTCTATGATACCATCTAAAGCCAGTTCAACACTTTACTCTGATATGGCTAATGCAGAATTCTAGTTCTTAAGAGACACTCTCTTAGACAAGATTTGTCTTTTTGTCTTTTACTACCAAGTATTAGCATAACAGTACTAAATACAAGAGCTTACGCGTGCATACATTCAAACACACAAAACATCTAACATCATTCTTAAACATGGCTTCTAAGCAGATTCAAGTACATTTGCTAGTTCTCTTCTCAATGATAATCAATATCAAGCTTACCAAGTTTATTCTACAGGCAACACATTAGGGAAACCTGATCCTAAAGGATAGCTTCCACTGTTGTATGTTCTGAGTCTCTTTTATGTACTTTTTGGATGCTATAAAATATGTCCAGACTATTTTTTACTACAGTTTATATTTCTTATCCAAGAATTCTAATCTTTCTACTCTAAATCTTCATATGTCTAAATAAGACTATTGAATTTTGATGTTTCTTATCGAGATTCATGTGCATACCAACATGCTTATCTAAACATTTTAGCTTTCTCTGACATGTTAGCAGAATGTTTTTGACACAAACATATTTACTTGACATCATCCTGTCTTGTGAGCTTGTTTTTCTTACATATTTATGGTCTCCAGTGAGGCCTCTTGGTCACTTATCTGATGGACCATCTGACCTAATAACTTTACAAACTCTACAAAGTGAAAATAGTAAACCTAAATTTAACACTGACACCTCCTTATCTGGATTCCTTTCTAAACAGTAAAAGGATCTAATGATCTATTTCTAAATGCCTTGTACAACTGTCTCCCATCTGGCAAACCTCAGAGCTAAGACATTTTAACTACTCTTGGGTGGGAAGACCATACTGGGTGATATTAGGCATTGGAATCCCATTTTTAATTCCAGAATTCTCTTGGAGGCATTTGATTATAGAATTTCCTAATTGAGCTGCAGATAATTGATCATGCAAATATGAAAGATTTGCTTGATCTGCCACACCACTCATTTCAGGGCTCGGCCCCAGAAGCGCTACATCACTGCCAAAAGTGGCAGGGGACACTGGCAGACCAGAAATGATGGGGGTGGCTGCGGGTTGACTTCGATTGGTGGAGGTGGCCATGTGCACAAGATGGGATCCTGCCCATTGGGATCCTGCCCATTGAATATGAAGGGACTTAAGCAACCTAGACATCCATTGGAAGGCAGCTCAAATGTTTGCATGTCTTCTGGATAATTTGATTAAAAGTAGCTTGCTGTGGTCTCTCTCTCTCTCTCTCTCTCTCTCTCTCACACACACACACACACACACACATAGTATCAACATAGATTTATTCTGTGTATTGTATTTGTTCATAATGAAGTAACCTTATGTTAGCCAGAAGAATTGTATTGAATTCTAAAATGATTGGAAATCTCCCTAAAGTTCTTCCCCACCTTTTTTATTTCCTTTGCAAATGAGTCTCTAATACTTGGACATTCTTAAATATTTATGGATTGACTTATGAATCTGCAGGCATTTGCAAATTTCCCATGAGAGCGTACATTCTTGTATTAAAACTCCTCTGGTAACGCCAAGTGTCAAAATTATTTCTCCTCTGCTGAATCAGCTTAAGCCTGTCATCCCATCTCAGAGGAAAGGGAAATTAAAAAAGGAATTCCTTTGCTTCATAGTTTTGAAATAGGAAATGTGCTCTAGAAATGAGATACTTATCCTCAAACACAGATTCCAGATATGTGGGGAAGAACACTAATGGAATCACTCAAGACATTTCACGGGTTCTCAAAATTGTCTTCAACAGTACAGTTTGAGTTGTCACCCAATTTCACTTAAGGTGAAATTTCGGATGACTTTGGAGGGTCTTATTGAGATGAATTGGAGGTAGAAATGGAAGCAGCAGCTGCAACAACAAAAAATTTGCCACTTATTTTTGCAAGAAATTCAGCAATGGATGAAGCTAGTTAGGGCTACTTATTCTAGACCAAATCTCAACAGTTTGGCTAGGAGTCCTGCATGTTGCCAGGTGTCAGGAAGAGGAGGGAAGAGGAGAGAGAACACCCCCACACACACACATCATGGAGACAAGGGTGTGTGGGGGGGAGAAATCTGCTGCCTTCACCGATATGGAGAGCAGCTTCATTAGTCACCTGCACTTCATCTGTCATCCCCCAGAGCAGCAGCAAAGTGAGATGAAGGAGGAGTTCTCTTGATTGGAATCCTCTTCGGCCAGCTCTGCTCCGCGGCGATTCCACGGAGCCACCAGCCAGCTCCGAAGAGCCAGTGATACAGCTGCCATGCTGGCGGCTCCGTGGAATCACTGTGGAGCAGAGCCAGCCAAAGAGGATTCTGGGGGTAGGAACGGATCGCCTCCCCCCCACCACCGGGGGTGGATTCCCCACAGACCGGCAGGTAGGGAATCCACCCATCCCTGCTTTAAATAAATAGTTTATCTCTCAGGCACACCTAAGACAGCCTTCTTTTGGGAAGCCCCTACAAGGAAGAGGAAGTGTTTTGACTGAAAGTAATTATTGCACATCAGGGCAGGGGAAAAAGATACATAAATATTTATGAAAAATAGCGATACTTATGGAGTTATGCAGACTCACCGAGACGGCTGGGCACAGGAATTACATTTGTTGGTACAGATTTATCTATGTAATTTTCAGAGCGGAAAAAAAAGAGGAGAATTCTGGGGGCTTGTGAACAGCAGAATGGAGCACTGGATGCAAACTGTGGAAGTCAAGTGGCACGGAAGGGACACAATTTGTACATCCCTACACCAAGGGTTGTTGATATGTTTTGGAGGATCATAATGTTCACTTGAAGGAATGATATTAAAAGCAAAACTGAAGTACTTTGGCCACATAATGAGAAGACAGGACACCTTGGAGAAGATGCTGATGCTAGGGAAAGTGGAAGGCAAAAGGAAGAGGGGCCGTCCAAGGGCAAGATGGATGGATGATATTCTGGAGGTGATGGACTTGACCTTGGGGGAGGTGGGGGTGGTGACGGCTGACAGGAAGTTCTGGCGTGGGCTGGTCCATGAAGTCACGAAGAGTCGGAAGCGACTGACCGAATAAACAACAACAAATGTTCACCTCAGTCAAGAGAATGGATCACTATTTGCAGGCATGGGCCCCCCAATCTGGATCAAGACAGTAGCAGGGAGAGTGTGTTAAAGTCCCCTAACCTCCATGCTAGGGTCCTGATCAGGATCAGGGCCCTGTGCTTACACCACAAACCACAAACAAAAGGTGCAACTGCTTGCTATGTCTTCAATATAATGTCTGTTTTCGCCCCCAGTCATATCATTGACAGGATTGCCTGAACTTTGGGGGGAGAAGTGAAGCGCCTCCCCCCCACCACGAAGCAAGCTGCGAGACCAGGTAAGTGACTTTCATACATCCCTAGTCATGCACTAGACCTTGTGTTTGTTTCTGGAGAAGTGGGGAGGGATCTGGAAGTCGGGGGTATAGCCACCACCCCCTTGTCATGGTCAGATCACTCTCTGGTGATGTTAGACTTCTCGGTTCCACAACCCCTCCACAGGGGTGGAGAACCCATTAAAATGGTCTGCCCCAGGCATCTTATGGATCCGAATGGATTCCTGAACGTGCTCGGGGATTCTCTGGAGCATGCCAACAGCCACTCAGTCAAGACCCTGGTGGGTGGCTGGAATGCCGCAATCAGTGGGGCATTAGATCGGGTGGCTCCGAAATGCCCTCCCCCCCTGAACAGGGCTCGGACTGCACCATGGTTCAATCCGCGGTTACGAGCTCTGAAACAGGAGGTGAGACGGCTAGAGCGCTGGTGGCAGAAGTCTCGCTCCAAAGACAATCAGACACGGGCTAGAGCTATATCTTCAGCCTATCACATGGTGGTGAAGGCAGCAAAAAAGGAATATTATGCTGCCTCTATCGTGTCTGCGGAGTGCTGTCCCAGGAGGCTGTTCCAAGTAGGGATGGCAGAGAATTCCACCACAGATCTCTATGAGGCCGAATGCCAGTGAATTCGGCCCCCCGAACTCCATGGCGAAATGGCCTGCCACCCCCCCCGCCACCCCGCGGATCCCCCCCAGGACGAGACTCACCAGGGGCGGATCTTCCGGGTGGCGGCGGCTCTTGCGGTGGCTTTGGCGGCGGCGGCTGGTCTTCCAACCGGCTGCCGCCACTGCCATTTCCACTCTTGTAAAAAAAAAAAAAAGACGTGGTAGGCTACATAAAGATTTACATAGCCTATCATGGCTAGGTTAAAAAACACACACACACAACGTGATAGGCTACGTAAATCTTTACGTAGCCTATCATGGCTGAGTGGGTTAAAAAAAAAATGCGTACGCAAATGGCGGTGGCTACATTTGCATTCCTTATTTTTGCCCGTCTTAGTCTATGTAAATATTTACGTAGACTATGACGGCGAAAATAAAGGGGAACACAAATAGCATAGTGGGCGCTATTTTCATCCCTTTTTGATTCCCCGTTTTAGCCTACGTAAATCTTTATGTAGGCTAAAACGGCAAATCAAAAAGGGACGCAAATAGCGCCCACTACGCTATTTGCATTCCCCTTTATTTTCACCGTCATAGTCTACGTAAATATTTACGTAGATTAAGAGGGCAAAAATAAGGAAAGCAAATGGCAGCGGCCGTAGCCGCTCCCATTTGCGTACACGTTTGTTTGTTTTTTGCCCAGAGTCCTCCACGGCCAGAAATCTGGCTGCAGACGGCTCTGGCCTGGCTGGACCTGGCCAGCTCCTCCGAGGAGCTGCCACAGAGCACAGCCAGCTGCAGAGGATTCCGGGCGGGAGGAACGGAGTGCCTCCCCCCCCACCATCAACATAATCTGCGAAAGGTAAGTGACTTTTGTACATCCCTAGTTCCAAGTGGTCCGGAGCCTGGTCGGTCTTGTGGCTCCAGAACCACTGGAGCATTCTAAGGCCTCCTGTGAGGCCTTGGCAAGGCGCTTTGGAGATAAAATTGATCGGATTAGGAGTGTTACTCCGCATGCTGTGGATACAGTTAGTGAGCAAGAGGCGGCCTGTGGCAAACCGGTTTTGTGGGATCAGTTCCAGCTTCTTCCTCCTGATGAAGTGGACAAGGTGCTTTCATTGGTACGGCCGACCACCTCCTTACTTGATCCTTGCCCATCTTTGCTCATTATGAGCTGTAGAGAGAGACTGGGTGAGGGGATCAAGGTGGTGGTGAACGCCTCCCTTGAGGAGGTAGTGATGCCATCAGCCCTCAAGGAGGCAGTGATAAGACCGCTCTTAAAGAAGCCCTCCTTGGATCCCCAAGTTCTGAACAACTTTCGCCCAGTCTCAAATCTGCCATTTTGGGGCAAGGTGATTGAGCGGGTGGTGGCAATGCAGTTGAAGGCACACTTGGAATAAACCAATTATCTAGACCCATTTCAGTCGGGCTTCAGGCTTCAGAATGGGACAGAAACGCCCTTGGTCGCCTTGGTGGATGATATGGGGAGGGCTCTGGATAGGGGTGAATGCTCCTTCTTTGTTCTCCTCGACCTCTCAGTGGTTTTTGATACTGTTGACCACGGTATCCTCCTGGACCACCTGGAGAGGTTGGGCATTGGAGACACTGTATTGCGGTAGTTCTGGACCTTCCTCTCCGGCAGGTACCAGAGGGTAGCAATGGGAGAGGAGGTTTTGGACCCGTGGACACTCACTTGTGGGGTACCACAGGGTTCCATCCTCTCCCTGATGCTATTTAACATCTATGTGAAGCTGCTGGGGGCTATCATCAGGAGGTTTGGGGTGTGGTGTCATCAATATGCGGATGACACGCAGCTCTACCTCTCGTTCAAATCTTCACCAAGGTTGGCTGTAGAATCCCTGTCCAAATGTCTGGAGACGGTGAGTGGATGGATGGGAAGGAATAAGCTGAATCTGATCCCTGACAAGACCAAGGTACTTTTGGTGGGAGACAAGAGGAGGCTGGGGGATGTTGACCTGGTGTTGAATGGGGTACGGCTACCCTTGAAAGACCAGGTCTGCAGCCTGGGGGTCATTTTGGACTTCCAGCTGTCCATGGAGGCTCAGGTGTCAGCTGTGAGCCGGACAGCGCTGTATCAACTCCATCTGATACGGCGGCTGCGCCCCTTCCTTCCTGACCATCTGCTCCCATTGGTAGTACATAGGGATGGCGGAGAATTTCTCCCCGAAACTTCGGGGGGCCAAGCGCCAACGTGTTCGGCCCCCCGAACAAGTTTCGGGGAGAAATCCTCCACTGCCCCCTGCCCCCCCCCCGGGACGGGACTTACCTTCGCCGAATGTCCCTCCCGGTGGCTGGTCCGGCCGGCGGTTCGTCGGGTGTTCGTGCGGGGCGGGAGTGGCAGCCGGTCTTTCGACCAGCTGCCGCCGCCGCCATTCCAATGAAAGGAAAAAAAACAACGCCCCCTGATAGGCTACGTGACGATTAACATAGCCTATCACAGCTAGACTTGCAAAGTCAGCCATGATAGGCTACGTTAATCGTCACGTAGCCTATCATGGGTGACTTTAAAAAAAAAAGAAAAAAAGCCCGTACGGATAATGGCGGCCCCCATAGGGTGCCGCCATTCGCATTCCTTATTTGGTCGCTGTAGTCTATGTAAAGGTTTACGTAGACTATGGCGAAAATAAGGGCAACGCTATTTGCGTTGCCCTTATTTTCGCCGTAGTCTACGTAAATCTTTATGTAGACTACAGCGACCAAATAAGGAATGCGAATGGCGGCTCCCTATGGGGGCCGCCATTAGTGTACGCACTTTTTTTTTTTTTAAGGTCACCCGTGATAGGCTACGTGACGATTGACGTAGCCTATCATGGCTGACTTTGCAAATCTAGCCGTGATAGGCTACGTTAATCGTCACGTAGCCTATCAGGGGGCGTTTTTTTGTTTTTTTAACTTTCGAGTTCGCAGCCGGGCGAGGCGGGAAGCCTCCCCCCCAGCCTGAATTTCGGCCGGGGCGAGGCGGGAAGCCTCCCCCCCGGCCTGAATTTCAGCCGGGGCGAGGCAGGAACCCTCCCCCCCGGCCTGAACTTCGCGGGGGGACCAGCGAAGCGCCTCCCACCCACCACGAACAACCTTCGAGGACAGGTAAGGGACTTTAGTCCACCCCTAGTAGTACATGCCCTGGTCTCCTCTCATTTAGACTATTGTAATAGGCTCTTCATGGGGTTATCCTTGAAGACGGTTCAGAACCTGCAGCTGGTACTGAACGCAGCAGCTCACCTGATTAAATGCAGCCACCAGCAAGATCACATCACTCCGGTGCGGAAGGAGTTGCACTGGTTACCAGTTGTTTTCTGGGCCAAATTCAAGGTGTTGGTTTTGACCTTTAAAACCCTGTATGGTTCCGGCCCAGCCTATCTTAAGGAGTGCCTCCAGCAACACCAGACAGGCCACTTAACAAGATCAGCCTCGGATGGCCTTCTCTCTGTCCCATCAGCCAGGACAGGTAGACTGGTGAGGACAAGGGAGAGGGCCTTTTCTGTGGTGGCCCCCACTTTGTGGAAGTCCCTCCCTAGGGAAATCCACCATGCCCCCTCTTTAATGAGCTTCTGCCATGCATTAAAAACATGGTTGTTCAGGCAGGCATTTGGGGTGGGTTAGGGTATTTTAGAAAATGTTTTTATTGTAGAATTTTATTGTTTTAAACTGTTTTATTATATGTTTTACATTGCCCAGAGTGGCTGGGTGACCAGCCAGATGGGTGATTAATAAATTTAATAAATAAATAAATGCAGTCACAAACATAACACAGCCACTTCCATGTTGTCACAGCCTGAGGCTGCTGAAACAGGTCAGACCCCTTTAAGAGAAGGCCTGTCAGTAGGGAGGCAGGGTTAACCAGCCTAAATACAACCAATCCCCTACTTAAGGTTCATTCATGATGTGCTGCTTATAGGAACAACATACAGGCAAGCTTGTGTGGCTTCCAGCCTCAGCATTTTACAGAGCTCTCTGTAGTGCTGCTCCACTGCTTGTTCATCTGGAAAACCAGACTCATGTCCGGTCAAAATCGTCTGAATCTGACTTGCCCCAAGTCCTTTCTGCAAACTGGACTTCATAGCGCCCAATTATACTAGCTCCTAACTGTAACAGGGGTCTCTGGCTAAAACAGAAAATTTGAGGCCCAGATAGGAATATCCAGAACCTTCCTGAGAAACCTGTATAAAAGAGAAACTCTTTTTGCTTCCATAAAATTTCCTTGGATTTGCTTGAGTAAGAAGACATTTAACTAGGGATGTACGAAAGGTACTTACCTTTTGCGGATTATGTTTATGGTTGGGGGGGAGGAGTTCCGTCCCTCCCCCCGGAATCCTTGCCATGGGGGAGGCGCTCCATTCCTCCCCGCCGCCGGAATTCTGGCCAGCTGGCTGTGCTCCGCAGGGATTCTGCGGAGCCGCCGGCCGGCTCCACCAGCAGCCGGACATCCGGCCGCTGGCTAGCAGGGATGCAAATGGCAGCGGCCGTAGCCACCGCCGTTTGCATCCCTGCAGTCAGCCGTGATAGGCTACATAAATGTTTATGTAGCCTATCACGGCTGACTTTAAAAAAAGCCAAAAAAACCAGAGCGTACGCAAATGGCGGCGGCCACGGCCGTCGCCATTTGCGTTCCTTATTTTGGCACGTCTTAGTCTACGTAATCATTTACGTAGACTAAGACGACGAAAATAAGGGGAACGCAAATAGCATAGCATCTATGCTATTTGCATTCCCCTTATTTTCGCAGTCTTAGTCTACGTAAATGTTTACGTAGACTAAGACATGCCAAAATAAGGAATGCAAATGGCGGCGGCTGTGGCCGCCGCCATTTGTGTATGCGCATTTTTGTTTTTGTTTTTAAAAAAGTCAGCCGTGATAGGCTACGTAAACATTTATGTAGCCTATCATGTTTTTTTGTTTTTTGTTTTTTTTTTAACTGGAAATGGCAGCGGCAGCCGGTCGGAAGACTGGCCGCCGCCGCCACCGCTGCCAAACTGCCGCCGGAGCCGCCGCCGCCACCAGGAAGATCCGCCCAAGGTAAGTCTCATCCCGGGGGGGCGGGCCATTCCACCACCGATTTTGGGGGGCCGAATGCGCTGGCATTCAGCCTCCCTGAGATCCATGGCGGAATTTTCGTACATCCCTACATTTAACCTATGGAGACCTTTGCAGCACGAAGTCAGTTTTGGCAAAATCCAGTAGCAATTCTACATACAACAAGTACGTGTATCTCAATGTTTAGAAATCAGTGATCTCGCGTATTCAGAACTGTTTAACTCATTCTATTAATACAAGTATATAGTAGGTGTGGATATTGGTTTTTCTAGAATGGAAGCTAAAATGGAAGATAAATTCATAATGAGATTGAAAAGCCTAAGTAAATCATCCTAAAATGAATTGTATATATTTGATACATGTTGAAATCAGGCTGTTTACTTAGGGTGGGGGGGTTGGTTTTTTTTTAAACATATGGATTTGGGTGTCTGACTGTAGGCATTCATTTATGGTAATCTTGATGCTCAAATGGATTATACGATTTAGCTCTGCCAACTGGGAAATATATAATTTGATAAGAATGTCTTTTTCATTTGTATTTTCCGCAGTGATTCCATGCAGTGCCAGGCATATAGCATTATGCAAAAGATCTAGTTTGATATTTTAAAAGTGATCTTTCCCATAGGTAAAATCTGTTCCGTCTGTGTTTCACAGTTGTCAGGTACCTTTTGTTCTGTCATCCTCCCAATGTTGTTTTTCGTTTCCAAATTTGTGCAAGTTTGCACATGCAGAAATGTGCAAATTCCCACAAAATGCATGAATTCCCACACAGCTTGCATTTTTGCACCTTAGCCTATGGGGGGAATGCACATTTCCGGACTTTTTTTTTTTTTTTTTAATGTGTATTTTTCTACAGCGAAATTTGTGCAGAATTCCTGAAGGTTAGAAAAACAGTCTGCAAGTCCATGGAATCTGCCTGTGGAAAAACTGGTCATTTGCTTCCATTGCGGATTTCTGCGACATCCCTAGTCATAGGTAGTTTTCCATTGTTATCCGACATTTCAGAGATGGTAATAAGATAGGCTTGTAACACCCTTATTCTCATACCAAAGATCAATGCTCAAGTCGCCCTCCACCATAAACACATAGCGTTCATTCATCCACACTGCATTAACCTACCCTGCGCTGATTTAAAGGCAAACACAACAATGCTTGTTAAATATGTATGAGGGTGGAAACACCAATTGCCATACAGGGTGTTAAAAGTTGGAAGTACAAGTTCATCCCTGCAAGACAATGAGAATTTTGTGGGACACAGCAAACCATTACTGAAACACGGGTGCAAGAAAGATGTGCCTTCATGAGGCCTGCCCAACTTGCAGCCCACCAAGTCCATTGCAGCTGATCAGGCATGTGTTGTAGGTTTCTATGTGCTAGAGACAGGCTGGTTTATGCAGTCCCAGACAGCAAGAACAAGCAGTTTACCAAGCCCTTTGTGGTGCCCCATACATCTGGCCAAACTAAACATTTTCAGAGTCACGCAAAGTGCAGCTATGACTCTATGAGTGCTTGTTTTCCATACTTTCCTTCAAGCGAGTGCAGCCCTGATTCAGCTTGGGAACATCACTTCAAGCGGGGAGGGGTTAAGCTTCTGCCTCACCTGTTTCTGTTTTAACACTTCATGGGGGGGGGAGGGTTAAAAGAAAAGAAAAAAAGTATTTTGGGGCCAGGGGATTTTGGGATGACAATGGGGAGAGAAGCTTAAATTGTCCTGTCTGAGAGTGCCATGGCCCTGATCCATATTGGGGCTGTGCATGCTTGCAGGGGAGTAGGGTAGGCTAGCATGCATATCTCCACTCTGCATGCTGTAACAAACATTTAGTTTGGCCCATCATTAGTGGGCAGTGTTCAGCTTATTGGGTGGTTGTTAGGCAGGGCTGATTATCAGATGAGAGAAACAGCTCTGCTTCCCATTTGTGATTTAACAAGGGATCAGAAATAGTGAAGCCAAGAGACAGTCATTATCAGGCTGAAGCAAACGTATATCCAAATTTACTATCCAGATTTCACTCACCTCCCTTTCTTTCAGCCTTTATAAGGAACAGGTTAATGAGAGACATTTCAGACTGCTTAAGCCCTGCTTCCCAGAACTCTGTCATGTGGCCTGGAAAACATATGTATGATACGAACATTCTACAGTAACCCAAGAAATGTCTTTGGCATGTATTTTAGAAAGGCATGTATTTTGGCATGTATTTTAGAAATGTGGGGCTCATTGCTCAACATGAGCCCCGCACAACTTTTGTCCTTGTTGCTGTGGTGGTGGTGGTGATGTTTTGAACTTAAGGTTTTTATATTATGTTTTACCATGTTATTTCAGATTATGGTTTTGTGCTTTGTTTTGTGAACCACCCAGAGATGGGGTGACGGTTCTACCAATTTGCCCTCAGGTCTTGTGGTGCTGTTGCTAAATGCTACATGAGTCCAGAATAAGATCTCACTCATTCATTATTTAATTGTGGATGAAGGGGCCATAACCAAGAACTGGGTGAGTGAAGAAGGGGGAGTTAGGCTCACCCAGTTGTGGCTACATGGGGACTTCATACTGCATCAATCTTGAGGGGCGGGTTGTTGTGGTTTATAGGGATTTCATCTCCATCTCCAGGCTTCCTGTCTGCCTGAGTGTCAATTTTGAGTGTTTGTATCTAGTGCTGGGAATCCATGACAGGTTAGGGATTCTTCTGGTGTACCATCCACCTGATGCCCAGGTGTGCAGCTTGGGGCTGCTTCTTGATCCAATATGGTCACTTGAGTGGCCTTGGTTGCTGGGAGAGCCTTTTATTAGCTGAGGTTGATATACCAGCTGTGACCCTATCTGGACAGAGATAGCCTCCTGGTTGGATTACCACTCTGCATTGTACATGGGGATATCTTTAAAGATATTTTGGAAATGTCAGTTAGTTCAACATAGAGATGCTGGGCTACCCACAGTGACTGGCTGATATGATCATGTGGCGCCAGTGTGTCATCATCTGCACTGGCTTCTTGTCCATTTCTGAGCCCAATTCAAAGTGTTGGTGTTGACCTTTAAAGCCCTAAACATCTTGGGACCTGAGCATCTAAAGCAACATTTCCTTCGATATGTACCTGTTTGGACCCTTAGGTCATCTTCAGGAGCCCTCCTCCAGGTTCCCCCACTGAAGAAAGCTAGGCAAGTGGCTACAAGAGAGAGGGCCTTCTCAGTTGGGACACCCTACTTATGGAATGCCTTCCCAAAAAGGTTTGCCTGGCACCTACATTGTTATCAGTTTGGCGCCAGGCAATAATCGTTCCTTTCTTCTAGGCATTTTAGAGATGCAGCTCTAGATTTTTATGGCTGTTCTTATACATCTTTATTTATTTTTGTGCAGTTTGTTCCCTTCCTTGATTTTCATTTATTTAGTAGTGTGCCATAGGCCACTCACAAAGTGCTGTTTGTTGTTTTGTTTTGTATTTCATTCTTGTTAATATTTGCATTGTATTTCATATTTTAAACTGTTTATATTGCATTTCAGTCTTTTAGCTGTCTGTAATCTGCCCGGAGACCATTTGTTATTGGGCAGATTAAAAATATATTATTCATAATCTAGCTCTCAGCCATGCATTGCAGCCCACCAGAGGGACCAATACATTTAACATTTCCTGTTTTCCCTGCTTGCCTTTGAACAGATGGGCAACTCACAATATGTGACTGATGGGCCAAGTTGGCCCCTTTTATAGCAATTATAAGAGGCATTTTTGAATGAAAGCAAGCTAGGTTACATCTAATATCCCCCCTCACTCTGTGAATGTGTGGTACAGAATGCAACCCACATAAACATCTCTTTCTTTCTCAAAACTGGTGCTAAATTTGTGACATGAGAAATACCCAGTGCTTTTATTATATACTATTATTTTCAAATCCCCAATGAGCTAATTAAAGCCATTATGAAGGCACCATGGCATGAACTACAGTATGCTCAAGGGATGGTTTGAGGCAGGCAGATGATTGTAGTGGAAGCAATCCTTCTTCTCATTTTAGGTCAAGAAGAATCTGTGTCGCTTCCAGAATTGTCAGAATCTGTTCCAGGGATTATTTATAGCTGAAGTCATTGTCACCAGATTCCCCTTTCAGCTTTGGCAGACTGGTCCAAAACAGCTGTAGCATTGCAATTATCTGTCAATTAAGCAAGGCCCATAGCTGGATGCTGGACTATCTTTAAAAATGAAAATTTCCCAGATGAATAGAGGATGTGATGAAGTTCTGATTCATTCTCAGTCAAGGATTTTTTTAAAAATGTATTTTTAAAAATCTAATTAGATTTCCAGGCTTCAAATGATGAGATAATAAAAAATATTAATATTTTATGTTTGTCTATCATCAACTAATAATGGCACTCCCCCAGTGCAGATCTAGACTGTGGTTATGTGACATGTCCATTATGAACTCTCTTCAGGAATTTAAGCTCAGCTCTTTATAATTTTCACTTAGTACATTTCCTTCGCAGCCCTCCAAGTTTCCAACAAAACATTTCTCCACACTCTCCAACTTTCCTCAAGTTGCCTTTGAAACATAGCATTGAGGGGGTCTTATAAGACATCTAGTCCAACCCCTTGCTCACTGCAGGAAATATAGAGCAAGAACATCCTCAATAGATGGCTGTCAGTTCTTCCTAATGACCAGCCAAAACGTATCCTCCTCTAACTTAAGTCCATTAGAACTCGGGTGCTTCCAGATGGAGAATTCCTAGCACTACCAATGAAGAAGGCATTGCATAGCTATTCTGACATTTCTTTCTTAGCAAATTCTCTGTGGTAAGAGAAAAGATGGGGAAAGTGGTGGGAAAACATGGAAAGTTTATGAGCTGAAGACAACATTGTTTGGAACCCCACCCCCCAATAAAATTCCATGAATGAAGCAGAGTGATGGCACCATAAAAGCCGCATGTGGAAACTTCCAAACTTCCTTTGGGGGAGCAAAAAGCAGGTTGTTGCCCTCTTCTATGACAATCCTTCAGTAATTTCAAGAATTTTCTTAACCTGCTACTTAGTGCTCTCAAGCTTTCTGAACCCTTCAAGCTTCTGTAATTGCTCTTCATTCACCCTTGCCTCTAACCTTCGAAGTGTTCTCCCTCTACAAAAAAATGAGTTCAGGGCTCAAAGCTAAGAAACAGCCTTTTTCCTCACATGGCTTGTTGTGCTGTCAGGGGTAATGGCCACTTTAAGCCACTGCTCAACTCTGGCCAGAAGAATGTCAACTTTTCTCTGCATCTTTGGCTCTTCCCATTTGGCTCCTCTCGTAGGTTAGCAAAACTGGTAAAATCCAAGCATGGAGCTCTAAAGCCTGTGACATTGATTAGGTGTAGGGATTAAACCGGAATTTCATTCTACTTGCACTAATTCACATGAGTGCAAATGCGAATTGGCACATGCACACACATGCACCCCACTGAAACACTGGTTTGCAAGCCCGCAGAATCTGCATGACTCAGAAAAAAACTGCTCCACTATGGAATCCACAGGTTAAATTCATAGAAATCCAAACTCATTTGAATCTGTTGTGGATTTATCTGACAGCCCTACTTGGGGCCTACCTACTTGTGAGCCACAAATGCTTCTAAACCAAACCTCAACTTCACTCCCCGAGAGAAAAAAAGCATTATGGGAAGAGAGCAATGTGAAGTGGAGAAGCAATGGGGAGAGAGGAGGCTGATCCATTTCTCTCCCTATTGCTCTAGCTTCACCTCCCCCAAACTGCTTTTCCCCTTTATGTTGTCCCTAAACAAATACACATTTTTGAGCATTGTGTGTGTGTGTGGTGGTGGGTGGGTGTATCAGGGTTGGATCGGAGCCCATAGAGCCCCAAAGCAGTTCAGATTCTGAGGAAGAGATAGAAACCGTGGGAGAGGAACCCGCGCACTGTTCAGAGGCGCCGCCAGAGGGAGACCCCCTTCCTGCTCACATTCCTGAGAGTTGTAGCAACCCTGGCAGGCAGGGGGAGGGACAAGTGGAGCTTCGGGATGCTAGGCACCGGCAAAGGGACAAATGGGAGAAGGAGGATGCTGAGAGGAGGGGCTCAGCCTGCTTGGCGCGATGTCAACAGCTGCACCCCAATGCCCCATGGGAAAGGGGTGGACTTTTGCCTCCTAGCCCTTAAGTTCAGAGGCTTCCCGCCTTTTCCCTACAAACGGAGACCAACTGATTCCCTAAGGCTAGAAACTCCGGATAGGCAGCTCTCTTACGTTTCCCTCATTAGGCTCAGGCAATTAGCATCTGTAAGTGTCATTAGGATGAATGGAAATTCATCCTAGTGGTGAGAGTGATGGACGGGAGCCGGGAGATCTGGGTTCTAGTCCCCACTTGGCCATGGAAGCTCACTGGGTGACTTTGGGCCAGTTACAGACTCTCAGCCCAACCTACCTCATGGGGTTGTTGTAAGGATAAAATGGAGAGGAGGAGGATTATGTATGCTGCCTTGGGTTCCTTAAGGAAGAAAAAAGGTGGGATATACACATAATAGATGATAGAGATGGATGGATGGATGGATGGATGGATGGACGGACGGATGGATGGATGGATGGATGGACAGGTAGCAACTACTCCTTCACGTCATGTTTCTCCCCGCTATAGCTACTTCTTTTGTAGAATAAATGTGGCTGTCTGAAACTTGTTACATGCATTTCCATGCTTCAGTGTCTAGGTGCACAATGCATTCCAGAAAAAGAATAAAAAGTTCTGAGCCCCAGACATCTTATAGACATAACGAGTCCACCAATGACAGAAATACTTTGGCATTCGTCTAACTTCCTTTCCAAGCTGTCCCTTGCTGTCTCTGCTATTGTCTGAACATTGTCTGCTTTGATAGCTCCTGTTTACAGATTGTCCCTGCCACTCTGAACTTTAAATACTTTATGCATGTCTAGGTTTAATTTAATTAAACACATGGAACTTTCAGTAAAAGCTGCCCTTTTCAGTTCTCAGTGGTCGACGGGGAGCACACACTGTGTGTGTGCATTTAAGGGCAGGATATCATCAATCAAGATCAGAATGATATCGTTGGCTTTGAGAAAGCTTTACTCAAAGCTAAGAATTGAACACTTGAATCCTGCAATGCTCCAGGTGTTCCTGTGTCAGTTTTCAAGTCAAGCTTATTTGTATTAACACTTTAATGCATTAGTTATATTAACATAATTCCAACTAAGAGCCAAATCATGAAATAGCAGGGGATCACTGCCATCCTCCTTACAGATGTGCCAAATTCTAGTTTCCCATCCTAGTTGGCCAAATCAATATATTTCCATGAATTTGTAAGTATTAACATGAAAAAAGTAGTGAAACACAGCAAATAAACATAAGACCAAAGAAGGAGGGAGACCCGGGCAGACCAAAATTTGAAAATTAAGTGAAGGAAGGAGGAGACATTTCAGTTTTGCTTTGAACTCACTTCAAAGTTCTCTTCCAGCGTAGAAGAAATTTCAGTGACAACTCTCACACAGCTATATGTCAAAACTTCCAAGTCTAGATGAAAAGCCTTAGCTTAGGCTAAGGTAGGAGATCACAGTGGTTGTATGGACAATGGCAGGATTACTTGCTAAGCCCTGGACTAATCAGAGTTTTATAGAAAGCAAAAAAAGTGTCACATTTATATCTTCAATTATTCACAGTATATGAATATTGTGAGTAATGGTTCCAGGAATTGCTCTTACAGTAGTAAATATGATATAGGAACATTCTGAAAACTTCTGCAATATCTTTAAATTCCATGTTTTCATGACTTCAAAGGTCACAGACTATGAAGGCTTAAAGAGTGGAAGAACAATTTAAAGATGAGCTGCTTGGGTTACGTCTCAATTAAAAATGAATAAATGCATCTTAAAAATGCCATTTAAATGCACTAGTTGGTCTGCCGTGCAATTGGCGAAGGACAAATGCCAACCAGCGTTGGATGGCTTCAAGTGTTTTTATTGAACTTTTGAACCAGATTGAATGTCATTAGGAACAATTATAACTCTGGAACTTGTTTCAAAATATTACACCTGATTGTTCCATCCAATTGATATTTCAAATGTATCCTCCCTCCTTGCCTTTATTTGTATATTGAGTATATGCAAGGGGTTTTGGATTAGGAATGGGTAAATCAGTCTATTTCCACTCCATGTCACTTTTGCATGTGTTCACCCTTAAGTCTGTCCCATTCTGTTTCCATATTGATCTGATACTTTAAAAAGAAAAGAAAAAAAAAGATCCACATGAAAATCCACATTTAGATACACATGGAGGGCATGATCCTATGGGGATGGGCGTCCGCCTCTGAACTCAGAGGCAACTGCCTATCCAATACAGGGCAGGAGCAGTGCGGAGGGGATCATCCCCTCCACACTTCAGCTGCCCTGCATTTGCGGCTAGATAGCTGATTTCAGCTGTCTAGCCAAGGGAAGGCGGAGTGGGGGGGGGGCAGATGCCAGACAACACATAGGAAGCATTGGAATGGCACTTTCACCCTTCCTGCCCTGGCTCTCCCCCAGGAATGCCCCATTTTCACCACTTCGTACCCCTCTTCTGAGTACGAAGCAGGGGCTGTTCTGCACTGCCTATGAGGCACCACGGGAGGGTGTAGACATCGGTTCCGAGGGAACCGTCCTTGGAGCACAGGCTCCGAGGTCGGTCTTGGGAACCGACCTAGCCTATCACTGTCTAGCTGCTGTTTAGTGGCTATAGGATTGTGCCCTTAAGCAGTATTTTTACAGTATTTTCACTCAAAATGCTATGACAGAACTTTGTCATCTGGGCATTTGGATAGTTTAGCAATCTGGTCTTGGTAGCCATTTTTGTTGTTAATTCCTATGTTTAAAGGGGGTGGGCTGTTAGGTGGGCTTTTGGATAGATAACTTTCAGTAACTTGTATGGTTTTAATGAATATGCTGTTATATTGCATTTTTTATTTTATTCTTTTTTTTGTAAATTGCTTTGGGACTCCTTTTGGTGGTGTTAAGCAATATATAAATGCAATAGGCTAAGCAAACTATATATTTTGATACTTTTTAGAGCCTAGAACTACATAAGAACATCCAGGAAGTGCAAAAGTCATCAAGTAACTAAGTTCTCATCCACACATTAGTCTGTGAGGTGTGGATCAGGTCATTTCATACTGGAATTCACAAACCTCAAATTACTCAAGTATTCCTATATGGGATTTCACACTGACATTAGTCATTAGTAGGGATTTCAACCAATTAAAGAATTTCATTCACTGTCTGCTATTTCACCAAATAAGTAATTAAATTTAAGTGTATTTGCATATTACTAAAAATCTCTGCATAGATGCCTTTTGGAGATCTTGACGGAGACTTATGTTAGCGTATATTCAACAAAGGCTGTTACTTATTTATAATAGGAAAGACCACCTTTATACTTTTCTTGTTTTCCCTGCCATAGGACCACAAAGACCAAAATTACCTCATAAATTAAAAAAAGTGCATGCCATGGACTCACAGCCTCACTTATTTTATTTATGTATTATTTGTTTATAAAACCTGTGAGTTGCATTCTCATCCTCAAAAATGGCACCTGAAATGACACGGAAACAATGAAACAACAAAATTCATGCAACATAATAAAAGCCCAAGAATAACACAGACCATTCAAAACTAGTAATGAGTTAGAATTAGACTGGAGGCCAAGTGATGTAACATTCATCATTACATGGTGCAGTGTGTTTACTGGCTACACCACAAAAGGCACTGGTGAGCCTTCTTCTTAGTGGAATGATACAAATGTCATCGTTTTCCTGTTGGATATTATGGGACTGTTAATCCCAATCCCACCCCTGGCTAAGAAAGATGCTCTGGCAGGATCTCCATGGTGCCTTCTGACATTTCTGCTGCTGCCTCAGCCTTCCCTGCCCCCAGCCATGGTTAGGGAGGAACAGTGGGAGGTGATGGAGTCAGCAGGAGTGGGCACTTTGAGCATCTGTGGTTCTCGGCTCAGGTGCTCACAGAAGTATGACACTTGTCTATCCTTACTCCCTGTGCTGCTCTTGATGGGGCTTGTATAAGCCCAGTGCAGACAAGTTGTGGATAATCAATGCCTTTAGTCCAGTTTTTTTTAACTGTACTCCCAAGAAAACTTGGGGTTCCTCAGGAACTCAGAAGGGGTCTGCAGTAAAATGATCATATATGTGGGCAAGCTTTGTGATTAATCTTCCCTACAACGACCTGATGCAAGGAAGTGTTACTGAGTTCCACCATGTACTCTCAGTTTACCTGGGGCAATACCCTGTAGGAACTTAGGGGAATGGCCATAGCTTAGTTGTAGAGCAGATGCTCTGCATAATAAAGGTGCCAGATTCAATACCTGGCATTTGTACATAAAGGATCTCCAGTAGTCAAGAAGTTTGATTCCTTGGGAGCTGCTGCCACTCAGAATTGATAGTGTAATTAGCTTGCCCTTCCCCAACATAGTTGCCTCCATATCTTTTGGACTTCAACTCCTATCAGCCCTAGCCAGCATGGCCAATGGTCTGGAATGCTTGGTGTTGTAGTCCAAAACATCTGGAGGGCAGCAGGTTGGGGAAAGCTGGTCTAGATGAACTAAGGTCTAATTCAGTAAAAAGCATTGTCATATTTCATATATATGTTTAGTCCTCAAGAGGTAAATGTTCCATTGCAGATGTTGCTGCACATAAAGCCCAACCTCCAAGAATGTTGACAAAGAACCAAGGCAAAGCACCATGTTAATTGAATACAAAGATAAAAACCAAAGTTCTCTCTCACACTCACATGCACCACAAGGGAGAAGGCATAGTTACCAGTGACATGTGCAGAAGGTTCACACACCTCTGTGCTTGCCGAAAGATGCTGTCTTCTTCCTTGGTTCTTACAATATTTTCTTAACTATCTGGAGATGCATTGCCCAACCCCTCTGCTTTCACATCCTTTGTTCTCTTGACCACAGGTTATCATCATCTGGTCAGAGTGATGCCAGCTGCATATCACTGGTAGTCTCTTGGGGTGTTCAAACAGGCTGGGGTCTCACTGGGTTCTGTTCATTTTCATTCTTGGGAGATAGGTTCTGACATGGATCTTTGAAATCTGCAGTTATTTTTCAGCCAGCATCTGATTGATTGATTGATTGATTGCATTTATATCCCGCCTTTTTTCCTCTTGCAAGGAACCCAAGGCAGCTTACATTATCCACCTCCTCTCCATTTTATCTTCACAACAACAACAACCCTGTGAGGTAGGTTGGGCTGAGAGACTGTGACTGGCCCAAGGTCACCCAGTGAGCTTCCATGGCTGAGTGGGGACTGGAACCTGGATCTCCCAGCTTTAAGTCCAGCACTCTAACCACTACACCACGCTGGCTTATCACATGTAGGTCTTCATTGACCTAGAAGAAGTGGCCTCAATCATGCATTCTTACCTTGTTTTGCAACGTTTACAGCAAATGTTCCTGCCTCAGATAGGCAGGATGTGTGCTGATGGGGTGGGGGATGTCATGTTGATTCTTTCCCTATGTCAGTGTCTCTTTCAAGCTATTCTTTCTTTTTCCACACTTACACAGTTTGATGATTAATAGTAATACACTGCAGAAAATAAAGTTCGATACAATATTGTGGGGCTGTGAAGGAAGTAGGGATATCGGAGAATTTCTCCACGAATCTCTGGGAGGCCGAATGCCAATGCATTCGGCCCCCTGAAATTGGTGGAGAAATTCTCCGACACCTCCCCCGCACCCCCCCCCCGGGATGGGACTTACCTCGTGCGAATGTCCCTCGCAGCGGTGGGTCCCGGTGGCGGTTCGGCGGTGGTGCACTGGTGGTGCGGCGGCGGTGGCCGGTCTTCCAACCGGACGCTGCCGCCGCCATTTCCAAGGTAAAAAAAAGTGATAGGCTACGTAAAGATTTACATAGCCTATCATGGCTAGATTTTCAAAAAACACTATGATAGGGTACGTAAATGTTTACGTAGCCTATCATGGCTGACTTTGAAAAAAAAAAAAGCATGTACGTAAATGGTGGCGCCCATGGGCGCCGCCGTTTGTGTTCCTTATTTTGGCACGGGTAGTCTACGTAAATCTTTACATTTAGCGTTGCCCTTATTGTCGCCGTAGTCTACGTAAATCTTTTTTTTTTTCAAAGTCAGCCGTGATAGGCTACGTAAACATTTACGTAGCCTATCATGGTGTTTTTTGAAAATCTAGCAGTGATAGGCTACGTAAATCTTTACGTAGCCTTAGGGATGGGGGAGAATTTCTCCCTGAAACTTCGGGGGGCCGAGTGCCAACGCATTCGGTCCTCTGAAGGTTGTTCAGGGAGAAATTCTCCACCGCCCCCCCCCCTGGGATGGGACTTACCTCGTGCGAATGTCCCTCGCGGCGGCGGGTCCCGGTGGCGGTTCGGCGGTGGTGCACTGGTGGTGCGGCGGCGGTGGCCGGTCTTCCAACCGGACGCTGCCGCCGCCATTTCCAAGGTAAAAAAAAGTGATAGGCTATGTAAAGATTTACATAGCCTATCATGGCTAGATTTTCAAAAAACACTATGATAGGGTACGTAAATGTTTCCGTAGCCTATCATGGCTGACTTTGAAAAAAAAAAAGCGTGTACGCAAATGGTGGCGCCCATGGGCGCCGCCGTTTGTGTTCCTTATTTTGGCACGGGTAGTCTACGTAAATCTTTACATTTAGCGTTGCCCTTATTGTCGCCGTAGTCTACGTAAATCTTTTTTTTTTTCAAAGTCAGCCGTGATAGGCTACGTAAACATTTACGTAGCCTATCATGGTGTTTTTTGAAAATCTAGCAGTGATAGGCTACG
Organism: Heloderma suspectum; assembly: GCF_057233095.1. Lineage (NCBI taxonomy): Eukaryota > Metazoa > Chordata > Lepidosauria > Squamata > Helodermatidae > Heloderma > Heloderma suspectum. Next base: position 303,359,347 of record NC_139460.1, on the reverse strand, counting down.
TAAATCTTTACGTAGCCTTAGGGATGGGGGAGAATTTCTCCCTGAAACTTCGGGGGGCCGAGTGCCAACGCATTCGGTCCTCTGAAGGTTGTTCGGGGAGAAATTCTCCACCGCCCTCCCCCCGGGATGGGACTTACCTTTAATGAATGTGACTCCCGGCGGCGGGTCCCGGCAGTGGTTAGGCAGGTCTTCGTCAGGGGCGGGGGTGGCAGCCGGTCTTTCGACCGGCTGCCGCCGCCGCCATTACAAGAAAAGTAAAAAAAAAAACCGCCCCTGTGATAGGCTGCGCAACGATTTACGTAGCCTATCACAGCTAGATTTGCAAAGTCAGCCGTGATAGGCTACCTTAATCATCACGTAGCCTATCACGGGTGACTTTAAAAAAAAAAAAAAGTGCGTACAGCTAATGGCGGCCCCCATAGGGAGCCGCCATTCACGTTCCTTATTTGGTCCCTGTAGTCTACGTAAATCTTTACGTAGACTACAGCGAAAATAAGGGCAACGCAAATAGCGCTTTTTTTTTTTTAAGTCACCCATGATAGGCTACGTGACGATTAACGTAGCCTATCACGGCTAGATCTGCAAAGTCAGCCGTGATAGGCTACGTGACAATTAACGTAGCCTATCACGGCTGACTTTGCAGATGTAGCCGTGATAGGCTACGTAAATCATTACGTAGCCTATCACGGGGCTTTTTTTTTTTACTTTTCTTTTGAAGTTCGCGGCCGGGGAGACGGGGCACTTCTTCCCGGCCTGAATTTCGGCCGGGCGAGGCGGGAAGCCTCCGCCCCGGCCTGAATTTCGGCTGGGCGAGGCAGGAAGCCTCCCCCCCCGGCCTGAACTTCAGGGGGAGAAGCGAAGCGCCTCCCCCCCACCACCAAGCAAGCTGCGAGACCAGGTAAGTGACGTTCGTACATCCCTACGTAGCCTATCACTTTTTTTTTTTTAATCTTCCCAGCAGAAGAACTTTCGCGGCCGGAGCGGCGGGGCGCTCCCCCCCAGCTGGAATTTCGGTGGGGAGAAACGGAGCGCCTCCCCCCCACCGCAAAGCAAGCTGCGGGACCAGGTAAGGGACTTTCGTCCATCCCTAGAAGTAAGGTCTACCAAAAAGAAAAGGTAAAGTATAGAGTTTTTTCTTGGAAGCTTGGCTGGAAATATTAAAGACCCCTCATAAAGGATGAACATATTTAAGAACATACATAACATTATTTAAAAGTAGAGATGAGTGAGAAACACATTTCAATGTGAAATTACAAAATTAGCACCTCATAGACCTAAACATTAACAAGAATGCTGTTAGGTGTCAACATCTGTAATTTACCAATGTTTGAACTGCAGTTCAATCTAGGGATGGCAGAGAATTCCGCCACGGATCTCAGTGAGGCCGAATGCCAGTGCATTCAGCCCCCTGAAATCTGTGGCAGAATGGCCTGCCCCCCCACCCCCCCGCAGATCCCCCCCAGGACGAGACTTACCTGGGGCGGATCTTCGGGGCGGTGGCAGTGGCTCCGGTGGCAGCTGCAGTGGGTGGTCTTCTGACCGGCTGCCGCTGCCGCCACCATTTGCAGTCTTGTCGCTTTTTGTTTGTTTGTTTGTTTTACAAGACGTGATAGGCTACGTAAAGACTTACGTAGCCTATCATGTCTGGTTTTTTTAAAAAAAACCCATACGCAAATAGATGCTATTTGCGTTCCCTCTTATTTTCGCCATCTTAGTCTACATAAATATTTATGTAGACTAAGACAGCCAAAAATAAGGAACGCAAATGGTGGCGGCCGTAGCTGCCGCCATTTGCGTATGTGTGTTTTTGTTTTTTTTAAGACAGATGTGATAGGCTATGTAAGTCTTCACGTAGCCTATCACGGCTGACTACAGGGACACCAACGGCATCGGCTACAGCCACTGCTATTTGCGTCCCTGCTAGCCAACGGCCAGATGTCCGGCTGCTGGTGGAGCCGGCCGGTGGCTCCGTGGAATCTCTGTGGAGCAGATCCAGCTGGCCAGGATTCAAGGGGGAGGGATGGAGTGCCTCCCCCCCGCCAGTGGAACCCGGCGGAGTCAGGTAAGGGGACTTTCGTACATCCCTAGTTCAGACATATGCATACATGAATTGCATGCATTTGAAAAAGTGCACACAAAAATGTGTAAATTTGAAACAGGGCATACCAAAAAAAATGCACACAAGAGGCTTTGTTCAATGGAAAATCACTTGCCCAAATGCCCACATTTTTAAAAGTGTGCACAGAATGTGTGCATTTGGAAAATACATACACAGATTGGCATATTTTGAAAAATGCACATTAATACGTATGAATTTTCATCCGGACTAAAAAAAATGCAATCCAATGCAGAAATGGGACAGAATGAACTTAACGGTGGAAAAATGAGAACTTGACTGAAATCAAGCTTGACAGATAAACCCATCCCCACTGAAAAGCAGAATAATTCCATATGTATGTATCACATTTATATCCTGCCTTTCTTCCACCATGGAATTCAGGGCTATGCAACATTGCATATAGGCTTCCCAGCTGGTGTCCCATTCAAGCACTTACCAGAGCCAAACCTGCTTAGCTTTCGCAAGGTGGCTGCATCATGCATCTTCAGACCTTGCCACAGGTCCTCAGCAGATAGGTCATTGTGAAAAAGGTTACTTGAAGGCTTTGAAGCTACAGATCTTGAATAACACTGTCATATGAACATCATGGAAAAGGCACTGTAGAATCTCTACCATTGTACAGTTTAACTGCTTTGCCTTGCTCATGTGTGCGGTTTCTAACTCTATTCATGAATTTCCCTAGACTATTTACGATCCCCCTAGAATAAATCACCTACTGTAAAGCTTACTTAATCATTATATTTAGGAATTCAAACCATCGGTTTTATTCATGGATTCTTTAAATGTTATTATATAAATTACTCTAAATAACAGTGTGTGTTGGAAGCTGGAGAGCAAATAAAATAATCTAAAAGAGCAGTCCTATGGTCTCAACAGAGCATTCTGAGATCGGAGTGCTCCATTGCTTCCTATGCTCTCTCAGCTCTTGCCAACAGGATGGACATCAAGAGGGAGGTGAGACTCACAGTATTTTTCTTCCATCCATGAATGGAAGAAATATTATTCCCTCCCGTTGCCATGCTCTTGAACATGTCTATATGCTTTCCAGGCACTAGGACTGGTCAGTATCTGGTAGCATTTAGAAGCCTTTAGATCCTTGGCCACTCCTTCTCCATCCATCAGCATGTCCCCATAATGCCCATTTCCCCTCTTCTTTGAGATCAGAGTTCCAACCTCATAGAGGAAGCTTTCTATGTGGAAACTTCTGCTGTGACTGGCCAGAGCCAAAATGAGGGCTCACATCAGGAAAATCCTTCCAAGGTCAGGCCGTGGTGGTTTCCCGCACAATCCTATAGCCCCTGGGAGACCATCTAGGGTCCATAGGATTACTCTCTGAATGAGGTTTTATCTACAGTGAAGTATCTTATATAAACACAGCTCTCCATCTAACAGTAAAAAGTACACAGTCTGTAGTTTCTGTTATAATTGCTTAATCAGTACAATTTGCCCGTATTGGTGGCTTGCCCCTTTATTTTAAATACTGCCCAAAGGCATGAATAACTGGTGATAGCTTCAAAGAAAAATGAAGAGGTTATTGAGGACATGGCTCAAAGGGATAGATAAATGCCTCCATTAGGTGACATGAAAATTGTCACTGACATTTTCGTAGAAAGCCATAACATTAATAATAGTAACAAATCAATTTATTGTAAGTGTTATTGCAGCAATGATTATATAATGTCCTTCTTTATAGGATATGTTAAATCTATTAGAAAGAAAGGTAAATGAAGAGGGTAGTAAAAAATAATGGCAACTTTGCAAATTTGTAAAAAAAAAAGTAGCTTTCTCTATTATTACTTCATAGCATAAGAAACTTTATAATATATGATTATAATAACTATACTGGTTCATTGTTTAAAAAATCTGACCACAGACCTTACAAGTATTATGATTAGTGTTATGATGGAGAAAATCGATCTTTGCAAATTCAGTTACAAACTGACCTGATCAGCACATCCAGGACTAACATGCAGATTTGAACCAAAATCTCTTGGATTTCGCACCTCTGAACGCCGCAACACCATTGTTGTGTCAAAAAAAATATCCAAATGCATTTTTAAATGTGTATTTTGAGAGCAAATAGATTTAAAGATATATATTTGAATATGGATTTTAAATGTGAATTTCCATGCGGTTTTCTTTAAAATTGCAGAATAATGTGGAAAAGAGACATAATGGAATTATGGGTGAACACATGAAAATGCAACCTGGCCCAGAAATATAGTAATTTGTCCATCCCTAGTTATGATCCATATTCTGTAAACACTTGCATGTGCTCAATTGTGGGTGGAGTAGGGGTGCACGAAAGTCACTTACCTGGTCTCACAGCTTGCTTCGCGGTGGGGGGGAGGCGCTTCGCTGCTCCCCCCGAAGTTCAGGCCAGGGGGGAGGCTTCCCTCCTTGCCCAGCCGAAATTCAGGCTGGGGGGGAGGCTTCCCGCCTCGCCCGGCCGAAATTCAGGCCGGGGAGGAGGCGCCTCGCCTCGCCCGGCCGCGAACGCGGAAGTAAAAAAAAAAAAAAATGCCCTCGTGATAGGCTACGTGACGATTTACGTAGCCTATCGCGGCTGACTTTGCAAATCTAGCCATGATAGGCTACGTTAATCGTCACGTAGCCTATCATGGGCGCATTGTGTTTTTTTTTTACTTTTCTTGGAATGGCGGTGGCGGCAGCCGGTCGAAAGATCAGCTGCCGCCCCCACCCCTGACGAAGACCCGACGAACCGCTGCCGGGACCTGCCGCCGGGAGGGACATTCGGGAAAGGTAAGTCCCGTCCTGGGGGGGGTGCGGGGTGCGGGGGGTGCAGAGAATTTCTCCCCGAAACTTCTTCGGGGGGCCGAACACGTTGGCGCTCAGCCCCCCAAAGTTTCGGGGAGAAATTCTCCGCCAACCCTAATTCCTTGCATTGGCTATCATTGGAAATCACTAAATTGCCATCACTTCTTTTCTAAATTGTTCATTAGACTTGTCAAAGTAGACCATTCAGAGGCATGATAGCCCATTATGAAGGGCTTATACCTGCCAAATTTCAGGGTCAGGGTTTTTCATGCTACACACCTTTACATTTTGATTTTTTTTAAGGTAACTGTCAATAACATTTTTTTATTTCTTGGCAGAGTTGGATGAACATTACAGAGATTGTTACGTGTTTTGAGGGGATCAAGCCTGCCACATTTCAGTTGAATAGGTGCATGGAGCTTTGTGCAAGAGAGCAGCCTTTACATTCTGGACGTTCTAAAAGAAGAAACAAAACCAAACCAAACCCTTTAAAAAATACAATATTATACATAGTATGAAAAAGAGCTTCGGTTATTGGGTGGTATAAATATGAAATGAATGAATGAATGAATGAATAAATAAATAAATAAATATGTTTACATACAAAAATATAACTGGGCAGCATGCGCGTGCACACACACACACACACACAATTTAAACTACATTTCAATTTTATGGATCATGATTCTCTTCTTAGTGCATACAATATAATTAAACCAGATATTAAAGCCTAGTTAAGATATATATGTCCCAAGCCTCTGTGTCTGACTATGTAAAATATAACAACAACAACAACAATTCTGCTCCTCTGGTCAGAAAAAAACATCACTGATCCAATTTCAAATATCTGAAATGGTAATTGAAGGCTGAGGGAGGCTGTTCAGCAAAACTGAAGATTAGTGCTTAGTTGTCCATGTCAGCATGCAGCAATATCTCTGCACATCTCTTTCCAAATCCTGTGCAGAGCAGTGCCATGTAGTATGACTTCCTGTTATTACGAACTGAAAATCCAATCCAGGGCGAGTGCCAAAGAAATGGAACATTGCTAGATGAAGCTGCAGAAGCTGGGAAGTTTTCTTTTGAGTCAGAATGAGTAAGGAGGGATTTGCACTTCATCTCTGTGGCCAGATTTTAAATATTGCCTTCTATGCCAGGCCTGTAGGTGTCATGATTCACCAAGCCAAATGCAGCCCACACAAGCCATGTACAGTGACCCACAGGGGCTTGTTGAAACCCTACTTTCAAGGGCCTTCTCTGTGGCTGCACTCCAGTTTGGAATTCCCTCCCATGGAAGGCTCATCCCCCCCCCTTTAGGTACTGCCACCTAGTGAAGACAATTCTGTTTTGTTATTTTCCATGCTGTAACTTTTTGTCATTTTTAAAATTGTTTAATTGTATGTTTTAAAATGCAGTTAGACACCTAGATAGCTATTTTATCACAGAGAGGTGGGATATAAGTTATTGTAATAAATCAATATATACAATTAATACCTCCCAGGGTCTATAAAACAGCTGTATAAGAATCTAGTAGGTGACACAATATGGGCAGGTGAGCTGATCTTCATTTGACAGGTTACAAGTTTAGCAACCCCTTCTATACTAATGGTGGAGAAATTTGTCAATATGTGGGTCACAATGACTATTTTAAGGTGGCCAGCTAGTTTAAAGTACCCACACACAGGGACACACACACACACACACACACACACAGAGGGAGAGAGAGGGAGAGATGGAGAATTTAATTTATCAGGCAATTTTGGTGTTTATGGTCCTATGGCAGGGAAAACAAGAAATTATAAAGGTGGTCTTTCCTATTATAAATAACAGCCTTTGTTTGTTGAATAGACGTTAACATAAATCTCCTTCAAGATCTCCAAAAGGCATCTGTGCTGAGATTTGTAGTAATATGCAACTATAGTTAAATTTAATTAACTATTTGGTGAAATCGCAGACAGTGAATGAAATTCTTTAATTGTTTGAAATCCCTGCTAATGACTAATAGTATGATATCCCATATAGGGATTCTTGGGTAATTTGGGAGAGTGGGGAGGGAGAGATCGATCTATGTTCTTCCTCTTTCTCTCTCTCTCTCTGACACAAACACACACACACACACCTATAGTGCAGTCCTCTGCACATTTATTTGGAAGTAACCCCCCTTGAATTCAAGTGTGTATAAGATTGTGCATGGATGCACACACACACACACGCACACACACACACAACACACTAGAGCTGTTCACAAGCCAGGAAGTGTTTTTCTTTTCTTATTATTTTATATATGTACCATAATTGGATGAACTTTCTTCCCTTGTCTGAATGCAAATTGTCTCCAAACAAGAGGACACCTGAGGACTGCTCAGTACGTTTCCAGGTATTTTCTCACATTGCTAGCCATTTCAGGATGCATAGAACAGATCAGTGTCAATCTGCCTCTTACCTACACACTTCTCAGGCATGTTGGTGATAAGACAAACAAACTCTGTGTGTCAAAGCTGACTTTCCAGAAATAATCTGTTGCATTCTTGACACTCACAGAGGACTCATGTTGTGTGAAGATACAGTGCATCATTAAATTCTTATCACTGCATTCACACCAGTAGCTTACAGCCAGTTTGTTGTTGGGACTATAACTTCCTTCCCGGGTTATTCTGTGTGTGTTTGTTTATAAATAACAATAGGGCCTCAATCTTTGGTCTATTTAACAGTTTGATTTTTTGATTAAAAATCATTTAATTGACTAAAATGACACCCCAATTAATTGGGCAACATGTTTTGTTTTTCTCAACACAAAGACACACACATAGGGCACAACCCTATGAGATCAATGTCCAAATGACAGAAGCAGCAGAGATTAGAGGCTGCAGATCATCCTATGCCAGGAGGGAAGGAAGAAGGATGGTGGGCTTTTTAGCCTCTCCATACTCCTTTAAGAACATAAGAAGAGCCAGGCTGGATCAGACCAAAGGTCTATCTAGTCCAGCTTTCTGTTCACACAGCTGTCAGCTGGGAACCCACAAGCAGGATATGAGTGCAACAGCACCCTCCCACCCATTTTCCCCAGCAACTGGTGTACATAGGTCTACTGCCTCTGATACTGGAGGTAGCACATAGCCATCAGGACTAGTAGCCACTGATAGTCTTATCCTCCAGGAAGTTTTCTAGCCCCCTTTTAAATTCACCCAAATTGGTGCCCATTGCTACATCTTGTGGTAGCAAATTCCACAGTTTAGCTATGTCCTTTTTAACAAACTATGTTTTGCAGTATATTACAGTACATGGGCCTTTGAGCCCATCTAGCTAACTTGCATTGCGAGGGGTGGAGACAGGCTGAGAGGCCATTAGATCAACAGAAGCAGATCACAGCCTCCCCCCTCCAAACCCACTGGCATGCCCCCATCCCTCCCTCTTCTTCTCCTTCCAGAGCTTGGAGGTCGAACCTCGGGAAAGGGAGCCACTGCAGCACTTTCCATGGTGGCAGCTGTGGGGAGGCTCTTGGGGGTGGGAAGTTCCCTCTTGGATTTCCCCCTTTGAGGTCATAGCTGTGTCTATGACCTTAGAGGGGAAAATCCACAACATCCTATGGCCCCTGAGATGTTCTCTAGGGACCGCAGGATTGTGATCTTATTTATTTTTACTAGAAAAACCAGTGCTGTAAAAAACAGCCATCCCTATGTGTATTCAATTATAAGCCTGTTCTGTTCAATTTCTGCATTATCTGAAAAGATTTTTTTAAAAGAAAACTTCATGGTAGAAGCACAGGGGAATAATGGGACAAAGATGAAGAAATTCAGTTATCCATAGTCTGTAGCTTAATTACCTATCCTTGAATTTAATGCTTGACACTAGGTCTTCTACCTCATGCTGGAACTCATCAAATCCTAATGGATTCATGTTCTTGGTGGTCTTCTTTTGTTATGAGAGATCTGAAATCCAGTCAACATTACGAACATTACAATGTATCCCCAAATCCAGTGCTCTATACTAGGCTTTCTACCAGAAGATGGGACTAGAACATCTTCTGTACTAGAAGATGGAACTCATCATCCTAACCAGGTGTAAGGTTTTGATTGGTAGATTATTGGCCTTATTGCTGTGTTTATGGAATCTAATAGCTTTTGGTGCAATTCAATCCATCAAGTATTAAAACTAATCAGTGTGTGTGTGTGTGTGTTTAATGAATAAAACTCTTCCGAGGCGAGTAACCTTAGCAGGGTTGTTAACAGTTCTTGTACTTCTTCTATGCAAGTTCTTTTCTCAGACGCCACCCCACTCCCCAAATTGGAAGCTAGAAACTAAGTTGCAACTTAAGATCCAACTTTCTTTTTTTTTTAACAAGGCCATATTTCTTAGGCCCCTGAATTTTTTAACATAATATTAAAATTGCTCTGAAGTTTACTTGAGAAATATTTATTATGAAAGACATTTATGGTGAATTTTAATATAACTAAATGTAACTTGCAAATTCCAAAGGTATCAATCTGTAAATGCAGTCATTTATAAAACTCTTGCATATTCATGATGTAATATTTTATACTTTATGAATTACATTACTGATGCATTCCATCATTTGGTGTAAAATGTCCCATGTTTTCCCAACAATACTTTTCTTCACAGTCTGGCTTATGTGTGTGTGGAACCTTTAAGACAAGAATTTTGTAGGCCTTTACAGAAGGCACAAAACCTGACCACAATAATGGAGATGCCAGCTGTATGCACCTGCCATTATTGAGGAGTTCACCCTCACTGCCATTTTGAGTTTACTCAGTGCCTTGACTCTAGAAACGTCCATGTTGCCTGGGTTAAGGCATGTGAAATAAAACTTGGACACACAGAGCAATAAAGCAGATACTCATGGGCTGTTCTCTTTTGGTGCACACAGCTTGTATCATTTCCACTCCTATACAAGGACATGGGACCTCTGGAACAGTGACATACCTTCCAGTCCCTAACCTAGTGAAGCCATCCAAAGGAGATGTCTCATTAGCCATCCGGAGCTCTAAAGAGAGAAAGCTCTCTGGAAAGAACTAGGGAAATACAAATCACATTCAAAACTCACATTTGCCGAAGTTCTCTGAATTCCATCTCACAGCTCGTTCCAACCTTAGTCTGTATCAGATTTCATGCTTTGTTGTTGTTTTTTCTATTTGCACCTAAATCTGTGCATATTTCCGTGTGTATTTTTCCAAATTTATGCCTCAGTTGTGCACATTTTGAAATGTACTCATTTTGAAAGGTACGCATTTTTGAAATGTACTTATTCTGAAATGTATGTATTTTTGAAATGTACTCATTTTGATATATACACAATTTTTAAATGTACGCATGCTCTCAAAGACTGTTGTTGTTGTTGTTTTGGTCTGCAAATCACTTTGCAAGGTCGGAAATGTATGGACTTTTACCGCAGATGGCCTCTGAGTCTATGTTCAGTCTGGAAGGTATGAACTGGCCAATGCACAGCTGAATTGTCTGTCTGAGCTTCCCAAAGACAGATGGGAAATCATTCCTCTAGGACCAGCAAAAGTTCTCCAATTTGACAGCACGTGCTACCCCTTGGATCAAGGCCAAAGTGCAAAGTGGACTTGCTTTTATAGGTGTCTCTTTCGAACTCAGGAGATGACAGGATGGCACACAGAAATACACTCTCTTCCCAGAAAGCATGGTGGGGTGGGGCTAGGTTTGCTTCTTGCAGGAAACAAAATCTATCTCTGCTCAAGCAGAGTGAGGTCGAAATAGCTTCAAGGTGAAAGCCATAAATTGCAGGCCTGTGTGAATGGTTCTCAATTAACAATTAAGCTGCCAGTTAAGCCAAATTACACAGGTCTACAACCAGTAGGGTTCCTGGAGAAATTCGAGATGGACTAAAATGAGCTCAGATTTCTGAGAATCTGACCAGCAAAATCTGCTGCGGACTGACCCCCCTCCCCTAGGCCACATGGAGTCTGTGGACTTTTCTATCTTTTCTTTCTTTTTTAACTTTCCCCAAATTTATGCCTATTTATCTGTTGGACAATATGGACGTTTCTGCTGAGACTGGTACGTGGGGGAAAGTTGAATGGAATGGAGGACAATATGCTAAATGTTATGTACTAAGGTAAATTATGTAAATTGTTGAGAACCCTCTTATGGAATTATTTGTGTATTTTTCCACATAAAGGAAACAACAACAACAACAATTCAAATCTGTCTTTGAATGGACAAAGGAATAAAAGGTACCTGACAATCTGCGAAACATAGATGGAGTGGATTTTACACTATCTCTACATCCCTAACTGCCAGAATGTAGGAACTCTGTGAAGTCCACTTTTTTGCTCACTGACCAACTTACTACAGGCCCCTTCTTTGCAGGTCTTCAGGAAAGCTCCGAAGATAATTGGGTTTGGTTGGCCTTCCCTTCAGTATGGGCCTTGGTTTTTATTGGTAAGTTTTGTTTTCATTTCTTCTAATTGGCAATCTCTGTTTTTATGGATTTTACTGAAATATGGTTTTATGGATTTTTAAAAACTGTATCCACTTTGTGTGGTTTTTATCTTGTACATCACCTTGAGAGAGTTCCACCCTTAAAGGCAGCCTAGAAATAATTTTAGATAGATAAACCTAGATATGAATACCCTTCTCCCACTCCTTATTAGGAAGTAGCCTCTTCTCCTCCCTCCATCTAAAATTGCTCACATGGCACTCTGCTTCTCTTTGTCTGTCTCTCCATCCCTACGTCCCTCTTTAGACTTATCCAATTAGTTGCTAGTCCTGTCCAATTTTTGTGCATGTAATATCTCTGTAATAAATGTGTATTCGATTATTCAGATCTTTGAATGATTCAGTCTCATTGCTAATTCCTCTAGTTCTTGTTCCCCCAGTCAGACTAGTTCTTGTTCCCCCAGTCAGGTGCACAAATTTATGCAACTCCAGGCTAAAGACCAGTGGTACTTCTCACTCGGATACATGTGCATTATTAGACATGTTTACATGAGAACACATAGTAACACATCACCTCTATCCCATGAGATGCATGGACTTATGCCCCCTATGATTTGCATTATCACTATGTGACTGCATTATCAGCAGCAAGTTGACCTACCCCACACCCACCATCCCTACAGTTCCAGTTCAGAAAAGTTGTGCCTCCACTTGATCTCTGTTGGATTGTGAGCACATTACCAGGTTGCAGCCCATGTTATGGATAAAACTGAGATAATAATCAGAATTTAAAAAAGGGTAGCAGATGCAAATGCATTAAGATAACATTAGGAAATTTATGCACATTCTTATACTCAGGGCAACCTGTAGGGTTTCTGAAGATATGCAGTCATTCATGAGAAAGTGAGAGTCGGGGATAGGAAGGAAATTTCAGTCTTTTGAGGCAGGGTGGAATCTATTGCAGGAACAAACCATTCGGGTAGGGTGAGAGCAGACATAACATTTTAAATGTGGTGGCTGAGGCTTGAACTAGAGCTGTGTGCAAATATCCTGTCAAAATTTGGGATTTGTTTTTAATCAGGATATCCATTTCACACCTTCTGGACCAAACACAGCCTCAGATGCAATCTGTGGTTGACGTCCATACATTTCCAACCTTGTCAAGTGATTTGCGGACACACACACACCCTCCAATGTGTTCAACACCATTCATACATTTTAAAAATGTACATGAAAAATGCATAGTTTTGAAAAATGTGCACTAATATAGTTTAATCAGTGGGAGAAGAATGCATACATTTCAAAGTTGCTCACAACTGATGCATACAGTCAGGTGCCTGCAGTCTGCCCTCACCCTACCTGAGCAGTTTGTTCCAGCAATAGATTCCTCCCTGAAAAGACTGAACTACACATGAAAATACACATGGATTTTCAGGTGAAAAGAAAAGAAAAACACAAAGCTTGCAATCAGATATGGACTCAAGTCAGAACAAGCATAAAGATGGAATTCAGAGAACTTGAGTGACCTCAAGTTTTGCACCCAAAACTCGTTCCTCCATGGTGCTTGAGAAAGCTGTAGAAATGGGAAAGAGAAGGAGGCAGACATAAGAGCATGAGGAAGAGGGATGGCCCCATAATACTTTAACTCAAATGAGCTTTGGAGTACATGGATGTATTCACAATATAGCCAACAAATCCTTTGTTGGGCACATTGCTGGTAATAGCCCAAGATGATTGGTTGATGTCTCTTTGTGGAGGCCAATTGTTAGGGGATGTTTTCTTCATCCCTAGACATCTCTCATGAATATTTGGATGGGATAGCTGTCAGAGGTTGGGGAAGGTGATGCCTCTCACCTAAGGAGAGGAGCTGAAGTTAGAGGGGTGTGTGTGTGAAGGCAGAACAGATTTGCAGTTAGACACAGAGAAGCAAAGAGTAGGGATGGTGAAGAATTTCTCCCCGAATCTTCAGGGGGCCGAGCACCAATGCATTTGGCCCCCCAAAATCGGCGGTGAAATTCTCCACCACCACCCTGCCCCCCCCCGGGATGGGACTTACCTTTGGCAAATGTCCCTCCCGGCGGCGGGTCCTGGCGGCGGTTCGTCGGCCTTTCGGCGGGGGTGGGGGCGGCATCCGGTCTTCCAACCGGCTGCCGCAGCCGCCATTACAAAGTTTTTTTTAAAAAAAAAAACGTGATAGGCTATGTAACGATTAACGTAGCCTATCACGGCTAGATTTCCAAAGTCAGCCGTGATAGGCTACATTAATCGTTATGTAGCCTATCACGGGTGACTTTGGAAAAAAAAAAAAAAGTTCCTTATTTGGTCCCGGTAGTCTACGTAAAGCTTTACGTAGACTACGCCGTAATCTACTAATCTTTACGTAGACTACCGGGACCAAATAAGGAATACAAATGGCGGCGCCAATAGGCCGCCGCCATTTGCGTACGTGCTTTTATTTTTTTCAAAGTCACCCGTGATAGGCTACATAACGATTAATGTAGCCTATCACAGCTGACTTTGGAAATCTAGCCGTGATAGGCTACGTTAATCATTACGTAGCCTATCACAGGGTTTTGTTTGTTTGTTTTTACACTTTGTTTTGCGGCCGGGGAGACGGGGCGCTTCTCTCCGGCCTGAATTTCGGCTGGGCGAGGCGGGAAGCCTCCCCCCCCGGCCTGAATTTCAGCCGGGCGAGGCGGGATGGCTCCCCCCCCTCGCCTGAACTTTGGGGGGAGAAGCAAAGCGCCTCCCCCCACCGCGAAGCACCCCTGCAAAAAGGTAAGTGACTTTCGTACATCCCTAGCAAAGAGAGAACTGTGAATTAATTGAAAGCTAGAAGAAGCATCTTGTGGATGCAGGTCATCTCTCCTTCTCTGGGCATCTGAACTCAGTGGCTAATATGCCCCCTGGTAGGAGAACGCGGTCTCTGCTTCCACTTATGCTCTACTCGTATAGAATGCCTACTCCTACCTCCTTGTGACCTTCTTACAAGCTAGGACAATATGTTAGGATGGCGCAAACTATACTTTGAAAGGCCAATCACATAAGGACCCAGGAATAGACATGGCTCACAGACAGTGCTAAATTAGAAAGGAAATGGTGATACCTCTCTGGTATTTTTGTTTTTAAAAACATTTTTTGGCATACGAGAAGGACTAGTGTGCTTGATCCAATTCAAATGGAGCAATAGCTATCGTACATAATATTTTCTGACAATTGAGATACAAACTAAGGTTTTCTTCAGAAAACCTGTGTTTGCCCAAAAGGAAATGAACACACACAGAGAAACATACTGAAAGCAAATGAAGCACAGCTTCATAAACAATTTATGAATGCAGAAATGGTTTCACAAGACTACAAGCAGAGATGAGATCTTCCATGACATTTTTTAAAAAAAAAATTCATGGGGGCAGGCAATGACCAAAAGTAATAAAGAAATACACAATAGATTTTACAATACAAAGCAACAGATAGGGGTGTTTTTTTGGTCTCAATCTGGTAAAATGTGGATGTTTCCAGAAATGTCCCACCTTTGTGTTCAGGAGACATGCCACTGGCCTATGCTTACTGTTATAGCTATAGTCAACAACTATATGCCAGCCTTTTGGCATCTCTTTCTTGGAAAGCAAATGAAGAAAATATCCCAAAGCCTTTGCATCACCATCACCATCACCATCGTCATTGTCATCGTCATCATCAATAACAATGACAAACTGAGCTGGTAGTTCTGGCTGGTCCTGAAAATCCTGTTCCTTAAGCCTGAGTTTACCCATTTAGGAGGTTATCTCATGAATTATTATAGTCTTACTAATATGAACTTTCACCTGCCTAGCTAATATTAAATATCTTAATGTAAAAATAATTCATTTGGAATCTGCTTCATGCCCCCCTTTCAGTTTGCCACTTTTCAGTTTGCCAAGTAACCGGGATGCCTTGGACTATGTCTATGTTAACATTTCTAGCTCTGAAGTCTCCCAAGAATTTTGATATGTGGGTTCAATCTAGGGATGCTGGAGAAATCCACAACAGACTCAAGAGTCAAGTGAGTTCAGATTTCTATGCTCCGACCTATGGATTCCGCAGAGGACTGGCTTTTCCCAAGTTGCATGGATTCTGTAGACTTCCAGGCCAGTGTTTTTATTTTCTGGAATTTTATGCAAATTTATTGGCTAAAACTTGAAAATGTGCATTGGTGTTTTGTTTATTTTTCTTGGGTTTTTGTTTCTGTTTTTTGCAAATTTGGAGGGCATTTGTGCATTTGGGGAGGGGGTTGCATTTTTGCAAGTGCAAATTTGTGCAAATAAGTTGTCAATGGAATGAAAGGTACCTGACAATCAGCGAAACACAGATGGAACAGATTTTACAAAATCCATACATCCCTAGTTCTTACTTTTTTTCCCAGTAAGTTGTGCCTGGAGCACCATTTTCTTGGTGGAAAGGTGGAGTACAAAACAAATAAATGCATAATAAGTGTGTTTAGGATGGCAGCATAAGATTTACTGTCAACATCAACTATATCTATAAGGGCTAAATGGTAGGGCTGTGCACCGCTTCGGCCCAAGGCCCAAACTCCTAGTCGAAGAGGGCTGCTTTGGGTCACTTTGAGCCCCTTCTGAGGCGAAGCCAAGGGGGCACAAATCATCCCGGAGTGGGTTAGGGGCTCTCCAAAGCACTCGGTGTGCTTCAGAGCTTTGGCACCTCTGTCCCAGCTGCACCAGTGCCTCCAGGTCCTTACCTGAGCCACCCACCCCCTGTGCCGCCACCTCTGCCACCACCTCCATTGCCGCCAGTGCCTTCTCTGCCACCACTATCGCCACCTTCTCCTCCTCTGCTGCCACCATCATCGCCGTCTCCTCTGTCACCTCCATTGCCACTGCCACCATCACCACTGCCTCCTCCTCCTCCTCCTCTGCTGCCGCCAACTCCGCTGCTGCCAACAGGTCCTGAGGCCTGGACACGCTGACTCCTATTGCAGGGAGTTGCCATTGTAAAAATAGCAACTTCCAGGAACTTCCAGGGGGTTGCCATTTTAAAGATGGTGACTCCCTGCAATAAGACTCTGTGCGCATCCAGGCCTCAGGACCTGGCAGCAGTGGCGATGGCAGTGGCAGCAGAGATGGCAGCAGTGAGGAGAAGGTGGAGAAGGTGGTGAAGGTGGTGGCAAAGGCGGTGAAGGCAGCGGGGAGAAGGTGGCAGTGAGGAGAAGGCAGAAGCAGAGGTGGCAGCGGCAGCAGAGGAGAAGGTGACGGTGGAGGCGGCAGCCTCGGAGGAGGAGGCGGTGGCAAGATAAGGAGCTGGGGGGTTGTGTGGGGGTGTCAGTGGGGACTTGAATCAGCCCAAGCCGAACTGGGCCTGCCTCTGGAGCCGCACAGTGACTACTGAGTCGGATCAGGGGGTCCCTGCACAGCCCTACTAAACGGTGTGTTGAAGTTTCATGATTTGTTTTCCTGGATTGTAAAGCAACGACAGATGGCTTCAGTTAGAATGGGGGACCACCCTCAGGCACTTATTTAACCTTTTTCTCATTATGTTTAAAAAAAATATGTTTTGAGCTTCATTCCCATGTGTGGGAATAAGTTGCTGGTCCTCTGTAACTTTTTTTCTTTCTTCCTTCAGAGAGAAAAGCAACTTGAGAGGGCAGATGGGAGACTGAGAGGAAAAATGACTAGCAAAGTAAAACTGAAAAAGGCTGTCCTCCTCTTTGATCTCCTCCTGCATCTTTTTCTCCAGCCCTCCACTCAACTTGAAACCATTTGGCATTAAAATTAAAATAACCCAGAACAACACAGGATGCACACTTTTAACCTAATCCTACTGCTTAAGAGAAAATTCAGTGGGGGAAAGAAGTTGTGAAAGAATGCAGGGAGGTGGCACATAGTCTCCACATTCCACATCCATGTAGAGCCCAGAATTCTCAAAATTATTCTATCTGAGAAACTTCATGAGAACTTTCATTTTCTCAACCCCCCCCCCAGAAAATGAAGTCTGCTATGCAGATTTTCTCCAACTATTCTCCATCTTTTTTTTTTTTATGTATGTGGTGGCTGCCATGTCCTTCTCTCAATGGCCCAGAATGCCACTCGGGGTATTGTGGAAGATGTAAACTGGGGCCAAGTGGCCAACAGATTTGCTGCTGTTGCATTAGGAAAGAAGAAAAAAGCTGTGCTACTGCCACTGCTAATGGGGAATATCTCCTCCCTCTGGAAAAATGGCGTGAAAAGGTTCTCCCAATTTCTTTGTCCACAAATATGGTGGATACTTTCAAGAAGCCATTTTCACACAGCTCTATATGACCCCAACACATCACCTTCCAATCAGGAGAGTAATTCCAAATCAAATCCTCACATTTCTCTTCTACACTGGAAGGACACAAGGAGCATAAGAACATAAAAAGAACCATCCTGCATCAGACCAAGTGTCCATCTCGTCCAGCATTCTATTCACACAGTGGCCAACAGCTGCCACAGGAAACCTACAAGCAGGACATGAGTACAACAGCACCCTCCCACCCATGTTCCCCAGCAACTGGTATACATAGGCTCATTGCCTCTGGTACTGGAGGTAGCATATAGCCATGAGGACTGGTAGCCATTGATAGCCATATCCTAAATGAAATTGCCCATTCTCCATTTAAAGCCATCCAAATCGGTGGCCATGTAGAAGTGAATTCCATAGTTTAATTATGTGTTGTGTGAAGAACTCCTTCTTTTTATCTGTCCTGAATCACCCACCAGTCAGCTTCATGGGATGACTCTGTGTTCTAGCAGAGAGAGGGAGAAAAATGTCTCCGTATCTACTTTCTCCACACTACTCATAATTTTGCATACCTCTGTCATGGCTCCCCTTGCTCGCCTGTTTTCTAAGCTAAACAATCCCAAATGTTGCAACTCATAGGGGAGTTGCTCTAGCCCCTCGATCGTTTTAGTTGCCCTTTTCTGCACTTTTCCCAACTGTACAATATCCTTTTTTAGGTGTGGTGACCAGAACTGTACGCAGTATAACAAGTGTTGTCGCACCACAAATTTGGATAAGGGGAGTATGATCGTGGCAGTTTTATTTACATATCCTTTCTTAATTATGCCTAACACGTCATTTGCCTTTTTCAGAACAGCTGCACACGGGTTAACGTTTTCATCGAGCTGTATGCCACAACCCCAAGATCTCTTTCTTAGTCAGTCACCGTTAGTAGGGCTGTGCAGGGACCCCCCGATCTGACTCTGAAGCCGCTTCGTGGCTTTGGAGGTGGGCCCGATTTGTCTCAGGCTGATTTGGAGGGCCCCCAACCCCACTCAGCCCCAAACCTGAAGCCAGATTCAGATGGCTGAATCCCACTTCACACAAACACCACAACACCCCTGCGCAAACCCCCAGCTCCTTACCTGGGCCGCCACCACCACCTCCTCTGTCGCTATTGCCTCTGCCACCATCACTGCCCACAGCGCCTGAGGCCTGGACATGCACTAGGGATGGCGGAGAATTTCTCCCCGAAACTTTGGGGGGCCGAGCACCAATGTGTTCGGCCCCCCGAAGAAGTTTCGGGGAGAAATTCTCCGCACCCCCCTGCCCCCCGCCCCCCGGGATGGGACTTACCTTTTCTGAATGTCCCTCCCGGCGGCGGGTCCCGGCGGCGGTTCGTCGGGTCTTCGTCAGGGGCGGGGGCAGCAGCCAGTCTTTCGACCAGCTGCCGCCGCCGCCGCCATTCCAATAAAAGTTAAAAAAAAAAAAAAACCGCCCCGTGATAGGCTACGTGACGATTAACGTAGCCTATAACGGCTAGATTTGCAAAGTCAGCCGTGATAGGCTACGTAAATCGTCACGTAACCTATCACGGGTGACTTAAAAAAAAAAAAAAGCGCGTATGGCTAATGGCGGCCCCCATACGGAGCCGCCATTCACGTTCCTTATTTGGTCGCTGTAGTCTACATAAAGATTACGTAGACTACGGCAAAAATAAGGGCAATGCTATTTTCGCTATTTCGCTACGGCGAAAATAAGGGCAACACTAAATGTTTACATAGCCTATCACAGCTGAGTGGGGGGAAAAAAACCGCGCGTACGCAAATGGCGGCGCCCATGGGCACCGCCATTTGTGTTCCTTATTTTGGCACGTGTAGTCTACGTAAACGTTTATGTAGACTACAACGAAAATAAGGGGAACACTAATTGCATTCCCCTTATTTTTGCCATAGTCTATGTAAATGTTTACGTAGACGACAAGTGCCAAAATAAGGAACGCAAACGGCGGTGCCCATGGGTGCCGCCATTTGCATACGCGCGGTTTGTTTGTTTGTTTGTTTCACTCAGCCGTGATAGGCTATGTAAAGATTTACGTAGCCTATCATGGTGTTTTTTAAAAATCTAGCCGTGATAGGCTACATAAATCTTTACATAGCCTATCACGTTTTTTGTTTTTTTTTTAACTTGGAAATGGCAGCGGTGGCAGCCGGTCGGAAGACCAGCCACTGCAGCCGCTGCTGCCGAACCACCACCGAACCGCCCCCGCAGCCGCCGCCGCCAGGGACATTCGCACAAGTTAAGTCCCATCCCAGGGGGGGTGGGGGGACAGACCGTTTTGCCACCAATTTCGGGGGGCTGAATGCGCTGGCATTCGGCCTCCCCGAGATTCTTGGCGAAATTCTCTGACATCCCTAGATTCCGGGGTGGAGGAACGGAGCGCCTCCCCCCCGGCGAGGATTCTGGGGGGAGGGACGGAACGCCTCCCCCCCCCCATCAACATAATCCACGAAAGGTAAGTGACTTTCGTACATCCCTACTTGGGCCTTGGGCCGAAGCGGTGCACAGCTCTACTCTCTGCATTCTGTTCTTTTACCAGTTCCTGATCCATTAGAGGACCTGTCCTCTTATTCCATGACTGCTAAGTTTGCGCAGGAGCCTTTGATGAGGGACTGTGTAAAAAGACTTTTGGAAGTCCCAGTAAACAATGTCTACTGGATCACTCCTGTCTACATGTTTACTGACACTCTCAAAGAACTCTAAAACTTTAGTAAGATAGGTCTTACCTTTTCAGAAACCATGTTGATTCTTTTTCAGCAGGGCTTGTACTTCTATAATTTTACTATTTTTTCCCTTGAATAATGCTTTCAACCAATTTACCCAGAACAGACATGAAGCTAACTGGCCTGTAATTTCTTGGATACCCTTTGGATACCTTAAAAAAACTTGTGTTACATACATTGGCCATTTTCCAGTCCTCTGGTGCAGAGGCTGATCTTTGGGAGACAGTACATATTTTTTTAGATGATCAGCAATGTCATATTTGAATTCTTTAAGAACTCTGGGCCTGGGGATTTATTAACTTTCAATTTGTCAATAAGGTTGAGGACTTCATCTCTGGTCACCATTTGCCTCAGTTCCTCAGACTTCCTTCCTGAAAACATCAGTTCAGGCCCAAACGTCTGCCCTACATCTTGTGCACTGAAGACAGTTTCAAAGAATTAATTCAGCTTCTCCTTATCTTCCTTTAGTACTCCTTTATCTCCATTGTCATCCAATGGTCCAATTGCCTCCCTAGCTGGTTTCCTGCTTCTGCTATATCTAAATAATTCTTTATTGTTGGCCTTGATGTTGTTAGCGATATGCTCCTCCACAATGCTAACATTCAGCGTGATGAGCATATGGTTGCTGAGTCCTTCTGTTGAGCAAGCAAGTAATAAGTTGCACCTTGTTCCACTATATGGTGCTTTAAAAGATGTCTATTTCTGTGTGCGCGTGTGTGTGCGCGTGTGTTGTGCGTGCGTGCGTGCGTGTGCGTGCGTGTGTGTCTGAGCATGCATGTTGTGGGCAGCATGTGTCTGAAAGGAAGCTAAGGCTACAATCCTTTGCATGTTTAGATAGAAAAAGATCCTACACAGCTCTCATCATTCCCCAGCCAGCCATGTTGGCTGAGGCTTGCAGGTCTTCTTTTTATTTCTGTGCAAACATACAGAGGATTGTGTCTTAAGCCTATTAAGTTGGTGAAGATAAAAAAATGCTAGAGACAAGCGGCCTCGATCTGCTAGGCTTTGCTGTGTGGATGAGTGAGCCACACCAGCAATATATAAATATCATGTTACCCGCATCTCTCCTAGCATCTAGGGTAGCAGATTTGGTTGATGAACAATTTTCTTGAAGCCAATGCTGCTCTAACTGCTGGAGTGGGGAAAGTTACTTGCAGGTAGGTACAGAAACTGCCTGCATTATGTTTTCCCACTTGAAAAAGGATGATGAAAATTGGTCCTTGGAGAGAAAACAGACCTTCCCAAACCTTCTCTCTCTCTCTCTCTCTCTCTCTCTCTGTATTACTGTCTGGGCCTGAATATGCTGCTATATAAGTCCTACCTCCTTCCTATCCTACCTATTCTACCTACTTCCTGATGAGCACATGATACTCCTAGACTCTCTTCCCTGATAGATTAGATGATTGATAGATAGATAGATAGATAGATGATAGATAGATGATAGATAGATAGATAGATAGATAGATAGATAGATAGATAGATCCAGTCAACTTTTAAGGATCTTCAGAGGGGGCATGGTTTACCATTCCAGTACCTACAGGATGTTGCCATGTACCATCATGAATCTGGGCTCTCTTAGTAGTGGTGACCACCCTCTGGAACACCCTCCCCACCCCACCCTACCCCGTATGGTTTGGGAGGCAGAAAATGTGGTGACCTTTAAATACCTTCTAAAGGTCCTCGTTTATGCTAGCTTTTCCTGGTTTGTAACTAATCACAGTGCTGCTTTATTGCACTATTTCGTTTTACTTATGTATTTTTGTTGCTGTTGTTATAAGTTGTAACTGTTTATTGTTATATTGTATTATATGTGTATTTTAAAAGTGGGTTTTGTTTTTGTTTTTCAGTCATTTTGTATGTAAACTACTTAGAGATTTTCTTATATTAAGCAGTATATGACCATTAGTAATAAATAAATACAATAAATAAATGGCTCAAGAGATTGCATGGGTTGTATGGGGTTTTCGTACATGAGTGAGGGTGGCATGTTACAAGTTTGTATTGGGACCAAAAAAATGTGCTTGGCCCTTAGTGGGGTAACCCACACTCTGCACCACACTGACCTTTTAAAAGGAAGCAAAACGTAGAAATATGATGAATGAATGAGGTGCTGGGAAGTTACTCAGTATATGCTCAGAGATACCCTAATCTTAGAATTACTTCCCATGTTCCAAGGCAGGAGTCCAAACATGCAAATCCATTTTAACAACCTGAGCTCTACATAAGCCAGACTCAAATTACATTCTTAGAATCATAGAATAGTAGGGTTGGAAGAGGCCTACAAGGCCATCAAGTCCAACCCCCTGCTCAATGCAGGAATCCAAGTCAGAGCATTCCTGACAGATGGCTGTCCAGCCTCGTCTTGGGAGAGCCCACTACCTCCCTAGGGAATTGGTTCCATTGTCATATTGCTCTAACAGTCAGGAAGTTTGTCCTGATGTTCAGCCAGAATCTGGCTTCCTGTAACTTGAGCCCATTATTCTGTGTCCTGCACTCTGGGATGATCAAGAAGAGATCCTGGCCTTCTTCTCTGTGACACCCTTTCAAGTACTTGAAGAGTGCTATCATATCTCCCCTCAGTCTTCTCTTCTCAAGGCTAAACATGCCCAGTTCTTTCAGTCTCTGTTCATGGGGATTTGTTTCCAGTCCCCAGAACATCTTTGTTGCCCTCCTCTGAACCCTCTCCAGTTTGTCTGCATCCTTCTTCAAGTGTGGTGCCCAGAACTGGACACAGTACTCCAGGTGAGGCCTAACCAGTGCGGAGTAGAGGGGAACTAGTACTTCCCAGGATTTGGAAGCTATGCTTCTATTAATGCAGCCCAAAAGAGCATTTGCCTTTTTTGCAGCCACATCACATTGTTGGCTCATATTCAGCATGTGATCGACAACAATTCCAAGATCTTTCTCACTTGTAGTGTTGTTGAGCCACGTATCCCCCATCCTGTAACTGTGCATTTGGTTTCTTTTTCATAGGTGCAAAACTTGGCATTTATCCCTATTAAATGTCATTCTGTTGTTTTCTGCCCAGCACTCCAGTCTATCCAGATCACTTTGAATTTTGTTTCTGTCTTCCAAAGTATTAGCTATCCCACCCAATTTGGTGTCATCTGCAACTTTGATCAGCATTCCCTGCACCTCCTCCTCCAAGTCATTAATAAAAATATTGAAGAGCACTGGGCCCAGGACTGAGCCCTGTGGTACCCCACTCGTTACCTCTCCCCAGTTTGAGAAGGTCCCATTGATAAGCACTCTTGTAGTCCGATTCTGTAGCCATCTGTGGATCCACTGGATCATTGTTTCATCTAGCCCACTTTGAGCTAGTTTGCTCATGAGGATATCATGGGGCACTTTGTCGAAAACTTTGCTGAAGTCGAGGTATATGATGTCTATAGCATTCCCACGGCCTACAAGGGAGTTTACTTGATCAAAAAATGAGATCAGATTTGTCTGGCAGGACTTGTTTTTGACAAATTCATGTTGGCTTCAAGTAATCACAGCATTGTTTTCAAGGTGCTTACAAATGGATTGCTTTATCATTTGCTCCAGAATTTTCCCTGGGACTGATGTCAGACTGACTGGTCTGTAGTTCCCAGGTTCCTCCTTTTTACCCTTTTTGAAGATAGGGACAACATTAGCCCTCCTCCAGTCATCTGGCACTTCCCCCGTCCTCCATGATTTCTCAAAGAGATTAGAATAGACAGCGGTTCTGAGAGTTCTTCTGCCAGTTCCTTTATTACTCTAGGATGCAGTTCATCTGGCCCTGGAGATTTGAACTCATTCAAAGTAATGAGGTGTTCTTTGACTGTATGCCTATCGATCTCAAGCTGCAATCCTGCCCCTTCAGCCTGCACTTCGCCTTTGCCAGGGGGTTAATAGACCCTCTTTTGGGAGAAGACTGAGCCAAACTAGGAATTGAGCACCTCTGTCTTTTCTTTGTCATCTGTTCTCGTTTTGCCATCCTTATTTAATAGCTGAACAACCATTTCTTTCCTCTGCCTTTTACTATGCACGTAGCTGAAGAAAGCCTTTTTGTTGTTTTTAGCATCCCTCGCTAACCTCAGCTCATTCTCAGCTTTAGCCTTCCTGACGCCATCCCTGCAATTCTGTGCTACCTGCCTGTACTCTTCCTTTGTTACTTGGCCTTCTTTCCACTTCCTATATGTGTGCTTTTTTGTTTTCAGGTCATCCCTAAGCTTTTTGTGAAGCCACATTGGTTTCTTCTGTTGTCTTCCACCTTTGCTTCTTGTTGGAATTGTTTGTGATTGTGCCTTGAGAATTTCCTTTTTTAAAAGCTCCCACCCATCTTGGACTCCTTTTCTCGTTAGCATCGCTTGCCATGGGACCTTACTAATCATTGTTCTGAGTTTATTAAAATCAGCTTTCCTAAAATCCAGGGTACGCGTTTGACTACACTCGGCTTTTGCTTCCCTTAGAACCAAGAACTCAAGTGCAACATGGTCGCTTTCCCCCAGAGTTCCTGTAACTGCTACTTTATCCACTAAGTCATCTCTGTTGGTTAGGAGTAAGTCAAGGATAGCCGATCCTCTAGTTCCTTCCTCTACTTTCTGTAGGAGGAAGTTATCCGCCACACAAGTCAGGAATTTCCTGGAGGGGCCATGTTTTGCAGAATTTGTCTCCCAACAAATGTTGGGGAAATTGAAGTCCCCCATTACTACTACATCATGCTTCCTTAAAACATTGGCTATTTGCTTTTCAAAAGTTTCATCCTCATCTTCTCCTTGGTTGGGTGGCCAGTAGTAGACTCCGACCACCAGGTTCCTTTTATTCTTTGCTCCATAAATGGAGAATAAATAAATTTTGATCCAGATGCTCTCGATGGGGCTACCAAGCTCATCCTCCTGTATTTCTGTGCAGAGATACGTATTTTTCACATACAGTGCAACCCCACCTCCCTTTCTGTTCCTCCTGTTCTTTTTGAACAAGTTATATCCTTCAGTTGCTGTATTCCAGTCATGAGAGTCATCCCACCAAGTCTCAGTTATACCTATCAAGTCATAATTTCCCTCCTGTATTAAGGGTTCAAGTTCATTCTGTTTGTTTCCCATACTCTGGGCATTAGTATAGACATCGAAGACCATGTGCTTCATAGTCTGGCTTTCTTCCTACATGTGTCTGAAGACTATTATTGGACTATTCATGGCAATCAGAACCCATCTTGGACTTATATGGGAACATCTGTAAACCAATTCCTCCCCAGATGTGTAGTCTTTTTACAGCAGCACATTGTCATCAGATGTGTGTGGTAAGTTAGAATGGACCTTCATAGGAACTGCTCTAATCTTTGCTCCTTCCACACAGCATATGTGTATAATTATGGACCATGTGGCCAATATTTGGTGGATACTTCTTATTTTAATTGCTACATGAAGGCCAAATCTCTTTTCTGCCTTTATCTTTCCCAATATAAATATTGTTGTAACATCTTCTTATCTCTGAATCGGCCACATGTTAGTATCTTTTGCTTCAACCATGCAGAACTAATCTGTCTTTGAAGTTTACTATAAAGCTATAGCTTGGCTCAAGCTTCAATTATTGTGACAAAGCATTTCAATGCTTTTACAGTGGCGATCTGTATATTTTCCAACTCAAAAGTCAATGGGCAGTTTCAACAGTGGTTCTAGTGAAATGCATCTCAGCAATTACAATATGGGGTGTGTGTGTATACGCACACACAGATACAAATACACAGACATTCTGCACAACAGGTGGAAGGTTTTCTCTATAACCATGAAATCTACTTTGAGTAAAGGTTGTTTAGCAAGTTCCAAAGGGCAGCTTTTAAAGTTACAGAAAAAAAAAAAAATGAGTGTAGACAAATTTACACTGCCTGGCTTGCTGAGTAATTGATGGAGAGGGCCATGAAAGGAGAATCAGCTTGGTCCCAAAGCTGGCTGTACTTGGTAGTGGTTAGCATCAACGTCTATTGATTGTGATAATGATATCTGGAAGATAAGCATCTTCCTAATAACACACTGCTACAAAAGAATAAGGGTGTCTTAGATAAAACAGACATTGAAAGAAATAATTTAACACTAATGTCATGGCTGTGTTGGATAACACCACGTTTTGATTCAGTTTGGCTATTCATGGCAATCAGAACCCATCTTGCACTTATATGGGAACATCTGTAAACAGATTCCTCCCCAGATGTGCAGTCTTTTTACAGCAGCACATTGTCATCAGGTGTGTGTGGTAAGTTAGAATGGACCTTCATAGGAACTGCTCTAATCCTTGCTCCTTCCACACAGCATATGCATATAATTATGGACCATGTGGCCAATACTTGGTGGATACTTCTTATTTTAATTGCTAGATGAAGGCCAAATCTCTTTTCTGCCTTTTCCTTGGGGCATGCTTTCTCAATACAAGATGGCTGAGTGCGTGTGTTTATGTATTTCAAATAACAATAAATTGCATCAAAACGTTGTGTTATCCAATTAGATAAGTGACAATTGCAATGACAGCAGAAAATGGTGTCATAAAGAGGAAGGGAATCTTTGTCTGCCAAGTAAAAATATCCCCAAAGGGGTCACATCCAGCTTTTACGGATTGTCAGGGAAGTAGATCTCAGTAATAAATTAGCTGCCTGTTTCTATGATCCCAAAATGTCTTCTCTTTCACACTGGTATTTTGAGCTTGTTAGACTAGCAACATGACAGTACAAAAGGATGAGATATATATCTGTTCATGCATACTGAGAAAATCATTTTCCAGTACTCTTGAGTCAGGATTTTGTAACCAAACAGGAAAGCAACAAGAAGGGGGGGGTGTTTCTTAGAATAGAGAAGATCATTTTCAAATCATTTAGAAGACAATTTTAAATCATTTAGAAGATAATTTAAAGGTAAATGGGCACAATCATCTCAAATTCATGACAATTGTTTCCTTGGGGAACTAGGTCTCCGTGACTCACAAACACCTTTCTTCATTCCCATTCATTTCAATGGAGGAAACAAATCTCTTCCCCTTCCATTAGAAAGTTGTCCCTTCCATTAAAGTGTAGATTTGCACATCTAATGGACAGGATCCATAGCCCCCCCCCCCAGCTAAAGCATGAAAATGTAGAACTGGGGGGAATGTGCATTTGCAGATGTAATGGCTGTAGTTGGCGGAGGACAGAAGGCCCCGTTCTTGAGCATACCTCCACTATGGGTGTGTGATTCTTCTGTGCTCCCTTCCACTTAATATTGCTACCTTATTTAATACCTGTGCAGAGGACATGTTAAATATATATATATATGTACAGTATTTTGGATTAGGTCAAATTCGTAATCTTCTTCCTTCTGAACATCCTATGATTATGGCTTTTATATGTCTGTCAAGGTTCTCCTTATGACCTGGACCCCATGAGCAACTCCTTAAGGATCTCTTACTTCCTTAAGAGTCTCAGCTTCCTTCTTTTAAACTTCCCCTTCCCAGTAACATGGAGTTTAGGCTATAAATGTGGGGTGACTAACACTCTAGACACAGGGTTTAACCACAACAGTTTACTAGTAGATTTAAAGCAAATGAATTATAACTAAAGGAATTTACATGATAGAGCTGAGTGATACAAAAGGCATTAACAGTTGCAAAATGCAAGTTTCTTTACCCTATATGTCCTTAGACTTTTCTTGGCTGTGTCTTCCTGCTCACTCTTCAGATTCTGCTCTCACTTTAGGCTCTGGATGTGTCTCTCTACTCTTACTGGCTCTCTTGCTCTCTTTATGTACCCTCCTCCCTCAAAACCAAAACTACTGCTTCAAACCTGAAGAAATGAAAATGAGATTTAACCAGAGAAATGAAATTACTCCTTTCAGGGTTACCCCCTCCCAACAGAAAACTCCAGACTTCTAAGCCTGGCTGTTTTTTGCTTTGCCCTTGTAGGCCTCAAAACTTCACAATGTCATATAATGTAGGACATTTTATGTAGGCGCAATCTGGAAACTATTTGTGTTGTGATGCATTTGTGTTGTGTTGCATAAGAATTTCATTTCAGTTTGGTTTTGATGAGAATTCACAACATTGCCCATATTTGGGCCAAAAAGAACTTGAGCTTTTCAAAATGTGAGTGTGGGAGAAACCAAAACTGACAGATTCATTCATCCAGGACCAGGGCTTGGAGTACATTGCTCTTAAACATCTGGGTTTGACCCCAGTACATTCACCCATGTAAATGCTAGAATTGCCACCTCTTTTTTCTTACAGGCTCCTCATGACCAAGGTAAATGATTATACACTACTGCCAAGCTCAAGCATCCACATGTGTATTAGAAATCACTTGTGCCAGAATTATACAAATTTCAGAAGTTTTTACCTGCCCTATAATGAATAAAAAACTTTCTGAGGTGAGCCCTGGATCCCTTTAAGCAGCTTGCTATGCTCAAGACATAGCAGCTGGGTTCACACAACACACTAACCGATGATGGTTTATTTTCTGGAACAACCCATGATAGATTAGTGTGTTGTCTGTGGGATGTCCCCCCCACACACACAAAGTGGGTTATTTCCCCCCAAATAAGCCACCCTCACAACCCACAATCTGCAGTAAGGGTTATTTTAGCTAGGGTGGGTTAGTGTGTTGTCTGTCGTGTCAGCATGGGTTACGGAGATGGCCTGCAAGAGCGGCCAGAAATGCTGCTGCCACTCTGCTCCTCTGAAGCGATCTCTATTCCTGCCACAAAAGAACTGGGATACCTGCCCGGCTGGGCAGGAGGACTACAGGAGGAGGAGGAGGGTGTGTGAAAGAAATTAGTTTGCCTGATTATCTGATGCAAGTACAGTAGGTTATTTGCATAACCACCTACTCAGCATAGCTTGCCACCCACCATGGGTTAGCATGACATATGAACCCAGACAGTATCTCTAGAGGAGGATTTGTTTCAGGATCACATAAGTGTAAGAGTGATCTCCGAAAAATCTACTCTAAGCCAGGGAGAGGGGGTGAAATGCTGTCTTGTAAAAGTTGGACAGGTCAAATGGGTAGAGTTTGGGGCACTACCAGTTTGGAGTGGGCACACTAGCCCCCACAGAATTTGTTAAAACATCATCTGCACTTTCCCTGTTCTAAAAGGAAGCTCTCATTCTTTAAATGTAATCTACCATGGCACAAATGCAAAAGCTGGTGTTTCAGAATTCGTTTTTTTTTAAATCACAAATTTAAAAGCCTGGATTTTTTTTTTTATCTTACTACAAATATTGAAAGGGGGGGGTAAGAAAAAAAATACAGAAAACAGGCAATGACCAGTGTTTCTTGTACATTTCAAGTTATAAAAAGTATCAGCAAAAATGGCAATTCCAAAGGGGTTTCTCTATTTGTTTCTGTGGTTTTTTTCCCCCTTCAACTGATTTTTTTAAAAATAAAACTTAGCCTGCCCTCCCATAAAATTTTAAAAGTAGATAGACAGATAGATGATAGATAGATAATAGATAGATAGATAGATAGATAGATGAGAGAGAGAGAGAGAGAGAGGGAGAAATCCTAGATAGGGTCAATCAGTTTTTCAGGTAGACCAGTATGTCCACATATCCCACCCTGGCCATAACTCTGTTTCAACATATGATGGGAAATAGAGATAAAAGACCCTGATTTTTAAAAGTAATTTATCTCTCCTTCAGTAAGATAGCCAACGGCTAGAGAATCTGAATCTAGATGGGCTGAACCACCACATGCTATCCTCAGATCAATTTCTCTTTGACTGCTTTGCACACTAGTCCAAACTGGATCTCATCCAATTTCTCAATGCAATAGCCTGCAGAAGTGGAGCGCAACCCAAACAGAGGAAGAGATGTGCTGTTTTTAAATGCTTTTTTGTTGTTCTTCTCTGTGCTGTGAAACTGCCACTAAACAGAAGCTGTCATTTGCTTGTTTAGGACTCTTCAAAGGTAATGAATATCTAATTGCACTGAAAACCTGGGTTGAGTGTGCCTCTGTATAAATCAAATAAAGGAAACACATTATCTTCTCCTTTCTTCAGAAACCGATCTAACCCTTGTCATGATTTATTCAATGCAAATCTGGAGAAATGGCATCTTGGCAAAGAGAATTCAAAAAAAAGAAAGAAAGAAAGAGAAGAGAAGAGAAGAGAAGAGAAGAGAAGAGAAGAGAAGAGAAGAGAAGGCGACTGAGTGTAAGGTGTGTGTATGTACTTAAATCTAAGCAGAAGGACTATTTGGAAACCCTAAAAATGAATGTGCTTTACCTACAATCTATTATCAAACCACATGGGCTTATTGCAATTTAATAAGGGAGGGGACCCCTCACATTCTCTTCTCGGGATTAAAAGCTGGGTACTGGGTGGGACATCACCAGAAAGTACAAAAGAGAAAACATGTCCTTGGAACAGGTTGTTCGGTGTATGGCAGGGGTGGTCCCAGGCCAAGTTCCCATCTGAGACTCTGGAGTAAGATTCCAGCTGTGACCATGACCAAAGGCAGAGTGGGCATGGACAAAATGTGATTCTTACTGTTTTTAGGCCTACTCAGAAGTAAGCAGGACAAGCCTTGGCAAGTCTACTTAGTAGTAAGCAGGACTGAATTACTCAGCAGCACTTTCAAATAGCTTCTCCAATGCCAAGCTTCTGCATTTGTACTCAGAAGTAAGTGGGACAAGCCTCAAAAGTAAGCATAACTGAAACAGCACTTTCCTTCCCAGGCCCTGCACCTTCTCCCCACCGGGAAAAAGCTGTTATCTTCAATCAGCAGTTAATCAGAGATAAGAGCTTTCAACCCTTGATCACTGAGACTGGGAGACTTTTTCAGTGCTCAAGAGGGAAATGCTTTTCTCTGTCAGGAGAAGGGGCAAGGCCTGGGGCAAAAGCTGGTGGACTAGATGAGGAAACCCTGGGTTACCAATATTTGAAGATTACCAATATCTGGTGTATAGTATCTGGCTCCTTTTTTATATCTATGTTCTAAATAATGATAATAATGTAAAAAATGAATTATGCTAGGGAAAATTACTTACAAAAATGCATATATTAGGCAATACTATTGCATAGAAAAATATGTACATTAGGAGAAATGCTCACTACTATACTCCATATGGATTTTCATGCAAACTTATAACAAATATTGCAGTTGATGCTGAAATAGGGATGGCTGAACTCACCTGCAGCCACATCACATGCTGCTCACCAAACTCCCGCTGGGTATAGGGATGTACGAAAATCACTTACCTTTCGGGGATTATGCTGATGGTGCAGGGGGAGGCGTTCCGTCCCTCCCCTCGGAATCCTCGCCGGGGGGGGAGGAGATCCGTTCCTCCCCCCCCCGGAATCCTGGCCAGCCGGCTGTGCTCTGCAGTGATTCTGCAGAGCCGCCGGCCGGCTCCGCCAGCAGCCAGACATCCGGCCACTAGGGATGGCGGAGAATTTCTCCCAGAATCTTCGGGGGGCCGAGCGCCAATGCATTCGGCCCCCCGAAATGGCGGTGAAATCTCCCCCCCTGCCACCCCCGCCCCCCTGGGACGGGACTTACCTTTGGCGAATGTCCCTCCCGGCGGCAGGACCCGGCGGTGGTTTGGCGGCGTTTCATCACGGGCGGGGGCGGCGGCCGGTCTCCCGACCAGCTGCCGCCACCGCCATTAGAAAAAAAAAAAACTAAAGTAAAAAAAAACAACACACCCATGATAGGCTTGCCTATTTGCGTTGCCCTTATTTTCGTCATAGTCTACGTAAATCTTTACGTAGACTAGACGTGCCAAAATAAGGAATGCAAATGGCGGCACCCATGGGCCACCGCCATTTGCGTACGCTCTTTTTTTTTTTTTCAAAGTCATCCGTGATAGGCTACGTGACGATTTACGTAGCCTATCACGGCTGACTTTGGAAATCTAGCCGTGATAGGCTACGTAAATTGTCACGTAGCCTATCACGGGGTCTTTTTTTTTTTTTACTTTTTGTTTCACGGCCGGGGAGATGGGGCGCTTCTCCCTGGCCTGAATTTCGGCCGGGCAAGGCGGGAAGCCTCCCCCCCTTTGCCTGAACTTTGGGGGGAACAGTGAAGCGCCTCCCCCCCACCGTGAAGCCAAGCTGCGAAAAGGTAAGTGACTTTCGTACATCCCTACCAGCCGCTGGCTAGCAGGGATGCAAATGGCGGCGGCTGTAGCTGCCGCCGTTTGCTCCCTGCAGTCAGCCGAGATAGGCTACGTAAATGTTTACGTAGCCTATCACAGCTGATTAAAAAAAAAGAAATGCGCGCACGCAAATGGCGGCGCCCATGGGCGCCGCCATTTGTGTTCCTTATTTTGGCACGTCTTAGTCTATGTAAACATTTACGTAGACTAAGACGGCGAAAATAAGGGGAACACAAATAGCGTTATTTATTACGCAAATAAATACGTAAATGTTTACATAGACTAAGACGTGCCAAAATAAGGAACGCAAATGGTGGTGCCCATGGGTGCCGCCATTTGCCTACGTGCATTTTTGTTTTTGTTTTTAAGTCAGCCGTGATAGGCTACATAAAGATTTACGTAGCCTATCACGGTGCTTTTTTAAAATCTAGCCGTGATAGGCTACGTAAATCTTTACGTAGCCTATCATGTTTTTTATTTGTTTGTTTTTTTAAACCTGGAAATGGCGGCGGCCGCAGCCAGTCAGAAAACCGGCCGCCGCAGCCACCGCCGCTGACGAACCCCCGCCGGAGCCACCGCTGCAGCCGCCAGGAAGATCCGCCCCAGGTAAGTCCAGTCCCGGGGGGGTGGCGGGGGGGTGGCGGGCCATTCCACCACCGATTTCAGGGGGCCGAATGCGCTGGCATTCAGCCTCCCCGCGTTCCGTGGCGGAACTTTCGTACATCCCTAGCTGGCTACCCGACTAGGGATGGGGGAGAATTTCTCCCCGAAACTTCGGGGGGCCGAGTGCCAACTCATTCGGCCCCCTGAAATTCTCCGCCACCCCCCCCCCCGGGATGGGACTTACCTTTCACGAATGTCCCTCCCGGCGGACATTAAAAAAAATAAAACCACCCCCGTGATAGGCTACGTAACGATTAACGTGGCCTATCACGGCTAGATTTGCAAAGTCAGCCATGATAGGCTACATTAATCGTCACGTAGCCTATCATGGGTGACTTTGAAAAAAAAAAAAAAAGCATGTACGCAAATGGCGGCCCCCATAGGGAGCCGCCGTTTGCGTTCCTTATTTGGTCCCTGTAGTCTACGTAAAGATTTACGTAGACTACGGCGAAAATAAGGGCAACGCTCAAATAGCAAATCTAGCTGTGATAGGCCACGTTAATCGTTACGTAGCCTATCACGGGGGTGGGTTGTTTGTTTGTTTTTTTCGCGGCCAGGTAGACGGGGCACTTCTACCCAGCCTGACTTTCGCCAGCGAGGGATGGGGCGCCTCCCGCCCGGCCTGAATTTCGGCCGGGCGATGCAGGAAGCCTCCCCCCCTCGCATGAACTTCGGGGGGAGAAGCGAAGCACCTGCCCCCCACCGCGAAAAAAGCTGCGGGACAAGGTAAGTCCCTTTCGTACATCCCTATACCCGACCCTGTTCAGCATGTGGGGTGAGCCCCTGGATGGTCCAGAGACACCTAACAAGTGGCATGTGATGTCCCACTGCTCCAGCGGCTGCCATTTTGTGCCAAATAGCAGCTAGGCCTATTTCACAAATCTCCATCATTTTGCGCAAATGGCAGCCATAAATGGCTGTATTTATGGATCCTATTTGGGCGAAATGGGGATTTGTGGGAAGCTTAGCTGCCATTTTGGGCAAACTGGCAGCCACCGGAGTCCCCAACCCCTTGTTCTCTCCCTGCAAGTGTTGGCGGGTGGTGGGGGCAGGAGTTCTGGGTTCTATCCTTGCAAGGAAGGAGACCATGAGTGGTTGGCAAGTGGTGGCAGCAGCAGTTCCTGTTGCCACCTGCCAACCCCTGGTTCTCTATGGAAGAAGAGTGTGAGGGGTTGGCAGGTGGCAGAAAACCTGGCATCTGGGGGGCTGAGCCGACAAGAAGTCAGTGAGCGTTGAGCCCCAACCAGACACCCATGCCATCCCTATGCAGAAACAAAGTTAAGACTGGAAAAATTAGAAAATGGGGGGAAAAAAATGAAAGTTCATCTATCCCTAAGCCTCCCACAGGTGGTGGTTGTTTTTGCTAATGAAAAATAGGCACAAGAGGCAGCAACCTTGTATGGAGGACTGAAAAGTGGGGAGGAGCTGCTTTGAACTAGGGACTTCCAGCACATAGCTATGGGGAGGGATTGCTTAACCCTACAGACATTTTCCACTCCCAAATGCTCCCCAGTCATTCCCACCCCCAACCCCCTCTGCAAAGGAAAGGATACAAGGAACTGTATTGTATCCCTGCCGTTTGCATCCCTGCAGTCAGCCATGATAGGCTACATAAAGATTTACGTAGCCTATCACGGCTAGGTTTTTTAAAAAAGCCGTGATAGGCTATGTAAATGTTTACGTAGCCTATCACGGCTGACTTTAAAAAAACAAAACACGTGCGTATGCAAATGGCGGTGCCATTTGCGTACGCACGTTGTTTTTTTGTTTTTTTAAGTCAGCCATGATAGGCTACGTAAACATTTCTGTAGCCTATCATGGCTGACTGCAGGGATGCAAACGGTGGCGGCTACGGCTGCCGCCATTTGCGTCCCTGCTAGCCAGCGGCCGGATGTCCGGCTGCTGGCAGAGCTGGCCGGCAGCTCCGCAGAATCCCTGTGGAGCACAGCCGGCCAGCCAGGATTCCGGGGGGGGAGGAATGGAGCACCTCCCCCCCGGCGAGGATTCTGGGCGGAGGGACAGAATGCCTCCCCCCCAACCATAAACATAATTTGTGAAAGGTAAGTACCTTTCATACATCCCTACATTGATCACAGGGGTTTCTATATATGCCCTAACCCCAGTGCCAGCTTGTCTGGCAAAAGGGGGGGCATTGTGGGCAGGTGGGGTGAGAAGAGGCAGCTGCTGCCTATTGGATGCCCCCCCATGGCACCACCAGGCAGGGGAGGGGTCGGCAGAGCCCTCTTAAGCTCCGCACGCCCTCCCAAACCAACTCTCTCACTCTCGCAGCTCCCTCCCGCTCTCCCTTAAGCAGTGTGGGTTTTACCGGTTGCCCTTTTGAGGGCCATGTAGGAATTTTTGGCTCACAGTTCAATTGGCCTTCCACTGTGAGTCTTTTTGCCTACTTCACGCTGTTATTGGGGCTAGGGTGTGTCCGGTAGGCAAATATGGTCCAATCTCTCATAGGCCACGATTCAGTTGGTGGCTAGGATGGGCAAAAGCAGAAAGAGATTAGGGATGGTGTGCATGCAGAGGCACCTTATGGTGACAGGTGACGCCTGAGGCCCCCCGAATGGATTGTGCGGCTCGGTGGCGGAATAAAGGTTGCCTGGGAGACCAACCCTCCTCACTCACCCAGGTGTTGTGTGGCACCAGGAGGGGGTGACAGGGGAAGGTCTACCTCCCCCAGAAGGGGCAGTCCAGAGGCATGGCAAGATCGATGCCACCCGTCAGGCTGGGTGTGTTTTTGCCCAAGAAGTGCCAGCTAGCACAGTCAGCTGCCCGCCCTAGGTACCCCTTTGCAGATATTTTCAATAAATGTGGCCCAATTTTCAACCCAAGCCTTGTTGTTTGACTCTTCTTTGACCCATCTCCGCCCACAAATGAAATGCCAGTTTTGCAGGCAAACTATTTTCCTCATCATTTTTAAAGAGATCCCTAATGAAATATAATATTGTCTGTCCCAGGCCTGGAAAATACTGGGCCTTGCTGAGCCTTGTTACTCATGCAAGTTAGAATCCCATGGAGGTAGCGGAGGCTGGTGGCTCTGATTTTGGTGGGGCTGTGAATCCATTCTGGGTTTCAACCAGAACCAGGGAAAAAAACCTCTAAAGCAGCTATCCAAGCTGCTGAACCCTGTTACCAAAATAGGTTCAGCAACTTAGATAGCTACTTAAGAGTTCTGACCGAAACCCAGAATGGATTCACAGCCCCACTGAAATTGGAGCCACCAGCTTCCACTCTATGGAGGTAGACCGCAGGACTGTGCCTCCTGATTACAGCCTTCACAGTCCTCACCAGCTATGCTGTGTATGGAAAGTCTTCAAAACTATGTTGTTTTGTTGTATGAATGGTACTTACCTTTCACGAATTATGTTTATGGTTGGGGGGGAGGCATTCCGTCCCTCCCCCTGGAATCCTTGCCGGGGTGGAGGCGCTCCATTCCTCCCCCCCCCCCGGAATCCTGGCTGGCCGGCTGTGCTCAAATAGCAAATAGCGTTCAAATAGCAAATAGCGTTTGGTATAAGTCTACATAAAGATTTACTTGGACTACGGCGAAAATAAGGGCAACGCTATTTGCGTTGTCCTTATTTTCGCTGTAGTCTACATAAATCTTTACGTAGACTAAAGGGACCAAATAAGGAACGTGAATGGCGGCTCCCTATGGGGGCCGCCATTAGCCGTACGCCCTTTTTTTTTTTTAAGTCACCCGTGATAGGCTACATGACGATTAACGTAGCCTATCACGGCTGACTTTGCAAATCTATCCATGATAGGCTACGTTAATCGTTACGTAGCCTATCACAGGGGCATTTTTTTTTTGTTACTTTTCTTGTAATGGCAGCGGCGGCAGCCGAAAGACCGGCTGCCGCCCCCGCCCCTGACGAAGACCTGCTGAACCGCCGCCGGGACCCGCCGCTGGGAGGGACATTCATGAAAGGTAAGTCCCATCCCGGGGGGGGGGTGGGGGGCGGGGGGGCGGAGAATTTCTCCCCGAACAACCTTCGGAGGACCGAATGCGTTGGCACTCGGCCCCCTGAAGTTTCGGGGAGAAATTCTCCCCCATCCCTAGATTTCTCTGACATCCCTGGTCTATAGAAATCAAGGAATGTTGACCAGAAATTATTTTTGGTTCATGGTTCATCTCAAGAATTAGAATGCAATCCTATGCATGTTTAGAGAGAAAAAAAGTCCTACAACTCCCAACATTCCCCAGCTAATTATGCTGGGCTTTTTTCTGTCTAAACATGCATAGGATTGTGTCCTCAATTAGTGATACATAAACTTTTTTTCTTAACTGAAATTCTGAAGGCTACTTCTCAAAGACTCAAACCATGGTGCAAGAACATTATATTTCTTTAGAAAATTAATGTAGGGATTTGGTTCCAAGCAAGATCTATGAACTCCTAAACCCCTCCTGGAGTTTTGACATACACAGGTCAACCTGGGGAGCCAAATATGTGCTGCTGCTGCTGCTGCTACTTCTTCTTTTGGATCTCAGTTCTTTTTCACCCAGATCTACAATACTAGGTATCCAGGCAAAACTTTTGCATGTGGTGACTCATAAGTAGAGAGGTACAGATTGTGTAAAATCCATTCCATCTGTGTTCCATGGATTGTCAGGCACCATTAATTCCTTTGTCTGCCCATCATCAGAATTGGATTTTTTTTTTCTTGCTGAATTTGCAAAAATGTGCATTTGTGCAATTTCTAGGGATGGCGGAGAATTTCTCCCCGAATCTTCGGGGGGCCGAGCGCCAACGCATTCCTCCCCCGAAATTGGCGGTGAAATTGTCCGCCCACCGCCCCCCCCCGGGATGGGACTTATCTTTGGCGAATGTCCCTCCCGGCGGCGGGTCCCAGCAGCGGTTCGTCGGCCTTTCGTCAGGGGCGGGGTAGGGATGGCAGAGAATTTCTCCCCGAAAGTTCGGGGGGCCAAGCGCCAATGTGTTCGGCCCCCCGAACAAGTTTCGGGAAGAAATCCTCCGCCCCCCCCGCCCCCCGCCCCCCCCCGGGACAGGACTTACCTTCCCTGAATGTCCCTCCCGGCGGCGGGTCCGGCTGGCGGTTCGTCCGGTGTTCGAGCGGGGCGGGAGCGGCAGCCGGTCTTTCGACCGGCTGCCGCCCCCGCCATTGCAATGAAAGAAAAAAAAAAAAGTCCCCTGATAGGCTACGTGACGATTCACGTAGCCTATCACGGCAAGATTTGCAAAGTCAGCCGTGACAGGCTACGTGAATCGTCACGTAGCCTATCACGGGTGACTTTAAAAAAAAAAAAAAGTGTGTACGGATAATGGCGGCCCCCATAGGGAGCCGCCATTCCCCTTCCTTATTTGGTCGCTGTAGTCTACGTCAATGTTTACATAGACTACGGCGAAAATAAGGGCAACGCTATTTGCGTTGCCCTTATTTTCGCCGTAGTCTACGTAAACATTGACGTAGACTACAGCAACTAAATAAGGAACGCGAATGGCGGCTCCCTATGGGGGCCGCCATTCGCGTACGCGCTTTTTTTTTTTTTTTTTTAAGTCACCCGTGATAGGCTATGTGACGATTCACGTAGCCTATCACGGCTGACTTTCCAGATCTAGCCGTGATCAGGGGACGGTTTTTTTTGTTTTTTTTTTACTTTCGTGTTCGCGGCCGGGCGAGGCGGGAAGCCTCCTCCCCGGCCTGAATTTCGGCCAGGCGAGGCAGGAAGCCTCCCCCCCCGGCCTGAATTTCGGCCGGGCGAGGCGGGAAGCCTCCCCCCCCGGCCTGAACTTCGCGGGGGGAGCAGCGAAGCGCTCCCCCCCATCGCGAAAAAGCTGCGAGAAAAGGTAAGTGACTTTCGTTCACCCCTAGGGCGGGGGCGGCAGCCATTACAAAGTGTTAAGAAAAAAAAACCACCCCGTGATAGGCTACGTAACTATTAATGTAGCCTATCACAGCTAGATTTCCAAAGTCAGCCGTGATAGGCTACGTAAATCGTTATGTAGCCTATCATGGGTGACTTTGGGGAAAAAAAAGTGCGTACGCAAATGGCGGCGCCCATAGGGCACCGCCATTTGCGTACGCGCTTTTTTTTCAAAGTCACCCATGATAGGCTACGTAACGATTTACGTAGCCTATCACGGCTGACTTTGGAAATCTAGCCGTGATAGGCTATGTTAATCGTTACGTAGCCTATCACAGGGTTTTGTTTGTTTGTTTTTTTACACTTTGTTTCGCGGCCGGGGAGACAGGGTGCTTCTCCCCGGCCTGAATTTCAGCCAGGCGAGGTGGGAAGCCTCCCCACCGGCCTGAATTTCGGCCGGGCGAGGCGGGATGGCTCCCCCCCTTCGCCTGAACTTTGGGGGGAGAAGCGAAGCACCTCCCCCCCACCGCGAAGCACCCCTGCGAAAAGGTAAGTGACTTTCGTACATCCCTAGCAATTTCACAAGTGTGGAAGTGTGCAATTCCCCCCCCCCCATATGCATTTTCATGCTTTAGCCTATGGAGGAAATGCACATTTTTGGGTTTTTAATTGTTTTGTGGATTTTTCTATGATGAAATTTGCGCAAGATTCAGGAAAGTTAGAAAAACAATCTGCAAGTCTGTGGAATCCAACTGACGGGGGAAAGCTGGTCCACTGCAGAATTCCCTAGTCAGATTCATGAAAATCCAAAGCCATTTGATTCTGTTGTGGATTTCTCCAACATCCCTACTCACAGGAATACATAAGTGGAGTCTTTCTGGACCAGACTAAAGATCTATCTAGTACAACATCCTATGTCTCACGGTGGCCAGCCAGATGCATTAGCTCAACTTCACACTTGCACTAATGCACATTAGCAGAAGTGCAAATTGGCGCAAACCCCATCCAAAAAGTTAAAAAAAAAAAAGTCCGCAAGTCCTCATGACTTGGAAATAGGCAGTCTGCTGCAGAATCCAGAAGTCAGATTCATGGAAATCTGAACTCCTTTGAATCCTTTGTTAATTTCTCCAACATCCCTAGTCAGGTCCATATTCAAAGTGCTGATCAAATTGCTGTTGCATATTGACAGCACTGGTCTGTTTCTCATCATTATTCTTTATTCAAAACACTGTCTTATCAGTTTGCTATAGCATGGGGTGACGGATTGTTTCTCATACTTGTTCTTTATTCAAAGCGCTGACCAGTTTGCTATGGCATAACGTGCTTGGCTATTGCACATCTTCCATGATTACACAAAATAGAATCCCTTCCACAAAGGTAAAATCCCTTGCAAAAGAAGTTGCTCTTCCTTCCTTCCTTCCTTCCTTCCTTCCTTCCTTCCTTCCTTCCTTGCTTCCTTTTTATGGATCTATACTAACAGTTCATGGATCTATAATAGCAGTTCCAAAATCTGTGACTATCTCTGGGACATTCATCTGCAACTGCAAATATGCCGTTTTAACCTTGAGAAATGCCCTCACCCGGTGCCAGCTTGTCTGGCTAAAAGGGGGGGGGAATTGCGGGTGGGTGGGGTGACATGACGCAGGGGCCTTTGATTGGTGCACCCCAGTGGCACCACCATGCAAGGAGGGGCAGGCTGAGTTGCCTTAAACTCAACCCCCTTCTCAAACTCAGCTCTCTGGCTCAACGCAGCTAGAGAGAACTACAGCTCCGCCAGAAACGACGAAGGACAAGGAGACCGGTGTCGTCGCACACGCTGAGGGCCCCGGCTCTTGAGGCTGCAGTGCGCCCGCCCCCTCCTTTCTCCTCAGTCATGCCAAA
Organism: Heloderma suspectum; assembly: GCF_057233095.1. Taxonomy (NCBI): domain Eukaryota; kingdom Metazoa; phylum Chordata; class Lepidosauria; order Squamata; family Helodermatidae; genus Heloderma; species Heloderma suspectum. Next base: position 303,318,560 of record NC_139460.1, on the reverse strand, counting down.
GGGCTTTGGCCTGCTGGAGAACGGCTTCGTCCTCGTTCCAGCCGCCTGGACCCAGCGTGCTTCTGCGCGCCAAAATCTTCGCTTGGTGATATTGTTCGCCTCCCTCCCTCCTTCGCCGGCTCCTTTCCTCTCGCCTGCCCGTCCGCTCGGTCTCCTCGTGTACTCGCTCTCCTGCCCGCTCGCCCACCCACGCGCTCGCTCAACCCGCCCACCCGCTCGCTCGCTCACCCTGCCCGCATGCCCGCCCGCTTGCCTGATGGGCCCGCCGGCCGCTGGGCCTGCTCACGGCCCGCCTGCCGGCCTGTCTACCCGGCCGCCGGCCTCGCCGGCCTCTTCCTCCTCGCCTTGCCAGCCTCCCTGAGGTGTTGCTCCCGGCGGGAGGCGTCGGCGGGCAGGTGAGCGCAGTGCCGGTGTTTGCCAGCAGCAGCGCTCCAAGCGACGGTCTGACTGCCCCCCCCCACTGGTCAGCCGAGCCTGCCTGTTGGAGGGGTGCCTGGCTGCTGAGCCGAGTCGGGGCGTGTATATCACAGCCCGATTGGTCGCCTCCCCCTCCCACCCAATCAATCAATCAATAATAATAATAAAAAAAATAGGAAGAGCTGCGGCTCAGTGGTAGAGCACATGCTTGGCATGCGGAAGGCCCCAGGTTTAATCCCCAGCATCTCCAGGTAGGGCTACGAAAGAATCCTGCCTGAAACTTTGGAGATCTGCTGCTGCCAGTCTGTGTCAACAATTCTGTGCTAGATGGACCCAGGGTATGACTCAGTATAAGGCAGCTTCCTATGTTTGTATGAGAAGAAAGCTTTAATTAAATAAATAATAATATTAATAATAATAATAATAATAATAATAATTCATTAAATTATGATTATTAAATATTTAATTAATAAAATTGCGTAACAGCGGCAACTGCTTGTTTGGCGCCTCCCGTGACAGGGTGCCCTCGGCTGTGGGCGCCCACGCTCAAACGCAGCTCCATCACCTTTGGCTCCTTTTCCCTTGGAACCTCGGGGCGCAGCCATTGAGTGCGCACCTTCACTAAGTCTGCTATCTGTGCTCGGTCACTCCCTTGACTGCTAACTAAAACTTGGAATGTGGGAGGGAGGAAACTCGGTCAGCTGTTGGTCCTGGGAAAGAGGAGCGCACTCCTCTCCCAGGATCGACTGCTCTTCCTCAGCATTAGAACTACTCTGGGATTCCATGGGCTCAGTGTCCACCCTGACAGATAGCTTGCTTAATTCACCTCCTGCATCATGCCTCCTAAGAAGGGCCAGGGTGGTAAGAAAGGGAATGGGAGGGCCCCGCCCCCCCCTCCCCAAAGTCCGTTGCCAAGGCCGGATTCTGACTCTGAGGTGGACGCAGACCCGGTACTGGCATCAATTTTTCCTCATTTGGAAGCTGCTGAGCGTTCCTCGGGGATCCCTCCTCCCCCCCTGGCCAGGCACAAAAAATCCTCAGTGGTCCAGCACAAGCGAACACGACAGCAGACCCAACGCTCGTTGCTCCTTTCTATTTCAGATCGCCTGGACGCTATTGAGGCATCCACCTCCTCTTCATCGGCTCTTCCAGAAGGCTCACCGCCTTCAGCGGAGCTCCTCCCTTCTGCTTCCTCATCTTCCCTGGGCGCACAAGCAACAACCTCGTTTTTTTCCAGCTGGGGATCAGAGTGTGCCCACAATTGGTATAGCTCGTCTCTGGGTTCAGGGCACCTGGACACCACTGAGGCCTCCATCTCGCCTTCGCAGGTTCACCATGGCAGCACCCCACCACTGTAGGCAGTCTACCTCTCTGCGGCATCTCCGTCAGCAGTGATCCAAGCAACATCCTCCTCCTTGGGGTTTCGCCCAGGCGACACAGCACACCTGAAGGCGGTCCGCCCTCATGAGGCATCTCCATCAGGAGCAATGTAATTGGTATCACCTCCCTTGCTCCCGGGGACCCAGACACGGCTGCCCTGGATATGGTGAGATGACTGCACCTCACCCCAGTTGTTCAGACGAGTGACCCTTAGGGCTGTGGGGTTGCTGCCTTAGCTTACCTACCTGGGGGCGGCTGTCCCTCCCAATGTCATCTCCCTATATGACGCTCGGGCCGCCTGCAGCTCCGTCAGTTACACCCCAGTAACCCCAGCCGCTTAATGCATCATCTTACAGGGTTTTTTCCTGGATTAATTAGGATCCCTCGCCTGCCCCCGCCCATTTTGGACATCCATGTAAGGGGCATACCAGATCCCTACGCTAATCTGGCGAGTTGTATTGTCACCAGGGCTACTCCTTCTTGTAATGTCTTTCGCCCGAGGAGGTGTGCAAATGGCTTGTTTAGGCCTCTCGCAGGAGGGCCGCCATTGCCCTTCGCTGCGTAAGGACCTGTTTGACCAGGACCTTTCACTCCAATTTTGACTCCTTCCCAGCTGGGGTCGGCAACAGATCTGGCAGTGGCCACATTCACCAGGTGGTCTCCCGCACTGGCCCTCGGCCTGTGGCGGGTCCGCTGCTTCGCACTGCTATCTGTGGGATAGCACATGCCTGCGGTTGTGCACATGCCTGCACGGGTCTGGCCTGCGGTTCAGCGGGTATTCGAGCGGGGCGGGAGCGGCAGCCGCCATTGCAATAAAAGAAAAAAAAATGCCCCCTGATAGGCTACGTGACGATTAACGTAGCGTATCACGGCTAGATTTGCAAAGTCACCCATGATAGGGTATGTGACGATTGACGTAGCCTATCATGGCTGACTTTGCAGATCTAGCCGTGATAGGCTACGTGAATCGTCACGTAGCCTATCAGGGGGCGTTTTTTTTTTTTTTTAACTTTCTTGTTCGCGGCCGGGCGAGGTGGGAAGCCTCCTGCCCCCCGGCCTGAATTTCGGCCGGGCCGAGGCGGGAAGCCTCCCGCCCCCGGCCAGAACTTCACGGGGGGAGCAGCGAAGCGCCTCCCCCCCACCGTGAACATCCTTCGAGGACAGGTAAGTGACTTTCGTCCACCCCTACTCTCCGTACAGGAGCCGCCTGCGACAGAGCAGGGTGTGTGTGCCGCGCATTAGGCAAAACCTCAGCGATAGGATTCATGGCCCTTATCTATAGATCATTGGCCACAATTTCACGCCTCCATAAGGAACAACAGACTATTTGGGACCATAAGTTGCAAGCTGGCCATTTAGCCTTCCAGCCCACAAAGGTGGCTTTCACTGACTCCATGTCAGAATTTAGGTTTTGGCATGCAAGATAGTGTTGGGCACAGATGTTTGCCTGCATTAGTAAATTAACCACCCTCTCTCTCCAGATACCCCTTTCGGGCTCCAGGGGTAATGGCCCTCCATTTGAGCTTTCCAATAAGACGTTTCCCTGTTCCAAGTAGCAGCCCTAACGGAATGCAGGGTTGGTCTGGGCTCACAAGGCCGACTTGTCCCGGAGGGCCTTGATTTGCTGCAAGGTACAGGTCTGGCCCAAAGTAATCCATTTACATATTTGGTGATCAAATTGATTGGCATGGCAATGGCATGGCAGTGGCCCACAGCCAAAAGCAAGTCAATGGATTATGCTCTGGCGGCACCTTATGGGTTTTATGGCATGCCACGGGTCTGAGGAGGGGCTTCCATTTTTATCACTTCAACGGTTTGCTGTTGACTTAAGGGCAATTGTGTAGTTTCCCTTAATGTGCTTCTTCCTGAGACCAGCAGACTCATTGTACGCCGGTACGGGTGCTCTTACATGGGCACGTTTTGATGTCTGGAGCTTCATGAAGAGCTTGTATGTCTTCTTCAGAATTCAGCTTCTGTCACCCTGTCACATTAAGATCTAGTGGCTCCATAGACGTGGCATACGGTGGGAGTCCCCTCCTCACTCTGTCCCACCAAGTTTGTCAGTCCTCCGCAGGTCCAGGTGCTGCACATTGGAGGGAATGACTTTGGCTGTAAGCCAGGCGAGGACCTGATGGAACAGGCCTTGGTTGAGATACAGGTGGTCCGGCATACCTGGCCGGAAGTAGCCTATTGCAGCCCTCACTGCTCCCATGGATCAATGGGAAGGAATGGAATGACGTTGCCAGTGGCAGGGCACATTGGAAAGTGCACAGAGAAATGGCTTATTGCCAGGTGAATGAGGTGATGGATGCACCACCCGCCAGGGAATTCTGTGGACATGGAGGGAGCGTTACAGGTAGGATGGTGTCCGCCTGTCTCATTTAGTGAATAACATGTCTGTCTGATCTGCAAAGGGGCCTGCGGGAAGTTCTTCTGCGCAGGTGGGGGGAGTTTCACAAGCTCTAGGCTTGTGACTCCTGCGGCGGCTAGGACGGGCAAAACAGGAAAGTAGGGATGGTGTGCATGCAGAGGCACCTTATGGTGACAGGTTACGCCTGAGGGCCCCCCGAACGGGTTGTGTGGCTCGGCGGGGGGATAAGGGTTGCCTGGGAGACCAACCCTACTCACTCACCCAGGTGTTTCGCGGCACCGGGTTGGGGGTGACACCGGAAGGTCTACCTCCCCCAGAAGGGGCAGTCCGGAGGGATGGCGAGATCACCGCCACCCCTCAGGCTGGGTGTGTTTTCGCCCAAGAAGTGCCAGCTAGCCACTGACACAGTTAGATGCCCATCCTAGTTACCCCTTTGAAGCTATTTCAATAAATGTGGCCCAATTTTCAACCCACGCTTGTTGTCTGCGTCTTCTTTAACCCATCTCCACTCGCAAATGCCCTCACCCGGCGCCAGCTTGTCTGGCTAAAAGGGAGGGGCCATTGCGGGTGGGTGGGGTGACATGATGCAGGGGCCTTTGATTGGTGCACCCCAGTGGCACCACCATGCAAGAGGGGCAGGCTAAGTTGCCTTAAACTCAGCCCCCTTCTCAAACTCAGCTCTCTGGCTCAACGCAGCTCCCTCCCACCCTCCCCTAAGCAGTGTGGGTTTATTACCAGTTGCCCTTTGGGAATCATGTAGGAATTTTTTGGCTCACAGTTCGATTGGCCTATTACTGTGCATCTTTTTTGCCTACGTCACACTGTTTTGCGGGTCGAGTGTGTCCTGTAAGGGAATATGGTCTTTATCATCGGTCACATCCCAGTTGGCGGCTAGGATGGGCAAAACAGGAAAGTAGGGATGGTGTGCATGCAGAGGCACCTTATGGTGACAGGTGACGCCTGAGGGCCCCCTGAACGGGTTGTGCGGCTCGGCGGGGGGATAAGGGTTGCCTGGGAGACCAATCCTACTCACTCACCCAGGTGTTTTGCGGCACCGGGTTGGGGGTGACACCGGAAGGTCTACATCCCCCAGAAGGGGCAGTCCGGAGGGATGGCGAGATCACCGCCACCCCTCAGGCTAGGTATGTTTTCGCCCCAGAAGTGCCAGCTAGCCGCTGACACAGTTAGATGCCCATCCTAGTTACCCCTTTGCAGCTATTTCAATAAATGTGGCCCAATTTTCAACCCAAGCTTGTTGTCTGTGTCTTCTTTAACCCATCTCCGCTCGCAAATTAAAAGCACCATTATTTGTTCTGTCCCCAATACACAGATGTTTTAATGAATTATTGCCCACTTGAAGGGTTAAAGATTAGGCAAATGAAAAATATAGATCTGTAAATAAAATATAAAATCAAATTAGAAATAAATCCAATATTTTTTTTTCTTCAACACATTATCTAGTGTGACTATTATTTATGAACTTTAAAAGCTGGTTCATTCCTTCATCCATTACCCAGATGTGTTGTTTGGAAAGTTTGTCATGATGATAGCAGATCACCCTCTGTGGGGGTCAATATAATTCTCCAAAGTTGTTTCAATCATCACTTATTTCCCAGGCGTACTGCTTTTTGTTTTTGTTCGTTGTTGTTGTTGTTGTTGTTTTTAAAAAAATGCATGTAGGTCTCTGCCTGTTGAATCAAGTACAGAAAGGAAGGAAACTGTGATTTCTTCCATCTGTGCACCACACATTTTATGAATTTTATTACAAATCTATGTCAGCTTCAGGTGGAAGAATTCCCAGACTTGCCCTGAAGAAATTAGCATTGTCTGTTTTTGTAAATGTATTCAACCCATGCTTGTTTGTCATATGAACTCTACAAATATTATTTTCACTTTATTAAAAAAAATGCCCGACCAAAGTTGCAGAGCTAACTAGAAGATGGAAAGCCCATAAGCTGAATTGACATTGCCACCTGTACCCTTGCCATTCTGCTAATGAGCAATATTCCAGCTCTGGGCAAAAACGACTTGCCAGTGTGACAAGAGGATGAAAAATAGTTATGAGAAGGAGGGGGGGGAGCAAGAGAGAGAGGACCCTTCTTTGAGTGGTCCAGTCATTATTTCTTTTAGCAGAGAAAATGGCCTAAGGGTCTTGATTCAAATTTGTCTCCATAATAGGCAAGCTCCTCTACTAAGGGAACAGCCTCAAGACGCTTAACACAGATTAGCTACCTCTTGACACCACTGGAGAATTCCATTCTGCTCGTAGTGCTCAAGCAGGGTTGCAGAGACTTGGTCACCTCGTCATCTTTTAAAATGGTCCCAGGTGACCAGTTGAACCCCACACATACCCTGTTCTGCCTTCAGCCTTAAAGGCCTTGCTGATTCTCTACATTTAGATGGGAAAAGATAGTCTCAGTCCAGTCTACAGGCTCCAGAATGCAGTCTCCTGTGTTCTGGAGGATGGATGCTAGTATCTCATTGTTTCCACACTGGCTATTTTCTCTGGAATTAACACCCTTCATTCACTCAGTTATATTATGGAAAATCCAGATGGTGTCACTACTGGAGTGTTGCAAGCCAGGGTTTTCTATCTTCCAGTCTTTGTATAACTTAGTTTGTAATTATTATTTTTGTGGGCTGGGACTACAAATGTTGCAATCTGGAGTGTGGAAAAAGATATTCCACTGTCAGGTTCCCATCTGACCCAGACCCTGGAGAGACCTCTTCAAAGGTAGAGGGCTGGGCTTCCACACAAAAACAAAAGCAAAAAACCTTCCATAGCCACAGAAGGCCCGGAGGAACATGCAGCCAGGGATGGATGGACTTCCTTGCACCTGCCAGGTGCAGGCACTCACGAGTAGGGATAGTGGAGAATTCCACTGTCAGGGTGGACACTGAGCCCATAGAATCCCAGAGTAGTTCTGATTCTCAGGAAGAGCAGTCGCTCCTGGGAGGGGAGTGCGCTCCTCTTTCCCAGGACCAACAGCTGACGGAGATTCCTCCCACCAGCATTCCTAGTTTAGTTAGCAGTCCAGGGAGTGACCGAGCACAGATAGCAGACTTGGTGGATGCGCGACGCAGACGCAGAGAGAGGCGCCAGATGGAGGGCGCGGAAAGGAGGCTAAGTGCCAGGTTGGCGCACAAACAACGGCTGCACCCAGAGGCTCCATGGGAAAAGGGGAGGGACTCTCACTAGTCCTTAAGTTCAGGGGTCTGCCAGTAATTCCCTTTCAAACGGGGACCAACTGTTCCAACTTAGGGCATAGGTACTGTGCTGCTCAGATCTAGTTGCAAACGGTAGAGTTGTTAAGTTGTAAAAGAAGAATAAAGCTTTGAAAGGAATCCCTTTGTCTGTGTCTGGACTTGGCTACTGGATTAGACTGAGAGAGGCCTCCAAGGAGCCCTTGACATCCACCACGGATTCCAGTAAGGCCGAATGCACTGGCATTCAGCCCCCCAGAATCCGTGGCAGAATGGCCTCTTGCCCCCCTGCCCGCCTCGTGGAACCCCCCAGGACGGCACTTACTGGGGCGGATGCAGCAGCAGCTTCGGCGGCGGGTGCAGCGGCGACGGAAGGTGTGGCGGCAGGGGCAGAAGGGGTGGTGGTGGAAGGGGTGGCAGTGGGGGCAGCGGGGGCAGCGGTGGGGGTGGCAGGTACGGTGGCGGGGGCGGCAGGTGCGGGGGCAGTGGGTGCGGCGGAAGGTGCAGCTGAGTGTGTCATTCTGTCCTAAGAAGAGGTCTTGATTTGGGAAATCTAGATCCCAGGAACACAAATCTAGACCCCAGCTGGTGGGTGGTGCTGGAGCCTGGAGGAGAAGTGAGTTATGGGAGGAAACAGACCCTCCTTCTGTCCACCACTTCTCATCACCAGTAGTGAGTGGAGCCAGGCTTCTCAGGGATGTGGCTCTGGCACTTTTTGATTAGCAGGGTGCTGATGACACCTGCCACCCCCCTTCAGAATTCTCTGTCCCCTCTGAGCTTAGCTGCAATCCTCACAGTAGTTGAAAAAGAATGGATTTTCCCAGAAACAACGTATTGTTCCATGTTATAATGCAGAGTATTTAGTGGTAGCTTGGTCTTGAATGGGCAATTGACCCATTAGGTTTACAAAAGACCTGCTCCTGGGTAGGGATGGCATAGGCGCCTGATTCCGTCTGGGAATCCAGCAACCCCCCCTGCACCCCCGAGCTCCGATCACCAAGCCCCTACCCCCACTCACCCCCTGCCCACGCTCAGCGAGTGGCCCACGCTCACCCCGGTGACCTCTTTGAGCTGCTTTGATAAATAAAATGCTAACTGCAGAGCTTGACAAGGCCACTGGGGTGAATGAGGGCTGCTCGCAGAGTGCAAAAGGGGCATGAGCAGGGGCAGGGGCTGGGCAGGTGCCCAGAGAACCCAGACGGGGGTGGGTTTGCACATCCTGGGGGAGAGGAAAGGTCCAAGAACTGTTTTGTTGATATGGATCAACACCTCTGCCTGCAATTTTGAATGTTCCCCAGCGGCGTGGCTATTGGCACTTTCATGAAGAGTGCCTGCCCTTCAAAATTTGCCTCGGTACCACTGCTCACTGCTTCCCCACTATAAATCTCTACCATACTCCACCACTTTGTGGAGAAAGATCTGCAGCTGGGATGACATGATGAGAGATGAAAGTGGACTATATAGTTTCATCCTAAGTAGAGTTCTTGGATCGATACACAGGTCTTGGATTTACCACTTTGAAGCCTTGGAACACTTTGGAAATACGACAGAAGCATCTGTCTCCTCTGTACTTTATTTTCTGTTTGCGTTCTTAATGGCTATTTTGGAAAATGAAGACAGAGCAAAATACAACTTATATTGTTCCCTTATTAAAGAGTAGAGTTTCCCCACATATTGTTTCCTTCTGCACAGTACTCAGGATGTAGGTGGCTGCGTTCTACTGGTAAATATTTAATGCAGCAAGTCATGATGTTCTGGCATGGTGTCATCGTTTGCTTGCTTCTGTAAATGCATAACCTTTACACTCAGAAGCAGTAAATGGAAGGGAAGAACATAACAGAGGCAGGCCAACTCCCAGTGAAGATACGTGCATTGCCAGCAAACACCTGTACTTCCCCCTCTTGCTGCCAAAACCGTGGAGTAATTTCTAATATTATTAGTTTACTAGTCATGATTCTGGCACAGCTGGGTGGTGCTTTGGCCAGCTGTACATGCACTTCTAGGCAATAGTAAGTTATTCAGTCGGCATAAAGGGCATCTGTTATATCTCATATCTGTTTTGAAAGAAAAAAATACCAGTGAAGGAAAGTACTGAGCTTGAAGCATATTATGCCCTTACAATGTATACATGGAACATCCTTAATACTTAAAGCTTTTCCATACGTTGGACTCATTAGGGAATAATACTAAATTATCATTATGTCTTATGTGAATGGGCTTTTGGCTTGTGCACTCCACCCTCCTCTCTTTTCCCCCAGGACAGCCTCAAAAAGATTGGAAGCTTTTGCTTCCATTTTTAACTAAGGGTGCAATCCTATTCAGATAGGCAGCTGCCTCTGAACTCGGAGGTGACCACCTATCCAATGCAGGGCAGGGGAAGCATGTGGGGGTATTGTTCCCTCCACCCTCCTCCTGCCCTGCATTTTCAGCTAGACAGCCAATTGCAGCTGTCTAGCTGCAGGAGGGCTGAACGGGGGAGGAGGCTGCTATACAACACATTGGATGTCTTGTACAGGCCTTTCCACCGTCCCTGCCCCGGAATGCCTCCCAGAATGCCCCTTTTCAGCCGCTCCACACTCCTCTTGCGAGCATGGAGGATGGGGCTGTTCCACACTGCCTCCAAGGCAGCATGGAAGTGGGGGAGGTTGGTTCCTGGAAAACAAGATATCCTATGGCTGTCTAGCCACTATCTAGCGGCCATAGGATTGCTCTCTAACTGTAGTTTAGCATTATGTCCAAATCTGGATGAAGTGTTTTGATAATTTATTTATTTTTACTAAACCATGATTTATAAAACTGGCTTGTTCCCATAAACCATAGTTAAGGTTAAGCACAGTTTAGGTTTCAGAAGTAATACCAACAACAACATGTTAATTGCTTTTAGCCATAGGCCATTGCAATGGAGCACAACAGAGCAATGTCCATCAAAATGGAAACAAATGAGAGATGACAGGGAGGGGTTATGCGTGAGATTTAAACATTACAAATAAAATACACCTTAAAACATCCACTAAAATAGAAACCTGGATCATGTTAAAATTGTTCACAAAATCTAGCTATAGAATCAACATTCATATAAGTACTAGCATAAATGTGAAATAAGGAAACACATGAAACTTAAAAATACTCAAAAATAAAATGAAATATAAAACTTGTTAAAATTCCTCACGAGGTAGACTTATCAGATCATTAAATCTCCCTTATGGATTGCTGCCATTATTAGATGCTAGCTTGGCCATCCGCTACAATGTGACACAAGTGAGACAAGAAACATTCTCTAGGACAGGTATACAGTGGACAGCACAATACATAGTGTACTAAATCCTCCACACAACTGTTCCCACATATACAAAGTCTCTGATTAATGGGGATATGAGAGTACCTGCCATCCAAATAAGCAAATGGCATCTGTTGTAAAGGCCTTCCACAAGAGTGGATAGGTAATAGTTGTTAGGTATTTAGACACTGGTAGTCTTTTTTAATGGCAGCAAACCATCGTCAAGAGTGGTTATTATTAATAATCTCCCTATCAAGGAAATTATGGACTTTTTCAATTTCTTGGTTAAAGCTGGGCTGAAAGCCAGACAAAGCTGCAGAACCTATGGAGATTGAGTACAGATTTATTCTTATCTGACAGGTCTTTGCCCATCCCACCTCTCTCAGTTGTTCATATCAATATTTCTTAGGGAGTCTAGAATCCACCATTTCATTCAGTCTGCACCAATATCATATCATACTTTTGTTAACTTTAGATTCAATAGAGGGCAGACCAGACTCTGCTCTCAGCAGGGCTGCTGGCATGCCTGGTGGTAAACCAAGTATTTTCCTTATAAAACCATTTTGGAGTATTTCCAATGGGGCAATATTCTAGGGATGGGGGAGAATTTCTCCCCGAAACTACGGGGGGCCGAGTGCCAACGTGTTCGGCCCCCCAAAGTAGTTTCGGGGAGAAATTCTCTGCACCCCCCCTCCCGGGAATGTCCCTCCCGGCGGCGGGTCCCGGCGGCGGTTCGTCAGGTCTTCGACAGGGGCAGAGGCGGCAGCCGGTCTTTTGACCGGCTGCCGCCACCGCCATTCCAATAAAAGTAAAAAAAACCAAACGCCCCCATAATAGGCTACGTGACGATTAACGTAGCCTATCATGGCTGACTTTGCATATCTAGCCGTGATAGGCTACGTTAATTGTCACATAGCCTATCACAGGGGTGTTTCTTTTTTTAATTTATTTCGCGGCCGGGCGAGGCAAGGCGCCTCCTCCCCAGCCTGAATTTTGGCCGGGTGAGGCAGGAAGCCTCCCCCCCCGGCCTGAACTTCGGGGGGAGCAGCGAAGCGCCTCCCCCCCACCACAAAGCAAGCTGCGAGACCAGGTAAGTGGCTTTCGTGCACTCCTACAATATTCCCTTCACCCCAGATCTCAGCTCCATAGCACATTTGAGGGACTACTTTCCCAAAAAATATTTTTAGGACTGGCTCTACTAGTTGACCATCCCTGGAGAAAATTTTTTTTCAGGATCTGTAGTATGGATCTGGATATTGTCAATTTGATTGCAGCATAGTGTGTTTTCCAGTTAATTCTTTCATTAAAATAGATATCCAGATATTTGAATGAGCTATATTGCTCAATAGGATGGCCATCCATTGTCCATTTGTGCTTTTTGTTTCCTTTCCCCACAACCACTATCTTGGTTTTAGAGTAATTAATACTAAGATATTCATTTCCACAAAAAGAGCTAAACGTGACTAGCATGTGTCTCAAACCTATCTGGTTAAATGACAGGAGGACTACGTCATCCACATACATCAGAATTGGGACCTTGTTTGATTCAGTTGGGTGGGGGAAGGTTGGGGATTCCATTTCTTGCACTAAGTTATATTAACAAAGAAGGTAAATAAGAAAGGAGCCAAAATACAGCCCCAACGGACTCCCTGGCCAACTTTAATGTCTTCTGTAAGGTGACCATTTAATCCCACTTTTTTGTGGGATTGTTTTAATTAACCAAAGAAGTCTTGCATCAGTGTTGGAATTGGTGAGCTTTTTCCACAAACGGGCCCTATTTACTGTGTCAAATGCAGAAATTAAGTCAATGATGGCTGCGTATAATTTTTTTTGAAGGTCCTTGTAAGATTTTTTTGATTAAGGACCAAGCATTGATCTATTGTGCTGTGGCATTTACGAAAACCTGCTTATGTTTCATTAATTACCTTATTTGCTTCTTCCCAAGCCATTACTTTCCATACCAAGTGTTTAGAGTATAACTTTGAAACTACATTCAAAAGGCTTATTGGTCTATAATTTTTTGGGTCATGGATATTTCCATTTTTAAATATAGGAATAATCATGCTAGAGGGCCAACCGTGGGGTAGAATGCCTGTTGTACTGATATATGTGAAAAGTCTGGAGAGTATTAGGGATGGCGGAGAATTTCTCCATGAATCTCCAGGAGGCCGAATGCCAACGCATTCGGCCCCCCGAAATTGGTGGTGAAATTCTCCGCTGGCCCCCTGCCCCCCCGGGATGGGACTTACCTCGTGCGAATGTCCCTCTCGGCGGTGGGTCCCAGCGGCGTTTCGGCAGCATTTCAGCGGGGGCGGCGGTGGCAGCCGGTCTTCTGACCGGCTGCTGCCACCGCCATTGCAAAATAAAAAAGGAAAGTAAAAAAAAAACACCACACCCGTGATAGGCAACGTAACGATTTATAGGCTAGATTTCCAAAGTCAGCCATGATAGGCTACGTAAATCGTCATGTAGCCTATCACGGGTGACTTTGGGGGGGAAAAAAAGCACGTACACAAATGGGGGCGCCGATGGGGCACCGCCATTTGCGTTCCTTAGTTTGGCACGTCTAGTCTACGTAAAGATTTACGTAGACTACGGTGAAAATAAGGGCAACGCAAATAACATTCCCTTATTTTTGCTGTAGTCTACGTAAATCTTTACGTAGACTAGACGTGCCAAACTAAGGAACGCAAATGGCGGCGTCCATGGGCTCCGCCATTTGCGTACGTGCTTTTTTTTTTTTTTCAAAGTCACCCGTGATAGGCTACATGATGATTTACATAGCCTATCATGGCTGACTTGGGAAATTTAGCCGTGATAGGCTATGTAAATCGTTACGTAGCCTATCACGGGTGTTTTTTTTTTTACTTTACTTTTTTTTTCGTGGCTGGGTAGACAGGGCGCTCCTCCCTGGCCTGAATTTCGTCGGCGAGGGATGGGGTGCCTCCCCCCTGGCCTGAATTTCAGCCGGGTGAGGCGGGGCGCCTCCCCCCCTCGCCTGAACTTCGGGGGGAGAACCGAAGCGCCTTCCCCCCACTGCGAAGCAAGCTGCGGGACCAGGTAAGTCCCTTTCGTCCATCCCTAGAGAGTATAGGAGCCCACCATTTAGGGGTGATCTTATATATCTCCGGTGGTAATATATCACCACCTGGTGCTTTCCCTTTAGTTAGTGCTGCACTATCTTCCAGCACCTCCTCTGTTGTCACTGGTTGCCACTGGGGAAGAACCTGATTATAGGGATGTTGGAGAATTTCTCCACGAATCTCTGGGAGGCCAAATGCCAACGCATTCGGCCCCCCCAAATTGGTGGAGAAATGGTCCGCCACCCCCCCCACCCCCCGGGATGGGACTTACCTTTGCTGAATGTCCGTGGCGGTGGTGGCTCCCGGCGGTGGTTTGGCAGCGGCGGCGGCGGCAGCCGGTCTTCCGACCGGCTGCTGCCGCCGCCATTTCAAAGTAAAAAAAAACAGCAACAACAAACGTGATAGGCTACATAAAGGTTTACGTAGCCTATCATGGCTAGATTTTCAAAAAGCACTGTGATAGGCTACGTAAATGTTTACATAGCCTATCACGGCTGACTTTGGGGGGGGGGAAAAAGCACGTACTCAAATTTGCGTTCCTTATTTGGGCACGTGTAGTCTACATAAACATTTACGTAGACTACGGTGAAAATAAGGGCAACGCTATAAGGGCAATTCTCTGCCATCCCTATTTTAGCCTATGTAAATATTTACGTAAGCTATTATGGCGGGGGGGGGGAAAGGAATGTAAATAGCATTCACTACGCTATTTGCGTTCCCCTTTTTTTTTCGCCGTAATAGCTTATGTAAATATTTACATAGGCTAAAACAGTGAAAAAAAGGGAACGCAAATGGCAGCCACCGTAGCTGTAGCCACCGCCATTTGCGTATGCCGTATTTTTTGGGGGGCATGCCGTGATAGGCTACGTAAGTATTTACGTAGCCTATCACAGCTATGATGAGGAAGCGAGTGGCCATCCGCAATTCGCAAGTCAGCACAGATGGCAGAAGGTAAGTGCTCTTTTTCATGCGCCTTTCGTGAGGGGCTTCGTTCCGCCACGGATTTCGGGGGGCCGAATGCACTGGCATTCGGCCTCACTGAGATCCATGTCAGAATTATCTGACATACCTACAGGTAAGTGGTTGGATATTACTCTTTATGGTACGGGCATTTGGTACATGGGCTCTTAAAGCTAGGGATGTATGAAAGTCACTTACCTTTTGCAGCTTGGATTCACGGTCGGGGGGAGGTGCTCCATCCCTCCCCCCGGAATCCTCCCTGGGCCGGCTCTGCTCCACGGTGGCTCCGCGGAGACACCGGCCAGGGCTGTCTGCAGCCAGAGTTCCAGCCCCGGACAGGCTGCTGCAGACGCAAATGGCGGCCGCTGTAGCGGCCACCATTTGCATCCTGCGAAGCTGCCGTGATAGGCTACATAAGTATTTACATAGCCTAACATGGCAAGCAAAAAAAAATAAAAACAGCGAACGCAAATGGCGGCAGCTATGGCGGCTGCCATTTGCGTTCCCTATTTTTCCCCATTTTAGCCTATGTAAATATTTACGTAGGCTATTATGGTGAAACAAGGGGGAACACAAATAGCGTAGTGGGCACCATTTGCATTCCTTCCCCTCCCCCCCTGTTTTAGCCTACATAAATATTTACATAGGCTATTATGGCAGGGAAAAAAGGAATGCAAATAGCGCCCACTACGCTATTTGCAGTCCCCCTTTTTTTCGCTGTAATAGCCTATGTAAATATTTACGTAGGCTAAAACGGCTAAAAATAGGGAATGAAAATGGCAGCTGCCTTAGCCGCTGCCATTTGCATACGCCGTGTTTTTTTTGGCTTGCCGTGATAGGCTACGTAAATACTTGCGTAGCCTATCACGGCCTCTGCAGGGATGCAAAAGGCATCCCTGCATTAGCCATGATAGGCTACATAAGTATTTACGTAGCCTATCACAGCTATGATGAAGAAGCAAATGGCGGCCACAGGGCAGCTGCCATTTGCAAGTCAGCGCAGACGGCAGCAGGTAAGTGCTCCATTTCGCGCGCCTTTCATGGGTTGGGGGAGCGGGGGCTTCATTCCGCCATGGATTTCGGGTGGCCAAATGCATTGGCATTCGCCCTCACCGAGATCCATGGAGGAATTCTCTGACATCCCTACTTAAAGTGAGGCTATTTTCTGGTGGAGCTCTATGATATTTTCTTCCCTTTCCAGGCATAGGTGCCTAAAATTACATAGTTTTTCTCTTAGAAGAATGGAGCCAATTTCCTCATCCATCTGAATTGACCATTTAAGTCATTTCCCGCCAACAACAGTACCTTCCACCGGATTAGGGCACATTGTAAGATGACAAGAGGGCAGTGATACTGTCAATATGAGGGGCAGATGGTCACTTTCAGCTCTATTTTCTATTGTTAGATGTAGAACATGGTACCAGAGAGATGTGAGACTGGTCTTAGTCTACCACACTGGCACGCCTGTCTGATAAATAGGTGAGATAACCCTTAGAATTATTCTTGGGCTTCCATTTACAGCAAAAATAGCTGATATTTGTATATTACATGAAACAATGCCTGACCAGCCTTATTGACCTTTTTGTCCTGTGATGACCATATCTGAGTAGAAAACTCCTCAATATCCAATTTCTTTACCTTTTTCCAGAGTTTGACAATCAGCGCCCATCCAGGCATTAAAATCCCCACATAGAATGAGCAATGCTTTTGGGTAGTCTAATGAGATGTTATATAAAGTCTTATCCAATTTGTTCGAACCATCTCTAGATAAAAGGGTATAATGAGGGGGGATATAGATATGTAAGCAGATAAATCTGCCTATATGAGAATTATCGAGGAGAGTGACCTGGATAAAGTTATTTGTATACTTGTCCAGGATCGCTGCTTCCATATCTAATTCAACTGAAACTAATAGTGTAAGCCCTCGACTTCCCAGACCAAATTTCTGAACTTTAAATACTGGAACTTCTAGTGATTTATAACCCTATACAAGAACAGAATTAGCCTCCAATAACCATGTTTCTTGGATGGTGGTAATATCAAAGGTTTGGATGAATTGCAAAAATTCAAAGTCCATGAGTTTATTTCTCCATCCTGCTACATTCCAAGAGAGGATCTGAAGGGTGGAATTAGGATGAGAAATACCTGGAGGGCCTAGTCAATCATTTAGTGTGCTAAGTGGGGAAAAGTGGTTTGATAGAGAGAATGGATAATGCCTTTACATTTTGAATTCATATGTCGCTGACTGTCTTTCTTTATGAATAGAAGCTCAGATGGGGCCCTTAATTTTGAACTTTCATGTAGGCTCCCTGATCCATTTCTCTGAGTCAGTGGCTGTTTGCTTTCTGAGTTTCCATGCTCATGCAGGCTGTTTGGGAATCCTGAGAGTCTCATGCGAGGGTTCCGGATTGATATGTTATTAGGGAAAGTCAATGGGAAGTTTCTCCTCCCCTCCTTGAGGTCCTGAGTTGTAGTTCTGAGAACCTCCTTAAATTCCAGAGGGGACTTTGGGCCTGAGTTTAGAGACTTTCTGCTAAGACAGGTAAAGGCTAATAAAGGCATAGGTTGAATGGGGCCAACTTCTATCAGTAAATTATGTAATTTAGAATATGACATTTCCTGAAGTTTCAGGCAAACTTTGGGGTTACTAAAGCCCAGTTCAACACTCCTATATAATCCATTTGAATAATATACATTTAACAACACAACTTCTTCCCATTAGGTGGACTCCTGGAAAACAATATAGGTCTCTTAACAGTGTTTGCTTGCCGATGAAGGAGCCCTGTGAGTTCTTTCCTCTGCAGTTATGGAAGATTAAGATTAAAGGTTTCTTTTCTGGCTCTGGAGAGCTTGATTCTGGGCTGCTTCCGGTGGTAGGGAGGAATTGAGGAACAGCTGGGTTGTCAAGAAGTTTGTTTTGCATGGATGTATCTTTAGAATTACAGGAATCCTTGTTGTCTAAAGAAATTTTGGACCTGCCTGAGTTTTCACTGAGTTCATCCAAAGTCCACATGGTCTCCTCCAGCAGCTGACTGGTAGTGTTATCAACCCAGGAGCTATCTGCATTCATAGCTTTCCCTAATAAGTTCTAATTATCTCCTTGGCTTTCCCTGGGTGAGGAGACAACTGTTGGAGATAGCTAGGGATGTCAGAGAATTCTGCACAAATTTTAAATGGGATCGAATTCTGACAAATCTGGTCCACGGAATCCTCCTCGGAATGGAGCAGCCCGGTTAACCCAGACCGGAGCTCATGCAGACCCTTTTTTTTTTTTTTGGTCCACCGAATGGCAGATTTTATGAAAATAATTACAAAAAGAAATCTGTAAATCGGAAATGGAAGAAGAACACGAATGGCTTTACCCTTTTTAAGAGGCATTTTCCCTGTGACCCGAGGCTTTCTTTCACTGGGGCTGAGTCGCGAAGTCCAGGAAAATCCTCCATCTTTTCTGTTTATTGTCTATGGAGGTGAGGTGAGGTGAGGTCAGGTCAGGTCCGGTGAGGTCCGGTGAGGTGAGGTCAGGTCTGGTGAGGTCAGGACAGGTCCAGTGAGGTCAGGACAAGTCCAGTCAGGTCAGGTGACTGGAAGTTACATGGGGAATCCACGAAGGACTTTACCCTTTTAACAAAAATAAATAGGCATTTTCCCTATGACCTGAGGCTTATGGAGACCGATGACGGGTGCGCAGAAAGGATTTTTCAGCAGTACTTACAGAATTATTTATGTAAGTTCGTGGAGCCGGGGAAAAAATGGGGGAATCCAGGGCATGTGGATGGCGGAACGGGGCGGCCCTCAGCTCTGCGGAACCCTCACAGAGAGGAACCGTTCTGCACGGATTCCGGGGTGGAGGAACGGATCGCCTCCTCCCCCTGCGGATTCCCCACTATAATGGATGGTGGGGAATCCATACATCCCTAGAGTTAGGACATCATTAAAGATGTTTGCAGGTGGAAAATTACTTGCAGTCTGAATTGAAGATTGTAAAAGATCTCCACAACTAGCGGAGGACTTTCTGCTATTTTCTCGCTCATCCATATTCTCCTCCATATTTAAAAAAATTGTGTGTGTGTGGGGGGGGGGAATGTCATTATACCAGATTCTATCAGTCCACATACAGCAGAGATGGAGGCTTCCAGTCCAGATATTTTTTGTTTAAGTTGGGTTATTCCACTGAAGATTTGTTCAGCAAGTGCAACAGTCAAAAAACAGTGATCCCCTAAAAAAGATAAGGGACTTGTGTTAGACTCAGCTGAGCTATTAGAATGTTGGAACTCAACATCTGGCTGACTAGAATCAGGAGCAGAGGAGCCACCCTTGAGTGTGTTCCCATCATCATTTATAGGAGTTATTTGATATGGTGGAGACTCCAGCTGGGGTAGATGCTGAAACAGAGTACTGGTTTCCTGGGAATTCACATCAAAAGCAGAAAAGTCCTCTGGGTCCCCTTCCTCCAGATCACCTACCCAAATCCCTGCTTCTTCTCAGCTTTCCTCCATAGGAGCACCTTGAATCAGTGGGATAAAAAAACCCTTTATTGATTTTTGAGTCTGAGGCTTGCTAATGTTGCCTTGGGAGATTTTAAGAAGCCAATGTTGTTTCCTTGTCAAGAGCATTATGATAATTTATGGTCAGTTAGAAATCGATTAATAATCAGATAAAAAAAATATTAATAATAATTCCGAGTCCCAGAATTTAAAGTTCTTTCTGGAACTGAAGTTTCTTAAAATTCTCAGCAACAACCAAAGGAATAGAGCTTTCTGTCAGCCTTCCATTTCCTTTAGAAATCACACTTGGTTCAGATGTAAAGCTAAACTGCAGCTAATTGAACGTAGAAGCAAAAGTTCCTGATCTCCTTCTTGTGGCCATGCTGGAAGAGAGGAGGGGAGTGCACAAACCTGAGGGTCAGTCATGTAATGCTAAGCAAGGGGTGTGGAACTTTAGGCCCAGCAGCCAGATCTGGCCCTTTGGATGTCCCAATGTAATAGGAAGCAGTGAGACACTGGAGGACCGGGCAGGAATGCTGTGCCATGGAGAGATTCACAGGACTCCCTATTCCTGTCCAGCTGTCTCTCCCTCCAAAACAAATTCTGCTTCTTACTCCCCTTGTGGCACCAACTGCCCACCTATGTTTTACAAAAAGTTCTTTTTGAAGAAGACTTCAGTACGCATACATCCAAATTAAGTGTGAAGGGACGTTCAGCCAGATGCTGGCTGGGGAATGCTGAGAGTTGTATGGCTTCTTTTTCTGTCTAATCATTCATAGGATTCCACTCTAAAATGTATAATGTAATAGAAGGAAGGTCAAAGAGTAGATCTGGTTTACTTATAGATCTCTGGGCAATTTGCCGTAGATTGCCAAGGATTTCTGACTACAAATGATTTAATAATTGCAGCAACAAAATGACTCCCCCCCCCCTAAATTACAATGTTGAAATTAAGAAAGCTTGGGGTAACCTAGGGTGGATTTTGATTTTATAGGACTATGGGTTCAGTACAGTTCTAATACTCAAAACAAAAACAACGTTCTATCAGTCTTTGGTTGGTGGATCTCAGGGTTATAACAAAAGAAACAAAAACTAAATAGACCCTTCAAGCCTGAGGTCTGTCCATGCCTGATGTGGAAAGATATAACATGATTAAAAGAGAAGCCATTACTATTTAATCTTGTGTACATTTGGAAGCAGAGGTGGATCTCACAGTGGCCATAAAAAAACCAATATGAATCTCCAGACTTCCTTCGGTTTGCATGGCATGATCCTATGTGAGAAATATCATTAGTTGTGTAGGGATTATTTTAGCACTTCTCAAAATTCCTTGGGCAAATAAAATTCAGTGGCAACTAGGGATGGGGGAGAAATTTGTTTGGTTCACATTTTAAATGGGACTTAGCAATACGTGAACCAAAATTTAGTTTTCCTTGGAAATTTGCTCTTCTCTGAAGTTTTCAGTGGAATTCTCCTATCAAAAAGTACATACAAAAATGCATGTATTAGGGGAAAGTGCAAACAATTATGTGCCTGTTGGTGAAAATAATTTTCAAAAATATTAGGACATTTGCTTGCAAAAATGTGTATGGGCACTATCCAGTGGTGCCATTCCACAAACGCAAAGCATTAGTGGAGCTCCACCAAATCTTTCCATTGCACAAGTGGTTGCACATTACATTTGCACAACCACTTCCACAACTGCTTATGTAACCACAATGGCATAAACATAACGTTAGTTGGGTTCTCCTCTTGCACATAGTTCAGAACCTAGTTTCCACTAGCGCAACATCATTTGCCCCAGCAGAATGACAAAGTTGGATGCTGCCATATATTTGCCAAAATTGCATGCAAAAATGCAAATATTAGGGAAAAAATACACAAAAAATGCATATGATTTTCATGTGAACTTTCTTTAAAAAAATCTTAATTAACTGAACTTAAGATTGGAAAAATGAGAAATTGACAGGTTCATCCATTCCTAGTGGCAACTCTACACTAGACTAAAATTGACCTCCCCTTGCCAAATATTTGTTGTTGTTATTTATTCGGTCAGTCACTTCCGACTCTTCGTGACTTCATGGACCAGCTTCCTGTCGGCCGCCACCACCCCCAGCACCCCCAAGGTTGAGTCCGTCACCTCCAGAATATCATCCATCCATCTTGCCCTTGGTCGGCCCCTCTTCCTTTTGCCTTTTGCTTTCCCTAGCATCAGCATCTTCTCCAGGGTGTCCTATCTTCTCATTATGTGGCCAAAGTACTTCAGTTTTGCCTTTAATATCATTCTCTCAAGTGAGCAGTCTGGCTTTATTTCCTGGGGTATGGACTGGTTTGATCTTCTTGCTGTCCAAGGCACTCTCAGAATTTTCCTCCAGCAGTACAGTTCACTCACCAAATATATCCATTCTATATCTATATCTATATCTATATCTATATCTATATCTATATCTATATCTATATCTATATCTATCTGTCTATTGATTGATAGATATATCATATATCATTTTGTTACTGAATATGATCCCATGAGATATGTGTTCAAGCTTGCACATGTTCCCATATGACTTGCATTCCACTAAGGGACTTTTTAACATTGGCAAATAGAGTATCTATGGCTAAGAAGGCAATCCCCACCCAAAGAGATCCACTCTCAGACAAAATTGAAGATGATAATGCCATTTCATAGGGATGTATGGACTGTGTAAAATCCACTCTGTGTTTTATGGATCGTCAGGTGCCTTTTGTTCCATCGTCTGCTCACAGACAGATGCGAATATTTTTTTCGTCGTGTGGAAAAATATGCAAATAATTATTTAAGTATTTACATAAGTATTTACACAATTTGCCTTAATACATAACATTTAGCATATTTTCCCCCATTCCATTCAACATTTCCTCAGCAGAAACTCATGTACTTTCCTACAATTTATATGCATAAATTCTGAGAAAGTAAAAAAATCATCTGAAAGTCCACAGACTCCGCCTGGCCTGAGGGGGTTGCTTCACAGTGGATTCCACAGGTCAGATTCTTAGAAATCTGAGCTCATTTTAGTCCATCTCAAATTTCTCCAGGATCCCTGCGTTCGGCACATTTGTCAAGGTTTACGTGCATTTTAACACATGAGTTGATTTGGGGGAAATTAGCTAAGCAAAGCATTTGTTAAATATTACACTAATTGGGGACATTCCAGCCTTCATTAGAATTGTGCTTTGATGGGGAAATTACCTGTGTTGTTGGCAAAGCTGAGCTCCAGGCCTGGAAGTGACGCCACTGACATGTAGGGATGTCAGAGAATTCCACCACAGATCTCGGGGAGGCCGAATGCCAGCGCATTTGGCCCCCCGAAATCAGTGGCGGAACGGTCTGCCCCCCTGCGCCCCCCCTGGGATGGGACTTAGCTTGGGCGGATCTTCCTGGTGGCGGTGGCTCCGGAGGTGGTGCGGCGGCAGCAGCTGCAGCGGCCGGTCTTCCGACCAGCTGCCGCCGCTGCCATTTCCAGTTAAAAAAAACAAAAAACAAAAAAATGTGATAGGCTATGTAAAGATTTACGTAGCCTATCACAGCTAGATTTTTAAAAAACACCATGATAGGCTACATAAATGTTTACGTAGCCTATCACGGCTGATTTTTTTTTAAAAAATGGGCGTACGCAAATGGCGGCGCCCATGGGCGCTGCCATTTGCATTCCATATTTTGGCACATCTTAGTCTACGTAAACATTTACATAGACTAAGACGGCGAAAATAAGAGACGCTACGTAGATGCTACGCTATTTGCGTTCCCCTTATTTTCGCCGTCTTAGTCTACGTAAATGTTTACGTAGACTAAGACGTGCCAAAATAAGGAACACAAATGGCGGAGCCCATGGGCGCCGCCATTTGCGTATGCGCGTTTTTTTTCTTTTAAATCAGCCGTGATAGGTTACGTAAACATTTACGTAGCCTACCACGGCTGACTGCAGGGTTGCAAACGGCGGCAGCTACGGCCGCCGCCATTTGCGTCCCTGCTAGCCAGCGGTCGGATGTCCAGCTGCTGGTGGAGCTGACTGGCGGCTCCACAGAATCCCTGCGGAGCTGGCCGGCCAGGATTCTGGCGGGGAGGAACGGAGCGTCCCCCCGCCAGAATTCTGGGGGGAGGGACGGAACGCCTCCCCCCCAGCATCAGCATAATCCACGGAAAGGTAAGTCACTTTCGTACATCCCTACTGACATGCACGAACCACATGTCTTGCTAGGCGAAAGTAAGAAAGAGGTGACAGAAGAAAGAGGAGGGGGTTGGGTAAACAGGAATACCTAAGAGTCATTGAGCACAGCACAGAAAAGTGTAGGGCTGGGGAGAGGGATTTGGAGTGGGGTGGAAGGAGCACAATGGAAAGGAAGGGGATTCATGCTCTGCCTGTCCTGGCATTCACTCACTGTAGCTTGCAAGAGTGCAGGCAGGAGTCCACCATAGGCCTGAAACCCTCATACATTCCAATTTGTACACCTTTCTGGAATCTCTTCTATACGAATACCCCTGGGTTTGTCTGTGGGGCAACCCACTGCAATGTTCCTCTGTGCTTGAAGCCAACTTCCCCACAGAGAGTTTGTCTTGAGCACAAGGAGGGGGTTAACAAACAAGAGAAACCAGAGATGCATCCATTTATGGTGGCAGTTCCTGGCAACCTACTCAGGCTACACAAAGGTGTCCAGGGCTCCAACCACAAACGACTTCAAGATTAGATCTGCATTGCAACTCACACATGCACACACATAGGAAGACAGAGAAGTGGGGTGGGGGGTGACTACAGTTTGAACAAGGATCTCCAAGAGCAATATGTCTTTCCATGGGTTGAGAGGCCCTTTCCTGCTGATGGAACTAGTGAGAGTTGCAACTCCAGGGTTCAGGTGAAGTGGGGTGGGGATGACTATTTTGTCCTTTAAAATGAGGCTTGTGTTCGTTTGGGGGCAAATCTTGGACCTTTCCTGTCAGGCTACCTACTAGCAAGGCAGGCAAAGCTGGCTTGGGCCAGAGCAGGACAGAACTGCAGCATCCATTCCCTGGGTAGGGCTTGTGAGCTGGGCTTGTCCCATAGTGGCAGGATGCTGAGTTTGCCTTTTTCCTCAAGAGATTGGTCCTACAGCTCTTTGCAGAAGTGGGCTCTGTGTCTAGGCAAAGTCCTGTGGTAAGGGCATCCAATGGGGTTCCAATCAGCCATGGTTGGACACCAAAAAATGGTGACTGCTTGCAAATGAAATCCTCCCTTCTTATACTATTTACACAAAAGAAATGACATCACAACCCATATGACTATCATGCCTGAAACTTGCAAAACTGGCTCCTAAGAACATAAGAAGGGCCATGCTGGATCAGACCAAGGGTTCATCTAGTCCAGCATTCTGTTCACATAGTGGCCAACCAACTGTCAACCAGGAAAACACAACCAGGACACGAGTGCAACGGCACCCTCCACCCATGTTCCCCAGCAACTGCTGTACGTAAGCATATTGCCTTTAGGGATGTACAAAACTCACGTACCTTTTTGCGGAATCTTTGGCGGCAGAATCGTCGACGAGGGGGGAGGTGATCCGTTCCTCCCCCCCGGAATCCTTGATGGCCGGCTCCGCTCCACAGCCAGGCCACAGAGCAGCCAGCCAGGGCCATCCGCAGCCAGATTTCCGGCTGCGGATGGGCTGCTGTGGACACAAATGGTGGCGGCTATGGTGGCTGCCATTTGCATTCCCTATTTTTTGCCGTTCTAGCCTACGTAAATATTTACGTAGGCAATTACAGCGAAAAAAAGGGGAATGCAAATAGCGCCCATTATGCTATTTGCATTCCCCTTTTTTTCTCCATAATTGCCCACGTAAATATTTACATAGGCTAGAACGGCGAAAATTAGGGAACGCAAATGGCGGCTGCCATAGCCACCACCATTTGCATACGCTGGGTTTTTTTTGGGGGGTTAGCTGCAAGGACGGCAACGGTGGCCGCAGCAGCCCAGCCACAGCTGACCAGAAGACCAGCCGCCGGAGCCGCTGACGCCGGAATCGCTGCCGCCGCCGAATCTGCCACACCCACCCCAGGTAAGTGCCATCCCGGGGGGGTTCTGTGGGGGGGTGGGGGGGCAGGAGGCCATTCCACCATGGATTCCGGGGGGGCAGATTCTAAAGAATCTGGCCTCACTGGAATCCATGGCGGAATTCTCTGCCATCCCTAATTGCCTTTTGCTGAGAATGGTGGTGGTTAGGGTTGGCTCAGGAGCCGGATTCCATCATGGAATCAAGCAGAACCACCCCTGCAGGCATCCCCAAGCCCCGCTCGCTGAGATCCTGGCCCCACTTAACCCCTGTCTGCACTCAGCAAGCAGCCTGCACTTACTTGCAAGCAGCTTCATTGAGCTCCGCAGTTGCCATTTTGTGCAAAATAAAATGGTGATCACAAAAATGTGCATATTTGTATATGTGCAAAATTGTGCATTTTTGCGAATGCCCATATTTCTGTATGCAAAGTGCACATTTTGTGAATGAGCATACTCACTTATGAGTGAAAATGTAATTTTTTTGAAAAAAATGCACATTTTCTCAAAAAATGCACATTTTCACGCATACACAAATATGTGCATTTTTGCTATCACCATTTTATTTTGAAAAAATGGCAACCGCGGAACTCAACAAGGCCTCCGGGATCAGTGCAGGCTGCTTGCCAAGCCCAGGAGGGGCTTGAGAGTGGTCCAAAGACCAGTGGCAGGGGCTGGGCAGGTGCCTGGAGAACACAGACAAGGGTGGGTTTGCACATCCCTAGTGGTGGTTGCTGGAAACAAAACAGCTGATGCTTCTTCCTCCTTCATGGCAAAGGAGGGCACTTGGGAAAGATGGCTGTCTTAACTAGGGATATTGGATCTGCAATGGATTCAAATGTGTTTGGGTTTCTATGAATCCAACCTATGGATTCTACAGTGCCTTTTTAAAAAAAAAATTCACATGGACTTGTGGACCATTTTTAAAAAACTTTTGGAGAAGATTTGCAGAAATTTGTACTAATGCACATTAGTGCAAATGTGCAAGTGGAACCAAATAATCATGCATTCCTAAAAAAATCAGATTCCATCAGTGAGTTGATGAAGGAATGAAAGATGCCTGACAATCTGCAAAACACAGACAGAATGGATTTAACAATATCAGTATATCCCTACTCTACACGTGTTAATCCAGCAATAGGAACAGCTGCAGTACTGACCAGGTAGTGCTGCAGGTATCACTCTTAGCAGTCAGCATATTTGTGTTTTGTTTAATTTCACCACCTACCTTTGCCTTGGGGGGGGGCATGCATTTTTGGGAAGTCTATTCGAAAGTGAATTGCTCGATTTCGTCATGCATACATGACCAATGTTAAACCACTCCTGTGCTGTCCTGCCTCAGTGATGTTGAGGATGGAGTTGCCCAGTGTATTAGCCTTGCCTCAAAATGGTGTCAGTACTGTTCACTCTGAGCCAGCTACTTTGTAACAATGCCATACGGGGGGGCAGAATGGGCTGCAGCTCTGTCAAGTTCCACTCAGTGACAAGCCCTATTTTGCCTTGTATTATGTTTAAAAGAGCCCTAAAACACCACAGCAGAGTTTTGTTCTTGTTCTTAATAAAGATGCCTGCTAACACTGGAGACCATTGTAGTGATTTCGCTGTATGCTGAGAAATAATTGACTTCTTGCACCCCTGTAGTTTAAGAGATTCAGAATGGCATGAATCAACAAATCATGGATGTTGGCTGCCAAACTCAACGTAATGGACAGAGGGGGTATGATCATTTTTTATAGCCCAGAGGCAACCAATATGATCCTTTCATTGCTCCGTGCTGTGACTTAAATTCCTTAAGCAAGTGGAACAGTTCTAGGGATGGCCCCTTTTGCAAATCAGCAACCAACCTCTGCAACCACTTAAGCAAAGGAATGAACTAGGTCAGCTGGAGGAAGGAATGTTTCTTAATTAGTGGCAGAAACATTCTGAGTCTGGGAGCAGATGCTGCATGGCCAAGAGCGAGAGAGGCACTGACAATCATGCTAATGATGAGACCCATAACTAGAAGGCACTTTTGAGCAGCCACATTGTCCATGAGTCCGATCTACAGATGGTAAAATTGACCCCCAGGGTTTCATAGCCTACATGAGAAATGACTGGAAATCGAACAGTCCTGCTACTTGTGTCATACAGAGAAATGGATCTAGCAAGTGACTGACAGCTCATCATAGCAGAACAGACAGAGGAAGCAGATGATAAGTGAGAAAGAACAGAAGTATTGAAACTAAGCAAAAACATTCTCTATTTGTGTCTGTGCGTTTGTGCATGTGTGTGTGTGTGTGGGGGGGGGGGTTATACACACACACAATAACCCCTCAAACAAGTATATCTAGTTTGGCAGAAGAACAAACTGTCATTTTAATTTGTGTGAAATTGACAACTGTACCAAGGTTCAAAGTACATTCACTTTAAAAAATAGGATGGCTTCTGTCATTGCCTAAGCACCTAAGAGACATTTTCAGTCCCCCAATTTATTTTTTGTCATGATTATGTATGCCATCCATCCATTGCTTATATTTGCATTTTTGTGACTCTGTTGCCAGTTTGACAGAGAATGGGGGGGGGGGGACCACTGATTTTAAAATAGGCGATAAGCCTGATATTATATGTTTACCAAACCACATCTTTCAGTTTATTAACTAAGGCTTCAACCCAATGCTGACTTACCTGGGATTAAGCCCCATTGAACTAAATGGGACTTACTTCCCAGTAAATATATATAGGATTGTGCTGTACGTCACTCACTATGTTTGTTTCTTGAAAACATTGCCTTCATTTTCGGTTTCTATTAGGGGTGTGCACTGCTCCAGAGTGATCACCTTCAGAGATATTTAGACCACCTCTGAACCTCAAGAGATGCAGTTCTGGAACAGTCTGAGGCAAAGCAGGCTGGTCCCAAAGACCTGCAAGTTTCAGAAGGGTGGTTTTCTTTTTTACTTCTTCTGGACAATG
The DNA here is from genome assembly GCF_057233095.1 of Heloderma suspectum. NCBI lineage: Eukaryota > Metazoa > Chordata > Lepidosauria > Squamata > Helodermatidae > Heloderma > Heloderma suspectum. Next base: position 303,290,376 of record NC_139460.1, on the reverse strand, counting down.
TGATATATTTTTGAACATCCCACAAACATCTCCAAATGTTCAGCACACTCACAGCAGCACCCACACACAAGACTCAATCATACACTCGGACACGCAAAACCTGAAATGCTTTCCATTCACCCAGCCAACCATTCATTCACAGCCAAACCAAAACAATCACCGATTATAATCCATTGCAGTAATCCATCGCTGTTTGGTAATTATATCCCCAGTTCTGGTTGGGGCCTTGTGGGCAAATGTATGTATTGCATGGTAGCCTTCTGGATATATGCACTGTAGTGGAACGTTCTGGTTCAATGAATTATACCTGTAGCCAATAATACTGAATTGTCCCTTTTCACTTGTAAGGTATGGATTCCAGTTCCTGATTACATGCTGTGGTTAATGGTTTACCCCTTACACTGACCTGGGCCAGTGCTTACAGAACAACTTAGACAAATTCATACACTGAGATGATGGGTAATTATTTTGGCAGTGTTATTGCATACATTGTTCACTCATACAGAGGGTTAGCTCAGATGGAATGTCTATTATGCTGCCTCCATCGCGTCTGCAGAGTGCTGCCCCAGGAGGCTGTTCCAAGTGGTCCGGAGCCTGGTCGGTCCTGTGGCTCCGGAACCACTGGAGCATTCTAAGGCCTCCTGTGAGGCTTTGGCAAGGCACTTTGCAGATAAAATTGATCAGATTAGGTGTGTTACTCTGCACACTGTGGATACGGTTAGTGAGCAAGAGGCGGCCTGTGGCAAACCGGTTTTGTGGGATCGGTTCCAGCTTCTTCCTCCTGATGAAGTGGACAAGGTGCTTTCATCTGTAAGGCCGACCACCTGCTTACTTGATCCTTGCCCATCTTGGCTCATTATGAGCTGCAGAGAGAGACTGGGTGAGGGGATCAAGGCGGTGGTGAACGCCTCCCTTGAGGAGGGAGTGATGCCATCAGCCCTCAAGGAGGCAGTGATAAGACCGCTCTTAAAGAAGCCCTCCTTGGATCCTCAAGTTCTGAACAACTTTCTCCCAGTCTCAAATCTGCCATTTTTGGGCAAGGTGATTGAGCGGGTGGTGGCGGTGCAGTTGAAGGCACACTTGGAAGAAACTGATTATCTAGACCCATTTCAGTCGGGCTTCAGGCCTGGGCATGGGACAGAAACGGCCTTGGTCGCCTTGGTGGATGATATGAGGAGGGCTCTGGATAGGGGTGAATGCTCCTTCCTTGTTCTCCTCGACCTCTCAGCGGCTTTTGATACCATTGACCACGGTATCCTCCTGGACCGCCTGGAGGGGTTGGGCATTGGAGACACTGTATTGCGGTGGTTCCGGTCCTTCCTCTCCGGCAGGTACCAGAGGGTAGCAGTGGGAGAGGAGGTTTCGGACCCGTGGCCACTTACTTGTGGGGTACCACAGGGTTCCATCCTCTCCCCGATGCTATTTAACATCTATGTGAAGCCACTGGGGGCTATCATCAGGAGGTTTGGGGTGCAGTGTCATCAATATGCGGATGACACGCAGCTCTACCTCTCATTCAAATCTTCACCAAGGTTGGCCGTAGAATCCCTGTCCAAATGTCTGGAGATGGTGAGTGGCTGGATGGGGAGGAATAAGCTGAAGCTGAACCCTGACAAGACCGAGGTACTTTTGGTGGGAGACAAGAGGAGGCTGGGGGATGTTGACCTGGTGTTGAATGGGGTACGGCTACCCTTGAAAGACCAGGTCCGCAGCCTGGGGGTCATTTTAGACTCCCAGCTGTCCATGGAGGCTCAGGTGTCAGCTGTGAGCCGGACAGCGCTGTATCAACTCCATCTGATACGGCGGCTGCGCCCCTTCCTTCCCAACCATCTGCTCCCATTGGTAGTACATGCCCTGGTCTCCTCTCGTTTAGACTACTGTAATGCGCTCTACGTGGGGTTACCCTTGAAGACGGTTCGGAAGCTGCAGCTGGTACAGAACGCGGCGGCTCACCTGATTAAAGGCAGCCGCCGGCGAGATCACATCACTCCAGTGCTGAAGGAGTTGCACTGGTTACCAGTTGTTTTCCGGGCCAAGTTCAAGGTGTTGGTTTTGACCTTTAAAACCCTATATGGTTCCGGCCCAGCCTATCTTAAGGAGCGCCTCCAGCAACACCAGACAGGCCGCTTAACAAGATCAGCCTCGGATGGCCTTCTCTCTGTCCCATCAGCCAGGACAGCTAGACTGGTGGGGACGAGGGAGAGGGCCTTCTCTGTGGTGGCCCCCACTCTGTGGAACTCCCTCCCTAGGGAACTCCGTCATGCCCCCTCTTTAATGAGCTTCCATCGTGCATTAAAAACGTGGTTGTTCAGGCAGGCATTTGGGGTGGGTTAGGGTATTTAAAAAAAAAATTATGGTAAAATTTTATTGTTTTAAATTGTTTTATGGTGGGTTGTACATCGCCCAGAGTGGCTGGGTGACCAGTCAGATGGGCGATTAATAAATTTAATAAATAAAATAAAATAAAAATATTCACTCAACAGGAAGTATCAGCTCAGCATTCAACTTCAAAGCTCTAATTGCTGCTACTGAAACACTCCTATTGGCTTTGTAGAAGCGCTAGGCTTCTGACTAGGCTTAGTTTTGCAGCTTTTGATTTGGAACCCAATGTAACTGAATGAAGTTGCTTCATATCTTTTCTGAACTGGTACTTTTCCAGGATGCTATTTGCATTTCTGATTATGAGCTTAAGTGCAAAAGTGAAAGATAAAGCATATATTGCAGACACCATGGGGGCACCACTGAAAATGGCCTCCTCGTAGTGAGCAAATGTACATGGCCTACCCTATTTGCAAGTACTTGTCATGTGATTAGCCCACATAATGTTGGAACATATTCTGTGTTCCAAGAGGCAGCAGGTGAGAGCATAAAGACTCGCCACCTGATAGCATCAATCCATGTATTAAATACTTGTATACTTTATGGACAAAACAGAGAGAACTTGAACGACGGAGTTCATTTTTGGCAACTATCATGTGTTCTTGCTTAGTAGCTGCAAACCACCACAAATACATTTATTTTTATGTAACAGAAACATATGCTTTCTCTTGATTTGTAATTATTGGGTTACATTTGCACAGGGGTTGCACCAAAGGAGATCCAGATGGATAAGATACAGAAAGTAAGTTATAGATGGGAAAGCACATTTTGATGAGGTGGAATACACCAAAAAGACAAGTTTCTGGGGTAAGGGGTAGTTGTGCTTGCTGGGTGGGAATCTTGCTAGGAACCTTCCCAGCTACAATGGATTATTTTTTCTTGGAAACCAAAAGTGAAACAATAATTGATTTTCCTTATCCTGAGAGCTTATGATGAATACCACTGGGCAGCGGGGGTCAGGGAAATCCAGTGAGCAGATGGTGAAGTGAAATAAGCAAGGACTATTTCGTAACAATTACCTATATCTTTTAAAATAATGATTTTGGAGATAGATTTTTGGCATTTTAATTGGAAACACTCAAACAAACAAAAAACCTATTATATATTGTTTTCCTTCCGGGGAGTGGGGAAGGGAAAGGTAAGAGGTATTCTGTCTCTAAGACATGAAGCAAGATCCATTCCATTCTTTGAAAAACAAAAGGGAAATTAGCAGAAAATGGAAGGAAGGAATGGTTACTTAGGAGTAGCATGCTGTTGCAGTAAAAGAGTGTCAGAAACCAAGTCCAGTCTCACTGAAACTGGCTGGAACTCCTCGATTTTTTTATTTTATTTTATTGGCAATTTAGCTTTCCTTTTCTTTTAATAGAGTTTCTGGTGATAACTTCATTTCAAGTTGCATTACAACTCCCTTTTTGTCAGAACCAAATCCAAACTACACATCTTCACTTTCCTCATGCTGTGCTGTTTGGCTGATCTTCTGACTGCATTAAGCTGGTGAGCAGCACATTGAGCCTTTCTGTCTTACCCACTATTTACACCTGTCCTGCATCTGAGCCTGAGGCATGTCCATGAGAGGGTCATAAAGTTCCATGGGACTCACACACATGGAACCATGTATGTAGCCTTGAATATCATGGAGGGAATCCTGCAGAAGGAGACACAAGTAGATTAGGGACTTGGCAGAGTGATAAGAGTGGGCAGGGACAACTTCCATCTTGTCAAGTTTCAATATATTATGTATGTGAAAAAGTGGAGTCAATATTTTAATTTATCTTTGGCATGGATCACTTTGCTAGTTCGTCTGTCTGTCTGTCTGTCTGTCCTTTCAGTACCAGACCATACACATTCAGCCCAGTTAAACAAGAGTCTGTGTAATTGGGATATTATTCAGAAGAACACATTTCCCGAATGACCTTTTTATTCTAGGTTCTGAATTCAGGGAAATAGATGGTGATTTTTTACTGACAACCTTAGTGGCACAAGCCACACTTCAACAACTAGAGTAGAACAAACAGCTCCCTCTCCTCCTATCCCTTCCTTTTCACAGTACCATGCTTATGGTTTGTTTGGGGTGTTTTTTTTTCCTTCTCAGTACTAAATGTAAAGTTGGTTGAAATGCAAGTGGTAGGAGGAAAACAGCCCTCAGCTAAGTACATCTCTACAGAATATCTCTCCATGTGGATCCAAATTGGTCCATGTGGCTACAGAGATGCATAAAGTCTGATTGAAATCTCTCAGCAGACTCTTATTAACCTTGGTAATGGGGAAAAGATAAGTTACTGAATCTAGTGAAATATGTATGAAGTATATCTGATGGTAGGCTTTTCATTTGGTCCTCTGCCTCATGCTTAAGTTTCAACAACTGTCAAGTGTGAAGGAAGATGACCCAAGACAGTCTGGTGCCCTAGGCAAAGTTTCAAATAACACTGACAGCTCCCTCATGGTGGTAAAAACATAACAATAAACTAAATGAATGAGAATTTCCTGTCCTAAAACGGTCACCAAAAATCTGCCATCCAAGGTGGGCTGCCCCACCCTTCCTAAATGTAGAGCCAAGTCCACCACAAAACACTTTAATAAACATGAAACAGGGGTACATATGGATGAACTGCAGACATTCAACAGGAGACTTCCACTATCTTGACATCACAGGGGAAATAACCCAGCATAAAGTAGGCCATTTCAAACCTTTTTGGTTTGCGCTGGGGGCAATATTTGGTTTCAGAACATGGAAGAAATAATGGGCCGCCTGGACTATCTTCTCCATGTGTTCGTTTGGGGGAACATATGGTACCATCCCACCCTGCCCAGTAGATGTGCCTGTCCTCTGAATAATGTTTTCATCTTATCTGTAGATAGAACAGTGAGAAGAGTTGGACAATTTAAGAACAGTGATGCCGCACCGTGATAATACACAGAATATTTTGACAAGGATTCTGTAACCGAATCATTTTTGTTTCATTTTGCTTTCATATTTCAAGTTTCATCTTGATTTAAAGTAGTGCTGTTCTGAACCCTGCGCACTATTTTTGCAACTTTTTCTCTCCCTTGTTTTTTCTGCCTCTTTTGCAGAAAGGGGGAGAATTTCAGAAAATTTTCTCCTTGGGGAGGGGCACAGGGTTTCCACTATTTAAAAAAGTGTAGACAATTCTTGAGGAGTTGTCTTCCTATTTTTATTTAAAAACAAACAAACAAACAACCCCCTAAACTTCCAGGAACTGAGGCCTCTTCTCCGGTCAGGAGTTCGTCCTGAATGCCTATTGGAGACAGTGAGGTTACAGGGTCTCCTGGGAGTTCAGAAAGAACTGCCAAGCTGGAGAAAAAATCTGGGTTCCTGGAAGTGTAGGGGGGGGTGTTTTGTTTTTTTAAGCCTACATTTAAAATACCCCTCAAGAACTGCCTACACTTAAATAGGTATGTCCCCCTCCCCAAGATAAAATTCTCCAAAATTCTCACCCCTCCCAGGCTCTTTCTCCAGAATTATCATTCCCCTCCTCCACAAAATGCCAAAAATGGAGGAGTCAAAATTTTCAGCAGAGCACTGATTTAAAGCCATGTTCGTTTTGATTCACCTGAAAATGCCTTCATTTTGTTTTACCTTCATTATTAGTACCTCTATTTTCATTTTACCTTCATTTTCATTTTCCCATTGATTTCATCAGAAGACCCACCCTGTCTTCTGCTGCCTGTAACTGCAATGTGTTTTTTTTTTTTTTAACCAAACAGCACAACATTTGTCAGAATTCTATTACTTGCCCAAGGCATGAGGCTGACCATTTCAGATGGAATGGGCAAAAGATACCTCTTTCAGAAGTAGGGATGGCAGAGAATTCCACCACGGATTCCAGTGAGGCCGGATTCTTTAGTGCTTACATGGGGCGGATTTGGTGGATGCGGCGGTGGCAGTTCCAGTGGCGGCGGCTCTGGTGGTGGAGGCGGCCGGTCTCCTGGCTGGCCGCAGCAGGGCTGCTGCCGCCGCCATTGCTGTCCTGGCTTGCAGCCATGATAGGCTACGTAAAAATTTACGTAGCCTATCATGGCTAGGTAAAAAAACAACAACCAGCATACGCAAATGGCGGCAGCTATGGCGGCCGCCATTTGCGTGCCCTATTTTTCACCCATTTATCTTACGTAAATATTTACATAAGATAAAACAGCAAAAAATAGGGCTCGCAAGTGGCAGCCGCTGTAGCCACCGCCATTTGCGTACGCTGGGTTTGTTTGCTTTTTTTTTTTACCCAGCCATGATAGGCTACGTACATGCTTACATACCCTATCACAGCTGCAAGCCAGGATGGCAATGGCGGCAGCAGCAGCCTGGCCACGGCCGGCCAGGAGACCAGCCACCGCTGCTGCCGCCGGAGCCACCAGAGCCGCTGCCGCTGGAGCCGCCGCCGGAACCACTGGCCAAGCAGGATTCTGGGGGGGAGGACTGGATCGCCTCCCCCCACATCGAGGATTCCAGGGAGAGGTACAGAGCACCTCCCCCCACCACCATGAAAGATTCCGCGAAAAGGTAAGTGAGTTTCATACATCCTTATTCAGAAGCAATTTAAAAGGGGAGACATCCTATAACAGGGATGCAGAATCAAAAATGGGTGGGGGTCCCTCTGAGGGCTGGATGATATCACCGGGTGAAGCCATGCCCACTGACATCATCACTTCACCCATTGTCTAATATCAATGTATCCGTTCTGAGGAGAGGCACAGAGTTCCATGCTCCAGATGGGAGAACCAGAAGTTTCTGGTTCTCATTTGCAGCTTTCTTTTTCAGTGTGTTTAAATGGGGAAAGTGCATTTCGAATGGGAAAAGTGTGCATTTTTTCAGAAGTGTGTCCTTTTCTGCCACCTCCTGAAGTATGAAAATTAGAGATGGATGGTCACACCCCCTGTCCCAGTTCTTTGGGTGCCCACCCAGCCCTGTCTCTGCTCACGCGTCCCTGGACCTGCCCTCCACCCCACCCCACCGACTGTGCTTGTCGAGCTGCCCACACTCACCCAGGCCCCATCCTCTGGCATTATGATCACCATTTTGCGAAAATACATGGCAATCACATATATATGCACATAGAGCTATACACAAAATGGCACCATAAATTGCCCAATATGCAAGATTATGCAGGCGTAAATGAGCTATTTATACCTGTAACCTTGCATATATGAATGATTCATGGTGCCACGTTTTTTTTTTTCATAAAATGGTGATCGCAACACCAGAATACAGGGCTGGAGTGAGTGCGGCTGCTCAGCAAATGCAGCGGGGGGGTCAAGCAGGGGAAGGGGCTCTGTGGGAACAGCTTGGAGCCATGAGCAATGGGGAGATTGCCAGACTCCCAGACCAAATTGGGCACTCATGCTATCCCTAGTGAAAAATGGTGTGACCCAGTGTGGTGTAATGTTGGACTGGGAGCCGAGAGATTCAGGTTCTAGTCCCCACTCAGCCATAGAAGCTCACTGGGTGACTTTGGGCCAGTCACAGACTCTCAGCCCAACCTACCTCAAGGGGTTGTTGTTGTGAGGCTAAAATGGAGAGGAGGAGGATAATGTAAGCCGCCTTGGGTTCCCTGCAAGAGGGAAAAAGGTGGGATAGAAATGCAATAAATAAATAAATAGCGATTTTTAAAAAGTGTGCATTTTTAAAAGCACATGTTTTTTGAATGCGAATGCAGGTTCAGGAATTTACATACATTTTCAGAGATGATGAACTCCTATTCATGTTCGGAGTTGCAAACAGGACATTTTCAAGTGATTTATCAACTGAAACAAAATTCTCATCCATTCCTATGCCATGCCTCTGACAGCAAGAAGAAAGGGATTCATCATCTGGGAGGAGCCCGGCTGGCAAGTCCCTGGAGCTGTGCACAAGCAGTACACAAATGAAGCTACTCCTCCCAGTGCTGAATGAGTCAGGAGCACCTTTCCATCCCTCCTTGGGGGGAGTGAGAGGTGAGCAAAGAAAGACTTGGCTGGTGTTGGGAGGAACAAGCAGCAGCCAAGTTCTTGCCGCATGCACCCCTGCTGTTATCTCTGATCTATGAGGAATCCAAGGAACCAAGTAAGGCTCCACAAGCTGGATTGGAAGTTAACACATGGTCACTGGCACCACAGATGGACTCTCCACACCCTTCTGACAGCTAAAAGACTGATAGTACAACGTTGGAAGGATAAACACTCAGCTCCTATAATGCAATGGAGTAAACACCTTACAGCACACTCAAAGCATGTGGTCCACCATTGAGCTATGGCTCCTGCCCATAGGTTTTCCTTTCCCCTTTTCACTTAGCGAAGTTGGTCTTGGCTGAAATGAAAGTAGTTAGCTGCTCTTTTCAGAACCTGGAGATCCAAAAGTTTCTCCAAGTCGTAAGAATCTCCTCTCAGAAACCATGAAGGATCTGGCTGTGGCCTTCTTTCTCTTGAACTTTTGTTGGTTCCTTGGTTGAGAATGTAAGAAGAGCCATGCTGGATCAGACCAAAGACCTCTCTAGTCTAGGGTTCTGTTCACTCAGTGGCCAACGGGCTCATGTGAGAAATCCACAAGTAGGACGTGAACACCCTCCCACTCATGTTCCCCAGTAATTGGTATACAGAGGCATACTGGTTCCGATAGTGGAAGTAATATACAGCAATCATGACTGGTAGAGATTGATACCATTATCCTTCATGTATTGGTCTAATCATCTTTTAAAGCTGTTGAAGTTGGCGGCCATTGTTGCATTGTGTAGTAGCAAATTCCATAGTTTAACTACATGCTCTGTGAAGAGGTGATTCCTTACATCTGTCCTGAATGTCCAACCATTCAGCTTCACTGGATGACCTGGGTGGCTAGTTTTTTGCATTTTCCTTAGATTGCTATCTCTAGTCAAAGTTAGCAGAAAGAAAGGATTAAATGCTTGTTGGTTTCCCAACAGTTAAATAAACAAGTGGGTGCAAGGCAAGTCTCAGCAAAATAGGGATGGCAGAGAATTCTGCCACGGACTCCAGTGAGGCCGGATTCTAAGAATCTGGCCCTCTGGAGTCCGTGGGGGAACGAAAGACTCACCTCTGCCACCCAGGGGAATCTGCACGGGGCTGGATCCTACCTGCTGCCGTCCGTCCGCTGCCACCTGTCCTGTCTGCTCCTGCCTGTCTTCAGAAGCAAATAGTGTCCGGCGTAGCGGGCGCCATTTGCGTCCCTGCTGTTTGCCATGATAGGCTACGTAAATCTTTACATAGCCTATCACGGCAAATGGCAGGGATGCAAATGGCGTCCGCTACGCTGGACGCCATTTGCGTCCAAAGACAGGCAGGGCAGCAGCGGACAGACCCGGCCGGAAGCACTGCAGACTTGCCACGGAGCAGAGCCGGCCGGCGAGGAATACAGGGGGAGGAACGGATCACCTCCCCCCCACGGACCCCCCTCCAGCGTACTCGGAGGTGAGTTCCATACATCCCTACAGCACAGGCTGCTCAGGATTTACATTCTTAATCAATCAATTTTCAAATCCTTTAGGAAAGCTTTTGCCTTAAGAGCAGGAATAATTGAAAACTGCTATCAAAATGAATGCCTCCCCCCACCCTAATTGAATCATATATTCCAAGGATGTCTTTGGAGTTAAATCTTTTTGGCCAGAGAGGGAAGGGGAACTGTCCATAATAATTTGATCAAAAATTCTGATCAGAGCCCTCTCTTTATGAAGGCAGAATAAAAAAGCGGAATGTTGATAGTAATTCAAAGCCATTTCAGACAACCAGCATCTAAAATGGAAATAGTGGCTTGCACTCTAGAGGAGGGGGATTAGCTGGATGACAGCTGCTCAGTGCAGTGCAGTGCAGTGCAGTGCAGTCTAGTCTGTTGGTCAACTGAAAAGGTTTTTAAACACTGATTGGATGAAACAACTGAATTTTTTACTTCACCATATTCTAGAAGTGGTCTGTGTTCAGGCCATACCGTGGGAGGGTGAAGCACTTAGTTGCAGAATCAGGGCCTCTGTGGAACAGCCCATGGGCCAGCTGCTACTGGGGGGGGCATGGGTCCTCTTTTACAAAGAACAGTCCTCTATTTGAAGGGCTGCCAGAGGATCGCCCTCTATTTGAGGCTGACCTCTAATTGAAGGGCTGTCCTGACTCCACTCCAAGTCCGGTTTAAAGATAAAGAACCACAAGAAAGGAGAGCAGGGGGGCTGAAATTGCCCATCAACAGTTAGTAGCTGGACAGCAGACAGAACAGGCAATCACATCGGCCACGTAGTCTTCTCCACTATGGTGAAATTGCATTTCTAAACTTTAATAGTTATTTCTAAATGCAGGTTTATGCATATACATTGGCATATGCACATTTTATGAAAACCTGTGCCCTCTATTGACCTCTTTTTTGGTGATGCATTTCCTCTCTTGGGCCGATGGATAAATGGCCACCCCAGATTAGTGCTGTGCTGAAAATTTTTACTTTTCCATTTTTGTCCATTCTTGGGGGGAGGGGGGAATGAAAACTCTGGAGAAAGAGGTTGGGAGGGGTGAGAATTTTCTCTTGGGGAGGGGGACAGGGTTTCCACATAACTTTTTATGTGTCGGCAATTCTTGAGGGGTCTTCTTTCCATTTTTTATTTAAAAAGAAAATGCCCCCTGCACTTGCAGGAGCCCAGGACTCTTAGTATCATAGAATAGTAGGATTGGAAGGGGCCTATAAGACCATTGAGTCCAACCCCTTGCTCAATGCAGGAATCTTCTTCTGCCTGGCAGTTCTTTCTGAAATCCCAGGAGACCATGTGACCTCATCCTCTCCAATAGGCATTCAGGAAGACCTCCTGGCTGGTGAAGGGGCCTCAGCTCCTGGAAGGGCACGGGGTGTTTTGTTTTGTTTTTAAATTAAAAATAGAAAGAAGACTCCTGAAGAATCACCTACACTTAAAAAAAAAAGGTATGTGGAAACCCTGTCCCCATCCCCAAGGAGAAAATTCTCTGAAATTCTCCCCCTCTTTGTGAAAGAGGCAGAAAAAGACAATGCTTCTTTCACAGAGAGGGAAAAGGTTCCCGAAAATAGAGGGCAGGGTTCGGCACAGCACTGCCCAAGATACTACTGCCTGAGGATCTTCTTAACTTGAGGGACAAAACAGATATATAGTAGAAAAGCCAAGCCTACCAGCCAGTTCATACAAACTAAAAAAATTATATCATGAAAATTGGTTTTGTGGCCTCAGCTGTGTGGTGGAAATGACATATGCAGCCAATTACTATATTAGCAAAACATAAGATGTGGTTCCAGTTGGGGAAATGAATGCCAGCTAATCATATGTACACATGTGCAAATTTTGGCACATACACCTATGACATGTTTGGGGAGAATATCCGATCACCATCTGTTGGAACATGAGGATTATATATCCAATTTATCTTGGCATCTCAATACAAGGGAATGTATTGGACTGTCCAATACTAACCTGGTGGAACAATGGGGCTACATCAGACAGTTGAGTCCCAGTTGTAGAACAACAAAAATAATAAATGCTAGATAGCCTTAATTAAAACAAGATAGAACAATTAATTCTCTACATTTCAACCAGTTTAAACTACCAGCCTTACAATACGTTAGATTAAATCACATGTCACACTTTCTGTGAGTTCGGTCCACCTTTTCCCAACTGTGTGCAAATTCTCAAACCAACCATATCAATCAGAACCAAATGGACATTCCAGATTTGAAGAATGTGAAATATAATCTGAAGAATTAAACACTTTTTGGTCCTTTTAATGAAATTGGTCATAGATATGGGATTGGATCCAGATTTGGGCATGTGCAATTGGGCTGGCGGAAATTGACTTAGCTGCCCCCTCCTCCACAGGGTGGCTGCTACAGCCCCCTAAAAATTCTATACAAAGTGTCGGGGAACCCTGCTGAATAAGGTGAGATGTCATGCAGCTCAGAGGTTCCTTGAACATTTGGCAGAGGCACATTCCCTGACTGGGGCCCTTTTGTCTATGGAAGGCAGATCCTGGATCCAATCCATTTTGTTTTAAATTAATTGCTGATAGTGTTCGTTATTATTTTGAGGTTACTAGTATTATACTCTCTCATGACCTGGTCACATCGTGATTGGACTATTAAATGAATTCTACATGGGGCTGCCCTTGAGGAGTTTTCAGAGAGCTTTTCTACATGAGGCTGTTAATTTTCTGTGTCTGCTTTCAGTTTTGTTACAGAATTGAAATCCAAGCACTACATCAAGAACATTTCATTTTCTGCTTTTTCATTACATAATCTCTAGGTGGCACTGTGGGATAGCAGAATAATGTAATTACACAAGTGGAAAAGGTGATTTCTTTTGCTTTTAGAAATAATGATTCATTTTCCCTGCTCTAAAAAAAAAAAAAACTTGCCAAAAGAGCTGTTTAAAAACAGAAGCAAGACTGGAGGGTCACAACATCATCTAAAGAACCTGTAAACAACTGTGAGCAGGGAATGATGAGTGCACAAGAAACACCCAGAAAGTCTAGCTGATACAAACCAAAACAGCAACCAGAATGATTTCTGGTGTTCTATTTTCTGAACATATTACACCAGTTCCTTTTAATTTGTGTTGACTTCTCATTCATTTCCAGACACTATTCAAAGTGCTGTTTATTAGGGCTGTGCAGGGACCCCCCTATCCGACTGGGAAGCCACTTCGCAGCTTCTGAGGTGGGCCCAATCTGGCTCGGACAGATTCGGGGGGGGACCCGCCTTAGCCCTGAACCTGACCCCCCACATACACCCCTACACAACTCCCCAGCTCTTTACCTGGGCTGCCTCTTCCTCTGCTGCCCCCACCACCTTCTCCATTGCTCCGTGCCACTGCCTTCTCTGTTCCACCACCACCATCTACTTTGCCGCCCACCACCACTGCCACTGCCATCTTCACCACCACCCGCCGCCACCATCTCCTGAGGCCTGGACCCACGGCGACTCATCTTCTTCCAGGGAGTCACCATTTTTAAACTGGCAACCTCCTGGAAGTTACAGGAAGTTGCCATTTTAAAAATGGCGACTCCCTGCAAGAAGAGTCACCACATGTGCAGGCCTCAGGAGATGTCAGCGGCGGTGGTGGTGAAGGCACTGGCAGCTGAGAAAGCGGGAGTGACGTACTGCCGCCCACCAACACCCTGGAAGAAGACAAGTCGCCACATGTCCAGTCCTCAGGGGATGACAGCAGCGCGGTGGCAGCGAGGAGGAGGCGGTGGCGGTGGCAGCGGGGAAGGCAGCTCAGGTAAGGACCTGGAGGCACCAGGGGGCTGGGCTGGGGGCTGAAGCTCTGAAGTGCACCGAGCACTTCGGTGAGCCCCCAGCCCACTCCGGGCCACTGCGTGCCCCCTCCGCTTCACCTCGGAAGGGGTACAAAGTGGCCCAAAGTGGCCCACTTCGACTAGGGGTTTGGGCCTCAGGCCAAAGCAGTTCACAGCCCTACTGATTATTACCTATAAAGCCCTCAATGGCTTGGGGCCAAATTATCAGAAGGACAGCCTGCTCCTGCATGAACTGCTCATGCACTGCTTTCAATATCTGAGGCACTACTCTGTACCTTTGGAGGTACATATGATGGAGACATGTGAGCTGATCTTCAATCTTAGGGGGTTGGACTCAATGGCCTTGTAGGCCCCTTCCAACCCTACTATTCTGTGATTCTCAGTGGCAGCCTACAGATTGCGGGGACTCCCTTTCATACTAGGAGGGTCCCTTCTCTCTTGAGTATTAGAACAGTAGTAAGGACTCTTTCATTCCACTGTTCTCTTAATCTGTTTTAACTTCCTGCTGAGGTGATGACCTAGCTGTTTTATGCCCTTTCATTTTGCTGTTTTAATTATCTAATTATTCTACTGAATTTTTATTGTCTTTTTGTGTTTGTAATCTCAAACCACCTTGGGGGCCAAAAGGTGTGGTAGAAAATTTCTTAACTGAATACATAAATAAAGCAAGGAGCACGATATCAGTTTATATCCAAAAAGTGGCAGATTATTACTTGTGTAGGTAAGTGTCAAGATTCCCTTAGCTGCCACTTCACTTCAATGCCCAGACATACACAGACGAGAGGCTTCAGTCTACAGCTTTTAATCCATTACTTCACAGGGTCATACAGATGCAAATTCTCAGAGAAACTCTCCATCTATAAGGAATGCCTTCAGGGGATTCAAATGGAATTTACGAGAATTGCCCACCGTTTGAAGAGGGAGGTGGTCTTCCTTAGCCTAACTTAAGGGGGGAGAACCCTCTCTTGTCGTGAGGCCTGTAAGCACAGATTCTCATGCAAAGCCAATCAGGTAGACCGTCTAAGTTCTGCCCCTGCCTTCTCTCTCCTTGCGCTGCACCTGGCATCTATTAGGTCAACCTCCTGTTCACTGCCTCTCATGGGGGCGGGGGGTAAGGGGGGACCCTCAAGCTCAGCCACCTATATGTTTGTAACCTGAGAAGCAGGCTTACTCATATCTGGACTAGCCTGGGAAAACACCTCCCCCATGTCTGACAGTTCTCCTTCAGAATCTGAACTGCTATCCCACTCCCTGTGTAAACACCCCTGACAGTAAGTACATTGGCCTTATAATGGTAGTCTATCAAACCATGACTAACAGTGCAACCCTAGGCATACTGAGTTATAAATATGCCCCAGTGTGTTCATTGGGACTTTCTCCTAGGTAAGTATATGTAATCCACCACTTGGAGGTTGTTGTTGTTGTTGTTGTTATACTTATATATCCCACCTTTTCCCCAGTACTGGGACTCAAGGCAGCTTTACAACATTAAAAACTTGTACAGTTAAAACATATAAAGAGAAATATACAAAAGTTAAAAATATAATTAAATCATCAATAATATTAAAATCATATAAAATTTTAGAATTTAAAAAGCCAACAACAATATAAACAATAGTCTCAATCCATCATATTCTTACAGGTCCAGACTATCTATCCCCAAAGGCCTGCTAGAACAAAAATGTTTTTGCCTGCCTGTGAAAACACACCAAGGAGGATGTCACTCTTGCCTTCCTGGGAAGGGAGTTCCAGAGCCTTGGGGCAACCACCGAGAAGGCCCTCTCCCACTACTTGACAGAGTGTAAAATGTATCTGAATCGATGTAAACTGTATGCTAACCTCAGTAACCAAGGGCACAATCCTATGGCTGCTAGACGGTGGCTGGACAGCCATAGGATTATTCAGTTTTGGGGAACTGACCTTGGAGCCCACCCTTTAAGGTCAGTTCCCAGAAAATCGCCTCCCTGCCCCCACCCCCACTGCCTCATAAGTGGCACAGATTGTCCCTGGCTCCACACTCCTAAGAGCAGCATGGAGTGGGAGGAAAGGGGACATTCCTGGGGGCAAGAAGGGGAGGGCACCTCAGAAGGGCCAATATGACACTTCTAATGTGTTGTCGGCTACCCCTGCCCCACTCCAAAGTGCTGTGGCTAGACAGCCAAAATGGGACATCTAGCTGCAAATGCAGGGTGGCCAGAGCATGGAGGAGAAGATCCCCTCTGCACTCCACCAGCTCTGCATTGGATAAGCAGTCACCTCCAAGTTGAAAAGTGGCCATCTATCCGCATAGGATTGCTCCCTCCGGGTGCAGTCCTATGCATCTTTAGACAGAAAAATGTCTACAACTCCCAGGATTTCCCAGCCAAGAAAAAGAGCTCAGGGGTTACATCTACAATACATATAACTGCAGCCTTAGAGTCCATAGGTCTGTATTTAATGTACTGTTTTTCAGCCCATTCTATGAATGGCTTCCTCACATACTGGTTTAATGAATAACCTCAGTGTCATAGGTATGGAGCATGGTGTGAAGACGTGATGTATCAACCTTCCTGAAGTTAAGCAGGTCTGGGTCTGATCAGTACACACCTTACGTCCCATCATAGAAGAAAAGATTTAAGTTAAAATAAATGGTTGAACTGAAATTTCTGGAAAGCAAGAGCCAAACTAGTCATAAAAGGGGCAGCCATATTTGTTATTCATGATCCTGCCTCATTCACACACAAAGCAAGGTCTAAATAAAGTGTGTCTGCCTCATTCACACACAAAGCTAGGTCTAAATTTTAAATGCAAAGAACCATGCAGGTGAGGGGAGTTGAATCCTACATGCATACACACACACATACACACGCATGTATGTATACACACATACACACACATGTGCTGTGTGTTCTAGTCCCCCAAGCCTAGGCCACTTCTGGTATCAAAGAAAAATGCCTACAACGAGGGAACACGGGGCATTGAAGGAAGGGAGGGTGCCATTCTTGTCACCTGCGCCGACTTTTTATTTGGTGAAACTTAGACCCCTCCACCTAACCTCACCTCCCCCCACTTCATACGTGACTAGGTAGGACATCTGAACAAACATAGCTGCCCCTCTCACATCTGGTTTGACCCAATTTCACCTCTAGCAAGGCAGAAGTGTTTTCTTGCTCACACTGGCTCACACTTTATGAATTCTAGATCACAATGTGAAATGAGGTTACGTTGCCATTTTTTCATCATGCAGTTTTAATAAGGTGTTTACTTCATCACATTCAGTTTCTCCAGCTTCCCTCATGGGATTCATATGTTAACCAAGTGCACAGCTGCTGCTGTTCGTGAAATCATCCTGGCACAAGCAGAGACTCTTGTGTAAAGATTTAAATGTTCCATTAGCCAGGTCATTGCACTACCCTATTGGCCCTCAATTATTATTATTTAGCCCAAAGGTGAATTTCTCTGTCACTAATTATATCTCAGGTCATTCGAGTTGAAAGCATATAAAATCATGAAAAAAGCAAAACAACAAAAACCAAGTGTTAGGCCAATAACGAGTTACGTATAAAACGCCAAAAGACAAAAGAATTAAGCTGCAATTTTATTTTATTTTTTGGCACAAAAAGGACAGGTGGTCAAAATCAGAAGTGTATTTATTTATTAATTAAATATATTTATTTATTAAATTTATTAATTGCCCATCTGGCTGGTCACCCAGCCACTCTGGGCGATGTACAAAGTATATAATAGAACAGTTTAAAACAGTAAAATTCTACAGTAAAAACACCATATTTCTAAAAATACCCTAACCCACCCCAAATGCCTGCCTGAACACATTTTTAATGCACGGCGGAAGCTCATTAAAGAGGGGGCATGGCGGAGTGAATTCAGCATTGAAACATGCCGGTTTTAAACACTCCTGTCATTGTGGGATGGGATACTTCAGCTGTTATTGGGTTGCCAACTTTAGAGCTGGCCCCTGGAGCTAGGCCTTTTAACAATCATATTGATCTACAGCGATTAGCAGGTGATGTCTGTGCCATGAAAGTTCAAGCTGCCAGGCACCAGGCATGGTTTGGCAAATACCAGGGGTGCCCACCAGGGCTGGTGCCAGTTTCTGAAAACCCTTGGATGTCCTGCAAAGCACTGGTCAAAGGTGTAGCTTTCTACCATCTTCATTTACCCAGAATGCCTCTGGGCTCTGCTCTGTCAAAACCCAGAGGCATTCTAGGGAGAGGAAGATGGCAGGGGCTACAGCCTTGGCTGGTGATTTGCTTCACAGCACCTGCCAACCTGATAAAGGGAAGGAAGGAAGGAAGGAAGGAAGGAAGGAAGAGAAAGAAGAACGGCCCACCGGGTAAGCTTACTGGGGGTGGTATGAGGACCTCCAGAAGGCACCTTACAGATGGCCTCCTCAAACCTAGTACCGATCTTGCTGTTAAAGGCAGAAAAGCAGGCCAGGGCAGTTTTTCCTGGCTTCAGGAGATTTTTTAAAATTAATATTTAATGAAATTTCATATACCACCATTCAACAAACATTTCCAGGACAGTTCCCATTAAAATATTAAATCATAAATACAGAATAAAACAACCATCAGTAAAAAGGAGACTAAAAAACATCAGTAAATAATATGGAAAATAATTGTTCTTCCTCTCTTTTTTTCAAAGTAAAAAAATAATAATCTTTTGACATACTTTTTGCCATGTCTGTCCAACTTTCCAGAGAACTTCTTGGCAATATGTCTAAAACTTTAATGTGTGAAGTGGCCCTAACGGCACACTAAATATGACTGGATTAAATGCTTCCCCCACCCCAAAATAAAACTACATTGGTCAGAATGCTCCTTGAAGTTACAAATGGCACATGCCTCTCTTCATTTCTACTGTTTATTACAGTTATGCATAAAGAAAGACAATGTAACACACTCATAGATTACTTAGATCATGTCTAAAAACACCCCTAGTCTTGGAGCATGCTCAACAATATCCCATTTTCAGGGGGTCCTGACAGCAGTGTTGTACTGGAGCCAAGGCTTGCAAGTGTGCCACCCGTGCCAGAACCTTTTTATTAGCTGGGACACTGATGTCAGAAAAGGGCAACTAAACTGATCAAGGGGCTGGAGCATCTCCCCTATGAGGAAGGGTACAACAACATATTCTTGCATATACGGGCCATTCACGCCCCCATTTGAGCACAGCTAGATGTGCATATATGTTGCAAGCACCTTTTTTTTCATAAAATGGCACTCGTGGTGCTTGCTGATGGCTCCCGGGTGAGTACAGGCAGCTCAGCAAGCACAGGGGGGGGGGCAGGGGCTCAGCCAGCGTGGCTTGCTGGTGGGGGTGGGGGTCAGTTCGTCTGACTCCTGGGCCAGCACCATCCCTAGATGTAGTGATGGCTGCCAAATTGGATGGCTTTAAAAGGAGGTTAGATAAATTCCTGGAGAAGGCTATCAATGGCTACTAGTCCTGATGGTCATGTGCTACCTCCAGTATCAGAGGCAGTGTGCCTATGTACACCAGTTGGTGGGGAACATGGGTGGAGGCTGCTGTTCCACTTGTGTCCTGCTTGTGGGTTCCCGGTCAACAGCTGGTTGGCCACTGTGTGAAGAGAATGCTTAGGTGGACCTTTGGTCTGATCCAGTAGGGCTATTCTAATGTTCTTACATTCATTTGCCCCCCACCCTCAGAATTCCTTGTTCCCTCTGAGCTTAGTTGCAGTCCTCAGAGTAGCTGGGGGGGGAAATGGATTTCCCCAGCAACAATATATTGTCCCTTCTTGTAACGTAAAATATTAGGGGGCAGCTTGGGTTTGAATTAGAAGAGCTATTGGGCTTGAATTAAGAGCTATTAGCTTTACAAAAGGCTTGCTCCTGGTGGAGAAGCAAACTCCTTGGACTCTCCTTGGGGAATGTGGAGTCAAGAGGTGTCATGAAAAGTGCCTGCACTTCAAAATTTACCACTACGCCACTGTCTGAGAGATGTAGTTATGAGGGTGCCTGACTCAGGCATGCTGGGGAAACTCACATTTATTTAACTGATGCCAATGGTGGTGCATTGCAGTGTTCAAGGCACAAGGGATGGAAGAATGGAGACTAGGGATGGGTGAATCTGTGAAGCTCAATTTTGCTTCAATTCTCTCTTCTTCTTCACTTTTTTTTTTACATTAGTTCCGTCCCATTTCTGCATTAGATTGTGATTTTTTGTTTTTAGTTCATATGAAAATGCATATGTATTTCCATGCACATTTTCTCAAAATATGTGCTTTTCTGTGCATTTCTTCAAATGTATGCACTCTTTTATTCTCAACTGCATTGCAAACTTTGGAAAAGTGAACCGAACAATTTTTTCATCTGTAATAGAGGTGTTTCAGGGAAGCCCTCTACCACTAATGCTTAACTACATGAACCTCTGGTTGGATTCAGCAGGGTTCTTCTTATGTTTTTAAGACTGCATAGCATCTTCTTTGCACAACACTTGTCACAAGTCTTTTTCTGTATTGATTTAAACTTCCAGCATCCATAGTCTTCTCAATGGATTCTCACTGTGAAAACATTCTTCATTTAACCAAGTCCCATCTGCTCTCAATTGTTGGGGATGGTGTGTCAGAAAGCACCTACATTGGCAGATTCTTTAAAGCAGTGGTTCCCAGCCTTGGCACCCAAGACATTGTTGGACTGCATTGGCTCTGCTGACTAAGGATGATGGGGGTAGTATTCCAACAACATATCAGGACCCAGTATTGGGAACTGATGCTTAAAGCTTTGGTCAGCTTCATCAGCAGTGCAGTCCTATACGTGTCTAATCAGAAATAAGTCTTGTTGATTTCAGTGACTCTTACTTCCAAGTTAAGTGGATCTAGGATTGTAGCTGTAATGGCCCCAGGCCTGTAACCAAGTCACCTGTTGTTTTAGAGAGGACTAGAGATCCATGGTGCTCTCTTTAGGTTCATTGTAAGTGCATTTTCCTTGCTAGTGGGCCTCTGAGCATGTGAGATGAGTCAAAGGTTTTGATATTCCTCAGCACTACGGAAGCCATGATAGGCTGCGTAAGTATTTATGTAGCCTATCACGGCAAAAACAAATCAAAACTGGCGAACACAAATGGCAGCAGCTATGGTGGCCGCCATTTGCGTTCCCTTATTTTTTTGGCTGTGATAGCCTACGTAAATATTTACGTAGGCTTTTACGGCAAAAGAGAGGGGCGCAGATGGCGTAGTGGCCACCATTTGTGCCCATCTCTTTTGCTGTAATAGGCTACGTAAATATTTATGTAGCCTATCACGGCCCCCCCAAAAAGGGAACGCAAATGGCAGCGGCCGTAGCCGCTGCCATTTGCGTTCCCTTTTTTTTGTGGGGTTTTTGCCGTGATAGGCTACGTAAATATTTACGTAGCCTATCACGGCAAAATACAGGGACACAAATGGCGGCGGCTGCAGCCGCCGCCATTTGCGTCCCTGCAGGCTGCCCAGCGGCCGGATGTCCGGCTGTGGGTGGCCCCGGCCGGCGGCTCCACGGAATCGCTGCAGAGTGGAGCTGGCCGGAAAGAATTTCAGGGGGAGGAACGGAGCAAATGTCACCCTTCGAAAAGGGTAAGTGACTTTCGTACATCCCTAATATCTCCCCTCTCAAGCTCTATACTTAAAGTGAGAGAGGCAGTGATGTGGAACTGAAGGCAATGAGTTACTTCCTGGTAGACATGTTTGCTCCTCTGCTCTCCCCCCGCTCCCGCCCCAGGCTACTTTCCCTTCCACCAATCAGTGCAGCTTCCACCAGCCTTCTTCTTCGGCATCTGTAACTGCGGAACTGCAAAGCAGAAGGGGCATCACTAACGGCACTGCAATTTCAATCTGAGGAAGGGACGGACAGCTCAACCCCCCGCAGTGAACCTGAAGCAAGTGAAAACTTCGCAGCAAATGGACCCTGAGAAAACCCAGATTTCTCTGTGAAAACCACAATTGGGCTGCGAAGCGGGGACTGCATCGTCTGTCACAAAGATCTGCCCTTCGAAGTGGCACCGGGGCAAACGGCTCAGGTAGATGGGGCCTTGAGCTGTGCAGAGTAAAAAAGGCTTTTGCCCAAGAAGGTTTGCTACTTCTCATGCTTCTGCCATTATTAGAAGTCCACTTCCTTTTACTTTTAAATGCCATGAAAACTCTGCTTTCCTTAAATAAATTCTAATTGCATATTGTGCATTTAATTTCATATTGTGCTGTGTGAGTTTTCCCTCCCCCTCCCTGTGCCATCCCTCAATCATGCTACTAAGTTGGCTTTGCAGCAAATATTGGTCCCATTTGATGCTCTCAGTATTCATAAGCAAATTTTAAGAAGATATCCCTGGAGACCAGATGAACATTCAGATTGGTGGCAGTAGCGTACTAGGGTTTTTATAAGTTTCAACCCTTTGTGGTGTGTGTGTGTGTGTGTGTGTGTGTGTGTGTGGTGGTCCTCCCAATGGTATGGGAGCAGAGCAGAAGCTTAGGAAAAGTTTGCCCCCCCTCCATGCCATCAAGGTAAGTAAGACTTAAGGACACCAGTTGTTAACAGGAAACCCATATAGATTACCAAACTACCACAGGATGGGCTCTTTAACTCTAGGATAATGTGGTTTTATGCATCACACATTGGGGTCAGATACGTGGTAAAACATGTTGCAAAATGGTTGTCCATAACCATCCTAATCTTTAAAAAAAAAAATCCCTTACAAAGTGATCCCTGAATCTCAGTGAAAACAAGGTTTTGGGTCCCACATAGTAAGAAACCTACCGTTAAGGGAATGCCGTCTTTGATAAAATATCAGCTCTCCTCCTGTAACAAAATAAAATGATCGTCCAGTCATGTAATGGCATAGCTCCTCCTTTTTATGACCTCTGAAAATATCTCATTAATAGCTTTGCAAATTGCCACAGTAACTTATACTGACACACTCATTTGTTCTCATTTGTGAATAAGTTCCATTGACAAGTCTAATGAGATACTGTGGGGAATTCCCATCCTCATGAATAGAGCAAGATTCTGAAACACACCTCCAAATGGACATTATCTTGGACACCAACCCTTGAATAAAATGAAGTGTAAGATGCCATTTCCTCCAAGCCCACACCAGCATTAGGAATGTTTTCCTGACACTTGCATAATAAATGTCTTTGGAAAATGTTCTTCCTACCCACTCAGTGGCTGCAGCATTTTTACCATCTGGGCAAGCACTCCAAAGATGAAGAAAACGTTCTTGCAATGTCTAATTTAGATAAGTTTGTGGGAATATTGTTTTCATGATTCTTGTGTCACTTAGGTATGATTTGTTATCCTCTGAGACTTTGGTGGGGAGATTTTTTTATTTGTTTACAGTTTAAATATTGTTGGAATTCAGCCAATAAATGAATGAAATGTTACAAAAATACTACACTTTGACATAAAAGCTGGTTGGGTGGTGGTGGTAGGAGTACAACATCTACAATTAGGGATGTATGAAAATTCTGCCACAGATCTCGGGGAGGCCAAATGCCAGCGCATTCGGGCCCCTGAAATCGGTGGCGGAACGGCTGCCCCCCCCACCCCCCCCGGGACGAGACTTACCTGGGGCGGATCTTCCTGGCAGCGGCGGCTCCAGCGGCGGCTCCGGCGGCGGTGCAGCGGCAGTGCGGCGGCGGTGCGGAGGTGGCGGCTGCCGGTCTTCCGACCGGCTGCCGCTGCTGCCATTTCCAGTTTTTTTTTAAAAAAAAGTGATAGGCTACGTAAAGATTTATGTAGCCTATCACGGCTAGGTTTAAAAAAAAAACCCGTGATAGGCTACATAAATGTTTACGTAGCCTATCACAGGTGACTTTAAAAACAAAACGAAACGTGCGTACGCAAATGGCGGCGGCCCGGCTGCCACCATTTGCGTTCCTTATTTTGGCATGTCTTAGTCTACATAAACATTTACGTAGACTAAGACGGCGAAAATAAGGGGAACACAAATAGCGTAGCATCTATACGCTATTATAGTCCAGCTCTCACAGCCATATGTTATAGTCCAGCTCTCACAGCCATATGTTGCTATTGGGAAAACCATAGCTTTGATTATACGCACCTTTGTCGGCAAGGTGATGTCTCTGCTTCTTACTATGCTGTCTAGGTTTGCCATAGCTTTCCTCCCAAGGAGCAAGCGTCTTTTAATTTCATGGCTACAGTCACCGTCTGCGGTGATCTTGGAGCCCAAGAAAGTAAAATCTGTCACTGCTTCCATTTCTTCCCCTTCTATATGCCAGGAAGTGATAGGGCCAGATGCCATGATCTTAGTTTTTTTAATGTTGAGTTTCAAACCAGCTTTTGCACTCTCCTCTTTCACCCTCAACAAGAGGCTCTTGAGATCGTCTTTGCTTTCTGCCATTAGGGTGGTATCGTCTGCATATCGGAGGTTGTTGTTCATTCTCCCAGCAGTCTTAATTCTGACCTGTGAGTCATCCAACACGGCATTTCTGTAACATTACATTTATGTAACATTACATTTATGGGAAAACCTGAGCCACCGTTTTTTCGTAAGATGGTGGCTTGCTGAGGGGTTGGGGAGCTGCCGGGTGCTTGCGGACTGAGCAGTGGCTCAGTGACTGGGTTCCGCTAAGTGTAGTAGGTTCGTGAACGAGGTTTGGGAGGTGAAGTGATGGTGGTGGGGGAGTCCACCAGAATCTACCCTCCTTTCAGACTCTCATGATATCCTTAAGCTAAGGCCAACCCACGAATTGTGTCCAGCCTTACCTTTTATTTGTCAGAGCTCCTCTCTCCAGACAAAATGATGGAGTCAAACTTCCAAACTGAAGCCCAGTGGATAACCACCCAGGCAGCAAAATAGTTTGAGGTGTGGCTACAGACAAAAAGTGGAATGTGTATTTGCGGAAACAGAGCTTGGACTGTTAAAAAGAAAAGAAGAGAAAACTAGACCAGTGGGGAATGGTGCACCAGCTCCCCAATGGACATCTCCTGAGCCAAAAACTGCCTCATATGCTGAGTGGCCAGACCCTACTGAAATACCAAGCCAATGCCTAGATGTTAGATGGATTGAAAACAGTCCCTTTCCTCTTTGTGTTCAGGCTAGATCTGTTAGAGTTAGATTTGTTTGGGGCCTTCTAACTGTGTAGCTTCAGCATGTAACTGGTGCAAGGCAAATGCTATTGAAAGAAACACACAGCATACACTACTACTTCAAAAACAAATAGTTTCTAAAGAAAAGGATGAGTGCAGCACTGTTCAGACAAAAGAACACTTACTACCAATGAAGAAGGAGGAAGGAAGGAAGGAAGGAAGGAAGGAAGGAAGGAAGGAAGGAAGGAAGGAAGGAAGGCAGGCAGGCAGGCAGGCAGGCAGGCAGGCAGGCCTGAGAGTTGTAATCTACATCAAAGAGTAGTTACCAGAAGAAACTAGGGGAGGATGAAAACAAGTCCCCTCTTGTCTACTCCCCCCACCCCACCCAACTTTTACATATGACTTATTATTTTACTTTACTCCAACAAGATCAACCCCCTTAAGCTCCCACTAGAGCTGTCTTAAGGGACTCTTGCAGACCCTGAGAAACAAGGGTCAATTGTTTCTTGGGTATGTTACACCAATGTTAGAATATACGGTCTGATTTTCTTTGCTTTATTTTCAGATTGGATCAAAACATAAGACAGGCTTTTTCTTTTAGATTTTCAGAAACTGACATCTGTTAGGCTGACTTGTCACTATATACAAACATTCAAACATTACTTGTTAATAATCACTTGACTGTGATGACTTGACTGAGTTTGCAACTCAGTCTTGGAGTGAAGTGCTTGTTATTGACTCACAGTATCCCCAGTCATTGTTAGTCAGTCATGCAGAATTCTCAACATACAACAGATGAGACTCATCAGCAGTAGGGATGGCAGAGAATTCCGCCACGGATCTCGGTGAGGCCAAATGCCAGTGCATTCGGCTAGGGGTGGACGAAAGTCACTTACCTGTCGTCGAAGGCTGTTCGCAGTGGGGGGGAGGCGCTTCACTGCTCCCCCCACGAAGTTCAGGCCGGGGAGGGAGGCTTCCCGCCTCGCCCGGCCGAAATTCAGGCCGGGGAGGAGGCGCCACGCCTCGCCCGGCCGCGAACGCGAAAGTAAAACAAAAAAACAAAAAACGCCCCCTGATAGGCTACGTGACGATTCACGTAGCCTATCACAGCTAGATCTGCAAAGTCAGCCATGATAGGCTATGTTAATCGTCACGTAGCCTATCATGGGTGACTTTAAAAAAAAAAAGCGCGTACGTGAATGGCAGCCCCCATAGGGAGCCGCCATTCGCATTCCTTATTTAGTCGCTGTAGTCTACGTAAATGTTTACGTAGACTACGGCGAAAATAAGGGCAATGCAAATAGCGTTGCCCTTATTTTCGCCGTAGTCTACGTAAACATTTACGTAGACTACAGCCACCAAATAATGAATGGGAATGGCGGTTCCCTATGGGGGCCGCCATTATCCGTACACTCTTTTTTTTTTTTTTTTTTAAGTCACCCATGATAGGCTACGTGACGATTCATGTAGCCTATCACAGCTGACTTTGCAAATCTAGCCGTGCACGTAGCCTATCAGGGGGCTTTTTTTGTTTTTTTCTTTGATTGCAATGGCGGCAGCGGCAGCCGGTCAAAAGACCGGCTGCCGCACCCGCCTCGCTCGAACACCCGCCGAACCGCCGGCCGGACCAGCCACCGGGAGGGACATTCGGTGAAGGTAAGTCCCGTCCTGGGGGGGGTGTGGGGGGCGGGGGGGAGGATTTCTCCCCGAAACTTGTTCGGGGGGCTGAACACGTTGGCGCTCGGCCCCCCGAAGTTTCGGGGAGAAATTCTCAGCCATCCCTACATTCAGCCCCCCAAACTCCGTGGCGGAATGGCCTGCCACCCGCTCGCCCCACCGCGGATCCCCCCTGGGATGAGACTTACCTGGGGTGGATCTTCCGGGCAGTGGCAGCTCCAGTGGCGGCTTCGGCGGCAGCGACTGCGGCGGCCGGTCTTCCGACTGGCTGCCGCCCCCGCCATTTCCAGTGTTGAAAAAAAAAAAAAGACGTGATAGGCTACATAAAGCTTTACGTAGCCTATCATGGCTAGGTTAAAAAAAAAAGACGTGATACGCTATGTAAATCTTTACGTAGCCTATCACGTCTGACTTTTTAAAAAAAAACTCGCGCGTACGCAAATGGCGGTGGCTACGGCCGCTGCCATTTGCGTTCCTTATTTTGGGCCGTCTTAGTCTATGTAAATATTTACATAGACTAAAATGGCAAAAATAAGGGGAACACAAATAGCATTCGCTACGCTATTTGCGTTCCCCTTATTTTCGCCATCTTAGTCTACGTAAGTCTACATAAACTCTCTTTCAGTTCAGTGGAATATACTTCCATAGAAGCAGCTAAGGATCATAGCCTTGGTTGGCTAATGCACCATTTATTCTCAACAGCTTGCAGGAGAGGTTGTGAAGGAGTATTATGCTCTGGTACATGATGGATTGCCGCAGAATGCAACATCTACATAATGCTACAGGCCTCTGCTGTTAGTCTCTGTGTGAGAGAAGGTGCCAAGTACAAGGAACATCTGGTTGATGAACCTCAGGCTGAGTTAAAAGAAAGATGCAAGCTGAAAGAAATCTACTGTAGGAGTCTTTTGTCACCCTCAAGTTTACTGGCAATGTTGATGGTGCACTGCTTGCTAAACATTTTGGAGTATGTGGAGGCTGTTAAACATAAGGATATGAAGATTGCATACACACACACATACACACACATGCAATTGGGGGGGAGAGGGAGAAGGAGAGAGAGAGAGAGCTGGAAGGTGAACTGAGGATCATCTAGTCCAACCAGGGTGCAGCTACAGCATCCTTGACAGATGGCCCATCAGCCTCTGCTTAAATACCCCTGGCAAAGTAGAACCCACCACCTCTAGAAGGAGACCCACCACCTCAGTCTCCTCTATCTCCTGCATGGCAGGCTTTCAGATATTTGAAGACTGCTATCATTATCCAGCCCCTTCATGGATCACTACCTTGTTGTAGCGAAGGGGCTTGCGTAACTCAGTGAAGCCATAAGCAATGCCCTGCAGGGCCACCCAAGACGGACAGGTGATGGCAGAGAGGTCTGACAAAATGTGGTCCACTGGAGAAGGAAATGGCAACCCACTCCAGTATTCCTGCCAAGAAAACCACATGGAACGTATCACAAGGCTAAAAGATATGATGCTGGAAGATGAGCCCCTCAGGTCAGAAGGTGTCCAATATATTACTGGGGAGGAGCAGAGGGCATTTCAAAGTAGCACCAGAAAGAGTGAAGCGGCTGGGCCAAAGCCGAAAGGACACTCAGCTGTGGATGTGTCTGGTGGTGAAAAGAAACTCCGATGCTGTAAAGAACAATATTGTTTAGGAACCTGGAATGTAAGATCAATGAATCAAGGTAAGCTGGAGGTGGTCAAACATGAGATGGCAAGATTGAACATCAACATCTTGGGAATCAGCGAACTAAAATGGATAAGCATGGGCGGATTTAATTCAAGTGACCATCATATCTACTACTGTGGGCAAGAATCCCTTAGAAGAAATGGAGTAGCACTCATAGTCAACAAAAGGGTGGGAAAAGCAGTACTGAGGTACAATCTCAAAAACGATAGAATGATCTCAGTACGAATCCAAGGCAAACCATTCACCATCACAGTAATTCAAGTCTATGCCCCAACCACTGAGGCCGAAGAAGCTGAGGTTGATCGGTTCTATGAAGACCTCCAACACCTTCTAGAACTAACACCAAAAAAAGATGTCCTTTTCATCACAGGGGATTGGAATGTTAAAGTAGGAAATCAAGAAATCACCAGGATAACAGGCAAGCATGGCCTTGGCGTACAAAATGAAGCAGGACAATGGCTAATAGAATTTTGCAAGAGAACACAGTGATCATAGCCAACACTCTTTTTCAACAGCACAAGAGGCAACTCTACACATGGACATCACCAGATGATCAATATCGAAATCATATTGATTATGTACTTTGAAGCCAAAGATGGAGAAGCTCCATACAGTCAGTAAAAACAAGACCTGGAGCTGACTGTGGCTCAGATCATGAGCTGCTTCTTGCAAAATGTTGGCTTAAATTGAAGAACGTAGGGAAAACCACTAAACCATTCAGGTATGACCTAAATCATATCCCTTATGAATATACAGTGGAGGTGAGGAATAGATTTAAAGGATTAGACCTGATAGACAGAGTGCCTGAGGAACTATGGACAGAGGTCCATAACATTGTTCAGGAGGCAGCAACGAAATCCATCCCAAAGAAAAAGAAATGCAAGAAAGCCAAGTGGCTGTCTGATGAGGCTTTACAAGTAGTTGAAGAAAGAAGGGAAGCGAAAAGCAAGGGAGAAAGGGGAAGATATATCCAACTGAATGCAGAGTTCCAGAGAATAGCAAGGAGAGACAAGAAGGCTTTCTTAAATGAACAATGCAAAGAAATCGAGGAAAACCACAGAATGGGAAAGACTAGAGATCTTTTCAAGAAAATCGGAGATCTCAAGGGAATGTTTTGTGTAAAGACAGGCATGATAAGGGACAAAGAAGGCAGGGACCTAACAGAAGCGGAAGAGATTAAGAAGAGGTGGAAAGAATACACAGAAGAACTATACAGGAAAGATCTGAATGTCCCTGATAGCCATGATAGTGCGGTCACTGAACATGAGCTAGAGTGAAGTCAAGTGGGCCTTAGGAAGCACTACTAACAACAAAGCTAGCGGAGATGACAGTATTCCAGCTGAGCTATTTAAAATCCTAAAAGATGATGCTGTTAAAGTGCTGCCCTCAATATGCCAACAAATTTGGAACACTCAACAGTGGCCACAAGACTGGAAAAGGTCAGTTTACATCCCAATTCCAAAGAAGGGCAATGCCAAAGAGTGTTCAAACTACCGTACAACTGCGCTCATTTCACATGCCAGCAAGGTTATGCTCAAAAACCTACAAGCTAGGCTTCAGCAGCTTGTGAACCGAGAACTACCAGAAGTACAAGCTGGGGTTCAAAGAGGCAGAGGAACTAGAGATCAAATCGCCAACATTCGTTGGATCATGGAGAAAGCAAGAGAATTCCAGAAAAACGTCTATTTCTGCTTCATTGACTACACTAAAGCCTTTAATTGTGTGGATCACAACAAACTGTGGCAAATTCTGAAAGACATGGGGGTACCAGTCCACCTTACCTGTCTCCTGAGAAACCTGTACGAGGGTCAAGAAGCAACAGTAAGAACGAGACATGGAACAACCGATTGGTTCAAAATTGGGAAAGGAGTACGACAAGGCTGCATATTGTCGCCCTGCTTATTTAACTTATATGCAGAGTACATCATGAGAAACGCCGGGTTGGATGAATCACAGGTCAGAATTAAGACTGCTGGGAGAATTATCAACAACCTCAAATATGCAGACGATACCACCTTAATGGCAGAAAGCGAAGAAGATCTAAAGAGCCTCTTGTTGAGGGTGAAAGTGGAGAGTGCAAAAGCTGGCTTGAAACTCAACATTAAAAAAAAACTAAGATCATGGCATCTGGCCCCATCACTTCCTGGCATATAGAAGGGGAAGAAATGGAAGCAGTGACAGATTTTATTTTCTTTGGCTCCAGGATCACCACAGACAGTGACTGTAGCCATGAAATTAAAAGACGCTTGCTCCTTGGGAGGAAAGCTATGGCAAACCTAGACAGCATAGTAAGAAGCAGAGACATCACCTTGCCGACAAAGGTGCGTATAATCAAAGCTATGGTTTTCCCAGTAGCAACGTATGGCTGTGAGAGCTGGACTATAAGGAAGGCTGAGCGCCGAAGAATTGATGCTTTCGAACTGTGGTGCTGGAGAAGACTCTTACGAGTCCCCTGGACTGCAAGGAGGTCAAATCAGTCCATCCTAAAGGAAATCAACCCTGACTGCTCATTGGAAGGACAGATACTGAAACGGAAGGTCAAATATTTTGGCCACCGAATGTGAAGAGAAAACTCACTGGAAAAGACCCTGATGCTGGGAAAGATTGAAGGTAAAAGGAGAAGGGGATGGCAGAGGATGAGATGGCTAGTATCACCGATGCAATGAATATGAACTTGAGCACACTCCGGGAGAGAGCAGAGGACAGGAAGGCCTGGAGTGCTATGGTCCATCGGGTCACGAAGAGTTGGACATGACTTAACAACTGAACAACAACAATATCCCATTTATTATTATTATTGTACTAACCACTGGAACAGCACAGAGGGTTTGATAAAAACAACAACAAAGGAGATGACCTCAGCCATCCACTCTGTGAAGGAACAGAAGTCCCACCCAGAGTGCACAAGGGAGGTCCCTGGAAGAAGGATCCAGGTGGCATCCTCAGGGTGACATGGCCAACGAGGCACTGCCAGTCCCTAGGCTCAGCACTCTGGGCAAAGCAAGCGGCTGCTCTCAGGGCAGCCTCTCACTCTTTGCCTACAGCTGGGAGCAGCAGCAGAGCAGGAAGATATCTCATGACACCTGGGGGAAGACAAGGTCCCAAAGGCTGGTCAGTGGGCAGCCTGACTTAGCCCCACTGTCCCCAGTCAGTCCCCCAATCACCTCCACAGCCTTGTCCATATTCCCTCTGTATGTGCACAGGAATTGAAATAGTGACATCTTTGTTATATCATTTGTATTTTTTATTTGTATTCCCCCCCTTTGAATTTGGCACTCCACTTCACTGGGTACCCTAGGCAATGGCCTAGTTCACTTGTGTGGATGGGCCATCCCAGAGAGTACATGATTTGTATACAGAAAGCCCCAGATTTAACACCCGGGGCTCTGCAGATCTTTTTCTTTTTGTAAGGATTAGGAGTGCTCGAAAGTCACTTACCTCATCTCGCAGCTTGCTTCGCAGTGGGGGGGAGGCGCTTTGCTTCTCCCCCTGAAATTCAGGCCGGGGGGGGGAGGTGCCTCTCCTCGCCTGGCCGAAATTCAGGCCAGGGAGGAGGCGCCTCGCCTCGCCCAGCCGCGAAATAAAAAGTTAAAAAAAAAATGCCTCCGTGATAGGCTACGTGACGATTTACGTAGCCTATCACGGCTAGATCTGCAAAGTCAGCCATGACAGGCTACGTTAATCGTCACGTAGCCTATCACGGGTGACTTAAAAAAAAAAAAGCGCGTACGCAAATGGCGGCCCCCATAGGGAGCCGCCCTTCACGTACCTTATTTGGTCACTGTAGTCTACGTAAATCTTTAAGTAGACTACGGCGAAAATAAGGGCAACGCAAGTAGCGTTGCCCTTATTTTCGCCATAGTCTACGTAATCTTTACGTAGACTACAGCAACCAAATAAGGAACGTGAATGGCGGCTCCCTATGGGGGCCGCCATTAGCCGTACGCGCTTTTTTTTTTTTTTAAGCCACCCGTGATAGGCTACGTGACGATTTACGTAGCCTATCACGGCTGACTTTGCAAATCTAGCCATGATAGGCTACATTAATCATCACGTAGCCTATCACGGGGGCGTTTTTTTTTTTTAACTTTTCTTGGAAAGACCGAAAGACCGGCTGCCACCCCCGCCCCTGTCGAAGCCCTGCCGAACCGCCACTGCAACCCACTACCAGGAGCGACATTCGGGAAAGGTAAGTCCCATCCCGGGGGGGGGTGTGCAGGGGGTGCGGGGGGCGGAGAATTTCTCCCCGAAACTACTTCGGAGGGCTGAATACATTGGCACTCGGCCCCCCGAAGTTTTGGCGAGAAATTCTCTGACACCCCTAGTAAGGATCAGGTACCAGTAGGGATGTTAGAGAATTCTGCCATGGACTCCAGTGAGGCCAGATTCTTTAGAATCTGCCCCCCGGAGTCCATGGCAGAATGGAGCACTCCCCCCTGCCACCTTGCAAAACGGGCCAGGACAGATCCTACCTGGTGTCGGCCGGGCCGGTCCATCCACATCCCTGGTCAGTGGATGCAAATGGCTGCCCCGGTCTGCGGCTGCCATTTGCCTCCCTACTTTAACCATGATAGGCTATGTAAGTATTTACATAGCCTATCACAAAAAGAGCAGGGACACAAATGGCGTAGCAGGCACAATTTGCATCCCTGCTCTTTGCCGTGATAGGCTACATAAATATATACGTAGCCTATCACTGCCAATGCAGGTACGCAAATGGTGCCTGCTATGCCGGATGCCATTTGTGGCCACAGCCTGGCAGCAGATGGAAGTCCGGCTACGGGTGGCCCCAGCCGGCAGCTCCATGGACTTGCCGCAGAGCAGAGCTGGCCAGGGAGGATTCCGGGGGGAGGGACAGATCGCCTCCCCCCCACCGCGGACGCCCCGGACCAGAACTTGGTAAGTAATCTGCCCATCCCTAGGTACCAGGTGATAGGAAAACCCTTTGCCTGAGACCCTGGAAAGCTGCTACCAGTCAAAAGTAGATAATAGTTAGGGATATATGAACATTTCATTTTTTCTTGCAAAACATGTGAGCACGCCCCTTCCAAGCTCTGAACGCAAGCGCAAACACAAGTACATGTCCACTGAAAATATTTGTAAATTGTAAGACGCATGCTTGCCTTTGTCTCGTTTCCAATTCTCAGTTGGGTTTGTGCAAATCTGCTAATTTGCACAAATTTCCTCAGTGGACTGAATCAGCCCTGTTTTAGTCTACGGAGCAAAGTTGCACAAATGTGGAGGAATCTGCTGTTCAATCGCTGTTCGATCGCTGCCCGATTTGTGCAAGTTTCCCCTTTGTGCATAGCGAGCAGAAATCACAAATGTGAACTGGAACTGGTACAAGACAAGTAGTGAGATAATGTTTGGAGAAACCTGGCAATCTCAAATATCACTCATATGCACATCCCTAATAATACTGGGTAGGGCTGGTCAAAGACATTTTGCTGCATGAGATGAAGAATAAAATGGTTCCCCACATATAGAAGGTGACCAAAATGATAGCTGAATCTTACTTCAGCAGTGGAATTGGGAAAGCATCCTCAAGCATACCTGAGAACATCAAGCTAGCTTAGAGGTTTCAGAGGAGGCTGTGTAGAACTCACAGTTCTGTTCTGGAACACCTCACTGCAGGTGCCTGCATTTGCCACCTGAGGTGGCTGCCTCACTCTGCCTAATAGTAGGGCTGGCCCTGAGAGTGGGTTAGATGGATGAAATTGTATAACCTGGTATAAGGCAGCATCTTCTTAGTTGTCTTTAACTAATGCATTAATGTCTCCTCATATACAGCTCTCTATGCAAGTCAGAGTGCTCAGATCAAGTGTATGTTGTAACTTGGCCTGTCTATCTATCTATCTATCTATCTATCTATCTTTCTATCTATCATTCTGCATCCTTCTGTTCCTCCATCTTGACCTCTCTTTTTTGGTAGCCACAATTTAGAGCATTTTCATACATCATACTAAAAAAACAATAAAAGGGGAGGAAGCTTTTTGTTTTCCCCTGTGACTGTAATACTAATGTAATATCTGCATTGGCCAGAACATACATTTGGTTTCAATATGGTGCCCACATACTTTCTATCCTGCATTAATAATATCCACACACCTGCACTTAAATAGTGTGAGAAGTGCTCAAAGGAACTTTTAGCATCAAGCACAAGAGGCGACTCTACACATGGACATCACCAGATGGTCAATATCGAAATCAGGTTGATTATGTCCTTTGCAGTCAAAGATGAAGAAGCTCTATACAGTCAGTAAAAACAAGACCTGAAGCTGACTGTGGTTCAGATCATGAGCTTCTTGTTGCAAAATTTCAGCTTAAATTGAAGAACGTAGGGAAAACCACTAAACCATTCAGGTATGACCTAAATCATATCCCTTATGAATATACAGTGGAGGTGAGGAATAGATTTAACTAGGGATTAGACCTGATAGACAGAGTGCCTGAGGAACTATGGACGGAGGTCCATAACATTGTTCGGGAGGCAGCAACAAAATCCATCCCAAAGAAAAAGAAATGCAAGAAAGCCAAGTGGCTGTCTGATGAGGCTTTACAAGTAGTTGAAGAAAGAAGGGAAGCGAAAAGCAAGGGAGAAAGGGGAAGATATATCCAACTGAATGCAGAGTTCCAGAGAATAGCAAGGAGAAACAAGGCGGCCTTCTTAAATGAACAATGCAAAGAAATCGAGGAAAACAAAGAATGGGAAAGACTAGAGATCTCTTCAAGAAAATTGGAGATCTCAAGGGAACGTTTTGTGCAAAGATGGGCATGATAAAGGACAAAGAAGGCAGGGACCTAACAGAAGCAGATGAGATTAAGAAGAGGTGGCAAGAATACACAGAAGAACTATACAGGAAAGATCTTAATGTCCCTGATAGCCATGATAGTGTGGTCACTGAACTTGAGCCAGACATCCTCGAGAGTGAAGTCAAGTGGGCCTTAGGAAGCATTAGTAACAACAAAGCTAGCAGAGATGACAGTATTCCAGCTGAGCTATTTAAAATCCTAAAAGATGATGCTGTTAAAGTGCTGCATCCAATATGCCAGCTAATTTGGAACACTCAACAATGGCCGCAAGACTGGAAAAGGTCAGTTTACATTCCAATTCCAAAGAAGGGCAACGCCAAAGAGTGTTCAAACTACCGCACCATTGCGCTCATTTCACATGCCAGCAAGGTGATGCTCAAAATCCTACAAGCTAGGCTTCAGCAGTATGCGAACCGAGAACTACCGGAAGTGCAAGCTGGGGTTCGAAGAGGCAGAGGAACTAGAGATCAAATCGCCAACGTTCACTGGATCATGGAGAAAGCAAGAGAATTCCAGAAAAACGTCTATTTCTGCTTCATTGACTATGCTAAAGCCTTTGATCGTGTGGATCACAACAAACTGTGGCAAATTCTGAAAGAGATGGGGGTACCAGACCACCTTACCTGTCTCCTGAGAAACCTGTATGAGGGTCAAGAAGCAACAGTAAGAACCAGACATGGAACAACCGATTGGTTCAAAATTGGGAAAGGAGTACGACAAGGCTGCATATTGTCACCCTGCTTATTTAACTTATATGCAGAGTACATCATGAGAAATGCCGTGTTGGATGACTCACAGGTCAGAATTAAGACTGCTGGGAGAATGAACAACAACCTCTGATATGCAGACGATACCACCCTAATGGCAGAAAGCAAAGAGGATCTAAAGAGCCTCTTGTTGAGGGTGAAAGTGGAGAGTGCAAAAGCTGGTTTGAAACTCAATATTAAAAAAACTAAGATCATGGCATCTGGCCCCATCACTTCCTGGCATATAGAAGGGGTAGAAATGGAAGCAGTGACAGATTTTATTTCCTTGGGCTCCAAGATCACCGCAGACGGTGACTGTAGCCATGAAATTAAAAGACGCTTGCTCCTTGGGAGGAAAGCTATGGCAAACCTAGACAGCATAGTAAGAAGCAGAGACATCACCTTGCCGACAAAGGTGCGTATAATCAAAGCTATGGTTTTCCCAATAGCAACATATGGCTGTGAGAGCTGGACTATAAGGAAGGCTGAGCGCCGAAGAATTGATGCCTTCGATCTGTGGTGCTGGAGAAGACTCTTACGAGTCCCCTGGACTGCAAGGAGGTCAAATCAGTCCATCCTAAAGGAAATCAACCCTGACTGCTCATTGGAAGGACAGATACTGAAGCTGAAGCTCAAATATTTTGGCCACCAAATGCAAACAGAAAACTCCCTGGAAAAGACCCTGATGCTGGGAAAGATTGAAGGCCAAAGGAGAAGGGGACGGCAGAGGATGAGATGGCTAGATAGCATCACCGATGCAATGAATATGAACTTGAGCACACTCCGGGAGAGAGTGCAGGACAGGAAGGCCCGGCGTGCTATGGTCCATGGGGTCATGAAGAGTCGGACACAACTTAACTACTGAACAACAAAAAGGGTGGTTCTTAATTGGTATATTATTTAGTCTTCAGCCAACATACCACACAAATGGCTAAATGGGAACAGTAATAAAATATTATGAAGTCTTCTTTTTATGTGTTCCTTTTTATAAAATCCTTAAGCTAAATTTCAGAAACTGACTTTCCTTTGAACCATGACTTTGTGGGGTCCTTTAAAATAGTGCTGTGCTGAATATTTCAATTCTTCAATTTTGAGCATTTGGGGTGGGGGGATGAACACTCTGGCAAAAGAGGCTATGGAGGTGAGAATTTCAAATAACTTTGTTCTTGGGGAGGAGGGCAGGATTTCTGCTTACCTTTCTAAGTGTTGATGGTGGCTGAGGAATCTTCTTTCTATTTTTCTTTCACTTTTCTTCTTTTTTTTTTTGTACTTTAAGAACAGAACACCCCATGCACTTTGAGGAGTCCAGGACTTTTTCTTTTTCTTTTTAGAGAGAAACTTCTTCACCCTAGCAGCTCTTTCTGAAATCCCATGAGACCATGAGACTAAACACCCTGTTTAGTGTTTAGTTTCAGATTTCTTTCTGAAATCCCATGAGACTAAACACCCTGTTTAGGCATTGAGATAAGTCATACATGGATATTCAAGCAAGAAGTTCCCATAAGGTCCCAGAGGCTGCACCTGTAGCTTGATGCTCTGTTCTCTAGGGGTTAAATTACTTAAATCATGTGGTACAGTGGGCAGTGTTTTGTACATCCACTGGAGAGATCTGGGTTCAAATCCCAACCTCCCCTGATGTTCAGTGGCAACGATCAGCCTATTGTTGCTCAAGGCTTGTCATGAAGTTAAATGAGAATGAAGACTCTTATACAGCAATGATATTTCACTTTGAATAAAATATTTTAAAAATGTATGCCGGGGGTCTTGTATGTGAGGTTTATTTATTTCTCAGTCAGACTTGCTTACAAAAACATACATTCTAATTTTGCTCTTTCTTCTATATTACAAACTATGCCTACTTTTCAGTTTAGGAATTTTAAGGGAGGATGTCGAAGTATTGGGTTGGATTGATCCAGACTTAATCATACTTACAGTAGACCCACTGACATCAATAATCCATTGATGTTAGTGGGGTTATTCTAAGTAGGATTAAATCTGGATCCAATCAGCTGGGTTGATTTATTCATTTAGTACATTTATATCCTGCTTTTCAGCAACATAAAAGAACAGCTTTGAGGTTGCTGAGAGCAGAACACACATATTAACTACATACTCAGGAAGACCAGTTTGAACCCATATATTTTATAAGTTTTCTTAAAGCAGCAGGAAGGCAATTCCATAATTGAGGGGCCACCACCGAGAGTGGTGGATCCAACTGGTAAAGGTGGTCCTTTAAATAATATGCTCCTGGACCATTTATGACATTAAGGGTGCAATCCTATGCATGTTTAGACAGAAAAAAAAATAATATAACACCCATGGCTGTCTGGGTAATGCTAGGAGTTGTAGGACATTTTTCTGCCTAAACATGTTTAGGATTGTATTCTAAAGGTAATAACCAGCACTTTGAAATAGGCCTGGAAACAAATTAGTAACCAATGTAACTTGCACCAAAGAGGTATCTCAAGCTTAGATTTTCTGGACAGCATCAGCTGGGGGCTGCATTTTGCACCAACTGGAGTTTACAAGCTAGCTTCAAAAGCAGCCCAATATATATAGTGCACTACAGTAATCCATTGTAGAGATAAGTAGGTTACTGTGACGATGTTTGACAATTCCAAATAGGGCTGCAGCTGGTGTATCATCTTTAGCTGATAAAAGACATTCTTTGTTATCCCCACCTGGGCTGCACCAGATAGGTCTGAGATACTTGGCAAATTCACCAATAATATTTTATTGCTCTAAAGTAGTGCTGTGCCAAATCCTGCCCCCTATTTTCAGATTCTTTTTTCTTTCCCTGCAAAAGAGGCATGGTTTGTTTGTTTTCTGCCTCTTTCATAAGGGGGGGGGGATTTTGAAAAAAAAATTCCTTGCAGAGGGAAACAGGGTTTCCACATACCCTTTTACGTTTGGGATGTGGCTGGAATATATTCTTTTCTTTTTCTTTTTTTTTACTTGAAAAATGACCACAGCACAAGACTCTTTATAGACAGGCTTCTCAAGCCTGGCAGCACTTCTTGAACTCCCATGAGACCTCAATCTCTCCTATAGGCATTCAGGAAGAACTCCCAGGCTGCAGAAGCCTGTTTGCAAAGAGTCCTGGGTAGGGATGGTGGACAACTCCGCCACGGATGCACTGGCATTTGGCCCCCCAAAATCCATGGCAGAACGTCCTGTCCCTGCCCCCCCCCACAGATTCCCCCCGGGATGAAACTTACATGGAGCGGATGTTCCGGAAGGCGGTGGCTCCGGCGGCGGCTTCAGCAGTGATGGCTGGTCTTTTGACCGGCTGCTGCGGCCGACATTTGCATTCTGGTCTTTGCCGTGATAGTATAAAGTATAAAGTATAAAGACTTACGTAGCCTATCATGGCAAGCCAATAAAATAAAAAAAACGGCATATGCAAATGGCAGCTACAGCGGCCGCCATTTGCGTTCCTTATTTTTTGCCATTTTAAATATTTACATAGGCTAAAACGGCAAATAAAAAAGGTGAACGCAAATAGCTTAGTGGGTGCTATTTGTGTTCCTTTTTTATTTGCCGTCTTAGCCTACGGCGAATAAAATGGCGAAAAATAAGGAACGCAAATGGTGGCCGCCATAGCCACCGCCATTTGCGTACGCCGTTGTTGTTGTTTTTTACCCAGCTGTGATAGGTTATGTAAAGACTTACATAGCCTATCACGGCTCCCTGGCCAGCCAGTCCGCGGCCAGAAATCCAGCTGCGGACGGCCCTGGCCGGCTGCTCCGCGGAGCTGCCGTGGAACAGAGCCGTCCGTCAAGGATTCCGGGGGGGAGGACTGGATCGCCTCCCCCCCCCCCGTCGAGGATTCCGGGGAGCGGGACGGAGCACCTCCCCCCCACCACAAACACAATCCGTGAAAAGGTAAGTGACTTTCATACATCCCTAGTCCTGGGTTGTTACAAACAAGAACAAATGGGACTTTTGGAGCTTTAGAAAAACTCTTATGTAGCTTTCTCTGTGTTGCTGCAAGGGTTTTTTTTCTAAAGCTCTAAAAGCCCTGTTCTTGCTTTGCAGAGCTTCTGCAGACTGGGAGCACTTCCTTGAATGCCTATAGGAGAGGGCCAGGTCATGTGGTCTCATGGGATTTCAGAAAGAGCTGCTAGGGTGAAGAAGTTTCTCTCTAAAATGAAAAAGAAAAAGTCCTGGACTCCTCAAAGTGCATGGGGTGTTCTGTTCTTAAAGTACAAAAAAAGAAGAAGAAAAGTGAAAGAAAAATAGAAAGAAGATTCCTCAGCCACCATCAACACTTAGAAAGGTAAGCAGAAATCCTGCCCTCCTCCCCAAGAACAAAGTTATTTGAAATTCTCACCTCCATAGCCTCTTTTGCCAGAGTGTTCATCCCCCCACCCCAAATGCTCAAAATTGAAGAATTGAAATATTCAGCACAGCACTATTTTAAAGGACCCCACAAAGTCATGGTTCAAAGGAAAGTCAGTTTCTGAAATTTAGCTTAAGGATTTTATAAAAAGGAACACATAAAAAGAAGACTTCATAATATTTTATTACTGTTCCCATTTAGCCATTTGTGTGGTATGTTGGCTGAGGACTAAATAATATACCAATTAAGAACCACCCTTTTTGTTGTTCAGTAGTTAAGTTGTGTCCGACTCTTCATGACCCCATGGACCATAGCACGCCGGGCCTTCCTGTCCTGCACTCTCTCCCGGAGTGTGCTCAAGTTCATATTCATTGCATCGGTGATGCTATCTAGCCATCTCATCCTCTGCCGTCCCCTTCTCCTTTGGCCTTCAATCTTTCCCAGCATCAGGGTCTTTTCCAGGGAGTTTTCTGTTTGCATTTGGTGGCCAAAATATTTGAGCTTCAGCTTCAGTATCTGTCCTTCCAATGAGCAGTCAGGGTTGATTTCCTTTAGGATGGACTGATTTGACCTCCTTGCAGTCCAGGGGACTCGTAAGAGTCTTCTCCAGCACCACAGATCGAAGGCATCAATTCTTCGGCGCTCAGCCTTCCTTATAGTCCAGCTCTCACAGCCATATGTTGCTATTGGGAAAACCATAGCTTTGATTATACGCACCTTTGTCGGCAAGGTGATGTCTCTGCTTCTTACTATGCTGTCTAGGTTTGCCATAGCTTTCCTCCCAAGGAGCAAGCGTCTTTTAATTTCATGGCTACAGTCACCGTCTGCGGTGATCTTGGAGCCCAAGGAAATAAAATCTGTCACTGCTTCCATTTCTTCCCCTTCTATATGCCAGGAAGTGATGGGGCCAGATGCCATGATCTTAGTTTTTTTAATATTGAGTTTCAAACCAGCTTTTGCACTCTCCACTTTCACCCTCAACAAGAGGCTCTTTAGATCCTCTTTGCTTTCTGCCATTAGGGTGGTATCATCTGCATATCGGAGGTTGTTGTTCATTCTCCCAGCAGTCTTAATTCTGACCTGTGAGTCATCCAACACGGCATTTCTCATGATGTACTCTGCATATAAATTAAATAAGCAGGGCGACAATATACAGCCTTGTTGTACTCCTTTCCCAATTTTGAACCACTCGGTTGTTCCATGTCTCGTTCTTACTGTTGCTTCTTGACCCTCGTACAGGTTTCTCAGGAGACAGGTAAGGTGGTCTGGTATTCCCATCTCTTTCAGAATTTGCCACAGTTTGTTGTGATCCACACAATCAAAGGCTTTAGCGTAGTCAATGAAGCAGAAATAGACGTTTTTCTGGAATTCTCTTGCTTTCTCCATGATCCAGCAAATGTTGGCGATTTGATCTCTAGTTCCTCTGCCTCTTCGAACCCTAGCTTGCACTTCCGGTAGTTCTCGGTTCACATACTGCTGAAGCCTAGCTTGTAGGATTTTGAGCATAACCTTGCTGGCATGAGAAATGAGCGCAACTGTACGGTAGTTTGAACACTCTTTGGCGTTGCCCTTCTTTGGAATTGGAATGTAAACTGACCTTTTCCAGTCTTGTGGCCACTGTTGAGTGTTCCAAATTTGTTGGCATATTGAGTGCAGCATGTTAACAGCATCATCCTTTAGGATTTTAAATAGCTCAGCTAGAATACTGTCATCTCTGCTAGCCATGTTGTTAGTAATGCTTCCTAAGGCCCACTTGACTTCACTCTCGAGGATGCCTGGCTCAAGTTCAGTGACCATACTATCATGGCTATGAGGGACATTAAGATCTTTCCTGTATAGTTCTTCTGTGTATTCTTTCCACCTCTTCTTAATCTCATCTGCTTCTGTTAGGTCCCTGCCTTCTTTGTCCTTTATCATGCCCGTCTTTGCATAAAACTTTCCCTTGAGATCTCCGATTTTCTTGAAAAGATCTCTAGTCTTTCCTATTTGATTGTTTTCCTCGATTTCTTTGCATTGTTCATTTAAGAAGGCCGCCTTGTCTCTCCTTGCTATTCTCTGGCACTCTGCATTCAGTTGGATATATCTTCCCCTTTCTCCCTTGCTTTTTGCTTCCCTCCTTTCCTCAGCTACTTGTAAAGCCTCATCAGACAGCCACTTGGCTTTCTTGCATTTCTTTGTCTTTGGGATAGATGTAGTTGCTGCCTCCTGAACAGTGTTATGAACCTCCATCCATAGTTCCTCAGGCACTCTGTCTATCAGGTCTAATCCCTAGTTAAATCTATTCCTCACCTCAACTGCATATTCATAAGGGATATGATTTAGGTCATAACTGAATGGTTTAGTGGTTTTCCTTATGTTCTTCAATTTAAGCTGAAATTTTGCAATAAGAAGCTCATGATCTGAGCCACAGTCAGCTCCAGGTCTTGTTTTTACTGACTGTATGGAGCTTCTCCATCTTTGGCTGCAAAGGACATCAATCGGATTTCGATATTGACCATCTGGTGATGTCCATGTGTAGAGTCACCTCTTGTGCTGTTGGAAAAGAGTGTTTGCTATGATCAGTATGTTCTCTTGGCAAAACTCTATTAGCCCTTGCCCTTCATTTTGTAGCCAAGGCCATGCTTGCCTGTGATCCTGGTGATTTCTTGACTTCCTCCTTTAGCATTCCAATCCTCTATGATGAAGAGGACATCTTTTTTGGGTGTTAGTTCTAGAAGGTGTTCTAGGTCTTCATCGAACCAATCAACCTCAGCCTCTTCGGCCTCAGTGGTTGGGGCATAGACTTGAATTACTGTGATGTTGAATGGTTTGCCTTGGATTCGTACTGAGATCATTCTATCATTTTTGAGATTGTACCCCAGTACTGCTTTTCCCACCCTTTTGTTGACTATGAGTGCTACTCCATTTCTTCTAAGGGATTCTTGCCCACAGTAGTAGATATAATGGTCACCTGAATTAAATTCGCCCATGCTTTTCAATTTTAGTTCACTGACTCCCAAGATGTCAATATTCAATCTTGCCATCTCATGTTTGACCACCCCTAGCTTACCTTGATTCATTGATCTTACATTCCAGGTTCCTAAACTATATTGTTCTTTACAGCATCGGGCTTTCTTTTCACCACCAGGCACATCCACAGCTGAGTGTCCTTTCGGCTTTGGCCCAGCCGCTTCACTCTTTCTGGCACTACTTGGAAATTCCCTCTGCTCTTTCTCAGTAGTATATTGGACACCTTCTGACCTGAGGGGCTCATCCTCCGGCGTCATATCTTTTAGCCTTGTGATACGTTTCATGGGGTTTTCTTGGCAAGAATACCGGAGTGGGTTGCCATTTCCTTCTCCAGTGGACCACATTTTGTCAGAACTCTCCACCATGACCTGTCCATTT
Source organism: Heloderma suspectum (assembly GCF_057233095.1). Lineage (NCBI taxonomy): Eukaryota > Metazoa > Chordata > Lepidosauria > Squamata > Helodermatidae > Heloderma > Heloderma suspectum. The sequence continues at coordinate 303,247,048 of NC_139460.1, read as the reverse complement.
TGGGTGGCCCAGCACGGCATAGCTGATGGCTTCATTGAGTTACGCAAGCCCCTTCGCCACAACAAGGCAGTGATCCATGAAAGGGAAGAACCACCCTAGGTATTTACTAATAGAGATCAGTACTAGAATGCGTTAATTTCTTCTTCTTCTTCTTCTTCTTCTTCTTCTTCTTCTTCTTCTTCTTCTTTTAAAGAAACAATACTAAGAAGCCTCTCTGGAGGAAGGCTAGTGGGTTCGCACCAAGATTGTGTCCCAAATTAACATCAGGTACTGTTGCTTGTAACATAAACCAAGTAAACCTAACCATTCACCTCCTTCTGTCAGCTTTGTTTTGGACAATTTGCCCTGATTCAAAGCAATAGCAAGTATCTGAGCCAAACAAGTGAATATTTTTCCTCCTTCTAAATGTTGTCTGTCACATCATGTTACTCCACTTTTCATGGATTGTTCATGTTTTCCACCAACTTGATGCACTTTAACGTAACATGCTGCATCACATGTGACTTAATGCAAAAAGACAGGAGAGCATAGCTGCACTTTCTGAATAAACACCTGCTTTTAGAAGTTATTCCAGCCCCTGGTGAGGGTACTTACATAAAACCTCCAGCGTGGAAACCTGCATAGGATGTTGTGGGTTGCTTGATCTATATCTGTATTACACAACATAGCTTCCCCTTTCTTGCCATGACCACTTTATCTTCCAGGTTCTCCAAATTCTTGCTCCTTCTACTTGAAAAAAGTTATTAAGAACTACCAGGCTATGTATAGAAAGCAGGGGTGGCCCTACACCAGCTGCCAGCAACTGGCGCCCTAAGTGAACCACCCCCAAATCTAGGCTGAGTTTTTTGGTAAACTGGGAAACATTTTACCCCTACTTTCCATTTAATGAAGAGGCAGCCTCCACACACACATCTTCGGAAGCAGAGAAAATATCATTTCTAAAACGTGCCCCACATTTTTTAAAAAATTAAGCACTGTATCAGCACAGAGGGTCTGATAAAAACAACAAAGGAGATGACCTCAGCCGTCCACTCTGCGAAGGAACATACGTCCCACCCACAGCACCCAAGGGAGGTCCCTGGGTCCGGGTCGCATCCTCAGGGTGACATAGCCAATAAGGCACTGCCAGTCCCTAGGCTCAGCCCTTTGAGGGTAAAGAGAGTGGCTGCTCTCTCCTCTCTCTCCCTGCCTCCAACTGGGAGCAGCAGTGGAGCAGAAGGATACTCCATGTCACCTCACTCCCTTCCCCTCCAAAACCTTGGTCGTATTTCCTCTGAAGGTCCATGTATTTTTTCCTTCGAATTTGGTGCCCCAGTTAACTTGATGCCCTAGGCCACCACCTAATTCACCTGCTTGGACAGGCTGCCCCAATAGATGAAGGAGTTGATAGCAATGGCTTTCGAACAGAGGGTGGTGGAAATGTGAATTCTCCCTCCTCAAAAGGTAAGAAGACCATTCGGGTAGGGCTGGATGAGAATTTTGTTTCAGTTTGGTTTTGAGGACAGTTTACCAACATTCACAAAGTTCTCCATATTTGTGACAAAAAGACCCTGAGACTTTTTTTAAACAAATCAGAAGTAGGGTAAACCAAAACTGACAGATTTCTCCATCCAGGCCCAGAGCTTTGAGTGCTTCATTCTTAAGAGCCTGGGTTTGAATCCCTGAATATTCAACCATGTTTGTTGGGATTAATTAGAGCTGCCACCTCTTTTTTCTGACAGGCTCCTCACCTTTAACAGCTACATGGCAGACAGGTAGATCTTGGTCCTCTCCCTGCTGGGAACAGGTGTATCTGTTGAATTGTGCTGGCGAGAATTTGGTTTCAGTTCATTTTTAGATGAATTCATCAGCGTTTACAAAGTTCTTCATATTTGGGAGAGAAAGAACTTGAGCTTTAAAGAATGTGAATGTGGGTGAATGTGAAACCAACAGATTCTCCCATCCCTACATTCAGGCCTGGGATGGACTAAAGAAAAGAATTGTTGACCGCTGCCTGGAGAATCATGAGGAAGGAAGTCCCCACCCCACCCCACCACTTCCTGCCATCATTATAGCTGCAGCCATGTAGGTGTGAGCTGGAAAGGGCAATTGTTTCCAAGCACAGATTACAATTTATGTTGGAGAAGAACTATTTTTCCCTAAAGTATATCCCCATAAATAATGTATACCACTTGTGTGAATTGAACCTATGGGCATCAACTATGATCAGGGCAGTGCCCCATGTGTATCCCACTCATTCTTCAAACAGCTGGTGTAGGGACGCTGGGGAACTCTGCTGCAGACTCCAAGGGGGCAGATTCCCATGAGTCTGACCTGCAGAGTCCACAATGGAGTGGTCTCCCTTACCTGCGGGTCCTCCGGATTTCGTGTGAGGCATCTCTGAAGCTTTATAAAAGGTGGGCAAGCGCACGGCCACCCACTCCCTCACCAAGCTGCCATTTTGCATAAAAATGGTGGCTTAGCCTCTTTTGTAAATAAGAATTTATGCAAATGGTGACCATTTACGCCTGTAATGTTGCATAAATGGCCCCTTTATGGCTGCCATTTGTGTAAATGATTATTTACGAAAAAGGGTGAGCCACCATTTTTGTGAAAAATGGCAGATCAGTGAGGGAGTGGGTGGCCAGGGGTCCAGCGAGCAATGCTTGGGGTGAGGTTCGGTGAGTTCACCCATCCCTAATCCTCCCCATTTTATTCCCACAATGAACCTGTGTAATAGGGAAAGTTGAGCAACAGAGAGCAAATGGCCCAAGGTCACCCAGTGAATGTCATGGGTGAGCAGGGGTTCAAACCCAGTCCTCCACAGTCCATGTACAGTTCTTAATACCACTTCTGGCCAGTACCAAAGATGAGCAAATGGAAGTGCTCAAGACATCAGTGCACATTCCCTGTGACTAGCCCTGCATTTCATGAATTAGGTCTTCCCCAATCCAGAGCCAGCACTGTGGCTAAGTATCTCAGCATGCACCATTTAACTGGTGCTGCACTGATGCTGTGCTAATGTCCTCCCTTTATTTTATAAGCTTATTTATTTCTTATCTGTTTGCAGATAAGATGAATATGAGCCAACAATGTGATGTGGCTGCAAAAAAAGGCAGAGGCTATTTTGGGCTGCATTAATAGAAACATAGCTTCCAAATCGCGGAAATGTACTAGTTTCCCTCTACTCAGCACTGGTTAGGCCTCATCTTGAGTACTGTGTCCAGTTCTGGGCACCACACTTTAAGAAGGATGCAGACAAACTGGAGAGGGTTCAGAGGAGGGCAACGAAGATGATCAGGGGACTGGAAACAAAGCCCTGTGAGGAGAGACTGAAAGACTGGGCATTTTTAGCTTTGAGAAGAGAAGACTGAGGGGAGATTTGATTGCGCCCTTCAAGTACTTTAAAGGTTGTCACTTGTCACAGAGGGGAAGACCAGGATCCCTTCTCGATCATCCCGGAGTGCAGGACACAGAATAATGAGCTCAAGTTACAGAAAGCCAGATTCCAGCTGAACATCAGGAAAAACCTCCTGGCTGTCAGAGCAATACGACAATGGAACCTATGACCTAGGGAGGTGGTGGGCTCTCCCATACTGGAGACGTTCAAGATGAGGCTGAACAGCCATCTGTCAGGGATGCTCTGACTTGGATTCCTGCAGTGAGCAATGGCTTGGACTTGATGGTCTTAGAGGCCCCTTCCAACCCCACTATTCTATGATTCTGTTATTTGCTTCTCAAAATACCCCCCTGTAAAAATAGAAAAAAAGTCTCCATTTGTGTCAACAGAGGCTTTTTAAAAGAAACAACTCTGCATTTACAAAGTACTGAATTGGACTGTGTGCTTTCAGACCTTTGGTCAGGTGTAGAGGAGAGCAAGGAAGTGGTGTGAGCTGTCTAGTGCTGGTGAGGTTACGCCCATGTGCGTTCTTCTAGAGGAAGCAGGTTAGGAAAGGTTTTGGAGCAGCTAGGCCAGAGCAGGGGACTTGACGGGTGAGGAGTGCATACACACTGAAAGCCACTCAGTGGTGTGCAGCTAGGCAATTTTAGATCCTGGATATAATATAATGGTCTTATGGGGTCCCTTTTTAGATGCCCATGTGTGTTGCAGGGCTTGCCCAAGACATTTTGCTGCCTGAGGCAAAGAACAAAATGGTGCCCTCCTGTTCCATGTGCAAAAGCTGCCTGGACTGTTTCTTCAACACTGGGAATGCAACAGCATCCTCCACTGCACCTCAAGGAGCAGGTTAGCTGAGGGGATACAGAGCAGGCCACTTGGCACTCGGCTCTCTCCTCCAACACCTTGATGCCACCTCCCAGCATCTGCCGCCTGAGGCGACCACCTCATTCTGCCTAATGGTAAAGTCGGCCCTGCTCAGCTGGGAAGCACACAACTAACATTTCTCTTACCCCTCCACAACTGCTATTTCTTGCTTTGAAACTGCTTCTACATTGCTAATACGTTAGAACAACAACAAAACAATTTATCACTCCTGATCTGGAAAAAAAAAAACACCCAACCCTCCGAACATCCTAAGCTCACTTCAATCATAGCACCACCATGACTGCAGGAATAAAACCAAGTTTGCTTCTGCTGGCCTGATGCCCTCATCACCTGCTTCTCTCTGGGTGCTCCTCTGAGGGAGCCCTGAGTTGTGGGGCCCTGGACTTTGGCCCCAAGGTCCTGTCCTAGCAGCTCCACTGATGCCACTGGTTAGAAGGCAAGAGTGGTAAAAGACAGGTCCTTCCGAATTCTGTGCAGGACCCAGGGAAGAGAGAACTTGTTCTGGCAAGGGCTGGTTGTTGAATGAGCTCTTATGTAGGGCTTCAGCTCCCAGGCTTCGTCTATGGCCTGGAGCAGCCTTCCTCAGTCTGATACCCTGCATATGTTTTGGATTTCAGTTCCCATCAGCCCCAGGTGACATAGTCAAGGATCAGGAGTGCTGGGAGTTACGGTCCAAAACATCTGGAGGGCACCAGGTTGGGGGAGGCTGGCCAGGAGCCTGGAACGTTGTCATATCTTCATTGCATCTTGCTGCTTCATACCACCTGTGTTGCCGATTTGGCATGCAAGGGCTTTGGGGATAAGGATGCTGGTTCCTTGGCGTGGCCCACCTCAGGGGCTGCAGTCCTTGGAGAGTGGGATTGAACTTGGGAGCTCCAAGGTCAGGGGTCTCGGACTCCAACAATCTCTCTGGTCTTGGGCTCATTGTCTGGGCCCAGATCTGATGCTTCTGGAGGTGGTGTGGTGCTGAGTTCTGAGTCAGTGTCCAAGTCTCCGTTAGTAGCCTGGGTCATCATGACCACAGCTGCTCACCACCCACCCACTCTAAGAGGGAGAAGGTGTACAGATAGTGAGATGGACCAGCAGAGGGGGAGCTTGTTGGGGCATGGGCTTTGGCAGATACCTGAGGATTCAGGCTTGTGAGTCGTGTGTGTGTAATGAAGGCCCCTGAAAGGCTAGAAAGGGAGGTATCCCCACCATATCTAAATCTGCCTGTGCATTTAAAGCAGAAGGGAAATCTTTCAGAATGGGAGGAATATGTTTGTGTAGGCTGGGGAGGGGTAGAGGAGAAGAGAGGGACGTTTCAGTATGCCCCAGGCTAGTTGGGTCTGCAATAAGTGGGAAGACATCCTGATTTCCCAAGAGGAGGAAGCTATTTTTACCAGAGTGCTTTCAGTCAGCAAGCAATAGCAGCTGGAACACAACACTATGCAGCACTGGAGCGTGCATGGTAAACATCATACTTGCATTGCAAGCTGCCCCCTCAGGGTGGGAGCATCTCTCTCCCCCCACCCCCTCCACCTCAATCTCTCCAGCACCAACTCATGGCTCTTTGTACTTGCAGGTTCGTTAGCCTGTCTGAACATGTCCTGGAGGTAACACAGGAGGAATTAATATTAATGTCAGAAGGTGCTTTAGTTCCAGAAAAGTGTCAGATCATTTGTTGTCTGTATAACCAAGTGATAAAGCACGTTGCATTTCGAAATACACTAGCCAGATCCTGCAGGCATGTCCAGACACAAAACTCCTTTTGACCTTCACTACAAATTAAGCATAAAGTGAGGAGTAATTGATATTTAGAAGTGGGCATTGTTGTTAGAACTCTTTTAGCAAAGTGCTCATCATTATGACAGACTAGCTCTGTGTGTGCATGTGTCTGTGTGTGTATGTGTACACCAGAAGAGATGCACTATGTCCTTTTTGGGAATCTTGGCCAATGAGAACGGGATCATCCAGCATCAGGAGCAGAGGGCAGGTTGTTAACATGTAACCTCATATCTCACACATGTATACACATGCACTTGATTGACATGTACTTTTCAGGTCTTGGCCTTAGAGCAGCCTTCCCTAACCTGGCGGCCTCCAGAAGTCTTGGACTACAACTCCCATCACCTCTGCCCATCAACCATGCTGGCTGGAGCTGATGGGATTTGTAAGTCCAGAACGTCGGGGGGGGGGGGCAGGCTATGGAATCCTGGCTTAGATATTTATTTATTTATTTATTTCTATACCGCCCAATAGCCAAAGCTCTCTTCGAAGAGTCACATGCCATAATGGGAAGGTTGCCCTTTACACTTATCACAGAGGGATATTAGCAATATGTTACTAAAAATAGAGAGAGGTTAAGGAATATACCCTGAAAGGTGGCTGAAAAATAATTTCTAATAAATTAAATTAAATTAAAAATAACTAAGTAAGCGAATTTGGTGCACAATCAGTATGAGGGCCATACAAACAGAGCTTAACTTGTACCAGCAGTTATTTTTTAAACCCACGGGAGAGAGGGAGGAAAGCAGGAGGAAAGACTTGGAAAAATGGAGTAGCATACAAACACAGAGGAAATTAGTCCCTTAACAGAAAATATGGACATGGGGGGGGCGGTTACCAGAGAAATAAATGGTTACCCAGGAAGCCTGAGCACTACAGGGAAACTTGAGAGTCCATGACTCAGGGCTCAGAGTGGCACTTGTAGAGAAGGTTACAAGTTAGAAAAGCATGACAGGGAGAGAGACAGGGACAAGGAATTGGAACGTGGATATTTACCTCTCCTAAAGTGAGGGGGAAAGGCCACTTCTTTGGGGAATGTTCATGAATCAGAAGGCCTTCCTTGGTTCTAAGCCACTGGGATTGCTTAAGTAGTCTGGGATGGGGAACTTGGGGCCAACAGAGCCCTGCAGGTCCCTGACATATCTATGCTACAAGGCTTCCTGAGGCACTAAGAGTAAAATAAATTCAGTGCATCTCACTATAGTGGGGAAGTCCCATGTGCCTTCTCAAACTGCTGTCCAGGTCGTAATTGTTGATGGGCAGTGCTGTGTAGTGGATAGAGTGTTGGACTAGGGGAGACATGGGTTCTAGTCCCCATTCAGTCATGAAGCTCACTGGGTGACTTTGGGCCAGTCACTGACTCTCAGCCTAATAGGGTTGTTGTGAGGATAAAATGGATAGGAGGAGGACCATATATGCCACTTTGGGCTTCTTGAAGTTAAGGCTGGATACAAATAACAAATAAATAAACATAAATAAATGGAGAACTTCAAGGTCCCTGCTCTCCTTTCTTATGGTTCTTTAAATTTAAACTAAGCCTATGCCAAAACCTACTTTAATGAAATTATCCCCTCCCTGTGAAAGAGGCATTGTTTTATCAGCTTTTTGCAGAAAGGCTTTCAGCCCAGCCAGCAGCTGCTCCTGGAACACTCAAGAGAGTATGATACAACGTCAGGCTGAAAGCCTCTCTGCAAAGAGCTCCATGACACTGCAAGTGTGCATGGAGCCTTTAAAAATAGAAAATAAGAAGAAGACGCTCTCAACCATCTCCTATCTTTAGAAAGGTAAACGGAACCACTGTCCCCATCCCCAGATGAGAAAATTGTTCAAAATTCTCTCCCTTTCCATCCTCTTCTGCTGGATTCTCATCTGTCCCCCACCCCTCACAAATTGCCATAAATGAGAAGATCAAAACATTTGATGCGGCACAAATATAAAACTAGTCTTAGACTGGACAGCCCTTCAAATAGAGGACACATTCAAATAGAAAACTGTCCTCTGACAGCCCTTCAAATAGAGGACTGTTCTCTGTAAAGTAGGGTACATGGTCACCTTCCTAAAGCCTACTGTGCTACTCTGAAAACATGTTTTGTTTTGTTCGTTGCTTTGCTTTTAGGATTCCCAAGCCAAGTTGGCAGTGAAGCTGGCTTGGGCCTAGCCTTACCACAAGGCAACCCTAGATGGTTGCCTAGGCAACTTAGGCTGTCTAGGAAACTAGAAGGGACAATGCTATTTCTAGAACAAGAGCTGGGAGCAATTCACACACACACACCCCTCCTTCTCTAGCATGCTGTTGAGCCCTCTGCAACAATAGGGGGTGTAAGAAGGATGAACTCAGGACTATGGGCCAAGAGACAAGCAAAAGATTTTTTAGGCAACAGGCAGATGTCAGTGAGTATTTGCATTGCACTTTTGCTAAGGTTTCAACATGCTTTATGTACAACGCACACTGTATTACACTTGTGGTAGTGAAGCCTCGCCAGGAACAGATGAAAGCCTTTAGATACCGTCAGCCTCAACATTGCAGCCACCTAGTGGTGGGAAACAGACATCGCCTGCAGAAGTGACATAGGAGCAATCCTATGCAGGTCGCTTGGACATATGAGGCTTACTCTTAGGGACATGTGCATAGGGCTGCAACCTAAATTTGCATGTTCCTTTGTAGTGATTTTTTGGAATGTAAACAGCACTATGGATGGATTTCTCCTGTTCCACTCTTTTATCGTTGATTGTTCCTTGGGTTCACTCCTTCTCCTCGCACTCCACTCCTTCTGAATACTGATGTGACACAGGTGACTTTCTAACAGTAATTCCACAATTGGTCATGTCCAGTTAGTCATACCTTTCCATTCCTTCAGCCCATCCGCATTTCTTCAGCCCAAACTGCCTCTCTGCGTTACTGATGCTCATGGATGCATTGATAAAACACTGTGGTAAAGCAATCTTGACTGCTTTTGTACAGTGTTTTACAGATTCATGTACACTGTAGCCCACTGTGGGATTCCTGGAGTACAGACCATTTCTTATTGGCCTTTAGGGACTGGGGATGGCTGAGGAGATTCTGGGGGGCAGGGGGACTGAGAGAGATAAGAGACCATTCAGAGGAAAATAGAAAGTTGGAGACAGAACAGAGAAACTGAGGAGAAGAGAATACAGAGAGGGAGGGAGTGAGAAAGACCCATCAAGAGAAGACTGGTGGCATGGAGGAAAGGCCAGTGGCCATCTCCTGATCTCACAGAGAAGAGCCTCGGACAGGTCTGAGAAGCTCTGAACACTCAGTGTTTGGACTCTATCCCCTCTTATTATGCTACTTACAGACTCATTTTGTATATCCATCTGAGTTCCTACTGTTTTCTCCCTTCTCCCCCCTTCTTGTTAAATAAACCCTCTTGCTTTCCCCATTTTTAATAAGTTGCCCACTGGTTGTTTCTCCTCTCCCCTTTCAGGAAACATGTGGAATGGTGTCCTGGAGGCACTGCATACTGTTTGGGGCTCCTGACATTTCCCCCCTTCCCATCCTATGACTAATTGAACCCAGGCCTCATAGTTTCCTATCCACCACAAGGACATGCTGGTAGGGAAAGTGGGGTTTACACATTGATGCACTCCTGTGCATTGGTAAAACACCATTCACAAATTACCTTGATACAACAGTGTACACATACATGTCATTTGCATTTTTGTGACATGTATGTGTGCATCGGTTAAATTCTGCACAATTATGAATCTGGCTTTATTCATGTATATGATCATGTCAAGATGAACAAAGGAACCAAAGGAACTGACAACTGCAGTGATGTATGGAGGCACTGTGCTAGTACAAAATTTGGATCCTTAAAAAACTGGAGCCATGGAGTGCGCTGGTTCCAATTTAGAAGCAAGAACAGATAATTTGGAATGCTGAACTCCTAGTCAGGACAAAAAAAATGGTAAGACTGCAATTATATTATTGGTAAGACCAGCTATCAGAGGAATATTTGACAGTGTATTGGCACTGTGTATTTCCTTAAGTCAGAATGGTAATTGCTCTTTGGAACTGTGATGTTCTGAAATGCAACAGGTTAAAAGTAATAATAATTAAAACATAGATGTTTAATAATATTTTCTTTAAAAACCGGAGGTTTACAAGGGCTATATCTAAATTGTTGCTTAAAGCTGCCCTTGATTGTAAGGCTAGGAGAGTCTTCCCCACTCCTCCTAGAAGTTTTGGACTTCAACTCCCATCAGCCCCAGGCATCATGGCCAATGGTCAGGAAAGCTGGGACTTGTAGTCCAAATGGAGGTTATCAGGTTGTAGAAGGCTGGGTTTGGGGATAAATACTAGTGATGGATTATAAACTGTCTAGCTAGGAGATTTAGGGAGCAATCCTATGGCTGCTAGCCGGTGGCTAGACAGCCATAGGATATCTGGTTTTCCAGGAACTGACCTTCCCCCATTTCCCTGTGCTCTGTGCTCACAAGAGGAGCACAGAGCAGCCAAAACGGGGCACTCTGGGGGGCATGTTGGGGTGGGGAAGGTGGAAATGCTGGTATGACGCATCCAATGTGTCATACAGCAGCCTCTTCCCCCACTCCGCCATCCTGCAGGCTAGACAAAATTGGCTGCCTAGCTGAAAATGCAGGGCCGGAGAAGCACGAAGGGAACAATTCCCTCCATGCTTCTCCTGCCCTCCATTGGATAGGTGGTCACATCCGAGTTTGGAGGTGGCCACCTATCTGCATAGGTATTAATTAATTAATTAATTAATTTTGCACCCTAAGTAAGGCATGGTCTTCTCCCTGAACTGCCCTTTGAAGCAGTGACATCTCCAAAGTTGTTTTACCAGATTCAGAGTATGAATTTCTCCAGTTCCTATGCCAGGGGGCTGAATTCCATAACTGCCAGGAACTAAGCCTTAGGTGAGGCATTTCAACCTTTTAGAATGGGGGAGAAACTGCACAAAACCTGGGAAACAGTTGGTAGTGTCCCCTTGGGATACTGTCATGAGCATTCTCAATCTCAACAGTGTTGCAGGCTCAAGGAGCCCTGGAATAAATTGTTTCCAAGATGCCCTGTGTCCCTATTGAATACTCAGGCATTCTAGAACTACATATCCCCAGTGCCTGGGACACTGTCTTTTCAATGTTCCAGATCCCAGGGAGGAATAGTGATCACATAGAGAGGCCTCCTGATCATGGCTGGTGCCATTTATTATTATTATTATTATTATTATTATTATTATTATTATTATTATTATTATTATTGACATTTCTATACCACCTAATCTCTGGGCAGTTTACAGAGATTAAAAATACAGTTTACAGAAATTAAAAACCATTTACATAAAAAACACATGAACAGACAATATATACAAAAGAAACATATCTCTAAAACAACTCTGGAGTTTACCAGAGCATACACAACTGAAGCCAGGTTATCCTTTTCCAGATAGGGGCTGGGCCACCAACCAAAGTTGGTAGAACGCACTCCCTTCTCTGGTAATCTCCAGGTTAGACCTATGTGGGGCTGCCTTTGAAGATGGTTCAGAAGCTGCAGCTCATGAAAAATGTGGTGGCCAGAATAGATGGATAACGGGGACCAGAAGGTCCAAACATATAAGACCGACTCTGGCCCGCTTGCACTGGCTGCCTGTATGTTTCCGAAACCCAGTTCAAGGTGCTGGTTTTAACCTATAAAGCCTTACACAGTTTGGGACCACAATATCTGATGGAGTGCCTCCCCCAACATGAATCTACCTATATAGTATGCTCAGCATCAAAGAACCTCCTCTGGAGGGGAGAAGGAAAGGGGCAGTGCTCAGAGACCCATGGTTGGGGATTCCAGGATTTCAGGGGCTTGCAGAATGTGAGGGAGGCTTTTGGGTCCCATTGTGTTCCTGATGGTGTCATTGGGGGGATTCTGAATTTTGGAATTGGACCCAAGGGGGTGGGAATCTATTTTCCAGTATGGTGAGAAATAGCTCATATTATCCAAGCCCAGTTCTGAATCAAGCCAAGAATTGTTCAACCACCACTAGAATGACCTACTGGCTGCCACCATCTTCCTGTATCTTTATCATTTCAGGCCATGTTGCTCTGCGCTGTAGCCTGGGTTGCAGGTTTCTGCTATGGGTCAGATCTTTAGCAGGAGTCAGGTGAGGTGAGGTTTCTCATGGATGCAAGACAGGAAGAGATTACCATCATGGAACGCTCCAAGTGGGGCCGGAGGCCAGCCAGGGTTAGCTGTATGCTGCTCCAACAAGACAGATCAAGACAAGTTTGGCTGCCTTTAGGTTGGTTGGCTTCACCACACTGACTGAGGTTTTGTCTGTTGAAGGGGCCACCTGGCCTGTTTTAGCAGCCTCAAGCTGTGATGACATAGGAGTGGCCATGGCACGTGAGTGTCCCCAATGGCTGGAGCCCTCAGAGTCCAAAGACAGCAAGGCTACCACCTCTGGTTGCAGGAGAGCTGACTTACAGGATCTTTCTGGGAAACTAGGCCCTGGGGAGGTAGAGATCTTACTTATTTATTTACAATATGTATATACTGCTCCTCATCAGAAGATTGCAGAGCAGTGAACAACATGTTAAAATAATTTTAAAAAATGGTTAAAAGAGTTAAAACATTTTTTTAAAAAGACAAACCCCAACAAAGTGGAGTTTAACAAACCACAGCTGGTCATGCAAGGAAGGCCTCTTGAAAGAACAATGTCTTCAGGAGGCGCCAGAAGGAACACAATGTTGGCACCTGCCTGACCTCTAAAGGTAGGGAATTCCACAGGAAGGGGGCCACCACACTGAAGGCTCTTTTCCTGGTGGACTCCAACCGGGCCATGGGTCCATGTGGAACCACCAGGAACATGCCATCTGATGACCTCAGTGACCAGGCAGGTTGGTAAGGAAGGAAGTGCTCTCTCAGGTTTCCTGGTCCCAAGTTGTTTAGGGCTTTGTTGTTGTTCAGTCATTAAGTCATGTCCATCTCTTCGTGACCCCATGGACCATAGCACGCCAGGTCTTCCTGTCCTCCGCTCTCTCCTGGAGCATGCTCAAGTTCATATTCATTGCATTGGTGATGCTATCTAGCCATCTCATCCTATGCTGTCCCCTTCTCCTTTTGCCTTCAATCTTTCCCAGCATCAGGGTCTTTTCCAGGGAGTTTTCTCTTCACATTAGGTGGCCAAAATATTTCAGCTTCTTCAGCTTCAGTATCTGTCCTTCCAATGAGCAGTCAGGGTTGATTTCCTTTAGGATGGACTGATTTGACCTCCTTGCAGTCCAGGGGACTCATAAGAGTCTTCCACAGCACCACAGTTTGAAAGCATCAATTCTTTGGCGCTCAGCCTTCCTTATAGTCCAGCTCTCACAGCCATACGTTGCTACTGGGAAAACCATAGCTTTGATTACATGGACCTTTGTTGGCAAGGTGATGTGTCTGCTTCTTACTATGCAACATTAGGGCTTTGTACACTAGTACTAATACCTTAAACCTGGACCGGTAGCGAATAGGCAGCCAGTGCAGTTCCCTCAGCAAAGGAGTTACACACTGAAAAGGGGCAGCTCCTGACAACAGCCAAGCTGCTACATTCTGCACTAGCTCCAGCTTCCGGACCAGCCTTAAGGGCAGCCCCACATAGAGAGCATTGCAGTAATCCAGTCTTGAGGTTATTAATGCCTGTACCACCGTGGTCAAGCTATCCCTGTCCAGGAGAGGCCGTAGCTGGCAAACCAGCCGAAACTGGTAAAAGGCACTCCAAGCCGCCGCGACCACTTGGGCCTCCAGCAACAATGATTTATCTAGGAGTATCCCCAGACTAAGGGCCGCGGTGGCTTAGTGGTTAAGATGCTGAACTGCAGACTGGAAGGTCGGCAGGTCAGCAGTTCGAGACCCGAGTGCTGCATGAGTGAGCTCCCGTCTTCAGTCCCAGCTTCTGCCAACCTAGCACTTTGAAAGCAAGAAATTGCAAGTAGATAAATAGGTACCACCTTGGCGGGAAAGGTAACAGCGTTCCGAGCACCTCGATGTTCAGTCATGCCGGCCACATGACCACAGAAGCATCTTCGGACAGTGCTGGCTCTTCGGCTTAGAAACGGGGATGAGCACCGCACCCTAGAGTCAGACATGACTGGTTGGGGACACCTTTACCTTTACCTTATCCGCCCCAGACTATAGACCTGATCTTTCAGAGGGAGTGCAACCCCATCCAGAAGAGGCAATGAACCTACCTGCCGGACCCGGGAACCACTCACCCGTCTTGCCAGGAATCAGGATTCATCTTCAGTTTATTGGTCCTCATCTGGCCCATTACTGAGTCTAGGCACTGATTCAGGACTTGCACAGCCTCTCCTGATTCAGATGTCACAGGGAGATAGAGCTGTGTGTCATCAGCATAGCGATGGCATTTAGCTCCAAATCCCCTAATGACCACTCCCAGCAGCTTCATATAGATGTTAAACAACTTTTGGGACAAGATGGTACCCTACGGCACCCCATAGCTCAGTTGCCAAGGGGCCTAGGAATAGTCACCCAATGTTACTATCTGAAATCGGCCCCATAGGTAGGACCAGAACCACTGTAGCACAGTGCCTTCGATACCCATCCCACAAAGTCGATCCAGGAGGATACCATGGTCGATGGTTTCAAAAGCCAATGAGAGATCGAGCATTATTAACAGAGTCGCTCTCCCCCTGTCCCTCTCCCAATAAAGGTCATCCATCAGGGTGACCAAGGCTGATTCAGTCCCGTAACCAGGACAAAACCCAGACTGAAATGGGTCTAGATAATCAGTATCCTCCAAGAGTGCCTGCAATTGGTCCGCCACAACCCTCTCAAGTACCTTCCCTAGAAAAGGGGTATTTGTGACTGGGTGATAGTTGTCTAATAATGTTGGGTCCAGGGTGGGCTTCTTCAGGAGTGGCCACACTACTGCCTCCTTAAGGACAGCAGGGACCACCCCTTCCCGTAGGGAAGCATTTATCACTCCCTGGACCCACCCGGTCATACCCCCTCAGCTAGCTTTTATTAACCAGGAGGGACAAGGATCAAGAGCGCACGTGGTCAGTTGCATTATTGCAAGCATCTTGTTCACATCATCAGGCCGTAACAACTGGAACTGATCCCACAAAATTGGGCAGATGGTGGCATCAGACACCTTGACTGGTACTGCACTAACAACAGCATCAAGGTCGCTGCAGAGACAAGCGATTTTGTCCTCAAAGTGCGATGCAAAAAGGTCACAGCAGGTCCTCGATGGGGCCAGGGCCCCATTTACTGGGGAAGATGTTAACAACCACCAGAGCACCTGGAAGAGCTCTGCTGGATGGCTATTTGAGGATGCAATGGAGGCAGCAAAATCTCATGATGTCTTCCCATGAGCAAATCATCTCCCTGCACTGTTAACTCTAAACTCTCTTCCTCAGAAGACAAGGGGACAAGAGAATGAAGTTTTAGGGCCCTGGTCCATGACAATATCACTGCTTCAGCTCATTATTTGGCTTGGCTTGGCTTTTTTGTTTTACCCTGGAATAGGTCCCTCTTCCCAGCACCTTTACTTAGATCACTCATAGGTGGCACTGTTCTTGCTGGTCTCTGCACTCTAGGGATGTACGAAAGTCACTTACCTTTCTGTGGAATATGTTCATGGGGGGGGAGGCATTCCGTCCCTCCCCCCAGAATCCTCGATGGGGGTGGAGGCGATCTGGTCCTCCCCCCGGAATCCTCAAAAGCCAGCTGTGCTCCGCGGTGGCTCCATGGAGCAGCCGGCCAGGCCCAGGCCAGGGCCATCCGCAGCCGGATTTCCAGCCGCGGAGGGCTCTGGGTAAGGGGGGGAACGCGTACGCAAATGGCGGCGGCTATGGCCGCCGCCATTTGCATCCCTTATTTTTCTTCGTCTTAGTCTATGTAAATATTTACATAGACTAAGACGAAGAAAAATAAGGAACGCAAACGGCGGCGGCTGCAGCTGCCGCCATTTGCATATGCCTTTTCTTTTTTTTTTACCCAGACGTTTTAGGCTACGTAAAAAATTATGTAGCCTATCACGTCTGGGTAAAAAAAAAAAAATGCGTACGCAAATGGCGGCGGCTATGGCCACCACCATTTGCGTTCCTTATTTTTCTTCATCTTTTTTTTTTTTTACAGAGATGTGATAGGCTACGTAAAAACGTACATAGCCTATCACATCTCTGTAAAAAAAAAAAAAAGGCAAGACTGCAAATGGTGGCGGTGGCAGCCAATCGGAAGACCAGCCGCTGCAGCCGCCGCCGCCGCAGCCACCGCTGCAGCCGCCGCCGCCCAGAAGATCCGCCCCAGGTTAGTCTCATCCGGGGGGGATCCGCGGGGGGGGCGGGGGGGCAGGCCGTTCCGCCACAGATTTGGGGGGGGCGAATACACTGGCATTCGGCCTCACCGAGATCCGTGGCGGAATTCTCTGACATCCCTACTGCACTCAGAAACGGAGCACAGAGAGGGGATGAAGAGGGGGCAGTCCAAGGGGCAGGGAGGGGAAGAGACCACAGAAGCCAGTTTACACAGCTTCCTATGCACCATGCAGCCTTCCCCCATCCCTCTCCGAAGTGCCCCAGCCCGGCTAGACAACCAAAATTGGCCATCTAGCAGCAAAAGCAGGGCGGCCGGAGCACAGATGAGAGGATCCTCTCTCTCTCTGTTCTCTGCCTGCCCTGCATAAGATACTAGGCAGTCTCTGATATCGGAGGCTGTCGACAATCCCGATAGGACTGCGCCTTTAGTGACTCATTGTCTGAGCAGCTTGTCAGCAATTATGTTAGACTTTCCATCGACTTTACCTGGTGAATCTGTCATGTACCTTGCCAGTACATCAGCACACCTTATTTTCTTTTGCTCCCCTGTGCCATGACTCTTCCTGCTTTTCCTAACTTAATCCTGAAACACATTACACATACCCTTAGCTTCTGGCATTCTTCCCTGACAGATTATTGGGCGGGGAATATAAATGGAGTAAGACCTCTTCTTCCTTTTCCTCTGTGCATCAGCTGTTTGCAGGTTAGGAGAGCATTTTCTTCTTCTGTTCATCTGCTACGGATATGAGGCTTCACCTATCATGAGGGCAGCCAGATATCAATAGCCTAGGGATTACGTCTGTGGTTAAAGAGGGCAAGCTCAGAGCTTTTCTTGCTCTGCTAAATTCTTTGCAAACACAGCAACTTAATCGTTCTGACAATTTGCAAGCAAAATGTGTCCCTAAACTGTTAACCTCCAGAAGTATCTGGCAAAATAATAACATTTCAGCTATCTGTCATCACAGGGACTAGAGGTGTTTGAAACTGGAATCCATTAACATCCTAGCCCCCACCCCACTCCCACCCTTCAAATGCCTGAAAACATTATAGCGTTTTCTCTTAAGACTAGAGGTGGAGGAAATATAATAAACCTTTATGTACTGGTTAGGATTCTTTCACAAAATAGCACTTGCTAGCAAAGTGTATGTGTGTGTGCATGAGGGAGGGGGGTATTTATTAAAACCAAAGTATTATTTCTTATTTTGTAGTTCTTCACTAATATACCTGCCAACATTACATCTTGTGGTAGCAAAATTCCCATTTTAACTAGGCACTGTGTGAAGAAGAACATCCTTTGATCTGTCCTGAATCTCCCACCAATCAGCTTCAGGGGATGACCCCGAGTTCTAATATTATGACAGGCGCCCTGACCCTCAATTCTAACTGTACAACCCTCGCCGCCCTCACCCCCATGCCATCATTTTGCATCTAGCCCTGGCTGGTGGAGCTTGACGTTCTAGTAAAAAACAGCAACAACATAATAGATCCAGCCCTGATATAAATATTAACCTTACAGTTTGGGAACGTGTTGACTCTGTTTCTTGCCATGTGACCTGACACTTCATGCTACTATCTCATTTGAATGGCATCGGAGTTCTCTAAAGAATGTGCTGCTGGTTTTGTGCACATGGCAAGTATATATTGAGGCAGCCCAGTAAACGCTTCGGGGATTCCTTACAATTGTGGGGAAATCACTGCATGGTTAGCATTCTACAGTGGCACGCTGTTTAGTAGACATTTCATCCTCCCCCAAATGTCAATAGGCTCCATTTATCGGCACAGAGTAGCAATCAACAAGTATTTTCCCATGCATTTATATCACTCAAATTCTTTCGATAACTAGATATGGGATTATGCATCATTTGCTTTTCTTTCACTTTTTTTTTAAAAAAAGATTGTTCTTTGTCATTATTTAAGATATGTTGTGTAGAGTGTATATGTTTGTGGAGAAAGAAAGTGAGAGATAGACTACATAAAGGTGTAGTGTAAAATTAGCACTGTGCTGAATTTTTGTGAGATTTGATTTCTTCTTTGAAAAATGTAATGGGGGAATTCAAAACTCTACAGGGTGTGCTAGGTATATTGAATATGGTATTACAAGCTGAGTTGAGGCATCTCATTGCTTCATAGGTTGGTTATGAGAATTTTTTCCCATGGCAAGCAAGCACACACACGTATGGTTTCATTCCAATGATTGAAGTATCCCAGGCACCAGTTATCTCTCTGAGTCCAGCCTGAGAGTTGAAAACTCAATAATATCCTCCCCTGAGACTTCTTTTTCCCCCAAAGTAAGCTTTCCCTAAAGGCAATCTGAAGCACAAATCTCATTCAAAACAGATGTGTCAGATGGAAAAATTGAATTCCCCCCTGTGCTGCCCCCAAATCACCTTTCAGTAATATGCATTCTGCCTGATTCCCCCTGCATCAAATTCATGATACCAGAGAAAAATGCTTCTACAAATTGAGTATTTACAGGTGTTTTCCCAACTGTCTCTAAAGGGGTAGTTCATATGTAATTCCAAAACCCTCTGTACCCTTCCTCCCCTCGTACTCTCCAGTTGAGTGAGTGGCTTCCCCTTCAGCCCAAACCTTATTTGCCATTGCAGTTGAACCACCAAATTATTTTGAGCTTGACCTCCAGATGAGGATTTCAAATCAGCTTCACACTGTGGTTTGTAATCTTGGTTTGGAGGGCAAAGGCAAACTACACTTCGCTGGTTTGGATGTAATAGCAAACTGGCTTTGCACTAAAAAGGAGGTAAGGAATTGAATTAGAGCAGGAGAGGGGAAAGGAAGGAAGGAAGGAAGGAAGGAAGGAAGGAAGGGGAGAGGGGAAAAGAGAGGGCACAAGCCAAAAGCTTGTTCACTTAGTAACAAACCGTGGTTCAGAGTAACATCAGAACTGAGCCTAAATATGGCACTACACATTTTAAGAATAAAAAGGGGGGGATGACAGAAACAAAAGCCCTGTGTTAAGACCCTTGGCCCTAATATGAGGTGCAACCTACCTTTTCTCCTAACATGATTGTCTTGTGAGTTTTCATGTCTCTCTTGCCCATCTTTAGGTGTCAGTGGTGGGGAAACTGTATGATAATGTTAAGACATATGGTAAATTGTACTGTGCATTATAAAGGGGAACTGGGGAACTCAACACAGACCTGCTATTCCTTATAATGTGTAGTTGCAACCTAAAAGCTTAGATCATGATGATGACGACGATGATGACGTGATGATGATGATGACGATGACGATGACGACGATGATCGTGATGTTTGAACAGATGAGAAAACTTTTACAAAGGCAAGCAACAGTAGTAATGGGGGTTAAAATATCATGCTATCTACTGTAAGTCTAACTCTACAAAGAATGGAACAACTAATTAGGGATGGCAGAGAATTTCTCCCCGAATCTTCGGGAGGCCGAGCGCCGAGGCATTCGGCCCCCCGAAAGTGTTGGGGAAATTCTCTACCGCCCCCCCCCCCCCTGGGATGGGACTTACCTTCAGTGAATGTCCCTCTCGGTGGCGGGTCCCGGTGGTGGTTCGGCGACGTTTTGTTGGGGGCGGGGGCGGCGGCCGGTCTCCCGACCGGCTGCCGCCGCCGCCATTACAAAATAAAAAAGTAAGTAAAACACACACACACACACGTGATAGGCTACGTGACGACTTATGTAGCCTATCACGGCTAGATTTCCAAAGTCATCCGTGATAGGCTATGTAAATTGTCACGTAGCCTATCACGGGTGACTTTGGGGGGAAAAAAAAAGCGCTTACACAAATGGCGGCTCCCATGGGGACCGCCATTTGCGTTCCTTATTTTGGCACGTTCCCTTATTTTCACCGTAGTCTACGTAAACCTTTACGTAGACTAGACGTGCCAAAATAAGGAACGCAAATGGCGGCGCCCATGGGCCGCCGCCATTTGCGTACGTGCTTTTTTTCCCCCAAAGTCACCCGTGATAGGCTACATGATGATTTACGTAGCCTATCACAGCTGATTTTGGAAATCTAGCTGTGATAGGCTACGTTAATCATTACGTAGCCTATCATGGGGTTTTTTGTTTGTTTGTTTGTTTTTACTTTTTCTTTCGCGGCCGGGGAGATGGGGCGCTTCTCCCCGGCCTGAATTTCGGCCGGGCGAGGCGGGGCACCTCCCCCCCGGCCTGAATTTTGGCCAGGCGAGGCGGGATGCCTCCCCCCCTCACCTGAACTTCAGGGGGAGAAGTGAAGCACCTCCCCCCCACCGCAAATCACCCCTGCGAAAAGGTAAGTGACTTTCATACATCCCTTCACCTAATAGATTTTTGACTTGTCATGCTGACAACCATCTCTCAGAAGGTGGACAAAGGAAAGGGGGGATCTGTTGTCCTGGACTTAATCCTGACCAACAGGGAAGAAATGGTAGATGAAGTGAAAGTGACAGAAACCTTAGGGGAAAGTGACCATGTTATCTTGGAATTTGTGATAGAGAAGGCTGTGAAAGTTGCGTGTAGTTGGACACATATCTTAGACTTTAGGAAATCCAGTTTTGAAAAGCTGAAGGAAAAGCTGGGTGGGATCCCATGGCTAGAAATCCTGAAAGAAAAAAGAGTTCAAGAGGGGTGGGAGATCCTGAAAACTGAAATGTTGAAGACACAATCACAAACTATTCCCATGAGAAGGAAAAATAGGGGACATTTAAAGAAGCCTGCATGGCTGATGAACTGAGACTCAACAGGGTCATGTACAGGAGGGACATATTGCCAAGGAGAAGTACAATACCGTTGCCTGAACCTTTAAGGATGGGGTTGGGAAGGCAGAAGCCCAGAATGAGCAACCAGGATGGTGAGGGGTCTGGAAATTAAGTCCTATGAGGAACAAATGAAAGAGCTGCATATGTTTAGCCAGGAGAGGAGAAGATTAAGGAGACACATGATAACAGTCTTCAAATACCTGAAAGGCTGTCATGGAGAATACAGAGCAGACTTCTTCTCTGTTGTTCCAGAGGGCAGGACTAGAACCAATGGGTGGAAATTGCAGAGAAGCGCATCCTGGTTAAATACTAGGAGAAACGTCTTACCAGTGAGAGCTGTTCAGCGGTGGAACAGATTGCCTTGGGAGGTGGGAGGTTCACCTTCACTACAGGTATTTAGGAAAAAGTGGATGGCCATCTGTCAAGATGCTGTAGCTGCTGTAGCTTCACCCAACGGGTGGGTTTCACAATGGGTGCATGCAGTTGCATAACCAGAATGCATTGAGCAGGGGGTTGGACTCGATGGCCTTGTAGGCCCCTTCCAACCCTACTATTCTATGATTCTATGAGTTGCACAAGCAGAATGCACAATGGGTAGCACACCATGTTGCACACCATGTTGCAGAAACACAATGCAAAACTGCTTGCACAACCATGCTTGCACAAATGTAACTTTAGTTGGATTCTTCTCTTGCACATTGTTCCGTACCTAGTTTCCACTAGCGGAACATCATTCACACTAATGGAACAACTCTGTTGGATACTGCCCATAGTGTTCAGATCATGGAAAGTAATAGTTCTGCTCTATTCTGCATTAGTCAGGCTGCATTTGGAGTACTGTATCCAGTTCTGGGTGCCCCCATTTTAAGAAGGACATTGACAAGCTGGAGCGCATTGAGAGAAGAGCCATCAGGATGGTGAGGGGTCTGGAAACAAGTCCTTTGAGGAATGCTGGAAAGAGCTGGGTATGTTTAGCCTGGATAAGAGAAGATTAAGACAACAATGATAGCAGTCTTCAAATATCTGAAAGGCTGTCATGAAGGAGATAGAGGAGACTGAGGTGGTAGGTCTCCTTCTAGAGGTGGTGGGTTCTTCTTTGCCAGGGGTATTTAAGCAGAGGCTGAATGGCCATCTGTCAAGGATGCTGTTGTAGCTGCAGCCTGCAATGCAGAGCCTGCATTGAGCAGGGGGTCGGACTAGATGACCTCCAAGGTCCCTTCCAACTCGTTGTTGTTCTTGTATACTTTTAGGGATGAGAACTGTGTACAGTTTACAAAATTATATCTGTTGGGCTTGGTTCCTGTCCTATTAGGAACACCACTAAAAATTCAGATTTATTATTATTTTCTAGAGACCTGAACTTCATGTCAAGCACACAATATCCTAATTAAACCATAATGCAAGCCAACAACATTCTGGAAGAAAGTGCATTTAGAAGAACATATTGTGTATGACTCATCCACAAATTTAATGGCAAAACTTCCCTTGATTCCCAAGTGGGCAGGATAAGTTTCAGCAGGTCACATCAGTCCTAGTGTAGAAAACAATACAGTGAAAGGGCAGAGGAGAGAGATTCTCCCTAATGAACTGATAGCATTAGCTGTAATGGTCAAGATACTAATTCCTTGAGTAAGCAAAGCCTGTTTGTGCAGAAAACAGGCCTGTGCAATAACTCACAGGGGGCAGGGTGGATTCAGGTTTGCAGTCTTGGGCATTTATGGGAACTCGGTCTGCCCATTTGAATCTGGGCAGACTCTAGTTGCACGGAAGTCAATTAATTCAATATGATCAAATAACAAAATGCACATCATTATGATGAGTGGTCTGAACGGAGAGAATGGCCTGTATATTGCTGGCCCTCTTTTGTGAGTGTCAAAGCACACGGTGTTGTCTGTGCAAAACAACAGAAGGACACATTTGACACTGTCAGAGAATGATGATGCTCTCATCTGGGAGACAAGGCAAAACAGTACACCCTAGTCCCTTTTTCCCTTCCCTTCCAATAACCTTTTCTGCTGCCGCCAGGTGGAAATCTTTATTTATAAAATGTATTGCCTGCTTTTCATTATAAAATAATCCCGAAGGAGGATACAATACCAATAAAAACAATAAAAGCCTACATTAGTTCAGAATCTATTGTCACCACACATTCTTCCCTCCCTACCTCCAAGCAGGAATGGAAGAATTTGCCATTTTCAGTTTCTCTCACTTTCTCATGTTTCCAGTATTAAATCCAGTTTGTCTCAAACGTTGAGAATTCTCCAGTCTTAAGTCTGGTTCATCCCGAGCTTTATGGGTTTTTTTAAAGAAATTGCATGAAAATTCACAAGCATTTTTGTGCACATTTCTTCAAATACATGTCTTTTTGCTGAATATACACATCGTTTTGCAAGCAGTTTTCCCTAATGCAATGCATATGTGAACATTATTTTCTCTAATATACACATTTTTAAAACATTTTTTAATTGGAGAACTCCATTTCAAAATTCAGAAATGTGTGAATTTTGAAGGATCACTGAGTTTCAGTCCACATGGTAGTTTGACAGTGCAAAATTAGGTAAGTTTCAATTAAAAATGTGAACTGAACAAATTTCTCTCCCATCCCTACCCACAAGTCCGAACATTCACAGCCTTTCCTCATAAGATCTTCTTGAAGATATTTATCTCTTTCATAGCTCTCCTTCAGGCTGCTTTCTTGGTGTTTCTTCCTCTTCCTCTGCTTCTGCTTCTGCAGTAAACTGAATGCAACTCCATGCAACTGGCATTCATAAAGCCTTCCAAATAGTTCTGAATAAGTTATTAGCCAAAAGGAGATCACTGGTTTGCTGAAAAGGCTATATACAAAGGCAAGTAAACAAACATGGTTTCATTACACAGTTCACTACACTCAGCAACTGATATGCAGCTGCTAGTCACTCACCACATACAGTATGTCATCAGCACAACAACCCAGGAAAACCAATACAGTGTGAATGACTGTTGGCAAGGTAAAGTTCCAAGAGTTACAATTTTGAATTTTCTGTTAGGGTTGAAGTTAAATTTATGGGTGATATACTGACTTAGAAATGTATTTAGACAGAAACGTGGGATTCCCCCCCCCCCCCCGCCTCCCACCCTTCTCTTTAGGTTGGAATCAGAAAGCTTGGTAAAAGAAGGTTGTTAAAGGTTTGGTGGTATATAAAATAAATCCAGCTTATACTTTCAGAGAGCCCTCTGGCTGTATAAAAAGATGATGACAGTGACAGTGGGGAAAAAATGCTTATATCTACAATTCTCCATTATTTTCTCATTAACTTGAGTTTTAAAGGGAATCATATTAGTGCCTCTAGAGGATGAGTTATATAAACAAGAACTACAGATTTATCTGTGCATTAAAAGAAATGCTATGGTAACAGGTTTGATTGCCTCTGCTGCAGTTTAAGATCCTAAAGGATGAATTATCCCGAGATAATCTCACCCTTGCACCCTTTTCTGTATTATATTTCATACCTCTAATCCTCTAATCTATGGCTATCTAATAATATCCCTTCCCACTTCCCCCTTGCTTCCCATGCTACCACTAAAAGTATCTCCTTGCAATTTAACTAAAACACATCAGTTAATTTTATTTTGATTGCCGAGAATGCTGTGGGTTGCTGTGTACGATGTATGTCTGGAAGATTTATGGAGATTAATCTGCAGTGTTAGATGGGGAAATGCTGTCCCACCAACTCACTTAGATTTACGCTTTAAAGTGGAATATTGCATCATGGATCTTTGCTGTAAAGAATTATCATTGTATTAGTTATCAGTCTGTTTTTGCTTTAAAATAAATAAGGCAGAGATGTGGTGTAATGAAGCTGATGGCTAATAGAATAAATTTAAAACACATTCATTTAAAACCTTAGTTTTAAAGATCAGTCAAGGCAAATACTGTTTTCATAAAGGACATTTAAACTGCTCTTGGGCCTCTTCCACAATAATTGTTGCGACTTTGGAATAGGAAGTAGAAGAGAGGCATTTGTAATTCAATAGAGTATTCTGTCGCATTATAATGTTAGTCTGGCCAATGTAGGCATTACAAAGCAATTCAGGCAGATGCACTTTAAAGATGCAATCCTATATGCTTGTACCTGGGAATAAGTCCCATTGAACTCAGTGGACTTACTTCTGAGGAGACATCAGTAGAATTGATTCTAACAGTGGAATCAATGGAGACTTTTGTTCCTTTTAGCAACCACCCCATACAGAGGGTGGAATATCCAGTGTGGAGGGAGAGACCAGGTGAGGAGGGAAGCTAAAAACCCTCCTCTCCCAAAGTATCATAGCCCTGAATTGTATCAGGACCACACACACTTGCACAAAAATAAAGAATAATAGCAGGCTCAATTGCATCAATGGAATTAGTAGAACATGTAGTTTGTCCCCTATACAGGTCTACAAAGTAAGTCCCATTGATTTCAGTGGGGCTTACACCCAGGTAAGTGGGCATATTATCGCAACCTTTGTTCCCAGACCCTGGGGAAAGAACAAATACAGCACAAAAATGTGTTATCCAGGTTTTAAACCACAAACACATCCCCCCCCCCACACACACACACTAATATGGTTAGCTCTGCTGAGGAACAACCATGTGCTTGGAGGCAATTGTGTGCTCTTTCCCACCTAATTACTATGCTCCTAAGTGGGAGGGGGCTTCTAGGTGGGAAAGCCCCACACTATCAGACCCATCCAACAGCCATACTTCAGTTAAGATGAATATCACAGAAGGAAGCATTTTCCATGGATGCAGTGTGGAAGTGAGCTAATGGGGCCTGCCTGATTCTCAGAAATATCAGAGAAATTCTACACTCGCAAAGATGTGCTTTGCCTGGAAATTCTATGGAAAGCTAGCTACCACATATGGGAAAAGGCTAAAGTACAATATTCCTCCCTCAGAAGCTACATTTCTGTATGAATGGAGGGGGGGGGGTTCACATAGGGGGAAATTCAAATATCTGCTGCCCCTGTCCATAGTCTGAAATAGCACCACATTTTTATTCCAACACATCAGAAGAATGTGCTCTTTTTCATGTGTGTCCCTGGGTCAAGGTGAATTAACTCAGAAACAGGTCTGGTAATATATCCCCTCAAATGAGTGCCACCAACCTCAGCTGGAAAGGAATATGGTCTCACTCAAACCCAGTCTCCATTCCAGGTCATTATCTACTACAAACTCATATCCGTATCTTCTTTGTGGGCTTTGATATAACCAATTATCTCTTTATTCTTTAAAAGAATGCCTAGATGGGTTGTTACTGTGAGCTTAATTAGACCTTTTGGTACTGGTTAAAGGTTAATGTGATTCATGATGTCACAAACTCAGATTCCTAGGCTGTTTTAATATACCAAGAGGCCTGAAAGAGAGAGAGAGAGAGAGAGAGAGAGAGAGAAGTGTGTATATCCCTCTGACATGTGATTCCTTTGCATCAGAAGGAGCTCCTCATTTTCATCACTGTGTGGTCCTGAGCCAGAGTGAATTACCCTAGAAAAAAATGTGGCCTAGTGACATGTAACCTGCTTTACATTGCCACTAACCAGACATATGCTGCAAGCTTATTACCGCCACAGGAAGACCAAATTGAATACTGTTTTCTCAAAATCCTCTGTTGCAGGGTCCAGCCCTGCCCTGCAGAACTAGGACTCCTGCCCTAGTGCTTTTCCCACTCAATCAACCCCCTTTTGCAAAGATCCCGACCATATCTGCTGCTACAAACAGCATCATTCTTCCCCACCTAGATTCTGGTTGTTGTCACTTGTGAGCGGCCTTGAGTGCACTTGTGGAAGAATAGCGAGGTGTAAATCCTTGTAATTAATAATACTTAAATAACTGCACTGATTTGTCAGATATTCTGGGTTGGATCCAGATTCAGGTGTGTGCAACTGAGCTTGTAGAAGCAAGCTTCTCTGCCCACTCTTCCCCATGGCAGCCCTTCCAGTCCCCTGAAAATGCTACATGGAACATCATGGGACCCTGCTGAATGGCATGAGCTGTGGTCTGGATGGGGAGGGGGGATACCCCCAAACTGGGCAGAGGCAACTTTCATGAGCAGAGCCCTGCCGACGAAAGGCAGATCCTGGTAGGGGTGGACGAAAGTCCCTTACCTGTCATCGAAGGACGTTCGCGGTGGGGGGGAGGCACTTCGCTGCTCCCCCCGCGAAGTTCAGGCCGGGGGGGAGGCTTCCCGCCTCGCCCCGGCCGAAATTCAGGCCGGGGAGGAGGCTTCCCGCCTCGCCCCGGCCGAAATTCAGGCCGGGGAGGAGGCTTCCCGCCTCGCCCGGCCGCGAACGCGAAAGTTTTTTTTAAAAAAAAAAAAAACGCCCCCTGATAGGCTACGTGATGATTCATGTAGCCTATCACGGCTAGATCTGCAAAGTCAGCCGTGATAGGCTACATCAATCGTCACGTAGTCTATCACGGGTGACTTTAAAAAAAAAAAAGCGCGTACGCTAATGGCGGCCCCATAGGGAGCCGCCATTTGCGTTCCTTATTTAGTCGCTGTAGTCTACGTAAATGTTTACGTAGACTACGGCGAAAATAAGGGCAACGCAAATAGCATTGCCCTTATTTTCGCCGTAATCTACGTAAACATTTACGTAGACTACAGCGACCAAATAAGGAACGGGAATGGCGGCTCCCTATGGGGGCCGCCATTATCCGTATGCGCTTTTTTTTTTTTTTAAGTCACCCGTGATAGGCTACGTGACGATTGACGTAGCCTATCATGGCTGACTTTGCAAATCTAGCCGTGATAGGCTACGTGAATCGTCACGTAGCCTATCATGGGGCGTTTTTTTTTTCTTTGATTGCAATGGCGGAGGCGGCAGCCAGTCGAAAGACCGGCTGCCGCTCCCGCCCCTCTCGGACACCCGCCGAACCGCCGGCCGGACCCACCACCGGGAGGGACATTCGGTGAAGGTAAGTCCCGTCCCGGGGGGGGTGCGGGGGACAGGTGGGGTTCAGAGGATTTCTCCCCGAAACTTGTTCAGGGGGCCGAACATGTTGGCGCTCGGCCCCCCGAAGTTTCGGGGAGAAATTCTCCGCCATCCCTAGATCCTGGATCTCTCCCTCTGCATTCAGTGTCACGATCTGAAATCTGACCAAACCTAAGATTCAATTACTCCCTGTATTGGCAAAGATGGTATGCTACATGCAGGCACACAGGGCACAAACAAATCAGGCAGAGGGAGGAGAGCATGAGGGGATCCCCATATTGGAGAACCATCTAAGCATACAAGGAAAATAATGAGCTCTTGAAACCAGCCAGCCAGGTCTGGGAATTAGGTTGAAGGAAAGCAAGCAAGCTGTTGCTTACTTTCATCCTAAACAGGGTGGGGTGGGGAGATGGGGGTCAGATGGAGGCATCTCTGAGTTGTGACATTTCTGAGTCCAACCCCACCCTCTTCTTGGGATCTTTTAAACTGCAGTTCCCATCCTGATAAAAGGACTGTGAAGAAGAGGGGGATTGGCCTTTAGGGATGTATGTCTGAAGTACGGATGGGTGAACTCACCCCAGTCCATGCTGCACACCGCTTGCCAGATCCCTGCTGGCTGCTTGATCCTGCTCACCACATGCGGTGAGCCGCTGGGCAGTCTGTGGGCACCCGGCGTCTTGCTCCTCCACTGAGCTGCCATTATGTGCAAAATGCACCTTTTCCATAAAGGCTGATTTTCCATAAATGGCTGCTATAAAGAGGCCCACTTACACAACATTGCAGGCTAAATGGTCTAAACATCTGCCATTTACATAAAACCAGCCTTTATGGAAAAGGCCGAGCCCCCATTTGGTGCAGAATGGTGGCTCGGCAGTAGGGGTGGATGAAAGTCACTTACCTGTCCTCGAAGAACGTTCGCGGTGGGGGGGAGGCGCTTCGCTGGTCCCCCCGCGAAGTTCAGGCCAGGGGGGAGGCTTCCCGCCTCGCCCCGGCTGAAATTCAGGCCAGGGAGGAGGCTTCCCGCCTCGCCCGGCCGCGAACGCGAAAGTTTAAAAAAAAATGCCCCCGATAGGCTACGTGACGATACACGTAGCCTATCATGGCTAGATCTGCAAAGTCAGCCGTGATAGGCTACGTCAATCGTCACGTAGCCTATCACGGGTGACTTTAAAAAAAAAAAGCGCGTACGCTAATGGCGGCCCCCATAGGGAGCCACCATTCACGTTCCTTATTTAGTCGCTGTAGTCTACGTAAATCTTTACGCAGACTACGGCGAAAATAAGGGCAACGCAAATAGCGTTGCTCTTACTTTCGCCGTAGTCTACGTAAATCTTTACGTAGACTAGAGTGACCAAATAAGGAACGGGAATGGCGGCTCCCTATGGGGGCCCCCATTATCTGTACACACTTTTTTTTTTTTTTAAAGTCACCCGTGATAGGCTACGTGACGATTGACGTAGCCTATCATGGCTGACTTTGCAAATCTAGCCGTGATAGGCTATGTGAATCGTCACGTAGCCTATCAGGGGGCGTTTTTTTTTTCTTTCATTGCAATGGCGGTGGCGGCAGCCGGTCGAAAGACCGGCTGCCGCTCCCGCCCCGCTTGAACACCCGCCGAACCGCCGGCCGGACCCGCCGCCGGGAGGGACATTCGGCAAAGGTAAGTCCCGTCCCGGGGGGGGTGCGGGGTGCGGGGGGGTTCGGAGGATTTCTCCCCGAAACTTGTTCGGGGGGCTGAACACGTTGGCGCTCGGCCCCCCGAAGTTTCGGGGAGAAATTCTCCGCCAACCCTACTTGGCAGAGCAGAAGGGCCCACTGCACTTGCCTGGCTTGGTGCATGCCAAGTCAGGCAAGCATGGCAGTCCACAGACACCAGTCTGGAGGGCCAAGCTCATGGTAGTCCACTGAGCTTGAGCCCCCAGCTGGACTCCACTGCCATCTCTAGTGCGAAGGTGTGCATTCTTCAACCCCATTTTCCCCACAATAGTATCCTTTTAATCAGGGGAGGCTGGTGGATCAGATTTCAGTGTGCCGGAGAATCCATTCTGGGTTTTACTTACAACTAGGGATGTCAGAGAATTCTGCCTGGATTTTAAATGGGCTCGAATTCAGACAAATCCGGTCCGTGGAATCCTCTTTGGAACGGGGCGGCCAGTTCAACCCGCACCGGAGCTCATGTGGACTCAATTTTTTTTTCTCTGCCAAAGGGTAGATTTTTTGAAAATAATTATGGAAATAAAAACATAAATCAGAAATGAAGGAAGAAAGACTGCAAGTGGCTTTACCCTTTTAATGAGGCATTTTCCAGAGGCTTTCTTTCGCTGGAGCTGAGTCATCCACGGAAATCCTCCATCTTTTCTGTTTGTTGTCTGTGGAGGTGAGGTGAGGTGAGGTGAGGTCAGGACAGCACCGGTGAGGTCAGCTGAGGTGAGGTCAGGTGACGTGAGGTCAGGACAGCTCTGGTAAGGTCAGGTGAGGTCAGGTGAGGTCAGGTCAGGTGACTGGAAATTACATGAGGAATCCCCATGAAGGCCTTTACTCTTACGGAGATGGAGGGCACGCGGAAAGGATTTTTTGGCAGGAATTATGAAAGTATTTACATAAGTTCCAGAGCTGAAAAAAATGGGGGGGGGGAATCCGGGACAGGTGGATGGCAGAACAGGGCAGCCCTCAGCTCTGCAGCATCCTCATGGAGCAGAGCAGTTCCACAAGGATTCCGGGGGGGAGGAATGGATCGCCTCTCCCCCGCCCCCATGGATTTCCCACTGGAATGGATGGTGGGGAATCCCTACACCCCTACTTGCAACCAGCCAGGAGTCTAATGGAGCTATCCAAGATGCTGTACCTTATCAGCAAAAAGGGTCCAGCAACTGGGATAGCTCCTTTAGATCCCACCAAAATCAGATCCACCAGCCTTCCCTGCTTTTTAGCCAGGGGTGTCAAACCTCTTTCAGCCCAAGGGCTGAATTCAATTTGGGAGAAGCTCTTGGGGGCTGCATTCCATTGGTGGGCAGCGGCGAATGCCAAAGGGGCAGGGCCAAGGGACGGGGTGAAAATAAAGAAATAAGCCCCATATTTTAGTGGAAGGCTCCTATTGCCTGTCACTAAGCCTTAGAAGAGGGATTTCAACCATTTGGAATTAGGAAAACCATGCAAAAGCCAGGACACAACAGAACGATTGGCCATTGGGGGGAAGGAGATGGGGCAGGGCAAGGGGGAAGGACCATCTGGGAATCCTGGAGGGTTGGACTGTGACCCAGGTGGGCCAGATTTGGCTCAAAGGCCTGAGGTTCAGCACCCCTGCTTTAAACAGATATGAGGGCCTGTTTACTGTTTACAGTTTAAACGGAGATAAGGCAAGGGCATTGCTAGGTTCTTAAAAGATCCGAGGCACAGGCCCATAACACAAATTTGTATGTGCATATGTCCAAGTCTAAGAGCACCTGTATTAAGCCAGCAGTACCATGCTCACAAGTCAGGACTTAATTCTGAGCAAACACATAGAACCTCAGAGTGCAACCTCCCTGCAAAAGTTACTTGTGCTGGAATCATATGCCCCTGAGGGTAAGCCTCATTCAACATAATGGGGCTTCTGAGAACATACATAGAATTGTATAAATTAGCAGTATTTATCTCCCATCCACTTAAAAAAGAAGCCCCAAACTCCCATTTTTATTCAAGCTTTCTGTTCATAGAAACATGCCTTATACTGAGTCAGACCCTGGGTCCATCTAGCCCAGTATTGTTGACACTGACTGGCAGCAGCGGCTCTCTGGGGTTTCAGGCAGGATTCTTTCCTAGCCTTACCTGAAGATGCTGGGGATTGAATCTGGGACCTTCTGCATGCCATGCTTGTCCTCCACCACCAAGCTATAGCTGTTGCTATTGCTGGATAATGGCAACTGACAAACAAAACAGACCCAGATTTGTTTCTCTGCAACCATGTGAACCCACTTTTCTCAAGGACTTGAGTGAAGAGAAGGAGAAAAACAAACTCTTGCCTGTTTGTATAAAGTCAAATACAGTTCAGAACTTTTCTTGCCCACTGAAGAGAATCCTCTTTCAGAATTTGCCAAGGTATGTTCTAGGTGGAATAGAGAAAGAAAGAAAGAAAGAAAGAAAGAAAGAAAGAAAGAAAGAACAGGAAAGGGGAGGGGAGGGGAGGGGAGGGGAGAAGAAAAGAAGAATGGTGATTGGAAATGCATGGGGGGGGTAGAGAGAATTGCCTAAGCCAAGTGGCTCTTTTCAGAGAAGAAGTACTTGCGAGGAATTTAGGAGGTTGTGGAGGGTTTGTATGATTGCATCTACTTAAATTAGGGATATACAAAAGTCACGTACCTTTCTGCGGATTCTGTTCATGGTGGGTGGGAGGCGTTCCGTCCCTCCCCCCGGAATCCTCGCCTGCCAGCTAGGGGTGGACGAAAGTAACTTACCTTTCATCAAAGCTTGTTCATGGTGGGGGGGAGGCGCTTCGCTGCTCCCCCCGCGAAGTTCAGGCCGGGGGGGGAGGCTTCCCGCCTCGCCCCGGCCGAAATTCAGGCCGGGGGGGAGGCTTCCCACCTCGCCCAGCCGAAATTCAGGCCGGGGAGGAGGCTTCCCGCCTCGCCCGGCCACGAACTCGAAAGTTTTTTTAAAAAAAACACGCCCCCATGATAGGCTACGTGACGATTAACGTAGCCTATCACGGCTAGATCTGCAAAGTCAGCCATGATAGGCTACGTTAATCGTCACATAGCCTATCACGGGGGCATTTTTTTTTCTTTTATTGGAATGGTGGCGGCGGCAGCCGGTCGAAAGCCCGGCTGCCGCTCCCGCCCCGCACGAACACCCGCCGAACCGCCGGCCAGACCCGCCGCCAGGAGGGACATTCAGCGAAGGTAAGTCCCGTCCTGGGGGGGGTGCGGGGTGCAGGGGGGTGCGGAGGATTTCTCCCCAAAACTTGTTCGGGGGGCCGAACACGTTGGTGCTCGGCCCCCCGAAGTTTCGGGGAGAAATTCTCCACCATCCCTACTGCCAGCTGTGCTTCGTAGCAGCTCCACAGAGCAGCCGGCCAGGCCCAGGTCAGGTCCGTCCGCAGCCGGATTTCTGGCCGCGGAGGGCTCTGGGTAAAAAAAACAAAAACGTGTACGCAAATGGCGGTGGCTACAGCCGCCGCCATTTGCGTTCCTTATTTTCGCTGTCTTAGTCTACGTAAATATTTACGTAGTCTATTACAGCGAAAATAAAGGGGAATGCAAATAGCGTAGCAGGCACTATTTGTGTCCCTTTTTGATTCGCCGTTTTAGCCTACGTAAATATTTATGTAGGCTAAAATGGTGAATCAAAAAGGGACGCAAATAGCACCCGCTACACTATTTGCGTTCCCCTTTATTTTCGCTGTCATAGTCTACGTAAATATTTACGTAGACTAAGATGGCCAAAAATAAGGAACGCAAATGGCGGTGGCCGTAGCCACTGCCATTTGCGTACACAGTTTTGTTTTCTTTGTTTTTTAACCAGAGCCCTCCGCGGCCAGAAATCCGGCTGCGGACGGCTCTGGCCTGGGCCTGGCCAGCTGCTGCATGGAGCTGCCGCGGAGCACAGCCAGCTGTGGAGGATTCCAGGGGGGAGGAATGGATTGCCTCCCCCCCCGTCGACGATTCTGGGGGGAGGGATGGAACGCCTCCCCCACACACACCATCAACATAATCCGCAGAAAGGTAAGTGACTTTCGTACATCCCTAAGTGGCTGAAGGCTTTTTCTAGCTTTTTTTTTAAACATAGAACCTATTTAAAAGCCTCAGTAGTTCTTCAATCCCCTTCATGGATCAAAGCCTTGTTGTGGCGAAGGAGCTTGCGTAACTCAGTGAAGCCATAAGCTATGCCGTGTAGGGCCACCCAAGATGGACAGGTCATGGTGGAGAGTTCTGACAAAATGTGGTCCACTGGAGAAGGAAAAGGCAACCCACTCCAGTATTCTTGCCAAGAAAACCCCATGAAATGTATCACAAGGCTAAAAGATATGATGCCGGAAGATGAGCCCCTCAGGTTGGAAGGTGTCCAATATACTACTGGGGAAGAGCAGAGGGCATTTCCAAGTAGCGCCAGACAGAGTGAAGCGGCTGGGCCAAAGCCGAAAGGACACTCAGCTGTGGATGTGTCTGATGGTGAAAAGAAAATCCGATGCTGTAAAGAACAATATTGTTTAGGAACCTGGAATGTAAGATCAATGAATCAAGGTAAGCTGGAGGTGGTCAAACATGAGATGGCAAGATTGAACATCTACATCTTGGGAATCAGTGAACTAAAATGGACAAGCATGGGTGAATTTAATTCAGGTGACCATCATATCTACTACTGCGGGCTAGAATCCCTTAGAAGAAATGGAGTAGTACTCATAGTCAACAAAAGGGTGGGAAAAGCAGAACTGGGGTACAATCTCAAAAACGATAGAATGATCTCAGTACGAATCCAAGGCAAACCATTCAACATCACAGTAATTCAAGTCTATGCCCCAACCTCTGAGGCCAAAGAAGCTGAGGTTGATCGGTTCTATGAAGACATACAACAACTTCTAGAAATAACACCAAAAAAAGATGTCCTCTTCATCATAGGGGATTGGAATGCTAAAGTAGGAAATCAAGAAATCACCAGGATAATAGGCAAGCATGGCCTTGCTGTACAAAATGAATCAGGACAAAGGCTAATAGAGTTTTGTCAAGAGAACATGCTGATCATAGCAAACACTCTTTTCCAACAGCACAAGAGGTGACTCTACACATGGACATCACCAGATGGTCAATATTGAAATCAGATTGATTATGTACTTTGCAGCCAAAGATGGAGAAGCTCTATACAGTCAGTAAAAACAAGACCTGGAGCTGACTATGGCTCAGATCATGAGCTTCTTATTGCAAACTTTTGGCTTAAATTGAAGAACGTAGGGAAAACCACTAAACCATTCAGGTATGACCTAAATCATATTCCTTATGAATATTCAGTGGAGGTGAGGAATAGATTTCAGGGATTAGACCTGGTAGACAGAGTGCCTGAGGAACTATGGACAGAGGTCCGTATCACTGTTCAGAAGGCAGCAACTAAATCCATCCCAAAGAAAAAGCAATGAAAAAAAGCAAAGTGGCTGTCTGATGAGGCTTTACAAGTAGCTGAGGAAAGAAGGGAAGTGAAAAGCAAGGGAGAAAGGGGAAGATGTACCCAACTGAATGCAGAGTTCCAGAGAATAGCAAGGAGAGACAAGAAGGCCTTCTTAAATGTACAATGCAAAGAAATCAAGGAAAACAATAGAATGGGAAAGACTAAAGATCTCCTCAAGAAAATTGGAGATCTCAAGGGAACGTTTTGTGCAAAGACGGGCGAGATAAAGGACAAAGAAGGCAGGGACCTAACAGAAGCAGATGAGATTAAGAAGAGGTGGAAAGAATACACAAAAGAACTATACAGGAAACATCTTAATGTCCCTGATAGCCATGATAGTGCGGTCACTGAACTTGAGCCGGACATCCTAGAGAGTGAGGTCAAGTGGGCCTTCGGAAGCATTACTAACAACAAAGCTAGCGGAGCTGACAGTTTTCCAGCTGAGCTAGTTAAGATCCCAAAAGATGATGCTGTTAAAGTGCTGCACTCAATATGCCAACAAATTTGGAACACTCAACAATGGCCACAAGACTGGAAAAGGTCAGTTTACTTTCCAATTCCAAAGAAGGGCAATGCCAAAGAGTGTTCAAACTACTGTACAATTGTGCTCATTTCTCATGCCAGCAAGGTTACGCTCAAAATCCTACAAGCTAGGCTTCAGCAGTATATGAACCGAGAACTACTGGAAGTACAAGCTGGGTTTCGAAGAGGCAGAAGAACTAGAGATCAAATCGCCAACATTCGCCGGATCATGGAGAAAGCAAGAGAATTCCAGAAAAAGTCTACTTCAGCTTCATTGACTACGCTAAAGCCTTTGATTGTATGGATCACAACAAACTGTGGCAAATTCTGAAAGAGATGGGAGTACCAGACCACCTTACCTGTCTCCTGAGAAACCTGTACGAGGGTCAAGAAGTAACAGTAAGAACCAGACATGGAACAACAGATTGGTTCAAAATGGGGAAAGGAGTACGA
Source organism: Heloderma suspectum (assembly GCF_057233095.1). NCBI lineage: Eukaryota > Metazoa > Chordata > Lepidosauria > Squamata > Helodermatidae > Heloderma > Heloderma suspectum. Next base: position 303,210,928 of record NC_139460.1, on the reverse strand, counting down.
CAAGGCTGCATATTCTCGCCCTGCTTATTTAATTTATATGCAGAGTACATCATGAGAAATACCGGGTTGGATGAATCACAGGTCGGAATTAAGATTGGTGGGAGAATGGTCAACAACCTCAGATACACAGATGATACCACCCTAATGGCAGAAAGCAAAGAGGATCTAAAGAGCCTCTTGTTGAGGTTGAAAGTGGAGAGTGCAATAGCTGGTTTGAATCTTAACATTAAAAAAACTAAAATCATGACATCTGGCCCCATCACATCCTGGCATATAGAAGAGGAAGAAATGGAAGCAGTGACAGATTTTATTTTCTTGTGCTCCAAGATCATCGCAGATGGTTAATGTAGCCATGAAATTAAAAGACACTTGCTCCTTGGGAGGAAAGCTATGGCAACCCTAGACAGCATAGTAAGAAGCAGAGACATCACCTTGCCGACAAAGGTTCGTATAATCAAAGCCATGGTTTTCCCAGTAGTAATGTATGGCTGTGAGAACTGGACAATAAGGAAGGCTGAGCACCGAAGAATCGATGCTTTCGAACTGTGGTGCTGGAGAAGACTCTTTCGAGTCCCCTGGAAGGTCAAATCAGTCCATCCTAAAGGAAATCAACCCTGACTGCTCATTGGAAGGACAGATACTGAAGCTGAAGCTCAAATATTTTGGCCACCTAATGCAAAGAGAAATCTCCCTGGAAAAGACCCTGATGCTGGGAAAGATTGAAGGCAAAAGGAGAAGGGGATGGCAGAGGATGAGATGGATAGATAGTATCACCGGTAAAAAAAAAAGCGCGTACGCAAATGGCGGCGCCCATGTGGCGCCGCCATTTGCGTTCCTTAGTTTGGCACGTCTAGTCTACGTAAAGATTTACATAGACTACGGCGAAAATAAGGGCAACGCAAATAGCATTCCCTTATTTTCGCCATATTCTATGTAAATCTTTATGTGGACTAGACGTGCCAAACTAAGGAACGCAAATGGCGGAGCCCCATGGGCGCTGCCATTTGCGTACGTGCTTTTTTTTTTTCAAAGTCACCTGTGATAGGCTACGTGACGATTTACATAGCCTATCACGGCTGACTTTGGAAATCTAGCCGTGATAGGCTACGTAAATCGTTACGTAGCCTATCCCAGGTGTGTGGGGTTTTTTTTTACTTTACTTTTTTTTCGCGGCCGGGGAGACAGGGCGCTCCTCCCCAGCCTGAATTTCGGCGGCGAGGGATGGGGCGCCTCCCCCCCATCCTGAATTTTGGCCGGGCGAGGCGGGGTGCCCCCCCCTCGCCTGAACTTCGGGGGGAGAAGTGAAGCGTTTCCCCCCCACCACGAAGCAAGCTGCGGGACAAGGTAAGTCCCTTTCATCAATGAATATGGACTTGAGCACACTCCAGGAGAGAGCGCAGGACAGGAAGGCCTGGCGCGCTATGGTCCATGGGGTCACAAAGAGTTGGACACAACTGAATGACTGAACAACTACAGTTCTTCAATCATGATGCCACATAGTCCTAACCCTCCCTTTGGAATAATTTGACTCCTACAGCTATTTAGGAGAAATTAAAGTGGAGGGGGAGAAAGAAGTTTGTGGAGGCTGATTGGATCTTTTGCTGTACTGAAGCTACTAAACTTCTGCAGAATCCAAAGGTTCCAGATTCAGGCAGTAAAATCAGATGCTGTGTGAAATACCAATATTTCACATGGAGCTCTTTCTTCCCTTTCTCCTCCCTCTTCAAAATTGCATTTCAAGCAAGCTCCCAACAGTGGGCATGTAAGAGCAGAAAAGTATGGGGGGAGGAAAGTTTTTTTCCACCTAAAAAAAAACCCCAAACAAAAACAAAACTACACCAGAGATTAGGGATAGTGACCTCCTAATGGTCACCTTAAACACCTTCTGATTAGGAACTCTAATCCCCAGTGTGGTTTGACAGTTTTCACTTTTGGTTTTAGCCTTTGAGAAAAGGAAGAGTTACACATGGCTAGCACAAAAGCCACTGTACCTAACTGTCTGAAATTTAGCAGGTCAAGTCAGCTCCATGGCGGCTGCCAGGTCCCCAAATTCCATGTACTTATGTGGTAGCACACACAAAAAAACTATAGTTCTTTGCTTTGACACATTTTCTTGAAAAAAGCAAATTTTCCCTGTGGCTAGCACAAAAAACACTGAACCTAACTGTCTGCAATTGGGCAGATTGAGTCAGCCCCATGGGGGCTAATATGTCTCCAAATTTCATATATTTTTCTTACAAACTAAAAACGGTATGGCCATTTCTGTTTTCCAATGCAAGTCAATGGGAAAATGTAAAAAAAGGGGGGGGGGAATTGGGACAGCTCAAAAAGACCTGGGGCCTGTACCCAGGTGGGCCTTTTATAATGACACCCCTGAGGTAAGGGCTTATTTACTGTTTACAGTTTAAACTGTAGTTGGAAGTATTTTTAACGTGATGTTTTAATGTCGTGCTTTTAATATTGCATTTTAATATTATGAACCACTGAGAGATTTTACTCTATTCAGTGGTATATAAATGCCACAAACAAAAAAAGGTAAAGGTAAAGGTGTCCCCAACCAGTCGTGTCCGACTCTAAGGTGTGGTGCTCAGCTCCATTTCTAAGCCGAAGAGCCAGCGCTGTCCGAAGATGCTTCCGTGGTCATGTGGCCGGCATGACTGAACACCGAGGTGCATGGAATGCTGTTACCTTTCCCGCTGAGGCGGTACCTATTTATCTACTTGTAATTTCTTGCTTTCGCACTGCTAAGTTGGCAGGAGCTGGGACTGAAGATGGGAGCTCACTCCGTCACGCAGCACTCGGGGCTCGAACTGCTGTCTTGCCGACCTTCCAGTCTGCAGTGCAGCGTCTTAACCACTAAGCCACCGCGGCCCTCACGACAAACAAACAAATGCATAAATAAATAAACAAATATACTTCCCTTCTTCCTTAACTGTGATTCCCCCTGCCCCGTGCATTGGTGCCCATTTTGGAATGTGGCTTTATTTTTGACAGCCGCTGTCTATCCACATTTACAGTCCAAGCTTACATATATCTACTCAGAAGTGAGCCTCATTGAATTCAGTGGGAATTACCCCCGTAGGACTGAAGCCTTAATAGCTGTAATTCAATAATAGTTAATGACTGCTTTTAAGATGCAATGGTATTTCATATTTTACTGTGTTTGACAGGTGACCTGAAATTGCCATCATGCAGTAGCAGTCAGGATTTAACAATATCTGTTTAAAGACATGCAGTAGTCGTCAATAGTTGATAATGAGATGCAATAGCATTCAGTGAATTCTGACTTGTGTTCTCATTCAGTTAAGAATCCCACTGGGTTTTGTTGTGGGAGTAAAATGGTGGTGAGTTAGGATAGCTCATAACATGACACCTTCTGTATTTCCTTCTTGTCTTCTCTCCTGAGATGTTTACTGATTTTTAGAAGGATACCCATTTCAAGGATATTTGCGATAATAGAGCATTTCTTTAGAGGTTTTAGTGGCATCTTTTTTCTAATAGTGACAAATGTGTCATTGTTTTCCAGTCAAACAGGGATACGATGCCTTTTGGGCCCATGGGGACATTTGGAAATTTGAGAAACTGTCTGGGGCGCAATTATAAAATGGCCGCCCTTGGTGGGCATGGCTAGTCACAAAGGACAAATAACCTGCCCAGAGGCATTCATGGGAAATTAAGATGGCAGCAGCTAGGCTAGAGGCTCCTACTTTACTTTGAAGCAATTCCAGTTACCAGTAGGAAAATATAAAAAGGTTTTTTAAAATAAAAATTGAGAGAAGTTGGATGTCTGAGTAGGCATCAAAGATGGTGTCTGGGGGCACTTTGGTGCCCATGTGCACAAGGGGCAAAATCCAATGCAAGTCCTACTTAGAGTACACCCATTGAAATGAATGGGACTTAAGTTAGTTTCAACAGTCTACTCTCAGTAGGACTTCTGTTGGATTTTGCCCCAGGTTGCCTACCCCTGGATTCGAACTATAGATCTGCAATTGGGACTTGCTACAAAATGTTGCAGGGGAGATTGTTCCTGTTCAGGGTTAGCCTTTCTGATACTCCATTCCATTTCCTGCCCCATATACACTTTTCCAGGTGGCAGGGGGGTCCACCAACAGTCAGCATTCTGTGTCCACCAAGCCTGTTCAGTCTTCATTGAGCTGTTTTTTGGTTCCTTAGAGGGATTTTTTTCTTTATATTTGTCTACTTTTGCAAACTTCCAGGTTCCCCCAATACCTCCCATTTCTGCAGGGATGATACCATTTTGCTACATGTGGATAGGCACTTGGAGAATTAAGTTTGCTATTAGTATATGACATGCAGTCCTGGAATCTGACAATTGTAGCGCTCAGCATTTCCAGAGATCCAAATGGTTTTACTCTATAAACGACACAATTCAGGTACAAAGGGTTACCTGACTAGGTTATGAATTGAGACAGAGAAGTCTTATTAAGAGGAAATGGCCTCTGTGTCTTTAAGACAGATCCCAGGGTCATGAAGGCCTGCCACATTCAGCAAAGGGTTTATTTTTGTCTGTTTCTCTGGGTCTAAATTGGCTCTGTGTGCACCCCTACCTGTCAGTAATGAGCAGCTATTTCCAGGTGTCACAGACTCCTACCTCTTGAGGCCAAGTCTTGAAAGGATCACTGTAATTATCTTACAATAGCACAGAATATAACAATTGTTACTTATCATCTACAATGGAAAGCAATTGTTTGCAGGAGTAGGGATTTCCGACTGGTGCCTATGCACAAATGACCATTTTCATATGGAAATGATAGGTTCTGTGCAGGCACAAACATAAGACACTCACAGTTATTACAGGGATGATAACAGGAACCCTTTGAAACTCTGTTTCCAAGTATCTCTGCAAACACTGCAATGTGGCCTTCTAGGCGGATTTCCTGTAAACTGCGTGCAGTTCATCCCAGAATGTAAGGGCAGAGCTACAGATGATAAGCAAGAAGTGCAGAGCTACCAATGAAAACAGCATCCCCATGTGTCTAATTTCTCCCATGTCACGTTAATACATGCCTTGAGTAGTGATGTGTGAAGAATTTGTTAATACAGATTTACCAAATTTATACCTCCTGAGTTGCATACCAAAAGCTGCACTTCTCCAAGCTCAGTTATGCAGTCCATCAGGGCAAAAATGTGCGCAGAAATGTGCATAGTAGTAGAAAGTGCACACATTAGACAAAAGTATGCACACAACTGCTTTACATCAGTGGAAAAGCACTTGGAATTAAGCACATGGAAATGTGTATATTTGGAGAAGATGCTGTAATGGCCCCAGGCCTGTAACCAAGTCACCTGTAGTTTTAGAGGGGCCTAGAGATCCATAATGCTCTCTTTAGGTTCATTATTAGTGCAATTCTTTTGCTAGTGTAAGATGAGTCAAAGGTCGATATTGCCGCCTCAGCACATTCCATGCTAACAAGCTCTGAACCGTTTATCTTATCAGGGTATAGGATGTGCCTGAGAAGTGAGGCTCTGTTTATGCTAAGCTACAGGTGTCTGTGCAGGAAAGTTCTGATTGTTTCCCCTCTGAACAAGTACTGTTAGTCTATGCTGGGAAAGTTGCAGTTGAATGCTAATTAACACTTGCTGCTGTCATGCTGCCTCACTGCTGAAATGTATTGTATAAAACCCACTGTACCCCTTGGCTCTGGGTTCAGAGAAGCTGTCTGATCCAACCATTGGGTACACCTATGTGCTGTAAGTACTCAATGAAGTCTCCTTGTAAGCAAACCTAGATCTGCTTATCACTTCCACAGCACCTCCAAACCTTAGCAGCCCACAGCTGGGACAATACAGATACACATAAAAATGTTGTGAATTTCCATGTGGACTTAAAAAAAAACTTGCAAACTTATGTGGCAATGGGCCAGAATGAGTTTCAGCCTGAAAATCCAACAATCTCACTGAGAATGGAATTAACAGATCTGTCCACCTCTAGGATTACATCCTGTGGCTCCATACCCATGCTCCACTTCATGAAGGCAATGAAGTGGTAAAAAATAATGACATCAGGACTTTGGGTAAGTTATAGTGAAGGAGAACTTGATATGGCATGAGCAGAAGAAATGACCTGATGCCACATCAGACCACTGGTCAGTCTGGCTCAGGATTCCCTACACTAACTGGAAGTGGCTTTCCAGGATTTCTGGCAGGAGTCTTTCCCAGATTTTCCTGGAGATGCCGGTGATTGAACCTGGTATCGTTCCCATGCAATGCATGTCCTCTGTCACTGAGCACCATCTTTCGGGGGTTGGACTCGATGGTCTTATAGGCCCCTTCCAACCCTACTAATCTATGATTCTATGATTCCCCATAACATACAGTTTCACCCTAATGGCACCCTTCGAGTTTATCTCTCAATTGGCATATCTTTCAAAGTTGGTTCACTGAAAAGGATGTGCAATGTGGCATGGGAAAGTCTATTGCCTGGGGTGTCCCATTACTGATTGTCTCACTACTGTCCTTTTTCACACTATAAATTGATGGAGCTCAGTTCTCACTCATCTCTGGGCACATGTGGCCTGCAAGAATCAGACAGCTGAATGAGTGAACACAGTTAGAAAAACAACAACACGCTGGACCATTTCTAGAGAAGTCTTCACTATCACAAGGTTCTGATTTCCTTTGGAGGCCTGTGGCATCATGAGAATACTCCTATGAATACTGAATCCAAGAAATATGGCTTCTAGTCAACATCTGTTCATGACAATGAGCCATGCACCCAAGTGGGTCTTAGTGGGTTGTGTGACCAGATTAAAGTAGGGTTGGGTGTGTGACCGCAGTTATAAGCAGAAGTCATGTTTTATAAAATGCTGGTTAAAGAGGATACTTACATAAAGTATTGATACCATTGCTATAGGTGGAAATGTTATTATATGGAACATGAGGCACAATCTTAGGAATGTCTGCTCAGACTGGCTTTAGCTGGCAGATGCTCTCCAAGGTTTCAGGCAGGAGTCTTTCCCAACTCTCCCTGGATTTTTGTCAGGCACACCATCTCAGACCTTTGTACCCTGTTGCCACTATTAGGGCACAATCCTATAGAGATAGTTGTCAGCCTCTAAACTCAGAGGTTGATGATTATGCAGTGCAGGGCAGCTGGAGTATGAAGGCCGACCTGCAGTTTTGGCTACATAGGCAATTTTAGCTGTCAAGCTGGGGAGCTTTGGAGGGGGAGGGGGGAAGGCCACATGGCACATAGGAAGTTGCATAATGCACCTTCTGTGATCTCTTCCCCCCCTCTCCTCTGGGACCGCCCCCTTTTCCCTTTATCTGCACTCCATTTCTGAGCATGGAAATGTAGCCAGCTGGCTACAATGGGGTAGGGGAGGGGAGGGGAGTGTGGTTTCTGGGAACCAAAAAATCTAGGGATGTCAGAGAATTCCGCCATGGATCTCGGTTCGGCCCCCCGAAATCTGTGGTGAAACGAAGCCCCCCCTCCCCCCACCCCACGAAAGGCACGTGAAACAGAGCACTTACTTGCTGCCGTCCGCGCTGACTTGCGAATGGCAGCTGCGTCTGCGGCCGCCATTCGCTTCATTATAGCCGTGATAGGCTACGTAAATAATTACGTAGCCTATCACAGCTATTGCAGGGACACCATTTGCATCCCTGCAGAGGCCGTGATAGGCTACGTAAGTATTTACATAGCCTATCACGGCAAAAAACAAAAGCAAAAAACAGCGGACGTAAATGGCAGCAGCTACAGTGGCCGCTGTTTGCGTTCCTTTTTTTTTTTTTTGCCATTTTATGTAAATATTTACGTAAATATTTATGTAGGCTAAAACGGCAAAAAAAAGGGGGGGAATGCAAATGGCGGCTGCCGTAGCTGCCGCCATTTGCGTCCACTGTTTTTTGCTTTTGTTTTTTTGCCGTGATAGGCTACGTAAATACTTACGTAGCCTATCACGGCAAAATACAGGGACGCAAATGGTGGCGGCTATGGCAGCCGCCATTTGTGTCCCTGCAGGCTATCCAGCAGCCAGATGTCCAGCTGCAGGTGGCCCCAGCCAGCAGCTATGTGGAGTCTCCATGAAGCAGAGCCGGCAGGAAAGAATTTTGGGGGGAGGGACCGAGCACCTCCCCCCCACTGCTAATGTCACCCTTCGAAAAGGTAAGTGACTTTTGTACATCCCTAAAAAAATCCTTTATCTAGTGGCCATAGGATTGGTCCCTCCATTGGTTCAATGTTCTCTGTTAGTTATGACCAGCTGTTTATCTCAACCAGTAGGACATCCTGTTATCACTTGTTACTGTCCATGTTTGCCATAGGTCACTTCATAAATTTTCATATAAATTGTTGTTATCATAGTTTGCACATTCTGAAGAATAGCCAAGCTGATCTTGCAACACTTTGGAGTCTCAGGTGAGATATAAAGGTTACACTTAACATATTGTGAGGTGCTGGAAAGGAAATTGAATAGGGGTCTGCAAATCCATCAACTTCAGCTTGGTTCAGTTCCTCATTTTTCTGACTTTTTCAGTTCAGCCCAATTCCACATCAATGTATAAATTTTATTTTGAAAGTCTGCATGAATATTCATATGCATTTTCATGTGCAAACCTCATAACAGATACTTTTTGAGCACACTTTCTCCTAATGTATGCATTTTGCAAGCTATTTTCCATGTAATAATGTGTTCCTCTGCATTATTTTCACTATTGTGTGCATTTTTGTGCATGCTTTTCTGAAGCATATGGATTTTGTGCGCACATTTCTCTGATATGTGCATGTGTGAGTGTGGCAGGGGAGAAGTTGAGCAGAGAACTGTAGCACTAAATTCGGGAAAGTGTCAATTCTGGTGTGTACTTCTCTACCAGTTCTTGTCTTGGTTTGGCAGTTCCGAACTGGGTAAATTTACATAGCAGATTGGATAGAATGAATTTCTCATTCAAGAAGTGAGGTGAGTCTTGTTTGATAGGCGGTAATGTTGTATTTTAGTTTTATTGCATTATATTATGTTTTAACATAATCAGTTATTTATATTTTACCCTGCGCTGTAATCTCTTGTGATGTAGGGGAATATAGAAATGTTTTAAATAAATAAACAAATAAACATATAAATAAAAAAAATCTGATGTACATAAACCAACATCACACCATCAGTTTCCACCATAAAATCTGAAAATCAACCATGCTCAAGCTTATGATTCCAGGCTGATGGAAGCAGAGTTGGTAGGCTGAGTGGGGAGGGAGGATGTGTGTTACAACCCTCCATGCATATGGGACAGATCAAGTATGGTATTATCTAATCCACCCCAAAGATGTTCCTGTAGGTTTGGTGGTTTGCTTAGCAAAGATCAAAATCCTTCCATTTCCCAATGGAGAAAAGAGATACTATTTCAATTGTTTTCCGATATAATTAGGGATAGTGGAGAATTCCGTCATGGATTCGGGGGGGGGGGCAGATTCTAAGAATCCACCACCCCGGAGTCTGTGACAAAATGGACCACCCCACCCCACCACCCCGCGAAACCTGACCCGGCTGGATCCTACCTGGCGGGCTGGCACCGCCGGCTCCGGATCTGGCCAGATCCATCCACGGCAGGTCTTCAGAAGCGAATGGCGTCTGGCCTAGCAGACGCCATTTGCATCCCTTCCCCTTCCCATGATAGGCTACGTAATCTTTACACAGCCTATCACAGAAGGGGAAGGGACACAAATGGCGTGTGCTATGCCATTTGCATCCCTTCCCGTGATAGGCTATGTAAAGCTTTACATTGCCTATCACGAGAAGGGGAAGGGACACAAATGGCGTAGCACACGCCATTTGTATCCCTTCCCATGATAGGCTATGTAAAGCTTTATCACAGAAGGGGAAGGGATGCAAATGGCGTCCGCCAGGCCGGACGCCATTCGCATCAGGAGACCGGCCGTGGCCAGAAGTCCGGCAGCGGCCAGCCCCGGCCAGTGGCTCCACAGACTCACCATGGAGCAGAGCCGGCTGGGAAGATTCCAGGAGGGGAGGACCGGATCGCCTCCCCCCCCAAACCCCCCCCCAGCAGATGCAAGGTAAGGGGGTTTCGTACATCCCTAAATATAATGTGGACAAAGCAGTTGGCGGGGAAAACCCAAACATGCTGATGCCCATAATTCTTAAACCTCAGTTCTTTCACTGCATTATTCACAATCCTGGAGGACTGATACTCATTAGTAGGGATGTACGGACTGTGTGAAATCCACTCTGTCTGTGTGTTGCAGTTTGTCGGGCAGGCGTCTTTTGTTCCGTCATCCGCTCAAAGACAGATACAATTTTTTTTCATTGCAGAAAAATACGCAAATAATTACGTAAGAGGTTTTGAAACAATTCACATAATTTACCTTAGTCCATAACATATAGCATGTTGTCTCCCATCCCATTCAACTCTTCCTCAGCAGAAACTTGCATGTTTTCCTATGAATAAATATGCGTAAATTTGGGGAAAGTAAAAAAAAAAAATACAGAAGTCCACAGACTCCAAGCAGCTTGAGGGGGTTGCTTTGCAGTGGATTTCTCAGGATTCCTCTTAGAAATCCAAGCTCATCTAAGTCCGTCTCAAATTTCTCCAGCATCCTTACTCAGCAAACAGAGGGCTCAGTCTTTGGAGCCTTCCTTCCATCCTAAACCCTGCTGCCAAGAGCCTTCCACAGCAGAAGGAATAGCAGAAACTTTTTAAACCTACGCATGCTCCATTTGTGCTGTTTTCACTAGATGGGCCTCTGCCCATCTAGCTCACCTGCCATGGCCTCTCCCATCCCTGCCCACTTGCCCACCCCTGACATGCCCATTTCCTCCTCACTCAAGGTTGTGAGATCCTTGGGTGAGGAAGCCACCATGAAGCTCTCCACGGTGGCTGAGAGGGCTGGGGAATGATGATGTGTGGGTCAGGGAGGAGAATCGCTGGTCACATTTCCCCCTCCAAGGTCACAACATTGTCTACAGCCTTGGAGGAGGAAAACTCCATCATCCTATGGGCCCTCAGACACCATCAAGGGACCATAGGAATGCTCTCTAATTCCTGTTCCTGACAGGAAGTGTTCTTTTGCTGTTCACATAGCAGATCTGCATTAAATGCTGCCATTAACACATTATGAATGAGAGTTACCTTAATTAGAGGCTTCACAACAAATCAATGACTCTTTAAGCACTCAAAACAAGCTCCTTACATCATTATCATATCATTGTTGTTCCCATGAATTGTAAGTGAATCTCTCAGGCAGTAAGATGCAGAGATAGAGAAGTGAAATAGGGATGTGTTCCCATGAAACAAATATGGAAAGCCATCTGTCCTTTCACCTCATGTGACAGGGGATATGGAGGATTTCCCCAGGGATATTGAAAGTGCCATGTATTTCACCCATAAGGGCTGCTTCATATCTGATGTTTATCTGGTATAGAGAAAATCTGTTCATGGAAAATAGTGTACACTGCCATTGCAGAAGCCGTGACTTTATTTAGTTGCCAGTACCCAGGTTACAAATGTCACCTATAAAGGACCCGTTTTTGTTCTCTCTCTCTCTCTTAGGGATGTCAGAGAATTCTGCCACGGATCTCAGTGAAGCCAAATGCCAGTGCATTCAGCCCCCCGAAATCAGTGGCAGAATGAAGCCCCCTGCCCCACCACCCTGCAAAAGGTGCGTGAAACAGAGCACTTACCTGGTGCCATCCGCGCTGCTTTGCGAATGGCAGCCGCATATGCGGCCGCCATTTGCTTCCCCATTTAGGCCATGATAGGCTACGTAAATACTTACATAGCCTATCATGGCTAATGCAGGGACACCATTTGCGTCCCTGGGGAGGCCATGATAGGCTACATAAGTATTTACATAGCCTATCACGGCAAAAAAAGGGACTGCAAATGGCATAGTGGCTGCCATTTGCACCCCTGTCTTTCGTCATGATAGGCTATGTAAATATTTAAATAGCCTATCATGGCCATAAACATGAACATAAATGGCGGCTGCCGTAGCCGCTACCATTTGCGTCCACAGGCTCCAGACGCCTTTGAATGCACCCGGCCGGCGGCTCTGCAGAGTTGCCGTGGAGCGGAGCCGGCTGGGTTAGGATTTTGGGGGGAGGTGCGGAGCGCCTCCCCCCCACCGCGAATCACTCCTGCGAAAAGGTAAGTGACTTTCGTACATCCCTACTCTCTCTCTCTCTGCTAGCTGCTAGGGTTGTCGGAGAATTTCTCCACGAATCTCCGAGAGGCCGATTGCCAATGCATTCGGCCCGCTGAAATTGGTGGAGAAACGGTCCACCCCCCCGCCCACCCGAATGGGACTTACCTTTGTTGAATGTCCCTGGCGCTGGTGGCCCCCGGCAGCAGTTCGGTGGCAGCAGCGGCTGGTCTTCCGACCGGCAGCCACCGCCGCCATTTCCAAGGTGAAAAAAAAAAAAACGTGATAGGCTACGTAAAGATTTACATAGCCTATCATGGCTAGATTTTAAAAAAACACCGTGATAGGCTACGTAAATCCTTACGTAGCCTATCACAGCTGACTTTGGGGGGGGGAAAGCGCGTATGCAAATGGCGGCGCCCATGGGCGCCGCCATTTGCATTCCTTATTTGGGCACGTGTAGTCTACGTAAACATTTACGTAGACTACGGCGAAAATAAGGGCAACGCAAATAGCGTTGCCCTTATTTTCGCCATAGTCTACGTAAATGTTTACGTAGACTACACATGCCCAAATAAGGAATGCAAATGGCGGCGCCCATGGGCGCCGCCATTTGCGTATGCACTTTTTTTTCCCCCCCAAAGTCAGCCGTGATAGGCTACGTAAGGATTTACGTAGCCTATCACGGCTGACTGCAGGGACGCAAACGGCGGCGACTACGGCTGCCACCATTTGCGTCCCGGCAGGAGACGAGATTTGCGACCGGAGGGACGGGGCGCCTCCCCCCCGGGCAGAATTTTGGCGGTGAGGGATGGGGCGCCTCCCACACCGCCCAGAATTTTGGGGGGAAGAATAGAGTGCCTCCCCCCCACCGCGAAGCAAGCTGCGGGATACGGTAAGAGACTTTTGTCCATCCCTACTAGCTGCACTTGATCTTATCTGTTTCCCTTCATAAATGTAGCATGTGTCAGGAGCTGAAACTGGGAGCCTACAGATCTGTGCACACGTGCCCTGTGTGGCCACCAGGCCTACAGGTAGGAATATTTCCCTAGGCAGTAAAGAGTTCCTCAGTACTGGAGTGACACTGCCTACTCAGACCGACTGTTGTCTCTCCTCACCAGGAAGGGCTAGAAAGGCATCCTGTTCCAATGGGACAGGGCCTGGGAAATTATACTCTGTACTAGTTCTGACCTGACCCCTGCCTGACTGCTCATGTCTAATCCAGTGGAGGCTGGTGGTTCCGATTTCAGTGGGGCCGTGAATCCATTCTGGGTTTCAGTCAGAACCAGCCAGAACTCTAAAGAAGCTATCTAAGGTGCTGAACCCTATCCCCAAAATAGTTTCAGCACCTCAGAAAGTTCCTCTAGAGTTCTGGCTGGTTCCGACTGAAACCGAGAATGGATTCACAGCCCTACTGAGATCACAGCCACCAGCCTCCACTGGTCTAACCTTAAGCACTTGGATATGAACACATTATTTTTTTAACCCATATAAGTAAAACATCTTACATTTAAAATTTAATTTAAAAAGTAATCACATTTAAAAAGTAAGCACTAGTATTGTTGTTGTTCAGTTGTTAACTCATGTCCGACTCTTCGTGACCCCATGGACTATAACACATCAGGCCTTCCTGTCCTTAGCACTAGTATTACAGGGGAATAAAAAATGAGCATAAGAATATATGGCTATAATATAATAAAGATGCAAGGGTGGCAAGCAAACAAACAAACACATGTCAGGAAGACTCTTATTCCTAACACCCATTTCCTGTAGATCTCCTTTTCCATTTAGAATATATTATTTTTCGCATTTGTACAGGGATGGATTAATCTGTCAATTTCGGTTTCTCTTAGTTTCTCAAGTTTTCCAGTCTTAAATTTGGTTCGACTTGAACTTTGGGAATTTCTTCAGTCTGAAGTTGAATTTGTCTTGAACGCTGAGATTTTTTTAAAGTTTGCATGGAAATTAATAAGCATTTTTGTGTACAGTTCTCCAAATACATGTGTTTCTGAATGCATTTTTGCCCAATAGACACATTTTTTGCTAGTCATTTCTCTAATATAATGCATTTAAAATGTTATTTCCCCTAATATACACATTTAGGTATGCTTTTTTTTTTGGTCCGGAGAACTCCATTGCAAAATTTGAAGAAGTGCACATTTCAAAGGATAACTTGATTTTCAGTTCACATCATGATTCGAAAGTGCAAACTTAGGTAAGTTCACATTAAAATGCAAACTGAATGTACGTATTTCTCCCCATCCCTGCATTGCACCTTGGTTTAGTTTGATAGGGATTAGCCGAAATGCCACTCATGGTGGAACAGAAATGTGAATTCAGGTCTCCCCTTTTCAGACAAACACTCTTTAGCACAGGTTTTGAGTCTTCCATAACATTTCTTTCACAGCCATATGAGGCCCCCTTCACATGTGCACACACAAACACACACAGTCTGGATACCTCATGCATATCCCCATCTAAATCCATGGGGCTGGATTTCCAATGGATATCACACACATCACACACAGGATTCATAGAATCATAGAATCATAGAATAGTAGGGTTGGAAGGGGCCTACAAGGCCATCGAGTCCAACCCCCTGCTCATTGCAGGAATCCAAGTCAGAGCATCAGATTGATCCTATCCATATGGTTGTTTCATTAACACACACAATCCTGAGCAGTGTTTAATCACATCATGGAGTCGAGTCTCGTCTCCCACATCACTGAGTCTGCATGAGAAGGTGGTCTAAGTCCAGTTCTGATCTAGTTTTCCAGTTGTACCAGGATAAAAGGAATATGATGAAGCTCTTTGTACTCTTAGATGAAAAAAAATTCTGTAGGTCTGATGTAGTTCTGAACTGTGTCAGGCCCATGCAGCATGGATGCATGGGCCTGAGCCCTGTGCTAGTGAAATGGGGCAGTTGGGAGTGGGATGTGGTGGGTCATGCATCAGTGAATCAGCCTTCTTCCATCAAGCCTGCAAAATAGTGGAATATACTGTTAGCATTCTCACCCATTCTGAATAGAGTTTTCAAGTACATATTTTAGAGCTCTCTGTAGCCTCACTCCCAAGATTCTTCATCTATTCATCTATCTATCTATCTATCTATCTATCTATCTATCTATCTATCTATCTATCTATCTATCCTGGGATCTCACTCACATCACTCTCTCCTTCCCCTTCCCCTTTTCTTGTTAATATTTATCAATTTTCACCTTTTCCCTGCTTTCCACATGAACAGAATCTGTTTCTTGCATGCCCCCACCCTATTACTTTCTCCATCTTGTTCTCCGTCTCTCATGTGCACACGTGGACATAAAAATGACTTCATTTGTATTCTGGCAATTGACAACTCAATTTAGCTTGACTTGCCAGCTCATTTAAAGTCCCTAAATATGAAGTCATATAAGACAGCTGACTCCTTTAAAAGAGCATATTTAAATGCAGGCTGACAAACATTCCAGCAGACCAGCAGCATCTACAAGTTCCTAACTGACCTTTCCTCACATTTCCCATGCTCCATTCTAGAAGCGAAATCGTTGTTTTCCCCCACCAGATGTCTTAATTAAATGACACCGTAAGAGCTATCTACCACAAAATAAATTGAAGACATCATTTAAATGCTACACATTAATTTTTCATTGTTTTGCCACCATGGAAAGGTGACATACAAGCAGCAACAGTGGCAATTCAACACAACAGATGCTTCTGCCTAGGTGGGAATTCTGTTCCATTATATAGGATTTTCCATACATAATGTAATCTAGGTTTTAATTTCTGTGAACTGCCCAGGGAGTTTTGACTACTGGACAGTATAGAAATATAATAAGTAAAACGAAATAAAATAATTCATAGAAATATTGGGCCACATTGTCAGATGGTAGGCTTCAGCTAGGGATGTACGAAAGTCACTTACCTTTCCATGGATTCTGTTCATGGTGAGGGGGGAGGCATTCTGTCCCTCCCCCCAGAATCCTCGATGGGGGGGAGGTGATCCGGTCCTCCCCCCCGGAATCCTCCACGACTGGCTGTGCTCTGCGGCAGCTCCACAGAGCCACCGGCCAGGGCCAGGCCAGAGCAGTCTGCAGCTGGATTTGTGGCCGCGGAGGGCTCTGGGTGAAGGAAAAACAAAATGCGTATGCAAATGGCGGCAGCTACAGCTGCGGCCATTTGCATTCCTTATTGTTGGCCATCTTAGTCTACGTCAATATTTACGTAGACTAAGTTGAAGAAAAGAAAGGGGAACACAAATAGCGTAGTGGGCGCTATTTGCATTCCCCTTTCTTTTCTTCATCTTAGTCTACGTAAATACTGACGTAGACTAAGACGGCGAAAAATCAGGAACGCAAATGGCGGCGTCCATAACCGCTGCCATTTGCGTACATGTTTGTTTTTTTTAAAAAACCCAGACGTGATAGGCTACGTAAGTCTTTACATAGCCTATCACGTCTATGGGGGGGGGGGAACCAAAAACACAGACTGCAAATGGCGGCGGCGGCAGCCGTTCGGAAGACCAGCCGCCGCCGCCACTGGAGCTGCCGCCATCCAAAACATCCGCCCCAGGTAAGTCTCATCCCAGGGGGGATCCTCAGGGGGCGGGGGGTGGCAGGCCATTCCGCGATGGATTTCGGGGGGCTGAATGCACTGGCATTCGGCCTCACCGAGATCCATAGTGGAATTCTATGACATCCCTAGCTTCAGCAGTATGTGAACCGGGAACTACCGGAAGTACAAGCTAGGTTTCGAAGAGGCAGAGGAACTAGAGATCAAATCGCCAACATTTGCTAGATCATGAAGAAAGCAAGAGAATTCCAGAAAAAGTCTATTTCTGCTTCATTGACTAGCAGAAATAGTCAAAATAG
Organism: Heloderma suspectum; assembly: GCF_057233095.1. Taxonomy (NCBI): domain Eukaryota; kingdom Metazoa; phylum Chordata; class Lepidosauria; order Squamata; family Helodermatidae; genus Heloderma; species Heloderma suspectum. The sequence goes on along the minus strand of NC_139460.1, from coordinate 303,193,951 downwards.
TCAATCTAGCAAAATAGTCGCTAAAGCCTTTGATTGTGTGGATCACAACAAACTCTGGCAAATTCTTAAAGAGATGGGAGTACCAGACCACCTTACCTGTCTCCTGAGAAACCTGTACGAGGGTCAAGAAGCAACAGTAAGAACCAGACATGGAACAACTGATTGGTTCAGAATTGGGAAAGGAGTATGACAAGGCTGTATATTGTCGCCCTGATTATTTAATTTATACGCTGAGTACATCATGAGAAATGTCAGGTTGGATGAATCACAGGTCGGAATTAAGATTGGCAGGAGAATTACCAACAACCTCAGACACGCAGGTGATACCACCCCTATGACAGAAAGCGAAGAGGATCTAAAGAGCCTCTTGTTGAGGGTGAAAGTGGAAATTGCAAAAGCTGGTTTGAAACTAAACATGAAAAAAACGAAGATCATGGCATCTGGCCCCATCACTTCCTGGCATATAGAAGGGGAAGAAATGGAAGCAGTGACAGATTTTATTTTCTTGGACTCCAAGATCGCTGCAGACGGTGACTGTAGCCATGAAATTAAAAGATGCTTGCTCTTTGGGAGGAAAGCTATGGGAAACCTAGACAGCATAGTAAGAAGCAGAGACATCACCTTGCCGACAAAGGTCCATCTAATCAAAGCTATGGTTTCCCAGTAACCATACGTAACGAATCGCTGTGAGAGCTGGACTATAAGGAAGGCTGAGCGCCAAAGAATTGATGCTTTCAAATAGGGATGTCAGAGAATTCCACCACGGATCTTGGGGAGGCCGAATGCCAGTGCATTCGGCCCCCCGAAATCGGTGGCGGAATGGTCTGCCCCCCCCCGCCCCCCCAGGATGAGACTTACCTGGGGCGGATCTTCCTGGCGGCGGCAGCGGCGGCTCCGGCTCCGGCGGCGGTTCGGCAGTGGTGGCTGCGGCGGCTGGTCTTCCGACCAGCTGACACCGCTGCCATTTTCACTTAAAAAAAAAAACATGATTTACATAGCCTATCACGGCTAAGTTTTTTTAAAAAACCGCTACGCTATTTGCGTTCCCCTTATTTTTGCCATCTTAGTCTACGTAAATCTTGACGTAGACTAAGATGTGCCAAAATAAGGAACACAAATGGCGGCGGCCATGGCCGCCGCCATTTGCGTACGCGCGTTGTTGTTGTTGTTGTTTTAAGTCAGCCGTGATAGGCTACATAAACATTTACGTAGCCTATCATGACTGACTGCAGGGATGCAAATGGCCGCCGCCATTTGTGTCCCTGGTAGCCAGCGGCCGGATGTCCGGCTGCTGGCGGAGCCAGCCGGCGGCTCCTCAGAATCCCTGCGGAGCACAGCCGGCTGGCCAGGATTCCAGGGGGGAGGAACGGAGCGCCTCTCCCCCATCCAGGATTCTGGGGGGAGGGATGGAACACCTCCCCCCCACCATCAACATAATCCGCGAAAGTTAAGTGCCTTTCGTACATCCCTACTTTCAAACTGTGGTGCTGGAGAAGACTCTTACGAGTCCCCTGGACTGCAAGGAGGTCAAATCAGTCCATCCTAAAGGAAATCAACCCTGAGTGCTCATTGGAAGGACAGATCCTGAAGCTGAAGCTCATATATTTTGGCCACCTTATGCAAAGAGAAAACTTCCTGGAAAAGACCCTGATGCTGGGAAAGACTGAAGGCAAAAGGAGAAGGGGACAGCAGAGGTTGAGATGGCTAGATAGCATCACCGATGCAATGAATATGAACTTGAGCACACTCCGGGAGAGAGCGGAGGACAGGAAGGCCTGGCGTGCTATGGTAGGGTTGGTGGAGAATTTCTCCCTGAAACTTCGGGGGGCCGAGCGCCACCGTGTTCGGCCCCCCGAACAAGTTTCGGGGAGAAATTCTCCGCACCCCCCCGCCCCCCGCACCCCCCCTGGGACGGGACTTACCTTTGGCGAATGTCCCTCCCGGTGGCGGGTCCGGCCGGTGGTTTGGCGGGTGTTCGTCCGGGGCGGGAGCGGCAGCCGGTCTTTCGACCAGCTGCCGCCGCCGCCATTCCAATCGAAGAAAAAAAAAACGCCCCCGTGATAGGCTACGTGACGATTAACGTAGCCTATCACGGCTAGAATTGCAAAGTCAGCCGTGATAGGCTACGTAAATCGTCACGTAGCCTATCATGCGTGACTTAAAAAAAAAAAAAAGCCCGTACGGATAATGGCGGCCCCCATAGGGAGCCGCCATTCCCGTTCCTTATTTGGTCGCTGTAGTCTACATAAAGATTTACGTAGACTACAGCGAAAATAATTTTAGAAAATAAATAGAAATTTCACAGAAGCCCTGCCAGGACAAAACAACGCCTAAGAACGATAGGCTAATGATAAATGAAACCTTCCAGTTATTACCATAAAACTCTTTGCCTTACTGAACACTGCATGTTTGGAATATGTCAGTTTTACAAGGGAAAGAGTGGGATTATTTTAAATGTTAGTTCATATGTTATTCAGAATCCCATGTACTGCGAAATGAAATAACCATGTTATTGCATGAAGTTATCACTTATTACCATTCTTCAATCCGACAGCTTGCTATTGCATATAGTTCCTGTCTATTGTGCAACCTTCCCCATTCTGTGTGATTAGCTTAATTGTACAACGTATGATGCAACAAATCACACACACACACACATGCATGCATAGACAATAACTGCTGTGAAAATCTTTAATTATATTTTGGACACTTACAGATCACCAGGTATGTGCTGTTTGGACTCCTGAAAGCAAGAATCATGATTCACTTGTGCAGCCCTAAACTAGGTAGGGAAAAAAGAAGAAGCTGAGATTATATACAGGTTTGAGGAAATAATGGAAACCGATGCACGTTTTAGCGGTTCTACTTCTTGGTAAGTCTTTGGAGGAAGACTATTGATGTCCAAATATAGCCTTTGAAAAATATATTGGGATACAGGACGTGAAAGCTAACTTTTCTGTATAGTTTCAGCAGTTCAATTCTTCTGGGCTTGAAAGAAAAGACCTTTCGTAATAGAAAGAAAGAAATCATATTGTTGTTCCCCTGCTACAGATATAGATGGCTGACAAAATGTGGCTGCAATTATTTTATTAAGCATGTTTTTGGCTTCTGTGTGGCTTGTTTTTTTCCAGCTTTATCGAAGAGCTAGTGCCTTTAAAGAGATGTGTCCTGGATGGGGTCTAACAAATTGAAGCTTAATGCAGACAAGACCAATGTGCTACTGGTCAGGTGGATGCCACAGAGAAAGATCCAATGGTGTCCATGAAGCAGCGCTATTAACATTGCACTAGTATGCACAGCATCAGTAGTGCTTGCTAGTGCAATGGGAAATTTGGCAGCATGGTGAGGGGAAAGGGGGCCATTTTCCTTTAAAATGAGGCAGGTGGGAAGCGTGCACCTTGTTTTCAAACAAAATTGTGCATCTAGAAACCTCCTGGAAGCATGATTTTGCTTGAAAGCAGAGAAAAATAGCCTGTCATTTGCTACCACAGTGCAGCTGAATTTCCCGTTGTACCAGCAATCATGATTGATGTTGCACTAGCAAGCATTGATTTATGCTAACATGACATCAATAGTGCTGGCGCACATGCCCCATTGGATCTTTCCCACACTCTGGGATGGGGTTTCAACTTGTTTTGGAAGGAGTTGTGCTCCCTTTGAAAAGTTTCAGGATGTTCTTGGACTCATGTTCTTGGATTTAGGTTTCAGCCTGGATGACTAAGTGAGAAGGATGGCCAGGGATGCTTCTGCTGAGCTTAGCCTGGTGCACTACTCCTGAGGAAATCAGGCCTGGCAACAGTAACACATGCCATAGCCACATGAAGGTTGGATTATGGCACCATGATCAACATGAGGCTACCTTTAAAGGGTCTTCAGAAGCTGCAGTTGATCCAGAATGCAGCAGCAAGGGTACTAGTGAGTGTGCGGGTCCATCAGATCATGTCACACCTATTCTGCAATGTCTACACCTGTTGCCAACTTGTCCATTTGCTTTCGCACACAATTCAAATGGTGATCATTCTTAAAGCCCCACATTAGTTTGATCCAGGACACTTGAGGGTTTGTCTCTTCCCATAACATTCTGCCTGCTCCCTAAGGTCAGAAGGGGAGGTCCTTCTCTCTGTCCCACCAAGGGTAAAGACACCGTTGACTGTGATAAGAGACAAGGCCTTGACTTATCACCGTTGACTGTGATAAGAGACAAGCTGTATCAACTCCATCTGATATGGTGGCTGCGCCCCTTCCTTCCCGACCATCTGCTCCCATCCAGTACATGCCCTGGTCTCCTCTCGTTTAGACTACTGTAATGCACTCTACGTGGGGTTACCCTTGAAGACGTTTCAGAAGCTGCAACTGGTACAGAACGCGGCGGCTTGCCTGATTAAAGGCAGCCGCCGGCAAGATCACATCACTCCAGTGCTGAAGGAGTTGCACTGGTTACCAGTTGTTTTCCGGGCCAAATTCAAGGTGTTGGTTTTGACCTTTAAAACCCTATATGGTTCCGGCCCAGCCTATCTTAAGGAGTGCCTCCAGCAACACCAAACAGGCCGCTTAACAAGATCAGCCTCAGATGGCCTTCTCTCTGTCCCATCAGCCAGGACAGCTAGACTGGTGGGGATGAGGGAGAGGGCCTTTTCTGTGGTGGCCCCCACTCTGTGGAACTCCCTCCCTAGGGAACTCCGTCATGCCCCCTCTTTAATGAGCTTCCATCGTGCATTAAAAACGTGGTTGTTCAGGCAGGCATTTGGGGTGGGTTAGGGTATTTTAAAAAAAATTATGGTAGAATTTTATTGTTTTAAATTGTTTTATGGTATGTTGTACATTGCCCAGAGTGGCTGGGTGACCAGCCAGATGGGCGATTAATAAATTTAATAAATAATAAAAGGCCTTCTCAGTGGCTGCACCAGTACTGTGGAAAAGCTTTATATGTGAAGTGTGGGTGCCCCACCCTCTCTCTCTGGATGGCTTTTTGAATGTTGGTAAAGACCTCTCTATTCTGACAGGCTTTTGCCTGTTAAGTTTTTTTGTTTGTTTAATGGCTATTTTATCTGTAGTCTCTGGTTCTGTGTTTTTATTATTTATGTATTTATTTATTACATTTCTATACTGCCCAGTACCAAAGATCTCTGGGTCATATGCAACAATTAAAACCATAAAATACAACATGATAAAATACAATGTAAAAGTTTAACACTACAGTCATCTAAAATAAAAATAAAAACCAAAATAAACCCTAGCAGCAATGCAAAGATGTAAAATCTTGACAGCCCGTGTGGTGTAGTGGTGAGAGTGTAGGACTGGAAGTTGGGAGATCCAGGTTCTAGTCCCCACTGAGCCATGGAAGCTCACTGGGTGACTGTGGGCCAGTCACAGACTCTCAGCCCAACCCACCTCACAAGGTTGTTGTGAGGATAAAGTGGAGAGGAGGAGGAGGATTGTTTACACCATCTTGGGTTCCTGAGGGGGAAAAAAAGGTGGGATAGAAATATAATAAATAAATAATAAAATAATAATAAATAAAATATGGTACAACAGAAACTGCTTTAAAACAGCAGAAACTGAAAGACTAAAATGCCTCAGAAAATAAGAAGGTCTTTGCCTGGTGCAAAAAAGAGCACAATGTCGATGAGCCTCTCTGGGAACCTCCTTCCACAACTGGGGTGTCACAACAGAAAAGGCCCTCTTCTTAATCATGCATTTTATTGTATTTTGTCTGTATGATTGTATACTGTATTGTGGTTTAAAAAGAATGTATGATTTTCTATTTTATTGTGGTCTTAAATTGTGTGCCATTCTGAGTGGTGCACCGGCACTAGAAGAGGGGGGGGGTATGGAAATACAATTAAAAAAAAACACGTTTCTGAATGCAGAAACATGCTCCAAAGGAGAGACGCTTCCACAGAGACCAATCTCTTTCAGCTCTCTAATGCACCAGCTGTAGCCTTTTTCTATCTTGAATTTCCCATGGTGTCTTCTTATCTAATCATATATTAGTAAATGGTATCTCCATGAGAAGTCTTCAGTAGAAAATGAGACTTCATGCATCTATCTCTTGCTGAAAATACTCATGAATAATGACACATGGCTGTTACAGTCCGTTCGAAAGGCAAGAGCTTCCGTTCCAGCTAGGTTTGAATGGAGGAAGGCTGCAAGGGAGTTCAAAAGAGGATTTGCATGTTGGTTTTGTAATGGAGCCTCCTTCCAGAAAGATTGACCTTAAGCGTTAGGGAGGACTGACAGGAGGAAAGGGAGGTTTTATTCCCAGAGCATGAGTCTGAAGTAGGGATGGATGGACTCACCTCCATCCGGGGCCATTGGTTGCTTGCTGAGCCACCACCCACACCCGCTTGCTGCACCGCATGAGCCCCTCGACAAGTGACCAACAAGCATCACAGATCCACCCACTCCTTCCCTGAGGTACCATTTTGTCAGGGGTGCCCTAGCGGCCTCTTTCAGTCTACTCCAATAGCCAACTCAAGACACAGACAAAAGAATTATTTTCAAGGCTTTAATCCTTTTACAACTTAATGACTCTTTCAGATGCTAATCACCAGCGACTAAGCAATGAACAGCAGAATAGCCTATGCTCTGGGTTAGGCAGTTGGTCCCCGTTTGAAGGAGAATCACTTGCAGACCCTGAACTTATGGGCTAGGGAGAGTTCCTCCCTCTTTCCCTTGGGTCCATGGGACGCGACCATTCCTTGCGCGCCAAACGGGCGCTACACCTCCTTTCCATGCCCTCCATCGCTCGTTGCTCCCTGCGTCTGCATGGAGCGTCTAGCAAGCCCCCCTCCTGCACTCTCTCACTTCCAGGGTCACTATCTATCTCAGGAATGCTGGCAGGAGGAATCTCTGCCAGCTGCTGTGCCTGTGAGGGATGAGCGGGCTCCTCTCCCACGGATTGCTGTTCCTCCTCAGAATCAGAACTGCTCTGGGGTTCTATGGGCTCAGTTTCCACCCTGACACATTTTGCACAGAATGGTGGCTCAGGCATTTCTGGGAAGGGAATGTTGGTAGATAGTGGCCATAAAGGGTGATGTATGCAACGTTACAGACGTGAGTGAGCTGACTTTGACAATGGGCTTTGCTGAAGTGCTGGGCTCAGGGCAGCTACATAAGAATACTAGATACTGCTGTTAGTCAGGCCAATGGTTCAGTCATCACTTTATTTATCTATCTATTTAAAATATTTATATACTGCCTTACTTAGGGATGTGTGAATCAGCTCAAGCTCACAAAGTTCTCTGAATTCTGTCTCGAAACTTGTTCCGACTCGAGTCTGTATCAGATTGCAAGCTTTGTTTGTTTGTTTTTCTAGGGATGGCGGAGAATTTCTCCCCGAAACTTCGGGGGGCCGAGCGCCAACGTGTTCGGCCCCCCGAACAAGTTTCGGGGAGAAATCCTCTGCCCCCCCGCCCCCCCCCCGGGACGGGACTTACCTTCCTTGAATGTCCCTCCCGGCGGCGGGTCCGGCTGGCGGTTCGTCCGGTGTTCGAGCGGGGCGGGAGCGGCAGCCGGTCTTTTGACCGGCTGCCGCCCCCGCCATTGCAATGAAAGAAAAAAAAAAAACGTCCCCTGATAGGCTACGTGACAATTCACGTAGCCTATCACGGCAAGATTTGCAAAGTCAGCCGTGATAGGCTACGTGAATCGTCACATAGCCTATCACGGGTGACTTAAAAAAAAAAAAAAAAAGTGTGTACGGATAATGGCGGCCCCCATAGGGAACCGCCATTCCCCTTCCTTATTTGGTCACTGTAGTCTACGTCAATGTTTACATAGACTACGGCGAAAATAAGGGCAACGCTATTTGCGTTGCCCTTATTTTCGCCGTAGTCTACGTAAACATTGACGTAGACTACAGCAACTAAATAAGGAACGCGAATGGCGGCTCCCTATGGGGGCCGCCATTCACGTACGCGCTTTTTTTTTTTAAAGTCACCCGTGATAGGCTACGTGACGATTCACGTAGCCTATCATGGCTGACTTTCCAGATCTAGCCGTGATAGGCTACGTGAATCGTCACATAGCCTATCAGGGGACTTTTTTTTTTTTACTTTCGTGTTCGCGGCCGGGCGAGGCGGGAAGCCTCCTCCCCGGCCTGAATTTCGGCTGGGCGAGGCGGGAAGCCTCCCCCCCCCGGTCTGAACTTCGCGGGGGGAGCAGCGAAGCGCTCCCCCCCACCGCGAAAAAGCTGCGAGAAAAGGTAAGTGACTTTCGTTCACCCCTATGTTTTTCTTTTCACATGAAAATCCATGCATATTTTTGTGTGCGTTTTTCCCAAAAGTATGCATCAATTGTCCACATCTTTGAAATGTATGCATTCTTCTCCCATTGATTACGATGTATTTGTGTATTTTCCAAAATTATGCATTTTGTCATGCACATTTTTCAAATGTACACATGCTGTTGAACACAGTTTTTGCGGTCTGTGAATCAAACTGGAAGTTTGGAAATGTACGGACATTGGCTGCAGATTGCATCCAAGTCCATGTTCGATCCAGAAGGTGTGGAGGGGGTAATCCTGATAAAAAATGAACAGAAACAAATTTCACATACATCCCTACCTTTCATTTACAAATTCCGGGGCAGTATACAATATTAGTTAAAACAACCATTGTTGTTGTTGTTGTTCAGTCGTTCAGTCATGTCTGACTCTTCGTGACCCCATGGACCATAGCACGCCAGGCCTTCCTGTCCTGTGCTCTCTCCCGGAGCGTGCTCAAGTCCATATTCATTGCATTGGTGATGCTATCTAGCCATGTCATCCTCTGCCATCCCCTTCTCCTTTTGCCTTCAGTCTTTCCCAGCATCAGGGTCTTTTCCAGAGAGTTTTCTCTTCACATTAGGTGACCAAAATATTTGAGCTTCAGCTACCATTACAACTGAAATAAAAATCCACAGTAAAAACAAAATCTAACAAAGCTAGTCAAATCAGCAAATGCTTGGTGAAACAAATATGTATTCAACAAGACCATCAGGGTTGGAAGGGGTAGGGGATAATTCCAAAGGTGGGGCACTTGGAAGTGAAAAGTTGTAGATGCCATCAGATGCATATGTGCTGGTGATGGAACAACTGGGGTCTCAGTGAGTGGTCAGGTTGATATGGGAGATGGTGCTCTCTCGGGGAACTTGGTCCCAAGATCATGAGGGCCTTATATACCAATAACATCACCTTGAACAATAAGAGATTATACCTTTCTGTTGTTCAAAGAAGGATATCCTTCAGCATCAATAGGAGTCATCTGCTTGCTCTTTTTTGCCCTCAAGATCTAGGGATGTAGGAAATGTACTTACTGTTCCAATCTGGGGCATCTGCGGTGGGGGGGAGGCGCTCCGTCCCTCCCCCCGGAATCCTCCCTGGCCTGCTCTGCTCCCCAGCGACTATGCAGAGCTGCTGGCCAGGGCCACCCACAGCCGGATTCCGGCTGCTGCCAGGCTGCTGGGGCCGCAAATAGCGGCCGTCATTGTGGCTGCCATTTGCATCCCTGCCGAGCCGTGATAGGCTACGTAAGTATTTATATAGCCTATCATGGCAAAAGGCAGGGACGCAAATGGCGGCCACAACGACAGCTGCCATTTGTGGTTGCAGCAGCCTGGCAGCGGCCGGAAGACAAGCCGGAGCCGCTGCCGCCACCACATTCACCGCTGCCACATCCGCCGCTGCATCTGCTGCCAGGTAGGTCCGTCCCGGGGGGGATTTCGGGGGTCGTTCTGCCATGGACCCTGGGGGCCTGGATTCCAAAGAATCCAGCCTCACTGGAGTCCATGGAGGATTACTCCAACATCCCTATCAGGATCATTTATCATTGATGTGTCTGTCTGCAATAGTGTTCCCATTGAACGACATATTATAAAGCAAGAACTCTGACACTGAATTTTGCCTAAAATAGAATTCCAAAGCAATTTGGGAAGTTCCATCACAAACTGAAGGACTGTGATGAGAGCAAAATTACTTTTGATACAACTAGCATATTTAGCCAGGGGGTTCCACATATCTCTACCTGGGACCCACAGAAATCAGGGTGCAAGTTGTTAGTCAAGCTGTGCTGTGGGTCTCCCTCTCACCAGTTCTGTTGAGAGGAAGATGTTCTGTTGAGATTCTGGGACTGATGAAGATACACCTGAGGAATTTCAAGGGAAGCAAAGAAGTTGTGAGAAGTCTAGCAGAAATGTCTCAGAGGACTTCCAAATCATCCTAATTAATCTGACTTCTTTAGTTTTTGGCATTGTTCCTCAGCAGGGAGAACATCTGTGATAATTTTGTGGATAATGTTTTAAGTTATTAAAAAGAGGGTGCATGCTAAATACCTCATTCCCAACAAGCCATATACCAAAATTTTGCCCCTTGACTGATTTTTTTTAAAATAACTGTTTGTAGTACACAATCAATCATTGATCATCCCTGTAATCTTTTTTTCAAGTGCTCTCTTAGCTAAAACTAAAACCAAGCAATTTCAGAAGTTTTTCTGTGTGATTTTTTTTTTAACAATATCATATAAAAGTTAAAGATGCTCCATTGGCTCTGGAACAACTGAACCAACCAAGTTCCGGACCACTTGGAACAGCCTCTTGGATAGGGATGGTGGAGAATTTCTCCATGAATCTCCAGGAGGCTGAATGCCAACACAATCAGCCCCCTGAAATTGGTGGTGAAATTCTCCACCGGCCCCCCGCCCCCCCCCGGGATGGGACTTACCTCGTGCGAATGTCCCTCTCGGCGGCGGGTCCCGGCGGCGTTTCGGTGGCATTTCGGCAGGGGCAGCGGCGGCGGCCAGTCTTCTGACTGGCTGCCACCACCACCATTGCAAAATAAAAAAGGAAAGTAAAAAACACACACACACACCCGTGATAGGCTATGTAACAATTTACATAGCCTATCACGGCTAGATTTCCAAAGTCAGCCATGATAGGCTACATAAATCGTCACATAGCCTATCACGGGTGACTTTGAAAAAAGAAAAGCGCGTACACAAATAGTGTTCCCTTATTTTCGCCGTAGTCTACGTAAATCTTTACGTAGACTAGACGTGCCAAACTAAGGAATGCAAATGGCGGCGCCCCATGGGCGCCGCCATTTGCGTACGTGTGTTTTTTTTTTCAAAGTCACCCATGATAGGCTACGTGATGATTTACATAGCCTATCACAGCTGACTTTGGAAATTTAGTCATGATAGGCTACGTAACGATTTACGTAGCCTATCACGGGTGTGTTTTTGTTTTTTTGTTTTTACTTTACTTTTTTTTTCGTGGCCGGGTAGACGGGGCGCTCCTTCCCGGCCTGAATTTCGGCGGTGAGGGATGGGGCGCCTCCCCCCCGGCCTGAATTTTGGCCAGGAGAGGCGGGGTGCCTCCGCCCCCTCGCCTGAACTTCGGGGGGAGAACCGAAGCGCCTCCCCCCCACCGCGAAGCAAGCTGCGGGACCAGGTAAGTCCCTTTCGTCCATCCCTACTCCTGGAACAGCATTCTGCAGACGTGATAGAGGCAGCACAAAAAATATTTTTTGCTGTTCTTATCACCACATGGCTGAAGCTACAGTAGGGATGTCAGGGAATTCTGCCATGGATTCCAGTGAGGCCAGATTCATTAGAATCCGCCCCCCCTGGAATCTGTGGGGGAACGGCCTCCCACCCCCCACCACCCCGCAAAATCCCCCTGTGATGAAACTTACCTGGGGCGGATGCAGTGGCGGCAGCTCCGGGGGAGGCTCCGGCAGCGGCTCCAGCGGTGGCTCCGGAGGCGGCAGCTGGTCTCCCGGCTGGCCACAGCCGGGCTGCTGCGGCCGCCATTTGTGACCTTGCAGCCGTGATAGGCTACGTAAGTATTTACGTACCCTATCACGGTAAAGGCAGCCACACAAATGGTGGCCACTGTGCCATTTGCATGGCTGCCTTTACCGTGATAGGCTAGGCTACATAAATACTTACATAGCCTATCATGGCTGCTTGCAAGGACGCAAATGGTGGCTGCTACAATGGCCGCCATTTGCGGCCTCAGCAGCCCAGCTGCAGCCAGAACTCTGGCTGCAGATGGCCCGGCCGGCGGCTCCGTGGAGCCACCTCAGAGCGAAGCCGGCCAGGGAGGATTCTGGGGGAGGGATGGAGTGCCTCCCCCCCACCGCAGATGCCCCTGCGTGGAGCCAGGTAAGGGATTCATACATCCCTAAGCTACAGCTCTAACCTCGTCCTCAGAGCGAGATTTCCACCACCGGTGCTTAGCTCTCTCACCTCCTGCTTCAGAGCTCACAAACGTGGGGTGAACCATGGTGCAGTCTGAGCTCTGTTCAGGAAAGAGGGCATTTCAGAGCCACATAGTCTAATGCCCTAGTGATTGAAGCATTCCAGCCATCCACCAGGGTCTCAACCGAGTGGCCATTTGTGTGCTCCAAAGAATCCCCAAGCACAGTCAGGAATCCATAAGACGCCTGAGGCAGACCATCTTAATGGGTCCTCCACCCCTGCAGAGGGGTTGTGGAACCACAAAGTCCAACCCTACGGGGTAGTCATCTGACCATGACAAGGGGGTGGTGGATATACCCCCAATTTCCAGATCACTCCTCACCTCTCCAGAAACAAACACAAGGTCTAACACATGGCTGGCTCCATGGGTGGGCCCACTTGGAATAGGGTGCAGCTCCCAGGAAGTCACGGTCTCCATGAAGTCCCAAGGCACCCACACAAGGATGTTCTCTGAATGTATGTGTATTGAAGTTCCCCAACACCAACAAGTCATGATATCATCCAGTTCATTGCCTGATTTTTGACTGGGTAGGAAGGATTACTGATGTGAATCACCAAGGAGAAAGAAGTAGAAAAAAGTGTTTCCGAAGCTGCAGCAGTCATAAGAAACAATGGTGAATTTTTGCAAAATCTAGGTTTTTAAAGATAAAAATCTATATTCCATTGAATTTGCTAGTTTCTACCAAAAAAAAAAACCAGAGCTGGAGAATATTTAGCACACCTCTAACCTTTGTCTACATAGCAATGCCCGAGTTCAGTTTTTGTGCATCCTCTAACTCACATACCAGATACCTGCATGAGGACTTCCCAGTGAGGACTACACAGCTCTCTTCAAGGTGTTCCTCCAGTAGAACAATTGATAGTAAAATCATATAAACATATGATCATAAAAACAATACAAAACAAGAATATAAATAATCACAAAATCATAACATCTGAAACCAAGAATAAGACAATGAGAACAGCATTTTTAAAAAGTTTTGTCTTTAAAGCTTGAGCTGTATGCCAGTGGTCGAGCCCCTGCTTTGCACGCAGAAGGTCCCAGGTTCAATCCCCGGCATCTCCAGGCAGGGCTAGGAAAGAACCCTGCCTGAGATAGGGATGGCGGAGAATTCCGCCACAGATTTCAGTGAGGCCGAAGGCACTGGCATTCAGCTCCCCGAAATCTGTGGCAGAACGGCCCTCCCCCACCGCGGATTCCCCCAGGGACAAGGCTTACCTGGGGCAGATGTTCCGGCGGTGGCAGATCCAGAGGCTGCTCCAGGAGCGGCTGGTCTTTCGACCGGCTGCCACAGCCGCCATTTGCATCCTGGTCTTTGCCGTGATAGGCTACGTATTTACATAGCCTATCACAGCAAGCAAAAAAAAGAAACAGCGTACGCAAATGGCGGCAGCTATGGCGGCCGCCATTTGCATTCCCTATTTTTCGCCGTTTTAGCCTACGTAAATATGTATGTAGGCTATTACGGTGAAAAAAAAGGGGATCGCAAATAACGTAGTGGACGCTATTTGCATTCCTTTTTTTTCGCCGTAATAGCTTACGTAAATATTTACATAGGCTAAAACGGCGGGGAAAAAAGGAATGCAAATAGCTCCCACTACGCTATTTGCACTCCCCCTTTCTTTTGCCGTAATAGCCTATGTAAATATTTACGTAGGCTAAAACTGCAAAAAATAGGGAATGCAAATAGTGTAGTTCCGGCTGCAGACGGGCTGCTGCGGATGCAAATGCTGGCGGCCATAGCCGCCGCCATTTGCGTACACTGTTGTTGTTGTTTTTGCCTGCCGTGATAGGCTACGTAAATACTTACATAGCCTATCACAGCAGCCTGGCTGGACGCAAATGGCAGCTGCTACGGCGGCTGCCATTTGCGTCCGCAGCAGCCCGTCTGCGGCCGGAACTCCGGCTACGGATGGCCCTGGCCGGCTGCTCCGCAGAGCCACCGCGGAGCGGAGCCGGCCGGGCAGGATTCCGTGGGGGAGGACCGGATCGCCTCCCTCCCTGTCAAGGATTCTGGGGGGAGGGACGGAGCACCTCCCCCCCCACCGTGAATCAATCCATGAAAAGGTAAGTGACTTTCATACATCCCTAGCCTGAAATGCTGGAGAGCCATTTTTCCAGTCAGTGTTGACATTACTGGACTAGATGGATCAATGGTCTGAATCAGTATAAAGCAGCTTCCTATGTTTCTAAGATAACAATCAGTAAAAGTGGGTGTAAACAGACTGGTCTCATTTTTTACAAAAAAGTGTTGTGCACCTTTATCTTTCTTTTATTATTTCATTTCATACAGACTAACAAAACAGCTTAAACAAGTAACTCTGTCATCTCAATTGCACAAACAGACAGGTCTTTAAAATATGTTTTGAAACACAACAAATTTCCCATGGCAGGGAGAGTTCCACAGGGATGGGGCCATCTTTGAAAAGGCACTGTCTCTTGTACTTGCCTGCCTGCCTGCTGGACTTAACCAACAAGCTGAAAATCAGGGCATCAGAGGCATATAAGCAGGGGGCAGGCTCATATGGGGGCAAGCGGTCTTTCAAATAACCTTCCTCAGCCAGGTGCCCCAGATGGATAGCATGGCTGATGGTACTGAAGGCCACTGAGAAGTCCAAGAGTACTAACACAGTTGCACTCCCATCCATACCCTGGCATAAGCCATCCACCAGGGTAACCAAGGCCATTTCTGTAGGGATGTCGGAGAATTTCTCCACGAATCTCGGGGAGGCCGAATGCCAATGCATTCGGCCCCCTGAAATTGGTGGAGAAACGGTCCACCACCACCCCGCGATATGACTTACCTTCGGCGAATGTCCCTGGCAGCGGCGGCTCCCGGCAGCGGTTCGGCGGCAGCAGCGGCGGGGGTCGGTCTTCCGACCGGCTGCCGCCGCCGCCATTTCCAAGTAAAAAAACCACAAAAACAACAAACGCGATAGGCTACATAAAGATTTACGTAGCCTATCACAGCTAGATTTTCAAAAAACACCGTGATAGGCTACGTAAATCTTTACGTAGCCTCTCACGGGTGACTTTAAAAAACAAACAAACGCTATTTGCGTTGCCCTTATTTTCGCCGTAGTCTACGTAAATATTTATGTAGACTACCCGGGCCAAAATAAGGAACGCAAATGGTGGCGCCCATGCTTTTTTTTCCCCCGAAGTCAGCCGTGATAGGCTACATAAAGATTTACCTAGCCTATCATGGCTGACTGCAGGCCAGGGACACAAATGGCGGCAGCTACGGCCGCCACCATTTGCGTCCTGGCAGGAGAAGAACTTTCGCTGCCGGAGAGGTGGGGCGCCTCCCCCCCGGCCAGAATTCTGGGGGGAGGGACGGAGCGCCTCCCCCCCACCGCGAAGCAAGCTGCGGGACCAGGTAAGTGACTTTCGTCCATCCCTACATTTCTGCCCCCAAACCTGGTCAGAAACCAGACTGAAGTGGATCCAAATAATTTATATCATCTAAGACCACTTGGAGTTGAGAAAAGTTACCACCTTTTCTAGCATCTTATTCAAGAATGCCATTTGAAGTACTGGATGATAGTTACCCCAACACAAGACGATCCAAATGTGGATTGATTTATTTTTTTGATATGGGACTAACCATGGCCTTTTAAAGGCAATAGGCCCTTACTCCATCCCTCCTCAGAGATGCATTAGCAACCTCCAAGTTCCAGATTTCAATAGCCAGGAAGGACATGGATCCAATGGGGAGGTGATGAGTCATTAATGCATGGAGCTTCTCTGCCTATCACAACAAATGGAGAAGCCCTTGCAGGTAGGAAAGTGGTATCTGTGCATCAGAGGCCCAAGTCTGTGAAGAATTATCACATATCTGCTTAAACATTTTTCTACAACCTATTTATACAAATGAACAATTGCATTTAATACGCTCAAGTGATGGACAAGCAACCTGAGGCATGATTTGCAATGGTTTATTACCCATTCCTTTTCAGATAATAATGATTAGTCACATCTCCATTAATCACTGTTAATGAGATAGTTGTTTTGCCATTTTGAAACAAAGCCAAGAAATGTTAACTGTGCTATAGGCCTATTTGGGGACAAGGAGTGCGGGGGAGAATGCTGCATTCTGAATGCTCAAATTAATTGCTATTTGATCTTTCTGTCCTTTCCGAAAACCATCATAAGACGTAGGGGGCGGGGAGATCAAAACATAGCTAGGACAGCTTTTATAGAAAGCCAGTGAAGCAATCATAGGTTGTTTCCCATGTTAGTCCTACTTAGACCCACTGAAATAAACAGGACTTAAGCTGGACTAACAATAGATACAACCCATAATCAATAACTAATATCTGCTTCAATCAAAATAAGACAAAGCTTAGTCTCAAGCAAAGTCTCATGAAATGAATGACTGGCTCTTGAGAGTCTACGTTTAGTTGTAGCAACACAGCTAGTCACAGTGTGCAATTATTTTCAGGAAATTACCCCCACAAACAATCGAGCAATATATCAAAGTACCACTGTTACGCCAACCTGTGATGGCTTACTTGTATTTCTCAAGTGATTTACTGAGTCGGAAAATCAATAGAAAGCTACCAAACTTTTTCAGTGGTTTTCCTCATCCAAGACTTCATGTGGACCACTGTAGAACGTGACAATGACGTGTAGTTTAAGAGATTTTTTTTTTTTTAAGAAATTGATTGTGGATTCCTCAGAGCTTTTTGAAATAATGATTCATGAATAGGGAAGACAGAATGAATAAAGGAGATTAATCTGTCCAAACAAACAAAAGCAGCCCAAAACTAGGGATTGCTCTCTTTCAGGGAGAGAGATGGTGATGGTGATGGTGATGGTGAGGCAGCTACTAAAAAAGCTCCTCTGAAGCAGCAACCCTATGGGGGTGAATCCAATAGAACATACTAGGCTAACATCTGACCAAATATATGTAGGATTGAACTGTGAATGTGTTAACTTAATGTGCAAAATGAACAAATACTCCACCAAATGTGAGAAATCTTCCCATGGGGGATTGTCTTTTAGAAATATATATTTAAAATATATATTACTGAAGTGCTCAAGGATTGATAATAAATAATCCCCTCCACCACGTACTGAGGTCACAATCCCTTTGGGTCCATCAAATGTCTTGGGTCAGTAGACCCATTTGGAATTTTTAGAAGGCATTGTGGGTGCTGTCACAAAATGGCTACCATGAGGGGGCATGCCTATTCACAAAATGGGTGCCATGGTGGGCATGGCTAATCACAGAACACACATTTTCCAGAAGGCAAACTTGTGACACTAAAAGAAAAGTAGCTTGCTCAAGAACTTAAGTACAAGGCAGAGGTGAGGTCTAAGCTCCCAAACACAAAATCACTCTTTGGAACCCAAATAGAGATGGTAACAGAGTGCAGCACTTTGCTTTGTGGCATGTCAGCTTCCAATTAATTATATAGAGAATTTTTAAAAAGTCTAGAGGAATAAAATAATAATCAGGAGGAGCAGTAAGTCTGACAGATGCCAAGGGAAGTGTCTGCAGGCACATTGGTGTCCATGGACACCATGTTGGATACCTCAGCCCTAGGCTGGCCATGAAATGCCAACCATACCTTGTAGCTCAACAGAAGCTGACAAAACATATGGAGTGGGGATCAATCTGCTTGATTAGCAAAATCTAGGGATTTATGTAGGTGCAACACATAACAAGTAAAATATATATAGATTCTGGGAATTTTGAGTATGACAGGCCAGCAAATCTGTATCTCCAGTAGTCATTATATTAGAAATTGGCTGGAGGTATAATGAAGGACCTGCCCTTAGTTCTGTAGAAATTGTTCCAGAGTTATTGGAGAGTGTAGGGATGTAAGAGGAATTAATTTCCATTCATTTTTTATCAGGATTTACCCAGTTTGCACCTTTCGGAACAAAAAACAGACCCAGACAGATTTTTGATTAGGATTTTTGAACAGGATTTATTTATCAGCATTTTTTTTAATCAGCATTTCTTATTTTTGATCAGCATTTTTTATCAGGATTTACCCAGTTGGCACCTTTCAGAGCAAAAGCAGACTTAGACTGTGTGAGTTGAAGTCTGTACATTTGTGAGCTTGTCATGTGAATCATGGATTTTTTTAAAAAAAGTATTCGACAGCATGCAAACATGTGAAAAATGTGCACAAATACTCTTTACTTAATGGGAGAAGAATGCGTACATTTCAAAGATGTGCACAATTGATGCATACAGTTGAAAAAATAAACACAGAAATATGGTCAGATTTGCATGCAAAAAGAAAGAGACAACGCTTACAATCTGATATGGACTCAAGTGGGAATGATCTTCAAGATGGAATTTGGAGAACTTTGGTGAGCTCAGGTTTTGCTGATTTGCATATCCTTAGTGAAATGACATGAGGATGTGTTTCGGGAGAGACAGAGATGACATGACAACAACTGAGAAGAAAGAGGATCATAAGGATGGATGGTATTATGGAAGAAAATATGGGGATGGCAGAACACATGTTTTATATGCAGAAAATAAAAAATAAAAAGGGAATAAAAATAAAAAAAGGGATCACCAGTTAAAATGGGATTGTGGGTAGCAGGGACCTTGTTGGGAAACACTGGAAAGGATTATGCCTGTGAACTGGGAAAGCCGGCACTTTCAGAATCAAGGCTAGATGGAGCGGTGGTCTGAGTCCGTTTTAGGCATCGTCAGGATGACTTCAAGGTTACACTGGACACAGGGATGTCCACACCCCATGCCAGCATGCACCCTGTGCCCACTCACTTACCCACTTACTCCACCAGCTGCACACGTGCTCCCCCATTAGTTGGCTTAACTGGAGGATTTCTTTATTTATTTACAATATTTATATACTGCTCCACATCAAAAGCTTTCAGAGTGATGAACAGCAAAGAGAAAAGAATAAAACACCATGTTAAAACTATTAAAACATTTTAAAATGAAACCAGTCCTGACAAGGCTGGATTTAATAACCTGCAGCTGTTCACTCAAGGAAGTCTTCCCGAAATAACTGTCTTCAGGAGTCGCTGAAAGCAACACAAAGTTGGCACCTGCCTGACCTCCGAAGGTCAGGCTGGCCTGAGTCCAGCCGGGCCATGAGTCCATGTGGAACCACCAGGAACATGCCCTTTGATGACCTGAGTGACTGGGCGGGTTGGTAATAGGGATGTACAGATTCCCCACCTTCTGTTCCAGTGGGGAATCCGCCCAGGGGGGAGGTGATCCGTTCCTCACCCCGGAATCCTCTGGAGTGGTTCTGCTTTGCAAGGATCCCACAGAGCCACACTCTGGCTCCGTACCGCTCCACTTACCTCCACTCCAGGAGGATTCAAGCTGGAACGGCACTCCAGCTCTGGAGCGCTGGCAATATGCTGGCAGCTGACATTACCGTATTGCCAGCGCTCCGGAGCTGGAGTGCCATTCCGGCCAGAATCCTCCTGGAGCGGAGGTAAGTGGAGCCATTCCATTGTGGATTCCGGAGGCCAGATTCCAAAGAATCTGGCCTCATTTGAGTCCGCAGTGGATTTCTCTGACATCCCTAGTTGGTAAGGAAGAAGGCGCTCTCTCAGGTATCCTGGTCCCAAGTTGTTTAGGGACGCCTCTTGCCATTTTAATTTCCCACAATACCCCAGAGTAACACTATGTGGGAAATTCAAAATGGTGGGAGGATTCCCAGCCACTGCTGTCTCGGACAGATCAGCCCATTCCCAGAGTGGGTGAGCGGGGCAATTATCTGCACCAGTGGGCTCTGCTAAGTTGCTTGACCCCCCTAGTGGTTGCCTAGGGATGCCACATGCTTCCACCAGCACATCATGTGCATATTTTGCTTTTAGAATGGACTGGGGTGGTGGGGCGGGGGGAGACACAATTTATGCTCCTTGTTAAGTGAAAATAGCAAGATTGTCTAAATACCCGAGCTGAGGTAAACCATCTCTTTAGCAGATTTGCTCTTGAAAAACAACTGTAAGGATCATTTTCTTAACAGTTTGCAACTGCTATAATTATTTAACAGGCATTCTGTGAGTTTTGTGTGCTTGGAACCCAACCTTTCAGTGCCACCTCATAAATTAATGTATATCCTGTAAAGTGAATTCAGAATCGTGCTTACCCATTGATCAACTCTGAAAGCTGCCTCAAACAGTACTTTGAAGAACATAATACCTTTGCTGTGACAACAGATGTGAAGGGTTTCCTTTTCTTGGTGCTGCTATGGTTCTTGAGCTGTTCAGGAAAGACAGTGGGGAAAGGAAAGACTTGATAGATACTACAGAAAGTCAAGAGGCTTTCCTGAAAGTCAAGGGCTCCCAATAGCAGCAGAAGAAGCAAAGTCTCAGTTAGAGGCTTCCTGGATGTGGGATGGAATAGGAAATATCCCTTGAGGCTCCTGAACTTACATTTTGAAAAGAACAGGTCTCAACATCAGTTCTCATGGGAATGCTGCATCCAAAGAAAAGCACTGCTTCTTTTAAAAAAATTTCCACAGAAAATGGTGGGGCCCACTTTCGTTATATCAAGAAGAAGGTGTCATCAGTGGGGCTGTTGTGAACGGCGGGCAGGTGAGCAGAAGCAGCTTGCAAAGGTTGAAGAGCTGGGACTCAAGGAGAGACAGAAACAACAATCAGTGGAGGCTGATGGCTCCGATTTCAGTGGGTCTGTGATGCCATTCCGGGTTTCAGTCAGAACCAGCCAGAACTCTAAAGGAGCTATCTACGGTGCAGAACCTATTTTCCTGATAGGTATAAGCACCTTGGACAGCTCCTTTAGAGTTCTGGCTGGTTCTCATTGAAACCCAGAATGGATTCACTGCCAAAATCAGAGCCACCAGCCGTCACTGACAATGATCAATATAAATTGGGTAATTTATTCTAATTGCAGAATCTGGATTTTCTTGTAACAGGGTTGGACCCTACTATTAGGCAGAGTGAGGTGGCCACCTCAGGCAGCTGAATTTAGGTGTCATGAAAGCACAACAAATTGTTAATTAATTTATTGTCATTCTATCATCCCCCCACCCCTGCCTCAGGAAGGGGGACAGGCATCGGATCATAGAATCATAGTAGGGTTGGAAGGGGCCTACAAGACCATCGAGTCCAGCCCCTACTCAATGCAGGTATCCAAGTCAGAGCATCCCTGACAGATGGCTGTCCAGCCTCGTCTTGAATGCCTCCAGTGTGGGAGAGCCCACCACCTCCCTAGGGAATTGGATCCATTGTCGTATTGCTCTAACAGTCAGGAAGTTTTCCTGATGTTCTGCCAGAATCTGGCTTCCTGTAACTTGAGCCCATTATTCCATGTCCTGCACTCTGGGATGATCGACACGACAAGAGATCCTGGCCTTCCTCTCTGTGACAACCGTTCAAGTACTTGAAGACTGCTATCATATCTCCCCTCAGTCTTCTCTTCTCAAGGCTAAACATGCCCAGTTCTTTCAGTCTCTGTTCATGGGGATTTGTTTCCAGTCCCCTGAACATCTTTGTTGCCCTCCTCTGAACCCTCTCCAGCTTGTCTGTATCCTTCTTAAAGTGCGGTGCCCAGAACTGGACACAGTACTCCAGATGAAGCCTAACCCGTGCTGAATAGAGGGGAACTAGTACTTCCTGAGATTTGGAAGCTATGCTTCTATTAATGCAACCCAAAAGAGCATTTGCCTTTTTTGCAGCCACATCACATTGTTGGCTCATATTCAGCTTGTGATCTACCACAATTCCAAGATCTTTCTCTCTTGTAGTGTTGTTGAGCCACGTATCCCCATCTTGTAACCGTGCATTTAGTTTATTTTTCTTAGGTGCAGAACTTGGCATTTATCCCTATTCAATGTCATTCTGTTGTTTTCTGCCCAGCGCTCCAGTCTATCCAGATCACCTTGAATTTTGTTTCTGTCTTCCAAAGTATTAGCTATCCCGCCCAATTTTGTGTCATCTGCAAATTTTATCAGCACTTGTGAGATTTTCTGCTTCAGGTGCCAGAATAACTTGGTTGACTTTGGGAGTCAACCTTGTCTTGGCAGTGGGGGGAGCTCTTGGTTGCTTCACCCAGGCAATAAAATGTATTGGCCAGGCCTCCTATAGCAGGAGATGTTGAAAAGTTTTTGTTTTTGTTTTTTTGTTGTTTTTTTCCAGGGTGGGGGGAAGGGAAGGGATGTATCCAGACATTTCTTCTTAATCGGCTGCAGGACACAAACTTGAATGTATATTCTAGCAATGCTGCAATCCCTTTCCATATTTCCAGTGAGGAATAGTGTGGACATTTGGTGTGAGATTCTCAGACCTTTTGAACTTTCCACTTCTAAATTGACGTACTTTCTAGGACAAACACCCCTGTCCCCTGGCCACCCTTCCCCAACTAGGAGCTACCCATATATTCATTAAGTAAATGCCTGGAAATTCTGTACACAGCTAGGGTGGCCATGTGTCCTTTTGTTGTTGTTTTTAACAAAGGGCCATCCTCCATTTGAAGGCATCCTCTATTTGAAGGGCTGTCCCCTCCAAGTCTGGTTTAAAGATAAAGAACCATCAGAAGGAGGAACTGGGCCTTGAAGTTGCTCATCACCTTCAGTTCTTTACCAGGAGAGGACTGAGCAAGGCACACAGGTCAACTAGTCACAAACCTCCACACTATGGTGAGATGTACTGTATTTCTATTTAAATTACAATAATTATTTCTAAATATGCATCTATACATATAAATCAGCATATGCAAATTTTATTCAAACCAGTGTCCTCTTTATTGGTGATGCATTTCCTCTTTTTTGGACAATTCATAGGTGGCCACCTCCATACAGAGCTGGAGCTCCATGAAAGGATCTGTAAACTGAAGTGATCATATTATTTTTGAGAGGAGCACTCCCCCTCTTCCTCGACAACACCTCTGTTTACTTGCTGGGCTGAAACTGACTTTACCAAGTTCGTTTCAGGGGAGAGCAAGGCTGGCTGGGCCTTGACACTGTTGGGACTTGGTGGCTGGGAGGATACAGGAGCTGCCCATCTAAGCATGTTGGGAAGGATTCATGGAGGAGAACAGCATTGCTGGGTGTTGAAAATGGTGTACCTGAAAGGGAACAACCTTAATTGTATTTGAATAATTACTTGAGTTTGCTGCAAAGTAAGACACAAGTTTTATTGCGCACATTACTTACAATAAACCATGAAACTGGATGATTATTATCACTAAAACTCATTGAAAATGGATACTTAGATTACATACTTAGATGGTTAATGAGTGTGTCTGCCAATTTCAACAGTTTCAAGCATTGCACTTAACATGCATTTGGGAGGAGATCGCTCAGAAGTGATAGATAGGTAATTCTAGCAATAAGGGGGGAAATAGAAAGAAGATGAAATGGGTAACAGAAATAGCGTAAGAGGTAGACAGAAACCATCATGAGTGACAAAGATTCCTGCAGAGTCTGTGGTCTCCACAGGTCTTGTTTTATTGTGTTTGTTGTTGTTGTTGTAGATAAGTGTATGCAGTCTAATCTTCAAAGCAGCTATGGTACTTTCTTCAACTTTGTGTGAAGGCTTATTGACTAGAAATGTGGCCTTGTCACTTTCTATTATTTTATCTTATTTATTTATTATTACATTTATATTCTGCCTTTTTTCCTCTTGCAAGAAACCCAAGGCAGCTTACATGGTCCTCCCCCTCTCCACTTTATCCCCAAAACAACTCTGTGGTGTAGGTTAGGCTGAGAGTCAGTGACTGGCCCAAAGTCACCCAGTGAGATTCATGGCTGAGTGGGGACTTGAACCCAGGTCTCCTGCGTCACAATCCAACACTCTAACCACTATACCACACCGGCTGTCATTAGAGTTTGATTGTGAATGCAGGTCAGCAGTATGATCTCAAACCCTTCCATTCATATCACTCATGGAAATGGACATTGATCCATTTAGTAAGCATGTTTTCTCTTTCAGAATGGAGTCCAGATAACCTCCCAGAATCTCAACAGCTGTCTGACTATTTCACCCAGAGACTGCACTAATTTTTTTGGATTCTGGAGCCAGCCAGGTCCATCCATTTCTATCCCTAGTGTACACATATGTATGAGTTCTCTGAAGGGAATCAGTGTTCTGGTAGTACTCTCCAGTTATTTTGGAGGGTGTTCAACCTGTTCTGGATGAGGTTGCACTCCCCCTGAAGGAGCAGGTTCATAGCTTGGGAGGTCTCCTGGAATCATATTTGTCACTGCAGGCTCAGGTGGCCTAAATGGCCCAGAGTGCCTTCTACCAGCTTCAGTTGGTGGCCCAGCTATGCCCCTATCTGGATAGGGATAACCTGGCTTCAGTAGTCTGTGCTCTGGTAACCTCCAAGTTTCACTACATTGCCTTCTATGGGGAATTGCCCTTGAAGACAATTCTGAAATTGCAGGTTGTGCATTTTGATAGTGGGGACCAAAAGGTCTGAACATATAGCACCAATCCTGGCCCATTTGTATGGCTGCCTGTACATTTCTGAGCCAAATTCAAAGTGCTGGGTTTGATGTATAAAGCCTTACATGGCTCACCACCATACCTGATGGCGCACCCCTCCCAGTATGAACCTACCCTTACACTATGATTATCTTCTGAGGCCCTCCACTAGGTGCCTCCTCTGAGGGAAGTTCAAAGGATACCAACAAAAGCCTTTTTGGTGGTTTCCCCCCCCCATTATGGAACACCCTCCCCAGTGAGGTCCTCCTGGGGCCAACGTTGCCATCCTTTTGGTGCCAAGTTAAGACTTCCCTCTACTCTGAGGCATTTGGCAGCATATGATAAGGTTTAACCAGTGCTGGGATTTTTGTTGTTGATGGTTTTACATTGTTTTGCATTAAATGGTTTTTATATTATATTTTATACTGTATCCTTAAGGTTTTAATCTTGTGTAAACTGGCCAGAGAGCTTTGGCTATTGGATGGTATAGGAGGAAGGAGGAGGAGGAGGAGGAGGAACTGCCGCCAGTGAGGTGTTGTGGCAAGAGTGTTGGACTGGGAGTCGGGAGATCCGGGTTCTAGTCCCCAATCGGCCATGGAAGCTCACTGGGTGACTTTGGGACAGTCACAGACTGTCATCCCAGCCTACCTCACAGGGTTGTTGTTGTGGGAATAAAATAGAAAGGAGGAGGATAATGTATGCCACCTTGGGTTCCTTAAGGAGGAAAAAAATGTGGGATATAAATGTGATGATGGATGGATGGATGGATGGATGGATGGATGGAAGCAGCAGCAGCAGCAGCCCCAGCCAGCATGACTAATTGTCAGGAATGCTCAAAGTTGCTCTACCCATGAGCTGTGTTCATAGGTTTTGCATATAGTTTAAAGGTAGCCTGTGTAGTCATCAGGTGAACTCTCAGGCCCAAGTCAACATTTCCATTTCACATATATCCATTGGAACTCTTCCCAACATTCCTAAACAATAAACATTTCATTATCTCCAAGCTATTCCTTCACAGTACCCATTGTGTTTAAGATACGGGGTAGGATCCAATGGGGACCTACCCCTGGCCGTGAGCACCGCCGGTTCCTGGTGCTTGCGTGGTTGGCACCTGCAGCAGCACATGCATGACCCCTACCCCCAGCGGTAGGGGGTATGGAAGGCATGAACTGCCCCTTCCAGAAACTTTACGGTCATTTGGGGGCTTGCCCCTGGAAGCACTGCATCACCACTGGTGGGTGTAGGGGCTATGCGTGCTAGAGAGTGGTGGAGACAGAGAACAAGGCTGGCCAAAGAGACACAGGGCTTCTTTACTTGGAGCTTTTATCCTGCTGTTGAGATTGCTTACTCACGGAAGTGTGCAGGTCCTTTAGATGATGTTGTGAACCTCCAGGGCATCTCCTGCACTACATCATCTTCATTCCAAATAGAGTGGAGATAATGAGGTATCAAATTACCCCGCTTGTGTTCCACTTGAGTTCTCTCCGTGAAAAAAGGAAAAGCTGTAAGAAGAGGAGCTAGACCAATGAAACATATGGAAGACTCAAATAAGAGGGAGAAGGAGGGGGAAAGGGGAGGGAGAAAGGAAGCAGGTGTAAAGGGAGTCCATTGTGATCCTGCATTTAAAATGGAAGCAGAAAGCCCCGTTTTAAATGCGGGATTTTAAGCCTGTGTAGAGATGCTCACAGAAAAAGAAAATCACCATCAAAAGAAACACACACACACACATGCAGAGAGAGAGAGGGAGAGAGAGAGAGAAAGAGAAAGAGAGAGGTACAGTGCAGAAGCAGAGAAAGAAAAAGACGCAGGTGATATCTAGAGCATGCATCAGAGTCCGAGGTGGGGGAGGGAAGGGTTGTGCATGCTAGAATTTACCATCCAAAACCTTGGCTTCAGGCTCTAGTCTCTTTTAATACATGAGCAATGGCCAAATAATCCTAAGGTGCTGAATGAAGTGATGGCATGAATCAATTATGCACAGCCATAAAGATGTGGGAACAGTTTATTGCAAATTCTTCTCATATCACTTGGCATTACATTTATATTGCATATGCCTCTCCATGTATATATTGCAAAGCAGTAATTATGAATTGTGTTTGAGTTTCACACGCACTGGAAGCTTGGAAACAGGAGATGAAGCAGTCTCTGATCTGATATTAACGGCTCCTAGGAAACGGGTGAGGATATATATAAATTCAATTGAAACGGTTGAAAGGGACTCATTAGGGCAGCCTTGTGCAAGACTATTCTGTTGCTGCACTACTTAGGGAATGGCTCTAAGCAGTTCCTAGGGGCAAGGGTCATTGGGAAAGCGCTCTCCCACTAAAAAGATTCCCAAACACCATCTGTTCGCCTCTCCTCCCTCTCATCTTTCAGACAGTTCTTGCCTGCCTGCCTGCACCGGCAAAGATGTTCTTGCAGAGGTATGGAACATGATTACATAAGACGAGGAAACCTTCATGGAATCAGATCTGAACAGAGGAAAACAGAGCAATTTTCTTCTACCACTGGGAATCTTTAGTTGTTCCTTTGGCCGCGTCCTCTTTTCAAAACTGGGAATACTGTGTGACTAATGGTGAGAGGCTGCTGTCACTGCTGCTTCTGTGGGAATGGACTTCTTTGATCTGAATCCTGGATTCCTCTGCTAGCCTGCAACCTTTTCCTGGTTGCCAGCCAATGTCTGTTGCTGGGAGAATAGGACATGAAAGCGCCATCTGGGGGCGCCCCAAGGCATCTGCAGCAAACCAAACAAAGGCCGGTTATTATGACAGGATTGTGAGATTCATCAGCATTCTCCAGTGGGTGGGAAATGTGAGTTAAATGTGCTAATGTTTCAATCCATATTTCTATTGTGTTATGAAATGGCACTCCCTTCCCTCCCACCCCACGTTCTATGTTTATTAGGTCTTCTGCATGCATACTCACGCACACATATACAGATTGCTGGAAGCCTCAGTGTGCACATCACTCTGATCGCTACAGCCTCTATATTACTTCTCGGTGGTATAGTGGTAAATTCTGAAGTGTAGGCACTCATCATGAGAGTCCCCATAGCCACGATCCCAAGGAGAGTCCAAAAATGCAGGCAACTGTGTTGATCCACATCAACAAACCAGTTCAGCAGTTTCCATCTCCACCAGGAGCAGGCCTTTTATAATGGGACTTAATTGCCCATTCAAGACCAAGGCCAAATCTACACCTTGTGTCACATCAGTACAATCCCATCATGGTGATGCTATATCCCTCTTGCACATTGATACCTTATAGTACACACCATATTTGTATTTTGGATAATACAGAAAAAAGCAGGAAATGTTTTATTATTTATTGATTTACAGTCTTTGTAAACCGCTCCACATCAAAAGATTTCGAAGCAGTGAACAACAAAAATAAAAGAATAAAATACCGTGTTAAAACAGTTAAAACTTTTTTTTAAAGGCAGGTTCTTGCAATAATGCTAGAAAAGCGTTATACAGAATGTGTAATACGCCCCAAATGTTATCGGTGCAAACTGATAAAAAGCACTAGTGTAGATCTAGCCTAAGTCACCCCAAAAAACATTGCACCACAACGGGGAACAATATATTGTACTTGGGAAAATTCATCCCCATGCCTCCTGCCCCAGCTGCTGTGAAATTTGCAATTCAGCTCGGAGGGAACAGGGAATGCTCAGGTTGGGGCCAGATGACTTCAACATCCCAGCGAATCACAAGGGGCCAGTGCAGCGTCCCTGCAAACCTCGGCTCCGCTACAGCACTTCTTCTCCACCAACCCAGCACCGTATCCTGTAGAGGTGCACAATATCCCTCCACCACCTGCATTTTGGGATTTTATTTATTTGAGTTGCTGAAGCCTTGTAATGTTTGTGTTTTCTTCATTTTCAGTTGTTGGTTGTTGTTGCTTTTCATTTTTAAAAACATGATTGATACTATCTGTGACAGTGGTGGCAATGGAGAAGACATATTGGTAGTCTCCCTGGCAGTTGCCGTTTGGTTTTTCCGGCAATGCCCTAGAGGAACAGTGATCTGGGACATTGTGGGGGTGGGCAGAATGGAATGGATTCAACATTAGTTGCAGTGGTCACAATTTCAATCCCCGCCCGCCCCCCCGACCAGGAATAATATATTATTAGGAACATTGAGGCATTCTGGGGAAAAATAAAGGTTGGCTGCTAGAACTGACTGCCAGTATCTGCTCCTGCCACTACTGGAGACAAATACCCCCACTTTCACTACAAAATGTTAGCCATGGAACGGAAGGCACAAATAGGAATCTTGAATAGGAATCCCATTTGTGTCCATTTGTTTCCCCTTGTATTATTTGCAGAATGGGAAAAGAAATCAAACCAAATGGGCCCAATTTAGTTAAATTTTTGATTCATTCCAAAGTGAATGCACGCACACACCCCTCCCACCCCAGCCATTTCTCTACACAGCTCCTGTAGGGAGCACTGTAATAAATGCATGTATAAAATCCACCCTGGGAGATCTTTCTACTCCTAAGCACTTTTGGTTTCCCTTCAAGTTGCTCAGATATTTTACTGAAGATTTCCACTCTTAATGCTTAACAAAATCCTGATGATAATCTAGGGATGTTTGGAAACACTCTTCACACCTACCCTCTTGTCAAGACTGATTTATTTTAGCTACTGTGTTTTGTTTAAGGTGTTTTCATTATTTTTAGAAATATATCATTCACCTTGAGTGCTGGTCTGCTGGAAAGGTGACTGAGAGTTCATGGTCATCTTCTTCTGCATCATCTCACTGTACAGATCCAGGCTCTATTCTTATTTAGAATCTGAAGTAACAAACTCAGGTAAACAGAAGTATTTCACCTGGGGAAGGTGAAATACTACATTTGTGGATTTTCCCAGCATTGTAATGCCTGGCTTATTGGTGTGTCACACGATACACATCCCAAACAGACCTCCTCATGCTATTTCAGCTATGATATCCCGGATTTCTTCAGACCTGTTATGTCATGACTTTTTAAATATGTGGCGCTTCTTCCACAGTATATATTTCGGTGTGTGCTAAAGCTGTGGTACTGTTTCAGGTGGGAGGAATGGCTTCAGTGGGGGCAGGGCTGGGCGGAGTGATGCTGTGAGGAGGAGGTGTCCCACATGGCTGTCCTCAGGTGATGGTAGCAAGATAGTCGGGGGGGGGGGGTTAACCCTATTTGCTAATGTGCACCTGTGGTAGTGTGAATCTGTGGATGACACACACATTGCTCCAAGTGGTGGGTGAAGAAAGCTGCTCGCAGCTCTGCTCAGCATGGGCAGCCTCCGAAAAACACCAGCCGCTTTGAGGAGATAAGCCCGATCAGCCCTCAACTGCTTTCCCTCCTCCTGTCAGGGCCTTGTAGTTTATCACCAGGATTTGATTAGAAGTAGCCTGGAAGGGCATGGGCCGATTCAGTTTCTGAAATGTCAGAGTCTGTGTGAGTTTATCCCTGTCAGTGTTCTCAGAGCAGAGTCAGAGGGAGTCACCCAACTCCCTGTCCACCTGCTGGTTTGGCCTTGGCAGGCAGGGAAGTTGGAAGCTGTCTGTGAGAACCTGACAGAGGTGGGGTGGGGTTTGCAGAAGGGTTGCCCAGGTTGATGCATCACTGCTGGAGGGCTGAGCAGTGACACCCTGATTAGACAGGGGCCTTGCTGAAAGGCTAAAGGCCCGTGTCTGTCAAAGGATCCAGAGGGGGTGTCTTACACTCACACCTTCCCTTTTAAGCTGATGCAAAGGCAAAGAGACTTTGCTAGGAACATCTTGTCTTCATTGCCCAAAGCCTTCTCTGTTTGGATCCATCATCGTCTGGGCTTTTGGAGGCACTCTGCACATGGACTGGAACTTTGGATTATTAAGGACTTGCCATGAAAAGTACTGTGAGACTTTTCATAGACTTGAACTCTCGTTGTTGTGGATTGTGTGTGGCTGTTTGTCATCAGCTCAGTGTATAGGCAGGCTGGGTTTGATCTACGACTTTTGGACTTTCCTCTGCCTGGATGCATGCAATGTGGAGTTACCAATGTGAAAGCGGTGGCACGGAACTCCCTCCATGTCTGGGTTTACCCTTCCTTTGATCTTGATGGGCCTTGACCATGTAGCCTGGAGTTACCAACAAAAGATTCAAAGTTGGGCTCTCTATGGGTGTGGTTTGTTTAGGTCCTTCAAGAAGTTATCCCTTGATTGCCTGATGGGTTCATTCCAGGAATCATTGCCTTTCCATGTCCGGGGTTGGAACCCTGTGAAAGCATTGCCTGGGTTAGGTACCCAGGAATCCAGAGTTCCTTCCCTTGTGTACAGAACCATGGAGAATGACAACAGGGAAACCACAACTGATGAGGATCTCAGTCACGGGAGTAGTGTTTAGCTTGGACTGTTCTGGAATTACATAGAGCCTATAGCTACTACCATCAGCTATATGATTTCTGCAGAGTGTAACCATTAAGCTTTTGCTGTGGGATTTCCTGCAATAAAGAAAACTCACTGATTTGAGTGTCCAGTGTCAGATTGTCTGAGCACCTGTACTGGGGAGATTAGGAAACCTGACACCTCCCTTGCCCCCACCCCACATCGGCTTCTCTCCCCCTTCTGGAGAAGTGAATGCAATGCTGCTGCCCCTGCCTTTGAAAAAAATAAAGTTTGGAATGACTTTTCAAACTTTCCAAATCATCTCCTTTGTCCTTTTTATTTCCTTGCCTCAAGGAACAACTAGCTTAAAACACGCCGATATCTACATATCTGTAAACCACATTGTCTTCAATGACACTTACTCCTGGAAAAGTCAACACGGGAGAGCAGGGACACTGGCTTTCAGGAATTGCTAGGGATGTACTGATTTTGTAAAATCTGTTTTATCTGCATCTCACAGATTGTTAGGTGCCTTTCATTCCATCGTCCACTTATTGTATGAACTGTTTTTATTGTTGTACATCGCCCAGAGTGGCTGGGTGACCGGCCAGATGGGCTATTAATAAATTTAATTAATAAATAAATATTGGCAGAATCAGATTTTTTCCAATTTCCCACATTTGTGCAAATCCACATTTGAGCAAATTTGGACTCGTGAAAGTGTCCACACATACACACACTGCTTTTTCATGCTTTAGCCTATGGGGGAAATGTGCACTTTTGGCCAGTGTTTTTATTTTATTTTATTAATTTTTCAATGACTAAATTTGCATAAAATTCTTGAAAGTAAAAAAAAAAAAAAAAGGTCCATAATTCCATGGAATCCATGCAACTGAGGAAAAGCTGGTCTGTTGCAGAATCCACAGGTTGGATTCATAGAAATCCAAACTCGTTTGATTCCTTTGCTGATTTCTCTGACATTTTGGGTGGAGGGGAACAGGAGGAGCTGGGACCATATGATACAACAACCCCCAAGCAGCAGTTGTGTATGTAATTTGGTGCCCACGGACACCACTGCTTATTGCGGGTTAAATAACAACAAGCTATGGCATGTCATCCAAACCAGGTCAAAGAATGCTGAGAAGGGAGAGGCTGCTCATCAACAGTTATCCTCTGGACAGCAGACTGAGCAGGCAAAGAGGTCATCTGGTCACTATGCTGAGACATATTGTATTTCTATTTAAATTATAGTAATTATTTCTAAGTTTGCATGTATACATATAAATCACCCAATGCAAAAGTTCTGCAAATCTGTGCCTTCTTCTGTCCTCTTTTTTGGTGATGCATTTCCTCTTATTTGGCAATGACTCATTGACCACCCTACCTGGTGGTTGTCTAGTCCAACAGCCTGGTCAGTGCAAGAATCTTTCAACTACAGAATCCCTGACAGACGGCCATCTCGCTTCTGCTTAAATACTTCCAGTGAGGGATTGATATTCATGTTCAAGGCTGCTGAGTTCTAGGACAATATTCTAGTCAAGGTGATCAGTGCAAGAGGATTTAAGATAAGGAGAGGAGGTGATAGGTCCTTTGGAGGTCATAGCCAGGCCTACAAGGAGATTATTAATTTCTGTTTTCTCCTCAGTTGGCCCTGGGTATTATCTACATCTAGAGATTAATGTGAGTTTTAAGATTGTATTAATTCATGATAAATGCTTATTTGAATGAACCTTTAATAAAAGCAGGACTGCTGGCTATGCTTCTATAGTATTGTTGTTGTTGTTGTCTTAGAAACATTCAGTTTTGAGACTGGGGGAGGCCGGGAGTTTGCCAACAGTTTTATGTTTCTGTGCCTGCAAATCCATCACTCCCAATCAACTTAGTATGTTTGAGATACTTGAGGTTCGTGGTTGCATTGTAACAAATCTGTTTTGATTAGGTTTGCAATGATATGACTTTGTAGTTTTCTATATTTCAATAAAAAGTCCTGAGGATTAGTGTGCCCTCAAATCTCCGTAAGCTGCTTTCCCTAAAATGTGCTTTATGGGGATAATGCATAAAACTGCATGAGATAAAACATTAATTATTGCTATGAAGATGGAACTGTATTGTTTTGTGCAGATCTGTTGTGATGCGCTCTTCCACATCTTTACATACATACAAACACTTGAGTAAAACTGAAAAGACATTCAGAACATCACAAGGCTGTGTTTAACTGTGAATGAAGAAAACCAGGAAATAAGAGTCCTTTGTTCCTTTTATCAAGTTTACTCCAGCAAGCTCCGTTCTGCGCTGCCTTCCATCTTACTTAAACATGTACAAAATGGATGCTCCAGTTTCAATCGGATAATACTTTAAACCTTCTTTGTACAAAACTCACAGTGCAGGCTGGGGAACAGTTTGTCAGTACATAGTGTAATACACCTCCTGCATGTTGGAACATAAAAAAAGTTCAATGGTTAAGGTTGATCGTCACTTTTATACTATGCCATGCATATCCAACTACGAAATGCATATGTGCCCTGCCCAATGTGAAGGGCAGGCATATATAGGACTAGTGTTCCTTCCCTCTTTGCAGTTAGAGATCGAGATCTAAAAACTTCCTGACTGTTAAAGCAATATGACAGTGGGACCAATTACCTAGGGAGGTGGTGGGCTCTCCCACACTGGAGGAATTCAAGATGAAGCTGGACAGCCATCCATCAGGAATGCTTTCATTTGGATTCCTGCACTGAGCAGGGGGTTGGACTCGATGGTCTTATAGGCCCCTTCCAACCGTACTATTCTATGATTCTATGATCTCTTCTTTTGTTTTTAAGGAGCAAACTCTCAACACGCTGGCCTGATATTTGCTGCTGCTGTTGTTTGGTTTGATTTGGTTTCGGGGCCAGTTGCCAGCAAAGCAAGGCCATTCTCCTCCAGTGGGGCTGTTTGTTTTTTAAGTGATACACTTTAGACAGTGAGTAGACAGATTGTTCTCTGAATTTTGTCCCAGGACTCATTGAACTCTTGACTTCTATGAACCCAATGATCCTTGCCAAGAAATTACACAATTTTCTCAGAGAAATCCTCAAAAAAAATGGGGGGGGGTGACGTGGGGACTTAACAGGAAAGCAACAGCACCATGAACTTATTTTTCAACCATAGTCTTCTTTCTTAAACTTAGTTGCTCCGCTGTTGGAAAGAGTGATAGAGCTACAGTGATTGGTGGACAACAGGACTGGCCAGTGGAAGCCACCACTTCCACCACCACCACCACCACCACCCATAGATGGTACCTCTGGAATGATGCTACATTCTGATATAGGCCTCTTTCTAGCAAGGCATTGTGGGTGAAAATGGCACCCCGCTTACTGCTGTAACTCCATTGCTACCTGTGGCAGTGGGACAACCAAGTTTAAGAAAGTTTTTTTATAACTGAAAACAGGAATTCCGCTACTGCTTCCCTGCTAACCCACAACAAAGTGAGAAGATGTCTCAGGATGCTAGAGAAAAGTGTTTGATTCCAAGATAAGACCAATGCATTTTGGCCCTGCTTTATTGGAGGGGCCTTTTCCAGGGGCTATAAAAACAGACAATAAAATAAATTAAACCTTTTTATATCAAACAATAAGAAAACAGAGAAGACAAATAGATACAAATTGCATTACAGCCTACGTGTACTCACTCTTACTAAAACAGCTCTGTTAGAGATCTCTGCAGGCTGCTTTAATATGACTGAGTATACATTGTTTTGTATAAAATGTTTACTTTATTGTATTGCCTGTTCTGAAAGCCCCTGAAGAAGGCCCTAAATAAAGCAGGGCCAAAATGCATTGGCCTTATCATGGAATGAAGCACTTATTTTTCCAGTATCCTGAAAAATCTCTCTTTGTCATGGCCTTGAGTGGATGTTCTCCATTTGTTTACATTCAGGCTATTCATGCTGAGCACCCCCTCAATCATCATCAGCATCATCTTTGATAATTTCTCCCCCATGCCCCACCCCCAAAATAAGCTTGAGTTTTTCTTTCCATCTTTCCCCATTTCTTCTCAGAGAAAAACATTTCTGAGAACATTTCAGTTCAGCGCCATACTATTTTATTTTGGCCTCCTGATGTGTCTGCTATTGTTGCTGTGTTTTTGTTGCTGTTTTTATCAATGTTTTTATTGCCTTTTAAGACTGCATAATTTTTTATTATTATTATGGTGTGTTTTATTATTGTACACTATCTTGGGAGGGCTTCTGCCTTGAAAGGTGGCCAAGAAATATTTTAAATATATAAATAAAAATATATACTAAGAAGTAGCCTTGTGGGGTTTCTCCTATGTGGTATTGCCTTCTCCACCACACTAAGGGCACAGTCCTATGGCCGCTAGACAGCAGCTAGCCGGCCATAGGATTTTTCGGTTTTTAGGAACCGCCTCCCCTCCCCCTCCCCTGCTGCTTCATAGGAGGAGCAGTTCGTCCCTGGCTTTGGGCTCGGAAGAGCAGCGTGGAGCAGGGGAAAAGGGGGCATTCCTGGGGGCAGGAAGGGGCAGGGATGGTGGAAGTGCCAACATGAAGCTTCCTATGCACCATCCAGCCTCCCCTGCTCCCCCTCTGAGCTGCTCATGCTAGACAGCTGAAATTGGCTGTCTTGCTGCAAATACAGGGCAGCCAGAGTACGGAGAACATCCCCTCTGTGCTCTGCCCACCTTGCATGGGACAGTCAGTCGCGTCCGCGTTCAGAGGTGGCTGATCACGGACTAACCCCATAGGATTGCATTCTTAGACACTGGTGTGTGTGTGTGTGTGTGTGTATGTTTATCTTGGAGAAGGTGGGGCTGGACTCAAATGGACACTTGGGTAGCAGCAGGGATATGTCATATGCTGAAGCTGAATATGAGCCTACAATGTGATGTGGCTGCAAAAAAGGCAAATGCTCTTTTGGGCTGCATTCATAGAAGCACAGATTCCAAATCCCAGGAAGTACTAGTCCTCCTCTACTCAGCACTGGTTAGGCCTCATCTGGAGCACTGTGTCCAGTTCTGGGTACCGCACTTTACGAAGGATGCAGACAAGCTGGAGAGGGTTCAGAGGAGGGCAACAAAGATGATCAGGGGACTGGAAACAAAGCCCTATAAGGAGAGACTGCAAGAACTGGGCATGTTTAGCCTTGAGAAGAGAAGACTTAGGGGAGAGATGATAGTGCTCTTCAAGTCCTTGAAAGGTTGTCACAGAGAGGAAGGCCAGGATCTTTTCTCAATCATCCCAGAGTGCAGGACACAGAATAATGGGCTCAAGTTACAGGAAGCCAGATTCCAGCTGAACATCAGGAAAAAACTTCCTGACTGTTAGAGCAATACAACAATGGATCCAATGACCTAGGGAGGTGGTGGGCTCTCCCACACTGGAGGCATTCGAGATAAGGCTGGACAGCCATCTGTCGGGGATGCTCAGACTTGGATTCCTGCACTGAGCAGGGGGTTGGACTTGATGGTCTTGTAGGCCCCATCCAACCCTACTATTCTGTGATTCTATTCTATGATATTCCCATTTTAAGTTGGACCCAGCTCAATCAGGGCTGGACCCAACTTGGAATGGGGCTAGCCTTTCTGAACATAAGAGGTTCACCTTTTTGAGCTCGCTCACCCTTTTCCTTCCCTGAACCCATCCCAAACCTCCGTGCTCTACCCTTGGCCCCACCAAACAAAGAAATGTTTGACTCCATGCCTCAAATGTTTATGTGTGACACTGCCTGAGAAAGCAGGCTTCAGCCCTTGTCCCCATCTAAGGACCAGAATGCTTTAATATTGTGATAAAAGCTGCCTTATACTGAGTCAGACCATCGATCTATCTAGCCTAGTATCGTTGACACTGTCTGGCAGTGGCTCTCCAAGGTTTCAGACAGGGGTCTTTCCCAGCTTTGCCTGGAAATCCCAGAGACTGAAACTGGGACCTTCGGTGTGCAAAACATATGCTCTATCACACTGAGCTATGTGGCCCATTGGAAGCCTGCACAGAGAAGTCACAAAGCTACCTCTCTCTTTCATTACATTTTGTGGTTATCAAGCTACCAAAGCAGGATCAAGACAAACGCCATTCTGGTAGTAAGGAGGAAGTCACTCGCTTTGATCCTCAGTCTGCACATAGCTTTAGTTTATCAGCAGCCAACACTACTCTTTCAGAAGCGCTAATATTTAATACGAGTGTTTGTGCAATGGGGAGATTATTAAAAATGTATACTACAAGATGCCACTGTGTTCATATATTAATATCCTGGAACTTGCTTGCAATCTCTGTTGTTGCGTTGAGTAAGTTGTTAAGATGTCTAATGGTATAATGTTAAGGGGTATCTTTGGACAGGCTCCAATGTCTTTTATGGATCATTATTATTTGAATGACATGATGTGTTTACTGAAAGACTGTTTAATGAATAGCTTCAACTGACCTCTATGGAAAAGCTCCCTTTATGAAGAGAAATTAGAGAAGTGTGTTTATTTCAGTCCCTAATGTAGGGAGAATAATTGTTGAGGGTGAATAAACACAGGGCCTAATTGATTGCTCAGAAAGCAAAAACCCCAATTAGAGGGAAGAAAGGAAGCAAGGTATTCAGCATAGCTTGATTAATTTATCAGGGATCAATCATTCTTAAAGACTGACTATCGCTTTGCAAAAATCACCAAGCGTTGGGAGATCAAAATGAAAACATTCATTTGCAGAGGTGTCCCTATAGGGTGACCACTTGTGAATCACCAGAAAAGGAGGACATTTTGTTGTTGTTGTTCAGTCGTTAAGTCGTGTCCGACTCTTCGTGACCCCATGGACCACAGCACGCCAGGCCTTCCTGTCCTCCGCTCTCTCCCGGAGTGTGCTCAAGTTCATATTCATTGCATCAGTGATGCTATCTAGCCATCTCATCCTCTGCGTCCCCTTCTCCTTTTGCCTTCAATCTTTCCCAGCATCAGGGTCTTTTCCAGGGAGTTTTCTCTTTGCATTAGGTGGCCAAAATATTTGAGCTTCAGCTTCAGGATCTGTCCTTCCAATGAGCACTCAGGGTTGATTTCCTTTAGGATGGAGTGATCTGACCTCCTTGCAGTCCAGGGGACTCTTAAGAGTCTTCTCCAGCACCACAGTTCAAAAGCATCAATTCTTCGGTGCTCAGCCTTCCTTATAGTCCAGCTCTCACAGCCATACATTACTACTGGGAAAACCATAGCTTTGATTATGCAGACCTTTGTTGGCAAGGTGATGTCTCTGCTTCTTACTATGCTGTCTAGGTTTTCCATAGCTTTCCTCCCAAGGAGCAAGCGTCTTTTAATTTCATGGCTACAGTCACCGTCTGCAGTGATCTTGGAGCCCAAGAAAATAAAATCTGTCACTGCTTCCATTTCATATATACAGAATATATATATACAGAAATTGAAAATATAATTAAATCATCAGTAATATTAAAAGTGTATAAAATATCAAAATTTTAAAAGACAAGAAGAAATATAAACCATAGTTTCCATCCATCATATTCTCACAGGTCCAGACTAGCTATCCCCAAAGGCCTGCCAGAACAAAAATGTTTTTACTTGCCTGCAAATGCATACCAAGGAGGGTGCCACTCTTGCCTCCCCCTAGGAACGGATTTCCAAAGCCTTGGGGCAGCCACTGAAAAGGCCCTCTCCCGCATCCCCATCAGATGAGCCTGTGATGGTGGCGGGACTGTGAGAAGGGTCTCCCTGAAGATCTCAGGGCATGAGTAGGCTCATAGGGGAGAATACGGTCTTTCAGATTCTAGCAGTTATTACCACGGCCACTATTGTTTAACATACTTCACATCAGTGAACTAAGCACCGCATAACAAGCTTAAAGGAAGATAGACAGGGAAAAGGTCAAGTAAGAGGGCAGCCTATTTCTTTTAGGCCCTGTTTATGGGATTCCTAGAAGCACCTGGCTGGCTGTCGACTCCACTGTCAGGAGGACATTGGACTTGATCAGTCTACCCCAAGCTTGATAGGTCTGTTTACTCCTGTAGTCCTGTTCACATGGCCTTGATTTGGATAAGGACCATGGTTTTCCAGGAGGGGGTGAGTTAAACCTTCACTCCACCCATTTTTGGCTCAAAATTCCACATACACACACACACACACACACGGATGTGGCAAGGGGAGGGGATTATTTTTTTTTAAAAAAAGTCTCCATCAGACAAAAATAGGTGTGTGAGAAGGTTTAACTGCCTTCTCCCACAGTGCCACAGTCCTGATCCAAATAAGGGCTATGCATGCTTACACGAGAGTAAACAACCCTATCTAGAATGTATAGTTTGGCCCAAAGAGCAGCAAATAATGAATGAATTCATTATTAGCATATAAGTTGAAGTATTGTATAAGTCCTGCTGAATTCAGTGGGGACTAAGTTCTGAGTAAAACAAGCGTAGGACCATATTGCTGTTTGGATGGGGTTCGGAACTTGGTGCCTTATACAAATTCCTATCATTTGGATTGTTCATTTTTAGGAACTTTCTGTTTGAGGTCTGCCAGGCAATTAACTTTCACTGTTAATGTGGAAAG
Source organism: Heloderma suspectum (assembly GCF_057233095.1). Classification (NCBI taxonomy): domain Eukaryota; kingdom Metazoa; phylum Chordata; class Lepidosauria; order Squamata; family Helodermatidae; genus Heloderma; species Heloderma suspectum. Next base: position 303,154,442 of record NC_139460.1, on the reverse strand, counting down.
ATGGATTATTTTCCCATCAGTAACTCAAGTAAAGGAGCAGCCAGTCTGTGCTACTGGAAAAGGAAGTCTCTGTGTGTGTTCCCTATAACTTCTCCGGCAATACAGAATGTTTCTTATGTGTATTTTTCTCTGATCAGATTTTTAAAACGACTTGCCTGAGATCATCTTTTCATCCAGCAAAGTGTGAAATGATCCTTTAGCTCCTGTAGAACAGAATTCCCCGCTTCACACAGAGGAAAACACGATGGGTGTGAGAGTGGAGGCGGGCAGAGCATTCACCACTTTTCAACTACCTTGCCAGCTGTTAAGTATCATGGGATCATTACATTAAAGCCAAATGTGTATTTTTAATCAAACATTAAATCATTAAAGGGTGTTAAAAGGAATAACTCATTTGGCTAAAGAGCATTGGTGTATGTGCCCTTGAATGTGAGAAAAGGACACATACATGAATTCACTGAGGCCAAACTAGTTGCCCCCTTTAACACCCTTTAATGACAGCCATTAGAGAACTCACTGTAGTAATGAGAAAATAATAGATAAATGGGGAAGAGATGGAAAGGAAAACGAGTCTGGCTCAGGAAAAATTCCTTTCAGTTCTGAAACCAGGAGCTTCAGGGCATCTCTACACAAGCCTAAAATCCTGCATTTAAAATGGGGCTTTCTGCTTCCGTTTTAAATGCAGGATCACGACTTCCTTTTACACCTGCTTCCTTTCCCCCTCCTTCTCCCCGTATCGAAGTCTTCCATTATCTTTAATTGAACTGCTCCTCTTCTTGCTGCTTTCCCTCTTTTCACAGAGGGAACTCAAGCAGAACACAATGGGGTAATTCGATAGCTCATTATCTGCGATCTATTAAAAAACAGAACAAAGGGCATTTCATGCAGGAGATGCCCTGGAGGGTCATGTAAAGAGCCTGCAAACTTCCGTGAAGGAACAATCTCAATTGCAGGATAAAAGCTTTGTGTGAAGAAAGCCTCAAACACATGGGGATGGGGGCACAATTGCTTGTTTCACAGGTGGCAAAAAGATGTAGGCCAGCCCTTGCACTGGCTGTGAAGTGGTTCATTAGTGGGACTTGCCAGTCAATGCCACTGAGAGATTAAGCCAGGGCATAAAGGGGGGACCCCTTCATGGATCACTGCCTTGTTGTGGCGAAGGGGCTTGCGTAACTCAGTGAAGCCATAAGCTATGCCATGCAGGGCCACCCAAGGCGGACAGGTCATGGCGGAGAGTTCTGACAAAATGTGGTCCACTGGAGAAGGAAATGGCAACCCACTCCAGTATTCTTGCCAAGAAAACCTCATGGAACATATCACAAGGCTAAAAGATTTGATGCCGGAAGATGAGCCCCTCAGGTTGGAAGGTGTCCAATATACTACTGGGGAAGAGCAGAGGGCATTTCCAAGTAGCACTAGAAAGAGTGACGCGGCTGGGCCAAAGCCGAAAGGACACTCAGCTGTGGATGTGTCTGGTGGTGAAAAGAAAATCTGATGCTGTAAAGAACAATATTGTTTAGGAACCTGGAATGTAAGATCAATGAATCAAGGTAAGCTGGAGGTGATCAAACATGAGATGGCAAGATTGAACATCAACATCTTGGGAATCAGCGAACTAAAATGGACAAGCATGGGTGGATTTAATTCAGGTGACCATCATATCTACTACTGTGGGCAAGAATCCCTTAGAAGAAATGGAGTAGCACTCATAGTCAACAAAAGGGTGGGAAAAGCAGTACTGGGGTACAATCTCAAAAACGATAGAATGATCTCAGTATGAATCCAAGGCAAACCATTCAACATCACAGTAATTCAAGTCTATGCCCCAACCACTGAGGCCGAAGAAGCTAGGTTGATTGGTTCTATGAAGACCTACAACACCTTCTAGATCTAACATCCAAAAAAGATGTCCTTTTCATCATAGGGGATTGGAATGCTAAAGTAGGAAGACAAGAAATCACCAGGATAACAGGCAAGCATGGCCTTGGTGTACAAAATGAAGCAGGAGAAAGGCTAATAGAGTTTTGCCAAGAGAACACGCTGATCATAGCAAACACTCTTTCCCAACAGCACAAGAGGTGACTCTACACATGGACATCACCAGATGGTCAATTTTGAAATCAGATTGATTATGTACTTTGCAGCCAAAGATGGAGAAGCTCTATAAATAAGACCTGGAGCTGACTGTGGCTCAGATCATGAGCTTCTTGTTGCAAACTTTCGGCTTAAATTGAAGAACGTAGTGAAAACCAGTAAACCGTTCAGGTATGACCTAAATCATATCCCTTATGAATATACAGTGGAGGTGAGGAATAGATTTAAGGAATTAGACCTGATAGACAGAGTGCCTGAGGAACTATGGACGGAGGTCCGTAACATTGTTCAGGAGGCCGCAATGAAATCCATCTCAAAGAAAAAGAAATGCAAGAAAGCAAAGTGGCTGTCTGATGAAGCTTTACAAGTAGCTGAGGAAAGAAGGGAAGCGAAAACCAAGGGAGAAAGGGGAAGATATACCCAACTGAATGCAGAGTTCCAGAGAATAGCAAGGAGAGACAAGAAGGCCTTCTTAAATTAACAATGCAAAGAAATTGAGGAAAACAATAGAATGGGAAAGACTAGAGATCTCTTCCAGAAAATCGGAGATATCAAGGGAATGTTTTTTGCAAAGACGGGCATGATAAAGGACAAAGAAGGCAGGGATCTAACAGAAGCAGATGAGATTAAGAAGAGGTGGAAAGAATACACAGAAGAACTATACAGGAAAGATCTTAATGTCCCTGATAGCCATGATAATGCAGTCACTGAACTTGAGCAGGACATCCTTGAGAGTGAAGTCAAGTGGGCCTTAGGAAGCATTACTAACAACAAAGCTAGCGAAGATGAAGGTTTCCAGCTGAGCTATTTAAAATCCTAAAAGATGATGCTGTTAAAGTGCTGCACTCAATATGCCAACACATTTGGAATACTCAACAGTGGCCACAAGACTGGAAAAGGTCAGTTTACATCCCAATTCCAAAGAAGGGCAATGCCAAAGAGTGTTCAAACTACCGTACAATTGCGCTCATTTCACATGCCAGCAAGGTTATGCTCAAAATCCTACAAGCTAGGCTTCAGCAGGATGTGAACCGAGAACTCCCATAAGTACATGCTGGGTTTCGAAGAGGCAGAGGAACTAGAGATCAAATCGCCAACGTTCGCTGGATCATGGAGAAAGCAAGAGAATTCCAGAAAAACGTCTATTTCTGCTTCATTGACTATGCTAAAGCCTTTGATTGTGTGGATCATAACTGTGGCAAATTCTGAAAGAGATGGGAGTACCAGACCACCTTACCTGTCTCCTGAGAAACCTGTAAGAGGGCCAAGAAGCAACAGTAAGAACCAGACATGGAACAACCAAGTGGTTCAAAATTGGGAAAGGAGTACAACAAGGCAGCATATTGTCGCCCTGCTTATTTAACTTATATGCAGAGTACATCATGAGAAATGCTGGGTTGGATGAATCACAGGTTGGAATTAAGATTGACAGGAGAATTTTCAACAACCTCAGATACGCAGACGATACCACCCTAATGGCAGAAAGCAAAGAGGATCTAAAGAGCCTCTTGTTGAGGGTGAAAGTGGAGAGTGCAAAAGCTGGTTTGAAACTCAACATTAAAAAAACTAAGATCATGGCATCTGGCCCCATCACTTCCTGGCATATAGAAGGGGAAGAAGTGGAAGCAGTGACAGATTTTATTTTCTTGGGCTCCAAGATCACCGCAGATGGTGACTGTAGCCATGAAATTAAAAGACGCTTGTTCCTTGGGAGGAAAGCTATGGAAAACCTAGACAGCATAGTAAGAGCGGAGACATCACCTTGCCGACAAAGGTCCGTATGATCAAAGCTATGGTTTTCCCAGTAGTAATGTATGGCTGTGAGAGCTGGACTATAAGGAAGGCTGAGCGCCGAAGAATTGATGCTTTCAAACTGTGGTGCTGGAGAAGACTCTTACAAGTCCCCTGGACTGCAAGGAGGTCAAATCAGTCCATCCTAAAGGAAATCAACCCTGAGTGCTCATTGGAAGGACAGATCCTGAAGCTGAAGCTCAAATATTTTGGCCACCTAATGCAAAGAGAAAACTCCCTGCAAAAGTCCCTGAAAGATAAGGCAGAAGGAGAAGGGGATGGCAGAGGATGAGATGGCTAGATAGCATCACTGATGCAATGAATATGAACTTGAGCACACTCCGGGAGAGAGTGGAGGAGAGGAAGGCCAGGTGTGCTATGGTCCATGGGGTCATGAAGAGTTGGTCATGACTTAACAACTGAACAACAACAACATGAAGGGGGGAAGAACCCCTACTCTTACTGGTTAACCCCCCGGCGGTGACAGTAGAGACAGCGGGTGCCTCAGTCAGCTTGATCTGAGTTACTAGTTAATGACTGGTTAGGTACCATGGGCACAGGCACAGCCTGCTGTTGTCAGTAAAGTTGGCTATCAGCCTTGCTTTCACAGCCTGCCACCACCACCATCACCTCATAATAGTTACCAGCAACAGTGTGTATTACCACTGCCCCATAGCAGTAGCGCACAGTTTCTGTTAGCAAATCCCCTTCCCTGCTGCTGCCCAGTATTGTATTTATGTTCCATGAATTATTTTTTTTTAAAAAAATGAAGACATTTTTTATTAATTAGACATGATGTGACAAACCTGGCTTCCCGCCACTTAGAACACGTCTCTGAACAAAGGACATGCCTAGACTTCTTTAAGTGCCAAATGTTTGCATTACTCCACATCTGAAGCTCCACTCCTCTTATGACTCAGTCTTATGTTAAATACATGCAGGAAGGAATCATAAAGGATGCATGAGCAAGGCTACTTCAGGTGGCTGGCTGGTCTGTCTGAACTTCCAACCACTTTCTAGGAGTTTCCACCCTCCATAGCTATACCTTTGATGGAACTGATGTGAAACCACCCAGAGAGCTGTCAGGGTGGACACTGAGCCCATAGAATCCCAGAGTAGTTCTGATTTGGAGGAAGAGCAGTCACTCCTGGGAGAGGAGCGTGCCCCTTTTTCCCAGGGCCCGCAGCTGACAGAGATTCCTCCCACCAACATTCCTAGATTAGAAAGAAGTCCAGGGAGTGACCCAGCACCGATAGCAGACTGGTTGGATGCGCGGCGCAGACACAGAGAGCGGCGCCAAATGGAGAGCATGGAAAGGAGGCGTAGTGCCCAGTTGGCGCTCGAAGAACGGTTGCGCCCAGAGGATCCAAGGGAAAAGGGGAGGGATTCTCCCTAGTCCTTATATTCAGGGGTCTGCCAGTAATTGCCTTTCAAACGGGGACCAACTGTTCCAACTTAGGGCATAGGGATGCTGCTGCTCAGATCTAGTTGCTACCTGTAGAGTTGTAAGTTGTAAAAGAAGAATAAAGCTTTGAAAGTAATTTAATAAATTACTTTGTCTGCGTCTGGACTTGGCTACTGGATTAGACTGAGAGAGCCCTCCAAGGAGCCCTTGACAAGAGCTTTGGCTATTGGGGAGTATAGAAATGATGCTGATGATGATGAAATCTTGCTGTCTTCAAGCAGCTGGCAAAAAGTCAAGGCTAAACCACACTGTGGAGTCCCAGGTTAACCCCCCACTCCCATCACTGATGCAACCTGCTTTGATGAGTTATTCTGAGCTAGTGGTGACAAACTACAAAAGAGATTTTGGGGTTGAGGGGGACAGCTTGATGAAAATGTTAACCCAGTGTGCGACTGTTGTAAAAAAGGCAAACTCCATGTTAGGCATAATTAGAAAAGGAATGGAAAATAAAACTGCCAATATCATGCTGCCCCCTTAGACAAATCTATGGTGTGACTACAGTTGGAATACTGTGTACAGTTCTGGTCACCAGACCTAAAAAAAAGATACTGTAGAGCTGGAAAAAGTGCGGAAAAGGGCAACGAAAATGATCAAGGGGCTGGAGCATCTCCCCTATGAGAGAAGGTCACTACAGCTGGGATTATTTAGCTTGGAAAAAAAAGGAGGGTAAGGGGAGACATGACAGAAGTCTACAAAATTATGTATGGTGTGGAGAATGTGGATAGACATTTTCCCCCCCCCTCAAAATACTGGAACTTGTGTCCTGTGGTCATCCCATGAAGCTGACTAGTGGGAGATTCAGGACAGATAAAAGGAAATTCTTCTTCAAAGAACACATAGGTAAACTATGGGATTCACTACTACAGGATGTAGTGATGGCCACCAATTTGGATGGCTTTAAAAGGGGTTAGACAAATTCCTGGAAAAGGCTACCAATGGCTACTAGTCTTGATGGCTATGTGCTACCTCCAGTACCAGAGGCAGTGAGCCTATGTACACCAGTTGCTGGGGAACATGGGTGGGAGGGTGCTTGTTGCACGCATGTCCTGCTTGTGGGTTTCCTACAGGCAGCTGGTTGACCACTGTGTGAACAGAATGCTGGACTAGATGGAGCCTTGGTCTAATCCAGCATAGCTCTTCTTATGCTCTTATCCTTAGTATTTAGGTTCCTGGTAAGTAAAGTCTTAGCTAGTTAGTTCTAGGTTTCATTATATCCCTGACTATTGGCCATGTTGGCAGGAGCTGATTGAAGTGGGAGTTGTAATCCCAAACATCGAGAGGGCACCAGTTTTGAGATGGCTATTTGACACTGACTGGCAGTGGCTCCCCAAGGCTTCAGACAGGGGTCTTCTTTCCTGGCCCTACTTGGAGATGCCAGAGATTGAATCGGGGACCTTTTGTATGCAATGCACAACTACCAAGCTCTGGGCCCCTCCCAAGGGCCTATATCCAACAGTGACGTTAAGCGAAACATCTCTTTCCTTAAAGGCACTAGAAAGAGGCTGTCTTTTAGAGGCCAGAGCTGAATGCTGTAAACCAGCTTCAGTAATGTCTGTGAAGCAGAATAGCATTGGGGAACTAAATTTCTGCACTGTAACAGAGGAAGTTGATAATTTCTTCAGCTCCAACGGGAAGATGTCTGATAATTCCCAGAAGGAATGATTCTGCCTTTGATCCACACATGAAACTCCTTTCCTCCATCAAAACGAGTTGTGCTTACAGAACCATGGCAATACATCACCCTAGTAAAGGTCAACGAGACGTTTGCACAGGAAGAGGATGCAGGATTTATTTCAAGTCTATGAATAAAAATATGATTGCCCAGGGTAGACAGAAATGTTATAATTGGGGAGTTAAGTTGTCCCAGTAGAAAGGAATGAAAATGTGGTCTGGTCACCTTTAGCAAGGGTATAGAACAGCTGTAGTTTATTTATTTATGGAGGCTTCTATCTAACAAGAGGGTAACCCACAGGATTCCACCCTTCTTTATTTCAAAGGAATTCTATATTGCTTTTCATTTAAAAACAAACACACAAAACAGTTTACAAGATAAACTCCTGATAAAATACAATAAAACCAATCATTAAAACAATAAAAGAGTGATAGAACAATAACATCTCATTAAAATAACCCAGGGTAGCTGACAGCACCAGCGGTCAGGGAAATGCCTGGGAAAACAGATATGTTTTAAGTCAGCAGTGGGAAAACTCCACATTAGAAGCCCACCTGATCTCAATGGGAGTTTATTCTACATGGTGGGTGCTACAACTGAGAAAGCCCTACTCTGCAGCATGGCCAAACGAGATTCAGTAGGCTGGGGCATGGTAAGTGAGGCCTCCTCATCAGAATGTAGAAACTGGGGTGACCTATACAGGACAGGTGAGCCATGTTCAGTTCTTTAGACTGGATTCATTTATGGCATTTCTTCCACACTGGAAATCAAGATGACATAACTGGAATTCCAGGCAGCCTCTGATTCAGGCACTGGCCCAACCTAGACATGCTGAGTTTTGAAGAAAGGTTGCTTCAGCAAGGTTTCAGGCAGTGTCTGGAAGCAGTGCCAGCTCTACACTGAAAGATGGTGGGAGTTGCAGTCCAACAACACCTGAAGTTGCCCACCCATTGTGTAATCCATGAGCTGTGAGAGCTGAGGAGACATCAGATACGTGTCCAGACATCTATGGGGCAAAAGTGTCTCATTGTAATATGCCTTGGCAAACCTTTCACTACCAAAGAAAACAAATGCTCCTCAGTGCTTCTGCCTGGCCCAGTTACCCACTGAGCCTCAAAATACACCACCATCATCCCAACATTACCTCAGGTTCCCAGACAGAAGGCTCTTGTTTTGCTGGTAAGTTGAAGTCTCCACCCTTTGACCTCAGTGACCCTCTGTCCCTTGTCCTGGCCAAACAGTTCCTGCCTATTTGATCTAATATACCCTCTCCACCAAAAGTTGTCCATGTAGTTCTGTTTTTGGATGGTGGCTAAGAAGGCATCTTTGCTGGTTTCTGAGCTGGGCTATTATGTTTCTTTTTTAAACTGGAACACCATGAGTCAGTTTCTAAGAGAAATTTTACTTGTGGGAGCATTTTGGATAAATTTAAAACCTGTTCCATGTGATAAATGAGCTAATGAGGAAAAAAAAACACACACACACCCAACAGATTTATGTTTGTAACAGATTTTTCTTCAGGGCTGAAACAATATGTGGAGCAAGGATGCCATGGAAATGGGTCCCCTCTGAAGCAATGGGTTCAGAGATAGATCCAAGTGATAGATGGGACAGGCATAGCTGTGAGAACTTCATCCAGAAAACAAATAGTGAGTGAAGAGAGATGTGGGGCCAAATTAATAACTGTGAGAACTAGCCTAAAATCTAGGACCCCAGGCACATGGGCCACTTTGTAATGGACCAGTCAGATAGCCAGTTTTTTCGAAGCAGGTACTTGTTTACGCTGTCACCATAGCTCATTCAGGCATTCTATATACCCGATTGCGACGAGAGAGAGCATACCTTTCTCTACATACTAGCTCCAGATGAACCCTGTCAACATCCTATGGTCAGTGCTGGTTCCAGGTCATTGAGGGCCCTTGGATAAGACACCTTCAATGGGCCCCCTCCCTCAGTGAGTCTAATCTTCTCACTGCCATTGTCACCAGCTGCTATTTCTCCTCATCCTCTTTCTCCTCACTGCTACCACTTGTTTGCTTGACAGGCAGAGAACCAGGGAGCAAGTAGGCAGTGGCATCTACTGCTCCTCCTTCTCATGGCCACCATTGTCTGGGCCAGAGTGAGAGACAGGTGAGCAAGCAGGATGCAATGGTGAAGAGGAGAACCCTATCAAAAACACTTTGGGGGAGTCCCCTCCCCCCATTTTCTTTTTAACTTTTCTTTATATATTTTCAGAACAGGCAAAACAGGATATGTGTAAGCTGCAAGCCTGGGAAAGTACAGATGTCGAACTGCACATTGTGTACAGTTCCCAGAGGTGTAGACCAGGGAAATTCATTAAAAAAACAAAAACAAAAAAAACCTTGATGGAGTGAATTTCATGGCCATCCTGCCTAAACACACATCAGTGGCCTGAAGGAAAGGGAGAGGGAAGCAGCAGAAATGGAGGCTTACCTTTATCTTTAAAGGCTTATCTTTAACTTCCCAACTTTAATTGGGAAGGGGGGTTCTTCTGTAGTAAACAATTGCAAACCAAAAATATTTAAATATGTTTTCTAATCAGGATGGGTATTCTCAGCTACCCACTCACTGGGCAAAGTTGATTTCACAATGAATTATTATTAATTACATTTATATCCCACCTTTTTTCCTCTTGTAAGGAACCCAAGGCAGTGTACATAAAACACCTCCTCTCCATTTTATCCTCACAACAACAACCCTGTGAGGTAGGTTGGGCTGAGAGTCTGTGACTGGCCCAAAGTCACCCAGTGAGCTTCATGGCCGAGTGGGGACTAGAACCCGGGTCTCCTGACTCCTAGTCCAGCACTCTCGCCACTACACCACACCAGCTCTCATCTTTTCCTTGCACAAAGCCTTGGCTGGTCAGCCTCTTGTCGAGTTTTATGTTCCATGCTCTCCCTGTTTTGAGCCATGGATCCAAATTCAATGCATGATGATCACTTTTCAGTCAAGCCTGTTCTACTTGAGCCCTAACATCTGACAACTGTCAAAGTCAATATGCATGTGTGATGACTGGGGACAGGGAAAGCCTGGTTGTCTGAATGCATAATGAGTGCAAGACTGAGTGGAAGAGAGCTGATGAAAGGGCAAAGCAGGGAATGTCACTTGTGGTTAGTGATTATGCCACTAACTGCATATGATTAGTCATCTATCTGTTTCCACCAATTCTGTTGCTATCAATGTCTAAGAGGAATTGTCACTGGGACAAAAGACCGTGGGGTGCTTGCAGCCGGAGGGTGTTCCGGTTGGCCACAGTGCAATGTCACAGTCTGGGGCACCTCCTTTGGTATTGTGAGCCAACCAGGAACACTAAACTTGCAACGTGGCATGATGCAGCACAGAACCGAGCAACGAACAGGTCGTTACGCAGCAAGGACTGAGGATGATTCACCCATCATCTATCTGGAAGTAGGGATGTACGAAATTCACCATTTTGTGGATTCATTCGCAGCGGGGGGGCGCTCCATCCCTCCCCCCGGAATCCTCAACGGGGGGGAGGCGCTCCGTCCCTCCCCCCGGAATCCTCGACCAGCTGGCTCCACTCCGCAGCCAAGCCATGGAGCCGCTGGCCGGCTCCGGCTGCCCGCAGCCAGACATCCGGCCTCTGGGCAGCCTGCAGGGACACAAATGGTGGCCGCCGTAGCCGCCGCCGTTTGCGTCCCTGTATTCAGCCGTGATAGGCTACGTAAAGACTTACGTAGCCTATCACATCTGGGTTTAAAAAACAAAAACAAAACGCGTATGCAAATGGCGGCGGATACGGCCACCGCCATTTGCGTTCCTTATTTTTCACCGTCTTAGTCTACATCAGTATTTATGTAGACTAAAATGAAGAAAAGAAAGGGAAATGCAAATAGCATAGTGGGCGCTATTTGCGTTCCCTTTTCTTTTCTTCGTCTTAGTCTACGTAAATATTGACGTAGACTAAGATGGCGAAAAATAAGGAACGCAAATGGCGGCAGGCGTGGCCGCTGCCATTTGCATACGCGTTTTTTTTTTAAACCCAGTTGTGATAGGCTACATAAGTCTTTACGTAGCTTATCACGTATATGAAAAAAAAAAGACACAGACTGAAAATGGCGGTGGCGGCGGCTGGTCAGAAGACCAGCCGCCGCCACCGCTGCCACCGTCTGGAACATCTGCCCCAGGTAAGTCTCGTCCCGGGGGGGATCCGTGGGGAGCGGGGGGGTGGCAGGCCATTCCACGATGGATTTCGGGGGGCCAAATGCACTGGCATTCGGCCTCACCGAGATCCGTTGCGGAATTCTCTGACATCCCTATCTGGAAGGCGTTTCTGTTGCCGAAGAGTCAGCGACATCAGTGCACGAATGCACACCTAGTATTTTGATAGTGAGAGGCAGCATCGCAGGGTTGTCCGTGACTGGCAGCCACTACAGCTGTTCCGTGTGTTTCATCACACAGGTGAGCTGCGCATGTGCCAAAGTGGCTCAGCTGGGGGATGGCTCAGGATGACAAGCTAAATGTCCCTAGTTCAATCTCTGACTTTTGACAGAGCAGCTGAGGTTGCCTCTCAGGTGTGCTCATGGTGGCAAGGATGGGGGGGGCATGACTCAGTGGTGGAGCACCGGCTTTACATGAAGATGATTCACATCCCTGGCATCTCCACCTAAAGGATTTTACGGCCAAATGAGACATTCTTCAAATCACACTGAGCAGAGCAGGGCTACGCGTGATTTGAATGTCTAATTTGGCCCTAAAATCCTTTAAGTGGAGACACCAAGGATGTGAACCATCTGCATGTAAAGCCTGTGACCCACCACGATGCGTGATTGGGTTATTTACTTCAGTGCAAGTGCATGCAGCCCCAACTTGGATTTGGACAGGGGCATTCTGGCAGAGGGGATTTAAGCTGCCCCCTCTCCTGTTTTCATCCTGAAATTCCCCTCAACCCTCATGGGTCGGGTTTTAAACAAATTAATAGCAGCAGTTTTCTTTTTAACTCCCATCCCCAGCAGGGGCAAGGGGAATTTGGGGATGAGAATGGGAAGGGAAAAGGCTTAACTCTTCCCCTCCCAAAGTACCTTGGTCCTGATCTGAATTACGGCCACACTGAAGTTGTTATGTGTCATTTGAAAAATGCTTAGTTTGGCCTTCAGGCCACCAGTGTAGGAGGGATGTCAGCCTGAGATCCCGGAGAAGCACTGGAGAGTCATTCATACTTTCTCAGCCCCCCAAAATATCCTACTCTACATTGTGGAGAAGATAGTTAGCTTTCTCCTTGACATGCTAGTTTTCTACAAGCAAGGAATGTTATTTTATTTTGCACTGGGGGAGCTCTCTCATCCGCAGTCTGAAGTTCTAAACATACATTTTAGACGCTGAACTTAGTGTGTGTGTATGGGGGGGGGGGTCTTCGGATGGTAGTATTTATTATTTTATTTCAAAATTTAGTAAGCTAGCCTCACTGCATTTGGGCCCCCTCCTGCTCATTCCCCAAAAGCTGTGTCATGATATTTCTGTATCAGTAGTTTAGCTCTCAGTTGATGCACAGTTTATAAGATCAGGATGCTGCTGCTTTTCTTTCTTTTTTTAAGAAGTCCTGTCTGCTTATAAAGTAGGGTCAATACTTTATCTGTAATACAATTATATTACAGATGGGCTCAACTTCAACAAATATCAAGCCTTTCAGGGTCTTGATTGTATTAATAGTTATAGTATTAATAGTAATTTGGAGATTTCTCCTGACAACCTTAAAGATTTCACAGGGCACTTCCAGATGAGGCTTTTAATGTGCTGTTGCGCTGCTTCATTCACTGAATTTTACAGCAGGTCCAGATGTCATCATCTTCCACATCAAACCCTCCCGTGTTTTCCCATCACTTCTTTTGTCTTTTTTTCTTACCAGCAAAAATCTGTTATGGAAGAAAGATGAAATAGCTGCACAATGCCCTCAGATTGGTAGCTCTAGGACTCACCTGCAAAAGGGCTGACCTTGGGGGATTAAATCCACTTTTACTGAAGCTCTCCCCCCCCCCGCCATCCAAAATAGTGATTACGCTTTTAGAAAAATCTCCCCATTGATACCAATGGTAGCATTTTTTTTCTAAATGTAATTGCCACACCTGGGAGGTGGGGGGATGGGAGTCCTTCCATCCCCAGATGCAAATCACCCTTGAAAATTGTCCCTTGCATGGCTTGGGGAGGGGGAAACCTTTCATGGGCACCAGTGGACCTTCAGGTCTCTGGGGAATAGATTTGAGGTTGGGACATCATGGGTCCAGGGCTAGCAACACCCTTGCCCCAATCCTTACATTTGCAAACCAATATAGCCCACAAGGGTGTCCTGCCATCTGTATCCTAGATGGAGATAATATTGGGTTCTCCTCTCTTTGCAATCTGAGGTACAGTATTAGAATGGGACTACCGTTGGCTGGCCACACACTGGCTGGGTTCACACAACATGCTAACCCACACTCAGTGGTTGAGTGTGGGTTGTTGTTGAACCATGGATTGTTGTTGGACCATGGGTTACCGTGTTGTCTGAATGTAACACATTTTCAGCAGATTGGGTTATCATGTTGCCTGAACGCAGCACGTTTTCTGCAGGGTGGCTTGTTAACCAACCTGAACAACCCATGGGCTCTCAAGGTGGCCTTTTTGAGAAAAAAGAAGCCACACTGCATGGTTAACAAGCCACCCTGTGGAAAACACACTGTGTTCAGACAACAAAGCAACGGTAAGCATGGGTTCAACAACAACCCACACTCAACCACTCAGTATGTGTTAGTGTGTTGTGCGAACCTAGTCAATGGAACCTATGAATACCCTAAGTAAATCATAGTAGCCTAAATACTACCAAATCAATAGTAATTTGGAAATCTCCAAATTACTATTAATACTATTACTATTAATACAATCAAGACCCTGAAAGGCTTGATATTTGTTAAAGTTGAGCCAATCTGTAATATAATTGTATAACAGATAAAGTATTGACCCTGCTTTCTAAGCAGACAGGACTTCTTAAAAAGAAAAGAAAAGAATAAGTGTATTCTCAGTGTATAAGACTGAAGACTGTTGCCTCGATCTAGCAATCTCTGTTCAGGATCCTCTCCAAGAATCCTCAAAGCAGAAGGAGAAGCAGCACAGAGGCATGCTTATTTGCCAGCACTGCAGCTTGAAGGCCATGAGACAGTGACCCGTACAAGAAGGAATGCCTTCAGGATAATGTCTAGGTGAGCATTTGTGGAGCATTAAGAGAAGATCACCTGTCAGGCAAAGGGATTGACCCAGATCGGGTGAAGAGCATGGGAGAGAATTTTAATGTATTCCTGCAGCGTTAAGACTATGCTGAGCAGGAAAGAGCTTTGAGTTATGCATGGTAGCACAATAAAGCACACCCATAGGGAAGTCCAGTGCAAGGTCTCAGTGAGGTGAAGCTTGATGAAAGATGGGGCAGTGGGGGGAGGATGGAAGTGCAAAGAGGATGAAGCTGGCAGAAACAATCCCTCATTGTTACAATGACATTCAAAGCAAAACGGCTTAACATGCAATGCCTACAACCTGATTTTCAAGGAACTGATAACTTCTCAAACCTCCTTGCCTTGTGGGGGTGGGCATCAGCAAATGCCGCAAGGCTGGTTCACAGCTTACCCTTGGACTGGAGCTGCTACCAAAATGCTGCTTCTGTGCGGCCAGGAGTCTTGGCTGCAGCACTAAGGAACTTACACAAACAACTGCTTTGTAGATGGTGTGCTGAGTTTGCACAGAAATGCTGCTGGTCGAAGGCCTTTTGCCTGGGGAGAGGGCCTAGCAAAGAAGCTGATGGCAAGCTCCTGTGGATGTATCTGGCCCGTGGGACAGAGGATCCCCATTAGGTTCTACTGAGAAGATGCTGTATATGAACTTGCACTAATAACGTTTCCTTTGGGAAAACCCTGTAGACCAGGGGAGCACAACCTGTGGCCTGGGGAGGGGGCTGCATGCAGCCCTGCAAGGACTTTGCTGTGCCCCCAAGGTTGCCTTGACCCCCCCCCACACACACACACACTCTACCATCAAATTTCTGGTGCTAATTTCCCCTCTGCCTGTACTCTCCACTCCCTCCCCCAAGGATCCTCATACAGCTCATTTTTTTCCCCTGCTGCTGCTAGCAATGGAGCAAGAGTGATGTCTCAGGACTGCTGGGATGTGTATGTGTGCATACATGAATGGGTATGCACAGTGGAGGGTGCTGGTTCTGATGTCAGTGGGGTGGTGAATCTGCTCCGGGTTTCAGTCAGAGCTCTAAAGCAGCTATCCAAAGTCAAAGCGCCTTGGATAGCTCCTTCGAGTTCTGACTGGTTCTGACTGAACACCGGAGCGGATTCACTGCCCCACTGAGAGGGGAACCACCAGCTTCCACTGGGTGGTCACATGTGCTTTCGGCCTGTGGGGCCGGAATGGTTGTGTACCCATGCTGCAGCCAGACAGTTTCCCATACAACTACATGGAAGAGGCTTATACTAGGACTGCAGAGCTATGCAGGCGTTTGCCAGCAACATGGTCCTAGACAATAAAGTGGGGACAGGATGTGCAGGAGCACGCAAGTATCCCCACATATCTGGCTAGCTCAGAGGCCTTCATGCCTCCAGCCCCCACTTCAGTCCTACGCATGAGGCAGGCAAATGCCTGCATAGGCTTCTGTGTAAACTCAAAGCGCGTATGGGGGAGGGAGCGGGATTGCACCCACTGGCCCTGGAGACCAGGCAGTGCAAGAAGGCGTGGAGTGAGTGAGCCTGACCCCGCTTCCTCCTCCCCTTCCTGGTCCAATCTGCATCAAGCGCAGCCATGTCGGCTCCAGATTTTTGAGGGCCCTTGGACCCTCAGCGGGCCTTCTCCCTCAGTGAGTTATCTTTCTCACCGCCATTGTCACCAGCTGCTATTGCTCCTCACCCTCTTCCTCATCATCGTTACTGCTGGCTTGCCAGGCAGAGAGCCAGTGAGCATGCCAGCTGTGGCATCTCCTGCTCCTCCCTCTCGCCACCACCGTTGCAAAGCAAGAGGCAGGTGAGCAAGCAGGATGAAAGGGTGAAGAGGAGAACGCTATCAAACACACTTTGAGGGAGTCCCCATTTCTTTTTTCCCCCTCTCTCCATTTTCGTTTTAACCGTTCTTTATATATTTTCAGAACAGAGATAGTTGATACAGAGCAGAGATCTCAGAACAGAGCGAGATGTTATCTCCCCCTTGCTACTATGTGCTTGCTTGACAGGCAGAGAGCCAGTGAGCATGTAGGCAGCGGCACCAATTGCATCACTTGCTCATCCGTCTCATCACCACCATTATCTGGGCCAGATAAGAGGCAGGTGAACAAGCACATCGTAATGGCAAAGACGTTCCCCAGGGGCTCTTGTCAGTGTACCCCTGCTGGGGTGTGGGCCCTCGGCAGGTGCCCAGCCATGCCTACCCTTGATGTTTGCACTGGAGTCCAATTCAGTCCAATTCAGTGGCATCCCAAGATACTCCTTGGGCTGCCTGCGGCAAAGGACAAGAAGGCACCCCCTCCCATTCCATGTACAAATGCTGACTGAGCTGGCAGATGGTTCTGTCTTAACACTGATGATAAGACAGCATCCTCCACTGTACCTGAAGGCAGCAGGTAAACTTAGGAGGTGCAGAGCAGATCCCATGGCTCACAGGTCTCTCCTCCAATACCTTGCTGCCATCTCCTAGCATCTGCCACCTGCACCTGCACGACTTCACTCTGCCTAATGGCAGGGCCGGCCCTGGTGCTATTGCACAGTCCTATTGAGCACAGTCCTATTCAGTCCATATAATCCAATATTGTCTTCTCTAATTGGCAGTGGTTCTCGGCCAATATGGATCAGCAGTCTTTCAGGCAGGCACCTTTACCTGCCCTCCTGCCTAAAGTCCTTTAGCTAGAGATGCTGTTGATTGAACCTGGAACCTTAGATGGATGACTTTTTGCCCCCAGTGGGAAAAAAGCATGAAATGGTGTTCCCAACCATAACCATAGAAATCCATGCTCATGCAGAACCACTGAGCGCTGGGCAATCTCTTTAGGGTCAGAGTGACTGGAAGAGGGATGGAATTAACTTCCAGGTCTGATTGCCTTTTTACCCAGATTCTATTTCTACTATACTACCTTTCTGTGGCATACTGTGGTTTGTGAACTGATCTGAGGGAAGCTGGTAGTTGGGCCATAGATGGCCTTTTGGATTCCTCACTGACGTGTGATCCTACGATCTGCAGAAATGAAAGCATATGTAAAATAATTACGTTTCTAAAGAACAAGGAAGAAGGAGAAATGGATAAAAAGGCAATGCACTCACTTGAATTGCATTTATCTGAACCAAAATAAAACAATAAAGTGGTGTATTCTATAGAAATACGAATGGCTCAGTACACTGGTAATTAGATTCGAAGCCTTCACCTCTTACTCAGTTGTTGAAAGCTATTTCAGGTCGTTACTGACTCCAAGGTATTACCACGTGATTAATGCCCCATGAATACCATTGGAGGTTTTTATCTAGTGAGCACCCCTGTCCCCATCGAACTTCTAGAGAGTTTTGCCATATGCCATACTGAGTGATGCCTTTAACTCAGGAAACCATCCTCCTCACCCCCTCCTCCCTCTCCGCGCTTGATAAACAGAGTGTGGAGATGGGGAAAAGGAGGCGTTCCTGGGGGCATGGGGGGGGGAGGACGCTGGGACAGCTGGCTTACACCTTTGCCTATTGCCTCCCCAGACCCCTTCCCTTCCCCCTTCCCTAAGAGTCCACTAGACAGGCAAAATCACTGGTCTACCTATGCAGCACAGGAAATGTGAGGTGCCTTCCTCTCTGCATAGGATATTTGTAAGCCCCCCGATTCAGGGGCTTAGTACCCTGGGCGCAACACACACGATTGCACTCTAAATGAATTGCGTTCTACGTCCCACGTTCCATTAAATGAATTAGTGCTGGCCGAACCCCGCCCCCAATTTTCGGAAACTTTTTCTCTCCCTGGGAAAGAGGCATTGTTTTTTCTGCCTCGTTTGCAGGGAGGGAGAGAATTCTGGAGAATTTCTCCTTGAGGAGGGGACATCAGGCTGAACATCAGGAGAAACTTCCTGACTGTTACAGCCATACGACAATGGAACCAATGACCTAGGGAGGTGGTGGGCTCTCCCACATTGGAGGCATTCAAGATGAGGCTGGACAGGGATGCTCTGACTTGGATTCCTGCATTGAGCAGGGGGTTGGAATTGATGGTCTTGTAGGCCCCTTCCAACCCTACTATTCTATGATACCATCTAGAGCTGGGAAGTACTAGTTCCCCTCTACTCAGCACTGGTTAGGCCTCATCTGGAGTACTGTGTCCAGTTCTGGGCACCACACTTGAAGAAGGATGCAGACAAACTGGAGAGGGTTCAGAGGAGGGCAACAAAGATGATCAGGGGACTGGAAACAAGGCCCTATGAGGAGAGACAAAGAACAGGGCATGTTTAGCCTTGAGAAGAGAAGACTGAGGGGAGATATGATAGAGCTCTTCAAGTACTTGAAAGGTTGTCACAGAGAGGAAGGCCAGGATCTCTTCTCCATCATCCCAGAGGGTAGGACACGGAATAATGGGCTCAAGTGACAGGAAGCCAGATTCCGGCTGAACATCAGGAAAACTTTAGACTGTTAAAGCAATACGACAATGGAACCAATGACGTAGGGAGGTGGTGGGCTCTCCCACACTGGAGGCGTTCAAGACGAGGCTGTACAGCCACCTGTCAGGGATGCTTTGACTTGGATTTCTGCACTGAGCAGGGGGTTGGACTTGATGGTCTTGTAGGCCCCTTCCAACCCTACTACTATTCTATGATTCTGTGAAAGGGATTCCACATACCTTTTTTTTTTAAAAAAAGTGGGTGATTCTTGAGGGGCCTACAATTGTGGCGTGATTCTTGTGGGTGATTCTTGAGGGGCCTTTTGTCTATTTTTCTCTTTTAAAAAAGAATTGTGGGTGATTCTTGAGGGGCCTTTTGTCTATTTTTCTCTTTTAAAAAAACACCCCCTGCACTTCCAGGAGCTGAGGCCTCTTCACCAGCTGGGAGTTCTTCCTAAATGCCTATTGGAGAGGGCGAGGTCACATGGTCTCCTGGGAGTTCAGAAAGAACTGCCGGGCTGGAGAAGCAGGCTGGACTCCTGCAAGTGCAGGGGGTGTTTTTACAAAAACAACAACAACATGCTTTCACTTAAAAAGGGATGTTGAAACTAGGGATGTCAGAGAATTCCGCCACGGATCTTGGTGAGGCCGAATGCCAGTGCATTCAGCCCCCTGAAATCCATGGCGCAATGAAGCCCCAACCCACAAAAGGCGCGCAAAACGGAACACTTACCTGCTGCCGTCCGCACTGACTTGCGAATGGTGGCCGCATCGGCGGCCGCCATTCACTTCCTCATTATAGCCGTGACAGGCTACGTAAGTATTTCTGTAGCCTATCATGGCTATAATGAGGAAACGAATGGCCGGAACTCTGGCTGCGGACGGCCCTGGCCGGCTGCTCCTCAGAGCCGCTGTGGAGCGGAGCTGGCCCAGGGAGGATTCCGGGGGGAGGGACAGAGCGCCTCCCCCCTACCACGAATCCAAGCTCCGCAAAGGTAAGTGGCTTTCGTGCAAGTATTTACGTAGCCTATCATGGCAAGCCAAAAAAACCAAACAAACAGCGTATGCAAATGGCGGTGGCTACGGCGGCCGCCATTTGTGTTCCCTATTTTTAGCCATTTTAGCTATTACGGCGAGAACAAGGGGAACGCAAATAGCGTAGTGGGTGCTATTTGCGTTCTGTTTTTTTTGCCTTAATAGCTAAAACGGCTAAAAATAGGGAAGGCAAATGGCGGCCGCTGTAGCCGCTGCCATTTGCGTATGTTGTTTTTTTTGGGGGGGGGCTTGCCATGATAGGCTATGTAAATACTTACATAGCCTATCACGGCAGCTTCGCAGGATGCAAATGGCAGCCGTTATGGTGGCCGCCATTTGCGTCCGCAGCAGCCTGTCTGCGGATGGAACTCTGGCTGTGGATGGCCCTGGCCGGCGGCTCTGCAGAGCCGCTGCGGAGCGGAGCCGGCCCAGGGAGGATTCTGGGGGGAGGGATGGAGCACCTCCCCTCCACCGCGAATCCAAGCTCCACAAAGGTAAGTGACTTTCGTACATCCCTAGTAGAAACCCTGTTCCCCTCCCCAAGAAAGAATTCTCCAAAATTCTCACCTCTCTCAGCCTCTTTCTCCAGAGTTTCCTTCCCCTCCACCCCACGAAATGCCGGAAATGGAAGAGCAGACGTTTTCGGCACAGCAGTCAAATAAATAGTAACATGATTGTGCTCTGCTCCCCACATTCCACTAAACTATAACTGATTGGGCAATAAGGGATTCAAACAGGTTCCTGCTTAGGGATGTATGAAACGACTTACCTGTTTCATTTCATGACATCCGCGGTGGGGGGGAGGCGCTCCGTCCCTCCCCCTGAAATCCTTACTGGGCGGCTCCGCTCTGCGGCAACTCTGCAAAGCCACCGGCCGGGGCCGCCCACAGCGACATCCAGCTGCTACTGGGCTATGCCGGGAAGCAAATGGCGGCTGCCGTAGCCACCACCCTTTTTTTCGCCATGATAGGCTATGTAAATATTTACGTAGCCTATCACGGCCTCTGCAAGGATGCAAATGGCATCCCTGCATTAGCTGTGATAGGCTACGTAAGTATTTACATAGCCTATCATGGGAAAAATTGTGAAGCGAAAGGCGACCGCAGATGTGGCCGCCATTCGTAAAGCAGCGCAATTGGCACCAGGTAGGTGCTCCATGTCGTGCGCCTTTCGTGAAGTGGTGAGGCGGGGGGCTTCATTCTGCCACGGATGTTGGGGGGGCAAATGCACTGGCATTCGGCCTCACTGAGATCCGTGGCGGAATTCTCCGCCATCCCTATTCCTGCTCTGCCTTTTTGGCAGCAGCTACCACAGTAAGGTTTGGAATGCAGCACTTCCTGAAGATTTGGAACCAGTCTCCATGCCTATTTCTGCCCACAATACTGCTGAGCAAGATGAATTGGGAAAGAAAGAGGACAGGAAATACCTTTCACAACAGAGCACTGAATCTCAGCTCTATCTATCTATCTATCTATCTATCTATCTATCTATTAATCGCCCATCTGGCCAGTCACCCAGCCACTCTGGGCAATGTACAAGTATATAATAGAACAGTTTAAAACAATAAAAGTCTACAATAAAAACACCATATTTCTAAAAATACCCTAAACCACCCCAAATGCCTGCCTGAACGTTTCCCCCATATGTACATTTGCCTCCACACTGACATGCCTGGAACAGCATCTGAGGGGATCACCATGCACGGTAAACAGCAAAACACACCACATATTGCAAGAATGGATGTTTGAAGGTGTCTCGCCACTAATTAACTGTGAAAATGGAAAGCCCATCTCTGCTGTCTTCTTTACATGATACACGCAGGTGAGACAACTACCTATTAAAAATATTACAGCCTTGTCATTGATATGATTGAGAATAAAGGTCTATTTTTGTCTTGTTCTTTCTCTTTACTTGTAGTTCACCCTGCAAAAGGGCCAAATTAGTTAATGACATGTGGATACACAGGAGGCTGAAGCAAATGAACTTCTGGTTCAAAATAAGGGCACACAGAGGGACTCTCTCATTAGATGCCTCTCCCTCCCCAAACCTATGGGATTTCCTTCTGAAAATTCACCACAGCAGAAACTCATGCAACTTTCAGACATGCCATGAGGCTAGCTGTTTGCATGAGCTTTTGAGGATCAATGTTAAGCTGATTAGGTTAAGGTATTGTAACATCTAAGGATATACCTAGTTTTAATGGAACTTCTATGCCTTTAAAACAGCCTTGAAGACCACAAAAGTGCAGTATGTTTTATTAACCTGATTGCGGGATAGAGTAGCAAAACAGGGACAGAAAATGATTTTTTATGCATGCAGAAGAGCAGGCTTCCCTCCACTAACATCACACTTGGTTTTTATGCTGAGTACAGGGGAGGCATAGAGCACTCCATCCCTCCTCTGCCAGTTCGTTGACTTCCCTGCATGGAATTTTATGAACTTGCCCACATGCAGTTCCTAGTCCCCTGTGGCTACCAGGCCAATCCTTAAATTCCGGATTGGTGGTTTTAAGTCATAACTCACCTGATGCTTTCAGGATCAATCAGGCAATACAGCTAAATAAGTTAGGACAATCTAATCAGAACAGCACAATGTGCTCTGTCAGTTGAATAAGAACCTCGTTTTTAAAAATATGTTTATTCCTCTAGGAAGCTCTAGAGAGTGTACATATGATTCCTAGGTGCTTTCTAATCCAAGACACAGACCACACCCAGCCCTGATTAGTTTTAGCAAGATTGCCGTGTTGTGCCATATCACCTGCTACCTGTGATCTGTATGTTCACTGGCAATGCCAGAGCTTCTGTGTGCAAACCACATACTATACCACTGAACTCTGACCCTTCCCCTTTAGACTATTCTCTGGGCCGTTTTTATTCCCAAACTTCCTAATAAGGGTTAGGACCGAATAATGCCATCCACAACACTCATACACCTGTTCATCTTCCAATGTGATACATGGCATCATTTGCCAGCAATGCTCTCCTGCAATCTACATAGCACAAACAACACAGAAGTCTACGTCATCACAAATCTGATATTAGAAGTGGGGAAACTCTTCAACTTCCCAGGACACTCTGTCATTGACCTTAAGGTAGCCATCCTTGAACAAAGAAACTTCAATTTCAACACAAAACCTCTGAACTATCATTCATCAAGAGGTTAAACTCTATCTCCTGTGGCTTGAATAGGGACAAAGTTTTTTCTTTTCTTTTAAACATCACACAACATGTGTCCATCAGCTCCCCAGTGCAAGGATGTCTGTGTTATCACCCAACTGTTTTGGTGAATGGCCGCTGTTAAGACAATTATCACTGTCTGTACTTTCTGCGTTTCATTCCCTTCTGACCTCAGTGTTTACAATTCCCCCTCACCATGTGCATATATATTCTTGTGCTCAGGATAACACTTCATGAGTCTGATAAAGTGGGCTGTAGTCCACCAAAGCTTATGCCTTAATAACTTCATTAGTCTTTATGGTACCATAAGACACTTTGTTGCTTGTGTGGCAACAGACTAACACAGCTGCCTCCCTGGAATTCATTAACCCATCCTCGAAGTTGCAGTCTCCACGTAGCAAAAAGGCATTTCTGTAACTTCCATTTGTGTTACTTCCACACAGTCATCATACCTGTTGGAAACACAGAGTGCTCAAGACCTTGGCAGCCCCCATGTATTTGTACTTCACCAAATGAATCAGCTTCACGATTCCCTTGCCTGTGTTTCACCCTCCCACTTGGAATTGCCACATGTTCCCCTGCTCTGATTAATCTCATCTCGCCACTGAACTGAACCCACTCTGTTCTCTCTACACAGAACGTGCCTGCGAAGCTACATATTCATGCTTGTACTGTGGATATTATTAGAAATGCAAATAGACCTTGAAATGCTGCATTGGGTGTGCAAAGCTTTCCTCTTCCCAAATGCAGATGGTATCTTCCCCTTTCTGAGGAAAGCTCTTGACCGGAGGAAGTGATCTTGCAAGATGATTGCCCCTCAGAATGAGGTATAATTGGAGCTGGAGCGTATAGGTGGGACTGTCCTGGAAACTGTTTTGAAGGCCAAAGATCAGCTATGTAACTAGAGCAGAGAGTCTCTGGCCATGTGCAGAACGACTGCTCTTCATTAATGATTTCCCTCACAGTAAAAAAATGCTGCCCACTCTGCTCTAGAACATTTCGATGATCTTACTTCATGTCATGCCATCATGATGTTCCATGTTTCCACACACCCTCTCCTATCAGTACCCAATGAGCAGGGAGAGGAAACAAAGGACATCCTGGCATTTTACTCCTTGTGGCTGTCACATCTAGTTTGGCCTGGAGAGAGCTGACTTCAAGTTCCACCTCTGCTACAGATTCATGATATTGTCTTGGGCACATCACTTTCCCTCCCTCTCTCTCTTTACTGCTCTCAGTGTGTTTCAGACCTCTCTGATAAATTGGAATGATAGCCACATGCCCTCCCAGGGTGGCTGCTATGAGTTTGAATACATGAAAGACAGAGAGGCATATAGCTAGGGGTGTAGGAAACCCTGCTTACTTGGCTCCACCAGGTTCCGCAGGTGGGGGGAGATGATCCGTTCCTCCCCCCGGAATCCTGAACGGGGGGGGGAGGCGATCCGTTTCTCCCCCCCAGAATCCTGCCTGGCTGGCTCCGCTCTGCGGCCAGGTCGCGGAGCTGCTGGCCGGGCCAACCCACAGCGGGGCCTCCAGCCGCTGCCAGGCTGCTGCAGATGCAAATGGTGTCCTGCGTAGGGGACACCATTTGCGACCCTACGCAAGCCCATGATAGGCTACGTAAATATTTACATAGCCTATCATGGCTAAAGAAGGGACGCAAATGGCCATTTGCATCCCTGCTTTAGCCGTGATAGGCTACATAAATATTTATGTAGCCTATCACGGGCTGGCGTAGGGATGCAAATGGTGGCCGCTACGATGGCTGCCATTTGCGGCTGCCGCAGACTGGCAGCAGCTGGAGCTGCCGCAGCCAGGTAGGTTCCGTTTTGCAGGGCTTTCGCAGGATGGTGGGGTGGGGGGCTCCATTCTGCCAGAGATTCCGGGGGGCCGAATTCACTGGAATTCGGCCCCCCTGGGATCCGTGGTGGAATTCTCTAACATCCCTACATACAGCAAACTAAAAAAGCAATGGAAAATAAACAGGAAAATAAATAAGCACACTGCCTCAGTAATCACTGTGGTTCACCCTTCCTAAACTGGCAGTAATGGCAGCAACTCAATGCTGGCACCAAGATATCATGGGCCCTCAAGCACGTTCATCATCCATGATGTCCATTAACCTAGAAGATGTATCATAACGCTCTTACAGAAGGTTATGGTGCCATCATGTCAGAACACAGTGTACAGTTTTGGTTGCCTTACTGCAAAGAACGTTTCATAGAGTTGGAAGAGGTGCATAAAAGGGCAGCCAAAAAAATCAGGGGTTAGACATATTCATGGAGGACATATCTGTCAGTGGCTACTAAACATAATGCCCAGATTCAGAGACAGAGTGGCCATGTGTCCTACTTTACAGATGACAATCTTCTATCTGAAGGGGTCCTCTGAAGAGCTATTTTGTCCAAGTCCAGTTTAAAGATTGAGAACCACCGGAAGGGGAGAGCAGGGGCCTTGAAGTTGCCCATGAACACGTAGCAGCTCGACTGCAGACCAAACAGGTATGCAGCTCACCTGGTCACTAGGTGAGATATATTGTACTTTTACTTAAATTGCAGCAATTATTTCTAAATTTGCAAATTTACGCCCTCTTCCGTCCTCTTTTTTGGCGATGCCTCAGCAACCATTTTCAATCAGAGGGCTGTATGCCTCTGAGTACCAGTTGCAGGGTGTTGGTAGCCAGAGAGGGCTATTGCCTTTGTGGCCTGTTCATGGGCTTCCTACAGGGAAGAAGGATCTTTCTTTCTTTCTTTCTTTCTTTCTTTCTTTCTTTCTTTCTTTCTTATTTATTTATTTATTACATTTCTATACCGTCCAATTGCCATCTACTATGTTGGAGTAGATGGACCTTTGCTACAATCCTGCCAGACATCCTTATGTTCTTAAGTGGGGCATGCAAATTGAGAATCATCCCGCACTGCCTCTGAACGCCTTGCCGCTCTGCGTTAGCAGTGGCAGCATGGATGGTGGGTTCCTTGCCAATCTTGGGAAATGCCTGCTCCTTGTCGCTCACTTGAACCAGCCCTTGCTTGCAGCAACCCTAACTCCTCTTTAGTGGTTTTACTTTCCCTGTCACTTGGCAGCAGCTTCCCACACTTTTTTCTTTCATTTCCCCTGCTATATTTCCCAAGGACATGTTAGGAAGGACCAGTTAGAAAAGGCAACGAGTTGATTTCACACAGCAGATTGAATGGAGCGTTAAATGACAGCATTACGGAAGGCTGCGGTGAGGCTAATGGTGGCCTCTGGCAGAAATGTAATGCTCTGTTAATGCTCTCAGAAAAGAGGCATTTCCTGGACAGGTTTCTTAGTCTGCTTTGTGCAAAACACAGTGGTGTAGTGGTGCCGGGGTCTGTAGGGACACAGCATCAGCACTTTTTTAATAGCAGGAATGCCAACGTCATCTGCCCCCTGCCTCAGAATTCCCTGTTCCCTCTGAGCTTAGCTGCAATCCTCACAGTAGCTGGGGGGAAAGGAATGTCCCCAGCAATAATATAGTATTCCTTGTTGTAAGGTAAAGTCGTTTGGGGTGGCTTGGTCTTGAACGGGAAGACCGAATAACTTAAAAAGAAAGAACCGCTTGTAGCAGATGAAAACTCCTAGAACTGGTTTCTTGATATGGATCAACACAGTTGTCTGCAATTTTGGACTCTCCTTGGGGGCGTGGCTACAGGGACTGTCATGATGACCACCTGCACTTCAAAATTTATCACTACACCACTGGCAAAACAGTGCCGAAAGGTGTTGTTCTCGGAAGGCTGGGCTGCGGGCAGAAGAATCGGAACGTCATAATTTAAGAGGGAAGACTGCCAAAGAGGGGCTACTCTTTCCAAATGTAACTTGCGGGACTACTCAGTGATAATTCGGGTTCCCTGATAATTTAAGTTTTATCGGTGTCGATATTCTTGTATTTCCTGGAAATACAAAGGTGTTTACTTAGATTTATCACCTGCCGTCTCCACCGAGTTCCAAGGCAACAAATAGCAATACAAAAAGAGTGGACATAAAACAATCCATACTTTTAAAACTTCAGCAATACATAGATGGGCGGACAGGATGGGAAGATAGCACAGCATAGATTAGTAAAACGAACAGAAGAGTGGGGGGGCACCATGACAACGGTGTTAGTAACAGCAACATCAATATGTTTCAAGGTCAGCACTTTGTAGGTTCTAGGATCCTACAGAGCATGCTTGCTAAAGTGATGTGTTTCGTTCCTTGATTTTTCCAAGGCTCTTTCATTACCACCTATAGCCAAAGCCCCGTCATTTTATCAAGAATATGTTTGATTATATATGAACAGTGGTATAGAGGAGCCAGGGCTTGCAGGAGCACAGTGTCAGCGCTTTTTGATTACTGACATCATCTGCCCCCCCGTCCCCCCCCTTAGAATTCCCTTTCCCCCCTGAATGTAGCTGCAGTCCTCACAGTGGCAGGTTTGCACATAATGAGAAACCACCATGGGTGAATTTCCCTGCAGGGCTTCTCGTTGTAGCAGCAGCCACCATTTTGAATGTTTGGGGTGTTGTGGGGAGGGGGGGCCATAGCTTCTCATTACAGGTGAACCTGGCATGGGTGGATTTGGCAGGGGGGTTGACAAGTCACCTGTAACACTAAGAGAGCCCATGGGTCCTGGGTGGCTTGTCAACCACCCCAACAAGCACCCTCACCAGGTTCGCACATAACGATAAACTAGGGACGTTGGAGAATTCCGCCACGGATTCCAGGGAGGCCAAATTCCAGTTCATTCGGCCCCCCAGAATCCATGGCAGAACAAAGGAACCCCCCCGCCACCCCCGGAAATGGGACCAGAACAGAGCCTACCTGTTTGCGGCTGTCCGCTGCTCTGCGAATGGCTGCCGTGTCTGCGGCTGCAATTCGCCTTCCCACGAATGGCTGTATAGGCTATGTAACTATTTGTGTAGCCTATCATGGCTAACGCAGGGATGCCATTTGCGTCCCTGCGGAGGCCGTGATAGGCTATGTAATACTTACATAGCCTATCACGGCAATAGGCAGGAACGCAAATGGCGGCCGCTACACCATTTGCGTCCCTGACTTTTGCTGTGATAGGCTACGTATATATTTACGTAGCCTATCACGGCAAAAGACAGGGGCGCAAATGGTGTAGCAGCCGCCATTTGCGTTCCTGCCTTTTGCCGTGATAGGCTATGTAAATATATACATAGCCTATCACGGCAAAAGACAGGGTCGCAAATGGTGGCGGCTACGGCAGCCGCCATTTGTGTCCCTGCGCAGCCCAGCAGCGGCTGAATGTCTGGCTGCGGGCGGCCCCGGCTGGCAGCTCCACGGAGTCGCCACAGAGCAGAGCTCGCCAGGGAGGATTTTGGGGGGAGGGACGGCGCGCCTTCCCCCCCCCCCACGGATGTTCTGGGACGAAACCAGGTGTGTGTTTCGTACATCCCTACGAGAAACTGCAGCATCAGGGGCTTGGATTGCCAACAGGGCACCCACGGGTGCTGCAACCCACCATGGCTAATAAACCATGTTGGGTTACAGTGATCATACAAACTAGGTCAGTAGCTGGGGTGGAGGTGGGAATGATTTTTCCCAGCAACCATCTGTTGTTTCCTGTTGCAATACAAAGTATTTTTTTGCCTGGTCTTGAATAGGCAATTAGAGCCCATCAGCTTTACCAAAGACCTGATCCTGGTGGAGATGAAAAATGGCTAGAACTGATTCATTGATATGGATCGGCACAGCTGCTTGAATGTTTGGACTCTCCTTGGGGGCAGGGCTATAGGGAATGTCATGATGAGCGCCCACACTTCAGAAGGTACTACTACACCACTGTATATGAACAAAGCACGTGGGGACAGGAGGACATATGATCACATCACTCCAGTGCTGAAGGAGTTGCACTGGTTACCAGTTGTTTTCTGGGCCAAATTCAAGGTGTTGGTTTTGACCTTTAAAACCCTATATGGTTCCGGCCCAGCCTATCTTAAGGAGCGCCTCCAGCAGCACCAGACAGGCCGCTTAACAAGATCAGCCTCGGATGGCCTTCTCTCTGTCCCATCAGCCAGGACAGCTAGACTGGTGGGGATGAGGGAGAGGGCCTTCTCTGTGGTGGCCCCCACTCTGTGGAACTCCCTCCCTAGGGAACTCCGTCATGCCCCCTCTTTAATGAGCTTCCGTCGTGCATTAAAAACGTGGTTGTTCAGGCAGGCATTTGGGGTGGGTTAGGGTATTTAAAAAAAAAAAATTATGGTAAAATTTTATTGTTTTAAATTGTTTTATGGTGGGTTGTACATCGCCCAGAGTGGCTGGGTGACCAGTCAGATGGGCGATTAATAAATTAAATAAATAAATAAATAAATAAATAAAATCTCTTGGCCTTTCTAAGGGATTTCTTTGCTGTGTGTGTTTTTGAGCATATAAGAAAAAGAGAGCGGCATCATATATTTCGGTTAGGCAACTGGCAGCCTGGGGGTGTAATTTGGCCCCCAGGGCTTCTTGTTTGGCTCCGGCATAGACTTCTGCCCAAGGGTCTCCTATTTTTTATGCTTTTTTAGCTGCTTTCCCCAAAGCCATGTGGTTCCCCCTGCAGCCCGCACCCCCCATAACAGAGTCTTGGTCAGAGATCTCCCCTTATAGATCTTATGGCACAAACCTATGAATGTTTAGACAGAAAGAAGCCCTACAGCTCCCAGCACTCCCCAGCCAGCCATGGATTTAGACTTTTTTTCCCTGTCTAAACATGGACAGGATTGCACCCTTCATTACTGACTTAGTTACCAACAAATGCAAATGGCAATTAGCAGCTCAGGTACGGATAAAAAGAACACTTCCAACCCCCCTGTTCTTAAACACTGCAAAGAACAGGGAATTCTAGGAGGCATACATGGTTGCCCCACCCCATCCTCTTTTACCTCACAACAAACCTGGGAGATAGGTTTTGCTGACAGGCAGCAACTGGACCAAGATAACTTGGCTGAGCACTGGCCTTTCAATTCAATCTGCACTAAGTATTCTAGAATAAGTATTTCTACGTTGCTATACTCACAAGAAATAACAGTGGTAATTCTCACTTTCTCCAGAGGCATCTATTGAAAGGATGAGAAATTAATTCACCATTTTAGCACTCTTCTGATGCTTCCAGAGATGGAAGTTCCTTTCAGGTGTTAGGTATCAGGTATGCTGGTTCAGCAGACCAGAGACCAGAACTGTGGCACAGATGCAAAAGACTATGGGCTCCTTCACACCGGGCTTTTATCCTGTGATTGAGATTGCTCTTTCACGGAAGTTTGCAGCCTCTTTACACGATGCAGTGATCATCCCAGGTTTCTCCTGCACTAAATGCCCTTTGTTCCATTTTTAAATAGATCTAGGGATGTCAGAGAATTCCGCCACAGATCTCGGTGAGGCTGAATGCCAGTGCATTCAGCCCCCCCGAAATCCGTGGCGGAACGAAGCCCCCCGCCCCCCCACGAAAGGCGCGTGAAGCGGAGCACTTACCTGCTGCCGTCCGCGCTGACTTGCGAATGACGGCGGCGTCTGCGGCCGCCATTCGCTTCCTCATTATAGCTGTGATAGGCTATGTAAATAATTACAGAGCCTATCACAGCTAACTCAGGGACGCCATTTGTGTCCCTGTGGAGGCCGTGATAGGCTACGTAAATATTTACGTAGCCTATCATGGCAAAACAAAAAAACAACAGTGGATGCAAATGGTGGCAGCTACGGTGGCCGCCATTTGCGTTCCCTTTTTTTTTGCCGTTTTAGCCTACGTAAATGTTTACGTAGGCTATTACGGCGCGGAAAAAAAAGGGAACACAGATGGTGGCCACCGTAGCCACCGCCATTTGCATCTGCTGTTTTGTTTTTCCGTGATAGGCTATGTAAATATTTATGTAGGCTATTATGGCAAAATACAGGGATGCAAATGGCGGGCTGCCCAGAGGCTGGATGTCTGGCTGCAGGCGGCCCCGGCCGGTGGCTCTGCGGAATCTCCGCGGAGCGGAGCCGGCTGGAGAGAATTTCGGGGCGAGGGATGGAGCGCCTCCCCCCCCCACCATGAATGTCACCCTTCGAAAAGGTAAGCGACTTTCATGCATCCCTAAATAGATCACAGATAATGAGCTATCAAGTTGCCCCATTGTGTTCTACTTCCGTTTCCTCTGTGAAAAGAGTTAAAGTGGCAAGAAGAGGAGCAAGATCAATGAAAGATAATGGAAGACTCAGCTACGGGGGAGAAGGAGGGGGAAAGGGGGGAAAAGGGAGTGCGTGTAAAGGGAGTCAGTTGTGATCCTGCATTTAAAATGGAAGCAGAAAACCCCATCTTAAATGCAGGATTTTAGGCTGGTGTAGAAGCCACGCGCGCGCGCACAGGTGTGCACACACATTTCCGATTTAGCGCATGACTGCTCAATCAGTATTCTAATATGTGGTCACAGCCCCAGGTATGACCTTACAGCATGGATAAAGGGTTAGTATCCAACCCACAACTGAGCGATCCTAAGCCTGGATTTGAAGGAAACAGGTGACAATGCTGTTGAGCATAGGGATGGGGGAGAATTTCTCCCCGAAACTTCGGGGGGCTGAGTGCGAACGTATTCAGCCCCCCGAAGTAGTTTCAGGGAGAAATTCTCTGCCCCCCCCTGCCCCCGCCCCCCCCCCCCCGGGATGGGACTTACCTTTCCCGAATGTCCCTCCCGGCGGCGGGTCCTGGCGGCGGTTCGGCAGGTCTTCGACAGGGGCAGAGGCGGCAGCCGGTCTTTTGACCGGCTGCCACCGCCGCCATTCCAATAAAAGTAAAAAAAAAACAAAAACGCCCCCGTGATAGGCTACGACACAATTAATGTAGCCTATCACGGCTAGATTTGCAAAGTCAGCCGTGATAGGCTACGTAGATCGTCACGTAGCCTATCACGGGTGACTTAAAAAAAAGAAAGTGTGTACGGCTAATGGCAGCCCCCATAGGAAGCGGCCATTCGCGTTCCTTATTTGGTCCCTGTAGTCTACGTAAAGATTTATGTAGACTACGGCGAAAATAAGGGCAACGCAAATAGCTTTCCCTTATTTTCGCCGTAGTCTACGTAAAGATTTACGTAGACTACAGCGACCAAATAAGGAACGCGAATGGTGGCTCCCTACGGAGGCCGCCATTTGCGTACGCGCTTTTTTTTTTTTTTTTAAGTCACCTGCTGACTTTGCAGATCTAGCTGTGATAGGCTACGTTAATCGTCACGTAGCCTATCACGGGGGCGTGTGTGTGGGTTTTTTTTAACTTTTTATTTCACGGCCGGGCGAGGCGAGGCGCCTCCTCCCCGGCCTGAATTTCGGCCGGGCGAGGCAGGAAGCCTCCCCCCCCGGCCTGAACTTCGGGGGGAGCAGCGAAGCGCCTCCCCCCCACCGCGAAGCAAGCTGCGAGACCAGGTAAGTGGCTTTCGTGCACCCCTAGTTGAGCATCCTTTAGGGATGGGAAAGGATGGAATATTATCTTGGGTACATTATCCCATACATCTTATGATTTATGATTTTTTAAGAAAGGGATCAGAGCTTGTTCACTCTTGCAGCACGAACAGGCTGCAGGTCACTGGTAGACATCATGCTTTGCATGTAAAAGGCCCCAAGTTCAACCCCTGGCATCTTCAGGTAGGGCTAGATCCCTGGCTGAAACCCTGGAGCTGCTGATCACCAACGGTCTGACTCAGTATAAGGCCACTTCCCATAACTCCTTGGAGGAAGATCAATGTCCCAACGGCATTGCGGATAAAGAAGTCCCATTTTCTCATCTCGTGTATGGATCTTCATGCGTGGATCCTACCAAGCAGCATCTGCTGTGCGCTGCAACCAGTTCCTCTTGGCCAATTTACTGTCCTCCACCAGCTTTCTCTGCCCCCCCCAACACAACAGCCCTGAACTTGTGTGTGTGTGTGTGTTGGGGGGGGGGGTGTTGTTGTTGTTTCACCAGACAGCAGTTCCACTCCCGGGCTCTGCTTCCCGCCAGGAAACCTGCCTTACACGGGGCGCACCCCTACCCAGTACGTGCCGGCTCCGAAACGAGCCCCATTGACTTCAATGGGTGTCGCTCCGGAGGCAACAGCGCCCGGGGATCGCAGCCTCCCCCGCGCGGCGAGACTGCAGCAGATCTCCGAGCCGCAGACTTCGCTTCGCCTCCTCCGTCCCGCCCGCCCGCCGCTCCAAGCATGCACACGACCATCTGGACGATGCCCCCTCCCTCCTTCGAGCCATTTCGGTCGCCCGCCTGCCCGAGGCTGGGCTGAGCCGCTGACCGGACCGATCCTTCGCCACACCGCAGATCCGCCCACCGGCACCGGCGCCCCCTCCCTCCCTCCGGACGGAGCGAGACACCAGGCAAGAAAAGGATACGCGACTGACTGGAGGCCGACGTCCCACCTCCGGTGCACTTAAGCCGGCTCCAGACGGGGTCCCGCCTGGCTGAGGGAGAGAGGCGGAGCGAGGCGGCGCACGCCCGGACGCATCAGGCCATCGCGCGGCCGGGATCAGCCTCGCCCCGTCCTCCCGGCCGCCGCCGAGGGAGCCCCGCGATCGCCCGGGGAGGGGGCGCGCGAGGACGCGCCGCGCCGCGCCGGGCAGGGAAGCCGCGAGGCGCGGCGGCGGCGGCGCCGCTGCTGCCGCGTCCGCGGGCGGCTGGCGGCGTCCCTCGCCGCGGCGCCATGAGCTGCTTGGCCGGCCGGCCTCCCGCGCTGCCCTCGCTCCAGGCCCTTTCTCCTCGCGGCCCGCTCGCCGTCGCCCCGGCCCCCGCCGCGCCCCGGCCCGGCCGGGTGGCGAGCGGGAGGGCGAGCCGCGCTCGGGGCAGGATCGCGACGGCCAGGCAGCCGGCCGCCTCCTGCCGGGGGCGGGGAGGCGGCGGCGGCGGCGGCGGCGCTGAAACGAAGCCGGCGGCGCGGCGCGGCGGGATTTGACCGGGGCGCGCTCCGGCCCACGAGGATGAGGCTTCCCGAGCCGCCCCTCCGCCGGGAAGACGCGGAGGCCGGGGAAGAGTTCCTCCCTCGCCCGGCAGAGCCGCGCCGCCCGCGGGAGCCCAGGCAAGACCTCCTCCTCGGGCCGGTCAGCCCCGCCGCGGTCTCGCCAGGTATCCGCTCTCCTCGCTCTTTGCCCGTCGGTCTGGCGCAGGGACGAGGCTCGACGGCGGCTTCGCCGCGCGGGCGCGCGCGTGGGTCGCGGGTGAGAGCGCGCGTGAAATCGGGGGCGCCGCGCTGGGTGTCGTCGCTGCTGCTTTCGCCCTGCGGGCGTTGCGAAGGGGGTCAGCCGGCAGCCCCCGGCGGGGACGGCTGCGCTTCCTTGTGCCACCGGGCGCTGCTCCTCTGGGCTCGTTTGTTCCTTTAGGCGCCTCTTTGGGCCTCCGTCCCCTCCCTCCTCCGCCGCAGAAAACGTTGCACGGATCGCCATCGGATTCCCCGCCTTTCCCGCCCGTACGCGCGCGCACTGCTTTCAAACGCGGTCTTCCCCTGCTTGCCCTTTAAATGCGGTTGAACATAAAAACAAGAAACAGCCGCGGTGCTTTTTAATTAGCAAGTAGACCCGCTATAATCCCTCAACGGGACAATAATAATAATAATAATAACAATGGCGCTGCTGCTTCCGATGGGAGTGATTTGAAGTGGGGGGGGGCACTTGGCTGGTCCTTTGTGGGGCTTCTTAATAGGAGTTGGGGCGAAGAGGCAAGGAAAGAGGGTGCCTGGGTGGTAGGTGTCTTTTTTTGGCCACCCCATCTGATTTCTTAACACATAGCAACGATCAACTCTTTAAATGTTTATACTGGAATCCCAGTCCGTTGAGTATGGGGGTGGGGGGAGGCAGTGACTGGGGAAGCATAATTCCTTCAAGGCAAAAGCTGAGTCTCCAAGGAATCCATGAGACAAGACAGCCGCTTGCCAGCCCCCCCCCCCCCTATAGTCAACCATAGGGGGAGATCGGAGAGCAGTCACCCAAAGCCACATCAAATGTGGGAACATGACTCTTTTGACAACTCCTCTCCCTGCCCTAAGCGAAGTCCATTTACAAGAGAATACCAATTCTCTTACAGGAGAATACAAAGTCCATTTAAAAGAATACAAATCTGAAATCTTCCTTTAGAACTTACTGATTTCTGCAAGGGGGGGGGAGTTCTGGCTGTTCGGGGGTAGGGGGGATAGGTACTTTGAAAGCTACGGGATGGACCAAATAAACCTCCCACTAGATTCAAAGAACTCAAGCTATAATTCCTGGCTCCATGGAAAAACTGTCTGAGCACCCCTTGCATTTCATCTACTAGTCTGGGAGGTTGTTGCATTAGAAAATATTTTCTGTACTCTGGAGTAATCATGTTTTCTTTCTGCCTTCCCCGTGGGTTTCATTTGTTTAACCCCTTGCCTCCTTGCTTTCTACACACACACACACACACACACACACAGAGAGAGAGAGAGAGAGAGAAAGAGAGATTAATTCATTTACCTTTTCGGGCCGCCTTCCTTAATTGTCCTCTTCCTGGATCCAGGGAGAAAATTGGGCATAGATTTTTTCTTCTCTTGCACCCGGCAGCATGTCAAGGCCAGTACAGTGGGGAGAGAAGGGAAATACAATAGGAGAAAAGGAGGGGGGGGCAGGTATGATTAGGAGAGGGCAGCAGTAGTGCAGGGGTTAAATCCTCTCCCTCGTCTTTTCCTCTCCATAGAAAGGAACAAAAAAGATGCAAAATGCTCCCTTGTCACCCAAGTGGCTCCTTTAAAAAAAGGCTGGAAAGAAACAGGAGCCTGTTGGATCTTTTCAGCTGCGGGGGGGGGGGGAGCAGTGGAAAGAGAAGTGGGGGGAGGATTGGAAAGGGTGAGGAAGAGAAAGAAGGTCTTAGCCAAGTTTCCCCAAGCTGCCCTTTTATTTTTCCTCTTCTGGGACAGGTTTAGGTATGATGGAGAACTGCAGGCAGTTGCTGGAGAGATCTAACTAAACATAGCACTTATTGGAAGCAGGCAAGGCAAGGCAAGTTCCTGGCTATATGGAGGGGGCGGGTATCCTCTCCCCTTAATGGCTGCAGCTCTCAAGGATTTGCTGGAATTTGCAACACTTGGCGGCCCAGGGGACATTCCCTATCCCCCCCCCCTTGATAGATTTTTTTTTCAGGAGGAAGGAGGGAAGTGACTCCCCCTCGAATCCTGCCTGTTTTGGTCGCTCCTTCTTTCCCCATCATCACGGATTCCCTCACTCCTGCCCCCCCAATAACTCATCCTCCCCCTCCTTCTTACAAAAAGAGGGGGGCAAATCCCACACAGTTGGGGCTTCCCAGACGTGCCCCCCCCCCCGACCTGATGCCAAGCGCATCCTCCTACATTTTGTTCCCCTTTCTTAAAGCTCGGATTCATGACGTGGAAAAAGCCTGATCCAGAGGGCAACAACGCACGCAGCGGCACGCGCGCGCACGCACACACACACACACACACACACTCTTACACACACACACACTGAAAGAAGGAGTGAAAGGGAGAAGCCCGAGCCGAGTCTCCTGCCATAGACCTTCCCGTCCCTCCGCTTCCAAAGATGAGCTGGTGGTACCCAGAGAACGCAGCAGCAGCAGCAGCAGAACAACTAAGAGCCTGCAGCAGCCCCCTTCGCCTCCCTCCTCCATTGACTGTGCCAAGCAGCATCTCTGCATCCTAAAGAAGCTCATTGCATTCCTAGCACGTCTCATCTTTGCTTGCTCGCCCCCCCTTCCCTTTTGCCTCAGCCCTCAGCAGGAGTATAGAACCAGAACAGAGAGAAAGAGAGAAACCAGCAATCCTTTTTTTTTTTTTTAAAGCCCTTGAAATTCTATATGTATATGCTTTTTTTTTTTTTTCTTTTACCCAAGTGGGTTTGGCTATTTTCCTCTCTCTCCAAATGTGCTAAAATCTCTCCTTCAACCGGGTAAGTACAAGCTTTTTCTGGATCTCGATCTCTCTCTCTCCCCTCCCCCTTTTCTGCCTGGGTAGAACATCTTTTTTTGAACGGAGAAAAGAAAAGAATGTAAGTAGCTAATATATATTTCAAACAGCCATACAAAGAACAGAAAGAAAATGTTGAAATGAGACTCTTTTCTTCTCCCTTTTTCTCATTTGAATTGTATCTGGTATTTTTCCTTCCACCGGGCTCCCTGATTTCCTTCATTTGCAAATTGATCCCTTGCTTTCATTTCTTAATTTTATACGCTACCCCCTCCCCCCAGCACTCTATTTCTTTTCCCAAATATGCTCTTTTCCATTAAGGGTTCTTCTTTTTTTCCTAATGGGGAGGGAGGAATTCCCTTTCCCTGTGTGGAGGGGAGTGCAAGATAATCCATGTCTGTAAAGCTCCTTAGCTATGAAGGGGGCAGAACGAAATACCAGGACTCTGGCAAAACCATTTGAATGGGCAGCAGCAAGTAGGGCTGCAAAGCCACCCTTGTCAGGATGCATAGCCTTTAACAGTGATTTATTCTTCTGTGTTGGAATGATCTGGGGAAAGGAGTCAAGGAGAGACCCCCTCCCCATAGCAGGAGCTGTGTAGGTCATAGGGCTCCAGTAACCTGCTCTAAGTGGATTCTTTTGTGAGCTTTTATTGTGAAGCAAGGGTTATTTTGCCTGTAAAGGTATTTTTCTCTCACTTTGAGTCTTTCTCCCATCGTTCTTTATCCTGCTGTATTACCACCCCTCACCCCCGGATAGTCCTACAGGCACTAGACATCCTCTTTCAAAGCCCCTCCACCCCCCACCCACCCACCCCCCACCCACCCCCCACCCACCCCCCAACACATGCTCCCTGTCAGCCTTTTCAGTCCTTAGCCTTCAACTGTCACTTCCCCCCTAGATCTACGGGTGGCATAGGCATGTGCTTCCCAAAGATTAATCATCTCTAAATGCTTTAATCAGCTGAAATGACTAATATGGAGTGTGCATTTATCTGATACTATACCAGTTGCGTTAATCCATTTTGTGTGCTTGGAAGGGAAAGAGGCTTGTTCTTTTTCCCCCGTTGTTTTTGAGATGAGTGTTGCTACTAAGCATGTACAGTGATAAAAATCCTAGTTGCAAACATTTCTATAGGGATCAGGGGCATCGGAAACTTGGCTGTCCCCGTTTCCTAAAATAATGGCTATCATCCTGTTAGGCAAATGGAATATTTCCTTGTTGGAACCAAATAACTTCAAAATTAAGTGTATGTGTGTTTATGACGATATTGTCTAGAGATTTAATGTGTGTATCTGTAGCAGATAAAAATCTCTCTCTTCTAATTGATGCAGGTGTAGAGTTAAGACTGCGATGATATACCATATGCTCCTTGAGCACTGGTTGTCCCTGTACTGAAATATGTTTCTGTACATTTCACAGCATAGGCCCTATATGTTTGTTTGCTCTTTTGCATTATGGTGTCATTTACTAAACAGCCAAGAAGAAGAAGAAGGGGACGAGGTAGTGAAGAGAAGAAGGCCGCTGCATGATTAAATGTTTCAGTAGCACTTAAGTGAAAACCCAGGGAAGGTTCTGCACAGCAGTGTTAGAGTTTGCTTTTTGAATGAACTTCCATGCTACCTACCAACAACACCCTTGTCAGACAGTAGTTATGTATTTCTTAAAATATAAAAAAGCAGCCTGATGAAATGCAGATCCACTGTAATCCATTTGTGTTTCTAATTTCTGTTTGCAGTTTTGTAATCCATCACAACCATGAAGTCTCCAACGGCAGATCCGCCCCGTAAAAGAAGGATGCTGTGGATTATTCTTCTAAGCACAATTGCCGTAGCATGGACTACCCCCATTCCCCTGATAGAGGACTCGGAGGAAATAGAAGAACCTTGCTTTGATCCTTGTTACTGTGAAGTCAAAGAGAGCCTTTTTCATATACACTGCGACAACAAGGGATTTATAAATATTAGTCAGATAACGGAGTCATGGTCGAGACCTTTCAAACTTTACCTGCAGAGAAACTCCATGAGGAGATTATACACCAACAGTTTTCTCCACTTGAACAATGCTGTTTCTATTAACCTTGGGAACAACGCACTACAAGACATTCAGACGGGAGCCTTTAACGGGCTTAAAATTTTGAAGAGGTTGTACCTGCATGAGAATAAATTAGACATTTTCCGAAACGATACTTTCCTGGGCTTGGAGAGTCTGGAATATCTGCAGGCAGATTACAATGTCATTAAGCGGATTGAAAGTGGGGCATTCCGCAATCTGAGCAAGCTGCGAGTTCTGATCCTGAACGACAACCTTATTCCCATGCTTCCCACCAATTTATTTAAATCTGTGTCCTTAACTCACTTGGACTTGCGTGGAAACAGGTTGAAAGTGCTCTCCTACCGAGGCATGCTGGACCATATTAGCAGGAGCTTGATGGAAATCCAGTTGGAAGAGAACCCTTGGAACTGTACTTGTGAGATTGTTCAGCTCAAGAGCTGGCTGGAGCGCATCCCTTACACTGCCCTTGTGGGAGACATCACGTGTGAGACCCCTTTCCACTTCCACGGTAAGGACCTAAGGGAAATTAAAAGAAACAAACTCTGCCCGATGCTGTCTGACTCAGAGCTGGTCAGCATTGGTGTCCCCCAGTTGCCCTCAAGCAAGGAGAACACGTGGCCTACTAAACCTTCTTCCATGTTGTCCTCCTTCCATTTCACGGCTTCCTCTGTCGAATACAAAACCTCCGTTAAGCAGCCCAAACCTACCAAACAGCCCAGGGCACATAAACCACCCCCAACACCTCGAGGCTTATACCCTGCACCCAACCAGCCTCCAATCGCTGGGTATCAGACGAGGCCTCCCATCCCCATTATATGTCCCACCGGCTGCTCTTGCAGTTTGCACATCAATGATTTGGGCCTGACAGTCAACTGCAAGGAAAGAGGGTTCCACAATATTTCTGAGCTGCTTCCCAGGCCTGTCAATGCCAAGAAACTCTACCTGAGTGGAAATTTGATACAGAGAATTTACCGTTCCGATTTCTGGAATTTTTCCTCCTTGGATCTCCTGCATCTTGGGAATAATCGGATCTCCTATGTGCAGGATGGGGCCTTTATTAATCTGCCCAACCTGAAGAGCCTGTACCTGAATGGCAATGACATCGAGAGGCTGACCCCAGGCATGTTTCGGGGCCTGCAGAGCTTGCATTACCTGTACTTTGAGTACAACCAGATCAGAGAGATCCAGCCTGCTGCCTTCAGTCTCATGCCCAACCTGAAGTTGCTCTTCCTCAATGACAATCTACTGAGGACCCTGCCTACCGATGCCTTCGCCGGTACCTCCCTGGCCAGGCTCAACTTGAGGAACAACAAATTCCTATACTTGCCAGTGGCTGGTGTGCTGGAACACCTCAACGCCATTGTACAGATTGACCTGAAGCTCAACCCTTGGGATTGCACGTGTGATCTGGTGCCTCTCAAGCAGTGGATTGAGACCATCAGCTCAGTCATCGTGGTGGGGGACGTGCTTTGTGCCAGCCCGGAGAACCTCACCAACAGAGAGATCCGCTCTGTGGAGCTGGAGGTGTTGTGCCCTGAAATGTTGCATGCTGCCACTGCCTCACCAGCCCCACCAGCGTGGGGCCATGGCCACCCTAGCCCCACCAGTCCCTCACCCTATGAACTCGCCCCGGCTGGAGGAGGCCCCGTGCCACTGTCCGTGCTCATCCTCAGTCTCCTTGTATTGTTCTTCTCTGCGGTCTTCATTGCTGCAGGCCTTTTTGCCTTTGTCCTCCGCCGGCGGCGCAAGAAGCTACCCTTCCGGAACAAGCAACGGCAGGAGGCCCTCGACTTGACAGGCATCCAGATGCAATGCCACCATCTCTTCGAGGAGGGTGGAGGTGGAGGAAGTGGGGGAATCAGTGCCTCCCCAGAGAAGGCCCCCCCAGTGGGCCACGTATACGACTACATCCCACACCCAGTGACCCAGATGTGCAACAACCCCATCTACAAGCCACGTGAGGAGGACGAAGTGGTAGCAGGGGAGCCTGGGCAACCGGGGGACATCCTTCTGGGAGGTGGAGGTGGTGGCTGTGCAGGGGAACAGTTTGCCGATCCCGCTAAGGACAGCGGGAGCGGGAGCTGCTACAGGACCTTGTTGGAGAAGGAGAAGGAGTGGAGCCTGGCTGTGTCCAGCTCACAGCTCAACACCATAGTGACCACCAACCATCACCCCCACCCACCTGGAGGGGGGATTGGTGGGGGGCTGCCTCTCATGGGGGAGCTAACACTGGTGCCACCGGTCTTCCATCATGAGAAGAATGGTGGGGTGGTGCTTTTCCCCCCTAGTGGTGCCGTTCTAGACAGCAGGGAGAGGCCCCCCTTAGCCCCTCCGTGTACAGTGGGCTTTGTGGACTGCCTCTACGGCACAGTGCCCAAATTAAAGGAACTGCATGTGCACCCCCCTGGCATGCAATACCCAGACCTGCAGCAGGACGCCAGGCTGAAAGAAACCCTTCTCTTCTCGGCCGGTAAGGGCTTCCCAGACCACCACCAAACCCCCCAAAGTGAATACCTCGAGTTAAGGGCCAAACTCCAAACCAAGCCGGATTACCTCGAAGTCCTGGAGAAGACCACTTACAGGTTTTGAAAATGTCCAGCTTTTACAGCCAAATCCCAGGCCACCCCACCCTGCCCCACCACACCACCCTGCCCCCTTCCTCTCCTCTCTCCTTCCTCCCCCAAACCACCGCATGCTGATACTAGAGGATACAGCTCTGTGCTTTCCCCGTGCCAGACGTTGGTTTGGAGGAAAGGCCCAACTCAGATGATCATTTATCGATAAAGTGCCTTTGCAGACTTTTGCCAGCAGATGTTAATCAATCATTATTTTTTTATACCGAACAAACTGAGACTTTGACTGTGCCATGTTGTCTAAGGTATAAGAATATTATTATAATTAGTACCGGGGGGGGGGGGGGATATGTGTATTGCGCTATTTCTCTCTCTTGCGCGTGCGCTTTTTTTCTTTTCCGTTGTAGGTTTTTTTAAAAACAAAACAAAAACAAAAAAACCCTTCTGTTCTATCTTTTTATGTTGAGGGGAGAGAGACAGACTTAAAGGCAACATCTTTTGTGGCTTTCTTTCTTCTTTCCCTCATCATGGCACAGATTCTGTACATTAATTTAAAGCAGAACAAAGTGTGTGTGTGTTCTGGGGAAATAACAACAAAAATGCAGTTTGCTGCATGTCTGGAAACTGCAGGAGGGGGGAGGGTCTTTTTTTTTTAATGTTCTCATGTTCTTGTCTTTCTCTCTCTCTTTCTCTCACTTCCATGCGCAAAGATGCAAACATACCCAGCTCTATGCCCTTCCCACTCAGCTTCCTTGCTCCTCCAGTTTTCCTACATGCCTCCCCTTTGCCTCTGTCTGACCTCTTCCCTGTAAAGGGGGTGCCACAGTAAATTCCCCTTTTGTTTGCAGAAGGGAGTCTTCTGCAAAGGCTAAAATGATCCTTTTAAGTAGAGATGTCCTTCATTTGTTCCCATGTATGGCCCTCCAACACAAAAGGAAAGGTCATTACCATTTTATTATTATAATTATTAATTATTATTATTTTGGGAGGACAGCCACACTTCTAATTAAAGAGAGCCCAACATAATAAATATACAGCTGGGAAAGCAGAGAGGAAAAAAACCTTACTGGGGACCTGTCACAGACATCTCTTTAGAAGAAGCACTTTTAATGTTCTCTCTTTCTTCCTTACGCGCTCTCTCTCTCTCTCTCTCTCTCTCTCTCTCAAACACACACACACACACACACACACAAATGAATACAAATGTGCATATATTTATTCTGTACTTCCAAGTGAATATAAATTGTAAAGGTAATGTTTAATCATTGTACAGTGATGCGTCTGGTATAGCTTTCCTAATAAAAGGTTTTGGAAAAAAATAGATATATATTAGCAGATAAAAAGCTTGAATCTTAAAACTTTAGCTATACCCTTTTCATACCAATGTTTCTTTTCCTCCCGTTAAGCCCAAATGTTATTTTATTAATAACAGTACAATCCACTGTGATGTTAACAGACTATATAACAAAAATAACAATATGTGCAATTTTTTTCTATCAGTACTATTCTGGACTTTTGAAATCTGATTTCCAATCTCTCTTTATTTCTCTCTTTCTCTCTTCTTCCATTTCAATTTGTTATGCTTTTATCTTAGTAAGTTTTTTTCGTCCTAGATGAAAATATGCAATCAGATTATTTAAATAGTTTTTTATTGCTAGGATTATTTATGTTCCACTATAAGGATGTGAGAAAAAATAACGTGAGACTTTTTTTTCCAGTTTAGATCAGATAAAATATTTTAAAAGTGCACAGAAGGAAATGTGTTTCTAAATGGAGGAGTGTAGAATGGCAGGCATAAAGTGCTGCGTTTTTGGAATAGCAG
The DNA here is from genome assembly GCF_057233095.1 of Heloderma suspectum. Taxonomy (NCBI): domain Eukaryota; kingdom Metazoa; phylum Chordata; class Lepidosauria; order Squamata; family Helodermatidae; genus Heloderma; species Heloderma suspectum. Next base: position 303,111,239 of record NC_139460.1, on the reverse strand, counting down.
TTGTTTGGCAGGTTTTACCCTTTCCCTCTCTTGGATAACAGCTAAAACAAGTGAGAAAATTAGGTGTAATCGCATTAATTTAACCCTTGCCTCTCTTATCTCCCACCTGTTTTGCTGAAATCATTGCTGGGGATGAGTTGCTGAAGTGGTTTTCTTGTGCGTGGTGTGGATTTTTAATTTCTTCTCTTTTACTTTGCAATTGATACGATGTTGTCAAATTGACTTTGTTAGCACATATTATTCTTAAAGCCCTTTTGGTTAGAGTGGGAGAAAAAAAAAACACCAAAGAACATGGGAGGGTTGTTTGTTTATTTCATTTCTTTCCAAGGTATCTAGCTGGTATCTTGTTTCTTGTAGAACTGGGTTGACACATGAATAAAGCCGAAGGAAAAGCTTGGTTTGGTGGAGGAAAAAAAACCCATCCAGTATGGCCAGTAGATGGCGTCCGAGCTCCAGCAATTGCCGCACAGGGACCAGAGGTTACTTTTGAATTGTGCACAGCCCATCGGGTGCTTTCCGCTTGGACTCCTGAATCTGCCCTTAATAGAAAATCATCACTTTGAATGTAATTCACCAGACGTCACTAATGCCTTACATCGAGATAGAGATCAAATTAAAGGAGAAATGTGGATATTAACTCCTTCGGTGTGTACAGATATGAAGGGGGAGGGGGGAATTCCCTATTCTGAAGATTTCAAGCAATGATTTTATATTTATATATAAATATATATATATATATATATATATACACACACATATATACACACATAAAGAAAGAGAGGGAAATGTATTTAAAAAATAAAATAAATCACAAAATCTATTTATTTGTCTTACTAAAAGAAAATGACAAAGTGTTATCCGGGGAAATGAAATGTTTCTGCTGCAAAGGGGCGGAGGGGAGGAACCCTTCTAGCTGACTCCAATGCTCTTGTATCACATTGTGCTTGTGACAGTTTTGTTAAGGAATAACACTGCATAACCTGCAACTTTGAGGGGTGGGGGCCGGGAAAAGTCAGACTTTTATCTATGCCCAAAAGTCATGTTAATGCAATTCTGTTCTCTCTCTCTTTTTTAAAATGGTTTTTAATGGTATATATTATATTACATACACACAGGCAGCCCAACTCAAGATGATCTACAATCCAGTAAAAATGAAAGCTTTGGAATTTAAGCCAGTTTAGGCCCATTGCAGGTACTGGCCTGAAGTTTGGTCTGTGTTCATATACAATCCTGCTCTTATGTGGGGAAGACTCAGGATAAGCTTGGATGCAAGGCTCAAATTCGCCACACTAAAAAATGTGTTTAGTAAATGGTGGTGATCAATCAAGGCTGGATTAACCATTTTGCCAAGTGTGCTATAGCATAGGCATCCAGCCTCATGGGACGCCTTGCATCTGAGAACCCAGGGTGGTGAATGGGCCTACATTTGAATACTGACTCACTCAGGCCATTGGTCCACCGAGCCTAGTATTGCCTACTCTTGATTTGCAGCAGCTATCCAGGTTTTTCCCCAGCCCTGCTACCTGAGATCCTTGAACTGGAGATGTGAGAGGTTAGGGGCCTTCTGTATGCAAAGCTTGTGCTCTATTGATGGCCTATGCAGTGCCAGCCCCATAGGTCCCTTCCCTCAGTGAGTCTACCTTCTTACCACCATTGTTACTAGCTGCCAGTAAGAGTGAGCCAGGAGGCAATGGCATCTACTGCTCCTGCTCACTGGGCCAGAGCAAGAGGCAGGTGAATAAGCAGGCTGTAATGGTGAAGAAGAGGGACAACTCCAGGGGGCTTTTGTCATGGGACTGCTGGGATGTGGGCCCTCAATGGGTGGCCAACCCTTGACACCAGTCCTGGACCCATGACCCCTCACAGGAAGGCTTTTTGCCTGGTTTTGACCTTTTCACATGTATGGTGAATCTGATAAGCACTGCAGAAATGATACCTATTCTGTCCCCCAGTTGGATTGCATTAAAATTCTCTGTAGTTCAACATTATAGCAGCTGTTCCTTTATCCAAGAGCAGAGCACACCAGGTGGGTTCCCACATGTAGGAAGGGAGTTAGATTATAAGGAGCTTTGCTATGCATATCACTTTAGGGATGCTGTAGGAAAGGAAAAATGGACAGTAGAAGTAGGTCAGAGTGGTTGAAGTTGTGTAGGGCTGACTCTATGTGTGCCTATTTTTCACGGGTTGAAGATACAGAAAGAGTTCTCACCTTAAGCTGCTTGGCTGTGACCCCTGTACACCAGAGTGCCCCGAGCATCCTGTAAATTATTACTGACTCTGAATTTCTGATCTAGGAAACTCTTCAAATCGTCTCTACAATCTTTCAGTCATTTCCATCTTCGTGGCCTGATTCACACATAACCCTGAGCCATGGTGTGGTTTGTTGAAATCTGGCTTGTCATTGTGTCCAAACCTATCCCCACAAACAAACCATGGTTTGTTAGCCAGCTACAAGCCACAAATAAAATCCATGGTGGTTTGTTGGCTTACGAAGTCAGGCTTTTTTTAAAAATATGGCTTGTTGTGAGGCCTGAACCCAGAACTGTAACTTATCCCTGGCTTGTTTGTGCTGTTGTCTGCCTTGAGATAGTGGCACCCACCCAACAAGAGCAGCCTGAAAACAAAACTACCCTGAAGGCTGGTAAAATGGGAGGGAGGTAAACAAATCACAAATACGGAAAACAAACTGTTTGCTCATCTGCGAGACAATTCATGACTAAAGCAACAAACGGGTAATATAAACAATGGCTTAGTATTACATGGGAACACAGTCATTAAATTATAACATAGGATATCAATTGACTTTGGATTCATAGTGTTTTCTTATTATTCCATTAAACACTTTGGTTGCGTTTTTTGTAATGGCTGATGGATAAGCATGCATGCATTAAATACATTATAAATCAGAGAGTGCAAAGCCAGATACTTTGAAAGGCAGTCATTATGCATTTATTAATAACTTTGTCTGCATGCATAAACATTCACTAATGTACAGAACAGGTTAAACTCCAGATGTTACCAGGGTGCTGAACACATTTGCAAAATAGTATTGCACACATCAAAAGATAGTGAGAATAAATGGTTATAAATAATATTTATATTTTATATATACCATCAATGGCAAAAGCATCACAACTTAAATATAGGAAGCAATTTTCACCTGAAAATGGTGACGCAATCTTATTTATTCAGTGGAAATAAGTTTATGAGACTGGAATTTTGTATTAAAAGCGATACTTTTTTGGCTAAAATTGAGTTATATTTTTTATTCCCTTGTGTAGGCAGTTTCTTGTGTGTTAAAAATCCACTGAAATTTGCCATGTGTGAGGGGTCTGAATATATAGCTATAATGTTTCTCCATATAGTATGATTTTATTAGCTGATGATACTATTGGGATAGAGTTGCTGATGGACAGAACTGTTCTTGCTCATTTCTCTAAAGTGGGTCATCACATCAGTGGCTTTTTTCATTCATTAATTTTGAGCAATGCGTAATTAGCAGAGATGATTTATCACTATTAACAGTATTGTTAGAAGGAGTAATAATAGTGGAAGGAAGGAATGGGGGTAAATGAGATTATCTACATCCATAGGAGAGATGTTCTGTGAGAAAATGCTTTGAATGAAGGAAACCCATCCTTTTCATACAATATTTTTAGCGTGCCTGTTAAGCAAACAGTTGCAATTGCTAGTCATTGCTTCTGCTAAATATCAGAGTGTAGACCTTGGTTACCTAAAGCGATGCATTGCATTCTGATCCCTCTGGGATATGTGATGATCTTAACTGGGGGAGGAGGAGGAGGAGGTGTAGTCTGGTGAACAGATGGGGGCGGTGGAGAAATGTCAGCTGCCTAGCAACCCTGGTATTCTGCATCCTCTTCAACATAGCTATAGAAGAGACATCATAGAGCTTAAAGGCAGGGAACCTAAGGAGATCCCATCTTGCTTAGGAAGGGTGGTGGGAAAATTTAATTTCATAGAAGTTTGAAAAAAATAACGTAACCATGGGGGTGGTACATGCAAGAATACGGTCAGCTCTCTGATGCATGTGAACATTCTTCTATGTTTTTGATCCATAAAGTATGGATAGGAATCCAAATGTGTAATCTTGCCTTCCATCTGCATATCTTTGCATGAGATTATCTTGGTGGACGTCAATCCCTCTAGATGGAAGGGAGGATCACAGGCAACTTGAAAATAAGAATGTAAGAGAATGAACATGCTTGTTGTGAATATATGTGTACAATAAAATTCTTTTCACAGGTGTAAAATGAAAAAAATGCTGGTTAAGTCCTGAGTTTTTAAAATGACTGCATAGCAGAAGGGGATGGCACAGATTGGAAAGTCTCTCCCTCCCTCCCTCCCCCCCTCCCTCCCTCCCCCCCCATATTTGGAGAAGCTTACATTGACAACCAACTTACTTTTGAAATGCCAGAGCAGGTGGTTTAATAATTAAGCTTCCTCTAAACGAATGGAACAAAAGGTTGATAGTTTCAGTGGCGTGTGAATTTTAGTTCAGTGTGTGAAAGAGATCAGAGCTGAGCAGAATATTTCTTTTTCTCTCTTTTTTAAAGATGTGATATGGCTGTATATTATAAAGGTATTATTAATGAAGATTGCAAGTGTTTGCAGGACATACAAGTGATGGAATATGTTTTGTGGGGCACAGAGTGCTGTGGATTTAATGTGGAATTAGAAGCTCTGAATTATAACCTTCTGACTGTTGATTGTAGTGTATTTTTAAACCATGCCAAACATTAGGAGCCAACTTTTTGAGTTGTTTGAGGAAAGATAACCTTTCTGTATGTGAGGCAGTTTACGGTTTTAAATAATGTTTTACAGTGTAATATATGCAATACAAAAGAGCCAGTGAGGAATGAGCAAAATAAGCAAATTCAGGTGCCAGGACAATTGCATGAGAGAATGAGCTGACAGAGGGGGCCTTGCCGTCTCTCCTCTCCCTCAAGTTGCTTGCATGGTGTTCATAGAAATAGCCAGAAAATGGGACTTTCTGAAACTCTGGTTGACCTTCGCAGCATTAGTCACTTAAAATAATTCTAGATGGGCCACCTCTTTTTTCCAGACTCTTTTTAAACATTCTGAAGCTCTACATGAATGCTAAAAATGATCAGTGTAAAAAAATAAAATAAAAAATGATGGTGTTGAAAGTGAGATCAGAAAGCTGGGTAGATATTATTATGAGTCCCATGAAGATCAGCATATATAAGAGGATTGATATCCATTCCCGCACCAAAAGGAAAATGTCTTGACACAACTGTTTGGGGGGTGGGGTGGGATCAGGCTACACAATTCCTACAGTTATGAGACTTCCCCAAGATACTGATTCTTAATATCTTAATATGTAACTCAGGGATTTTATAAATAGGATTAATAGGAAGAGATCTAGTCACCATAATAAGGTTACTAGCAAAAAATAATAATAATAATAAAAAAAACCCTTTCAGTGTACAAAAGATATAAGAAACCTGAAGTTGTTATTGTGAGAAGTTCCAAGGTCGAGGTTCAACCACTTGACAAGTGTGTGTGACCATGGTTGCCCTTAATTAGTGTTTGCACAACCAGAGCTCTGTTAATTGTCAACTTCATGTGTGTGCATGATTTTGATTTGGGGTGATTCGTGCCAAAATTTTATTTTGGCAGTTTTGCTTATCTTCACATTAATATATTTTGTAGAGGAAAATTACATTTTTCATTCCTATAAATATGGGACATACATCATTTCCCCCCGACTTTACCTACTTTTAATTCTTTTCTTTTCCCCCCCACAGTTTCTTATGTTAAAATAACAGTAGATTAACCAGCTTTTTTCCAGAAAATCTGATGCAGAAAGGAAAATATTTCAATTTTGAAAAACCCCTTTCAGTACAAGCCTATACATTTCTACTCAGAGGTAAGTCCCACTATGCTCAGTGGGACTTGCACCCAGGTAAATGCATGTAGGATTGCAGCTTTCCGAGGAAACATGCATAGCATTGCACCATTAATCTTTCAAAAGCCGATTCCTCTGTTTGCCCTGGCTCACAGCTAAATTCATAACCACAAATAACCACAGGTCAGCTGCTGTAAATCGGGGCAAAGAACTACAGGTAAACACAAATCTCACTATCAAAATTTTTGAGTTGGCCCTGGAAGATTACTTTTCAACAGGCTACTGCAATGGATACCCACAATAAATGTTCAGCTGAATCAAATGGCTAACGATTCAGCGCTAACGATGGTAGAGCACATGTTTTGGGGAGGGCAACTTGTGGTCCCCCAGATGTTTTGGCCTGCAACTGTCATCATCCCTCTCCATTGGCTATGTTGCCTAGGGCTGATGGGAGTTGTAGGCCAAAACATGTAGAGGGCTGTAAGTTGCCCACTCTTGCTTTACTTTCACAATGATCAGGATTCAAATCGTAGCATTTCCAGTCAAAAGATTCTCTGGTTGGGAAAGGGAACTGTTTGAGAACTTGGTCAATGGCAGTTAAAATAGGCAAGACGGAGCCAGACGGACTAATGGTTGGACAAGCAGCTTAATATGATTATATTAACAAAAGTTGGGAGGTACAGCCCTTCACAGACTGTACCACTTTTGAATACCGGCATTAATTTCTCCTATTTCAAAGCTCCCTGATAAAGAAATGAGTGCTGTGCCAAATTCTGCTCCCTACTTTGGGGAAATTTTTCCTTCCCCGCAAAAGAGGCTTTTTTCTTCTGCCTCTTCCACAGGGAGAGGGAGAATTTTGAAGGAATTTCTAATGGGGAGTGGGGAAGCACCTTGTAAGTGTAGGAGAGGGCCAAGGAGTCTTTTTTTCTGTGTTATTTTACTAGCACTGTGCTAATTTTTTCCATTTATTTTAATGGGGGGGAGGGGCGAAAAGAAATGGCAGCCAAAAATTGTGGGAAACATTGAGAATTTTGGAAAAATTTCTCAGGGTGCAGCTGTAGGGGTGCACGAAGGCCACTTACCTGGTCTCGCAGCTTGCTTTGCGGTGGGGGGGAGGTGCTTCGCTGCTCCCCCCGAAGTTCATGCCGGGGGGGAGGCTTCCCGCCTCGCCCGGCCGAAATTCAGGCCAGGGAGGAGGCACCTCGCCTCGCCCGGCCGCGAAATAAAAAGTTAAAAAAAAAACGCCCCCGTGATAGGCTACGTGACGATTAACGTAGCCTATCACAGCTAGATCTGCAAAGCCAGCCATGGTAGGCTGCGTCAATCGTCATGTAGCCTATCACGGGTGACTTAAAAAAAAAAAAACGCGTACGCAAATGGCGGCCCCCATAGGGAGCTGCCATTCGCGTTCCTTATTTGGTCGCTGTAGTCTACGTAAATCTTTACGTAGACTACGGCGAAAATAAGGGCAACGCAAATAGCCCATAGGGAGCCGCCATTAGCCGTATGCGCTTTTTTTTTTTTTTTTAAGTCACCTGTGATAGGCTACGTGACGATTTACATAGCCTATCACGGCTGACTTTGCAAATCTAGCCGTGATAGGCTACGTTAATCGTCACGTAACCTATCACGGGGGCGTTTTGTTTTTTTTTTACTTTTATTGGAATGGCAGCGGCGGCAGCCGGTCAAAAGACCGGCTGCCGCATCTGCCCCTGTCGAAGACCTGACGAACCGCCGCCGGGACCCGCCGCTGGGAGGGACATTCAGGAAAGGTAAGTCCCGTCCGGGGGGGGGGCGGGGGGTGCAGAGAATTTCTCCCTGAAACTACTTCGGGGGGCCGAACACGTTGGCACTCGGCCCCCCGAAGTTTCGGGGAGAAATTCTCCCCCATCCCTAGGTGCAGGGCTTCAGTGCTTATCTTACAGGGAAGACCTCTTCCTTCCTCTGGATCCAACCCAGAGTAACTGAGGGCCAAGGCAATGGGCTCTCGCTGCACATCGGGCATCTCTACACCAGCCTAAAATCCTGCATTTAAAATGGGGCTTTCTGCTTCCATTTTAAATGCAGGATCACGACGACTCCCCTTTTCATGTGCTTCCTTTCCCCCGACCCCTTCCCCCCTCCTTCTCACCGTATCTGAATCTTCCATTATCTTTCATTGATCTCGCTCCTCTTCTTGCTGCTTTTACTGTTTTCATGGAGGAAACTGAAGAGGAACCCAATGGGGTAATTTGCTAGCTCATTATCTGTGATCTGTGATAAAAATGGAACATTTAGTGCAGGAGACGCCTTGGATGATCAGAGCGCCATGTAAAGAACCTGCAAATTTCCATGAAGGAGCCATCTCCATCACAGGGTAAAAGCTCTGTGTGAAGGAGCCCATTGTCTCTCTGTCTTGTCTCTCTTACAGATGAGGGTTCCTGGCATTTCATAGATTTGTTTCTTTTTAAATATCTAATTCTAGGATCTCCAACATGGTGCCCCTGAGCACCAATGTGCCTGCATACAACCACCGGGTTCCCTGTTGCTCCTGACTCCTGTCTTATTTCTTAAGATTTTTTGAAGAATTATTATTATTTAATTGTGAGGCCTGCATACTGCCAAATGAAATTCCACCCTCCATCACTGTTTTGGTTCAAATGACTGGTTTTGTGTTTTGGAGTTCAGACCCCACCTCTACCTTTATTAGGTTCTTGGGCAAGTTTCTTTTCTTTTGGTCTCACCACTTTGCCTTCTGGAAAATGAATGTATGTGACCAGCCATGCCCACTGTTGCTGCCTTTTTATGTATGGGCAGGCCACCCATGGCAACCATTTTGTGACAACGCCCATTTTGCGAGAGCACCCATGACACACTCTCAAAATTCCAAATGTACCCGCCAACCCAAAAAAGTTAGGGACCCTGGAACTACTTTCTGGACAGTTATAAAATACTAGTGTTATTGTATTTTCTGAAGCATGTATATTATTTTAAATAATTTGTGTTTTTAATTGCCTTTCTATTATATGTCCTTTATGACAAATTGACCTGGAATGTAATTTTTATGTTATCTATATGCTTCCTTAGATGAGTTTCAGTGAATATGTAACAGACACAGTATTTCCCAGTTTACTTTGTTATTTGTTAACAGTCTGTTGTGATAAGATCATTTATGAGATAAGTGGCCCTAGCAATTTTGTACATTTGGAGATACCCAAATGATCACAGTGGTTGCATGTATGGGAGGAAGGAGTAGAAAGGGGAGAAAAGGGGAGAAGGGTGTGTGTGTGTGTGCGCGCGCGCGCGTGTGAAGTTGCATGATCCAAGTCTGGGGCTGCATGCTGGAGACAACACAAACAGTATTTGGCAAGTGGCTAATAGCATCCAGTGTGTTGGGTGCTTCTGACTAGTGCTGTGCTGAAAATTTCTCCCACATTTTTTTCAACCATTCTCATTCAATTTGAGAGAAAATAAATTGCTTTCAAAACGAAATTCAAGGGAGAAGAAATTTTAGAGACATTCTCATAGGTTATGTTTGGGATTCTTGTGCTTACCTTACTAATGAGGTGGCTGAGGAGTGTGCCTGAGTGTCCTGTCTGTCATTGTACAGTCATTTCTGTGGCAGCCTGTAGCCTCCTTGGCTTCCCGCACTTCAGTTAAAGCCATCATAGGGAAGACATCAGAAGGCAATTCCCACGGGGCTTTTTCAGTTCAGGAACAGCTGAACAGCCCAGGTGGCCTGGGAGGCTGCTGAGCAATGGAAAGATGTGTAATAGAGAGAGAAAGCACACACGCCACTCTCAGCCACCTCGCAGCAATAGGTCAGCTCAAAAGTCCCACCAAAAGAAATTCAAAACTCTGCCTCAGGAAAGTGGAAGCCTCAACACAGTCGATGCTGTTGCCACTTGCAGGAGCAGTGCAATAAACCAAAAACCCTTAGGAAAAAAAGAATCTGTGTGACAGACAGCCCTGGCCAATAGTGAGCCTTCTCCGTGAGAAATGTTGGAGAATTTGTCCTCCCCCAGGAGAAATTCTGTGAAATTGCCCCCCTCCCCATTTCTCTGCCCACAAGTCTGGGGAATTGTGAGAGGCCATTTGTACACAGCTCTACTTCTGACTAGTGCCATGTTATTGCATCTGCACCATGTGACTCCAGCCTGTGCATTGCCTCTGTTCAGTAATGTTCTCCAGGAACTACACATCCCTCCCCACATCATCATGTATAGGCAATAGATGGACAGCACACTCCACCCTCCTCTCCTCTGCTACCATAATATAGTAAGAGTGGCTAGTAGTTACCACAGCAATTGCAGCTGCAATACATTTGGCAAAAAGGCATGGCCAAGTTCCAGGGTTTGGGGGGCGGGGGGTATATCGCCATCCCCAAACCTCACAGAGGGCTGCACCCCTATTCCCTGCCACTGCCCACCACCGAATATGCTGCTGCTGTGCCACTAATTTTGGCAGAGAGTGCTGGTGGTGCCATGGCAAATTCAGTGGCAGTGGAGAGTGGCGAGGGCCACAACCAAGGACCAGGGAGAGGGTCTTGTGGCCTGCAGGCCTTGTGTTCCCCACCCCTAGTCTAAGTAAAGTTCACAATCACTAAGAAGCTAGGAATGCTCTTGCTGAAAGCCAACATGGTGTGGTGGTTAAAGTCTTGGACCGGGACTTGGGAGATCCAGGTTCTAGTCCCCACTTGGCCATTTAGCTCACTGGGTGACTTTGAGTCAATCACTGACTCTCAGCCTAACCTACCTCACAGGGTTGTTGTGAGGATAAAATGGGGAGGAGGACAACTTTGTAAGCTGCCTTGGGTTCCTTTCAAGAGGAAAAACAGCTGGATATAAATGTAATGAAATTAAATAAACAAATAAAATGAGCTGGAGATGGCTTGCAGGTGTGTGTGTGTGTGTGTGTGTGTGTGGCAGTATTAGCAGTATTATTAAATATTATTAATAATAATATTAATAATATTATTAATAATAATATTAAATATTAGCAGTGGCTCTTTTCAATTTGGCTCACCATGCTGGTGTGGTGTAGGGGCTCCAGTGCTGGATTTAGGGTGGGGAGATCCAGGGTCAAATCCCTACTCGGCCATGAAGCTCACTGGGTAGCGATCTGTGGCCAGGAATGCTCTCTTAGCCTAATGTAGCTCAAAGCCTTGTTGCGAGGATCAAATGTGGGACGGCAGCCATATATCCCTACCTGAGATCATTGGGTGAAATCTTGAGATAAAAACGCAATGAATATATGCTGATGACACTATTCTCGTGCCAGGTCAAACAGTAAACTGTATTTATTTTGTTTTCTCAGATCGTAACTTGACAAAAAAAGAGTATTTAATGAGACCGTTTTCAAGGTTCAAAACTTTAGTGTGCTGAGTGTGCGAAGAGAGACAATTAGGGAGGGTTCATGAAGTCAAGTAGCAACAAATCTTCTTTTATATAGGGCCGAGTCTCAAACATGGTGCCTATAGATAACAATGGGCCCACCATCACCTCTCTCGTCCCCCACCAGGCTCCCTAATTTTTATTTTATTTTTAAGGTCTTTTTAAGTAAACATTTTTTTTTTAATTGGGAGACTGGTATTCTGGAAAGTGAAGTGTTGCCCTCCAGTGCCATCTTTATTTGGGTTCATTGTGTTTTGGAGCTCAGAACCCACCTTTGCCTTCTACTTATTCTTGGACAAGTTTCTTTTATTTTAGGGTTAGCAGTTTGCCTTCTGGGAAATGAGTGTTTGTAACTGACCATGTCCACCACAGCAGTCATTTTATGAATAAGCATGCCCCACCTCCATGGCAGCCATTTTGTGAGAGCACCCACAACCCACTTCCAAAATACCAAATGTGCCCACCAAACTGAAAAGCATTAGGGACCTCTGATACAGGGTTTTCTTAATTCTTGAATTGCCCTACACTTGGATGCTTAAAAATAAGTTGAAATGTTGTGATAATCCAGCCCTAGTTGTAGATCCTTTATATGTAACATCTCCTGAGCTTATGAGGCATTTCAAACAAGACTCCCACACACACACACACACACACACACATACACACACACATCTTGAGATTTATCCATATAAACACATCACAAGGCATGGAGAATGTACAAGTTATGTTCCTGCAATTGCATGAGTTAGGACGCTACTGAGTTCATATGGGGGGGACGTGTGAATTGATGTTTGGTTTATATGACTTTTTAGGGCTTGTTGCAGTGGGAAAGAGTATACTGTTCATCACAACACTTAAAAAAACACATATGTTCTCAACATCTTTCTACGTTGATTACAGGCGGGGATTGAATGGAGCTTGTGTTTGTTGTATAACCTATAATGTCTGCTGTCATCTGAAGGAGGGTACTGCAGTTAGAGAGAGAAATATGGTATGTAAAGAACTCTTTCACTTAAAATCAGTTTGAATTCCTGAAACAAAATCAACACGTATTTGACTCGAAACTGTGGCAAATAATACCACCTCTAAAGAGGTACTGTCAATACTGGACATTTCTCAGTTTCTTAAGCTTTGGATTGAGGATGTGGATCTCCACTCTAAAGTGTTGCCACAGTATTCACAAATCACACCAGGGTTTATTGAAATGGGTATAGTCTTTATCAGAAGGACCAGCCTCAAATACTGCACAGTGGCTTGGATCCTGAGTTTCCTTCCAGCAGCAGGAGGGAGCAGAAGGATCATTGATAGCTGTCTCCATTTCCAAAAGAAGTGCTTGCGATCCAGCAGAGGATCACACCAGCAGAAAAGGGGAGGCAACTTTTCCTTCCTTCCTTCCTTCCTTCCTTCCTTCCTTCCTTCCTTCCTTCCTTTGTGCCTACTGAAAATCTGCCCTGGAGGGTTGGGGAGCCTCCAGAACAGGGTGTGGGTGAGTGGCTGCAGGGGGCAGGGAGCAGGGATTGGAGAAAGTCCTCCACTGGATCCTGAGCCCCTCCATAAATGGAAGGAGCCCTTCCATACATGGAAGGGGCCTCAGGATCCAAATCCAACATCTTAGGAATATGGTCTCAGGGCATGGTTTGAAGAAGGCACATGAGGCAGCCATCTTGCTGAAGCTAAGCTGGTCTGGGTCTGGCCAGTGCTTGGAGGGGAGATTCCCTGGGAACCACATGTAGCCACCTTGAGTTCCATGACAGAAGAAAGGTGGGATATAAATGGAATAAATAAAATAAATATTTGGTGTTTAAAAGAAAAGAAACCTACTATTTCAGTGTCAAAATCTAGGTTGAAATTCAGGTTGTCATAAAATGTTTGAATTCGTTCTCTCTTTATCCCTCTGTCTCTCTCTCTCTCTCTCTCTCTCTCACACACACACACACGCACACACTGAAATTCACCCCAAAGTTATAATCTTGCAAGTTATAACCTAAATACCGACTCTTGGAATTTTAATTGCATGCACACGCACGCTCACACACGCGCACACACACAGTGTGAATGTGAATTTATACTGATGGAACATATGAGAATGTTTTTCTCAAAAGTAGTTTCTGTTCTACTAATATCCTGGGGATATTTAAAACATGTTTTTTTAAGAATTGGCTGATCAGATCAAAACATGTTATTGTCTGTTCTAACTACTGCCTGGTTGGCCTATGACATCTAAAAATTGCTGTATATTGTGATGTCAACTGTTCTGAAGAGATTCTAGGATTCAATTCTTGAACATGATGGTCAAGTGGACATAGTGCTTTGTAAGAGGACAGGTCCCTAGTCTGAACAGGGGTGAACACGGTGTATTGTAGCAGTGTCAATGGATAAGGAAAGTGTATGAAGAGAGGAGGACTTGGGAAGAAATATGAAAAGTTTGGTCATGGAGATATTGGGCAGTATCCTATTCGACACTACCACTAAGGTAAATTATGTTGCAGTCAATACCTTTTGCTGGCATGAAGCGTTTTCCAGGGATTGTGCTAGAGGTCGCTTACACTAGCACAATATAATTCATGTTAGTGGTAGTGTAGGATACACCCCACTGAGTTTGACACAATGGCAAAACCTCCAAGAAAAAACAAATACCAGAGAGGGAGTTGGAGAAGCCAGATTGAAGAGAGGGGGACAGTTCAGGGGCAGAGAGATAGAGCCAGCTGTCATTTCCATATAGCTGGTATTGAAAGCCATAGGATTTTATGGGGTCACCCAAAGACAATGAATGGAGCAAGTAGCACAGAGGTCAGAAGGAAATCATCTGAGGACAGGAACTCAAGCATACGGAGAGTCAAACAGGAGAGGACATGATACAGTGATTAAAGCAGAGATATCTCATAAACCATGCATAGTTTCCTTAACAGAATATTGTCATTTTGGTCACTAACAGGTTTTACGCTTACTTGTAACTTACATTAATGTCACATTCTCATTCATTCCATTTTGTATTTATAGAATATGAAGGATAATGGTACACATACTGAGCTGTCAGATTTAGAAGTGGGACATATATTCTTCACTTTCGATTTATGAGTAGAAATTAGCAAACTTGGTGGGTAGAGTCCCTGTCCCGCCTCACCTCCCCCCCCCCAAGTCATCTTTACAATGAAATCCCATTAGGTATCATTGTTTCCCCTGGTTGGTACTGTTGCTTTGGGCTATCATCCTCCCAACCTCTTGGATACCACTTCTTCCTCCTTTCTAGATTAGCTATGTGGGTGATCCAAACCAATCAGACATTACACAGAAAACAGTACGATGACACAACACTACATAGCCAATCAGACTTGACCGATGCGATTATGTCACTGAGGGCAAACGGGACTGTGAAATGAAAAAGTGAACAAATATCGAAGGAAAAATCACTGGAAAGTTCAGCTCTGCTCTTTCCAGTTTGTCATGTGTGCAAAAATGCAACGATTTATACAACTTGTTGATGCTAGTTTGTATGTCTGATCAGATGTGTACTGACTGAAAGCGGGTTGGACAAAAACACTGTAGCATACCAGTTTGCCTAGGCAAAAAAAAAAAAAAGAAATGCCCAAGTAGGTCAAGTGACGTATTTAATTTAATGTGATTCCTCTGTCTGCTGAGTCTAAAGAGTCCTGGTTACTTCTTGAATGAGTACAAAATAGACTTTCTACACATGCAATTGTGCACATCAAATTTTAGGGAGATAGCTCAGTAGCAGAGCAAATGCTTTACATACAGATGAGGACAGGTTCACTTCCCAGCATCTCCAATTAGAATCCCTGGTAGCAGTTCTGGATGGACCTCTGTCGGAGACCTTGGAGAAATATTGCTAGCTAGAGTGGCACTGCAATACATGGAACAATGATCTGTCTGACTTGGTATAATACAGGTTCAAATTAGAGATAGGTGAGCCTTCCAGGACAACTTTTTCAGCATCTCTAGCTCATATGGGAATTAGCAGTAGTCATCTAGGCCACCTGCCTCGTGAGATAATAGCAGACATACAAGTATGCTTAGGGAGTACTTCTGCTTTGCCAGAAAGTAGCTGAGGGTAAAAATAATGTGCTGTTGTGCTTTGTTGCACCATGGAAAGACAAATTGACCCATGGTATGCAGTATGCTAGAGCTTTAGAGCAATTAACAAGAACAAGATGGGATGCCAGACCCAAAATCCAATTATTTGCAACCAGCTGAGACTAGGGCAGGTTCAAATTAGTTCAGGAAAGAGAGAAAAGGGGGCATTTTGTCAGATAACCAGTGTACTTTAATGCTTTCCAAACGTCAAATGCAAGGAGGCTTGCTGTAATCTATCTGGATATTGCTCCAACTAGGTGGTAGTAGAGCAAATAACTCCAGGAGCTCTCACTTGTATGCCATCAAACCAACTGGGGTTCCCATGCCTCTCGGGAATAATCACCAATTAGAGGCCCAGATGCTATATAGTAGCACTCTAGATATCTGTTGTTCTCATCAACAGGTAGCTAGGAAAAAGAAACCAAATGCACAGTTACAAGATGCAGGACACTTGGTTCAGCAATGCTACAAGCAAGAAGGATCTTGGAATTGTGGTGGATCTCAAGCTGAAAATGAGCCAACAATGTGAAGTGGCTGCAAAAAAGGCAAATGCTATTTTGGGCTGCATTAATAGAATTATAGCTTCCAAATGATGTGAAGTACTAGTTCCCCTCCACTCAGCACTGGTTAGGCCTCATCTGGAGTACTGTGTCCAGTTCTGGGCACCACACTTAAAGATGGATGCAGACAAGCTGGAGAGAGGGTTCAGAGGAGGGCAACAAAAATGATCAGGGGCTTGGAAACAAAGCCCCATGAGGAGAGACTGAAAGAACTGGGCATGTTTAGCCTTGAGAAGAGAAGACTGAGGGGAGAGATGATAGCGCTCTTCAAGTACTTGAAAGGTTGTCACAGAGAGGAAGGCCAGGATCTCTTCTCGATCACCCCGGAGTGCAGGACACGGAATAATGGGCTCAAGTCACAGGAAGCCGGATTCTGTCTGAACATCAGGGAAAACTTCCTGACTGTTAGAGCAATACAACAATGGAACCATCCAAGATAAAGCTGGAGTGGACAGCCATCTGTCAGAGATGCTTTGACTTAGATTCCTGCACTGAGCAGGGGGTTGGACTCGATGATCTTATAGGCCCCTTCCAACCCTACTATTCTATGATTCTATGTACTCTTAAGGGCCAATCCAAAGTAGGGATGTATGAATCCCTTACCTTGCCTTCCACTGGGGGTCTGCCGGGGGGAGGAGGCGATCAGTTCTCCACCCCCCCCCCCGGAATCCTGGCCAGCTGGCTCCACTCCGCAGCGATTCCTAGGAGCCACCAGCTGGCTCCAAAGCACCACTGATATGGCCGCCATGCTGTATCGCTGGCTGAAGGTGACGTGACGTGCTGTGGCCGCAAATGGCATCCGGGATGCCATTTGCGGCCATAAAGGCCTTAGTGTAAGGTAAATGCAGCCATAAATGGGGTTTTGCGGCTGCAGTACGTCCATTTGCGGCTGCAGTACGTCCCCTTCAGCCAGTGATACGGCATGGCGGCCGTATCGCTGGCAATCTGAGCCAGAGGATCCGGCCGAAGAGGATTCCACGAGGAGGTGGGGTTAAGTCTTCCATTCCGCCATGGACTCTGGGGGGCTGGATTCTAAAGAATCCGGCCTGCTTGGCCTCCATGCGGAATTCTCCGCCATCCCTAATCCAAAGGGATTGAGCAGACCATAGGACAACTTGCCCCAAACTGTCACCCTCCAAATGTGTTGGACTACAGTTCCAGTCATTCCCACCCACTCCAGCCCTGGCTCTCCCACATTGAGTGGGAATGTCTGAAAAGAGATTGTACTGTAAATGGCTGAAGACGGTTGCAGTTCTCCCCATGATCGGGACCTCTGGTTGATCAGAGGTCCTCACTGTGGGGAAGACTGTAAGCAGCACATTCAACTGAATGAGCTTCCAATCTTACTCCACATCTTCTCACCCCAAGTCAGGCAGGGATGGAGGGGGCAGGGCTAGCACCTGGCACCCCCTGGCCCCTCCACAAATAGACTTTAAGAATGCCTGTATGGGGCTGACGACTGGCTGCTGAACTTGTAAATAAATCCCATGAATAGCATTGGGGTTGAGGTGATGTGAGGCAACGTCCTGTCTGTGGGATTATAACCAGTGTTGTAGTTTCTGACAGTCCCGACAGCCACGCCCCCAAGGACAGTCCAAAAATTCAGGCACCAGTATCCATCCCTAGCAACAAAAAACAAATCCTAACAGTTTTCATCTTCACCAACAGCAGCAGGTCTTTTGTAAAGCTAATGGGTGTTAACTGCCCATTCAAGACCAGGCCACCCTAAAATACTTTGCATTACAACAGGGAATGACATATTATAGGGAAAATTCATCCTCCTGCCTCAGCTATTGTGAGAAGTGCAGCTAAGCTCAGAGGGTTCAGGGAATTCTGAAGGAAATGGCAGATGATATCAGTATCCCTGCTAATAAAAAAATGCCAGTACTGCATCCCTCCGAGGCCTGGCTCCACTACACCATTTATTATATACAGGATGACCCATGTAAATGATCATTTGATGTCCTCAAGTGAATGGCATGCATATAAGAGGATAAGAGGATTTCCCATGTTCTGTTCCTTTATTCTTCCCCAAGCTCATTCTGCCTAGCATTCTGCTTCTTCCAAATTCCAGTTTAATTAGGAAAGCTTGTAAAATTAATTCAGTCATTGGTGAAACACCATCTATCAACAATGTGTATAAATGCATCAAGTTTGGTGCTATATAGGGATGCTTGAGGAACTTGATTTTTGTGAATTCTGATGCAACTTGACCTGACCGGATTTATATGTGGATCAGAATCAGGGATTTTGCACTTCTCAGAATGTTGCTGTTCATTTCTCAGCGCAAAGAACATACCAAAATGTGCTATCAATTTGTGTTTTAGGATAAAATAATCTAGAAATCCATACCTTGAGATCAAATACATTTATATATGCATATTTAGTGAGAAAATATATTCAAATGAATACGAATTTCTGTGGATATTTTTTTTTAAATCATAGATTGAAGGGGATGGGGATCCCATGCAGTGGGGTGGAGTGAACTTATGAATGAACACATGCAAAATTGACATGGATGAGAAATAGACTGAGCCCAGCTTTTATAGAATGTTCTATCCTTGCAAACTTGTACTCTGTCTGATAATATGGAAGGGGAAAATATAAAGGAATGGAAAGAAAGAGTGTGTACACACAGTGCTCAGATTTTTAAAAATTAAAAAGTAGGGAAGTCTCGATATTTTGGTTCCACTTTGGAAACAAGGCTAAGCTTAATGGGAGGGATGAGGGATCATAGCTCTGTGGTTGAGCACATCCTTTTCAGAAGGTCTCCAGTTCAGTCCTGGCCATTTGCCTGAAGGGGTGATGCCAGCCCACACCTGCAATTTGTATTGCAAAAAGTGATCCCAAAAGCAAACAGTTCAGTATTTTGCAATAGAAATTAATTGTTGTGTGCAAGGGGAGGAAGGACTGATCCAGGTCAGGCCCATCACAGGGGGAACAAGTTAAAGCCCCTTACCCCTCACATTAGGGTCCTGATCCAGTTCGGGCTTTTGCTACTACTCTAGAGTAAAATGGGAGGGGGACATAGCTGCTAGCTGTGTCTTTAAAGTAATGTCTACTTAGGTCTGGAGACATTCAGATAAGGATAGGTGAATTTTTGTGCTTGAAATCTGAGAATGTTTTGTGCTTAACACAAACAGCAGCCACTATTAGGCTCAAATTTCTATGCCATGTTCACTGGTGGTGAAACAGTTCCAGGGTAGTGCTGTAACAGTGAGAGAGACTATTCAATTACTATTTTGATCCCGCAGTAAATGAAAAGAGCCTTGAAACTGTTTAAAGGAAAGGTATGTAAAACAAATGTGATGGATCCAATGAGCTGTGCAGGACAGTTCAGAGGAAGGAGGGAGGATTTCAGAATGAGCAACAGTTCAAAGAAAACAGCTGCAGACTTGCATCTTCTTTCTGTAAGTGTCTGTCTAACCAAGCACTCGAAAAGATACCTGATTGCTAAATGTTCACATGGTTTATGTCAGAATAAAAGTAGGTCATTGTGGATTAGCAATTAGAGATCTGCTCCCCTGAACTAAGAGTCCATGTCATAATCTGACCACGCCCAAAGCAATTTTTTCAGACAGGCGCCAATGGGATGAAAAAAGCTTCTCCGCTTTAAAAAAATAAATAAAATGGGCCTACCATTTGATGCCCAGGTGTCATGAAACAGTCGTGTTGGTGTCAAGCTGTCACCATTTGCACAGTCTCACAATATTAAGGAGAAATGTGGGCAGGAGGAGTAGAGTGGAAGATAATTATTTTGTACCCCCCAATCCTTTACAGCAGCAGTGGGCAACTTGTTAGTCATGAGATGTTTTGGCCTACCATTCCCATCAGCCCTCACCACTGGTTATGCTGGCTAGGGCTGATGGTAGTTGTAGGCCAAAACATCTGGTGAGCCACAAGTTGCTTACAGCTGCTTTACAGGCTTCCAAGTGGAAAACAAAACAAAAACAATTGGAATGAATTACTGAGATGAAAATTATTTACATGTGATTTTTTTTAATACTATTGAATCAAACCTCTCCTTTTTGGTTTTGCTTACCTGGGAAGTATTATATAAGAACTAGAGATGTACAGACCGCGTAAAACCCACTCCTCCTGTGTTTCGCGGATTGTCATGTCCCTTTCGTTCCGTCATCTGCTGACAGACGGATGTAATTTTTTTTTCATGAGGCAAAATACGAAAATAATTATGTAAATATTTACATAAATATTATCCATGCTCATTTTAATCCGTCTCGAATTTCTCTAGCATCCCTCATAAGAACCATATCACAATTTCAGTCTGAGCCTATCAGGACCAATTTCTACACTTAATCTTATGTTGCATATCCAAAATCAGCACTGATGTTAAGAGTCTAAGCACACAGAATTTATTTTTGCTTATTTGATACATCTGTGTAGCATATCCCATCCCTACATTCTTGAGGGCCTCAGCATGTGCTGAACCTACATGGCTCATACTTGTTGACTTGGCTTGAGCATTTTGCCCCATGCCAGTAGACTGGGCAATCTCCCAATCTACATGTAGGGATGTTAGAGAATTCCGCCACGGATCCCAGGGAGGCCAAATTCGGCCCCCTGGAATCCATGACGGAATGGAGCAACCCACCCCACCACCCCGTGAAAGCCCTGTGAAACAGAGCCTACCTGGCTCTGGCGGTGGCGGCGGCTCTGGCGGCGGCTCCAGCGGCGGATGAAGTGGCGGTTGCAGTGGCAGCGGCGGCTCCGGCCACTGCCAGGCTGCTACAGCCGCAAATGGCGGCCATCATAGTGGCCGCCATTTGTGTCCCTATGCCGGCCCGTGATAGGCTATATATATATTTACATAGCCTATCATGGCTAAAGCAGGGATGCAAATGGCATCCCCTATGCCATTTGTGTCCGCAGCAGCCTGGCAGCGGCTGGAGGCCCTGCTGTGGGTTGGCCCAGCCGGAGGCTCTGCGGACTGGCCGTGGAGCAGAGCTGGCTGGCCAGGATTCCGGGGAGGGGGAGGGACGGATCGCCTCTACCCACCTGTGGACCCCAGCGGAGCCAGGTAAGTGGGGCTTCATACACCCCTATCTACATGTAAGATCAGGGAAGTGAAACCACAACCAGCCTCTGGGATTGGACATGTAGCCTCAACCTCATTTTGAGAGGGAAGGTGGGAGGGTGCCACCTGGACACCCCACTCAGACCAGCCCTTTTTACCTTCCTTTCCAATTTGTGACCAACTCTATATGGCAACCATCATCCATTCACAGCCTGGCCTCTTTTATCCATGGCCTGGTAACCTCCAGATTACACTACTGTACTGCCTTGTACAGTATAGTGTGTGGGGCTGCCTTTGAAGACTGTTTGGACACTACAGCTGATTCACTATGTATTTATTTTATGATTTTATTTTATTTATTTCATTTCTATGCTGCCCAATAGCTGAAGCTCTCTAGACAATATTGCTGCTGGACTTAGACTGGACACAGGTAACATATGTATCCAGTGCTTAAACATGGGTTCATTGCTAAGTACAATTAAAAGTGCTGGTGCTTGCCTTCAAAGCCCAAAAATAGTTTGGGTACCTGAAGGATCTCCTTCTCTGACATTAGCCTGCCCATACACTGAGAATATCATCAGAGATCCTCCTCTGGTTACCCCTACCATACGAAGCATAGCGGGGTGGCCCGTGGCCATGACAGTACCAGTGGCCTGCCAGCAGGGCACTCTTCCTAGAGAATCAGGCTTGCCTAGTGCCTATTTTGATGTCTTTCTGGCACCAGGGCTTTTTATTCTCCCACAACTTTGAATAATGTGAACTGTATTCTTTTATGCTCCTTTTTGATTTGATTATTGGTATGCATTGTATTTGTAAGCTGCCCTGGAAATACAGAAGAGTGGTATATACATTTTTAGAAATAAAGTAACATTTAAAAATATATGCTGAGGAATATATATTCACTGGGGCCTCTGCTGGTGAGCCATTCAAGTGGGCCATATTCTTTCCCTAGGCTTCAGCAAGCCCCATTGATTCCTGATAGGTTGGCCACGTATCTTCTTTTGCAGAGGACAGTCCTCTATTTGAAGGGCTACCAGAGAACCATCCTCTACTTGGACATGTCCTCCATTTGAAGGGCTGTCCTGTCCAATTCCATTTAAAGATAAGGAACCGTAAGAACCGTTGCTCCACCTGTCACCTGGTCACAGTCTTCTTCACTATGGTGGGATGTACTGTGTTTCTAGTTACATTATACTAATTATTTCTATATTTGCATCCATGCATATGAATCAGCCTATGCACATTTTGTGCAAATCCATGTCCTCTTTTTTTAGTGTTACTGTTCCTCTTTTTTTGGCAATTGATAAGTACCCGTGCTTGTTCTTTCTGATTTGGCCCTGGCTAAAAATATTACCAGTAGGGGTCTGGATTTTTGTCTGAAAAACCCCCCAAACCAACCCAGACTCTGGCCTTGCTGATGTAGAGCCCTTTCCCTCATTAGAAATATTTCTAGTGATCAAAATAGTCTGTTCCTGTATTTGCATCCAGCTTCCTAGCCAAAGCTCCCAAGAAGACTTTCTTCAAAATGATTTTTCTCCAAAGCAGGAACCACTGAATGCACATCTCTGCTTTGACCCTCCTGAGCAACCATACAGACCTGCCTCCCTTCCTACGCCTTGTATGAGTGGAGGCAGTGTCCCTTTTTTTTTTTTTTTTACCCAGTGCTGTCTCTGCAAGGGTCTTTTCTGCAGCATCCAAACTGTCCTTTTGTTATTTGCTGGACAAGAGATGAACAAAAATGAATCTGTGAAATTTTTACTGGGATAGTGCCTTGGGCTTTGGATTTACTTATACATACCGAATTCTCCCTTTTTAGTAAATTACAAATGTTAAGTGTAAAGCTGGTATCAAACTGTGAAGGGGGAATAAGGCTTGAATGAGTAAAGAAGGCTGCAAGGCTGGCAGAGTTTCCTAACGTCTCTCCTGCCAACAACTGATTTCTCTGCCTTTTTTTCTCCTTGCATAAAAATGTGGTATTTAGCAGACATGTTCAAGAAAAACAAAGGTCACTCACTTCCCGACAAATGTCATATTTCTAATGTGGAGAATATGGTGAACGTAGATAGCATATACAGTGCCAAGGACATCTTTTGCAGGTTTTTTTTAGTTTTAAAATTTGGTTTTTGTTTTCAAAGAAGAACTACTTTGAACATGTTGCACATTTATCCCTTGCATGTGGTATCTCATATTTACGGTAAATCATTAAGAGGCTATATATTATCTACAAGAATAAGAAAAGTTGGGAGGGTAACAATCAATGAGGTAAGGAAAAAACACTTTTTGTATGTTTTTAAATGTTTTTAAAATATGTTTTTTAAAAGGTATACTTTTAATCTGGTGTTTTAATCTTTTTATCCTTTTACTGTTTTATCACTTGTGTTCACGGCTCCGAAAACTGTTCTAGCTATGGAGCGGTATACAAATATCATAAATACATAAATAAATAAAACTTCAAACTCTAGTAAAAGAAAAATGTCCAAATTAAAATGCCATCTGAATTTAATAAAAAATTATTTAAGCAAAGCCTACACTTATAACCTCTTAATACTGTAGCCACAACTGAGTATCAGGAAGGCAACAGTCCTCCAATGTTCCCCAGAATCTGCTGTTCAAAGGCATACTACATCTGTTACTGGAGGTTCTGTTAAATTATCATGGCTAATAAACATATCCTCCATTAATTTGTCTAAGAGAGCAATCCAATGGGTGTCTACCCCAAATGACAGAGGGCTCCGATCTTGGAAACTCCCATCCATATGAAGCCCTCCTGCCAACGAAGCAGGAAGTACAACTGAAGCTTTTTTGGCTTGTCCGTATGAACATTTTTTTCTAGGCGGGACTCTGAGCAGATCTAACTCTCTTGCTCTGTCAGATCTAGTGGATCCATGGCCTCTCAACTCCCCACCCACTGGTCCACCCTGAACATTTCCCTTTCTGAGGTTAGACTCCTGACCGTGGGAGGGGGAGCTGCCCTGGAGATTTCTGCAGTAGCTGGAAGGGGCTTGGGGAAAGTGAGGGAAGATTGATATCAGATCTCCTCCTTTGAGGTCAGAGCTGTGTCCCTGACAAGAGAAAGAGTGATCCGCTCCATCCTATGGCACTTCAGATGCTGTCTACGGGGCATAGGATTGCTCTCTAAGGGAGCAATCCTATGGGGATAGGTGGCGGCCTCCGAACTTGGAGTAACCACCTATCCAATGCACGGCGGGAAGAGCATGGAAGGGATCGTCTCCTTCATGCTCCAGCCACCCTGCATTCACAACTAGATGGCCAATTTTGGCTGTCTAGGTGTGGAACATCGGAGCACGGAGTGGGGAGGCCGGACAACACATAGGAAGTGCAATACCGGCACTTACGAACACCCCATCCCACCCCTGTGAACTCCCCCTTTTGCCCCTCTTATGAGCGCGGAGTGTGGGGACAATCCATGCTGCCTACAAGGCAGCAGGGAAGAGGGTGGGAAGGCAGTTCTCCGGGAACCAACCAATCCTACGGCCATCTAGCCACTGTCTGGTGGCCATAGAATTGCACCATAATAGCTGTTTTTAAGCCATCTAAATGAATGGCAATCACTCCATTTTCAATATTGCATCCCCTACATTAGGCCCCACTTCTTTGTAGGGCCCGTTGAAATCAATGAGACTTACTTCTGAGTAGACATGCATAGCATTGCATTATAGTCATGTGTTGTGGGACTACATGTTCTGTCTGAAACACAGATGAAATTAACTATGCATCTGACAACTATTAAAATTAGTGACATCCACATTCTAGCATGGAAATCATGCGCCCTTGCCTGTCTTTCCACACCACTTATGTAATATGTAACACACATATTTTTGTTTTTTATGAGGAATTCAAAAAGGTAACCAGAACAAATGCTGTTAAAATATGAAGCTTTGGGGGCAGCTTAGGCTGCATCTCTATACACACTTAGCTGAGAATAAGTCATATGCAAATATAAGCATTCACAAAATGCTCATTTTTGCATACACAAATATGTGCATTAGCAAAATGCACATTTTTGTATACACAAACAGATATATGATATGTGCATTCGCAAAACTGCGCATTTTCGCACAAACACAAATATGCACATTTTTGCTATCACCATTTTATGTTTCAAAAAATGTCAACTGCGGAGCTCAACGAGACCACCAGGGTGAGTGCAGGCTGCTCACTGAGCACGGGAGGGGCTTGATCGCAGTCTGGGGACTTGCGAGCAGGGCCAGGGGCTGGGCAGATGCCCGGAGAACCTAGACGGGGGTCATTTCACAGATCTCTACCTAGCGGTTCCTGAAGCAATTGGAAATGAGCAGAAACTCATTTCCAGAATGGTGCAGGCCAGCAAAGCTTACATGTCTGCTCATTTCTGGGGTTCATTTAGGAAGTGCTAATTCCTTTGGTGCTCATGGTGGGTCCCGTGAGTGCAATGGAACCAGCAGGGCCACAGAGGAAGTGCTGGATACTGCCTTGAGGTCATAAGCCAGGCTTTGGATGTCCATATCCATCATGATTTTGTTCCCATTGTGTTGCAGGTAAATTACCTTTGCCTTTTTGAGTCGGTCTGTAACTCCTTTCCCTTTTGGAGAGCTTACTACTATGTGCAGATCAATGAAACTCCTAGGAATGTTAGAGAATTCTGCCATGGACTCCAGTGAGGCCAGATTCTTTAGAATCTGGCCCCCGGAGTCCGTGGTGGAATGAAGCAATACACCCCGCCACCCCGCAAAATTTCCCCGGGACGGATCTTACCTGGTGTCAGCCATCTGGTCCGTTCGCTGCCCCTGGTCTGCAGCCGCGAATGGCTGCCCTGATCCATGGCTGCCATTTCTCTCCCTACTTCAGCCGTGATAGGCTACGTATGTATTTACGTAGCTATCATGGCTAACGCAGGGACACAAATGTTGACCACTACAGCAGCCGCTATTTGCGGCTGCAGCACAGCAGCGGACGGAGGTCTGGCTGCGGGCGGCCCCAGCTGGCAGCTCCACAGACTCGCTGCAGAGCAGAGCCGGTTGGGGAGGATTCTGGGGGGAGGGACGTATCACCTGCCCCCCACCGCAGACGCCAAGGACCGGAACGGCATAAGTAATCCGCCCATCCCTAGAAACTCCGGCCTCATTCTCCCATTGAGCCAGCATCAAACATGTACAGCAACAGAACTACAAAAATAACACAAGCTTATGCAAATCTACGACATTGCAAAGGAGATACTGATGTTTTCCCTGGTAGTAGATCCGAGTAGGGGTGGACGAAAGTCCCTTACCTGTCCTCGAAGGTTGTTTGCGGTGGGGGGGAGGTGCTTCGCTGCTCCCTCCGCGAAGTTCAGGCCGGGGGGGGGAGGCTTCCCGCCTCGCCCCGGCCGAAATTCAGGCCGGGGGGGAGGCTTCCTGCCTCGCCCCGGCTGAAATTCAGGCCGGGGGGGAGGCTTCCCGCCTCGTCCGGCCGCGAACTCGAAAGTTTTTTTTTTTTAAAAAAAAATGCCCCCTGATAGGCTACGTGACAATTAATGTAGCCTATCACGGCTAGATTTGCAAAGTCAGCCATGATAGGCTACGTCAATCGTCATGTAGCCTATCACGGGTGACTTTAAAAAAATTTAAAAAAGCATGTACGGATAATGGCGGCCCCCATAGGGAGCCGCCATTCGCGTTCCTTATTTGGTCGCTGTAGTCTACGTAAAGATTTACGTAGACTACAGCGAAAATAAGGGCAATGCTATTTGCGTTGCCCTTATTTTCGCCGTAGTCTACGTAAACCTTTATGTAGACTACAGTGACCAAATAAGGAACGGGAATGGCGGCTCCCTATGGGGGCCGCCATTATCCGTACATGCTTTTTAAATTTTTTTTAAGTCACCCGTGATAGGCTACGTGACGATTGACATAGCCTATCACAGCTGACTTTGCAAATCTAGCCGTGATAGGCTATGTTAATCATCACGTAGCCTATCAGGGGGCGTTTGTTTTGTTTTTTCTTTTATTGGTATGGCGGCGGCGGCAGCCGGTCGAAAGACCGGCTGCCTCTCCCGCCCCGCTCGAACACCCGACGAACCGCCGGCCGGACCCGCCGCCGGGAGGGACATTCGGCGAAGGTAAGTCCCGTCCCGGGGGGGGGGGGAGGCGGGGGGGCGGAGGATTTCTCCCCGAAACGTGTTCAGGGGGCCGAACACATTGGCGCTCGGCCCCCTGAAGTTTCGGGGAGAAATTCTCCGCCATCCCTAGATCCGAGATATATATGGAACTGTCCGGCTATCTAAAAATGCACAGTGAGCCATTCATTAAAATGAATGGATGTATACCCTGTCATTTCAGAGTAATGCATAAGTTGAAGAGAAAGGGAGCATGTCCGGCCACTTTCTTCTTTAACCTCACTTAAGGCTACCCAGTAAACATTTCCAGTGGCACCAGGGTTGCTGCTTTTATGTTTGCTGATAACATTTAAAGCTCCTTCCAAGTTGCTTCCAAAGCTCCACTGTCAGCCACAATTCTTTTAATTTGTTTCCCCCTATGCATTGCTTGATAGAGCAGAATGTAGATAATGAGCTCAGTATGTAGTTTATCTCAAGAATAATCCAATATAGTCAATGGAGGTGTTGAAATTATTCCAGTTGGATTATTCATTCAGAAACCATCTGTTGATTATACTTAAACATGTTCACCCCAAGGGGACAAATCAGATCCTGCCCCCCCTTGGTTTTGTTCCATGTGCAGAATGCCAACAATGCAAGAGAGGAATGCGCCAGTTTTAAGGTGCTGCCACACAGCCAGGAGCAATTCAGAGAATATGGACCATGTGTCACCCAGTGAGCTAGAATGCTGTAATTGCATGTTTATGCACAGATCTCTGTTTAAAGATTTCACAGCACTGACTCAGTGCTGACTTCTATTTGGAAAAGTGAGCTACCATTTTACACACCCTGCAGTATTGGAAGCAGGGTGTGTAAAATCACAAATTCTTCCATTTGTGATTGTTGGTTGCTTAAAACCACTGTCATAATTCCCAAAATTGGCACATCCTTTATTGGAGCCTCCAAACCCCTCTGAGGGGCTGTCTTCATGAGCGATTTAGTGCGAAGTTAGAACAGTCTGAATTCCTTGCGACAGGTGACGCTGTCACCATATATTTAAAATATACCCTATTCTGTGCATGTTTATTCAGAAGTAAGAAATACATCTTGCTCCCCTGCAGTGAAAGGCTTAAAGGCTAACTTTAGTAACTTGCCCTAAAGCGCTCTTTCGCTTCTCCATTGCTCTCTTAAATCACTATTGCAATGTTGTGCTTCTTCGATGTTCTGTAGTTTCTCTGGTGTAAAATTGTTTCTCTGTGGTATGTAAAGTCCCTTCTCGGCTTTATCACTTTATCTCAGTAACAATCTTTCAGGTTTAACTAAGGGAACTTAACATTGTGAGCAGGGAGAAGGAGAAAGGAAGAAAAGGGGGTTGGAAGCAATAGGCAGAAGTGCACACATGGGGAAAAATGGGGTGGGAGCAATAACTCGGGCAGATTGCTGGAATGCAGTGGAAATGGGTAGGGGGAGCCTTCAGATGCTTCACTCGAGAACTGGGGATTTTGGCTTCTTTGGGGAAATCTGCATGGGGAAAACTAGTTGCTCTCCATTCATAATAATGTAGTAGCAAGGGGGAGCCTGGACAGGGGTAGGAAGCTTCTCTCATTGGTTGAGCAGCCAATGCCAGGTTGATGACATTCAGTTCTACTCCCCCACCCCCATCTGGAAGTATGTTCCTTTCAAGCACTTTGTGACCCTTGAAAACCATATTTTAAAGGTATGCTACATTTGGCTTACCTTGCTTTGTGTGTCCCTGATGGACCAAAGCCGATTCCATGAAAATCCGGGTAATACTGCAATGTGCTTCTTATTCCATTGTCATGAAGATCCCCCCTGAGACATTTTGCTAGTGCTATTCAAACTCTTTTTCTGACCTCATTGGATATAGTATATCCAAATATGCCTTGGCATTTCTTTTCTTTTGCTTCTCTGATTGGGAGTTTACATGCTCCTTTTGCATTGGGACCAGGGAAAAGAAGATTCTCAAAAGAGGCATGGATGTTGATGTAAACATGCAGAAAGGGGGGTGAGGTTTGGAAATTTAACATTATGGGTTGGAACCAGGATCGGCCTTCTGTTGATGGAAGGTCTCCAATAACCAAAGGCATCTCTGCCCAGTTTGAGGGGATCCCCTCTCCCCCTGCACCATAGCTCAACCCATTCAGCAGGGTCCTCTTACCCTCTATGTAGCATCTTCAGAGAGCTGGAGGAACTGCAGTGGGGAAGCAAGGCAGGGAAGTCTGCTTCCACATCAGCACAGTTGCATGTGGCTGGATCTGGATCCAACCCTATATATTTCATGTGTAAATATAAATGTGGTTTTCTGTTGAATTTAAATAGGCTTAGTGGTTAAGACGCTGAACTGCAGACCGGAAGGTCGGCAGGACAGCAGTTCGAGACCCGAGTGCTGCGTGACAGAGTGAGCTCCCGTCTTCAGTCCCAGCTCCTGCCAACCTAGCAGTTCGAAAGCAAGAAATTGCAAGTAGATAAATAGGTACTGCTTCGGCGGGAAAGGTAACAGCATTCCGTGCACCTCGTTGTTCAGTCATGCTGGCCACATGACCACGGAAGCGTCTTCGGACAGCGCTGGCTCTTCGGCCTAGAAATGGAGATGAGCACCACACCCTAGAGTCGGACACGACTGGTTGGGGACACCTTTACCTTTTTAAGCTCACTCAGTGCCCCAGAGATGGGACACAGAAAGAATCAAAAAGAAAGAATGAAAGCCCCAGTATCAGATGATGTGGATTCACTACAGGAAACTGATTATTCCCACCAAAGGTGCTTCCAGACAAAGTTGTTATTGTGCAGTTGCACAGCCTCATTCACTGAATTTTAAGGGGGGTCCAGATGACGTTGTCTTCCATTTGTAGGCCTTCCATGTTTTCCCACCACTTCTTCCATTGTTTTTTCTTACCACAGAAAAACTGTTAAGGGGAAAAAGATGGAATTGCTGCACAATGTCTCTTGATTGTTAGCTCTAGGAGCCCTCTGTCCAAAAGCACCCCAAATCTTGACTAAGAATGTGCTTAGAGGCACCATAACATTTAGATCCCACATCTTGCAGACATATGACAGCTCCAGAGTATTAGGACTTCCAATCCCCTATCTCAGCTCTATTACTTTTCATAGAATTATTCAAACCTCAGCTTTCATGTTTGTTTGTTTGTTTTTTCTGAAGGATCATTTGAATTATAGTACTGCAAATCGATTCATAGCTTTTGGTTTTTTAAAATTGCATATTACCAAAGCTTGGATATGGGTACTAAGCAAAAGCTACCATTCACTGTAAGAAGGAAAGGCCATCTTTAATTCCCATCCCCATCTATTTGTGAATGGGGATACAGAATATTCTTGACCACAGTAATGTTTATCAGAGTTGTGGAAGATTCCCATTTAGAAGATGAATTGATGTAGATTTCAGCTGCAGATATTGAGAATTCTTCTTAAAAATTGTGCAGCATCTAATTAAACTGTGGCCAGGGTGGAAGATGGGTGTGAGTGTGGGGCTTTTCCTTACCTTTTCCTCCCTCCTGTTCCTCTTCTTCTTCCTCTTGGGAATTAACAGCAACTCCAGGCTGACATAGTTTAGGGGCTGGGGCTGGGGGGCTGGGGTTTATGATCCTGAGGATCCACAGTCTCCTCTGACAACCCCCGGAAATGCCCCCCCCAATATGTCCCATGAATCTTTAGTTCTCACATCTACAATATCAATGTGTTTAACATTTTAGTCTTGTGTTGTGCCAGAAATGCCTCCCACATCGTTTTCAACCATTCTCATTCAATTTGAGAGAGAAGAAATTGCTTTTGAAAATAAAATTTTGAGAAATTCTCATAGGTTGGGTTTGGGGTTCTTGTGCTTACCTTACTTATGAGGTGGTTGTGGTGTGTGTGTGACCATCCTGTCTTTCCTTGTACAATCATCTCTCCGGCAGCCTGTAGCCTCCTCAGCTTCCCTCACTTCAATCAAAGCCCAGGGGTAGATACTGTGAGGTAATTCCTCCCATGGGGCTTTTTCAAATCAAGAAGCACAGGCAGCTTGAGAGGCTACAGAGCAATGGAGAGATGTGTAATAGAAAGAAAACACACACACAGCACCCTGGGCCACCTTGCCGTGATTAAGCTAAAAACTAGGGATGTACAAAACGACTTACCTGTTCCGTTTTGTGACATCTGCAGTGGGGGGGAGGCGCTCCATCCCTCCCCCCAAAATCCTTGCCGGCTGGCTCCGCTCTGCGGCGACTCCACGGAGCCACCAGCCAGGGCCGCCCGCAGCAACATCTGGCCGCTGCTGGGCTGTGAAGGATGCAAATGGCGGCTGCCGTAGCCGCTGCCATTTGCATCCCTTTTTTTTGCCGTGATAGGCTACGTAAATATTTATGTAGCCTACCACGGCCTCTGCAGGGACGCAAATGGTGTCCCTGCATTAGCTGTGATAGGCTATGTAAGTATTTACATAGCCTATCATGGGAAAAATCGTGAAGCGAATAGCAGCCGTAGACGCGGCTGCCATTCGCAAAGCAGCACGAATGGCACCAGGTAGGTGCTCCGTTTCGCGCGCCTTTCGCGGGCTGGTGGGGTGGGGGTGCTTAGTTCCACCACGGATTTCGGTGGGCTGAATGCACTGGCATTCAGCCTCACTGAGATCTGTGGCAGAATTCCCTGCCATCCCTACTAAAAACACCACCTAAATATATTTTAAAAGCTATAAAATGCCATGAGGAAGAAAAATTGAGTGTTTATTTTTTTATTTTTTTTAAAGGGAGGAAAACTTTCAGGAAATTGGAGGACAGATTTTGGGACAGCACTAGTTCCACCTCTTCCCTGGAGCTGGATACAATATTCTCACACACACACACACATTTGAATTCTGGAGGATGCAAAATGGGGGCCAGCCTGCCAACACAGTTCATGCTGTTGCCACTTGGGAGTGGCAGTTCAAAAAAGGCCTAAACCTTGAAGACAAAAGAATGAAGCTGTGCTACAACCTCTGCCACAGCTGAGCACTGCCTGTGAGAAACTGTTGGAGAATTGCTCCTCCTCCTGGAGAAATTCAGTGACATTGTTTCCCCAGTTTCTCTGCCCACAGATGGGATGGAGAATTTTGAGAGGCCATTTGCACACAGCTATTTTAAAGCCCCTTTGCACCCAACTTCAGTGAATAAGATTTTGTTTAAAATTCACCCTGTGAAGTCTAGCACTGCGACCACAACAATAAAATACCCTGAAATATCATCATGTATAGTGCAAGCTTCAAATTTTAGAGGGTGCAAAACAGAAGAGAGAATCCAACAGAGCAACTAAGGTCACAATCCTATGCAGGTTTAGACAGAAAAAAAGTCCTACAACTCCTACATGGTTGGCTGGGGAATGCTGGGAGTTGTAGGACTTTTTTCTGTTTAAACGTGCATAGGATTGTGCCCTAACAGAGTTAACAAAGACTTAGGGCTTTTCTGCATGACACATTTATTGTGCACTCATCATTCCCTACTCATGGTTGTGTATTGGTTCTGTAGATGATGTTGTGACCCTCCAGTGTCGCTTCTGTTTTTAAAGAACACCTTTGGTGAGATTTTTTAGAGCGGGGAAAATGAAGTATTATTTCTGAAAATGAAAGAAAACACGTTTTCCACTTGTGTATTTGTGCTATTCTGCCATACCACAGTGCCACCTCGAGGTTATGTAGCAGAAAACCAGTAAAGGAAACACTCTTCATGTAGTGTTCAGATCTCAATTCTGTGATGAAACTAAAAATAGATAAAGCGGATTAACAATCTCTTGTAGAAAAGTGCTTAGAACAGCTTTCCTCAACCTGAAGCTGTCCAGGTATTGTTGGATTACAACCCACAACATCCCCAACCAGCACAGGTATTGGAACATAGTTCCATAACATCTGGAGGGCCACAGGTTCCCCAGTTCTTTCAACTGCAAGCCAGGACTTGGTTTTTCATCTGTGTACAGCACTTAGTAAATGTTAGATATTTTCTAAATGAATAATAGCAACAGATCAGTAAGGGCTGGTAAGGAACAGAATTATACTGAGTTATCTGGTGATGTCTTTGCAGGCGAGCACTAAACCCTTGCTGGAATATATTGTGCGTTCAGTCTGTACTTGTTCTAATGCTTATAATATTGGGTGGTTTTACTTTTTTTTTCTTTTTAAACTGTCACAAACTTTCCCTGTAGTCAGGATACTAACAAAACCCATGCACAATTCAGCCAATGTTAAGCACTTTTAAAGTCCCATTGATTTTAATGGGGGGAGTAACATAAATCCTTAAACCTTTCCCATTGAAATGACTGAGATTTCAAAAGGCCTAACTCCAGATACTTTGTGTCCAGAATTTCCTAATTTAATTCTCATGCTCCCCTTTCTCCAGCCTCCTCTCTGGGTGAGAGACTAGAGGTCATGGCCAGATAACAAGACAAGAGTTAGAACAAGACAAGAGCCAAGAACCAGGAAGGACTGTCATTGGCCAGGCCTGAACAGGAAGTATTATTAGTCCTTCCTGTTGAGAAAAGTCAATGGCCTGCCTGAAACAGCAGAACCACTCCAGTATCTGTGAACTATTTACTGTCTATAGCAGCTTTCCCAACCTGGTGCCCTACAATTCCCAGTTTTCCTGACCATTGGCCATGCTAGCTAGGGCTGATGGGATTTAAAATCCAAAATATCTGGAGGGCACCAAACTGGAAAGGCCCGTTGGAGATGTTCCAAAATTTAGCTTGACTGGCTCACCACACACAAGGTAGCTGTGCACAGAGCTGTGAGTTCCTGGTTCACACCCCCCAGCAGCTCCTGATACTAGGTCATTTCTAGGTGTGGTTGGGTATAACACCTGGCAGGGTGGATGTACACATTGCCTATCACTGCAGTAAGCATTCATTATCCCTGTTTTTACAGATGATGGACATGAGATCAAGGGAGAACAACTTGACCAAGGATACCCCGTGAGCTTTTGGCTGAAGAGGGATTTGAATCTGACTCAAACGTTCTATGCACTGGGCCATGCTGCCTCTCAGTTCAAAAAAGATTATGCACTCATTTAGAATGATTTATGATTTTGTGTGTCCCTTTTCTACAAGCTGTACTTCAGAGCAACTTACAATTAAAAATAATACTAAATTGATGTAGAACCAATAGCCCTACAACATCAGTCTTTCTTTCTGAAAACGAAACAAAAAAGACCACTAAAATAGGAATTTTACAAACAACAGGATTAAATATTAAATTTCATCTGCACAAGTCTAAACAGAGCAGAGTCTGAAATAGAAGACCACAGTGGAGGCTGGTGGCTCCGATGTCAGTGGGGCTGTGAATCTGCTCTGGGTTTCAGTCATAAGTCATAACCAGTCAGAATTCTAAAGCAGCTATCTAAGGTATACCTTGGATAGCTGCTTTAGAGTTCTGACTGGTTCTGACTGAAACCCAGAGTGGATGCACGGCCTACTGACATTGGAGCCACCAGCCTCCACTGGAAGCTGGAAGATTGGTCATTAGCTGCTGATGAAAAGAAGCCAGGAAAGTCCTTGGCAAATGCTTTAAGGTGGCAGGTCTTTGTCAGTTATTGTGCCTATTGCAGAATAAAAGGGTTCCCTGTAATGTCTTTCACTAATTCCCTATTACAAGCTGCTTACCTTACCTCTCGGATACAGTCATGAGCTTCACAAGTGCTTTAAGTTGGTTCTGTATATACATAATAGGGGTTCAAAAAAAGGAGGGAGGAAAGAAGGATAATTAGTGTCTGCAAACCTTGCCCACGTCTTAATGAATAGGCTTTCTGTGATGCAAGCCAAAGGGTCCATAATGTGCTAAACTTTTGCAAGTAAAAACAGCAACAACAGAATGACAAATTCAATTGCACACACTTTTGTACAACACTTTATAGAGCAACCTCATATGAAAATGAGATTCATTTTATGCGATTTTCTAGATGACCTAGGATTGCTGCACAGTCTATAACTTAGGCATAGCTATTTGCACTGAGTTGGATCCAGATGTAGTCATACATAGAGTAGACCCACTGAAATCAATGGGACTTAAGTCAGTCTACTCTAAATATTTGTTCTTTTGTATTTAAGTCATGACTAACTTAACCCCCCACTGATATCAATGGGTCTACTCTAATCATTTGTTACTTGTTATTTAAGCCATGAGTAATTGATTTCAATGGGTCTACTCTAAGTACGACCACATCAGGATTCAGCCCACTTAGGGGAGGCAGTTAGTACAAGACCAGAATCAGTGATGGCCAAAACCACATATGTCAATTAAGAATTGGCACATTATTTACAAGTGGTCTCAGCAAGCATTCAGGAAAAACAATCTCATCTACTTTCTGGGAATTGTCTCCCTGCTTATAATATTAACCTGTATGTGCCTGTACAGATTAATATTATAAGTTAATAGGTTAATACTACAGTACAGGTTACCTGTAATAGTACAGGTTAATATTATCATCCCGCACCTGGGGATGGATCCAGATTTGGGCATCTGCAACTGGATCCCCTGAAAATGCTACAGAGAGGATGAAGGGACCTTGTCAAATGGAATGAGCTGTGGTGCAGGGAGGGAGGGGAGATCTCCTAAAATCAGCTGAAGGCACCTTCTGTGAGCTGACCTCTTCTGTCCATGGAAGGTGGATCCTGGATCTAACCCCTAAACACAGACAATGCATGCTCAGAATCTAATGTAACATGTAATTTTTCTTTCTTTCTGGGAAATGGTAGTCAGTTCATACACCTGAGTTGACCAAAGTAGGTATATTTGGTATCCTCTTAAAAAATGAGACTGGTATTAAAACCTATGCAGAGATTAAGAAAAACACAACCTTTAAGAACCAAGGATGGTGTGTTCCAAGATCGAGTACTTGCTTACCCAAATATGAGTGGATCCAATCACTGCACCTCTCTGAAGCACTATCACCCTGAGGAAGTTATTGACGCCTCCTCCTCCTAGGATATTAATTCTTGGAAGTTTAAGTTGTTTGGGTCATGTATAGAATATACCTGTAACACCACTACAGTGTGGCAGCAGAAAATACAGGTGCCCGTCAATGAACATCAGAACAGTGGGAAATATGCTCATATCGTTCATCACTCGAGCACCTGTGTAGGCCATACCAAGGAGGTTCACTTTCTCACCTGGGCCACCTTGCCATCTATCTTTCACCAAGAACATTTTTCATTATGGGCTCCTCCTCTTCTCACTTGGGCACCCAAATATGTTCAACACCCATTCTTTCCATAGAAGAATTCTTCCCATGGCACCAAGTGGAGTTGCACTTTCCAGGCAATTTGCCGTATCCTTTAGAGCTGGAGTCAGTCAGCTCCCCACCGCCCACTCCATCCAGATGAAAGTGGGTTAGACAGAGAGCAAGGAACCAGGTCTTCCCTGACTCAGAGAGCTAGATGTGTTCTAGCACAAATGACCATGTGGTTTAATTTCTTTTTCCAAAAAAGCAGATCTACAATAACTGTTTGAAAACATGTTGCTCTATTCAGAACACTGACTCACAGGTGCACCTCCGCCATTTTCTCTCCTAGAAATGAAAAACGGGATATTTGTGGCATCCCAGTCATTGTCTTGGATTCTATCTAGACTGCTGCAAATGGAAGGGCTCCTTCAGCTTATGAATGGCCCCATGATCCTCCAGGATCCTACCTAGGGATGGCAGAGAATTCTGCCACGGATCTCGGTGAGGCCGAATGCCAGTGCATTCGGCCCTCCGAAATCTGTGGCGGAACGGCCTGCCGCTCCCCCGCCCTCCCGCGTATCCCCCCCGGGAAGAGACTTACCTGGGGCGGATCTTCCGGGTGGCGGCGGCTCCGGTGGCGGCTCCAGTGGCGGCAGCGGCTGGTCTTCCGACCAGCTGCCGCCACCGCAATTTGCAGTCTTGTCGGGTTTTCTTTTTTTTTTACAAGACGTGATAGGCTACATAAAGACTTACGTAGCCTATCACGTCTGGCTTAAAAAAAAAAAACGTGTATGCAAATGGCGGTGGCTATGGCTGCCGCCATTTGCGTTCCTTATTTTGGGCCGTCTTAGTCTACGTAAATATTTACGTAGACTAGGACGGCAAAAATAAGGGGAACGCAAACAGCGTAGCGGATGTACGTAAAAATATTTTCGTAGACTAAGATGGCCAAAAATAAGGAACGCAAATGGCGGCGGTCGTAGCCGCCGCCATTTGCATACGCGCATTTTTTTTTTAAGCCAGACGTGATAGGCTACGTAAGTCTTTACGTAGGCTAGCCTATCATGGCTGACTACAGGGACGCAAACGTTTGCGTTCCTGCTAGCCAACGGCCGGATGTCCGGCTGCTGGCGGAACCGGCCGGCGGCTCTGCGGAATCCCTGCCGAGCGGAGCCGGCCGGCGAGGATTACGGGGGGAGGGACGGAGCCAGGGAACGGGAGTTTCGTACATCCCTAATCCTACCTGTGGAAGGTGCTTTTTTTCCTTTTCTTTTCACCAATCCCCTCCTCCCGCTGCAGCAGCCCTTCCACCACACTGTTCCAGGGGCTGCCTTACTTCTCCAGAGCAGAATTTCAGAGGGGAGAAGGAATTGCAGAGGGAAAAAGGAATTTTATTTTATTTTATTTCTATAGCATCCAATAGCAGAAGAACTCTGAGCAGCTCACAAAAAATTAAAACCACGGAGTGCAGCGCAAAATAATATAAAATAAGAAAGCTTAAAACCACAATATAACAGTACAACCAAAATAAAAACCTAGCAGAAATGTAGAGATTTAAAATACAGGTTTCAAACACCAGAGCTAAAAGGTTGGGATGCTAAAATGCTGGAAGAATATAAAGGTCAGAAGGAGTACAACGCAGGAAGCAGGTGAACCTCTCTAGGGAGCTCATTCCACAGCTGGGGTGCCACAGCAGAAAAGGCCCTCTTCCTGGTAGCCACCCACCTCTCTTCCTTTGGCAGGGGCTCATGGAGAAGGACCATGGAGGATGATCTTAGGGTCTGGGCAGGCAATTATGAGAGGATGTGATCCTTCAGATAACCAGGCCCCAAGCCATTTAGGGCTTTGAATGTTAATACCAGCACTTTGAAATGGGCCCAGAAATGGACTGGAAGCCAGTGGAGGAATTGCTGAAAGCTGCCTTCCCCCCTTCCACTAGTGGAAGCATCTAATGAGCAGAATTCTTCTCTGGGGATGTTCCACAAACAGAACCATGCCTGCCACTGTATCTACCTCCAGTCAGTTTCTGTAACATCCATTAATATGTGATGTCTCCAATAAACAATAACATAGTCCAGGGGTAGCCAGTCTTTTGGAGCCATCTGCACATTTGCCAATTTGAGACACTGTCATGGACCCCACCATAAAATGGCTGCCAAGGGAGGCATGGCAAAAGATAAGTAACCTGCCGCCAAACCTGAGAACAAGGCAGACATGGGTTTTGAGCCCCAACATGCTAAACAACTCCTTTGAACCCACAATTGTCAGCACCAACAGTGACCTATTTCACAGCAATCCAAGCTGCTGATAAGAAAATTTAATTTTTAAAAAGTGGAAGCAGTAGGGCACCTTGGCTGGTGCCAAGAAAAGTGTCCAGGGCTGCATTAGTGCCCATGGGCACCAAGTTACCTACCCCTGATGTAGTCGTTATCAATTCATGTTGGGTTGGATCCAGGATCTGCTTTCAGTGAGAGGAATGCACCGTCTAAGAAAGGAGCAGCTTCAGCTGTGGAAAGTCCCTCTGTCCAAGTTGTGGGGATCCTCTCCCCACCACCACTACAGCTCACCCATTCCAGCAGGGTCTCCTGACTCACTGTGTAGCATATTCAGGGGGGAGGGGCTATGGGAAGGAGGAGACTGGGAAGTCCATTTCTATCAGCACAGTTGATCCAGCATAAATCTGGATCCAACCCTTTATATTCAAATTTATATTCAACTTTCCTACACTGTGGCCATCAAAGCAGACAGTGCAGCCCAAGACTCCATGTTTGAATGCTTTCTATGTGCTTCTTCATCTGGAGCTTTTATCCTGCTATTGAGATTGGTTACTCATGGAAGTTTGCAGGTCCTTTAGAGGACATTGTCAACCGCCAGGGCGTCTCCCACACTAAATGACTTGTATTCCATTTTTTAAAAGATCGGAAACAATGAGCGATCAAATTACTGTGCTTGAGTTCCACTTCAGTTCCCTTGAGAAAAAGGAAAAGCCTCAATAAGAGGAGCTAGACCACATCCATCTAGCGGCTATATAATGAAACATATTGAAGACTCAGATAAGGGGAGAAAGAAGGGGGAAAGGCGAGGGAGGAAGCCCTTGAACGGGCTCAAGGGAGCCCGCTGTGATCCTGCATTTAAAATGGAAGCAGAAAGCCCCCTTTTAAATGCAGGATTTTAGGCTGGTGAAGAGATGCTCTATATGCTGATGTGGGTTATTTTTTTCTGAAAGGGTCAATCAAAACATTGCTTTAATCAAATGAAGACTTTGCTCTTTTCATTAACAAGGCTTCTCCTTACTGAGCTTCTGTTGCACAGAAAGCAAGGAACAAGCATTTACAACAACTTAAGAATATTCTTCCAATGAGAGAATATTTATTTAAAACATTTCTATCCTGATTCCTGCCCTATATCATTAAGTTCTCAGGGCAGCATACAGATAAAATCAATGAAAACATTATAAAACAATAAATAATTTAAACACCTAAAAACATATTAAACTATTAAACAAGCTAAAACCAGTTAAAATCTTAAACAATAAAACAGTTTAAACAATGTGCTAGGGAATGCGTTTAACCCTCAAAGGCTTTGGTAAAAAGCCACATTTTTTATTAATGCCAAAACGAGTGCCAATCGGGCCTCCAAGGGGAGGGCATTCCACAACTGGGGTGCCACAGCAAAGAAGGCCCTCCCCTACATCCCACCATAGTGTATGTCCTGTACTGAATACTAAGTGCTAGTGAAATAAATTTCTCCTTCTTCACAATCAAGGTGCAGTGGCTAGACAGAACATCCAAATTAAATGTAAAGTGATTGTGTCAGGAAGCAGGTTACTAAGCTCCACTATTTTAGCACTCAGAAAAACCATGAAGCAAACTAGTTTAGTTTTAGTTATTTTTTTCCCCATATATAGCACTTCTATCCAATCAATAGTAACAATCCATAATAAGACTGTAAGATTCACTAGCCAGAATGAACACTGAAAAGTGACACATTGACAATGCCAATGCCTATTACATGGAATCCGACTCTCTGGCTTCAATATACACAACCGCTGCACACCAACTATCCTAGAAGATTAGGTATGGCGGAGAATTCCGCCATGGATTTCAGTGAGATTCCCCCGAAATCCGTGGCAGAACGGCCTGCTACCCCACCGCCCCACTGTGGATCCCCCCCCCGAGACGAGACTTACCTGGGATGGATGTTCCAGACGGGGGTGGCGCCGGCGGCGGTGGCTGGTCTTCCAACCGGCTGCTGCCACCGCCATTTGCAGTCTGGTCTTTTCTCTTTTTTTTACCCAGACGTGATAGGCTACATAAAGACTTACGTAGCCTATCACATCTGGGTTAAAAAAAAACCCATTTTATTCCATTTTTTAAAAGATCGGAAACAATGAGCGATCAAATTACTGTGCTTGAGTTCCACTTCAGTTCCCTTGAGAAAAAGGAAAAGCCTCAATAAGAGGAGCTAGACCACATCCATCTAGCGGCTATATAATGAAACATATTGAAGACTCAGATAAGGGGAGAAAGAAGGGGGAAAGGCGAGGGAGGAAGCCCTTGAACGGGCTCAAGGGAGCCCGCTGTGATCCTGCATTTAAAATGGAAGCAGAAAGCCCCCTTTTAAATGCAGGATTTTAGGCTGGTGAAGAGATGCTCTATATGCTGATGTGGGTTATTTTTTTCTGAAAGGGTCAATCAAAACATTGCTTTAATCAAATGAAGACTTTGCTCTTTTCATTAACAAGGCTTCTCCTTACTGAGCTTCTGTTGCACAGAAAGCAAGGAACAAGCATTTACAACAACTTAAGAATATTCTTCCAATGAGAGAATATTTATTTAAAACATTTCTATCCTGATTCCTGCCCTATATCATTAAGTTCTCAGGGCAGCATACAGATAAAATCAATGAAAACATTATAAAACAATAAATAATTTAAACACCTAAAAACATATTAAACTATTAAACAAGCTAAAACCAGTTAAAATCTTAAACAATAAAACAGTTTAAACAATGTGCTAGGGAATGCGTTTAACCCTCAAAGGCTTTGGTAAAAAGCCACATTTTTTATTAATGCCAAAACGAGTGCCAATCGGGCCTCCAAGGGGAGGGCATTCCACAACTGGGGTGCCACAGCAAAGAAGGCCCTCCCCTACATCCCACCATAGTGTATGTCCTGTACTGAATACTAAGTGCTAGTGAAATAAATTTCTCCTTCTTCACAATCAAGGTGCAGTGGCTAGACAGAACATCCAAATTAAATGTAAAGTGATTGTGTCAGGAAGCAGGTTACTAAGCTCCACTATTTTAGCACTCAGAAAAACCATGAAGCAAACTAGTTTAGTTTTAGTTATTTTTTTCCCCATATATAGCACTTCTATCCAATCAATAGTAACAATCCATAATAAGACTGTAAGATTCACTAGCCAGAATGAACACTGAAAAGTGACACATTGACAATGCCAATGCCTATTACATGGAATCCGACTCTCTGGCTTCAATATACACAACCGCTGCACACCAACTATCCTAGAAGATTAGGTATGGCGGAGAATTCCGCCATGGATTTCAGTGAGATTCCCCCGAAATCCGTGGCAGAACGGCCTGCTACCCCACCGCCCCACTGTGGATCCCCCCCCCGAGACGAGACTTACCTGGGATGGATGTTCCAGACGGGGGTGGCGCCGGCGGCGGTGGCTGGTCTTCCAACCGGCTGCTGCCACCGCCATTTGCAGTCTGGTCTTTTCTCTTTTTTTTACCCAGACGTGATAGGCTACATAAAGACTTACGTAGCCTATCACATCTGGGTTAAAAAAAAAACGCGTACGCAAATGGCGGCGGCTATGGAGGCTGCCATTTGCGTTCCTTATTTTTCACCTTTTTAGTCTACATAAATATTTATGTAGACTATTACGGCAAAAATAAAGGGGAACGCAAATAGCGCCCACTATGCTATTTGTGTTCCCCTTTATTTTCGCCATAATAGTCTACGTAAATATTTACGTAGACTATCATGGCAAAAATAAAGGGGAACGCAAATAGCGCCCACTATGCTATTTGCGTTCCCCTTTATTTTCGCCATAATAGTCTACGTAAATATTTACGTAGACTAAAAAGGTGAAAAATAAGGAATGCAAATGGCAGCCGCCGTAGCTGCCGCCATTTGCGTACGCATTTTTTTTTTTTACCCAGATGTGATAGGCTACGTAAATATTTACATAGCCTATCACAGTTAAATACAGGGACGCAAACGGCAGCGGCTACGGCAGATGCCATTTGCATCCCTGCTGCCCAGCGGCCAGATGTCCGGCTGCGGGCAGAGCCAGCCAGCGGCTCTGCGGAATCCCCGCAGAGCGGAGCCAGCCGGGCAGAACTCCGGGGGGAGGGATGGAGCGCCTCCCCCCCATCGAGGATTCTGGGGGGAGGGATGGAGTGCCTCCCCCCCACCACTATGAAGCAGATCCGCGAAACGGTAAGTGACTTTCTTACATCCCTATAAGAAGATGGAGACCAAAGAGTGGTGGAGATCTGGATCACTGAATCTTTTCCAGCTTTCACTCAGAGAGGAGGAAGATTTTTGACTGGTACTCTCTGTACACAGTTCTGCTCACTTGGAATTTGGCTAATCCTCCAGCCAAAACAGAAAGCATCCAGCCACTCAGAAACCTATTGCCAGCACAACAGCAGTGTTAGCCTGCCACAGCATGTGCTTTTAGAGATACGAGCCGCTCACATTTTACTGGAAAAGGGAGAACACTAGTTGGAATTAAATCCTTTCCATTATTATTTGTAATTGCGCTTCTGCTGCTGCTAGTGCAGTAAGAACTAGCTGTCCTGCTGAGATAAATAAAATTCTTTCAGCTGGACAGCTAGATTTTTTTTTTTTCATTCACAAAGTGGTGGGGAGGGCCTGGCCTAGCTGAGCTACAAGAATGCTGACTGTGGTGCACGTCTAGCCTTCTACAGATGTTCTCCACATGTAGCTTCTATGCATAGAGAAGGGGGAAAGTAGGGGCTGCCCTGCTGGCCATGCCTCCAATGTGAGGCACATCACCGGCCAGAGATTGATGTGGGTGTCCTCTGAAACGGAAAGCGTATGTGTGTCAGGGATGAGTCTAAGCACCTTGAGATGTCCGACAGCTCCAATTCTGAATGAGAGAACTGGAGCAGCAGCTAGATCAGAGGCCAGGGAAGGGACCTTCCCTAGTGATAGTAGTGAACCATTTGGGTAGGGATGGCGGATAAATCCGCCACAGACTCCAATGAGGCCAGATTCTTTAGAATCCGGCCCCCTGGAGTCTGCGGCAGAATGGACAGCTCCCCCTGCCACCCCACGAAGGCCGGTCAGGACGGACCCTACCTGGCGGAGGCTGGTCCAGGTCCATCATCTTCGCTCCGCAGCCGGGCTGCGGACACTAATGGCGTCCGGCGCAGCGGATGACATTTGCGTCCCTGCCCCTGGCCGTGATAGGCTATGTAAATGTTTACGTAGCCTATCATGGCCAAAGACAGGGATGCAAATGGTGTCCGCTATGCTGGACACCATTTGTGTGGCAGTGGACAGAGGTCCGGCC
Organism: Heloderma suspectum; assembly: GCF_057233095.1. NCBI lineage: Eukaryota > Metazoa > Chordata > Lepidosauria > Squamata > Helodermatidae > Heloderma > Heloderma suspectum. The sequence continues at coordinate 303,067,449 of NC_139460.1, read as the reverse complement.
GCAGATGGGCCCGGCCGGCAGCTCCACGGACTCGCTGCAGAGTGGAGCCGGCCAGGGAGGATTCTGGGGGGAGAGACAGATCGCCTCCCCCCCCTGTGTGGACCCATTCAGCGGATGGGTAAGTAGGTTTCATACAGCCCTACATTTGGGTTTGTTAACCATGAATAACCCATGAAGAGAACCCATGGTTTGTTATTGGGTTGTGAACTGTGTGTTATTCGTGGTTATAAAACCATGGTTTGTTAGCATGGCTTGGTTCAGACAACATGATAACTCACTTTTCAGCAAAAAACTCACTGTTCAATGACAACCCACACACCATCCTTGAGTGTGGATTACTGTGTTGTGTGCACCTAGTCAATATGTAAAATGATTCCTTAACCAGCAACAGTAGTTTATTATTGTTTATACAGACATGATTCAAAGGTTTATACTTTTCACCTGATTCTCTTTTATGGGGTGGGGAAAGATATCCTGGGGTTGTTGTTCTGACACAAGTTATAGGCTGCTGCAATAATATTGCTAATTACCCTATCTTTGGTCATTCATTGATCACAGTGGGCCAATTCTTAGAGCTAGCTTATCAAGTTCAGCTTTCATGTGATGTCTTGGCTGTGTACAATGGTTATGGTGATCCAAATCAGCTTTCATTCGCAGCTTGTTCTAAATCAGCATTTGTGCACACAGCTCAGTGAAAGCAGGCTTGGGGATATTTGCTGAAATAACATATAGTTTAGCTGCTAGAATTCACTAGCTGTCATTTAGAAATGTCTGTATACAAAAATTACATAAGCTACACCTTACAGTATGCCTCAATTAGATGTTCATACTGGAAAACATACATTCTTACTAATTTTTCCACAGCATTCCAGTTAAGGAGCCCTTGAGACATCCTGCTATCATCCAAAACAATTGTAAAATCAATGGGGGAAATTAAATGATGGCAAATAAATTGGTTTTTATAGGGTTGAGCCCGGATTTAAGTCATGCATAGAAGAGACTCATTAAAATCAATGGAACTCAAGTTATATATGACTGCATTACATTTCATTGATTTCAGTGGGTCTACTCTAAGTATAACTAAGTCTGGATCCAATCCGTAGTTCTTAAAAATTAAATTTGGACACTCATGGAATATATTTCCATTCAGATTTTGAACATGTAGTTTTCAATTTGCCTGAACTCAGTTTTATTTACCAGAACTTCAAGAACCTAGTTTACATGAAATGAAGGACTGCCTGCACCCCTAAGAACCTGACCAGGCCCCCAACATCAACCTCAGCAGTCCAGAAGCCTGCTCTCTATCCTGCTGTTAAGGTTGATCTGGTTGGTGGGTACCAGGGAGAATGCCTTTTCAGTGGTGGCCCCAAACTCATAGAGTTCCCTTCACCAAGGTCTCCACTCCCCCGCCCCCAAGCAGAACCTGGATCCTTTTTGTTTCCACAAAGCTTTTTTTTATTTTATTGCTGGCATTCTACATATGTTTTTATCTGATGCTGTATTGGCTACTTATTCAATTGTTGGATGTTTAAGCCACCTTAAAAATAAGTCACCTCACCTTGTGAGGGCTTGCCCTAAAAGGTGGAGTAGAAATAAATGAATCATTATAAATAATGGAAAAAAATGCTCATATGTTCAGTAAACACGTGAGCAGGAAGTGGGGCTGCATGAGCTAGCCATGCCACCAATGTTGGTGCACCCTTCTGGCCAAGCTACACAATTTCTGCATGCTAGGATGGCCATGTGTCCTCTTTAACAGAAGACAATCATATAGTTGAAGGGCTGCCAGAGGACTGTCCTCTATTTATAAAGCATCCTCTGTTCAAAGGGCTGTCCAGTCCAAGTCTGTTTTAAAGATGAAGAACCGGAAGAAGGGAAATCAATGGTCCTGATGCTGCCCATCAACAAGTCGCATCTGGACAGCAGACTGAACAGGCAAGAACTCATATCATCAGATAACAGACTTCCCCATGATGGTGAAACTGCATTTCTATTTAAATTATGATAGTGACGTCTAAATTTATATATATAAATTAGCATATGCAAATTTCATGCAAATCTGTGCCCTTTTTTGTGCTCTTTTTTGGTGATGCATACATGAACACCTTACTGTATGGTCAGTGAAAGGTGCACCTTCCATGTGCATAGGAGCTTTCAGGGACCCTGTCCTGTGAGGAGGGCTTTTCAGTGCAATCCTATGCATATTTAGACAGAAAAACGTCCTACAACACCCAGCATCCCCCAGCCAGCCTTGCTGGGGAATCGTAGGACTTTTTTCTCCATCTAAACATGCATAGGATTGCATCTCTGTCTATTAAGTTGTGAAGAGGGCTTTTTTGTATCCATGCTTTGCTTTAACCTGCCTCCATTTCAAAGAAAAGAAAAAGAAAAGAAAAGGTAAGGGTTGTAGTATGCCTGACTATACATTGGTATTTATGGCAGGTACTTGCTATAGGAAAACGTAGCCACCTCTGAGATGAATGTCAATATGTTGAAGAGGAGATGGTAAGTGCCAGAACTGCCGATTCATTCCAATGTTTACATGCTATACATGAAAAACAAGGGGTTTTTTCACCATGTTTTCTTGCCAAACATAAACATCTATGTTATCTGTGGTCCAACCCAGTCATAAAAATCCGTTCCTCAGCTGATTTCAAATGACCCCCAAACTTCAGTGAATCCAGTGAAGTCATACATATTTGATTCTTCTCTCAGGTGTGTTTATCTCATGTAATTTCTTTACCATAGCCAAATTACCATTGAACCTCAGGCCTGAGAAAGCTCATTCTTTGCTATTGTCCTCACTCCCGTTTCCACACACCCAACCTTTATTAAGAACATAACAAGAATCCTGTGTCTCAGAACATTAATCCATGTAGTTCAGGAGTTCAGTAACTAGTTCCCCAAAGGCCATGTACCTGCCTTTGGCCTAGTTTCATGCAGACCTCTGCCCATTTTGCAAACTCTGCCTGCTTTGAGTTTGGCTCTGCCCACTGCTGGAATGCACACTCAATAGGTTTTGACTGAGGTAATGCAAATCTCAACAGGAAAATGATTCCACACCCCTGATCTAGTCCAGCATCCTGTTTCCAGCCAGATTCTTCCAGAAAGGCCACAACAGGGCACAAAAGCAACTCTACACTCCCCTCCCCACTCCCAACACACCAGTATTAAGCAAAATACTGCCTGAAAACCTGGACATGGTTAAATACCCTTTGATAGGCTTGGCCTCCACAAATTTATCTAATTCCACTTCAAAGCCATCTAAACTTGTGGTCATCACCACATCTTCCAGCGGCAAATTCCATAAATTAATGATGAAGTGAACCATTTCTGAAATGTACTGGTGTGAAAATCTTAATGCCTTTGGGGCAAAGGGCTAAGTAATATGCAAAGGAGACTTCAGTAAGCATTACTTTATTTCCTGTGAACTATTTGATAAATAAAACAACAATAATCTTAAATAATTACTTTAAATGGAGACTAGATTGATGCACTTTTGTTTCCCTCTTGATGTTATTTCCAACATAATAGCCAGAGCAACCTCTCCAATGAGGCAGTATTTACTTATTTTTCTTCTATAAGATTTGTGGTCTAAATGACAGTATAATTACAGTAAAAATGTGGAAGTCACTTAAATTACCATAGTAATTAAACTAGACTAATGGTGCTCCTATTATTTTCTTGCAAGAAAAACAATATGTTTTTCAAGGTCCTTTATTCTTTGCCTTGTCAAAAACTCTGCTTTTCTGTACATGGATTAGAAATGAAAATGTATGGCATGACCTGGCTGCCACAGAACTGCTGGGCACACACGGACCCATCACCAAGAGTCACATAAGTATGCATAAATGTCCATACACCTGTCAAGCTCCTGGCCATCCCAAGCCCAGTGAAGACTTCTTCTTCAGAGGTGGAGGATTTGGATTCCTCAGCAGATCTCACTCCCACAGATGACATGAGGTGACTTAAGGAGTCCCATTGGGATATCTCACCTGAGGTACCAAAGAACCCTTCAACCTCATCCTGAGCACTGCTGTGGTTCCTGACTTTCCTCCCTCGTCCCACAGCAGTGCAGAGTACCAGTAGCAACGGATCAAGTAGGACACTCAGAGTTGTCATCGGAGCACCTGCCTGGCTGCCAGAAGATCCTTTTGACCAGGGTTTACTCAGGAGGAAGGGTCTACTTGGAACAAGGGTCTACTTTTGAGGAGGAAGATCCAGCTATAGGAAATGAAGAAGCAGACCCAGCTGCAACTATTGAATCAGGGGCAGCATTTTATTGGTCCCCAGTCCTCTAGCAGGCCTTTGCAGTGTTAAGAGCTCTCATTGAGCTACTTTGCTTGGCAGGGCATTTATATGAGATCAAAGTAAAATTTCTGCCAAATTTCTGTGTTGGAGAGGTACCGTAGGACTGCATGTGTTGGTCCATGTATACACCAACAAGAGTGAGAGGAAAATGCGGGCTCTATCACAGGCTACCTGTAAGGCTGTATTCACTGTTATATGAGGAATCTCATATCATGAGTAAAAAAACCCTCAGATCTTTTTGATGATTCATTTGATTGCAAAAATGTTCCAACCTTTTAATTGCATTTAAAAAACAAACAAACATGCATATAGAAGGCTAGGATGTCAGGGAATTTTTTAATCTAGCTATTTATGTAGCAAGGAAGTTTTTACATGGAGAAGTATCCAAATGTATGATCCCCCCACTTGCATCCCACAAGAAATGTAACATGTGCTTTTCCAGAATATTCCATCTCTGCATCCTATAGCAAGCATTGTGAGATTTAGATTATTGTGACTGAAAGGAATTCTACTGAGTTCTGTAAAACCATCCATGTTCAGGAATATTCTGGTGCTCTGGTATGATAGCAGAGAATTGCACAATCTAAGTGAGAACCTGGATTAGTTTCCTTTAAATTATTATGTTTCAAATAGATCTTCTGTATATTCTCAAATGTAAAAAGTGTGTTCAAAAACTGTAATACTGATCTTAGCAATTTCGTCTCTATCCATGTCTCTTTTCAAAAACAAGAGAAATAGTTCAGTAGTTTTTGTTTTACCCTTCATTCTCAGCACCAAAGATAACATTATCCACAGTGCTAAATTATTGTCTGGTGGCGATATTTAAATCATACTTCCGTTTGGCTGACAGGAGAAAAGTCTGAAATTGTTTCTTGGCCTGTCAGCAGTTCTGTGAGTGTCTTGATTGACAGTGAAATGCTGGAATGCTGCCAGATATAACATCTACTCAGATATCTTTTTTAAAAAGTTGCCTTGATATAGTTCTCTCTATATCATTATACCAAACTTGCCAAGGACTTTAAGGTCATTATAATCCATAGGAAAACAAATGCTATTTTGTGTTTGCTCTTTGAATTGGATAGGATTTATTATTATTATTATTATTATTATTATTATTATTAGATCAGATGTGATCTAAAATAGGACATTTCACAATAAGGAATTACTTTAGCATATAATAAAAGTTGGCTTGGAACTGAAGAAATAAAAGTTAAAGGTAAGTCTTGCCTATTTCCTTTATATAATTTCCTCTTGTCTCTCTTTCACATTTACTTTTTTAAATGAATGGTTAAGGTAATTAATTTAAGAATGAGTATACAAGACAATTTAAAACAACTATTCTGCATACCATATGTGGAATACTAGCCAAACAATGCAAGCTTTCTCATTAATGTAGTCCATCACAGATCAAGCTTGGAGCAAGGGGTTACGCTCTTCCTTAATTTCTGTAGGGTTGTTACAGTCTCAATAGCCAATCAAAATGCTGAAAACTGCTGTGTGTCATTGATGAATGGCAGAATGTTCTCCGTTCCAGTTGGTGGAATGTTTGTAATACAGAGCACACTCTGTCTCTTTCTCTCAAGATGGCCTTTGGGGATAACTCATTACATGAGTCTTTCCAGTAAACTCAGTACAATGCATCAAAACAAGTTAGCATTGGATGGGGTGTAATTAAACATCCGTATTAAAATATATTAAAAACCACCAACCTGACCATCTTGTTTCATACAGCACATCAACAATTAAGTATACACAGTATGAAATTAAATGGATATGGTCATTAGAATACAGGCACAAACATTTATTTATTTAACGTATTTATTTATTTATTTATTTACTACTTCCCAATAAAATTGTCAAAGCAGTGAACATGATAACAGCCTCAGCACTAAAATATAACAATAAAGTGCGACAATAAAATAATCACTGATCAATGATAAAACTGTAACTCTAAATGGCTGTGTCTCAGCTCAGGGAAAGCCTACATAAAGAGAGTGGTCTTAAGGAGATGTCTAAGGGAGCAAGCCTATGGCCCCTCAGACAGAGTCTGAGGGGCCATAGCATAATTCGGATTCCTGGATCCGAGGTTAGAGAATCTGAGATCCAGGCTTCCCACCCCCTCCCCTTCCTCTTGCAGCTGCTGTGGAGAAAACTGCCAGATGCCTCCTTGAGCTTGCAAAAGTGGCCTTGGAGAAGACGCAAAGGGGTCAATGGACAAGGAGGAGACTGGGGAGATCGGCTTATACCATATCCCTGGGCCTCCTCAGCCTCCTTCCATCCCACTCCACAGAGCCCCAGCTAGAAGGGCGAAAAAGCCTGCCTAGCCAACATGCAGAGTGGGAGGAGCACAGAGCTGAAGATCACCTCTGCTGTTCCTCTCACTCTGCATTGGATGTCCATAAGGCTCCGAGTTTGGAGGCTTAAGGCCATCCCGATAGGATTGTGCCCTAAAAGTCAAAACTGTAGGAGGCGCCTATCTGATCTCAACTGGGAGTTCATTCCAGAGGGCAAGTGCTGCAACACTAAATGCTCTATTATTATTACTCCTAACTAAGGCAAACCTAGGAACCATGCAGTACCATCAAAAGTGCTGTTTCTGAGGATGACGAAGACCAGGCAGGGCCATAAAGGATGAGGTGATCCCTAAGGTAACCTGGTCCCAAGTTGTTTGAGGTTTTATATGTTAACAACAAAACCTTAAACCTCTTCCAGCAGCTTACTGGCAGCCAGTGCAGTTCTTTCAGCAATGGTGTAACATGTTGTCAAAAGGAGGCCCCTATTAGCAGCCCAGACCAAGCTTCCAGATCAGACTCAATGGCAGCCCCATACAGAGTGCATTAAAATAATCCAGTCTTGAGGTTATCAGTGCCTGAATTGCCATGGCCAAGTCATCATGGTCCAGGAACGGCCATAGCTGGAGTACCAGCTGAAGGTAGTAAAAGACAATTGTAGCCACTGAGGCCATTTGAGCCTTGAGTGACAATGATGGATCTAGGAGCAATCCCAGACTACACTTCTGTTCTTTCTGGGGGAATGCTGCCCTTTCTGGAACAGGCAACCAACCTATTTTAGACCCATGACCCACTTACCCAACAGTGCTGCCATCTTGCCAAGATTCAGACTTGGTTCATCCAGTCCACCACAGCCTCCAAGCACCAGTCCACAGGCTGCACAGCCACACCTGAATCAAACATTATAGAGAAATTTAGCCATGATGACAAGTTGTTCCAAATGTCCAAGTGATGGCTCCCAATAGTTTCATATAGCATGCACAAAAATCCATTTGAAAATTGTACACCGATGCAGAATCAGGCTGCCTGAAATGAACTTATGTTCATAAAAATGAGAAAATGAGTGGAACCAGAATTCAGAGGTTCAACCATTCCTACTTTAAAAGGAGCATACACTTTCCTTGTGAAATAGATCTTCATGTATTCATATTTGTATGCAGCTTTAAGAGGCATGTATCCAGAGTCATGTGTGCGCGCGGGGGGGAAGTCTGTTCAAACACAGAGATCTTATTAGAACATATTTACACATCTCAACAAATTATCATGACAAGCTTTCCTCCTCTCCAAATTAAAGGGCAGGGCAGGGGGAGTGACAAATATTATTTAGGGGAGTGCACCAGCTTCAAGATTCAGCTTGGCTCCTGGTTTGGTGATGGGGAAAACGGTGCAGTTCGGCTTAGCCTGCTTCAGAGGCTGCCCAGATCAACTTGGGGCCCAAAGCCAAAGTGAGATTTGTAAATCTGAAGCTTTGTTCCTGCCATGGACAAATGGGCCTGGCTATATCATTTTGGCTGTTTCACAGTGTGGGATGAAATTTGCAGGCACGTTAGAACCTTACGAGGGGATGAAGTCTGGCAAATTTCACAAAAGACATGCACAGCTTTTTGTGATAACACCTTTAAATTTTGTATAAGGGGTGTGTTCCAGTTGGGGTGGGGGATGTGATTCACTTCTCTATATCCCCCCTCCATTTTTTTTTTTTTTTTGGCAATTAATGAAAATGGCAAATGTCATAGAGATTCCCTAGGTACGAAGCCTGCAAAATTTCATAAGGATAGGTGCGGTGCCAGATGCATAACAAATAATTCAAGACTATTTTCCTGCTCAGTTGGCCCCAAAGTCACAGAAAGTGTAATACAACATGGGTGGATGAGGGCTGTGGAACATATAGTAGCAGAGGCAGAAGGACTTGAATATTCATCAGCAGTAGTGAAGTGGAAAATTCCAAAGAGCAGGGTCCCTTTGTGACAGTCAAAGCCACGCCCCCTCACAGCCACGCTCTCTTCTAAGATTGTACAACTTTGTAAGATATACAGCCTTCAACTGGGATCCAAAAACAGTGCAGCTGAGAGTAAGGCAGGGGTATTTCAATTGGACGTCTGAGAAAATAAATGTTAATCTTTTTCACCCACTCAGTCAAACACAAACATTTTAGGTTTTTAAAATATGATTCTCTATGGAAGCTTCACCCTCTCAACTCATCCCTCATGGACAGATCCCTTCCAATTAAACAGCCCCCTTGCACACTCCCTTAGCACCCCAGCATTACCCATTAGCCTTTCCTAAGCTCCTTCATTATATCTCTCCCATCCCACAACAGAAACATCCATCCACCCAGCAGGACTGAACCACACACACACCCCTTCTTTCTCCTCTCCCCCCAACTGTTTTTTTTCTGTTTCCCTTCCCTCCACCAGGGTTTGTTTGCCCAGAAACATGCCAACTTCATACCAAAAAGTGTAGCTGACAGAGCAGGTTGCATTTGGCAGTTCTGCTCACTGTAGAAATTAATGGTCAAGAATTAACAGTGCAAACCAATGGGTGTTCATTTCAAATTAAATTTACAGAGACCTTGGGAAGGCAGCTAAGGCTGCAGTCCTATGCACACTTACCTGGGAGAAAGCCCAATTGGCGATTGAACATAGTGGGACTAGGGTTGGCGGAGAATTTCTCCCCGAAACTTCGGGGGGCCGAGCGCCAACATGTTCGGCCCCCCGAACAAGTTTCGGGGAGAAATCCTCCGAACCCCCCCGCACCCCGCACCCCCCCCCGGGACGGGACTTACCTTCGCCAAATGTCCCTCCCAGCGGCGGGTCCGGCCGGCGGTTCGGCGGGTGTTCGAGCAGGGCGGGAGCGGCAGCCGCCACCATTGCAATAAAAGAAAAAAAAAAAACCCCTGATAGGCTACGTGACGATTCACGTAGCCTATCATGGCTAGATTTGCAAAGTCAGCCGTGATAGGCTACGTCAATCGTCACGTAGCCTATCAGGGGGCGTTTTTTTTTTTTTTTAACTTTCGCGTTCGCGGCCGGGCGAGGCGGGAAGCCTCCTCCCTGGCCTGAATTTCGGCCGGGCCGAGGCGGGAAGCCTCCCCCCCCCAGCCTGAACTTCACGGGGGGAGCAGCGAAGCGCCTCCCCCCCACCGCGAACGTCCTTCGAGGACAGGTAAGGGACTTTCGTCCACCCCTAAGTGGGACTGACTTCTGTCTAAATGTGCATAGGATCGTGTGATAAATCCTAAAAACTGGCACAAACCAACCACCTGCCCTGCCCCATAAATAAATAATGGTGGCAGCACCCCCCCCCCCACTACTGCTGTGGCCAGCAGAAGCCCTGAATGGGTGGCTGGTGTTGCAGGAGATGAGGGCAGTGCCAGACACACAAGCATGGAGCAGGGACAGGTAGAGAAGACAAGAGCTGAGGAGGAGGAGGGGGTGGGTGAGAGGAGCCTGCAGAGCTCCCTCAGGCTCCCTCTCTCGCTCGCTCCCTTTGTCTGGCCAGCTCTGCATATAAGAGGCAGCCAAGAAGCAGCCGCGTGCACTCCCTCTGCTCCCTCCCCCTTCTCTAGCAGACGGCAACCCGGTTGGGGGCTGGCTTAAAAAAAAGTGCGGGAGTGGAGCCCCGGCACGACCTGCCACCACGACACCTCTGTTCAGCAGTTCCCAAGCAAGCACCCAATGCTACGCCCTCCCAGGTCCCACAGACTCCACCAAACCTCTTTTAATGTTCCTGTTCCTGGGAGGGAGAACTAGCAAAAATACTGAACGCTAGAATAGTCATGCTGTATATTACTTTAACATCCTTCCCCCAAATCACAGTGTTTGGGGAGCCCCTGGTGAAACATGCCCTATCATTAGAAAGTGAACCTGCCTGTCATTCCACTCTTTCCTTCTCTTCCCCCCTGCCAAGCATTTTCCAAGAAACAAAATCTAAAAGACATGATTTTTTTTTACAAACAGTCTGTCTGCCTTTGTCCCTCCAAATTGCCGAATTGCAGCTAAGGGTGCAATCCTATACATGATTAGATAGGAAACAAGTCTACAATTCCCAGAATGCCCCAGCGAGCCTTGCTGTCCGAGGACTGCTGGGAGTTGTAGAGCATTCTTCTGTCTAAACAGGCATAGGGTTGTGCTCTAAAACTCTGTGGTGGTTCAGCTTCAGTACTGGTTGCTCTGGAGGAAAGCCCACCTTCACCTCACAAAGCTGAAGGACCTCCCCAGGCCAGAGCAGCACTGATTCAGCTCAGTATCTGGCTGAATCTGATGCACACTCCTAATAATATTCCACTCGCTGCCTTGAGTGTTCCAATAGAAAGGGCTCCCCCTCTGAGAGCATAACATAAACTTTATTCCATCGTCATGCATAAGCCAAATGATTTTAAACAACCCATACTCAGAAGAGAGGTGATACAGGCAATAATCCTTCAGGAGGCAAGCCTGATTCTTCTCCCTTATTCTCAATTAAATTTCAAGGATCAGCTCAACATTTTGCTGGGGGAATCAATCACATTCAAAGTGCACATGAATTCCTAGGGAGGCGTCTGAGAAGATTCCACTAAGGTTATACTAATGGCCTCCCTGGAATATCAAGGCTCAGTGAGACTGAGTAAGTTAATCATTTTAACAGTTTCTTTAAAAGCCCCCTTCTAGTCTGTAGAGGATTCAACATTTCAAAAACAAGACGAAGGAGAAAAAATTCTGGCTCAGATCTATACTAGTATGTCAGGTGTATTCAATTAGCAAAATACAATATGAATTCATTATTACATTTAAATCTTGCTTTTTTCTTTTTTCTTTCAAGGAACCCAAGGCAGCTCTTCCTCTTCATTTTATCCTCACAACAACCCTGTGGGGTAGATTAGGCTGAGCGTCTGTGACTGGCCCTAAATCACCCAGTGAGCTTCATGGCTGAAGGGAGTAGATTAGGCTGAGAGTCTGTGATTGGCCCTACGCCATCCAGTGAGCTTCATGGCTGAGTGGTGTACATTAGGCTGAGAGTCTGTGATTGGCCCTAAGTCACCCAGTGAGCTTCATGGCTGACGGGAGACTAGAACCCAGATTACCTAGTCCAACATTCTAACTACTACACCACACTGGCTCTCCATTCTCATTTTGACTATGACTCAAGCCCCTTTCAGAGGTTTTCCTCCATGCATTTAACCAATGAGTGGAGATGAAGTGGGCTGCATATATTAGTCCTGCTTCCAATGTCTTCTTCCTGCTGGCTTGACTCCTGACTAGGGATGTACGAAAGTCACTTACCATTTCGCAGATCTGCTTCGCAGTGGGGTGGGGAGGCACTCCGTTCCTCCCCCCCGGAATCCTCAACCGGCCGGCTGTGCTCCGCGGCGGCTCCATGGAGCAGCCGGCCAGGCCCAGGCCAGAGTCGTCCGCAGCTGGATTTCCGGCTGCGGAGAGCTCTGGGTAAAAAAACAAACAAAAAAACGCATATGCAAATGGCGGCGGCTATGGCCGCCGCCATTTGCGTTCCTTATCTTTGGCTGTCTTAGTCTACGTAAATATTTACGTAGACTATTATGGCGAAAATAAAGGGGAGCGCAAATAGCGCCCGCTACGCTATTTGCGTTCCAATTTATTTTGGCCGTAATAGTCTACGTAAATATTTACTTAGACTAAGACGGCCAAAAATAAGGAACGCAAATGGCGGTGGCTACAGCCATTTGCATACGCGGTTGTGGGTTTTTTTGCCTGCCGTGATAGGCTACGTAAATACTTACGTAGCCTATCAAGGCCTCCGCAGGGTCGCAAAAGGCGTCCCTGCGTTAGCTGTGATAGGCTATGTATGTATTTACGTAGCCTATCACGGCATGAAAGAGGAAGCGAATGGTGGCCGTAGGGTGGCCGCCATTCACAAGTCGGTGCCGACGGGAGCAGGTAAGTGCTCCGTTTCGCGCTATTTTCGTGGGGCGGGGGCTTCGTGCTGCCCGACTTTTGTGGGTTGGGGAAGGTGGGGGCTTTGTTCCGCGATGGATTTTTGGGGGCTGAATGCACTCGCATTCGGCCTCACTGAGATCCGTCACGGAATTCTCTGACATCCCTACTCCTGACCATCACAGGTTGATTTGAGGCAAAGGTCACTATCTGATACAGATATGAGTCAGAAAGAGCTTCGAGATGGAATTCAGACCTTCAAGATGAAATTTGAAGGGCTGTCCAGTCCAAGTCTGGTTTGAAGTCAAGGAACCATAAGAACAGGAGAGCAGATACCTTGAAGTTGGCCACCAACCACGATAGAACCTGGACAGCAGACTGAGCAGGCACACAGGTTACCCAGTCAGTCTTCTCCACTATGGTGGGCTGTCTCGTATTTCTGTTTAAATAACCGTGTTTTTTCCTTTCTAAATTTGCACCCATATGTATGAGTTTACATAGGCAAATGCTTTGTCAATTAGTGTCATCTTCTGTTCTCTTTTTTGACCATGTGTAAGTGGCCACCCTATCCTCTCTACATGATCAGGAACCCCTCACATGAAGCTTGGGAGTGGAGCCAGGGGGACATAGATGTCTGGTGTGGGGCTAGTGCCTGCAACCCTGCCCTCCCCAACACTACTTTCACTTAATGGGGTCTCCAAAGCAATTGTAAGCCAGTTGCACAATGGTATGCAGCTCACAGCAAACCCACATTTAAATGGATTTGCAGCAGAATACGAAATAGTCCAACTTTCTGTGCTGGGTTCACTCTCTTTGGCTAGGTCACTTAAAAGCTGCCAGATGCTCAGTTCTAAAGTCGACTGGCCTAAAATAATTTTGGTTGGAGCATGAGATTCAGAAACAACACTTGGGGGGGGGGAGTAGCCTAGAGGAAGTGATTTTCAGCAGAAAAACAGCAGAGGCCCTGATTTAGATTGGGAGACAATCTGGGGTCACAAGGCCCCACAGTTACTTTTGCTTCAGAACAAAAGCAGTCAGATTAAGTGTGCTTGTTTCCACATGGGACTAACAAACCCTGAAACTCCTTGCTCTGGTGAAGCTCTCACGATTAAAGATTGGGTGGCCACTTATACATCTCCCCAAAAGAGGAAATGTATCACCAAAGAAGTGGACAAAAGAGGCCACCAAGTTGCATAACATTGCATATGCAAATTTATATGTATAGGTGCACATTTAGAAATGACTATAATTAAAACAAGGTACAATACATCCCATCATAGTGGAGAAAACTGACTAGGTGATCTGTGTGCCTGCTCAGTCTGCTGTATTAGGTGCTATGTGTTGATGGATAAAAAGAGGAGGAGAGGCATGTATGCAGGGGAAAAAAAACGATGGAGAAAAGAAAATGGAGAAATCCCAGGTGCCTATAGAAAAAGGTTTATTATTGTTCTTTTTTTTTTTATTTGGCCCAACGTGTTTCAGAAATATTGATTTCCTTCTACAGGGGACACAAACAGATGAGGTTTGTCTATCTTAGTACAGTGACTACAAGATAAGCCCCTGAAACATTTCAGGCCAATATAAAAAAGGACCATAATAAACCTTTTCTATAGGCACCTGGGTTTCTCCATTTTCTTTTCTCCATTGTTTTTTCTTGCTAAGTGTTGATGGCCAACTTCAAGGCCTCTGCTCTTCCTCAGTATGGTTCTTTGACTTTAAACCAGACTTGGAGTGAATAGCCCATCAAATATAGGACACCCTCAAATAGAGGACTGTCCTCTGCCAGCTCTCCAAAACTGAGGAGAGTTCCCTGTAATGTAGGACACTTGGCTATCCTAATGTGTACAACTCGTGACCTAGCAAGCGGAACACACCCAACAAACCATGTATTTGGCATGCCCAACACTTGACCTCTTCTGTATTGTTTATTCCCAAGCAAAGGCCTCATCTGGAGTACTGTGTCCAGTTCTGGGCACCACACTTGAAGAAGGATGCAGACAAACTGGAGAGGGTTCAGAGGAGGGCAACAAAGATGATCAGGGGACTGGAAACAAAGCCCTATGAAGAGAGACTGAAAGAACTGGGCATGTTTAGCCTTGAGAAGAGAAGACTGAGGGGAGATATGATAGCACTCTTCAAGTACTTGAAAGGTTGTCACAGAGAAGAAGGCCAGGATCTCTTCTTGATCATCCCAGAGTGCAGGACACGGAATAATGGGCTCAAGTGACAGGAAGCCAGATTCCGGCTGAACATCAGGAAAAACTTCCTGTTAGAGCAATACGACAATGGAACCAATTGCCTAGGGAGGTGGTGGGCTCTCCCACACTGGAGGCATTCAAGACGAGGCTGGACAGCCCTCTGTCAGGGATGCTCTGACTTGGATTCCTGCATTGAGCAGGGGGTTGGACTCGATGGCCTTGTAGGCCCCTTCCAACCCTACTATTCTATGATTCTATGATTCTAAACAGCACAACTTAGAGGCCCACTGAGATTTGGTGAACATCCATACATAGTGAGTGGGCTGCATTCAGCTTGATGGGTCACTGGTTGTGTCTGCTTTAGACTGGGTGTGTCTGGTAGATGCTGCTGCCCTTGCTGCAACACTGGGGATGTGAACCCGAACCCGTGAATCTTCTTATGGTGGGAGAGACAAGGCTAATCAGCCAGCTAACACAACCTTGCACGGTGCTAATAAGTATCAATACTCAGTTGCCTTTACTTACTCAACATTTTTTCTGGGATAAATTGTCGCTATTTATTTATTTATTTATTTATTTATATGCCGCTCCACACCAAAGATTTCTGAGCGGTGAACAAGATAAAAGAATAATGCCCCATAATTAAAACAATTAAAACATTTTAAAAGAACAGATTTTGAACTTAATAAACCATGGCTGGTCACTCAGGGAGGCCTCTCGAAATAATGTCTTCAGGAGGTGCTGAAAGCAACACAATGTTGGTGCCTCCCTGACCTCCAAAGGCAGGGAGTTCCACAGGAGAGGGCCACCACGCTGAAGGCTCTTATCCTCATGGACTCCAACCGGGCCACAGGTCCACATGGAACCACCAGGAACAAACTTTCCAATGACCTCAGTGACCAGGCAGGTTGGTAAAGAAGAAGGTGCTCTTTCAGGTATCCTGGTCCCAACTATAAGGCTGAGGCTTCTTTTTTCTCTCTCCTTGCAATTGTGTATTGATGAGAGAAGATTGGATGCTCTACAGACTGCTCCTCTGGATATTTAAGACTGCAGAGTATCAGTTTATTATCTTCACTGTAGACAAGACCAATGGAAAGTATTTGGTCTGTGTGACCCCATTTTCTGGGAATATAGGAACAACTTAAATAAATATCGAATTGCACAAAGGAGTAGTGACTTGTAATTTCCAACAGAGAACAATGATTTGTTTACTATCACATCTTGATCTTTTAACATGCTTTAATTATGTCTAGCTATGGTTTCATTTATCTTTTGAGTGCCATTTTTGGCAGAAAGGCAGGATACAACCTAAATAAATAAATAAATGTATTGGCTTTGAATGCTCTTTGTAACTGTATTGATATTTCATTCGTGTAAATTGCCTTGAAGGCTCTTTTTAAAGCCAAAAAGTGGTGTATATACATTTTGGCTTGCTGAAGTGATTCCAGGAAAACCTTGAAAATATTTTAATTTAAAATTGATTTCTTGAATAGTCTTTTAAAAACTACCCTGCAAGATTCACTTTGCATTATAAGGCTATCTTGCCACTTGGAGTACTAACTTCTTCACTTCGGTAGACTTGCTATGAAGCCCAGGTTGTCCCAATCAAAACTGCCAGTATTTCTTAGTCTGTGTTTTTAGCATTTATGGAAGTATTTTATTTATGAAAGCAGCAGTGATATTATATGCAGCTGTATAACTGACACTGAAAAGAAAACTTTGAGGTGTGGTATTTAAGGTCACTAGCTAATAATTGTAACCATGAAATTATAATATGCATATAATTATCCTAATGAGATTGAAAAGGCCACAATACAAATTGTATCAAATTAATCTAACACATGTATTAATGTAACACATTTAGTTCCTTATTTAGCAACCTCCATAAATAGATTTTGGTAAATGTTAAGGTTCAGGCCTGTACTTAACGCATGCATAATGGATTGAATCCAGACTTTAGTCATGTTTAGAGTTTACCCACTGAAATCAGCGGGGCAAGTAAATCATGTCTAACTTAATCCCACTGATGTCAATGGATCTACTCTAAGCATGACTAAGTCTACGTCAAACTCAATGGACTTATGCTTAAATGTGCCTAGGTATGATCCAATTGGCTATTTTTGTTGAGACAGGGTGAATCATCTATTCTAATTTGTTTCTCTGAAAATCCCTACAGGATATGCTGTACTAACTTTCCTCAATATTTAATTCTATTAGAATTAGAGGCCTCTAGCAGCTGCTCAAAATGGTCTGTATTTTATTCTGGTCTCTACACCAGAAAGAAATGATTAAACAGTTCCGATTGTGATGCTCAATTCTACTTGTTCGAGTTTACAGTCTATTTGCTGTATCCTGGGCCAGCTGACTTTCTGAATAATCTTCACAGGCAGTCCAGTCTATAAAGCATTACAATATTTAACATAGACATTATCAAGTATGAGTAACGATGTTGGCCTTGCTGGTCATTCCACAACCAATGGCATGTCACCATGTGACATCTAGAAAGTAGTCCTTCTCAGTAATGGCTCCCATCCTTTGGAACTCCCATGCAGTTCAGGAGGCAGAAAATGTGGTCAGTTTTAAATGCCTCCTGAAAATATAGCTGTTTATGCAAAAAGCAGGTTGCAGTGGTGAAGACAAGGAACAACTCCAGAGGGCTTTTGTTAGTGGGCCCTTGCTGGGTGTGAGCTGTTGGCAGGTGCCCAACCATGCCTACTTTGATGCTGGTCCTGAAAGCAAATATGATGAAAGACTAGTCACTGACTTACACTTGTAATTCTGAGCAATGTAAATTTTGACAGAACAGAACTGATAAGGAAAATGGTGTCATTTGTTTATTCCAATATTAAAAAAACCACACACAATAAGACTGATGAAGCATAAAGGAAAGGCAAGAAAATAAGATGCTAAGTAACATGCTAAACTCATGCTCCACTCCTCCTCCTAAGGGTTAGAAACAAAGTGATATATGCCATCATTTTCAAAGTTTGCAGCACCAGATTTTACATGGTGTCTGCATAGAAACTGAAGGTATATAAATCAACCAAAGCTGAAATTACAATTATACACACAGTTGTATGTATAATTCACACATAACTAGGGATGGCGGAGAATTTCTCCCCGAAACTTCGGGGGGCCGAGCGCCAACGTGTTTGGCCCCCCGAACATGTTTTGAGGAGAAAGCCTCTGCACCCCCCCTGCACCCCGCACCCCCCCCCGGGACGGGACTTACCTTCGCCGAATGTCCCTCCCGGAGGCAGGTCCGGCCGGCAGTTCAGCGGGTGTTTGTGCGGGGCAGGAGCGGCAGCCGGTCTTTCGACTGGCTGCCGCCACCACCATTCCAATAAAAGAAAAAAAAAACGCCCCCGTGATAGGCTACGTGATGATTAACGTAGCCTATCACGGCTAGATTTGCAAAGTCAGCCGTGATAGGCTACGTAAATCGTCACGTAGCCTACCATGGGTGACTTTAAAAAAAAAAAGTGCGTACGGATAATGGCGGCCCCCATAGGGAGCCGCCATTCCCGTTCCTTATTTGGTCGCTGTAGTCTACGTAAAGATTTACGTAGACTACAGCGACCAAATAAGGAACGCGAATGGCGGCTCCCTATGGGGGCCGCCATTAGCGTACGCGCTTTTTTTTTCTTTTCTTTTTTTGAGTCACCCGTGATAGGCTATGTGACGATTAACGTAGCCTATCACGGCTGACTTTGCAGATCTAGCCATGATAGGCTACGTTAATCGTCACATAGCCTATCACGGGGGGGTGTTGTTGTTTTTTTAACTTTTGAGTTCGCGGCCGGGCGAGGCGGGAAGCCTCCTCCCTGGCCTGAATTTCGGCCAGCGCGAGGTGGGAAGCCTCCCCCCCCGGCCTGAATTTCGGCCGGGGCGAGGCAGGAAGCCTCCCCCCCGGCCTGAACTTCACGGGGGGGGGCAGCGAAACGCCTCCCCCCCACCGCGAACAAGCTTCGACGAAAGGTAAGTGACTTTCGTCCACCCCTACACATAACTGAGAGCTTTTCTACACAAGGCTCTTATTGTGCTTTTGTCATTCCCTACTCATGGTTGTTTACAGATTATTCATATGACATCGTTACTCTCCAGTTTCACTTCTGTCGTTTAAACAGCACTTTCCAGTGAGTTTTTTTTTAGAGGAGGGAAAATGTGGCATTATGTCTGAAAGTGAAAGAAAACACTTTTCCCTCTTGTGTATTTGCATTATTCCACTATACCACAGTGCCACGTAGTGATTATGTAGCAGAAAAAGGAACCAGTCTTTGCATAGTGCTCGTATCTCAATTCTGCAATGAAAGTGAAAATAGATACAGCAGATTAACATGTAGAAAAGCCCTGAGGTTCACAACCTTTTTCTGGCAGGGTCTTTGGCAGCTCAAGGCCCTATATAAACTGAGCACAAATTCCCTGCTCTGAGAAGGAACAAATTATGGGAAAGTGTGTGTTGTATAATTCACCATTTATTCTGACATACTAATCTCCTGAGATTGCAAGAGGGATTCACTGCAGTGATATTTCACTCCCACTCTCATACATGCTGAGTTCAAAATTCCAAGACAACATGGCATATGAGAGAGAGAGAGAGAGAGAGAGAGAGCACTTAATATACACTATGTCGGTTAAAGCATAGGTTGTGTTTGAAGTATCTTGGCCATTTGGGTTCCAGAAAAACAGTTTTAGAAAGAAGATGGCCTCTTTATCTAAAATAAGAGTGTTTAGACCCACCCCTCCCTGAACACATGGAGGAGGGGATACTGTCACTACCCCCAACATTACTGTTCCAACTGGCTCTGACCTCTTTCTCACCATAGAGGGTCTGCAGGGGAAGCCTATGCATTTTCAGTTGAAGGCATTTAGGCTCTTCCACATGACTGGGCAGGGCTCTTTGTCACTTGGAGGATGTCACATGATTTCAGCTGAATGTGTATAGGCTCTGATATGCATTGGCTCCCCCTTCAGACCATCCACCAAACACATGGAGGTAGGGTGTATGGATCCAGTGGGGATGGCAACATTGTGGATGTGTCATCAACAGACATTGCCCTGCTCCCCCACCCCTTCCATGTGTTCATAGGGAATTTGTGAAAGGGCTAACCTGTTGGTAGAAATTCATTCAGCTCACATTTTGATGGGAATTTACTTAATTTCTCACTTTCGATCCTCTATGAAACACAAAACTCAGTTATCCTTCAAAATTCGCATATCACTGAATTTCGCAGTGGAGTTCTCCAACCCCAAAATGCATATAAACATGTATATTAGAGAACAGTACACACCAAAGTGCATATATTAGTGAAAATAATGTTCCAAAATGCATTACATTTGGGAAATTATTTGCAAAAATGTGTACAGTAGGCAAAATTGCATACAACGATGCATGTATTAGGATAAATATGCACAAAAAAGTACGAATGTTCATCTGAACATTAAAAAAAAAACCCTCAATGTTCAGGATGAACTGAATTTAAAATGGGGAAAAAACGAGGAATGGAGATAAAATGAAACTGACAGATTCGTTCATCCCTATTCTGAAGAAACTGATCCAATATAGAAAAAAATATTGCCCCAATCTCGTGCTTCCTTGTGGTTAATTGAGGTCCACACCTTCAAGGGCTTTCCCAGTTACTTCAGTGAAGGGGGAAGCAACACACATGAAAACCTGCTTGGATATGGAATGATATCTGCTGTGAATTGAGAAGCCCTCTCTTGCACAGGAGCTCTGCATATGCATTGGAGCCCACGAGATCCTCTGGACTGGAACAAAAGCTCTAATATCCCATAGTAGTTGTTCCCATTGCTTCATTGCAAAATAACTTTTTATATTCATTGGTGTTGGCTGGAGCTACAGAACAGTTTGGCAGTTTGGTGCTAAAAGCTGCTGTAGGAAAGCCCCAAGAGGATATGCATGTTGGATGGTTACTCAATCCAGCCTTGCTTTGCAATGCAAGCACATTTGAAACCAGCACTACTTTGCCTTCAGTGTTCCTAATCTTTCCTGAACTTCATTCCTCTTCCCTCTGATCTAGCTATAATACCCACCTTCCAGCTTGCCCCTTGACAGTACATCTGTCCTTTACTTCTGGTAGATGCTTATTGTGTTTGTGTACAAAGTTTGGCAACATTTAAGCATTTTTTATACATGCTGAATTAAACATTTACACTTTTATGGAATCCAGGGGGCTTTGCAGCTGTCCAACTATCCCCTTTTGTAAGCAAATTCTCAACCTTGGGTTCCACTCATCATGATGCAAGGCCAGCTAATAAATATATGTAATTGTACAAAGGATACAAATAAAAGAGGTGTTTTATTAGTGCACTATCTGTAGAATAATGATGGTTGCACTGGCAAGCTGTTTCTTTGACAATTCTTAAAGTAACGAGTTTCTGAATATTTCTGATATGAAAAAAGTCCCATCAACTTGGCATATGCCAGAGATACATGCTGAGCAAATCTTTTATTGTAAAGCAGGTAGTCCATGGGCAGTCCCAGAGCCAAATCTGACCCCCAAAGCAATTTAATCTGCCCCTCCTCCCCAGGTGGCCCAATCAAATCATAATCAAGGTACAGTGAAAAGTTTGCCCATGGTTTCACTTGTAAGTCAAAGGGTGAAAAACATTTTCAAGCTGTAAGAAAAATAGCATCAGTGCTACTGTCTGGGGAATGAGAAGGGAGAATTCAGAAGTTGGCACTCTCTGTTCAAGAAATGTGGTCCATTGCAATCTTTTTGAAATTTAAGGCATGTTTCAGTAATAACAATTTGGATATATAAAGCAAAACAGGCCACAAAATCCCAGATGCAAAGATAAATGCTAGACATTGGCTTTTGGGATTCTTACAGTTCTATACATATCTACTTAGAAGTAACACCAATTGAGTTCAGTGGGACTTACTCCCAAGTAAGTGGGTATCGGATTAGAACCTTGAGAATAAAAGCAAATCTAGAAGATAAGAAGAAACTTTATTAGCCAGTCTTAAGATACAAACATTTTTGATTGCATGTTTTCCCCACCCCCACAAAATGAGAACTATATTGTTTTGTTTTTCAAAATTAGCACAATAAAACACTGGTTATTTTAGGTCTTGAAAAAGGCTCAAACTTCAACTCATTGTAGCATGATCAGCACCCACTGAAGTCATTTGATATTTATTGTAGCAATTATCATGCAAATCATAGCTCTCCCCCGCCCTATATTTTTTTTTAGGAAGGAGGTGCAGGCTTTTACAAGATTTAAATGACTGTAAGTGGCCTAAAAGGTGAAAAATGACATAACACTGGAATTTGGGGGAAGAAAAAGAGGAATTGTATTTCAAAGCCAAGATGAGTAACTGTTATTGTGCAATGCTTTAAACGCTACTACCAGTGGGTGGGGGTAGAATTGCCATAGCACCACTCATCTTCCTGAACACAAGCATCTCCTCCAGAAAGGATTTCCATGGCCCTGTTTTGGCCCATTTATGGGAAGAAGTATGACAGTTTCAGAGATATTAACCCTGCCTGGAGTTATTTCAGTGGCATGAAGTTCATGAACAGGGGCTCAGCAGAGTACACTGACTGGTTGTGGAGCAGTAACCAAAGGGACAGCACGCAGTTGCTGAAAAATGCCACAGAGAGGCAGGCAGCTGAAGTTCAGGGTGGGCTGCAGCTACATTGAGGCACCTGAAGAGCATCTAAGAGAGCCTAGTGAAGGCCAATGTTGTCATCAACCTGCATCTATGCTGGACACTGGATCCATAGACCCAATCTGGGTTAAAATAGCAGTCTCAAAGGACCACACCAAAAAAGGGTGCGAGAGCAAGAGTCCCAGTAGTGTGTAGTGACAAATTCAGAAGTACAGGTCCCTTTGTGACAGCCACAGCCATGTCCCCTTCTAAGATTATAAACCTTGTAAGATATACAGCCTTCAACTGGGATCCAAAAACAGTGCAGCTGAGAGTAAGGCACTGGACATCTGAGAAAAAAATGCAGGGGTGTTAAAACCTTTTTCACTCACTCACTCACTCACTCACACACAAACATTTTAGGTTTTCAGAATATGATCCTCTATGGAAGCTTCACCCTCTCAACTCATCCCTCATGGACAGATCCCGTCTCATTTAAACAGTCCCCTTGCACACTCCCTCAGCACCCCAACATTACCCATTAGCTTTCTTTAAGCTCCTGCATTATATCTCCCCCTCCAACAGAAACATACACATACCCAGCTGGACTGAATGACACCACCCCCCACGTGCGCGCGCGCGCGCACAAACACACACACACACACACACAGTGGTGTAGTGGAAAAATTTGAAATGCAGGAGCTCATTGTGACAGTCTCCAAGGGCAGTCCAAAAATTTCAGGCAGCTGTGTTGATCCATATCAACAAACCAGTTCTACGAGTTTTCATTTCCACCAGCAGCATGTCTTTGGTAAAGCAAATAGGTCTTAATGGCTCATTCCAGGCCAAGCCAGCCCTAAATACTTTAGATTACAACATGGGACAATATATTGTTACTTAGAAAATTCATTCCCCCCACAGCTACAATGAGGATCGCAGCTGAGCTCAGAGGGAACAGAGAATTCTGAGGGGGGTGGCAGATGACATCAGAGTCCCTGCTAATGAAAAAGTGCCGGGGCTGCGTCCCCACAGGTCCTGCCTCCACTACACCACTGAAGGGTCCTGCTGAAGAATTTTTAAAGCAGTCATTAGGGACAAGGACAGTGACAAGGGTAGGCATGGTCAGACACCTCTTGAGGACCCACACCCCAGGAGGAGCTTAATAACAAGACCCCCCTCCCCCCAGTCCTGTTTCTTGTCTTCACCATTGCAGGTTGTTTGTTTACCTGCCTCTCACTCCAGCCCAGTTAATGGTGGTGGTGAGGAAGAGGAGCAATAGATACCATGGCCTACATGTTCATGGGATTCTGGCTGTCGAGCAGGCAAGAGGTCGCAATGAGAAAGAGGAGTAGAAGCAATAGCAGCTGGTGTCAATGGCTGTGAGAAGGTAGACTCACCAAGGGAAGGGGCCCTTTGAGCATGTCTCGCTCAAGGACCCACAAAAACTTGGAGCCAGCAGTGGTTGGGCACAATCCTGCAAACAAATTAGGGACCAGAGGAGCACAGGCTGAACATATGTGCAGAGTGAACCACGGAGAAGGGAGTTTCGCCAGAATATGATGCAGTACCAGACCTCTAGTACATGTCTAATAAGAACTAGTACCTATTCATAATACTTGTGTGTGTGTGTGTGTGTGTGTGGCGGGGCTCTTGGGCAAGACATCCTCAATGGGTCTCATTTCCTCAGTGAGTCTAATCGTCTCACCACCATTGTCACTACCTGCTCTTGCTTCTCCGACTCTTTCTCATCATTGCTACCACTGGCTTGCTTGTCAGGCAGAGAGCCAGTGAGCAAGTAGAGGCAGTGGCATCTGCTGCTCCTCTTTGTCCCCATCACCATAGTCTGGAACATAGTGAGAGACAGGAAAACAATGCAGGCTGCAATTGTGAAGTGGAGCAACTCCAAAGGGCTCTTGTCAGTGGGCCCACCTTCATCGTGTCAACATAAAATCCTCTTAGCAGCAAGCATGCCACTTCTGATTTTGCCTGGGGAAATCAATCGCTCATAGATGTCCTTTTCCATTTGCATGCTTGCCTTCTACAGATAAAGGGGCAAATTGGCTGAGGAGAAATCACTGGGTCTGAATTTGTGTAAAGCGAGCAAACACACAAACTCAAAACAAATTAACACGGACTAGTTGTGTCTTGTCCTGTTGTTTTAATAATATATTTATTTTATTTATTTTCAGTACTTATTTGCTGCTCTCTCAAGGTCAACGCAGCAATGTAGTTATAATAAACATATCATTATAAAACACAAAATCAGTACAAAAACTACAAAACATACCATCGTTAATGAACAGGAGAAGAAGAAGCAACAATTTTAAAATAATAATGTAAAAAACAAATCTGAGCTAGTTCAAATTAAACAGTCAATTTCCCATAGGCCTGACCGGAGGGTCCACAGTGATAGGGCCACCACCAAAAAGGCTCTGCCTCTTGTGCCCGGCAGCCTGGTAGACCTTGGAGGTGGACCAGATAGGAGAGCCTCAGCAGCTGATTTTAATGGCCAGGCAGGCTTGTATGGGTGCAGGCAGCACTTTAGATAACCTTGTTCCAAGTCATTTAGGGAGCAATCCTATGCCCACTAGACAGCGGGGAGGGGGGATAGGATTTCTCAGATTTCTGGATCTGAGGTCAGAGACAGTGCTCTGACCTTGGACCCAGGAGTCCAAGCTCCCATCCCCCTCACAACTGGCACAGTGAGAACTGCAGAAGTTGCCTCCACGAGCTTGCAAATGCAAGCTCGGAGAGGAGGGAAAGAGGCTGGTTCTGTGCGTAGGAAGGGGAGGAGACTGGGGTGGCCCACTTACAAAGAATCCACTGGCCACCCCAGCCTCTTTCCCTCCCCCTCCACATATCCCTAGCTAGACAGATGAAATCACCCATCTAGTGAAAATGGGCATCCTATGCAGAGCAGCAGGAGCGTGCCAGCCTCTGAGTTTGGAGGCTGACGATGGGCATCTGGATCGGATTGTGTCCTTAAAGGTAACAACCAGCATTTTGAATTGGACTCAGTCAGAAGTCCACTGCTCTGGCAACCAGTGTATCTAGTATACAATTTGAGTTATGTGCTCCAATCATCTACCCCCCACAAGCAATTGGGCATCTGCATTTTGTACCAGCTGAAGCTTCTGAACCACCTTCAATGGCAGCCCCATGTAGAGAACATGATTGTAGTCCAGTGTCGATGTAACCAGTGGATGCATAACTGGCAAGTCTGGCTTTCTCTATAAAAGGGCAAGTCTGGCTTTCTCTATAAAAGGGCATACCTCCTGGCCACTTACCACCTGTGTCTCTCCATCAATAGTGTCAAGTCCAGGAGAATCCCAAAGGGGTGCAAACCCATCCAACCTAGGTGGTACCCCTTGTGAAGGAACAAAACTGCCTTTCATTTTTGTATTTAGTTTGGGGTTTGGATGTTGTGTGTGTGTGGGGGGGGGCACACGCACACACACACGCACACACACACACACTCATCAGTTTCAGCCAAAAGGTCTGAGTTCGGCATGTGTGCTCAGAAAGCCAAAGGACTGCAGATGGCTCAAAGTGCCAGTATGTCTGCAGGGAGAAAAGAGAATCAGAAAGATCAGATGAGGGGGGGGGGGAGAGAGATTGAGAGAGAGAGAGAGAGAACACAGCAAGAAAGCCAGAGTTCTAGAAGAAGGAAAGAACTGCTTGTGCTAGAGAACTGACTGAAATTATGCTGAAATTATGCCAGTAAAATATTGCTGGGAAGGAACCTAGAAGAAAAAAAAAAAAAGGGCGGGGGGGGACACAGTCTAGTTAGGTTAGGATGTGGTTACCCTTGGTTATTTTATTACCCAATTGCTCATATGTTTTTTTTTAGTATGTTGTATTTGTGTATCCATTTAATTTTTTAAAATATCTTTTCCCTATCAACATTTTTTCAGTAAACTTTTACACTTTGTTGATTGAAACATTGTGGCCTCTTTTCTTGTTTGTTTATGCACCCCATGGCTAATAGCCAAAGACCCTGATGCTGGGAAAGATTGAAGGCAAAAGGAGTAGGGGATGGCAGAGGATGAGATGGCTAGATAGCATCACCGATGCAATGAATATGAACTTGAGCACGCTCCGGGAGAGAGCGGAGGACAGGAAGGCCTGGCGTGCTACCATCCATGGGGTCACAAAGAGTCGGACATGACTGAATGACTGAACAACAACACTACTGAAAAGTGGATACTAGTAGAGACCAAGGGGTTTTTAAGTCTATTTGATGGAGGGAGCCAAAGGGGGGAAAAGATATCCTGGTGGCAGCAGGTAGCAGCAGAAAAGGCCACAAGAAGGAAAGGGTAAGGGGGGGCACACTATTTCCCCTGGTTTCCCTTCCAGGGCATCATTGGTCCCAGAAACCCCTTTACCCAGATTGGCATATTTCACTGCCCAGAGTTCTGCCATTTTATCTGCATTAAGCTCAGTTATCCTTACTCCAACTCAGAACTGCCTCTGGACACCTGTTCAAGACTTCCACAGTCTCCCTAGCATACATTGCTGGAAATGCATATTGACACAAGAAGTCAATATGACAATGAAATCATGGGCTAAGGTGTGATCAGCATATTGATGAAACCTTAGCCCAAACCTCCAGATGACTTCCCTTGGCAGCTTCATGTACATACTAAAAAGCATAGAGGATAAGATAGAATCCTGAGGCACCCCACAAGCCAAACGCTTCAGGTAGAACAGGTGTTCTCCAGTCCTACCCTAGCCAAGTGACTCAGGTAGATACCATGGCCAATGTTTTAGAATCCTAAATGATTTCTATATTTTCCCTATTGTATCATCATCATCGCTCTATATTATATATTATAATAATTATTATTATTATTATTAAGCATCATCTTGTTCCTTTTTAGTCCTAATTTGCTGTATTTAAACTTCTATTAATCCTCTTAGGCCACAATCCTCTGCATGTTTAGACAGAAAAAAAAGTACTACAACTTCTAGCATTCCCCAGCCTGCTATGCTGGCTGGGGAATGCTGGGAGCTGTAGGACTTTTTTTTTTCTGTCTAAACACTATATAGGTTTGCACCTGAAGTCACATTAGGTTCCCCCACACACACACACACACACACCATTTTCTGAATAAATTCACACTCTTTTTGAGTTCACCCTCTTTTTGTCTCTTGAAATCTCTGTTTTGAGTATAAATAAAATTTCAATTTTATTCAGTTTTGTTCAGTTCATATAAGTTACAGTCTCGAGTTTGCAGTCCTTGGGACTGAGTCAGCTTTACATGCTGGGGTTCAATAATGAATCCAGATTAACTGCAACGTGAGATCATCCCTTGAAACAGGAGTAACAGTCACCAGTATATGTATGCTGAAGACACTTGAATGAACATTCCTACATTACAAAATATACAACCTTTGTTCATGAGTATGGATCTCCATTTGTGAAATTGTAGTTCTTATTGACAGAAAGAAGGACCCCCTCCCAGCTTTTTTCTTTTTTGCAAAGAAAGAATCACAGGTGGGTTAATTTACATACCCACTGAGTTTCTCACTGAACAGATTGGGTGGTTCATCATAAAAGAAGTTCTCCAATATACAACAGAATGAATATATTTCTGATACTGTTGTGCTCAGAATAACTGATGATTACCTTGTCCCTATAACAGAAAGCTCTGTGTAGGTGACCCCCGCCACCAAAAAAAGTACACTCTGGTCCAGTTTGATTTTTTGATCATGCTGCAAACTTTTGTCTAATATGATATTCGTATATTCAGGCCTTCCTACAATATTAAATTGTTCCAGGTTCTCAATTGGTTTTCCTTTTTCAGAACAGAGCAGACAGAAATTTAGCAGGTTTGGATGCAACAATGAGAGATGCTGCCACTTGAGTCCCTAGAACCTACAGAGGACTAGTCCATTTACTGTCTGTCACTCTAATTAGGGATGTGTGAAAATTTGGCTTCGGTTCTAGGGATGGCGGAGAATTCCACCACAGATTTCAGTGAGGCCAAATGCACTGGCATTCGGCCCCCCGAAATCTGTGGTGGAATGGCCTGCCCCCCCGCCCCCTCACGGATTCTCCCCGGGACGAAGCTTACTTGGGGTGGATGTTCCAGACGGTGGCGGCTCCGGCGGCAGCAGCTGGTCTTTCAACTGGCTGCTGCAGCTGCCATTTGCATCCTGGTCTTTGCCATGATAGGCTGAGTAAGTATTTACTTAGCCTATCATGGCAAGCCAAGCAAAAAAACCCACAGCATACACAAATGGCGGCAGCTATGGCAGCCGCCATTTGTGTTCCCTATTTTTCGCTGTTTTAGCGAAATATATTTAGGTGGTGTTTTTAGTAGGGATGGCAGAGAATTCCACCACGGATCTCAGTGAGGCTGAATGCCAGTGCATTCGGCCCCCCGAAATCTGTGGCAGAATGGCCTGCCACCCCCCCGCCACCCCGCGGATCCCCCCCGCGGATCCCCCCCGGAATGAGACTTACCTGGGGCGGATCTTCCGGGCAGCGGCAGCTCTGGCGGCGGCTTCGGTGGCGGCGGCTGTGGTAGCTAGTCTTCCGTTCGGCTGCTGCCACCGCCATTTGCAGTCTTGTCGCTTTGTTGTTGGTTTTTTTTACAAGACGTGATAGGCTACATAAAGACTTATGTAGCCTATCACGTCTGGTTTTAAAAAAAAACCACACACGTGTGCAAATGGCAGCGGCTACGGCCGCCGCCATTTGTGATCCTTATTTTTGGCCATCTTAGTCTACATAAATATTTACGTAGACTAAGGCGGCAAAAATAAGGGGAACACAAATAGCGTAGAGGATTTTTTTTTTTTAAGCCAGACGTGATAGGCTACGTAAGTCTTTACATAGCCTATCACGGCTGACTACAGGGACGTGAACGGCGGCGGCTATGGCTGCCGCCATTTGCATCCCTGCTAGCCAGCGGCTGGAAGTCCAGCTGCTGGCGGAGCCGGCCGACGGTTCCGCGGAATCCCTGTGGAGCGGAGCTGGCCGGAGGGGATTCCGGGGGGAGGGACGGAGAAACTCCCCCCCCCAGCGGAACCCGGAGGAGCCAGGTAAGGGGACTTTTGTACATCCCTATTTAGCCTACGAAAATATTTATGTAGGCTATTATGGCAAAAAAAGGGGAATACAAATAGCATAGTGGGTGCTATTTGCGTTCCTTTTTTTCCCGCCATTTTAGTAGGGATGGGGGAGAATTTCTCCCCGAAACTTCGGGGGGCCGAGTGCCAATGTATTCAGCCCCCCGAAGTAGTTTCGGGGAGAAATTCTCCGCATCCCCCGCCCCCTGCCCCCCCCGGGATGGGACTTACCTTTCCCGAATGTCCCTTCTGGCCACGGGTCCCGGCGCTGGTTCGTCAGGTCTTCGACAGGGGCAGAGGCGGCAGCCGGTCTTTCGACCGGCTGTCGCCACCGCCATTCCAATAAAAGTAAAAAAAACCCAATGCCCCCGTGATAGGCTACGTGACGATTAACGTAGCCTATCACGGCTAGATTTGCAAAGTCAGCCATGATAGGCTATGTAAATCGTCACATAGCATATCACGGGTGACTTTTTTTTTAAAAAAAGTGCGTACGGCTAATGGCGGCCCCCAAAGGGAGCCGCCATTCGCGTTCCTTATTTGGTCGCTGTAGTCTACGTAAAGATTTACGTAGACTACAGCGACCAAATAAGGAATGTGAATGGCGGCTCCCTATGGGGGCCGCCATTTGCGTACGCGCTTTCTTTTTTTAAGTCACCCGTGATAGGCTATGTGACAATTAACGTAGCCTATCACGTCTGACTTTGCAGATCTAGCCGTGATAGGCTACGTTAATCATCACGTAGCCTATCACGGGGGCATTTTTTTTTAACTTTTTATTTCGCGGCTGGGCGAGGCGAGGCGCCTCCTCCCCGGCCTGAATTTCGGCCAGGCGAGGCGGGAAGCCTCCCCCCCAGCCTGAATTTCGGCCAGGCAAGGAGGGAAGCCTCCTCCCCCGGCCTGAACTTCGGGGGGAGCAGCAAAGCGCCTCCCCCCCACCGCGAAGCAAGCTGCGAGACCAGGTAAGTGGCTTTCGTGCACCCCTACATTTTAGCCTACGTAAATATTTACGTAAGCTATTATGGCAAAAAAAAAAAAAAAGGAATGCAAATAGTGCCCACTGCGCTATTTGCGTTCCCCCTTTTTTTGCTTTAATAGCCTACGTAAATATTTACGTAAGATAAAATGGTGAAAAATAGGGAACGCAAATGGCAGCTGCCGTAGCTGCCGCCATTTGCGTACGCTGTTTTTTTTTTTTGCCCAGCCGTGATAGGCTACGTAAATACTTACATAGCCTATCACGGTACCCTGGCTGGACGCCAATGGCTGTTCCTACAGTGGCTGCCATTTGCGTCCGCAGCAGCCTGTCCGCAGCTGGAACTCTGGCTGCGGATGGTCCTGGCCGGCTGCTCCGCGGAGCTGCTGCGGAGCGGAGCCGGCCAGGTAGGATTCTGGGGGGGGAGGACCAGATTGCCTCCCCACCATTGAAGATTCCAGGGGGAGGGATGGAGTGCCTCCCCCCCCCCCGTGAATCAATTCCGCGAAAAGGTAAGTAACTTTCGTACATCCCTATTTGGTTCACAAATCATCAGCGCTTCCCTCATATGCAAGTACAAATGGGAATGTGAATGACAGCACACAGAAAAATCTGTAGTTTTTGAAAAAGGCACACTTTAAAATGCACATTAAAAAAGAGCACATTTTCTTCATGCTTTAGTCAGTGGGGGAAAAGGGTATGCTTTGGAAAAACATGCATGGAAATGTGCACTTCTCCCATTTGAAATAGACACTGCTTCTGCATTCAAATGAAAAGAAAAAAAAAACAGGTCACAAAATGGGATTGAGGCCAAGGGAGCTTCAAAGTAGAGCTAGGAGAATCTTGCTGAGCTTGAACATACCTGGTTCTCCCATCCCTCACCACCAAATCAAGACAAGCCTGAGGAATGGGGTCAAATGTTGTAAGTATAAGAGTGAGACCCTCTTTCTTTTCTTTCCAGCCATAGCACGTAAGCGGAGGTCATTGCAAGTGGGAGGGGGGAACTCTGCCACTAGCAGTCCGCAGGTAGCAGCACTTGCAGTAAGGCATCTTGTGGAAGCACTGGAGCTGCTTGCAGTGGAAGCAGTGGAGCTGTGGAACCGATTCCAGGTACTTGCGGATGAGACTGGAGGACAGCCTGCAGTGGAAGAATCACAGGGGAACCTGCATGAGAGTGAGCAAGAGGCTGAAGGTCAGTCAAACAGAGGCGATGAAACCCAGGCCTACAACAACAAGAAGAGAAGAGTGGTGGTAGTGGGAGACTTCTTGCTGCGTGGGATCGAGACCCAAGTATGTTGCGAAGACCCATGGACTCGCCAGGTATGTTGTCTCCCGGGAGGACGGATTAGAGACATGACTGAAAGGTTGCCTGCACTCATAAAGCCCACTGACAGGTATCCCTTTCTTCTCATCCATGTGGGAACAAATGATACAGCCAAGCAGAGCTACGAAGAAATCACATCAGACTTTGAAGCTTTGGGAAGGAAACTCAAGAACTTTGGGGCCCAGATAGTTTTCTCATCCATCCTTCCAGTAGTTAGAAGAGGGATAGAAAGGGAACAAAAAATACTCTGGGTGAATGACTGGCTATGAAGGTGGTGCCGACAAGAGAGATTTGGATTCTGGGACCTCAGGCTATACTTCCTGGAAGATGGGATATTGGCAAGGGACGGGTTGCACCTCACAAAGGATGGGAAGAATGTGTTTGGCCACAGCATGAAGAACTTCATCAGGAGGGCTTTAAACTGAATCCTATGGGGAAGGGAGATATAATGTTGGGGGTAACAATGGATGTAGGTGCATGCGCTGCAACAGAGAGAACAGCTCTGATAGCACCCGATAGTAGTCTTCAGACACATGTAGGAAGAAAGCCAGACTATGAAGCACATGGTCTTCGATGTCTGTGTACTAATATATACTATATAATGCCCAGAGTATGTGAAACAAACAGAATGAACTTGAACCCTTAATACAGGAGGGAAATTATGACTTGATAGGTATAACAGAGACTTAGTGGGATGACTCTCATGACTGGAATACAACAACTGAGGGATATAACTTGTTCAAAAAGAACAGGAGGAACAGAAAGGGAGGTGGGGTTGCACTGTATGTGAAAAATACATATCTCTGCACAGAAATACAGGAGGATGAGCTTGGTAGCCCCATCGAGAGCATCTGGATCAAAATAAATGGAGCAAAGAATAAAAGGAACCTGGTGGTTGGAGTCTACTATCGGCCACCCAATCAAGGAGGAGACGAGGATGAAACTTTTGAAAAGCAAACTGCCAATGTGTTAAGGAAGCATGATGTAGTAGTTATTGGGGACCTCAATTTCCCCAATATTTGTTGGGAGACAAATTCTGCAAAACATGGCCCCTCCAGGAAATTTCTGACTTGTGTGGTGGATAACTTCCTCCTACAGAAAGTAGAGGAAGGAACTAGAGGATCGGCTATCCTTGACTTGATCCTAACCAACAGAGATGACTTAGTGGATAAAGTAGCAGTTACAGGAACTCTGGGGGAAAGTGACCATGTTGTACTTGAGTTCTTGGTTCTAAGGGAAGTAAAAGCCAAGTGTAGTCAAACGCGTACCCTGGATTTTAGGAAAGCTGTTTTTAATAAACTCAGAACAATGATCAGTAAGGTCCCATGGCAAGTGATGCTAATGAGAAAAGGAGTCCAAAATGGGTGGGAGGTTTTAAAAAAGGAAATTCTCAAGGCACAATTACAAACAATTCCAACAAGAAGAAAAGGTGGAAGACAACAGAAGAAGCCAATGTGGCTTCACAAAAAGCATAGGGATGACCTGAAAACAAAAAAGGACACATATAGGAAGTGGAAAGAAGGCCAAGTAACAAAGGAAGAGTACAGGCAGGTAGCACAGAATTACAGGGATGGTGTCAGGAAGGCTAAAGCTGAGAACGAGCTGAGGTTAGTGAGGGATGCTAAAAACAACAAAAAGGCTTTCTTCAGCTATGTGCATAGTAAAAGGCAGAGGAAAGAAATGGTTGTTCAGCTATTAAATAAGGAGGGCAAAACAATAACAGATGTCAAAGAAAAGGCAGAGGTGCTCAATTCCTACTTTGGCTCAGTCTTCTCCCAAAAGAGGGTCTATGAGCCCCCTGGAAAAGGCGAAGCACAGGCTGAAGGGGCAGGATTGCAGCATGAGAGCGATAGGCGTATGGTTAAGGAATACCTAATTACTTTGAATGAGTTCAAATCTCCAGGGCCAGATGAACTGCGTCCTAGAGTAATAAAGGAACTGGCAGAAGAACTCTCAGAACCACTGTATATTCTCTTTGAAAAATCATGGATGACAGGGGAAATGCCAGATGACTGGAGGAGGACTAATGTTGTCCCTATCTTCAAAAAGGGTAAAAAGGAGGAACCTGGGAACTACAGACCGGTCAGTCTGACATCAATCCCTGGGAAAGTTCTGGAGCAGATGATAAAGCAATCCATCTGAAGCATCTTGAAAACAATGCAGTGATTGCTCGAAGCCAACATGGATTTGTCAAGAACAACTCCTGCCAGACGAATCTGATCTCATTTTTTGATCAAGTAACCTCCCTTGTGGACCGTGGGAATGCTGCAGACATCATATACCTCGACTTCAGCAAAGCTTTCGACTAAGTGCCCCTTGATATCCTGATGAGCAAACTAGCTCAAACTGGGCTAGATGAAAGAGTGATCCAGTGGATCCACAGTTGGCTACAGAATCGGGCTCAAAGAGTGCTTATCAATGGGACCTTCTCAAACTGGGGAGAGGTAATGAGTGGGGTACCGCAGGGCTCAGTCCTGGGCCCAGTGCTCTTCAACATTGTTATTAATGACTTGGAGGAGGAGGTGCAGGGAATGCTGATCAACTTTGCAGATGACACCAAATTGGCCAGGATAGCTAATACTTTGGCAGACAGAAACAAAATTCAAAGTGATCTGGATAGACTGGAGCGCTGGGCAGAAAACAACAGAATGACATTTAATAGGGATAAATGCCAAGTTCTGCACCTAGGAAAAAGAAACCAAATGTGCAGTTACAAGATGTGGGATACGTGGCTCAACAACACTACAAGCGAGAAGGATCTTGGAATTGTTGTTGATCACAAGCTGAATATGAGCCAACAATGTGATGTGGCTGCAAAAAAGGCCAATGCTCTTTTGGGCTGCATTAATAGAAGCATAGCTTCCAAATCCTGAGAAGTACTAGTTCCCTCTACTCAGCACTGGGTAGGCCTCATCTGGAGTACTGTGTCCAGTTCTGGGCACCATACTTTAAGAAGGATGCAGACAAACTGGAGAGGGTTCAGAGGAGGGCAACAGAGATGATCAGGGGATGGGAAACAAAGCCCTATGAAGAGAGACTGAAAGAACTAGGCATGTTTAGCTAGGGATGTCAGAGAATTCCGCCACGGATCTCGGTGAGGCCGAATGCCAGTGCATTTGGCCCCCCGAAATCCGTGGCGGAACAGCCTTCCCCCTGCCCCCCCCACAGATCCCCCCCCAGGATGAGACTTACCTGGGGTGGATGTTCTGGATGGCGGCGGCTCCAGAGGCAGCTCCAGCAGCAGCTTCAGCAGCAGCAGTGGTGGCAGCTGGTCTTCCGACCGGCTGCCGCTGCAGCTGCCATTTGCAGATAAAATAAATAAAGGGGAACACAAATAATGTAGTGGGTGCTATTTGCATTCCTTTTTGATTCGCTGTTTTAGCCTACGTAAATATTTACGTAGGCTAAAATGGCAAATCAAAAGGGAACGCAAATAGCGCCCACTACGCTATTTGCGTTCCCCTTTATTTTCGCCGTAATAGTCTACGTAAATATTTACATAGACTAAGATGGCGAAAAATAAGGAACGCAAATGGTGGCCGCCATAGCTGCCGCCTTTTGCATACGCGTTTTTTTGTTTTTGTTTTTAGGCTACGTAAGTCTTTACGTAGCCTATCATGGTTGAATACAGGGATGCAAATGGTGGCGGCTACCATTTGCCACCATTTGCGTCCCTGCTACCCAGCGGTCGGATGTCCAGCTGCTGGCAGAGCCGGCCAGCAGCTTCGCGGAATCCCCACGGAGCGGAGCTGGTTGGGCAGGACTCCAGGGGGAGGGATGGAGCGCCTCCCCCCCACTGCGAAGTAGATCCGCAAAACAGTAAGTAACTTTCGTACATCCCTATGTTTAACCTTGAGAAGAGAAGACTGAGGGGAGATATGATAGCGCTCTTCAAGTACTTGAAAAGTTGTCACAGAGAGGAAGGCCAGGATCTCTTCTTAATCATCCTAGAGTGCAGGACATGGAATAATGGGCTCAAGTTACATGAAGCCGGATTCCGGCTGAACATCAGGAAAAACGTCCTGACTGTTAGAGCAATACGACAATGGAATCAATTCCCTAGGGAGGTGGTGGGCTCTCCCACACTGGAGTTGTTCAAGACTGGGCTGGACAGCCATCTGTCAGAGATGCTCTGACTTGGATTCCTGCATTGAGCAGGGGGTTGGACACATTGGTCTTGTAGGCCCCTTCCAACCCTACTATTCTATGAGTCTATCTCTGAAGGTGGGAGGGAGGCAGGCAGGGCTTCCCATTTCTTAATCCTACCAATGTTGTTCATTTTGCACAAAAAGTTGGCACATCTTAGCTTTAGATCAGCCTCCCCAAACTTGGTGCCCTCCACTCAACCTGGTACCCTTTAGACAAACCTTCCCAACCTGGTCATTTAAGCATTCCTTAACCAACCAGCCACGGTTTTTATTGGCACTATTTTTTTAAAGTATAATTTTAATATGGTGTTCTAATCTTTTTATTAAAGATAAAACTGTGCTGCTCCACCTGCCCCTCCCTGGAGGGGCTACATAAGCTGGCTGGCTGAGGTGGCCTGGGAGAGCCAGGGACTGCAGGAGAAGCCACCACCACCACCGGGGAAGAGGCGCACCTGCTGCTGCTGGGCCTGCTGCTGCTGCTGCCGCCGCCACCACCACCAGGCCTTCCCTGTGGACTTCTGCCTGGCAGACTGCCAGTCCCTGCAGGACCAGGCCCCCAGGTACTGAGCCAGCTGCGCTGCTCCACTTGCCCCTCCCTGGAGGGGCTACATAAGCTGGCTGGCTGAGGTGGCCTGAGAGAGCCAGGGTCTGCAGGAGAAGCCAACACCACCACTGGGGAAGAGGCGTGCCTGCTGCTGCTGCTGCTGCTGGTGCTGCTGCTGCCGCCACAGCCGCTGCCGCCGCCGCCGCCGCCACCACCACCACCACCACCACCACCACCAGGCCTTTCCTGTGGACTCCAGCCTGGCATTATTTTTAAGGGGATTTTAATTGTTTTTTTGGTGTGTGTGTGTGTGTGTGTGTGTGTGTGTGTGTGTGTGTTTTTCTGGGGATCGGGGAGGGGGAGTGGCTGTTATCTACCGAGAGTCCTTGGTCTTCACCAGACCCCCTCTCCGGGAGACCAAGGTTGCTGAGTGCATGTACTGGAGGTTGGGCCCCAAGGGCAGTCTGGGGATTCTGCTCGTGTACCATCCACCCCGCTGCATGACTGACTCCCTGGCTGAGGTACTTGAGGTGGTCTCTGATGTGCGTGTACAGTCCCCTAACTTATTGGTGTTGGGGGAATTCAACGTACATTCAGAGGCCATCCTCACAGGAGCACCTCGGGACTTCATGGAGACCATGGCCTCCTGGGAGCTGCACCATATTCTAACTGGGCCCACCCATGTAGCCGGTCATGCACTAGACCTTGTGTTTGTTTCTGGAGAAGCGGGGAGTGATCTGGAAGTCGGGGGTATATCCACCACCCCCTTGTCATGGTCAGATCACTATCTGGTGATGTTGGACTTCTTGGTTCCTCAACCCCTCCGCAGGGGTGGAGGACCCATTAAAATGGTCCGCCCCAGGCGTCTTATGGATCCAAATGGATTCCTGAACGCGCTTGGGGATTCTCTGGGGCACGCCAACGGCCACTCGGTCGAGACCCTGGTGGGTGGCTGGAATGCCGCAATCAGTGGGGCATTAGATCGGGTGGCTCTGAAATGCCCTCTCCCCCTGAACAGGGCTCGGACTGCACCATGGTTCAATCTGCGGTTACGAGCTCTGAAACAGGAGGAGAGATGGCTAGAGCGCCGGTGGCGGATGTCTCGCTCCAAAGACAATCAGACATGGGCTAGAGCTGTATCTTCAGCCTATCATGTGGCGGTGAAGGCAGCAAAAAAGGACTATTATGCTGCCTCCATCGCATCTCCAGAGTGCTGTCCCAGGAGGCTGTTCCAAGTGGTCCGGAGCCTGGTCGGTCCTGTCGCTCTGGAACCACTGGAGCATTCTAAGGCCTCCTGTGAGGCCTTGGCAAGGCACTTTGCAGATAAAATTGATCAGATTAGGTGTGTTACTCTGCACGCTGTGGATACAGTTAGTGAGCAAGAGGCGGCCTGTGGCAAACCAGTTTTGTGGGATCGGTTCCAGCTTCTTCCTACTGATGAAGTGGACAAGGTGCTTTCATCTGTATGGCCGACCACCTGCTTACTTGATCCTTGCCCATCTTGGCTCATTATGGGCTGCAGAGAGAGACTGGGTGAGGGGATCAAGGTGGTGGTGAACGCCTCCCTTGAGGAGGGAGTGATGCCATCAGCCCTCAAGGAGGCAGTGATAAGACCGCTCTTAAAGAAGCCCTCCTTGGATCCTCAAGTTCTGAACAACTTTCGCCCAGTCTCAAATCTGCCATTTTTGGGCAAGGTGATTGAGCGGGTGGTGGCGGTGCAGTTGAAGGCACACTTGGAAGAAACTGATTATCTAGACCTATTTCAGTTGGGCTTCAGGCCTGGGCATGGGACAGAAACGGCCTTGGTCGCCTTGGTAGATGATATGAGGAGGGCTCTGGATAGGGGTGAATGCTCCTTCCTTGTTCTCCTCAACCTCTCAGTGGCTTTTGATACCATTGACCACGGTATCCTCCTGGACCGCCTGGAGGGGTTGGGCATTGGAGACACCGTATTGCAGTGGTTCCAGTCCTTCCTCTCTGGCAGGTACCAGAGGGTAGCACTGGGAGAGGAGGTTTCGGACCCGTGGCCACTTACTTGTGGGGTGCCACAGGGTTCCATCCTCTCCCCGATGCTATTTAACATCTATGTGAAGCCGCTGGGGGCTATCATCAGGAGGTTTGGGGTGCAGTGTCATCAATATGCGGATGACATGCAGCTCTACCTCTCATTCAAATCTTCACCAAGGTTGGCCGTAGAATCCCTGTCCAAATGTCTGGAGACGGTGAGTGGCTGGATGGGGAGGAATAAGCTGAAGCTGAACCCTGACAAGACCGAGGTACTTTTGGTGGGAGACAAGAGGAGGCTCGGGGATGTTGACCTGGTGTTGAATGGGGTACGGCTACCCTTGAAAGACCAGGTCCGCAGCCTGGGGGTCATTTTGGACTCCCAGCTGTCCATGGAGGCTCAGGTGTCAGCTGTGAGCCGGACAGCGCTGTATCAACTTCATCTGATACGGCGGCTGCGCCCCTTCCTTCCCGACCATCTGCTCCCATTGGTAGTACATGCCCTGGTCTCTTCTCGTTTAGACTACTGTAATGCGCTCTATGTGGGATTACCCTTGAAGACGGTTCAGAAACTGCAGCTGGTACAGAACGCGGCGGCTCGCCTGATTAAAGGCAGCCGCCGGCGAGATAAAATCACTCCAGTGCTGAAGGAGTTGCACTGGTTACCAGTTGTTTTCCGGGCCAAATTCAAGGTGTTGGTTTTGACCTTTAAAACCCTATATGGTTCCAGCCCAGCCTATCTTAAGGAGCGCCTCCAGCAGCACCAGACAGGCCGCTTAACAAGATCAGCCTCGGATGGCCTTCTGTCTGTCCCATCAGCCAGGACAGCTAGACTGGTGAGGATGAGGGAGAGGGCCTTTTCTGTGGTGGCCCTCACTCTGTGGAACTCCCTCTCTAGGGAACTTGGTCATGCCCCCTCTTTAATGAGCTTCCATCGTGCATTAAAAACGTGGTTGTTCAGGCAGGCATTTGGGGTGGGTTAGGGTATTTTAGGAAATGTTTTTATTGTAGAATTTTGTTGTTTTATTGTATGTTGTACATCGCCCAGAGTGGCTGGGTGACAAGCCAGATGGGCGATTAATAAATTTAATAATAAATAAATAAATAAATAAATAAATTTATCCTTTTAGTATTTTACCTTTTACGTTCACCACTCCAAAATCTGTTTTAGAGATGGAGCAGTATACAAATATGGTAACTAAATAAATATCTGGAACTACAACTCCCATGACTTCCAGCCAGCATGGCCAATGACCATGATGGCTGGAGGTAATGGGAGTTATAGTTCAGCATATCCGGAGGGCACCAGGCTGATCTAACTGATCTTATTCCATGTTCAAGATCTTTAGACTATAGACAGTTATTTACAGAAGGTGAGATTAAACATTCTTCATTTTGGATCTGGTTGCTGTACAAGCTTGTATTTTCTGTTAAAAGGCATAAAGCTGGTTCACATGTCATGCTGCTGCAATTCCTGGGTTTAACCCAGGAATTGCCAGGGATGAGCAAAGCTATGAGCCCATTGCCTTGTTTGTGCTCACATCCTAGGACTGTCCCGTTCCTGTGCTGTTTCATGGCATGCAAACCTGGAAACTCTGGGTTGTTTGTGGGTGAAGCAACCCAGAGTTAATTCAACAACAAACCATGGGCAATTGTTTGGTTAACTCTGGATTGTTTAACTGATAAACTACCCAGAGTTTCTGGGTTTGCATGTCACAACAACCCAGGAATGCCATGTACAAGCAGAAATTATGAGTGCATGGAGGCAGCACACATTCCATTTCATGCATTCCTGGGTTAAAAAAGCCAGGATTTGCAGTGTGACATGCAAACTGAATCATAGTCTCAACAATGAATCAGGCTTATTGACTGTCCCCATGACAAAAAGTGCTGAAGTACCTATGCAAATAATAATTTACAAAATCTGCAGCATCAGTTCTGTCAAATAAGAGTAATGTGTCATAGCCAACAGCCAAATAAGACCAAGTATGAAATTCAGAAATTATGACAATTTGCTTGACTTTGCATGATTTAAACTGGATGTGGATTTCAGCTTTTCTTGGAATAAAAAATCAAGATTTCAACTGACTTTGGATTGCCTGTGGCAAAAAAAATCTCCCTCTTTTTTCTTTTTTAGCACAGCATTCTTACAGCCCTGCTACCCCTGCTGTGCTGCTGCTGTCCATATAACAAAAACTTCACCAGTATGAGGGATTGCACAAGATTGCTTTGACCTACTGAAATGCTGGATTTCTAGGGGTATACGAAACCCCGCTTACTTTGCTCTGCTGGGTTCTGCTGGGGGGGGGGGGAGGCGCTCCATCCCTCCCCCTAGAATCCTCACCAGGGATCCGGCTGCTGGCTAGCAGGGATGCAAATGGCGGCGGCTGTAGCCGCCGCCATTTGCATCCCTGTATTCAGCTGTGATAGGCTACATAAAGACTTACATAGCCTATCATGTCTGGGTTAAAAAAAAAAACGCGTACGCAAATGGTGGCGGCTACGACCGCCGCCATTCGCATTCCTTACTTTTGGCCGTCTTAGTCTACGTAAATATTTACGTAGACTAAGATGGCGAAAATAAGGGGGAAACGCAAATAGCGTAGTGGGTGCTAACTAAGACTAAGACGGCCAAAAATAAGGAACGCAAATGGCGGTGGCCATAGCCGCCACCATTTGCATATGCATTTTTTTTTTTAAACTCAGATGTGATAGGCTATGTAAGTCTTTATGTAGCCTATCATGAATGGGGGGAAAAATACAGACTGCAAATGGCGGCGGTGGCCGCAGCCGTTCGGAAGACCAGCCGCCGCCGCAGCCGCCGCTGGAGCTGCCGCCGTCCGGAACATCCGCCCCAGGTAAGTCTCATCCTGGGGGGGATCCGCGGGGGAGTGGGTGGCAGGCCATTCTGCCACAGATTTCGGGGGGCTGAATACACTGGCATTCGGCCTCACTGAGATCCGTGGTGGAATTCTCTGACATCCCTATGGATTTGGCAAGACTGTAAAATGGTATTACAGCAAATTATTACTCATGAAGGCATTCAAACATTAGTGTAATTGTGCTTTTAAGTGGTATCTATTTAATATTAAAAGAAAATCAATATAACTGAGAGACTTTAATTAAAGCAATACAACATTTGCTTTTGAAAAGTTAGCTTATGATTTGGGAAAAGATGTCATTTTTGTTGTTGTTTATTCGGTCAGTCACTTCCAACTCTTCGTGACTTCATGGACCAGCCCACGCCAGAGCTTCCTGTCGGCTGTCGCCACCCACAGCTCCCCCAAAGTCAAGTCTGTCACTTGTCAAGATTTGTCATTGCTGTCCTCCCAAGAAGTCAACGTCTTCTGATTTCCTGGCTGCAGTCAGCGTCTGCAGTAATCTTTGTGCCTAGAAAGACAAAGTCTGTCACTGCCTCCACATTTTCTCCCTCTATTTGCCAGTTATCAATCAAGCTGGTTGCCATAATCTTGGTTTTTTTGAGGTTTAACTGCAACCCAGCTTTTGCACTTTCTTCTTTCACCTTTGTCATAAGGTTCCTCAGCTCCTCCTCCCTTTCAGCCATCAAAGTGGTATCATCTGCATCTGCATATCTGAGATGCAGATGATATCAAAGATGTCATATTTTACTCTAAAAGGCTTTTTGCCCTCAGAAATTCTGGTACTATTTCTCCAGCAGTGTACTCTACTTAAGTCCCTAGCCCTCCTTTTTAACAACAACAACAACAACAACAAGTTAGTTTCAGTTCATTGGAATATTGACCACACAAATGTAAAGCTAACCTTGTGGTTACTGGCAATGGGGTATCCTGTACATAGAGTTGGATTTTCACTTAAGAAGTTGGAAAGAAAAGTGGTGATAAGCTGTTTATTGCAGAGCCAGGTTTTTTTTTAACCATTAACGAAATGGATCCCTTGTTCACGTCCTAGAGAAAAAGTCTCTCTCTCTCTCTCTCTCTGAATATGTCATTCCATTACAATCACATTCATCATCTCTTATTTCAGCACAATTAAAACTTCATCAAATTCATTCAAAACCAGAGCTGAGCCAAACATTTCTCAGAACATATTTTTCTGAGAATTTTCTTTTCTTGAAAGAAATTTTCTTTTTGGACTCCCATAGAGAGACAAAAAGGGTATTTTGCTGAATATTCTCCCATTATTCTTCACCATTTTTTTGCAGCAGCTACCATTTATTTTCCACAGTGCTCCAGATCAATGCTAGGTCTGGGGTATTGTAGACAATGCAAAATGGTAGCCAGGCAGCTTATGGATTTACACACACACCAAGCTACAAGTCCTTAAATGTAGCAAGTTTTTCTGTAGCACTGATATATGCAGCAGCCCTTGTCCAGCAGACAGAGTCAGCACCCAATGGAGGAGGTGTTCTCTTATAGCACCAAAAACCTAATGCTGAAGTGTACACACTGCTGTGCAGCTGCCAAAGTTCATAGGGTTGTGGTGAATTAGGCTAATCAATGTTTGATCTTGTCATGTAGCTAGTTGGCCATTCCTTGCTTAAGCAGATTCCTGGTTAGTAGCTCTGAACAGTTAGCTGATGGGTGCTAATGGTTAACAGATGGTTAGGAACCTTCCTGTGTTTTTGAAGGAGATAGCCAGTAGAGGTGACAAACCTCAAGGGAGGGGGCAGATGTGTGTGTGTGTGTATTAAGAAACCACAATTTGTAGTTCAGAAGACAGAACAGAGAGGCAGGGAGGATGCCGAGAGTTGGCCAAAGCCAGTTGGGGCCTATCTTTGGGGATCTGATGTGGGATAGCAGATAGGAGTGCCTGAGCTTTGTCTCAACCTTTGCTCTGCTTATGCATTTGTTTAAAAAGAAGATATTACCAAAAACACAGTAATAATCTTTCTAACCCAAAGGAAATAAAGCTAGGTACCTTGGAACATCTCAGCACTAGGATACATGAGGAAGGAAATACACACACACACACATACACACACACACCACCACCACCACCACCACCACCACCACCACCACCCAGTGTGGCACATCATCACCATATCTGTTCTCATCTCTTTAATGTAAATGTGGTGTGTAGATTTACAAACATCAACAGATAAATGTGTACATTCTTTCCAGAGGTACCCAAGTTGCAATTCAACAAGCAATCATGCCACAGAGCACAGGAGTAGCATAAAAGTCATATGAAGAACATACATTGGAAAGAGTCCCACCGAAAGAAAGAAAGATCCATCAAACATTTTTGCCATTAAAGAGGTATAGTGCTGAAAAGGTGCTGAGGTGCCTTTTATGCTGTTAAAGAGAGAAGGTATATCTGGTTGTGGTTTTTTTGGCAAAACAATGCAGCTGTTTATAGAAGAGAAACATTCAGATAAGAAAGGAACCCTATTCTTTTCTTCTCCTTTGTCAGCAACATTAGCAGTGGATTATCCAAAGCTACCTAAAGGTTGCCAGCAGCTCCATGCTGTGTTTCCCTCATCAAATGCAGAAGTAACAAGATAGCAAAAGTGCCAAGAGGAAAGGAAAATAATTTTCAGAACAAGAAGCATCAGATTAAAACT
This sequence comes from Heloderma suspectum, assembly GCF_057233095.1. Taxonomy (NCBI): domain Eukaryota; kingdom Metazoa; phylum Chordata; class Lepidosauria; order Squamata; family Helodermatidae; genus Heloderma; species Heloderma suspectum. Next base: position 303,023,525 of record NC_139460.1, on the reverse strand, counting down.
GAAAAAGCACTAGAAACCACCGAGGGTTCATATCCATGAGCGGAAGTTTTTGTAGTTAATTAGCTTCCAAGAGTTTGGTGAACAAAACTTCATTCTGTTAGACCAAATGGTATTCTTGCTGGAGTCTTGGCTATAGAAGAGAGGAAGCGGAAGATAGGTTTTCTATGGCATTTGTGTCATTTTTAAAATCATTATTTGATGATGTTTCAGCGTATTCCATCTCCCAGGATGTATTTCATCCTTTGCTGTCTTCAACTGCTGGGTCACAACCCACAACTGGATCATGACCCCAAGCTAGCTGGATCATAAGCAGGCAGCACCAACACCATTTTCTTTTCTTTTGGGTGTGTGTGTGTTCATGCATGTTTTTATTTACTTTGATAGATAGATAGATAGATAGATAGATAGATAGATAGATAGATAGATAGATACACACATACACCCATCCAATTAGCAAAAAACAAAGAACGCTTTAAGTGTCACATGTTTTGTTAAGAGCTTTCCAAGGGGCTTTCAAGCTCCCAAATACTAGGAAATTACAGCTGCTAATGGTGACATCCTTAACAGATGTATATGATGTGGTATCCTATACTGTGGCCAGTTCCAGCTTCATCGCTTCCTTGGGGATGGATGGCTTTCAGGGGCAGAGTGATGGACCCAAGTCCCAGATTTGTCTGTTCCCTGGAATAGACACACGGAGTCTGTAACTGAAGCTGTCATGCAACAGACGCTTCCAGCCATGTTACAAATACCTACACCCAACTGGCAACCAATGCTATCCACATAGAATGCTGGAGGGGCCTTTAACCCTCCATCCACGACTCTGGGCCTATTCCCACAGGAGGGGAGGGAGTTCACTGTAGGGATGTCAGAGAATTCTGCCTCAGACTGTAATGGGATCGAATTCCCTTCAGTCCATGCCATGGAATCCTCTGCGGAACGGCACCACGAGGTCCTGCGGAGCCAGCAGGCTTTTTTTCGTTTTCTGCAAGAGTCGCGGAATTTTCATAAATAAAAATGCAGTGTAGTATATTCTGAAAATAAATACGTAATTTTAAAAAAAAAATGAATTGTGCTCACTGCCTAGTTTGTGGGTGTTCTTTTTTAATTGAAATCCTCCGTCTCCGTTTACTTTCAGCCAAAACACTTCCTCTTCCTAGGGGCTTCCCAAAGGAAGGCTGTCTTAGGTGTACCTGAGCGATAAACTATTTGTTTAAAGCAATGCTGTTGAAAGAAAGAAAGAAAGAAAGAAAGAAAGAAAGAAAGACCTTTTAAAATGACCATGCCACTCCAGGACCACCATGATCATTTTAAAAGGTTTGTTCTTTCTTTAAAACAGTGTTGCTTTAAACCAAGGGTTCATTGCTCAGGCACACCTAAGACAGCCTTCTTTTGGGAAGCCCCTAGGAAGAGGAAGTGTTTTGGCTGGAAGTAAATGGAGACAGAAGATTTCAATTTTTTTAAAAAAAAATGTAAATATTTACGAAAAATAGTGATTCTTACAGAAGTTAAGTGGGCTCACAGAGATGGCTGGGCACCAGAACTACGGTTTTCAGTACCGATTTATCTTTGTAATTTTCGGAGTGGAAAAAAAGAGAGGAGAATTCTGGGGGCTTGTTGTGAATGGCAGAACAGAGCACTGGTCTCAACCTGCAGAAGTCAAGTGGCACTGAAGGTACACAATTCGTACATCCCTAGTCCACAGCTGCAATTTTTACTGCAAAATAGCGGTCCCTTAGGATAAAATGGGCTGGGAAAATAAATCACATCTTTCCAAAAAAGTATACCATGTTACAGTAGTACTAGGGCACAGCATGTACTAAAGCTTTCCCTGACCTGCCATAACAAATGCTTTCCCAAAAGGTACTGTACAAACAGAGTAATTGGCCCATAAAGTTTAACCTTAGCGAAGACTATGAAAAGAAAACAGGCAATACCTGTCAAACTGCTGGAGGTCATTCATCAAAATTTAAACTCCTATAAATAAGCAATTTCTTACCATTTCTACCTCAAAATCAGCATGGTCCATCCTGACGTCTCCAGTACTGCCAGATTTCATATCAAATCTCTGAAGCATTTTTTAGTATAAGTCATACAACCGACTGTCCCCCCCCCCTGCTAATTTCTAGTTACAATGGCAGAATGTGATTTGTCTAATTCACCTTTAACACAGGGCTGCAACTGTTTTCCTATTATTTAACAGCAGATCAATGAAAAATATAAGATAAAAAGTAAACCGTCACAATAAAGCAATAACAATAATAAGAAAATAGAAAATAAATAAGAATTTATTCCTGACACATTATTTTCCATCCAGATGAATCCAATAACAGCCAGAAAAGTGTTTCTACAGAGGAAAATTGAAAGAGCTGTAATCAGTCTAGTAGATTTAGTAAAGTCTCCCTCAGCACTCCAATCACCTCAGATTGGGTTGGAATAAGATGAGCAATTTTACTCCACACCCGGAAAATAGCTTGGTTCAATCTAAGCCAAGTCAAATTAAATCTGACTTTGTTGAGGGTGGAATGGAGCCCGATCATTCCTCCAAGCCTCTCGTGAGCCTCCACCAGACCCCTAAGGCAAAAGACACAAGTCTGGGGTGGGCTCTGGAAGAATACATAAGACTAGGGTCTGGGATGGTATTATCAGCCCTTCCCTATCAGACAGAGCCAACTGAAGGAGCAGCAAAGGAGGTGTTTCTGACTGTATGAGGTTGGGCAAAACTATATTTTCCATTGACCCAAGGGCAGGCTGGTGGCTCAATGGAAGCATAGAAGCATAGAATAGTAGGGTTGGAGGGGGCCTATAAGACCACTGAGTCCAACAGTTTTGGTAGGGCGGAGATTCCATTTGGGGGTTTAGTTACAACCAGCCAGAATTCTAAAGGAGCTATCCAAGCTGCTGAGCCCTATCCCCAAAATGGGTCCAGCTCCTTTAGACTTGGCTGGTTGGGGTGGGGTGGAGAATGGAATCTCCACCAAAGCTGGAGCCACCGGCGGCCTCTGCTGAAAAATGTGTAGGTTTGAAAAATGTGCATTTAAAGAAGAAAATAAAAGTATATTTATGCTTTAGTCAATGGGGGGAACATATGCGCTTTTAAAAAATGCTCACAGAAATGCACAATCTTCCCATTCAAGTGAAAAGAGAAACAGGTTGCAAATGAAAAAGGGGAGTGAGGTAAACCAAGCTTCAAAGTGGCATCTGGAGAATCTCAGCAAGTTCAAGCATCCCTGGTTCTCCCATCACTAGCAATGATAGATTAGCAGTAATCTGGGAACAACAAAGGCCATTATCACCTGATGCTGGGAAGTAGGTGGAGGGCCCAGAGTGCTGTATTGTCCTTTTGGACATCCTTCATTTCTGACACAAAGGAGGTGAGCACCACACCTACAACCTTCTCCATTATTTGATGTATGCAGTATAGTAGACGATGTTTGCACAGAATATGGTTTTTCAGATGGCAATATGTCAGGTGGAGAAGACTTGCAACATCATCTGAGCCTCATTTTAAATACATAAATATTGCCAGTTTCTTCTGAGCCTGCTCAGATTGCCACCAGAAAGCCTGAAAATACAGGCCTCTTGGATTAATGGATCAGAAGAGTCCATTGCTGCTGCGGAACTTGGGAAATGACATTTCCATACCTCCCAAGTCAATGTAGGAATTACAGAAGTGGGATACTTTATTGCAAAAGTGATTGTGTATCCAGCCTGCATTTGACCCTACGAGGCATATATGGTAAGACCATCTTCCTGTGAAATAGTCTGTTTATATTTACTGTATAGTTTTTACTGCATCAGTTTTCCTTGTTTATACTGGTAAATGCAGAAAATGAAATGCTTTCCAACTGTGCAGTTTCACTCATGTAGAGCTTAAATAAGAAGCATTTACTACATGTTGTATAATTCATTTTCCCACTTCCATTACCATGGTAACCTGCTGTGTGGCTATATTTTATGTAATTTCCACCCTAATATATAAAACGTAGAATAGATTGATGAAAAGTGGACTGCCAGAGGACCAAAAAAACCACACACCAAATCATCATAGGCATTCCCGGACATTAAGTTTACACAGAAAATTGGTTTCCCACAAATCCAACACCTTTAATCGTAGCTGGAAAATACCTTTTCACTATCTGATGAAACTGACTTTTTAGCATAGGCAGCTGTTCTTTGAAATAACCAAATTCTCCCAGGTGTGAGGAAATTTAGCACTTGCTCTCATTTTCTGCCTCCATGGAAGACATCCTTCCCACTAAGCTCCCAGTGGGGATGACTCCTTCTTGAAATGACATCCTTGATTCTGATAACTCTTCATACTCCTGGCAACTCCTGGGTTGCTTGCTTGACCTAGAAAACCATACTACAACCATACCTAAAAGCTTTTTACATGATGAGAAAAACTATGTTCTCTTAGGGTGCAATCCTATGGCTGCTAGACAATGGCTGGACGGCCATAGGGTTTTTTGGTTTTCGGGAACCAACCTTTGAGACCGTACTTTGAGGTTGGTTCCCAGAAAACTGTCTCCCTGCCCCCTCCCCCATCACCTCATTGGTGGGGCAGGTTATCCCAGGCTCCACACTCGTAAGAGCAGCGTGGAGTGGGAGGAAAGGGGTTTTTTTTCCCCAGGGGCAGGGAGGGGTGGGAACCTCGGAAGGGCCAGTACGACACTTCCTATGCATCACCTGGCTTCCAACCCCCCCGCTGCTCCAAAATGCTGCAGCTAGACAGCCAAAATTGTCCATCTAGCTGCAAATACAGGAAGGCCAGAGTGCATAGGCAAAGATACCCTCTGCCCATCCTGCATTGGATAGGTGGTCACCTCCAAGTTCCAAGGCGGCTACCTATCCCCATAGGATCATTCCCTCTGTGAAATCCAAGCTAAAGACCTTCCCACTATACAAACAAATCAAGTTTCAGAGGTTGGTGTCATAGTGTTGTTACCCAACATTGCCCCTGCCTGCCATGAGAATGAAATTCCAAGTTATTCCAGTCACATTTCCTTGCTACCAGGTCACTGTGAACTTCACTAAGTATCATATCGATATGATGCAGTCATGGTGGCACTATATCCCTCTTGTGCATTGATACCTCGTAGCACACACAATGACATCTGTTGTGGTATTTTGGATAATATTTATTACCTTGGAAGGGCTTTAATACAGACTAAAAAGCAGAAAATAACATGAGAAGAGTGGTATACGGAATGCCTAACATGCCCCAGCTGCTATCAGTGAACTTCAAGACTGATAAAAAGAACTAGTGTAGATCTAGCCTAACTCAGGTATAATAACCCTTTGATTGCATGCATGGTGATTGGACCGCATTTACAAATAGTTCTAGTACAGCCTTTCCCAATCTGGTGTCTTCCTGATGTTTTGGACCAACTCCCATCTGCCCCAGCCAGCATGGCCAATGGTCAGGAATGCTGGGAGTTGTAGTCCCAGACATCTGGAGGGCACCAGGTTAGGGAAGGCTGCTCTAGTGGCAAATAGCTGCTCTCCCATTATGAGATCCCCCATTGCTACAATATGCATGAATACAGGGCAAATTAATTAGGTCATTCCCACCTGACCATGTCACCTCCTAGTCATGTGACAATAAAGTGGGAAGAACCCATGTGATTGGTCCTAATCACATCATTATGGTATTCATTATGTGGGAAGATCTTGCCTTAGGGAAGCATCTCCAACTCCACTAGAGAAATGTGTGTGTGAATGGAGACTGATCCCAGGCTAAAAGAGAGGTGATTCAAGAGCAAGAGAGAGTCAAACTTATTAGTGAAGACATCAAAGATGAGCTTGATGAATTTTTGGAGATTCCCCAATGTGCTGCTTCCCCTTCCAATTGAACTCACTCCTAACATCATCCAAACCTAGGGGTGTACGAAACCCTGCTTACCTGGCTCCGGGTTCCTGCTTACCAGGTTCCGCTGGGGGGGGTGCTCCATCCCTCCCCCTGGAATCCTTGCCGGGGGGGAGGCGCTCCTCATCTCGCCCCGGAATCCTGGCCGGCCAGCTCCGCTCTGCGGGGAAAATAAGGGGGAACGTAAATAGCGTATAATAGGGGGAATAAATAGGCGCTATTTGCGTTCCCCTTTATTTTCGCCGCCTTAGGCTACGTAAATATTTACGTGGACTAAGACAGCCAAAAATAAGGAATGCAAATGGCGGCGGCCATAACCGCCGCCATTTGCGTACGCGTTTTGTTTTTTGTTTTTAACCCAGATGTGATAGGCTACGTAAGTCTTTACATAGCCTATCACGAATGGGGGGGGGGAAGAAAAACAGACTGCAAATGGCGGCGGCAGCTGTTGGGAAGATGAGCCACCGCCGCCGCCGCTGCTGGAGCTGCTGCCGTTTGGAACATCCGCCCCAGGTAAGTCTCGTCCTGGGGGGGAATCCGTGGGGGGATGGCAGGCCGTTCCGCCACGGACTTCGGGGTGCCAAATGCACTGGCATTCGGCCTCACCGAGATCTGTGGTGGAATTCTCTGACATCCCTATCCAAACCATGCAGGGCTTGGTGAGGGGACATCCACCCCCCACCCCAGTTTCAGTTCCTCATCGCTGCTCTAGGACATTGTGCAAAATGGTGGGTGGCTTCCTATCCTAGATAAGTCTGCAGTCAGGGGACAGGAAAGCCTAAGCATGTCATGCCCTACCTGGAGGAGGATTCATCTGAGGAAGACGAGGAGGAGGAGAGCCAGCACAATGGGCCCCAGCCAGAGCTAAGCAAGGAACAGGAGGCCTTGACTAACAGTCCTCCCCGTCCCCTAGAAACAGTACAGAAGCAACCTGGTCCCTCTCGAGCAGTTCCAGAATTTCCCCAAATGCTGGAACTAGGGATGCCAGAGAATTCCGCCACGGATCTCGGTGAGGCCGAATGACAGTGCATTCGGCCCCCCAAACTCTGTGGCGGAACAGCCTGCCACCCCCCCGCCACCCCGCGGATCCCCCCTGGGACGAGACTTACCTGGGGCAGATGTTCCGGGCGGTGGCGGCTGCGGCGGCTGCGGTGGCGGGTGCGGCTGGTCTTCTGACCAGCTGCCGCCATTTGCAGTCTTGTCATTTTTTTTATTTTTTTTTACAAGATGTGATAGGCTACGTAAAGATTTACATAGCCTATCATGGCTGGGTAAAAAAAAAACACCGCATACGCAAATGGCGGCAGCTATGGCCGCCACCATTTGCGTTCCTTATTTTGGGCCATCTTAGTCTACGTAAATATTTACGTAGACTATGATGGCGAAAATAAAGGGGAACGCAAATAGCGTAGCGGGTGCTATTTGCGTCCCTTTTTGATTCGCCATTTTAGCCTACGTAAATATTTACATAGGCTAAACCGGCGAATCGAAAAGGGATGCAAATAGCGCCCACTATGCTATTTGCGTTCCTCTTTATTTTCGCCATCATAGTCTACGTAAATATTTACGTAGACTAAGACAGCCAAAAATAAGGAATGTAAATGGCGGCAGCCGTAGCCGCTGCTATTTGCGTACGTGGTTTTTGTTTGTTTGTTTGTTTTACCCAGAGCCCTCTGTGGCCAGAAATCCTCTCTGGCCTGGGCCTGGCCGGCTGCTCCGTGGAGCTGCCGCGGAGCACAGCCGGCCGTGGAGGATACCGGGGGGGGGGGAGGAACGGATCGCCTCCCCCCCCGTCAAGGATTCCGGTGGGAGGGATGGAACGCCTCCCCCCCCACCATCAACATAATCTGCAGAAAGGTAAGTGACTTTCGTACATCCCTAGCTGGAAGTAGGGATGGACGAAAGTCCTTTACCTGTCCTCCAAGCTTGCTTCGCAGTGGGGGGGAGGCGCTTCGCTTCTCCCCCCGAAGTTCATGCGAGGGGGGGGAGGCACCCCGCCTCGCCCGGCCGAAATTCAGGCCGGGGGGGAGGTGCCCCATCCCTCGCCGGCGAAATTCAGGCCGGGTAGAAGCGCCCCGTCTATGAAAAAAAAAGTAAAAAACAAACAAAAAAGAAACGCCCCTGTGATAGGCTACGTAACGATTAATGTAGCCTATCACGGTTAGATTTGCAAAGTCAGCCGTGATAGGCTACGTAAATCGTCACGTAGCCTATCATGGGTGACTTTGAAAAAAAAAAAAAGCGCGTACGCTAATGGCGGTCCCCATAGGGCGCCGCCGTTTGCATTCCTTATTTGGTCCCTGTAGTCTACGTAAAGATTTACGTAGACTACGGCGAAAATAAGGGCAACGCAATTTGTTTTTTTTTTACTTTCCTTTTAATGGCGGCGGCGGCAGCCGGCCGAAAGACCAGCTGCTGCCCCCGCCCCGGACGAAGACCCGCCAAACCACCGCCGGGACCCGCCGCCGGGAGGGACATTCGGCAAAGGTAAGTCCCATCCCGGTGGGGGCGGGGGGGCGGAGAATTTCACCGCCGATTTCAGGGGGACAAATGCGTTGGCACTCGGCCCCCCGAAGTTTCGGGGAGAAATTCTCCCCCATCCCTAGCTGGAAGAAGAGCCTGAGATGATCCATCCCTCTGAACGGCGTAGAATCAGAGGCGAGCAACAAAAGAATAAAAGGAAGTCACGTGGGGGTGCTCCCTTAAAAGCCCCGCTGACACCAGCTCTCTACTGTGAATAACAGTACCTTAGCCTTGGCTTTGCAGTCCAAGATACCAGATCTAACAGGCTCCTAGACCCTCGGCTACCCATCCAGACAGCACTTTTGGACAACACCCCCCCCCCCCGACTGGCCTTGACGCTTGATAAAACAAACGCTTGTGAACTGACCTTTGGACTGCTTTGACCTCACCTTTGCCTGCGCCTGCAAAACCTCCTCGGAACTCCTGTGTATGACTTTGGACTGAACTGAACGGGTTGCTCTCTTGTTACTGCTCCTGGGATGCTCTGTGTCTTGCCCAAGGCCCTTGCCTGCGTTGAAACAGGACAAAGCAGGTGTGAAGAAACACCTGTACATTACTATTGTTCTGTGATGTTTATTTTATGTAGCCTCCGAGAGGCAACAACGTATCTGCATAGGCCTGTTTTGCTTCTGTCAAAGGCCTGTGTAGTAGTTGCTGAGTGGTGTCCTGAAGGTGGGGAGAGACTGAGACCATCACCTTGAATATTGTCAGATGGGGCCTGGATCAAATAAATTAATTTTTGATTGGCTGGGGGTTCTGGCTAGGTGGGGAAGGGCAGTTGGGAAATGACAATTACGGTATGACAGTTGGCAGTTAAGTTGGTTAGTCTGTGGAGTCTGAGAGGGAGAAGGTCTCCTCTCCTGGTTGGTTTTTGGTAAAAGGACTAGGAGAAGGCTGAGGCGAAAGGGAATAGCTACTCTTTCTCTGTGAGATAACCTTAGGTGGCTGGTGAAGCTCATGAGTGAGGGAGCAGATGGGTGTGTTATGCCAGGAGGCTGCCCTAAGATCTTGCCAGAAGAAAGTTATACAAGCAGGCAGTAAAAACCCAAATAAACTTTCTAAGCAGCCAGTAATACAACAGGAGAAGCTTTGGGTATGAGAGGAATGCTGGACCTGGTTGTAAGGGTCTTCGACTGGGGTGGAGGTTTAAAGAATTTGGCCTGAGGTAAAAGAAATCCTTAGAGGCTTTTAACAGCAACAGTGTCTCTTGAGGACCAAAGAATTGTCACTAAGCAGTTGTTTGAAACCCTCAGAGAAAATATTAGTAATCCCTTCCGTACAAAATGTCCCTTTAATAAGTTACTTGTTTAATATTTCATCTTGTCTCTTGTGTTGGGGCCCATCTCATGCCTAAGCCTCTTATACCAGCTACTAGGAGGTTTCAAAGTATTTTGACAGAATTGGCAGCAGCAGAAAAGTTCAACTTGTGGAATTCTAAGTTATAGTGGCAGAGAGTTCCTTAGGCCCTGAAATATAAGCTTTTGCTCTAAGTAAGAAACCTCATAGGTGGGACTGCCCAGTGAAGGAGCAGTTTCTCCATAGGTGACAGCAATAGTGGGGAGAGGAAATTCCCCATACCAGGTTTCAGTGCTGGTGGGTCATGTGTTTGGGTGTCAATAGCTGCTATAGGTTGCTAGGTGCTGACACCAGCCCTGATATACCATGAAAATATGTGAAACTCAATGACCTCATTTTTACCACACTGCTGATCTCAGCTTAAGTAATAACATAAATGTTTGCTTGCCCCATAAGATGCCATTTAGTCAGGGCTGCTATCTTTATTTCTACTATAGACAATAATTAGAAAAATTGCCTTCACCAGGTTAGTTCCTGAATATCAGGCTTCTGTTAGAAATATGGAAGATGGACAGGTAAACAAAGGGGGGATTAGGAATCCTACATTTAGTCCTTATTCTCATGTTCATTTCTTATGAGGGGGAGGGAATCAGAATTACCATTCTCTGCCATTTTCACATGGTGAACTATTATTTTTCTTTGTAAACTCTCCAGAGAGCTTCGGCTATTGGGAAGTATAGAAATGTAATAAATGAATGAACTTTGAGTACCCTCATGAAATTAACCACATCTTGAAGAAGGCTAGCTGTCTGTCTCATCATTTCTAGGAAGGGCTAAATGTAAGATCTTACCACATGAGGGCACAGAGAAAAATAAATAAATCACCAGTCAAATTAAAACAACAACAATCAACACGGGGTCATTTTTCCACATCAAAACTGTCCAGAGCTTGAGCTGAAGAGACATCTGCCCCATCCTTATTTGCAGTTTTAGTTCAGGAAAGTGCTTATGCACCTTAGCAAAGTGTGTCTGTTGTTCAGAGGGGAAGATATGCATAAATCTACCAAGGAAATATAATTATCAACATCCCCAACAGAATAGAAAGGGTCATGCATGAAAATAGAAGGTCAGCACCAGTGACAAGCAGAAAATGAATTTTGCATTATTTTTAATCAGCAGTTTATGTTTGGCATACCCAACTTTACACCATTGATTCTCTATAGACACTCATTTAGCAGGTCATTCTGGTCAGAGGAGTACAATATGGCTTGTCTTCTGTGCAAGTCGGAATAAAGTGTGGAACAGAGCCAAGAAAGATTTCAAAGATTTTGTTTTGTGTGGGTGGGGGTGGATGTTATAAAATAGTAGCCTAAGAAGAAAGGTTGCTAATAAACAGTAATAAAGAATAGACAATTTAGATTTAGACTAGATTTAATATTTATAGATATTTGTGCAGTCTTTCTGATATTTTTGTTGTTGTTACTATCTGCATTTGCTTATAATGGCCACTTAAGGTATGGTCTGAGGACACATGATACAGTACCTTGATGAAGCTCAGCAGGTGTGGGGCTGGCTGCTGCCCAGGTGGGAATCTACCTGTGAAGCCCATGTATGCTGCCTTGAGTCCAACGATACGAAGGCAAAATATACATGTAGAGCCAGTGTGGCATAGTGGCTAGAGTGTTGGCCTAGGCCTTGGGAGATCCAGGTTCTAGTCCCCCCTTGGCCATGAATCTCACTGGGTGACTTTGGGCCAGTCACTGACTCTCAGCCTAACATACCTCACAGGGTTGTTATGAGGATAAAATGGAGAGGAGGACCATGTAAGCCACCTTGGGTTTCTTGCAATAGGAAAAATGGTGGGATATAAATGTAATAATATTAATGTACTAAATAAATAAGCTTAACATTGGAAAGTTGAGCACAGGAACAGTGTCAAGGGTTGTAGGCAGTCAAGGGTCCACACCCAAGCAGAGGCACACTGGCAAGAACCCCTTGGAGCTGCTCTTTCTCTTTGCCATTGCAGTCTGCTTGTTCATCTGCTTCTTGCTCTGGCCCAGATAACAGTGGGTGGTGGTGAGGAGGAGGAGCTTGTTTACCCATCTCTTAGAAACATAGAATCATAGAATCATAGAATAGTAGGGTTGGAAGGGGCCTACAAGGCCATCAAGTCCAACCCCCTGCTCAATGCAGAAATCCAAGTCACAGCATCCCTGACAGAGGGCTGTCCAGCCTCATCTTGAACACCTCCAGTGTGGGAGAGCCCACCACCTCCCTAGGTAATTGGTTCCATTGTCGTATTGCCCTAACAGTCAGGAAGTTTTTCCTGATGTTCAGCCGAAATCTGGCTTCCTGTAACTTGAGTCCATTATTCCGTGTCCTGCACTCTGGGATGATCGAGAAGAGATCCTGGCCTTCCTCTCTGTGACAACCTTTCAAGTACTTGGAGAGTGCTATCATATCTCCCCTCAGTCTTCTCTTCGCAAGGCTAAACATGCCCAGTTCTTTGTCTCTCCTCATAGGGCCTTGTTTCCAGTCCCCTGATCATCTTTGTTGCCCTCCTCTGAACCCTCTCCAGTTTGTCTGCATCCTTCTTAAAATGTGGTGCCCAGAACTGGACACAGTACTCCAGATGAGGCCTACCCAGTGCTGAGTAGAGGGGAACTAGTACTTCTTGGGATTTGGAAGCTATGCTTCTATTAATGCAGCCCAAAAGAGCATTGGCCTTTTTTACAGCCACATCACATTGTTGGCTCATATTCAGCTTGTGATCGACAACAATTCCAAGATCCTTCTCGCTTGTAGTGTTGCTGAGCCACGTATCCCCCATCTTGTAACTGTGCATTTGGTTTCTTTTTCCTAGGTGCAGAACTTGGCATTTATCCCTATTAAATGTTATTCTGTTGTTTTCTGCCCAGCGCTCCAGTCTATCCAGATCACTTTGAATTTTGTTTCTGTCTTCCAAAGTATTAGCTATCCTGGCCAATTTTGTGTCATCTGCAAAGTTGATCAGCATTCCCTGCACCTCCTCCTCCAAGTCATTAATAACAATGTTGAAGAGCACTGGGCCCAGGACTGAGCCCTGCGGTACCCCACTCATTACCTCTCCCCAGTTTGAGAAGGTCCCATTGATAAGCACTCTTTGAGTCCGATTCTGTAGCCAACTATGGATCCATCGGATCATTGTTTCATCTAGCCCACTTTGAGCTAGTTTGCTCATCAGGATATCAAGGGGCACTTTGTCGAAAGCTTTGCTGAAGTCGAGGTATATGATGTCTACAGCATTCCCACGGTCCACAAGGGAGGTTACTTGATTAAAAAAAATGAGATCAGATTCGTCTGGCAGGACTTATTTTTGACAAATCCATGTTGGCTTGTTCTGGGTCAGACAATGGAGGTGCTGAGAAGGGGAGCAGTAGATGCCACTGTCTTCTACTTGCTCATTGGCTCTCTGCCTTTCAAGCAAGCAATTGGCAGCAAGGGTGAGAATGAGGATAAGGAGCAATAGCAGCTGGTGACAATGGTGGTGAAAAGTAGACTCACTGAGGGAGGGGGAACATGGGCCCTCAAAAACCTAGAGCCAGCACTGGTTGCGCACCATCCTGCAAGCAGATTAGTGGTCAGCACAGCACAGGCTGAGCACATGGTCAGAGTTGGCCTGGGCGAATGGACCTTTGCCAGAAGGTGATGTCATTCCAGCTCTCTAATACTGGGATCCCCAACCTTTTTGGACCCATGGGCACATTTGGGGATTTGAGAAACTGCTGTGGGCACGACCACAAAATGGCTCCCATGGAGGATGTGGCTAGTTACATAATGGCTGCTGTGGGGGCCTGGTTAGTCAAAAGTGAGCTAACGAGGGGGGGGGATAGCAAGGCTAGAGGCTGGGAAGAAGATGGAAATAGCAAGGGAAAGGGACAGAGGGGAGAGAAAGAGCAAGGCTAGAGGCTAGAAAGGATGAGAAACAAAACTACTCTAACATTTTCCAAAGTTTTTATTTCAAAAAACTTTTTTTTAAGGGAGCAGGGAGTGGAGAGCTTCATGGGTGCCATTGGAGGTGCTCTTGCTTTAGTCCCCACATTGGGGACTCTTGCTTTAGTGCATGTCTATTAAGAGTTTGTACTTATGTCATTTTAAATGATAGCTAAAATCCCAGCTGATTTTTATTGTGTACCACTGGTGGAAAATACAGTGTCCCAGAAGTTGGTTTTTTTTTTTTTTTTTTTTAAGTATCGCTCCCAGGAAGGTGTAAACATTTGGCATAAGTTGGAAACAAATATTATTTTGTAGGAGAGCTGAAAGTGGTTTGAGGGAATCACCACTTCTGATGGTATGTATTTTTCACTACCATCACCTCTGAACAAACAGGTGATACAGGCTTTTGAGCTACAGACCTTTTATTTACAGAACTGTTTATCTACAGAGGCAAAAATGGTAGAGGTGTATACTGTGATTGGCAATGCTTCTTTCAAACAACCATAAACTGCGGTGGGGGGGGGGGGCGGAGGGAGAAAACATATCTGCATTGATACAGTTTCCAAACCTCAGGATATTGGACAAGGTGTTGCACTAAAATGAGAAAGACTACTGAAGTGAAAACTCTGAAAACGGTTCTCGACTGGAAGACTTCTTCCGAGCACTGCCATTTCATTCCTCTTGTGGATAAGACCATGGTACATTTGCAACCATAGCTATTGTTCTCATAGATTCTTAATTAGTCTGGCTAATCTGCTTCCTGTTTTTGTTAGCTGTACAAAGCAGGTATCTGCACCTGCCTCAAAATACAGAGGCTATTTCAGTAACATCACTTTGAAGTCTGCAGCAGCTCTACAAACTGAAACTGTACCTTTTTTCTTTGCAATTGGCCATGCTGAAGCCAGCTCCAAAGTTAGAGGTGGTGAGCGATTAATTACCTTCCATTTATCACCTTAATGGTGACCTGATAAAAGGAACTGTTGTGTTTATTATCCCCTTCTTGCTTCTATATGATGTTGTTGTTGTTTATTCAGTCAGTCACTTCCAACTCTTCGTGACTTCATGGACCAGCCCACGCCAGAGCTTCCTATCGGCCATCACCACCCCCAGCTCCCCCAAGGTCAAGTCTGTCAACTCCAGAATATCATCCATCCATCTTGTCCTTGGTCGGCCCCTCTTTCTTTTGCCTTCCACTTTCCCTAGCATCAGCATCTTCTCCAGGGTATCCTGTCTTCTCATTATGTGGCCAAAGCACTTCAGTTTTGCCTTTAAGATCATTCCCTCAAGTGAGCAATCTGGCTTTATTTCCTGGAGTATGGACTGGTTTGATCTTCTTGCAGTCCAAGGCACTCTCAGAATTTCCCTCCAGCACCACAGTTCAAAAGCATCTATCTTCCTTCGCTCAGCCTTCCTTATGGTCCAGCTCTTGCAGCTGTAGGTTACTACGAGGAATACCATTGCTTTCACTATGCGGACCTTTGTTGTCAGTGTGATGTCTCTGCTCTTCACTATTTTATCAAGATTTGTCATTGCTGTCCTCCCAAGAAGTAAATGTCTTCTGATTTCCTGGCTGCAGTCAGCGTCTGTAGTAATCTTTGCGCCTAGAAAGACAAAGTCTGTCACTGCTTCCACATTTTCTCCCTCTATTTGCCAGTTTTCAATCAAGCTGGTTGCCATTATCTTGGTTTTTTTGAGGTTTAACTGCAACCCAGCATTTGCACTTTCTTCTTTCACCTTCATCATGAGGTTCCTCAGCTCCTCCTTGCTTTTCAGCCATCAAAGTGGTATCATCTGCATATCTGAGATTGTTAATGTTTCTTCCAGCGATTTTAACTCCAGCTTTGGCTTCATAAAGCCCACCACGTTGCATGATGTGTTCTGCATACAGGTTGAATAGGTAGGGTGAGAGTATACAGCCGTGCCGTACTCCTTTCCCAATCTTAAACCAGTCCGTTGTTCCGTGGTCTGTTCTTACCGTTGTTGCTACTTGGTCATTATACAGATTCCTCAGGAGGCAGACAAGATGACTTAGTGATAGATTATCCAAAAAAGAGCATTCTTTTTCCTTTATCCAATTCCCACTAAGCTCATGTTCCAGGCTATTGTATTACACAACAAATGCACAGTTGTGATCCAGCTACTGCTGAGATTCCAAACATCCAGCTTCTGCTTTAGAACATCAGTTGTGAAGAAATCACATTTTTCCAGTGCTTGACTTGCAATATTTGCAATATTTATCTGTTGTTCCCCAAATAAAGTTAGTTGGTAAAGTTAGGTGAACTCTTATGATGTCTTCTTGCTGTGGTACCTATACTTAACACACAAATTCCAAGTGACTGCAGACTTGTACTTTAAACTGGATTCTTCCAGTCTATCTGGGAGTTTAACATTCTCATGCAAAACCTCAGAACTTTTAGTTGTACAATCTGTTTTCTGCAAAAATGAGACAATTAAAATGAGGTTAACAGGGATCCCCAAATTAACTTCTGCTTGTCTAATAGCACATTCTCCCTCATCACGATGTATTTCTGAATCAATGCTATGCATGCTACATGTTTAATGAATGTAATTAATTGTGTTAGACTGCTGTAGAGTTAAACACTATTCATTAGCCAACCCTCTGCAGCTGTAGTGAATGGATCCATGCAAATTTTCTGATTTGCTGAGCATTCTTTACGCTCATTCATTAAAAGTATATTTTCATAGAATCATAGCGTTGGAAGGGGCCTACAAGGCCATCGAGTTCAACCCCCTGCTCAATGCAGAAAACCTGATTCCCAGGCGTTCTCCCATCCAAGTACTAACTAGGGCTGACCCTGCTTAGCGTCCATCAATTTAGTTCTGTTATTGTAAATTGAAAGGAAATAATTGCATTATGTGTGTTTTCTGAAATTCTGACCAAAACATTTTCTTGTAAAGGTTTTTATAAATGTGTTTTCATTTATCTGTAGTAACACTGAATAACATCTCAGGTGCTTATTCTCCTTAGCCCCTCTATCCACACCAACTGGTCATTTGAAATCAGTCTGAACTTCAGCTTGCCCACTCCTGCAACTCCCAATTATATTCCCCTCTCCTCTGCGCTCATTTTCTCTCCCGGTTTTCTGTCCCTTGCTTGGGACCTTCGCCTAAGCTCTCTTCCTCTACTGCCCTCTGTGATGATCCTGGGTTGCTTAATGTAGGGCCTTTCTTCTAGGGATGGCGGAGAATTTCTCCCCGAAACTTCGGGGGGCCGAGCGCCAACGTGTTCGGCCCCCCGAACAAGTTTCGGGGAGAAATCCTCCGCACCCCCCCCCGCACCCCGCACACCCCCCCGGGACAGGACTTACCTTCGCCGAATGTCCCTCCCAGCGGCGGGTCCGGCCGGCGGTTCAGCGGGTGTTCGTGAGGGGCTGGAGCGGCAGCCGGTCTTTTGACCGGCTGCCGCCGCCGCCATTCCAATAAAAGAAAAAAAAATGCCCCCGTGATAGGCTACGTGACGATTAACATAGCCTATCACGGCTAGATTTGCAAAGTCAGCTGTGATAGGCTACATAAATCGTCACGTAGCCTATCATGGGTGACTTAAAAAAAAAAAAAGCGCGTACGGATAATGGCGGCCCCCATAGGGAGCCACCATTCCCGTTCTTTATTTGGTCACTGTAGTCTACGTAAAGATTTACATAGACTATAGCGACCAAATAAGGAACGCGAATGGCGGCTCCCTATGGGGGCCGCCATTAGCGTACGCGCTTTTTTTTTTTAAGTCACCCGTGATAGGCTACGTGACGATTAACGTAGCCTATCACGGCTGACTTTGCAGATCTAGCCGTGATAGGCTATGTTAATCGTCACGTAGTCTATCACGGGGGCGTTTAAAAAAAAAAAAAAAACGTTCGAGTTCGCGGCCGGGCGAGGCAGGAAGCCTCCTCCCCGGCCTGAATTTCGGCCGGACGAGGCGGGAAGCCTCCCCCCCCAGCCTGAACTTCGCGGGGGGAGCAGCAAAGCGCCTCCCCCCCACCGCGAACAAGCTTCGACGAAAGGTAAATTACTTTCGTCCACCCCTACTTTCTTCACATGGAACTTTTACCCTGCAACTGAGATGGCTCCTTCATGGAAGTTTGTAGGCTCTTTACATGACGCCGTGAACCTCCAAGGCGTCTCCTGTACTAAATGCCCTTTGTTCTGTTTTTAAATTGATTGCAGATAATGAGCTATCAAATTACGCTATTGTGTTCCACTTTAGTTCCCTCCATGAAAAAGGAAAAGCAGCAAGAAGAGGAGTGAGATCAGTGAAAGATAATGGAATACTCAGATATGGGGAGAACGAGGCGGAAGGGGAGGGGGAAAAGGAAGTGGGTGAAAAAGGGAGTCATCGTGATCCTGCATTTAAAATGGAAGCAGAATGCCCTATTTTAAATGCAGGATTGTAGGCTGGTGTAGAGATGCCTGAGTAGGGGCCGCGGTGGCTTAGTGGTTAAGATGCTGAACTGCAGACCGGAAGGTCGGCAGGACAGCAGTTCGAGACCCGAGTGCTGAGTGACGGAGTGAGCTCCCGTTTTCAGTCCCAGCTTCTGCCAACCTAGCAGTTCGAAAGCAAGAAATTGCAAATAGATAAATAGGTACTGCTTTGGCAGGAAAGGTAACAGCGTTCCATGCACCTTGGTGTTCAGTCATGCTGGCCATATGACCACAGAAGCATCTTTGGACAGCGCTGGCTCTTCAGCTTAGAAATGGAGATGAGCACCGCACCCTAGAGTCGGACACGACTGGTTGGGGACACCTTTACCTTTTTAGAAATGCCTGTAGTGAGTGCCATTTTGATGCTTTCATGCTCCAAAGCTTGTGAACTGGGCTGGTCCTACCATTTGGCAGAGTGAGGCAGCCACCTCAGATTGCAGATTTTCTCATGAAGCTGATTAGTGGGAGATTCAGGACAGATAAAAAGAAGTACTACTTCACGCAGTGCATAGTTAAACTATGGAATTTGCTACCATAAAACACAGTGATGGCCACTAATTTGGGTGAATTTAAAGGGGGATTAGGCAAATTCATAGAGGATAAGACTATCCATGGCTATTTGTCCTGATGGCTAAATGCTACCTGTAGTATCAAAGGCAGTATGATTATGTAAAACAGTTGCTGAAGAACAACTGGGAGGGTGCTACTGTACTGATCTTCTACCTGTAGGTTTCCCACAGGCAGCTGGTTGGCCATGGTGTGAACAGAATGCTGGACTAGATGGACCTTGGTCTCATCTAACATGGCTCATATGTTCTTATTTTGAGTGACATGAAAGGACAGTAAATTATTGGTTATTTAATTTGTTATTTCAGGCCTAATCCAATGTACTCTTAGTGGAAGAAATTCTGCACTACTGGAATTCTGCAGCCTTTTCTCATTGTCCAAGTGGTGGCATAGAGCTTGTGGACTACTTTGTAAACCTAGGGTCTGCAAGCTGTTGCGCAAATGGAACTTTAGTTGAATTCTCTCCTTGTGCATACTTTGGAACTTGGTTTCTGGTAGTGCAACATCATTACACTGTTGGATACAACTAGGGATATGCAGATTTTGTTAAATTCATTCCATCTATGTTTCACGGATTGTCAAATATTTTACATTCACCCGCTCATTTCAGAGTGGGCAGTTTGTTGTAAGTAACTAGTGAGCTCTAGTCTAAGGGCTGCATCTCAGGGAATAAAGATGAAAATGAAGCAAACATTAGCCATTTCTTGTCAGCATGTATGTTTCACAATATCATAAAAACACACATATTGCATGCTAAGCTACACAATGCAACTGTTGCTTTAAAGGTCATAACAACTGTCTTTTGAATCATAGGTAATGCAAAGTGTAACAGCAACTGTTTACCTGAGGCAACCTTGCAAAACATCATGCAGATGCAGTGACTCCAAACAAGATTATTCTCAAGCAGCTGGCTTTTTACCTGAAGACAGTTGCAATTTAACATGCATGTTAACAACAGGCCTACTTTATATTGTAACATGACAGGCTAATATTAGATACAGATCTGTTAAAGATAGCCGTGATTTAGTGAAGACAATCACCTGCCTAAATAATCCAGTATTTTACTGTACTTATATCATTTCTGTCTGCTTCTTCTCTTTCATTTTAATACAAGTTCTTAGCCCAGTTGCTGTATGTACTTTTTACCTGATACAATTCAGGGTCAAATTACACATGTGAATAAGTGTGCATTGCCCTGATTCATATTGGGACCACTGTAGCTCACAATGTACTGTAAAATGAATCACATAGAGTATGGGATAACATCCAAAGATATGTTTGCACTTCATCTTTGATACATCAGTTGTCTGAACTCATTTTAAGGCCAGCTGTTGCAGGAGGTGGGATCACTGAATAAATGGAATGAAAAGGAAATATTTCAGTCTCTGATAATCAGGGCAAAAGGCCAGGAGAGAGTCAACATGTTGGGTTTGAAAATATGACCACTGTAATCTTGCACAAACATGGCTGCAACAGGAAACATTTGTACAAACTCTTTTGCTAAAAGTTATATGTTCGTGGTTACATAACAGGTGAATGTGAGAAGGTACATAACTGTTTTACGTGACTGGAAAATCCACAGAGGTATTTACATAAATAGGGAGTCTGCATTATATGACTTAAATCGAAACCTCCCTTAAGTGTTTCCTCATTTCACTTCCAGTTAGTGATGCGAGAGCTGTGTGCTATGTGGCCTGCTCTGTGCCTCCTGTATTAGCCTGCTGCTTCAGGTCCAGTGGAAGATGCTGTGCCATAATCAGTATTGAAGATAGATCCATCTGCCAGTACAGTCAGCTTTTCTACATGGAATGGGAAGGGGCACCATCTCGTCCTTCACATCAGGCAGCAAAATGTCTTGGGTTGCCCCTGATCCTTCACATACATTAATGCCATATATTTACCTGGTTTGCTTATTAGCCATGGTGGGTTGCAGAATGCATGGGTTCCAGATTATGAATCCAGGTCCCTGCCACCACAGCTTCTCATTAAGTGTGAACCTGGCAAGGTGGGTTTTTGGGGTGGTTGATTAGCCATGCAGAACCCATGGGTTGTTCTAGGGTTGTGGGTGGCTTGTCAATCACCCCAACAACCCACTCTTACTGGGTTCAGACATAACAAGAAGCTACGACATGCTTCCGCTGTGCCTCCAATAGTCAAAGTGGGGGCCACCATGATTTAAAGCCGCACAGGAAAAGTCACCCATGGTGGCTTCTCATTACATATGAATCAGGCCAATGTGTGCCTCAGCGGGAGCATTTTAAAATGCACATTGTAGGTGATATGTGTGTGTGTGTGATAGAGCTCCCCCATTCCTCCACACACCCAATAGGGTCTTGATACAGATTAAGAACCGACACTAGTTCTGGGGTAAGAAATAAGCACTGACATAGCTGTACGCTAAGCTAACATGTAGTTTGGATCTCAGTAATGCAGACCTACCAAGCTGGTGACCTGTTATGCCTAATGCAGCCCATGAGTTATGTATGGACAAATACCCTGACAAACTCTCCATTTTTTGCTGTACTAGTTCAGTAGGTGAGTTGCATATGGCTTGGTGGGTCACAAGTTATAAACGTGCACTAACCTCTATAACAGCCTTCTTAGATAGGCAAGTCCCAATACTGAAGGTGGCAGAGCTGTGTGGCTGGGAGCAGGAGGTAGTGATTTGCCTAAAATGAGCTCATGAGTTTGGGTGGCTGAGGTGAGCTCTGAATTGGTGTTTTCTAGGCTTGCTTGTCACTTACCCTCTTAGGCCACAGAATACACCAGCATGTACAACATCTACTTTATGAAATAACAACATCTCTGAAAATCCATTCATAATTGTGTAATTAAGATTTTTCTTATGCAATCTGTTGATCCTTTTGAGATGTTTTACTCTCTGTGCTGCTTCTGGATTTTAGTGTTGTTTCTATGGTATTATGTTCTGTTTGAATCTTGTTTTAAATGTATTTATTGTATGCCACCTAGAGAACTTATGTTATGAGGTGACTAACAAATATAAATAAAATATAATGAAAGGAGACCACCCTTCCCATGAATCATGAGACAGGATAATCCTTTGATGTATCTCAGTACATGCAAGTCATTTTTAAAAATAAAAACCAAACCACATACACATCTCTTTAGTGCCCTGTGTATTTCTTTCCCTACCAATAATTTACTGGAACCTCAGTTCTAAAAATACATCACCATATCTGCCTTAAGTGAACGTTCCTGCAAGATTTCTGAAATGCACAATTGTAGCCAGCTGCTGTCAGGAGGTTATGTAGAAACTGAGCACCAACACTTACCCCACTATGAAGCAAGGAGTCACAGGATTAGGACTGTCAACAGACAGCACCAGCCTCTCCACTACAACACCAATATAAATCAGAGCCATGGAGGAACTAGGCATTCATAGAATCATGGTGCTGGAGAGAGTTTTGTAGGCCATGTAGTCTAACTAGGGATGTCTGAGAAATCCACAATGGATTGAAATGAGTTCAGATTTCTATGATTCCAACCTGTGGATTCCTCAGCAGACAGCCTTTTTCCAAGTTATGAGAATTCCACAGATTTGTGGACCAGTTTTTCACTTGGAGGCGGAGGATTTATGCTAATCTGCATTAGCAGTAATGAACATTAGCTAATGAACATTAGTGTAAGTGTGCATTAGCGCTAATGCGTATCAGCACAAGTAGAACGGAATTCTGGTAAAAATAATCCAGTTCTGTCAATGAGAGGACAATAGAAGGAAAGATGCCTGACAATCCGTGAAACACAAACAGAACAGATTTAACAAAATCCATACAGAAAATTACACATTTGTGTAAGTGTGCATTAGCGCCAATGTGTATCAGCACAAGTAGAATGGAATTCTGGCAAAAATAATCCAATTCTGTCAATGAATGGACAATGGAACAAAAGATTCCTGACAATCCGTGAAACACAGAAAGAACAGATTTAACAAAATCCATACAGCCCTAAGTCTAATCACCTGCTCATTGCATGAAATCCAGAGCTAGAGCAAGCCTCTAGAGGAGGTTGTCTAGCCTCTGCTTGAAGAAATCCAGAGAGGGAGATCTCACTATCCCCATAGGTAGTTTGTTCCATTCCTTCTTGCATCCCTGTTTCTTCTTGCGATAGGCTATGTGTCTATATTTACATAGCTATTTACGTAGCCTATCGCGTGAAAAAAACAGGGACATTTTTTCATGCAATAGGCTATGTAAATATGCCATTTGCATCCAGATCACTTCCTGTTTCTTATCCACAGCTATATGGCATGGCAATGGCGGCTGCATCGCTTGCGGAACGGAGCCAGCCGGCGGCTCCACGGACTCACCGCGGAGTGGAACTGGCCAGTGAGGATTCGGGGGGGGGGAGGAACAGATCACATCCCCCCCCACACAGACCCCCCTGCGGAGCCCAGGTAAGGGGATTCGTACATCCCTACAGCAAAGCTTTTGACAAAGTGCCCCATATTATCATGATTAGCAAACTAGCTAAAAGTGGGCTAGATGAAACAACTCTCAGGTGACTCCACAGTTGGCTACAGAGTCGGACTCAAAGAGTGCTTATCAGTGGGATCTTCTTAAACTGGGGAAAGGTAATGAGCGGGCTACCACAGGGCTCACTTCTGGGCCCAGTGCTCTTCAACATTTTTATTAATGCCTTAGATAAGGAGGTGGAGGGAATGCTTATCACATTTGCAGATGACACAAAATTGGGCGGGATGGCTAATACCCTGGAAGACAGAAACAGAATTCAAAGTGATCTTCATAGGCTGGAGTGCTGGGCAGAAAACAACAGAATGAAATTCAATAGGGATAAATGCCAAGTTCTGCACCTAGGAAAAAGAAACCAAATGCACAGTTACAAAATTGGGGATATGTGGCTCAACAACACTACAAGCGAGAAGGATCTTGGAACTGTTGTAGATCACAAGCTGCATATGAGCCAACAATATGATGTGGCCGCAAAAAAGGCAAATACTATTCTGGGCTGCATTAATAGAGGTATAGCTTCCAAATCCTGTGAAGTACTAGTTCCCCTCTACTCAGCACTGGTTAGGCCTCATCTGGAGTAGTGTGTCCAGTTTTGGGCACCACACTTTAAGAAGGTTGCAGACAAATTAGAGAGGGTTCAGAGGAGGGCAACAAAGATGATCAGGGGACTGGACACAAAGCCCTATGAGGAGAGACTGAAAGAACTGGGCACATTTAGCCATGAGAAGAGAAGACTGAGGGGAGATATGATAGTGCTGTTCAAGTACTTGAAAGGTTGTCACAGAGAGGAAGGCCAGGATCTCTTCTCGATCATCTTAGAATGCAGGACACGGAATAATGGGTTCAAGTTAAAGGAAGCCAGATTCCAGCTGAACACGAGGAAAAACTTCCTGACTGTTATGGCAATGGAAGCAATGACCTAGGGAGGTGGTGGGCTCTCCCACACTGGAGGCATTCAAGATGAAGCTGGACAGCCATCTGTCAGGGATGCTTTGATTTAGATTCCTGCATTGAGCAGGGGGGTGGACTTGATGGTCTTGTATGCCCCTTCCAACCCTAACATTCTATGATTCTAGTTCAATGAATATTTTTCGCCTATTTACAGAGAGACATAGACAATATTAAGAAGTGTGTGTGTGTGTGTATTCTAGGAAGGCTCAATCTAAGAGCAGAGTTCAATGGAATACTTACACCCCGCTGATTCCTTTCTACCCTGCTGATTCCCTTGCACAAGCAGTGGGTCCCACCTCTTCTTCTGAGCAAGCAACAGGGATTTGGAGATTTAGTGCTTCCTAGGGAAAGCCCAAAATGAGCAGAACCACCATTTCTGGAAGAAGGCAGGTCAGCAGAATTCCCTTACATGTGCTCCGCTGAACTGCCTCCTTCCAGAAATTTGTGTTTCCGCACATTTTGGCTTGCCCCAGAAGTGCTAAATCACTGTTGCGCAAACAGTCAGGGCCCCTTATGGAACAGAATTGGCAGGGCGTAAGAGAATCGGCAGGATTCTTCCCCTAAATGTTAAGTAAATATTTCCTTTTAAATCATACTCCTTTTTACTGACATGGTTAAAATGCAATCACACCATGTTCAGAACCACTGAAGTATAAAGCTTGTGCTCTTCTTGACCATGGAAATAGTAATAATGCTATTATTCTGGAACCTTTAGATGAGAATTGTGATGTGAATCCTTTTTTAAGAGGATTTTTTTCTTAAAAAAAAAAACAACCCTTCTCTCAGGGGCCAGGATATATGCCTCTTGGACTGAAGAAGCCTGCATCAGTGAAAACAGAAACACTTCCTAAAATTGTTTTTCCTTGTTTTGATAGTCCCAATCAGTATCTTCATTAAGCTCTTGAAAGATATACAGACCTGGTTGATGATGTTTATGCAAAAGGAAACCAACAAGAATCTGGATTAAAATAGAATGTAAGTTTGATCTCTTAGCTTGTGATTTGCAAGAAATAAATATACCAGCTGCTCATCTTGGCTGAAATCTTTAGGAAGATGGAATACTTAGTAAAGTTAGGAACGGTGCCCATCTTTGACAAACACGGACTGTTGATGTGCTAGGGCTCCACAGCCAATTGCTCAATCTTGTGTAATATACAACATGGTACCAATAATGTTTAACTATAACTAGTAGTAAAACACATTAAAAGTAATCTTTAGCATTCAGATCAATAAGCTGGCAATGGGGATTGCATTTGTCATTTGGGTAGAAGCATTGAAACTGACTGAATATGCTAAAATATAATAAAGAAATTTTGTTTGTTTCAAAGGACTAGGAGGGAGCAATCCTATGGCTGCTAGACAGTGCTAGACGGGCATAGGATATCTCATCTGGTACCCAGAGAACCAACCACCCCCCTCTTCCGTGCTGCCACGGAGGCAGCACGGAACAACCCTGTGCTCCGTGCTCACAAGAGGAGCATGGAGTGGTCAAAAAGGGGTGTCCAGGGGGTTTCCAGGGCGGGGAGGGCAGAAATGCCTGTATGACAAATCCAATGTGACACACAGCAGCCTCCTTCCCCGCTCAGCCCTCCCGCAGCCAGAAAGCTGCAATCAGCTGTCTAGCAGAAAATGCAGGGCGGGAGAAGTGTGGAGAGAACAATCACCTCCCCGCTTCTCCTGCCCTGCAGTGGATAGGCGGCTGCCTCTGAGTTCGAAGGTGGCCGCCTATCTGAATAGGATTGCGCCCTAAGGGACTGTACATTTCTATTCCAAATAACCTGTAGTGATCATAATTACATTTGATTTCTATCACGATTAAAACTTTCAGATAATATCAACAGAGTGTAACAAATGGACAAATATATAGGTCTGCAGCACAATCCTACAAATATTTACTCAAAAGTAAGTCAGTGTATCCAATGGGCTTACCCCATAATAAATATTTTTAGGATTGTGGCCTAAACTGCAGCTACCATATTTTTCCCCTCCTAGGGAACGACAGATCTGTCAGGTTTGCTTTTTTCCCCATCCAAATTTTTAAACTATCAGGTTCTATCTTTCCGAAATATTGGTAAATTCTTATCAAAAAAACTTTGCAAATTTTGATATATTCTTATCAAAACTGAACTGAAATTCTTACTCCTATTCCCCCACTTTCCTTCAACTGATGTTCTTTGTGGACAATCAGCCAAATGCAAGTCATAGCATAACATTTAGGTTCTGCTGGCTGAATGCTGTTGGTATCATTTGATCATGAAGTGGTAATAAAAGAGATGGACTATATTGGTAGTTGAGTTAGAAAAAGAAAAAAAGGAAACAACAACAACAACACAAATATCAATAGATCTGAACATATATTTCCAATGTGGGAATTTAATAACCATTCATACCAAAATAAATTGCACAAGACTATTTGCATACATTGTATACATGTACCCTCTCCCCACTCTCTGGGAGACTGGTTAAGAAGGGAAACATTTTTTTTCCCTGACGAATAAGCAGGAATTAGAACAAGGTTTCTCTCCCTTGGATAAAACCCAGAGAATGGGCATCAAATGGCAAATATGGTTCAATGTAAGCAAGTGTAAAGTGATGCATGTTGGGGCAAAAAATCCCAACTTCACGTATATGCTGATGGGATCTGAGCTAACAGTGACTGACCAAGGACAAGATCTTAGGGTTGCAGTGGACAGTTCAATGAAAATGTCAACCCAGTGTGCAGCTGCTGTGAAAAAGGCAAATAAGGCATAATTAGCAAATTGAAAATAAAAACTGCCGAAGTCATACTCCCCTTACACAAATCAATAGCGCAACCACACTTGGAATACTGTGTACAGTTCTGGTCATGGCACTTTAAAAAGAATATTGTGTGGTTGGAAGAGATATTGTAGAGCTGGAAAAAGTGCAGAAAGGGGCAACTAAAAGAATGTCAGGTTCCCTGACTCAGATTACTTTTAACATTTGTTGGACAATAGACCATGTGTGCCTAACAATACATGCCCATTATCTCCCATAGATGTTTACAACTTTCTTTACCTTTGAATATTTTTTTACTCCTCACCTTTGTAGTTTCAAGGTTTCTTGTCATGAAATATGTTTGTATGAAATCAGGCCCTCTGTTGCTTAGTAGTTCATCTGTTCCTGTTGCTTAATTTTCACTTGTAATCACTTTCCTTAGCTGGAAACATCATAACCATCTCTCAGGAACCTACTGTGATGATAGAAACATGGAATTATGACATCAAACAAGGACAGCCAAGGCACTTTCCTGCAAATGAATGTGGTTTGACAGAAGTGTTCTCCTATTCTCTCACTCCCTCTCAAATGTTGAATACATTTTCTTCCCGGTCTTTCATTATATTCCTGGGAAATAAAGAATACAAAAGTCTACACCACCCTTCCCCAACCTGGTGCCCTCTGGATATTTTATACTGTCTAGTCAACATGGCTATCATCCCCAATAGGTGGGGATGATAGGAGTTGTAGTCCAATCACCTGGAGGGCACCAGGTTGGGAAAGAGTGGTTTACACCTACTTTCTCAGAACATTTTTACACATATAGGCATTATTATACACACATTTTATAGAAAATTTGTAACTCTTTGATGCACCCGTGCATGTTAATTATTTAACCTCCTTGTCTCACCCTAGAGGCTGCAGGGAGGGCCTAATCTAATACTTACCCAGAATGCAGAATCTCCAATCTTAAAGTGACCTGATAGTATTGAAGGTAGAATCCCACCCTGTCAAGATAATCATATGAAGGGAAGCAGACAACTCCAGCAATTCTGCCCCAAACTTTCCTGTGCAAATATTTTTCCAAGCTAGCATTATGCCTTGATATACATGTTCAGGTCTAGATTTTCAGTGGGAGTGTCAAGAGCCCAATGAATGAACAGAGCATTTTCTTTTTTACGATTATCCTTTACAGCAAGTCTCTGGGGTATAATTGTCTGCTTCAGTGAATTGCCTTTAGCTGCTGCAGGGCAAATGCATTTCAGTTCCACAGGGTTAGCTTTAGCTACGCGATCAGAGGAACACCCTTTATTCTCAGACCTTAAGCAATCCTGATAGCCGAAAACAGTAGTCAAACTTGCTCTAAAAAATCCTTAAAGTTTTACTAACAATAACAGCTTCTTTAAAAAAAAAATATTTTAACAACACAAACTTGTAAGACAGGTATGAAGCATGTGTATGATACCACTCATTCTCACCATTTATCTTTTCTATCCTTTTGAAACACCAGCTATACTTTCTGGTTATTGATTGTTCAGTCCTTCCAGTGTTTTCCTTTGCCTCTTTAGTATTATAAACAAAGATTCAAAGCCAAGATTATGCTTCTTTGGTATTTGCCTAATAATTCTGGGAGAGGCCATTCACGGGTGGAATTTGGGCTAGCCTCACAACTACACTATGGCATTCCCGAGAGACGAGACAGCTGGTGGTTACATGCAGCTAATGAGCCCAAGCTGCATAGAGGAAAATATAAACTGACTAAAGGCAGAAGGAAGCTGGTGGAAGACAGAGGAGAAGACAGGGAGTCTTGTGTGAGAGGCTGTACAACAGACAGGCAAATTTTGTTTTGAAAATTAGAATTCTAATTAAATTAGTATTAGTGATGGAATAATTGTCCCTGGGACGAGGGATGTATGGATTTTGTAAAAATCCTTTCCGTCTGCATTTTGCAGATGGTCAGGTGCCTTCCATTGCATTGTCAGCTCATGGTTAGAATCATATTTTTTGTCCAATTTCCCGAATTTGTGCAAATTTGCACTTACAAAAATGTGCACCCCCCCACCGCAATGTGCAAATCCCCCCAAAATTTGCATTTCCATGCTTGAGCCTATTGGGGAAATGCACATTTTTGGCTGTTTTTTTTAATGTACATATTTTTCTATGACTGAATTTGCATAAAATTCCAGAAACTAAAACAAAAATCCCCTACCCTGCGCCAGCTTGTCTGGCTGAAAGGGGGGGGCATTGCGGGTGGGTGGGGTGACAAGACATATGGGCCTCTGATTGGTGCACCCCAGTCGCACCACCGGTCAGGGAGGAGCAGGCCGAGTTGTCTTAAACTCGACCCCCCTCCCTATCTCAGCTCTTTGGCGCGATGCAGCTATTGAGAGCTAAAGACTCGCCTGGATTCGACAGGGGATTCTTGCCTGCTGGAGACCGGCTTCGTCGTTGTCTTTCCAGTAGGGATGGCGGAGAATTTCTCCCCGAAACTTCGGGGGGCCGAGCGCCAACGTGTTCGGCCCCCCGAACAAGTTTCGGGGAGAAATCCTCCGCCCCCCCGCCCCCCGCCCCCCCCCTCGGGACGGGACTTACCTTCCCTGAATGTCCCTCCCGGCAGCGGGTCCGGCTGGTGGTTCGTCTGGTGTTCGAGCGGGGCAGGAGCGGCAGCCGGTCTTTCGACCGGCTGCCGCCCCCGCCATTGCAATGAAAGAAAAAAAAAAAAAGTCCCCTGATAGGCTACGTGACGATTCACGTAGCCTATCATGGCAAGATTTGCAAAGTCAGCCGTGATAGGCTACGTGAATCGTCACGTAGCCTATCACGGGTGACTTTAAAAAAAAAAAAAAAAGTGTGTACGGATAATGGCGGCCCCCATAGGGAGCCGCCATTCCCCTTCCTTATTTGGTCGCTGTAGTCTACGTCAATGTTTACATAGACTACGGCGAAAATAAGGGCAACGCTATTTGCGTTGCCCTTATTTTCGCCGTAGTCTACGTAAACATTGACGTAGACTACAGCAACTAAATAAGGAACGCGAATGGCGGCTCCCTATGGGGGCCGCCATTCGCGTACGCGCTTTTTTTTTTTTTAAAGTCACCCGTGATAG
Organism: Heloderma suspectum; assembly: GCF_057233095.1. NCBI lineage: Eukaryota > Metazoa > Chordata > Lepidosauria > Squamata > Helodermatidae > Heloderma > Heloderma suspectum. The sequence continues at coordinate 302,993,572 of NC_139460.1, read as the reverse complement.
GCTACGTGACGATTCACGTAGCCTATCACGGCTGACTTTCCAGATCTAGCCGTGATAGGCTACGTGAATCGTCACGTAGCCTATCAGGGGACTTTTTTTTTTTTTTTTTACTTTCGTGTTCGCGGCCGGGCGAGGCGGGAAGCCTCCTCCCCGGCCTGAATTTCGGCCGGGCGAGGCGGGAAGCCTCCCCCCCCGGCCTGAATTTCGGCCGGGCGAGGCGGGAAGCCTCCCCCCCCGGCCTGAACTTCACGGGGGGAGCAGCGAAGCGCTCCCCCCCACCGCGAAAAAGCTGCGAGAAAAGGTAAGTGACTTTCGTTCACCCCTACTTTCCAGCCACCTGCACTCAGCGTGCTTCTGCACGCCAAAGCTTCTCTTCACGCGCGGCTATCGAGTTGCCGGCACTCGTGGCGGGTCTCGTGCGCTCCGGCACCGCTCCTGCTGGGGCGGCGCCTGCTGGCTGTCGGGAGAGCCAACGTTGCTGGGTGATATTGTGTCTGCCCCCCCCATCCTTCCCTCCCTCCTTGCTGGCTCATCTCCTTGAGCGCCCACCCGCTCGAGTGCGAGAGATCTCCTCTCCGCAGCCGGCCGTTACTCCTGCGTGAGCGCCGGCTGCGGCTCCTGGTGTGTCCCGGGTCGGGTGCCTTACTCCCTCCCGGGGGTCCAGGTGGGGAGGCGCGCACCCGCCTCCTCGCTCAGCCTTTGTTCAACCCCCCAACCACCTCGCCCGCCCACTCGCTCGCCCACCCGCCCGCCCGCCCGCTCGATCACCCGCCCCCTCGTTCATTTTGTCTGCTGCCCACCCGCTCGCTCGCTCACCCGCCCGCTCGCTCTCTCTCTCACCCGCCCGCCCGTGTGTCTGCTGGCCAGCTGGCCAGCTCTCTGCCTGTCTGCCTGCTGGCCTGTCTACTAGACCGCCGGCCTCCTCCGGGCTCACCTTCCGCCGGCCTCCGCCAGCCGCGGCCTTGCGCTTGCCTCGCTGGGGCCTTGGAGGCGTTGGCCCCGGCAAGGGGCAGCGGCGGCGCGCATTGAGCGCGGCGCCCGTGTTTGCCAGCTCCAGCGGTCTCGGCGGCTGTGTGCCTGCCTCCCCCCCCCCAGCTCGAGAGTTGAGATGGCCTGGTGGGGAGGGGAGTGTGGCTGCAGAGCCAGAGGCTGGGTGTTTTCCCCCCAGTGCCTTAGTCTTTTCCTATCTGCATTCCCCCCGCCGCAAAAAAAAGAGAAAATTAATTAAATTGTGAAGCAGCCACGGCTGCCTGTTTGGCGCCTCCCGATCCAGGGCGCCCTCGGCTGAGGGCGCCTGCGCTCAAGCGCGTATGCATCACCGCTGAAAGGAAAAAAAAAAAAAACCTTTGCTGCACCTCTTGAGCTTTAATCTCTCAGTCTGGAACTCGTATCCCCTGATTGTGAAGATTGTGAGGTAGCTGCCTGTTGCCCGGGGTGCCCACTTGTTTACTTAAGTCTCTGAAAGCAGCTAAGCTTAATTCACCTTTTGCATCATGCCTCCCAAGAAGGGCCAAGGTGGTAAGAAAGGGAAGGGGAGGGCCCCTCCCTCCTCCCCCCTCCCCCCTCCCCAAAAGACCGCCGCCAAGGCCCGATTCTGAATCTGATGAGGACTCAGACCTGCTACTGACATCAATTCTTTCTCATTTGGAAGCTGCTGAGCGTTCCTCGGGGATCCCTCTCCCTCCCCCAGCCAGGCCCAAAAAACCCTCAGCAGTCCAGCCTAAGTTAACACAGCAGCAGACACAACGCTCGTTGCTCCTTTGTATTTCAGCTCGCCTGGACGCTATTGAGGCATCCACCTGCTCTTCCTCAGCTCTTCCAGAAGGCGCACCGCCTTCAGTGGAGCTCCTCCCTTCTGTGGCCTCATCTTCCCTGGGCGCACAAGCAGCAACATCGGTTTTTCCAGCTAGGGATCAGAGCACACCCACAATTGATACAGGTGAGACTGCTTTGGCACCTCAATTCGCATGGCCGGGCATGGGGCAAATCACCCCATGGGGTTGGTTGCCGTGGTTTACCCTTCAGGTTGGCCCAGTCCCCCCTCTCTCACTCCCTTCAGTTACGTCAGCCTCCCCAGTTAGTACTCCCCAGCCCGTTGCCTCGGCCTCAACTCCCAGTTCAACTGCTCCGGTGGCCAGCCCACCTAATTCAGTGGGGCCTGGCGCCTCATTCCCCTTAGCAGGAGATGCCACCACGTCAGCTCCGTCACTGCTCCAGTCTCATCCGCTTAACGTCGCCTCCGCCAGTGTTTGGCAGGGGCCCGCCAGTTTGGTTCGGGACCCCCTGGCTTCCCTATCTCCTCCTTTCCTAGCCCCACAGTTGTCCTCAGTTGACCCATGTGCCAACCTGAGTCGAGGATCTATGCCCACTGGTGCTACTTCCTCCCCTATTGGTTTTCACTTAACCATTGCCACCAGAGAAAAGATTTTGTGGGGTGAATTTACCGACGTCTTTGCCCTGCTCTTTCGCGAGCCCGAACCCAGCGATAAAGATAGGACCCGTGACCGAGATTCTGAGCGGAGCAAAGCCCGCAAGGTGCCTCGCACCTGGGCGAACTGGTTGCCAGGTTTTTTAATTTACGCTTTCATCCTCCAACAGAGATTCCTGGAGAGGGCTTGGGTTCTCACCAAATACCTTGACATAATATACAGGGCTTACACCAAATATGAAGGGAGTGCATGGCTGGCCTATGATGAGGCCTTTCAAAGGAGGGCCGCCATTGACCCCTCCATGTGCTGGGATCTGAAGGACCAGGACCTTTGGCTCCAATTCATGACCCCTTCTAGGCCAGGCTTCGGCGACAGGTCCGACAGCGGCCACATCCTGGCCAAGCTGTCGCCCGCAATAGCTGTTAGGCCTATTGAGGGTCCAGGGGTTGAACACCACTGGCTGTGCTGGGAGTTCAGCTCCAAAGGTTCCTGCTCCCGAAACCCATGCCGCTTCCGGCACGAATGCTTTCTTTGTGGCGGTCAACACTCCTGCTCCTCCTGCCCGAGAGCCAGAAGTTGGAGATGTTCCCCAAGGGATGGCCGTGGTGGCAGAAAACAGAGCGGTGGGCACCCCCCCCCCTCCCAAAGGGCCCCAGCCCAGTTAAGATACTTCTGCTCCTCCAACTTCTAAGGTGTTACCCAAATCGTCGGGCAGCGATCTACTTGGAACGCGGCTTTACACTGGGTTTCAGGATCCCCTTTATGGGTCTGTGCAAGCCATATTTGACCAGTAACCACCGGTCTGTTCTTAGCATGCGGCACTTGGTGCAAGATAAAATTAACAAAGAAGTTCAGTCAGGTCGGGTCATCGGCCCCTTTTCCTTGCCCCCGCTACCCAACCTGCGGATTTCCCCTTTGGGAATTATCCCCAAGAAATCGTCCGGTGAGTTCAGGTTAATTCATGACCTCTCTTTCCCCAAGGGCCAGTCGGTTAATGATGAAATCCCAGATTCCCTATGTTCCATGCGTTATACATCTTTTGACACTGCGGTAGCCATGATAAGAGCCCTGGGCCGCGGGGCATTGATGGGCAAGTGTGATATCAAATCCACTTTTCGCATTTTGCCTATCAATCCTCTGGATTTTGATTTGCTGGGATTCTCCTTCCAGGACAAATTTTACATCGACCGCGCCCTCCCTATGGGATGCTCCATCTCTTGCGCCATGTTTGAAACGTTTAGTACCTTTCTGGAATGGGCCATATGGGATAAGACGGGCTGCAGCGATGTGGTCCACTATTTGGATGACTTCCTGTTTGCTGGACCCGGGGACGGCAGCCAATGCTCTGACCTGATTAAGGCATTCATATCCCTTTCCTCAGATTTAGGTGTTCATTTGGCACATGAGAAGACAGAGGGCCCAGCTGTTACTTTGACGTTCTTAGGGATCGAGCTCGATACCCTCGCACAGTGTTCTCGTCTCCCTCACGATACATTTCCAGTACTTAGGAATAAGCTCCAATCCATCTTGCACCTTCGCAAAGTCTCCCTTAGAGCCCTCCAACAGGTCGTTGGCCATTTGAACTTCGCTTGTAGGGTGGTGGCCCCCGGCCGCGCATTCATGCGACGGCTCTGCTGGGCAATGCGGGGTCTTCGACTCCCACATCATCGCACCAGAGTCACCTCCGCTATGCGCATGGACCTGCGGGTATGGCTTAAATTTCTGAGAGAATTTAACGGCATCTCATTTTGGTAGGGGTGCACGAAAGTCACTTACCTGGTCTCGCAGCTTGCTTCGCGGGGGGGATGCGCTTCGCTGCTCCCCCCGAAGTTCAGGCCGGGGGGGGAGGCTTCCCTCCTCGCCCGGCCGAAACTCAGGCTGGGGGGGAGGCTTCCCGCCTTGCCCGGCTGAAATTCAGGCCGGGGAGAAGCGCCCCGTCTCCCCGGCCGCAAACTTCAAAAGAAAAGTAAAAAAAAAAAATGCCCCGTGATAGGCTACATGATGATTAACGTAGCCTATCACGGCTAGATCTGCAAAGTCAGCCGTGATAGGCTACGTTAATCGTCACGTAGACTATCACGGGTGACTTTAAAAAAAAAAAAAGTGCGTACGCAAATGGCGGCCCCCATAGGGAGCCGCCATTCGCGTTCCTTATTTGGTCACTGTAGTCTACGTAAAGATTTACATAGACTACAGTGAAAATAAGGGCAATGCTATTTGCGTTGTCCTTATTTTTGCCGTAGTCTACGTAAATCTTTACGTAGACTACAGGGACCAAATAAGGAACGCGAATAGCGGCTCCCTATGGGGGCCGCCATTAGCCGTACGCGCTTTTTTTTTTTTAAAGTCACCCGTGATAGGCTACGTGACGATTTACGTAGCCTATCACGGCTGACTTTGCAAATCTAGCCGTGATAGGCTACGTTAATTGTCATGTAGCCTATCACAGGGGCGGTTGTTTTTTTTTTACTTTGCTTGTAATGGCGGCGGCAGCAGCCGGTTGAAAGACCGGCTGCCGCCCCCGCCCCTGACGAAGACCTGCTGAACCGCCGCCGGGACCCACCGCCGGGAGGGACATTCGTGAAAGGTAAGTCCCATCCTGGGGGGGGGCCGGGGGGGCGGAGAAGTTCTCCCCGAACAACCTTTGGAGGACCGAATGCGTTGGCGCTCGGCCCCCCGAAGTTTCGGGGAGAAATTCTCCCCCATCCCTCAATTTGGAGGCGTGAGTTACTTCTACAGGCCAACATGCAGATCCATTCGGATGCGGCTGGCACCTTTGGTTTTGGGCTAATTTGGCGAGACCGGTGGTGCCTGGGCCAGTGGCCAGAGAGCTGGGCTGCTGGCAGTATCTGTTGTGACCTCACCTTCCTGGAATTCTTCCCCATTTACGTGGCTGTACATATTTGGGCAAACTTGATGGCCAACTCTGTCACTCATTTTTGTTGCGACAATTTGGCTGTAGCGCACGTCATTAATACATTATCCTCCAGAAACCAAAGGGTCATGGAGTTAGTTAGAGCATTTACCCTCCAATGCCTACGCCACAACATATGGTTCCGCGCCCGCCACGTGCCAGGTCTAGGGAACCCTGTAGCCGATGCTTTGTCACGAAACCAGATCGACAGGTTCCGTGCGTTGGCTCCGTGGGCACGTCCGCTGCCAGACCCCTTGCCAGATGAACTGTGGGAGATTGTCGCTCTCAAGTGGAACATGCTATCCTGAATTCTATAGCCCTCAGCACTAGAGCTGCCTACGAGAGAGCAGGTAGGGAGTTTAGCGCCTTCAGGTGTGGACTTCAGTTGCAGGATGTGTGGCCCTTACCTGTGGACCACTTGTTACAATTCTGTGTACATCTGCATAACAAGGGACTGTCCACCAGGACCATTTCGGGGAAGCTTGCCTCTTTGGCCTTCTGGGCCAAAGTGCGAAGGGTGGAGGACTCCACCTCAGATTTCCGAATTAGGAAGGCTGTGCAAGGCTGGGTACGGATGTCTCCCACCCCGCCAGACTCCAGACATCCCTTGTCGCCAGTTATTCTTATAGGGCTTCGGGCATTGTGGCCTTCCATTTGCTTTTCTCCATACGAAGCCTCCCTCTTTCACGCTGCAGCCTTAACAGCCTTTTTTGGGGCCCTTAGGATTTCAGAACTGGTCTGGGCATCCAAATCCGACAACACTGGGAGGGCCTTGAGGTATTCCGATATTCTGATCCATTCTAGCCTGATTCACCTCCATATTCGACGCTCAAAAACCCATCAGTCAGGCAAGGGAGCATTGGTGATCCTTAACCAGGCCCAGGCTGACGAGTTATGCCCTGTCAGGGCCTTGTGGGCTTTCATTGAGCATCGCAGGGCGAAGGAGGGTCCCCTATCTTGCCACGCCAACGGTTCACCACTGACAAAGTTCCAATTTTGGGCAGTCACTAAGTTAGCCTTGACCACACTGGGTCTGGGTCATTATCATTTCGGGACTCACTCATTCTGTATTGGGGCGGCCTCTACGGCAGCTGCCATAGGTTTTTCTTCCAAGCAAGTGAAGGCGGTAGGGAGATGGCGCTCCAGGGCCTTCCGCTCTTACATTCGCAAGTTGCCTGATCCTTCATGATGATTCTCTTCACCTTCCCCAATGTTTTATTTAGATGGGATTCGACCAACGCCAGTATGGGTGCTCATTTGTGGGCACAGTATGGTTTTTTGGGCTGCCTGCAGAGCTTCTACGTCGGCCTTCGGATCCCGGCTGCAGTTTCCCCAACAGGTGGCGATACGATGGCTCGGCCGATAGGGTATGCGATGGGACAGTCTTCTTCCCACACTCTTTCAATGAGGTTTGGTCAGTTTCCCTCCACAGGTCCTGGTGCTGCACCTAGGAGGGAACGACCTGGGCTACAAGCCTGGAAAGGGCTTGATTGAGCAGGCACTGGCCGATCTGAGGACGATCCGACATCGCTGGCCGGGGGTGACCATATTATGGTCCTCAATGCTCCCGAGAATCACGTGGAGGGCGCAGAGCAATGCGGCCATGGAACGGGCCCGGCGCAAGGTGAACAGAGAACTGGCACGTGGGTTGTCAGAGCATGGTGATGGTTGCATCAACCACCAAGGAATCCATTGGACTAGGAGGGAGCTTTACAGGCAGGATGGCATCCACCTGTCAGACATAGACAACGACTTATTTTTGGCCGATCTGCAAAGGGGCCTGCGGGAAGTTCTTCTGCGCAGGTGGGGGGAGTTTCACAAGCAATAGGCTTGTGACTCCTGTGGCGGCTAGGACGGGCAAAACAGGAAAGGGAGTAGGGATGGTGTGCACGCAGAGGCACCTTATGGTGACAGGTGACGCCTGAGGCCCCCCGAATGGGTTGTGTGGCTCGGGGGGGGGGATAAGGGTTGCCTGGGAGACCAACCCTACTCACTCACCCAGGTGTTGTGCAGCACCGGGTTGGGGGTGACACCGGAAGGTCTACCTCCCCCAGAAGGGGCAGTCCAGAGGGATGGCGAGATCACCGCCACCCCTCAGGCTGGGTGTGTTTTCGCCCAAGAAGTGTCAGCTAGCCGCTGACACAGTTAGATGCCCGTCCTAGTTACCCCTTTGCAAATATTTCAATAAATGTGGCCCAATTTTCAACCCAAGTTTGTTGTCTGTGTCTTCTTTGACCCACCTCCGCTCGCAAAAACTGGTCCACGATCTGTGTGACTTGGGAAAAGCCAGTCTGCTATGGAATTTGTGGGTCAGATTCATAGAAATTCCTTTGTGGATTGCTCTGACATCCTTACCTGGGAATATACTAGGGGTGGACGAAAGTCACTTACCTGTCCTCAAAGCTTGTTCGCGGTGGGGGGGAGGCGCTTCGCTGCTCCCCCCATGAAGTTCAGGCCGGGGGGGGAGGCTTCCCGCTTCGCCCGGCCGAAATTCAGGCTGGGGGGGAGGCTTCCCACCTCGCTCGGCCGAAATTCAGGCCGGGGAGGAGGCGCCTCGCCTCGCCCACCCACGAACTCAAAAGTTTTTTTTTTAAAAAAAACCCGCCCCCGTGATAGGCTACGTGACGATTAATGTAGCCTATCACAGCTAGATCTGCAAAGTCAGCCGTGATAGGCTACGTTAATCGTCACGTAGCCTATCACGGGTGACTTTAAAAAAAAAAAGCACGTACGCAAATGGCGGCCCCCATAGGGAGCCGCCATTCGCATTCCTTATTTGGTTGCTGTAGTCTACGTAAATCTTTACGTAGACTACAGCGACCAAATAAGGAACGGGAATGGCGGCTCCCTATGGGGGCCGCCATTATCCGTATGCGCTTTTTTTTTTTAAAGTCACCCGTGATAGGCTACGTGACGATTTACTTAGCCTATCACGGCTGACTTTGCAGATCTAGCCGTGATAGGCTACGTTAATCGTCACGTAGCCTATCACGGGGGCGTTTACTTTTTTCTTTTATTGGAATGGCGGGGGTGGCAGCCGTTTGAAAGACCGGCTGCCGCTCCCGCCCCGGACGAACACCCGCCGAACCGCCGGCCAGACCCGCCGCCGGGAGAGACATTCGGCAAAGGTAAGTCCCATCTCGGGGGGGGGGGTGCGGGGGGGGGGCAGAGAATTTCTCCCCGAAACTTCTTCGGGGGGCTGAACACGTTGGCGCTTGGTCCCCCGAAGTTTCGGGGAGAAATTCTCTGCCATCCTAGAATATACATACATACATACATACATATTGATAACCTCTATGATGAGAGAGCTATCTCTTGTTTAAGGTTAAGCTGGAAAACATGTAGCTTTCTGAAAGGGTTTAGAGAGACTAAACTAACTTCATGATGCATTATCTTTATTAGGTTATCACGAATTTATTTATTTATTTTTACTCTTTTACTGCCCAATAACCGATGTTGTTTGGATGGTGCACAGGTACATTAAAAAATAATACAACATCACTGTAAAACATGATAATAAATTAGCATGAAATAAAACCAGCATCAAGGGGTAAAACCAATGCTGCACATAATAAAACCAAAGTAGTACTAGCAGCAAAATAAAATGGATCTAAAAGCACTCACTGAATTCTTAACATGCCTGGGATAATATTAAGGTCTTTCCCCAGTGCCGAAAATGCCATAATGTAGGCACTGGACAAGCCTCTGTAGAGCAGGCAGTCCACAAATGGGATGCCACCATTGAAAAGGCCCAGTCTCTTATACCCATCTGCTTCATCTCATTATGTAGGGTACCTGGGTCTCAGCTTATGACTACAGGGCCTGGGTAGGTGAACATGCTAACACATTCTCCTTCAGGCAACCTGGCATCAAGCAGTTAGGGTTTTAAAGGTAAAAGCACATAGTTAAACCATGGAAATTGCTACCACATGACATAGTGATGACCACCAATTTAGATGGCTTTAAAAGGGGGTTAGACAAATTCCTGGAGGAGAAGGCTATCAATGGCTATTAGTCCTGGTGGCTATATGCTACCTCCAGTATCAGAGGCAGTATGCCTATGTACCCCAGTTGCTGGGGAACATGGGTGGGAGTGTGCTGTTGCACTCATGCCCTGCTTGTGGGTTTTCCCTGGACAGCTGGTTAGCCACTGTGAGAACAGAATGCTAGACTAGATGGACCCTAGTCCAGCACAGCTCTTCTTATGTTCTTAAAAACCCAGCACATTGAATTGGGCCTGGAAATGGACTGGCAGCCAGTGGTGATGGCAAAGTACTGGCATACATATTGTATTGGCCCATTGCAGTTAACAGTCTATCCACCCTGTTTGGACTAAATGAAATCTTTGCACTGTTTTCAAAGGCACTCCATGTATAACACGTTGCATCCTTAGTGTTATGTATTTCTCCATCATCTCTAAAATTTCATTCTTGTCCTTCATCAGCGCCTTCTAATATAGGTTGTATATCATCATTGTTTTCTACTTATTAATTCATTATTGCATTTGTTTGTTAAATGTGTTTCTTACCTAGATGCTAAATACAAAATCAAGATGCTAAATACAGACAATGAAATCTATAAAAACAAGTCAGATAAAACACATCAATGCAATCAGTATAATCCACAGTATAGTCAACATAAATGTTTTTGAATGATGGCATTGATGATGATAATGATGCTGTATTGTGATTTTTTCCAGTTCCAAATTCAGCCAGCAGAACTCAAATACAGGATTGCTCTAATAAAGCATTTTGCTCTTTAAACTACTGTATTCAGTGTGGGCATAATTAAAAAAAAACACAGGATACAGATATAAATAATGTTGTAAATAAGGTTTGAATAAAATTTAAATAGTGTATTATAGCTCATTTTGCTATCTCTTTAATGACTACATCTGTTTATATTGATAGCAAATGTATTCCCTACTATTTAGCAAAGGCTGTTGCTAAGCCACTGAATTCCCATTGCATAATTCTTGACCTTTATTTATTATGTACCTGTTTGCAAAACACAAAGTCAAACATGCACTTTAATAAATAGCAATGAAGCACAGCTGTTGACCAGATCTCCTAACAGCTCCATCCAGCCAGAATAATTACGGCTATCCCAAGCCACACAAATGTCAGGCGGCTAGTAGGTCCAGCTCAAGAGCAAGCCAATGTTCAAGGAGAAGAGTAGACTTGTGGGGGGCATGGGGGGGGGGTCTTGTTAATGCAATAGAATAAAATAGAATCCTTCACACTGGAACTTGCACATGGACATAGGAAAGAAGTGGTGAGGGATATGTTCTTCCACTAAAGAGGAGTGACCCATTCTCTAGACATGGTTGCTTAGTGACATCTCTGTCATCTGTTTGGTAACAGGTGAATACTTTATATATATAAAAAAATAGGGTACTTGGTTCATCTAACGGCTTTATCTGGTTTTTAAAATGAGCTTCTGTTATGATCTTCTGATGTTTTGTATTCATCTTTACAGATACAATATAGTTTTATGAACTGCTTGCATACCTGAAATGCAGTATACAAATGCTTAAAATTAATAAATGATCTTTATAGATGTTTAAAGCATTTGACAGGATACCCTGGAGAAGATGCTGATGCTAGGGAAAATGGAAGGCAAAAGGAAGAGGGGCCGACCAAGGGCAAGATGGATGGAGGTGACGGACTCAACCTTGGGGGAGCTGGGGGTGGCGACAGCCAACAGGAAGCACTGGCGTGGGGCCGTGGGCTGGTCCATGAAGTCACGAAGAGTCAGAAGCGACTGACCGAATAAACAACAACAAACAAGTTGAAACTTTTACTTAATGGGCAAGCACCCAATCCTGCCTGCATGCCAAGCAGGAACCAGCATCAGTGCAGTTGGGAACTAGAAGTTTTAAAAGCAACCTGAAATGAGCAGGAATGCTCATTTCTGGAATGGATCAGGCCAGTGGAGCTTGCAGGAAGAAGGTCCCCTTCCTCTCCCAATCCAGAAACAAGCATTCCTACTTCTGGGGTTCCTGGGCTTTTTGAACTGCTACTTCCTGCTGCATGAGTTGTGGGTCATGCTTGCACAACAAATTGAGTGTGAGTACAGCAGCAGGACTGGATACTGTCCAGCATATATTTAACTCCTAACTCCAGTACAGTTATAAGTCTCGTGTAGGGATGTCAGAGAATTCTGCCATGGATCTCGGTGAGACTGAATGCCAGTGCATTCGGCCCCCCGAAATCCGTGGCAGAACGAAGCCCCCCCGCCCCTCGAAATGGGCCCAGAACGGAGCACCTACCTGCTGCCATCCACGCTGTGTGCTTGCCTGACTTGGCAGGCACTGAGTTGAGCAAGCACAGCAGTCCCCACTGCTCCACCAAGCCACCATTCTGCAGAAAATGGTGGTTTGGCCTTTTCTGTACAGGCCAATTTGATGTAAATGGCAGCCATAAAGTGGCCCATTTACAGAACATTACAGGCATAAATGGTCTAAATAGGCCATTTATGCCTGTAATGTTGCATAAATGGGCCTATTTATGGCCGCCATTTACATCAAATCGGCCTGTACGGAAAAGGCTGAGCCACTGTTTTCCGCAGACTGGTGGCTCAGCAGAGGAGCAGGGTGCTGGGTCCCACTTGCTGGGCACCTGTGAACTACCTGGCAGCTTGCCACATGTGACAAGCAGGGTAGGGCAGCTGGCAAGAGTCTGGCAAGCAGCACGCAAGGTGAGCTGAGGTGCGTTCATCCAACCCTAATCTCAAGATGCTGGAAAAATAATGTATGATTTAAGAACCCCAATGCATTTTGGCCCAATATATTATTTGGGGTCTTCCTCCAGGGCTATAAAAAGAGACAATACATTTAATTAATATGTCATAGATAAAACTACAGGAGTAGAAGAAAACAAAACATTTTGCAAAAATTGCCTATGTATACTTGCAATTCTTAAAAAGCCTTCAGAGAACTCTGTCAGGACTGTCGTCTCATATATTTGAAGATAGGCAACAGATATTACCAATCCACTACACAGAGGTTAATTATAATGAGATTAAATGCCAGGGACATTCTGGGTGTCCTGCTACACTGAATGGGAGTGTCTCCGGATGCAAGGTTTCGATTACATGAAAGGAAAAGAAATCTGTTTCTACATTGGAGAATCTGTCTCCAGCTTTCCCTTTCCCACATTTGACCAACCCCTGTAGACACACTTTTCTATCCACTGTACTCAAATTTCTGGGAAGCAGTGACTATCATTGTGGATGCATTCAGATCAGACATAACTTCGCCCATGTGACTGTATCTTTGGAATCGTTCTTCTTGGAGATGGTAGAGCCAGGGCCTGCAGGAGAAGCCACCACCACCACCACCACCACCACCACCGGGGAAGAGGCGTGCTTGCCGCCGCTGGGCCTGCTGCTGCCGCCGCTGGGCCTGCTGCCGCTGCCACCACCACCAGGCCTTCCTTGTGGACTTCTGCCTGGCAGACCGCCAGTCCCTGCAGGACCAGGCCCCCAGGTACCGAGCCAGCTGTGCTGCTCCACCTGCCCCTCCCTGGAGGGGCTACATAAGCTGGCTGGTTGAGGTGGCCTGGGAGAGCCAGGGCCTGCAGGAGAAGCCAGCACCACCACCACCACCACCGGGGAAGAGGCGTGCTTGCAGCCGCTGGGCCTGCTGCCGCCGTCGCCGCTACCACCGCCACCAGGCCTTCCCTGTGGACTCCTGCCTGGCATTTTTAAGGGGATTTTAATTGTTTTGTTTGTTTTATTTTGTTGGGGGGGATTTTGTTGTGTTTTTAGGGGTGGGTAGCCTGCCTGATAGGCGGGAGCGAGGGGGCATGTGTCCACCTGATGGAGGCAGTGGGGGGAGTGTTGGGGGCCAGAACATACTGAGGCTGGGCGGCAGGCGCTGGCGGAGCGCTAGGGGCAGGCCATGCCAGCTAAGGGGAACAAGGGAGAGATGTGTAGTATCTGTCCCCTGCTCCGGGCCTGTCCAGAGCCAAAGGATGGCTGGGGGAGGCGTGACCCCATCTTCTGGCCTTCGTTTGCTGCTCTGCAATGCCAGGTCTGTTACCCAGAAAACCTCCCTCATCCATGACATGATCCTGGATGAGGGTGCAGACCTGGCATGTATTACGGAGACCTGGCTGGCCGAGGCTGCTGCTCCAACCCTTGCAGCCATGTGTCCAGCTGGATTTTCGTATGCACAGCAGCCGAGGGCTGGGGATCGGGGAGGGGGAGTGGCTGTTATCTACCGAGAGTCCTTGGTCTTCACCAGACCCCCTCTCCGGGAGACCAAGGTTGTTGAGTGCATGTACTGGAGGTTGGGCCCCAAGGGCAGTCTGGGGATTCTGCTCGTGTACCGTCCACCCCGCTGCACGACTGACTCCCTGGCCGAGGTGCTTGAGGTGGTCTCTGATGTGCGTGTACAGTCCCCTAACTTACTGGTGTTGGGGGACTTCAATGTACATTCGGAGGCCATCCTCACAGGAGCACCTCAGGACTTCAAGGAGACCATGGCCTCCTGGGAGCTGCACCATATTCTAACTGGGCCCACCCATGTAGCCGGTCATGCACTAGACCTTGTGTTTGTTTCTGGAGAAGCGGGGAGTGATCTGGAAGTCGGGGGTATATCCACCACCCCCTTGTCATGGTCAGATCACTATCTGGTGATGTTGGACTTCTCGGTTCCACAACCCCTCCGCAGGGGTGGAGGACCCATTAAAATGGTCCGCCCCAGGCGTCTTATGGATCCAAATGGATTCCTGAACGCGCTTGGGGATTCTCTGGGGCATGCCAACGGCCACTCGGTTGAGACCCTGGTGGGTGGCTGGAATGCCGCAATCACTGGGGCATTAGATCGGGTGGCTCCGAAATGCCCTCTCCCCCTGAACAGGGCTCGGACTGCACCATGGTTCAATCCGCGGTTACGAGCTCTGAAACAGAAGGTGAGACGGCTAGAGCACCGGTGGCGGAAGTCTCGCTCCAAAGACGATCAGACACGGGCTAGAGCTATATCTTCAGCCTATCACGTGGCGGTGAAGGCAGCAAAAAAGGAATATTATGCTGCCTCCATCGCGTCTGCAGAGTGCTGCCCCAGGAGGCTGTTCCAAGTGGTCCGGAGCCTGGTCGGTCCTGTGGCTCCGGAACCACTGGAGCATTCTAAGGCCTCCTGTGAGGCTTTGGCAAGGCACTTTGCAGATAAAATTGATCAGATTAGGTGTGTTACTCTGAACACTGTGGATACAGTTAGTGAGCAAGAGGCGGCCTGTGGCAAACCGGTTTTGTGGGATCGGTTCCAGCTTCTTCCTCCTGATGAAGTGGACAAGGTGCTTTCATCTGTAAGGCCAACCACCTGCTTACTTGATCCTTGCCCATCTTGACTCATTATGAGCTGCAGAGAGAGACTGGGTGAGGGGATCAAGGTGGTGGTGAATGCCTCCCTTGAGGAGGGAGTGATGCCATCAGCCCTCAAGGAGGCAGTGATAAGACCGCTCTTAAAGAAGCCCTCCTTGGATCCTCAAGTTCTGAACAACTTTCGCCCAGTCTCAAATCTGCCATTTTTGGGCAAGGTGATTGAGCGGGTGGTGGCGGTGCAGTTGAAGGCACACTTGGAAGAAACTGATTATCTAGACCCATTTCAGTCGGGCTTCAGGCCTGGGCATGGGACAGAAACGGCCTTGGTTGCCTTGGTGGATGATATGAGGAGGGCTCTGGATAGGGGTGAATGCTCCTTCCTTGTTCTCCTCGACCTCTCAGCGGCTTTTGATACCGTTGACCACGGTATCCTCCTGGACCTCCTGGAGGGGTTGGGCATTGGATACACTGTATTGCAGTGGTTCCAGTCCTTCCTCTCTGGCAGTTACCAGAGGGTAGCACTGGGAGAGGAGGTTTCGGACCCGTGGCCACTTACTTGTGGGGTGCCACAGGGTTCCATCCTCTCCCCGATGCTATTTAACATCTATGTGAAGCCACTGGGGGCTATCATCAGGAGGTTTGGGGTGCAGTGTCATCAATATGCGGATGACACTCAGCTCTACCTCTCATTCAAATCTTCACCAAGGTTGGCCGTAGAATCCCTGTCCAAATGTCTGGAGATGGTGAGTGGCTGGATGGGGAGGAATAAGCTGAAGCTCAACCCTGACAAGACCGAGGTACTTTTGGTGGGAGACAAGAGGAGGCTGGGGGATGTTGACCTGGTGTTGAATGGGGTACAGCTACCCTTGAAAGACCAGGTCCGCAGCCTGGGGGTCATTTTGGACTCCCAGCTGTCCATGGAGGCTCAGGTGTCAGCTGTGAGCCGGACAGCGCTGTATCAACTCCATCTGATACGGCGGCTGCGCCCCTACCTTCCCGACCATCTGCTCCCATCGGTAGTACATGCCCTGGTCTCCTCTAGTTTAGACTACTGTAATGCGCTCTACGTGGGGTTACCCTTGAAGACGGTTCGGAAACTGCAGCTGGTACAGAACGCGGCGGCTCGCCTGATTAAAGGCAGCCGCCGGCAAGATCACATCACTCCAGTGCTGAAGGAGTTGCACTGGTTACCAGTTGTTTTCCGGGCCAAATTTAAGGTGTTTATTTATTTATTTATTTATTTATTGCATTTATACCCCGCCTTTCTCCCTCTCGCAAGGAACTCAAGGCGGCTTACATTATCCTCCTCCTCACCGTTGTATCCTCACAACAACAACCCTGTGAGGTAGGTTGGGCTGAGAGTCTGTGACTGGCCCAAAGTCACCCAGTGAGCTTCCATGGCCAAGTGGGGACTAGAACCCGGATCTCCCGGCTCCCAGTCCGTCACTCTCACCACTACACTACACTGGTTTTGACCTTTAAAACCCTATATGGTTGCGGCCCAGCCTATCTTAAGGAGCGCCTCCAGCAGCACCAGACAGGCCGCTTAACAAGATCAGCCTCGGATGGCCTTCTCTCTGTCCCATCAGCCAGGACAGCTAGACTGGTGGGGACGAGGGAGAGGGCCTTCTCTGTGGTGGCCCCCACTCTGTGGAACTCCCTCCCTAGGGAACTCCGTCATGCCCCCTCTTTAATGAGCTTCCGTCGTGCATTAAAAACGTGGTTGTTCAGGCAGGCATTTGGGGTGGGTTAGGGTATTTTTTTTAAAAAAAATTTATGGTAAAATTTTATTGTTTTAAATTGTTTATGGTGAGTTGTACATCGCCCAGAGTGGCTGGGTGACCAGTCAGATGGGCGATTAATAAATTTAATAAATAAAATAAATAAATAAATAAATCTCATCTGAGATTCTCTATTGCCTTGCTGACAGTGTACAGTGATGAAGAACTCAGTCCATGTGTACACACAAACAATACGTGTGCATGGCTAGTGCTGCCTGGCACTTTGATACAGAGAGGGCTCCAAAGCTGTCTAACATAGATACACATTCATCCCTGCATTCAGATGTGCGCATAGGCAACATGGGAAGACATTCTAGCTTCTTACACTGTGTTGGCAGGGATTCAGATGCAGCAGCAAAACAGGGACAGAAATTATTAGTATTAAAATTTAATAGAGACAGGTAATAAACATAATTATGCATCTGGAGTTGCAATGATTAAGACAATTATATTGCTGTAGATCATGGAGATATTCATTATTATTCAACTGAGGAAAACAGATTTGGAAATGAAAGTCTGTGTGTACACTGGGGGCAAGACTTCCAGAAAATGCTATATCATTTCTCTTTCATTTTTTCACTCTTGTATCTTAGCTGCATAAGAGATAATTGAGTAGGAACCTGACTTCCTGCAAAACTTTTTCTATCCAGGCAACAGCAACTGCCTGATGCAACCTATTAAGACAATAGGGGTTCATTCAAACTAGGGATGTGCTAATCCACCACCGTCTGGGTTCTCTAGGCGCTCGCCCAGCCCCTGTCCTGCTCGCTTGTCCCCGGACTGCACTCAAGCCCCCCCCCTCCCGTGCTCGGTCAGTGGCCTGCACTCACCCCAGCAGCCTCATCGAGCTCTGCAGTCACCATGTTTTGAAAAATAAAAAGGTTATCGCAAAAATGCACAGATTTGCATATGTGCGAAAATGCACATTTTTGCGAACACGCATATTTGCATATGTCACTTGGGAGTGTGGGAAGGGAGGGTTCCGCTGGATTCCCAGATGGAATTGGGCACCCTCACCATCCCTAATTCAAACTACCTTGTGTGTTGAAAGAACATGTGAGTGGGTCACAAGGTTATGCTGCATAGCATAAGCAATCCGAGAGGGCCACAATGTATCTAGCTGTTCCATGACACTGCAACGGATCCTGTAGTGCACCGCTCAGATGGTGTAATTGTGTATATTATATACACTCACTTGGGGAAGTGAAATGTCTTGGGCCAGTCATTGAATCTCCTCTTTTGCTGGCTTAAGCCCTGTTCAGGGATTCAGCTCAAGAATTCAAGAAACATGGGTAAAGGGAGGACGCTGCACTACCTTAATGGTTTTTTAGCAAATAAGGTGGCATTTAAATGCTAATCCATATTAATAGAAGACAATGTGTGTCTGTCCATCCCTCTGTCCATCCGTCTGTCCATCCGTCTGTCCATCCGTCTGTCCATCCGTCTGTCTGTCCACCCGTCCATCTTCGTGTCCGTATCATAACACGAAGACTGTGAAAACTAGACACCTGAGACTTGGCATGCATTACCAAGTAGACCCTGGGGGTGTACACCTCAGGGTTATTTTGTTTCTGAAATGCATTAATTAATTTTAACATACAGCCAAACAAGCAAAAAGTTCTGCATGGCTCTGCCCAGGCGGTCAGGAACCCGATCAGTGATGAGGAAGGATGCATAGATTGTATAAAATCTTCTCCATCTGTGTTTCATGGATTGTCGGGCGCCTTTTGTTCTGTTGCCTGTTCACACTGCACAGATGGATTCAATTCTTTTCATTATGCAGAAAAATACGCAAATAATTCTGTGCGAGCATTTGCAACCATTTACATAATTTACCTTAGTAAGTAACATTTAGCATATTGTCCCCCATTCCATTCAACTTTTCCCCAGGTATATTTACCAATCTCAGCAGAAACTTGCGTATTTTCCTACAAATAAATATGTGTAAATTTCAGGAAAATCATTTTTAAAAATGATCTGAAAGTCCACGGACTCTGCAAGGCCTGAGGGGGTCAGCCCTCAGCAGATTCCATGGGTCAGATTCTTGGAAATCTGAGCTCATGTTAGTCCATCTCAAACTTCTCCAGCATCCCTACTGACAAGTTTCCCAATCAGATAGTTGGGACCCTTCAGCTGTACACACAGTGGATCTTTAGTAGCCATATCGGGGGTCAGACTAAGTAGCCTCATGCAGTCTCATGCTTCATGTCCTTGCTGAGCTCTTGCTCTCTAAAATATATGTTTGTAAGCTGACGAGACACAGGAATTTCTGATCTTGTCAACAAAGGCTAAGGTCATAGAGTTGTATATCATGTTCTCTGCTGTTCTCTGCTGTTCTCTGCTTATCATGGCTACCCTATAACCCATTTCTTGTATTATAAACAATGGTGCTAGGAGAGGAAATGCTGAATACTGCAAACCCACACAGAAAGGGGTGGGGGAGATTTTCATATGTTTCATAATGTCTATAAAAACAATTTGCTGATGTAAATCGGGGCTTTTGGCTCTTTGGAAGTGATTCCAGCCATAAAGCCTGTGCGTTAAATAAAGAAAAACTCTTTTTCCTTCACTCCATGGTCTCTCTGACTCCGTGTTCTGCAACAGATCCATTCATGTGTTCAATGAACATGTGTAGGGGAAGGGGCAGGACCTTCCACTGTCACATAGAATGTGTTCATTTAGGGATGGAGGAGAATTCCGCCATGGATCTCAGGGAGGCCAAATGCACAGGCATTCGGCCCCCCAAGACCCGTGGAGGAACGGCCTCCCACCCCCCGCCACCCTGCTGAATCCCCCCGGGACTAAGCTTACCTGGTGCGGAGGTGGAGGTGGATCCGGCGGCGGCTCCGGCGGCAGCAGCTGGTCTCTCGGCTGGCTGCTGCAGTTGCAAATGGCGGCCATCATAGTGGCCGCCATTTGCGTCCTTCCAGGCTGCCGTGATAGGCTACGTAAGTATTTACGTAGCCTATCATGATAAAGAGCAGGGATGCAAACAGCAGCCGCTATGCCATTTGCACCCCTGCTCTTTGCCGTGATAGGCTATGTAAGTATTTACTTAGCCTATCATGGTAAAGGTAACCACAAATGGCATAGCAGCTGCCGTTTGCGTGGCTGCCTTTACCGTGATCGGCTACGTAAATACTTATGTAGCCTATCATGGCAGCCTGGAAGGACGCAAATGGCGGCCGCTATGACGGCCGCCATTTGCGGCCGCAGCAGCCCAGCTGCGGCTGGAACTCCGGCTGCGGCTGGCCCCAGCCAGTGGCTCTGCAGACCTGCCGTGGAGCGGAGCTGGCCGGGGAGGATATAAATATTTACGTAGGCTAGAACAGCGAAAAATAAAGGAACACAAATAGCATCCACTACACTATTTGCTTTCCCCTTTTTTTCGCCGTTTTATCTTATGTAAATATTTACATAAGATAAATGGGCGAAAAATAGGGAACGCAAATGGCGGCTGCTGTAGCCACCGCCATTTGCATATGCTGGTTTTTTTGTTTTTTGTTTTGGCCAGCCGTGATAGGGTACATAAAGACTTACGTAGCCTATCATGGCTGCCTGACTGGATGCAAATGGCGGCCGCTACAGCAACTGCCATTTGCTTCCATGCCAGCCGGTCCATGGCCAGAAATCCGGCTGCGGATGGCCCTGGCTGGCTGCTCCGCAGAGCCGCTGTGGAGCAGAGCCGGCCATCGAGGATTCCAGGGGGAGGAATGGAGCACCTCCCCCCCCATGAACAGAATCCACGAAAAGGTAAGTGACTTTCGTACATCCCTACTTCATAGACTCATAGAATAGTAGAGTTGTAAGGGGCCTGTAAGACCATGGAGTCTCATTTACTTTTCCTTTAGTATTTCCTGCAAGAGACATAATTCTGATGGTTAAACATTTTGTTTACTCAGTGTCTATGGTTAAAGGCCCAATCCTATCCAGATAGGTGGCTGCCTCTGAATTCGGAGGCGACTGCCTATCCAAAGCAGTGCAAGAGAAGCACAGAGGGGATCGCTCCCTCCGCACTTCTCCTGCCCTGCATTTTTGGCTAGACAGCTGATTGAGGCTGTCTGGCTGTGGGAGGGTGGAACAGGGGAGGAGGCTGCTGTATGACACATTGGATGTGTCGTACAGGCATTTCCACCCTCCCTGTCCCAGAACGCCCCAGCCACGCCCCTTTTTGGCTGCTCCACACTCCACTTGAGAGTGTGGAGGATGGGGCTGTTCCGCACTGCCTCTGAGGCAGCGTGGAAGTGTGGGGAGGTCAGTTCTCCAGGAACCAACCTCGGAGTCTGGGAGCTGAGGTTGGTTCACGGAAAACAAGATATCCTATGGCCATCTAGCTGCCGTCTAGCAGCCATAGGATTGCTCCCTTAGTTAATAAATTCCAAATACCCCCTGACACTAATCTCCTGAAGCATCTTTTGTGGCTGCTGCTCCATTCTTTTCTACAGTTTTCCTGCCTGTGTGATGCTCATGTCTTGACATTTCTTTCTCAGAACAAGACTGAGCATCTATATGCACCTAACTTCCTGATAACATGTCTCTTTCTCTGTCTCTCCCCTTTTCACTTGCTATGGGATAGATGGCAATATGGCCTTTTTCCTTTGGCTGTCAGACACTGAAGTAGTTCTGAGAATGGCAAGAGGAGGCATTTTGCTCAGGTAAAAGGGGCTTTTCTTATATCTTCTTTTTTATGATCCAGCCCTAATATTTTGAATCTGTCTACCTCTCCACTCAAGGCAGTTATATGGTCATGTATCTTAAAGGACTCACAATAAAAGTGGAAAACCTAAATGGATCTGGGAGGGAGGGAATGAGAGGGTATGCAGAGCAGAGCAAAGCAGAGTATAAAGAACATCATCTCATAAGATATCTATCTATCTATCTATCTATCTATCTATCTATCTATCTATCTCAACCAAATAGAAGCTCTCTTATACCAGCTCGGGTCATTAGTCCAACTAGCTCACTATTGTCTACACTGACTGGCAGCAGTTTCAGTCAGCAGGGTCTCCCAGCCTTGTCTAGAGATGCCAGGGATTGAACCTGGGACATGCAAAACATGTGCTCTAATACCAAGCTATTGCCCTTTCCCTAAATCATCTCACACATGGAGAATGAACAGTTCCCCTGAATATGGGGAAGGAATTGGTGTGTAGATGGTGTCATAGCCTGTCTCCTTCTCTCACACGGGGTAGATGATGTCACATGGCCACTGTGGGGTGTGTGTTTGTGAGCTCGGCTGGTCTTGGAGCATGTGTACAGTAGACTGAGTCTTCCCCTGCTTGAAAGTAGGTGCCAGAAATAAGTCCTGACTCATTATACGAAGCTGGGCCTGAATGTCAGTCATATACATACTAGAAATACATTCCTATAAGCACATGAACAAGCACTCTGTGGATGTGTGATCCTTTTATCTAATGGTTATCTTATAAAAGCAAAGGCAATTCAGAAAAGATTATGCAAAGCAAGAGAGAGCCATGAATAACTTTACAAGCAAGCACATTATCAAGATGAACATGAGTCAACACTATTAACCATGGGTCTTTCACATGTTCCCCTTGAAGAACTCTTTTAGGAAAGCCAGAGAGGCATGAGCCCATTGTTCTAGTGAAGTAATGCCAACTTTTAAATATGTTGTGACATTACAATTGTGTGTCAACTATTTAGATTTTCCTGGCACTGCCATATGCTTGACTGGAGCACAACAGCTTTCTGATTTTTTTTCCACCTAAGTCATTTCAAAATACTTCTGGATTCCCTAAAATGTACTCAGATACCTCACCTGAGGAAAAACACACACCCACATTTGCTTTGAATGTAACTTTAGGCCATATTTCAGTTCCAACTCTTGAATATGTGCTGAAATGTCCTAGGATCTTCACTAGGATCTAGGAACTGTCCCAGGATCTGTCGAAATCAGAGCTTCAAACTGGTATGAAATTGACTACAATCTATGTATTCTTTTATGATTTTATCTAGCTTGCTGACTTTCCTAAATCATATGGTGTATCTGGATCAATTTTAACAACATCCACTGGTGATAAACTGAGCATATGCTAATATTATTTTCAGCCGATGAATACTGCTTGCTTGTGTTAAAAAAAAAAAAAAATGTAGTGGAGGAATGCTAAACTATGATGGAATTTTCACTCAACCATGATCAATTATGATGTAGAAATCATCATATGAAAATAAAGGTTAGAACAAAGTTGCAAAACCAGTTTTCCAAAGTGGACCAATACTTTAGATTTGGGTCATCCTGAAATACACATCACAGCTAATTTACACACACACACACACACACACACACACGCACACACGTGTGTGTGTGTGTGTGTGTATGATTGCTTTCAGATGATGTTTGACAAACTTAAATTTTCCATTATATTCCTGCAAGCCACCTTATATTTGTATTGCAATAGATGTATGTTTCTGGGCCCACTTAAGTGACCTTGATACGGCTAAGTCCAGACTAAGTCACCAGTGATTTTACAATTTGCCTGCCCTCCCTCTCATCTTCCAAATTGTTTCTTTTTGAGAAACAAACCCACATTTCCTGTTCCAGAGAATGCCTGTGTCTATGAATTGACATTTGTCTTTATTATTTCCAAATTGCCTGCAGTAAATTCTGTCATTAGTCAAATCCATGTTTATGCTCATGAGGTCAAATATTGTGTTTGCTTCTGCAGTTGATTTTGTTTTACGCTACCCCCCCCCCTTACACTATGTTATTAATAAGCCCAGCTGCCCTGAGCATTACATTCAAGGATCTGTAAATGTGCACAGAGATGACTGTGATATGAAACATGAAATATACCCCCCCACCTGCCCACCCCAAAAAACAGAATCTAGTGCCTCTGGCAAAAGCATCAGAATCTCAGCTTTCACCTCAGCAAGCAGGAGTCTTCCTGGCTGTAATAAAATGTGTGGGAATCTTGAGTTGCATCCAGTTAGCCTCTCCTGCTGATGGAACAGCTCCTGTCAGCAGTATAGGAATGGGGGGAATTCCCCCTCCAGGGGACCAGTGCCCTGGTCCCCCAGATCTGCTCTGGAGGGTTCCTCAAGGACAGAGTTTGAGAGTACCAGATAGCAGGAAGCAGAGGAGAGGAGGGGAGGGGAATGTCTCACTCTGTAAGAGGAAGTCCACCTACATGACATTGACTATGTTCAGATGCACATTGGGGCAGCAGGATGGTTAGGCTAACCATGGTGCAGGCTGGTTAGCGCTAACCACTGCAAGAGCCCCTGCCACACATGGAGCTAACCCTAGCTTGCAGCATGGTTAGCCTAACCACTCTCTAACAACCCTTCCTCCTGCAGTCCTTCGTTCCACTGCTCCCTCATGCATCCCAGCAGCTTCAGCATAGAGATGGTGGAGAATTCCGCCACGGACCCTAATGAGGCCGGATTCTAAAGAATCTGGCCCCCCAGAGTTCATGGTGGAACAGAGCACTTACCTCCACCTCCCTGCAGAATCCTCTCCGTCTGGATCCTCCAGCTCCGGAGCACCAGAGATAGGCCGCCATGCTGTATCGCTGGCTGAGGGGTATTGGCTGCAGATGCAAATGGTGTCCAGTACGCCATTTGCGGCCATAAAGGTCTTAGTTTAAGGTAAATGCAGCCATAAATGGCTGCATTTAGCTTAAACTAAGACCTTTAGGGCTGTAAATGGCGTAGTGGATGCCATTTGTGTCCCTGCTTTTTTTTCATGCGATAGGCTACGCAAATATTTGCATAGCCTATCATGTGAAAAAGCAGTGGCAAGTATGCCATTTGCGTCTGCAGTCAATACCCATCAGCGAGCGATAAGACATGGCGGCCATATCGCTGGAGCTTCGGAGCCGGCGGCAGCTCCACGGAATCACCATGGAGCAGAGCTGGCTGGCCAGGATTCCAGGGGGAGGAACAGATCACTTTCCCCCCCCCACAGGTAGATTGCCCCCAGAGCAGCAGGTAGGGAATCCGCCCATCCCTACATTAGCGGCTCACGCAGCAATTACAGGAGTGGTGCTGGTGATTGCTGTTGGTGGCCATTTTCTTCCTTCTTTCTGATTCCATTACAAAAATACGTAAAAAATAAATTAAAACATTGAAAAATTGCACAAAAATTGCCACATCACTAAAATGTGGATCTGCGTATATGAGTAAAATGCATGTTTGCATTTTAGTGATATATGGGGATGCACATTTTAGTGATATGTGGGGATGCACATTTTAGTGATATGGGGATTTTTGCACAATTTTTCAACGGTTTTATTTATTTTTTACTTATTTTTGTTATGGAATCAGAAACAAGAAAAAAATAGCCACCAGCAGGAGCACCTCTCCTGTAATGGCCATTTTCAGCTGCTCTTGCTTCAGAGCACTATGAAAGTGCTCTGTTAACTGTAGGGTCTGTTCAGACATCACGCGAAGCCATGGTTAGCACTGCTAAACACCTTGCAGCAGGTGGTTAGTGAGCATGGTTTGAGCATGGTTAATAAACCACCATGGTTGGGACTGACCCCCATTCAGATGTAATGCCAAGCCACCATGGTTGGCTCAAAACACCTCACCATCATGGCTTAGCGTGACATCTGAACAGGCTCATCAACTGAAATCCAATCTATTGAAGGTTTTGATAGGAGAACATATTTTACTAGGGATCTTTGAGAGTATCATTGTACTTAGGACTTATTAAAGAAGGTTGAGGCTGCTGGGCAGGGAAGCAGACCCACCTCAAAGTGGGATGGAACCAATTCAAAATGGGGCCAGCCTATTTGAGCAGGGGAATTTTGTATTTTGAGCTCCCCCCTTTCAAATCATCATCCAATCCCTTTCCCCATGAACTCTCTTATCCAACCTTCAGTGATCTACTAGCCCCTAGAGACCACCTCTCTTCCTCTAGTATTCAATCTGCTTAGGAAATATTTGCCCCCTTTTCCAACTTCCACCCCAATACTTGCAAGAAATATCTTTTAATGCTGGGAATAGCTGTACCTACTGAATTTAGCTGGTGCAGATGGGTGAGAATTTCATTTTGTTTTATTTTTGATAAGAATTTAACAAAATTTGCAAAGTTCTTCAGATTCAGGAGTCGAAGAACTTGTGACTGAAATAATTCAAAAGTGGGAGAAAGCAAAATTGACAGATCCACCCATCCCTAGTCACATAAAGAAGCTGTCAGGAATAAAATGGAGCCAATTCAAGGAGACTGAGCCAATTTAGGAACAAAGAAGTTGTGCTTAGCAGGCCAAAAATTGCCAAGGTGTGGCTGGAACAAGGTGAGGCTGAGGACACTGAGGACAAAGCAAGCTGATGGGAAACAGGAATAGAAGGAAATAGATGTTATAATCACACAGAGGAGAAAGACAGATGGCTAGATAAGGAGCTGCCACATTCAACAGATCATATCTAACTGTTTAGCCCTAATCAGATGTTCTCCTCATGTGCAATCTCTACATGTGAGTGGGGATTGGGGCTGAACATGTTAGTACCACCCCCTCTATTGCCATTCTCATCACACTCTACATGTAGTGGGCATCTGCCTGCAGATGAGAGACTTCCAGATTTTTTATTATTATTATTTTAATGTAGCCATGGGGTATGTGTCTATCTGCTAGTGTCATGCCCCTACTGGAGGAATCCCCCTCTGAGGAGACATAAGAGCTCCTAGAGATGGCCAAAACCAAGGACCCACCCATGGCAGGAGAACTGGGGGGGAGCCTGGGCCCTCAGGGGAGATGACCGTGGGTCCGTCCCCACAGGAGGAGGGGAGTCCCACCCCTGAGGCAGAGGCTGGGTGACCACCTAGCCCATGAGATCATTGTTGCCTGAAGAGGCAGGCTAGTAGGGCTCCTTCAAGAAGAAGTGCTCATCCACAAAGGAGGACTCCTCAAGAGGAAAGGGCTCCTCAGGAACAAGGCCATCCTTCCAAGTAGGACTTTTGCCAGAGGGACTGTAATGCACTCCAGCTGAGCCCTGGGTGATGGTCAGGAAGCTCCTTCAGTTCCAGCCTATCCAGTGCTGGAACAACATTGTTCTACCAATGCCTTGTATTTAGTTTTCCTGACCTTGCCTGCGACTGATCCTCTGTGCTACTGCCCACTGGACTCCTGCCTGATTCTGTTTTTGGACTGTGTTTCTACTTGACTGATCTCCTGGATTTTGACCATGGCTGCAGCTTAGATCTTTCTCTGGGAAACTCCCGCTTGCATGGTAAAGCTGTGCTTGACCATCTGTCTACTTTCTTGACTTGCCTTTTGGATTGCTCCATAATTTGCCCTAATGCTGAGTCTCATTTATCCATAGCAGAACAGCTATGGATACTTGAGGCACTTGATTTTTGTGAATGCTGATGTGACCATGCCTTATCCATATCTTCCAGACCAATGTGCAGATTGGAACACAGCTATCCTCTGGAGTTCATGCTACTGCTACTCTAACTTTTGTGATGAAGTTCTCAGGTCAAAAAATGTACCAAATATGTTTAAAAATGCATATTTTAGGATAAAATATGTTGAGAATAAAATACATTTATATGACCATATTGTGTGAGAAAATACTCTCAGAATATGAATTGAAATACAATTGTATGAATAAATCTTTTTTTTTTAAATTTTGCAAATCTTTACAGAAACTGGACAGAAAAAGAGTTATGAATGAACATGTGTGAAATTGACCAGAAATACACTGATCTGTCCGTCCCTTGTGTGTGTGCATGGGATATTTTTCCAGAACAGTGCCTAACTCTTTCCCTGTGGTCTATTTCACAGTTAAAACTGATTGCCCATCACTTTCCCAGTTCCTGGGGACCTCCCCATGGCTTCATTAAATTAAAGAAAGGAAAAAGAAATAATACAAACTGAGAGACACTTCATGTGTCTCTTGC
The DNA here is from genome assembly GCF_057233095.1 of Heloderma suspectum. Lineage (NCBI taxonomy): Eukaryota > Metazoa > Chordata > Lepidosauria > Squamata > Helodermatidae > Heloderma > Heloderma suspectum. The sequence goes on along the minus strand of NC_139460.1, from coordinate 302,966,254 downwards.
CTCATGTCATGTTTAGCCCTTAGGCTTCAGATTTGCTTAGGTAAATGGAATCCTTCTATTCAGGAATTGCAGTGGCAAGCATTGAGCCAGGATCAAACTGTGAAGGGGGATGAGGGTTGAATGGGAAAAGAGCTGCCAGATTGAGGGGAGGTTCTAAGGACTCTTCTGCCGGTAGTCGATTTCTCTGCTTGCCTGTCTCCTTTTTCCCTCAGTCACAAATGTGATATTTAGCAGATGTGTTTAAGAAAATATAGGTCATTATTTCCCTACCAGTGCCAGCTTTCTATGTAGAGAATGTGCTGAAAGTAAATACCATATGCAATTACCACGGACTCTTTTGCCGTGTTACTTTTAAAGAACTAAATGTTGCTTTTACCCCTTCTGTGCGGTATCTCGTATTTATAATTTGATATTAAGAGTGTGTGTGTGTGGCATTTAACATTTAGGGGTTTTTTTAAAAAAATAATCTTACACTCATTGAAATTTTAGGGAATCATACTAAGGTTTTTAAAATCCAACTGTTATTTCTTACAGCAACAATTTGCATGCACCCTGCTTCCTCACTCCCCTGCAGCAAATGCACATGCGCACACAAACGAGCACACATGCGCACACAAACGAGCACACATGCGCACACAAACGAGCGCACATGCGCACACAAACAAGCGCACATGCGCACACATGCACACACACAAGTGCAGGCATGCACACAGTTACATCAAGGAAAGGTAGGCAGAGTGAATAATATAAAATATGAATAATATCAAATAATATAAAAAATTAAAAGGAATACAAATTAGATTTACTTCTTCAATATGATTGGTTAAATTTTCAGCTACTGTAATGTGTTTTTTTGTTTGTTTTAAAATAATTTTTTAGGCTGCAGCCCTATAGTTCCTGAGCAGGGATCCCAGGGGTTATAGGATGGTGTGGTTCTCCTCTCTGCCCTCAATCTGCCTGCAAAAGAGGAGGGAATCTGCAGACACAGGTGGAGATATGTGTTTGAAGGCCCCCAGCATGCAGGTGCAGAACCACCTGCCATCCTTGCTGCTCCACTGTTGGTGCTCTGATGGTGATACTGACAAAAGAGTGTTGTGATGGGGGCAGATCCAGGGAGGGTTTGGATTCCCCTTCCCTCAACAGTGGGGGAAAGTACATCAGAACGGGGGCAGGGGGAGTACATCCGTTTGGGTGTTAGCATACATGCTTTCCCTCCAACCACTCCCCTAACGTTTACCCTGCTGGGATGAGCCAAGCTGGGTTTTGGATTTGGCAGTTCCTAAGAACATAGGAAGAGCCATGCTAGATCAGACCAAGGGGTCCATCTAGTCCAGCATTCTGTTCACACAGTGGCCACCAGCTGTCAAGCAGGGACCCACAAGCAGGGCATGAGTGCAAGAGCACCCTCCCACCCATGTTCCCCAGCAATTGGTGTACATAGGCATACTGCTCCACCATGGAGCTTCTGCACTTTTTGGATTGCTCTCAAATTTAAACTGCCATCTGAACTCAATGCAAAGACATGAAAGCAAATCTCACACTAATAATCTCTTAAAATTGAATCCACGACCCAGGAGCAGGAAGGCAAAAACTCTACTCTCTTCTTTAACCCTCAGGTCTGCCATTCAAAATTAAAGATGGATGAGTCTGTCAAGTTCAATTCTGCTCATTTTCTAATTTTTCTACATTAATTTCTTTTTTGTCCTTCTGAATCCATTTGTGAGAACATACACAAAACTGTGTTTGTATTTTTGTGCACACTCTTCAAAATGTATGCATTTTGTGTGTATTTTTCAAACGATACCCATTTTCACAGGGGATTTCCACTAAGAGAAAGCATTCCTCCATGAACTTCTATGTAATATATGCATTTTTTGTGGGCACTTTTCTGTACTATGCACATTTTTGTATGTGTTTTATTTCCATGTGCAAACATTGGTCACAAACTTTGGGAAATAACCGATATCAATGTTTATCTACATTCCTGTTCATACATGGGTCTGGATAATGTGAATCGGGTAACTTTGCATAAAAATGTGTACTGAACACATTTCTCCCTCATTCATATTCAAAACTGTATTGCCTCTGTGAAGGAAGGTAACAATCAACTATCATGGATAATTGCCATTGAGTTGTCTATTTTTTTTTTAAGCCATCTAAGATAGCTGCTATCACTATAACCACGTAATGCCTATATTGCATCAGCTGCACTGGCTACCAGTGTGTTTCTGAGCCCAATTTAAAGTGCTGGTTTTGATCTTTAAAGCCTTAAACAATTTGGGACCAAGTTACCTGAAGGACCACCTTCACCCATATCAGCCTGCCCACACTTTACGATCAAAAAGAGAAGCCCTTCTCATCTTTCCACCCATGATGGCAGTTAGGTGAGTGACCACATGTGAGGACCTTCTCTGCAGTGGCCCCACACCTTTGGAACAAGTTGCCATCAGAGGTCTGCCATGCTCCATCATTGCAGACTTTTAAGAAGTCCTTGAAAACATATTATTTAACTGTGGCCTTCTCTTAATATGATTGTTGTTGTTGCTGTTTTTGCTGTTGTTGGTTTTATCATCAGCTTTTATTCCTGCTTTTATTGCTATTTTATTGTGATTGTGTTTTTATCACTTCTAATATTTAACTGTTTTAACGTATTGCTGTGAGCTGTCTTGGGAGGGCTTCTGCCCTGAAAGGCGGCCAATAATTTTTTTAAATAAATACAATCTTCGGTAAGTCAGTTATGCTTTGTCTGAATAAGTATTTCTTCTGAAAAAGAAAAGAAATGAACTATGGGTACAATCCACAACCAACAAAAACTGTGGCGTGTCCAAATACTGACACTGCCAATATTTTTAAGCTTTAGAAGTCCTAACTTAACACGCACCCTGAAGTGTACAGTAAATCCTAAGGAGGGAATTTCCCAGTAACAGACTGTGTGCTACTCTCAGATGACTGGCCTTAGATCTCACATGATTCATGCAAGGTGAGTCCAAGGCTAAGCAGGAAAAAAATGAATAGTTTTAAAAAGCATGTCACAATCAAGGCGATGGCATCAAAATATTTTGGCATTGTTACAAAAGCAGCGGGGTAGTGGTGAATAATCGATTTCAGTGTTAGTTCATGAGCAGCATATGTAAGATCACAGTATTAATATTCAATGATAATGATAACCCATGAATGGTGATTCAAGAAGGATGAACAGCAGCAGTGGCAGCCTAGTGATTTAATGCTCTTCCAGGTAGGGATGTACGAATCCCCTACCTGCCAGTCTGGGAGGGGGGGGCACAGGGAGGCAAGGCGATCTGTTCCTCCCTCTGGAATCCTCACCGGTGGAGCACCAGTGATACGGCTGCCATGCTGTATCACTGGTTGAAGGGGACTTGACTGACTGTGGCGCAAATTGCATGGCAGCCGTATCGCTGGCAATCCGGAGCCAGAGGATCCGGCTGAAGAGGATTCTGCATGGAGGTGGAGGTAAGTCTTCCGTTCCGCCACGGACTCCGGGGGGCCGGATTCTTTAGAATCCAGCCTCATTGGAGTCTGTGGCAGAATTCTCTGCCATCCCTAGTTCCAGGTATGGAGCTTGTTCAATCTAATTCTGAAACTACTTGCTATTATTTTGTTGGACCCAGAGTTGCCCTTCTGCAAAATGAAGGACTCCTGTAACTTGCTGAAGAGACTGAGATCCAGTGGAGGCTTCTGCTGGAAGAAGAGGGAGAAGACAATTTTCACTGATTTTCCCCTTCCCTCTGCAGCCTCTTCCACTGTTACAGGGGATTCCCTAACTTTTCAGCACATATTATAGAGAAACACAAGGGGATGAGGGGATGTAGGGCCCCAGGCCTGTAAGCAAGCGAACAGTAGTTTTACAGATGCTTAGAGATCCATAATGCTCTCTGCTGTGGTTCATTATTAGTTGTAATCGCTTGCGAGTGGGCCTCTCGCCTTGTAAGATGAGTCAAAGGCCGATGTAGTCCCCCCTCAGCACATTCCATGCTACCGAGCCTGACACCATTTATCTTATCAGGGCCTAGGATGTGGCTGAGAAGTGAAGCTCTGTTTATCTTAAACAAGACCAGGTGTATGTGCTGGGAAAGTTATAATAGTCTTGCTTCTGCTAAGTATGTTATTAAGTGCTGCCAAGCACTACCAGGCTATGCTGGGAAAGTTGTAGATGAACTGTAATTAATGCTTGCACCTGTCATACTTTGTTGTTGTTTATTCACTCAGTTGCTTCCAACTCTTCGTGACTTCATGGACCAGCCCACGCCAGAGCTTCCTGTCAGCTGTCACCACCCCCAGCTCCCCCAAGGTCAAGTCTGTCACCTCCAGAATATCATCCATCCATCTTGCCCTTGGTCGGCCCCTCTTCCTTTTGCCTTCCACTTTCCCTAGCATCAGCATCTTCTCCACGGTATCCTGTCTTCTCATTATGTGGCCAAAGTAGGGGTGTACGAAAGTCACTTACCTGTCGTCGAAGGCCGTTCGAGGTGGGGGGGAGGCGCTTCGCTGTTCCCCCCGCGAAGTTCAGGCCAGGGGGGGAGGCTTCCCGCCTCGCCCGGCCGAAATTCAGGCCGGGGAGGAGGCGCCTCGCCTCGCCCGGCCGCGAACGCGAAAGTAAAAAAAAAAACACGCCCCCGATAGGCTACGTGACGATTCACGTAGCCTATCACGGCTAGATCTGCAAAGTCAGCCATGATAGGCTACGTGAATCGTCACGTAGCCTATCATGGGTGACTTTAAAAAAAAAAAAAAAGCGCGTACGCGAATGGCGGCCCCCATAGGGATCCGCCATTTGCGTTCCTTATTTAGTCGCTGTAGTCTACGTAAATGTTTACGTAGACTACAGTGACCAAATAAGGAAGGGGAATGGCGGCTCCCTATGGGGGCCGCCATTATCCGTACACTCTTTTTTTTTTTTAAGTCACCTGTGATAGGCTACATGACGATTCACGTAGCTTATCACGGCTGACTTTGCAAATCTAGCCGTGATAGGCTACGTGAATCGTCACGTAGCCTATCAGGGGGCGTTGTTGTTTTTTTCCTTTCATTGCAATGGTGGCTGCCGCTCCCGCCTCGCTCGAACACCCGCTGAACTGCCGCCCGGACCCGCCGCCGGGAGGGACATTCGGCGAAGGTAAGTCCCATCCCGGGGGAGGTGCGGGGGGCGGGGGGGTGCGGAGGATTTCTCCCCGAAACTTGTTCGGGGGGCCGAACACGTTGGTGCTCAGCCCCCCGAAGTTTCGGGGAGAAATTCTCCGCCATCCCTAGGCCAAAGTACTTCAGTTTTGCCTTTAAGATCATTCCCTCAAGTGAGCAGTCTGGCTTTATTTCCTGGAGTATGGACTGGTCTGATCTTCTTGCAGTCGAAGGCACTCTCAGAATTTTCCTCTAGCACCACAGTTCAAAAGCATCCATCTTCCTTCGCTCAGCCTTCCTTATGGTCCAGCTCTCGCAGCCATAGGTTAGTACAGGGAATACCATTGCTTTAACTATGCGGACCTTTGTTGTCAGTGTGATGTCTCTGCTCTTCACTATTTTGTCAAGATTTGCCATTGCTGTCCTCCCAAGAAGTAAACGTCTTCTGATTTCCTGGCTGCGGTCAGCATCTGCAGTAATCTTTGTGCCTAGGAAGACAAAGTCTGTCACTGCCTCCACATTTTCTCCCTCTATTTGCCAGTTATCAATCAAACTGGTTGCCATAATCTTGGGGTTTTTTGAGGTTTAACTGCAACCCAGCTTTTGCACTTTCACCTGTCATACTACCTCACTTCTATGCCTGAATAACATGTATGAGATAAAAGTCATCTTGCACCACAGCTCTTTGTTCAGAGCTTCTGTCTGATCCAACCATTGGGTATGCCTGTGCGCTATATGTACTCAACAAAATCTCCTTGTAAGTAAACCTGGATCTGACTTATCACTTTCTCAGCACCTCTAAAGTCTGGAAGCCCATGGCCAGCTGGGGCATACAGGGGGAAAGGAGTAATAAGTGAAAATGGCCTCCCTACCTTCCTCTGGTGGGAGTGTCCTGTGAGTGGAGTCCTGCTCAGGGGGAATGCTGGATCTAACCCATCCCCAACATCATCATCATCACCACTATTATGATTACTATTATTATTTGGATTTCTTCTTTTTAACTCTTAGTTGCTTCTTTCCAGTCAGACTCTCCTCTGCGTGCAAACTGTAAAGCCTAAAGAGCTCCCATTATATACTGTGTTATTTTTCAGCTGATATGTGCTGTGTCACTGAAAGATGAGGGGTCTAGGGTATTTCTTGAATTATGAAAGAAACTATGTTTTTTTGTTTGTTGTTGCTTTAACGTTTTGGCTCATACATTGGTTTAAAGCAGAAGTGGACTACTTCTAGGTTTCGGGGCGGGGGACACACCCCTGCCTAAACCCCATTGAATTTGGTGCTAAAATATTGCGGAGTGGGAGTGGGTGGAGCAATAGTCCCTTTTAAAAGCAAAAAGTGGTGGTTTGCTGCTGAAATACGGTGGCATGGTGGTGGTGTCAGGCAAAAGAGGCTATTTTGTGCGCTGTGTGAAATATGTTGAAAATGCTGGTGGATATTTGGCATTTCTTCAGGCTTTCCTTCTAAGACTAACACACGCAGACAAGTGAAGCCGAAATGGGTTGATCTGAAATTAGATTTCCTTCTGATTTTTACCTACAGCATAATTTCAAGGCAAATCCCAGGAAGGCAATGTTTCTGGCTTGGGAGAAACATTCAAAAGATTTCATGGGAAACCAAAACTGCTTAATAATCAAATAAGTCAAATGATCAGATGATCAAATGACAGCGGCAGTTGTGTGTGTGTGTGTGTATGTTAACATGCTTTGCTCTAACAACTGTGCTTTCTGGCTTATAAAACATTCATTTCTGACAAAAAAAATGGTTCCCTGATTAAAATGAACTAAGCATTTCAGTTGAGTTGGTGCAGCGGGAGATATTTCAGTTGGACTATATGAAATAGATGGCAAGGTCTAATAGGAATATTCCCCTTCATGGATCACTGCCTTGTTGTGGCGAAGGGGCTTGCGTAACTCAGTGAAGCCATAAGCTATGCCGTGCAGGGCCACCCAAGACGGACAGGTCATGGCAGAGGGTTCTGACAAAATGTGGTCCACTGGAGAAGGAAATGGCAACCCACTCCAGTATTCTTGCCAAGAAAACCCCATGGAACGTATCACAAGGCTAAAAGAGATGACGCCGGAAGATGAGCCCCTCAGGTCGGAAGGTGTCCAATATGCTACTGGGGAAGAGCAGAGGGTATTTCCAAGTAGCGCCAGAAAGAGTGAAGCGGCTGGGCCAAACCCGAAAGGACACTCAGCTGTGGATGTGTCTGGCGGTGAAAAGAAAATCCGATGCTGTAAAGAACAATATTGTTTAGGAACCTGGAATGTCAGATCAATGAATCAAGGTAAGCTGGAGGTGGTCAAACATGAGATGGCAAGATTGAACATCGACATCTTGGGAATCAGCGAACTAAAATGGACAGGCATGGGCGAATTTAATTCAGGTGACCATCATATCTACTATTGTGGGCAAGAATCCCTTAGAAGAAATGGAGTAGCACTCATCGTCAACAAAAGGGTGGGAAAAGCAGTACTGGGGTACAATCTTAAAAATTATAGAATGATCTCAGTACGAATCCAAGGCAAACCATTCAACATCACAGTAATTCAAGTCTATGCCCCAACCACTGAGGCCGAAGAAGCTGAGGTTGATCGGTTCTATGAAGACCTACAACACCTTCTAGAACTAACACCCAAAAAAGATGTCCTCTTCATCATAGGGGATTGGAATGCTAAAGTAGGAAGTCAAGAAATCACCGGGATAACAGGCAGGCATGGCCTTGGTGTACCAAATGAAGCAGGACAAAAGCTAATAGAGTTTTGCCAAGAGAACATGCTGATCATAGCAAACACTCTTTTCCAACAGCATAAGAGGCGACTCTACACATGGACGTCACCAGATGGTCAATATCGAAATCAGATTGATTATGTCCTTTGCAGCCAAAGATGGAGAAGCTCCATACAGTCAGTCAAAACAAGACCTGGAGCTGACTGTGGCTCAGATCATGAGCTGCTTCTTGCAAAATTTCGGCTTAAATTGAAGAACGTCGGGAAAACCACTAAACCGTTCAAGTATGACCTCAGTCATATCCCTTCTGAATATACAGTGGAGGTGAGGAATAGATTTCAGGGATTAGACCTGATAGACAGAGTGCCTGAGGAACTATGGACGGAGGTCCGTAACATTGTTCAGGAGGCAGCAACAAAATCCGTCCCAAAGAAAAAGAAATGCAAGAAAGCCAAGTGGCTGTCTGATGAGGCTTTACAAGTAGCTGAGGAAAGAAGGGAAGCGAAAAGCAAGGGAGAAAGGGGAAGATATACCCAACTGAATGCAGAGTTCCAGAGAATAGCAAGGAGAGACAAGGCGGCCTTCTTAAATGAACAATGCAAAGAAATCGAGGAAAACAACAGAATGGGAAAGACTAGAGATCTCTTCAAGAAAATTGGAGATCTCAAGGGAACGTTTTGTGCAAAGACGGGCATGATCAAGGACAAAGAAGGCAGGGACCTAACAGAAGCAGGTGAGATTAAGAAGAGGTGGCAAGAATACACAGAAGAACTATACAGGAAAGATCTGAATGTCCCTGATAGCCATGATAGTGCGGTCACTGAACTTGAGCCGGACATCCTCGAGAGTGAAGTCAAGTGGGCCTTAGGAAGCATTAGTAACAACAAAGCTAGCGGAGATGACAGTATTCCAGCCGAGCTATTTAAAATCCTAAAAGATGATGCTGTTAAAGTGCTGCATTCAATATGCCAACAAATCTGGAACACTCAACAGTGGCCACAAGACTGGAAAAGGTCAGTTTACATTCCAATTCCAAAGAAGGGCAACGCCAAAGAGTGTTCCAACTACCGCACCATTGCGCTCATTTCACATGCCAGCAAGGTGATGCTCAAAATCCTACAAGCTAGGCTTCAGCAGTATGCGAACCGAGAACTACCGGAAGTACAAGCTGGGTTTAGAAGAGGCAGAGGAACTAGAGATCAAATCGCCAACATTCGCTGCATCATGGAGAAAGCAAGAGAATTCCAGAAAAATGTCTATTTCTGCTTCATTGACTACGCTAAAGCCTTTGATTGTGTGGATCACAACAAACTGTGGCAAATTCTTAAAGTGATGGGAGTACCAGACCACCTTACCCGTCTCCTGAGAAACCTGTACGAGGGTCAAGAAGCAACAGTAAGAACCAGACATGGAACAACCAATTGGTTCAAAATTGGGAAAGGAGTACGACAAGGCTGCATATTGTCACCCTGCTTATTTAACTTATATGCAGAGTACATCATGAGAAATGCCGGGTTGGATGAATCAGAGGTCGGAATTAAGATTGCCGGGAGAATTATCAACAACCTCCGATATGCAGACGATACCACCCTAATGGCAGAAAGCGAAGAGGATCTCAAGAGCCTCTTGTTGAGGGTGAAAGAGGAGAGTGCAAAAGCTGGTTTGAAACTCAACATTAAAAAAACGAAGATCATGGCATCTGGCCCTATCACTTCCTGGCATATAGAAGGGGAAGAAATGGAAGCAGTGACAGATTTTACTTTCTTGGGCTCCAAGATCACCGCAGACGGTGACTGTAGCCATGAAATTAAAAGACGCTTGCTCCTTGGGAGGAAAGCTATGGCCAACCTAGACAGCATAGTAAGAAGCAGAGACATCACCTTGCCGACAAAGGTCCGTCTAATCAATGCTATGGTTTTCCCAGTAGTAATGTATGGCTGTGAGAGCTGGACTATAAGGAAGGCTGAGCGCCGAAGAATTGATGCTTTCGAACTGTGGTGCTGGAGAAGACTCTTACGAGTCCCCTGGACTGCAAGGAGGTCAAATCAGTCCATCCTAAAGGAAATCAACCCTGAGTGCTCATTGGAAGGACAGATACTGAAGCTGAAGCTCCAATATTTTGGCCACCTAATGCGAAGAGAAAACTCCCTGGAAAAGACCCTGATGCTGGGAAAGACTGAAGGCAAAAGGAGAAGGGGACGGCAGAGGATGAGATGGCTAGATAGCATCACGGATGCAATGAATATGAACTTGAGCACGCTCCGGGAGAGAGCGCAGGACAGGAAGGCCTGGCGTGCTATGGTCCATGGGGTCACGAAGAGTCGGACACGACTGAACGACTGAACAACAACAACAACAACAATAGGAATATTTGAATATATTCAATATTAAAATGCAGATCAATGTATTTTAAAAGTATTTATAGAGGCTTCTGTTTTATACATCATAAAAATGAGGATATACGTGCTCCTGAGGAATAATTGTGTGTGTAAGTAACCCACTTACTTCCTTGCCTCCCTAATGGTACCCTTGTTACCTATATGTCAAAACGTCATATTTGGTGTTTATACAGAGTGCCTCCCTCACCTGGTGTTGTTGAAGAAACTGTGAGAAGATACCGATTGACACTAGGAAGGTCAGGACAGACAGAAGCAAGTGGTTTTTCATGCAATGCATTGTTAAAATATGGTATTTGCTGCCAGAAGATGTAGTGATGACCACCAACTTGACCAGTTTTAAAAGGGGATTAGTTAAATACATGGAAGATAAGGCTCTCAATGGGTACCAGTCATGATGGCTATATATTGCCTCCACTATCAGAGGCAGTATACTTCTCAATTAGGGATGTAGCCATGTAGGGATTGTGCAAAATCCATTCCGTCTGTGTTTCCTGGATTGCCAGGAACATTTCATTCCATCATCTGCTCATCGCCAGAATCAGAATTTTTTTTGTCTACAAAGTTGCGCAAATTCATATTTGCGCAAATGTGCATTTGTGCAATTTCACACGTGCGGAAATGTGCAAATTCCCTATATGCACCCTTTTGCCTATGGGGGGAATGGGTATTTTCAGCCGGGTTTTTTTATTTTGTCATTTTTATGCAACAGCATTTGTGCAAATTTTGAGAAAGTTAGAAAACCGGCCTGCGAGTCCGTGGAATCCACCCAAAAGGGGGAAAAGCTGGTCCGCTGCAGAATCCACAGGTCAGATTCAAGAAAATCTGAACTCATTTTGTTCCATTGCAGATTTCTCTGACCTCCCTACTCTCGATACCAGTTGCTCAGGAACATGAGCAGGAGGGTGCCTCCTTCTCCCTTTTGAGCCTGCCCAGGTTTTTAAATCTTCAGGAGAAGCCCTTATCTCAGTACCACTGCCATCAGAGCGACATTTGTTGGGAAAGCAAGAGAGGGCCTTCTCAGGGGCTGCTCCCAGGCTTTGGAACTCCCTACCAAGGGAGGCTAGGTGGGCTCCATCTCTGCTCTCCTTCTTGTTTTTACTCAAGCAGGCCTTTGGCATATAAGCAGATCTGTCGGGTTGGGTGCTGTTTTGATTATTTTGTTGTGGTGGTCTTTCCTTGTGTTTCTAACATATTTCTTTTATGGTTTTAGTGAATTTTTATTTTTTATTTTTTAAATCTTGGTTCTTATTATTCTTAGCCACTTTCAGCACAATGCCCTTGGTGGAAGGGTAGTGTATAAATCAAATAAACAAATAAAACTGGTTGGCCACACTGGGAACAGAATGCTAGACTAGGTAGGCGGCCTTTGGTCTAACCTAGGGGTGGGCAACGTTGGGTGGTCTGGGGGCCAATTTCCCCCCTGCAGACCCCCTGTGTGGGCTGCACGCTTGCTATGGCAGTGGCATCTGCAGCAAAAGAAAGAAAGAAATGGTTTGCCACCAAAATTCTGCAGCACACTGATGGGAAGGCTTACCGAGGACAAACTTCATTGATTTTCAAGCTAAATGTGTCCTTAGTAAGGCTCCATAGTGTTTTCAGCAAACTGCCTTTTTTTCTTCTGTGTTTTTGGCAATTTCAGGGGGGCAGGGGCAATGGGGCTTGCAGACAAGCCACATGTTGAGCACCCTTGGTCTAGCCCATCACAGCTTTTCTTCTGTGCTTATGTGTTACACTTTTCTGAATGCAAGTCAGCTCTGAGCTAGTTTTGTCAAGTCTTTTAACAGAGATCTGTGCATCAACATGCAGTTACAGCATTCTAATCTCACCGGGTGACATGGGCCATGTTAATCTGCATTGCTCCTGGCTGCGTGACAGCACCTTAAATCTGGCTCCTTCCTCTTGCATTGTTGGCATTCTGCACGAGGAACAAAATCAAGGAAGGGGGGATGGAATATCATTTGCTCCTTTGGTGCGAACAGGTTTAAGCATAATCAACAGATGGATTATTCACTCAGAAACCAACTGGAATAATGTCATCACCTCTGTTGTCTTTGCCCCTGACTATATTGGATTATTCTCAAGATAAACTGCATACTGAGCTCATTATCAATATGAAGTTCCATCCCACTCCGAGTTGAATGATGCTCAGAGGGCGGGAAATTAAAGAATTGTAGCTGACAGCAGAGCTTTGGGGAAATGGCTTATAAGAAGTGTTTAAATGTAATCAGCAAATGTAAAAAGCAGCAACCCTATTGGTACTAGAAAAGTTTACCAACTGGTCTTAATAACTGAGGTGAAAGAGGAAGTGGATCTGTTAATGTCAGGAGTGCCCTAGCTGCCTCTTGCAGTCCCCACCAATAGCCAACTCAGGACACAGACGAGGAATTCTTTCCAAGACTTTATTCCTTTATTACTTTATGACTTTTTCAGAATACTAGTCGCTAGCGCCAAAGCAAGGAACAGCCGTGGGGAAACATAGCTGAGTAGCCTAAGCTCCAGGTAAGGCAGTTGGTCCCTGTTTGAAGGAGAATCACGGGAAGACCCTGAACTTATGGGCTAGGGGAGAGATCCTCCCTCTTTCCCTTGGGTCCTCGGGACACGACCGTTGTTTGCATATCAAACGAGCGCTACGCCTCCTTTTGGCGCCCTCCATCTGTCGTCACTCCCTGCATCTGTGCCAAGCATCTAGCAAGCCCCCCTCCAGCGCTCTCTCACTGCCAGGGTCACTATCTATCCCAGGAATGCTGGCAGGAGGAATCTCTGCCAGCTGCTGTGCTTGTGCGAGATGAGCGAGCTCCTCTCCCACCGATTGCTGTTCCTCCTCAGAATCAGAACTGCTCTGGGGCTCTATTGGCTCAGTTTCCACCCTGACAGTTAACAGCTTCAGGCATGGCCCTTTCCTCTTAGACCTGTCCCTGAGCCAAATCTGAGAGTGGTTGTGTGTATCTATTATTTTTAATACATCCTCCAGGCAGATCTGTACTTGTAGAATTGTCTTCTTTGGAATGTCATGATTTTGCATAGGCGTATGATGCTCCTGCTGTTCTCTTACACTCAGTGCAACCCTGTTTAGTCCCTTAACAAAACCAATATGAAGTAGGAGTGAGGATGCCTTCTCATATAAGAGTCAGTGTGGTGTAGTGGTTACTGTGTTGCATTAGCATCATGGAAAACCGGGTCCAAATCCCCACTGAAACATGAAGCTTACTTGGTGAGCTCAAGCCAACCACTATATCTCACCCTAAACTACTTGCTTATTGTGACATTATACTGTCCTAAGTTCCAGGAAGGAAGAGCAGGATAATAAATATGAGGGCAGGATGGGCCTACAGGCTTGTTGTGACATGTATACTGCCCTAAGCTCCGTAGAGGAAGAGCAGGATAATAAATATGAGTGCAGGACAGAGTTAAATTATTGCTACAAAATGAGTCCCTAGGTCTGATGGTGAGTACAGGAACATCCCAAAGTTGCAAAGAAAAGTGATCAGTAGATACTGAGCCCAGTCATTCATAATCCTTAACCCTATCCAGCTACTGGGATTCAGGTCGTTTCTTCCATGCACATGGGGGTGGTAGCAATTTCCTCTTCCAGAAAGGGCCAGCCCTACCATTAGGCAGAGTAAAGCAGCCACCTCAGGCAGTTGATATTGGGAGTCATGAAAGGAAAGAACATTGTTAGCTGTTTAAATTATTACTGTTGTATTACTGTCAGGGAGAGAGACATTCCATGAGATATTCTGCTTCAGGGGCCAAACTACCTTGGCGGCCTTAGTATGCAATCCCTATTCACCTTGACTTGAGGTGGGGAGGGGTTGCTGTTGTCTACTCTGCCTCAGCAAGCAGAACATCTCAGCCTGGTCCTGCTTCCAGATGCATCCCCTTGCACCCAGAAATGCTTTAGTGTGGTTGTTGAGTGCTTGAAAATCCTCAGAATACTGTGCATGCTCCTTTGGATTCTTGCTCTTACTGGTTACATCACATTTGCACTCTCATTGGCTCAGGTGTACTATATATGTGGGGCTACCACACATGGCAGGACCTTTTCGGTAGCAGCCCCCTGGCTGTTGAATTATCTTCTGGTAGAGATTTGGTTGTCTCCCACGCTGTTGTCATTTGTTGCCAGTTAAAGATTTATTTATGTGTGCATGATTTGTGGGTATAGACAAGTGCTCTTTTGTTTTTGTTTTTTAATTGATTGTGTTGATGGCTTTGTTTTTGTATTATATATTTGTGATTTGTAGACTCATGATTTTAATGTTTATGAGCTATATTGTGGTTTATATAGGTTGTTAGCAACCTTGGATTCTTTGTGAGGAAGAGCGGGATATAAAGCAAATAAATAAATAAATATGGCACTGTGATTAAAAAAAAAAAAAGATGTCTGTGCGGGCCACCATGTTTCCTTGTCATTTTCCATTGTTTGCTACTGTACTATTCTTCTTCTAGTTTTGACTTGCTATCTTGCTTTTGTCTTACATTGCCTCAGCCACACCTTGTTTTAGCCATGTCTTTGCCTCATTTTGGCCTGCTCAGTATAACTTCCTTGTTCCTGAATTGGCTTCCTCCTCCTCTCATAATCACTCAGTATCTTTGTCTGATGCTTGATTGCTCATTGGCTCTGGTTTCATGTGACCACATCTATGGTTCCTGCTCCAGGCTAAACTCCTGACTCATGAAATTAAGCGTAGAAATAAATTGTGTTTATTTATACAAACTCTACAAAGAATTCAAAAAGAAATTGTGCTTAGGAAAAATGATCATAACATAATTTTATAAATAGCATTCAGAAAAAAATCCTCCAAATTAAGGGGGCAGAGATAGTGATTTGTTGGCTGGAATTTGAAACTAGGTCCCCAGGGAACACAGTGGGTCTTTAAAGGTAGAAATGTATGGATTCCCTGATTTCGTCTGAGGGCAGAAAGAGATCCCCCTCCCTGCTCCTGTGGAAACTTTCATGTTGGTTAGCCTCTGACATTAGAGTGTGGAGGAAATGAAGCATGAAGGGGGTATCTATGGCATTCCTGGTCCTCAGAAATGACCACAATCGGGACGGAAATCTACTCCTCCAGCCCTGGAGATGGTGTAGATGAATTCCTTCCTATTTGTTTCAGTGGGAGGGGATTGATAAGAAGTTGAAACCCCAGTTGGAGAGGGAGGAAAACAGCAAAAATACTGCTCCTCCGTCACATCCTCCCTGAGCCCGGCAAGGCGTTCTCGGACACTCCTATGTCAAAACTCTCTGAGAACAAAGGATTGCCTTTCCCATCATGCTTAGAATAGACCATTGAAATGAGTGGGAGAAGTTAGTCATGACCAACATACGGATAGTTGGATGGATAGATAGGAATTTTAATTTTTAAAAATAAATTATCATAAAATACAACTTCATAACAGTGACAGTCACAGCCGTCAACTCAGAATTCAGAGATAAGTTGTTTTGTTTCAACAGAATTCACTGGGGACTGCTAACCTCTCTTCAATATTATTAGTGTCCAGTCTTTATTCTTTCTGAAGGTGTCTTTCCAAAGGGTTCCATGCATTTTTGGAGGTCCGTCTTCCTCCTATTCTCTGTTCACATACTGAATAAAGCTGAGCCTGTTGCCGCAAATGCAGCTGAGTCCAGTTGTACTCTCTGTGCCCGGATATGTTTTGTCAGCTTTTCAGCTCGTACTTGCACCGTGTGTCAATCGTTAGGTTAAATAGAAATTTCTAAGCAAGAAATCACTGGAACGAAGTCCTATTGATTTCATTAGTCTACTGTAAACATGACTAAGTCTAGATCCAACCCATTGTTTGAAATGCTCTCTTTAGAGGTAATCCAGTAATTATAATGCAAGTTTCCAGACCATCTCTGATTCATACATATGCTAGCTGTTTATTAGTTATTAGTTATTTATTTATTTAGAATATTTATATACCTCGCCACATCAGAAGATTTCGGAGCCGTGAACAACATGGTAAAAGAATAAAACAGCAGGTTAAAAGAGTGAAAACATTTATTATTATTATTATTATTATTATATACCATAAAACCTAAAAATTGGTGCATAAGACAGAATCTGCTGCAGAAGCAAATAAGGGTCAAAGAAGACATTGCTTTAAATATATATCTTGCAGCCAAGTGTGTGTTTTTTACTCTTGAGTAGGCACAGAGCCCCCGATCTGGATCTTAAAAGCCCTCCTAACCCCCCATGGCTCCCAATCCAGATCAACCCCCCTACACTTATTCTGGAGTAAAAGTTTTAAAAAGACATAGCTGCTACATACAGATTTAAAGTAATGTCTGTTTTGTCCCTAAAAGATTTGACCTCATGAGTGAAAATGACAGTATTAATTCCAAGTGATGTGTAAAGAAAGACAAACATTCAGTCTCGGATACATGGCACTATCAGCATCAAGAAAGGATTGGTTTGATTTTGGAAAAGGTACAAAGGGTGGGGAAATCCCTGGCAAAACACTATGTCTCTGTAAATCAAAACTGGAGATCTTCCAGAGAATAAAAGAGCCATATTGACTCTATCAAGGTCACTTAAGTGGGCCTGGAAAACATTCAGCTACTGTTATGTGGTTGTAAAAGGGCCTGCAGGAGTATAACAGAAGATTTAAGTTTATTATCAACTGAAATCGGGTGTAGATTTTTAAAAAATGGTTGCGATATACACTTTGCCAGTGGGCAGCATGACTCTAGGAGAAGATTCTGAAAGTTGGCACCATTTATCTATAGATCATGATGAAATCAAAAGCTGGAGAGCTGTTATTTATGCATGGCAAGGACAGGAGAAGGAGGACTTCAGACTTGTATTTATTTTGTTTTTTTACTAGAATTCTGTGGTCCACTAACTGGAGCCAAATGCAAAATGTTGGCTGAAGTAGGCAGAGCCAATCACCTGTTGAAGCCCACGAGCCTTGCACTGGAATAATCTGCATACAGAAATCCAAATCTGCATTTGAGTCACTAGAGATCAGGGATTCAGATTCTAGCAGTCTGAGAGCTAAAATTTGCTATTGTTAAATAACAAGCTAGAGAATCTTGCTGATATATTGCAAATCATCCAAAGATCTACCACCAGATCCCAATTTATCTTCTGATTACCTTCATGGTCATATTCACGCTCAACATATTTCAGGGCTGGCTAATATTTCCATAGTTTTGATTCTGCACTACCTTTTTTTAACACACACAAGCGCACGAGCACGCGCAAGCCAGCAGCACCCTTCAGTGGGAAAGGATATTGGCACATGATCCATACTTTCCAACATTTTAACGATGAAAGGAGAGAGACTTCAGTGCATGACTGCTTGAGTTGGCCCAGAGGTATGGCCTGGTTGACCATGATGGGTCATGTAGAGGTAACCAGAGGGCCAAAGGGTACAAAAGACAGAAAGTAAAATTGCACATCACACAATGGCAGATGGAGTGTGTCCTGGACTAACCATTCCATATTAAGTGTGAAATCCTATTGGATCCTCCCTTGATGCTCATACTCGAGAGGCTTACGAGTATCCAGTGCAGAACAGAATGTACAGAGGAGGCAATCCTCACCTCCACTGCACCTCCCACTTGCAACTTAGCTCCATGGGGTTTTTTGCCCATCTAGCTGAGGCATCAGAGAGGGGGAGGGAAGGAGACTGGAGAGACCTGGGGATGTGGAGTACACTGTCCTCTTCCCTCCCTTTCCCTTTCCTCTGAGGTTACCTTTGCGACCCCAGAGAGGCAGCCCACGTAGTTCTCTCTGCACCAGCTATGAGGGGGAGGGGGCAGGGAGCTTGGACTCCAGGGCCTGAGATTGCAGTGCTGCTGACTCCAACCTTGAATCTAGGAATATGAACTATCGTATGCCCCCCCCCCAGACTCTGTCTAGGGGCCACAAGATTGCTCTCTAAGGGCTGGCCAGGGAATGCTGGGCATTGTAGGACTTTTTTCTGTCTGAACACGCATAGGATTGCATCCTAAGTTACCTTTCTTGTGTAGACAGCCCTGAGCGAAGGCTGTCTGACATGAAATATTCCATCTATTTAAGGTATTGTACAATTCCACAGTAATTCAGTTACTGGGTGGTTTAAAAGTAGGGATGTATGAGAAATTTATTTCAGTTCATTTTTGATCCAGATTTACCCAGTTTGCACCTTCTGGACTGAACATGGACTCGGATGCAATCTGCGGTTGAATCCCTACATTTCTGAGCCTAGGGATGGGGGAGAATTTCTCCCCGAAACTTCGGGGGGCCGAGTGCCAACGCATTCGGTCCTCCAAAGGTTGTTCGGGGAGATATTCTCCCCCCCGCCCCCCCCCCGGGATGGGACTTACCTTTCACGAATATCCCTCCCGGCGGCGGGTCCCGGCGGCGGTTCGGCAGGTCTTCGTCAGGGGCGGGAGCGGCAGCTGGTCTTTCGACCGGCTGCCGCCGCCGCCATTACAAGAAAAGTAAAAAAAAAAACATGCCCCTACGATAGGCTACGTAACAATTAACATAGCCTATCACGGCTAGATTTGCAAAGTCAGCCGTGATATGCTACGTTAATCGTCACGTAGCCTATCACGGGTGACTTTAAAAAAATAAAAAGCGCGTACGGCTAATGGCGGCCCCCATAGGGAGCCGCCATTCACGTTCCTTATTTGGTCCCTGTAGTCTACGTAAAGATTTACGTAGACTACGGCGAAAATAAGGACAACGCTATTTGCGTAGCCCTTATTTTCGCTGTAGTCTACGTAAATCTTTACGTAGACTACAGCGACCAAATAAGGAACGTGAATGGTGGCTCCCTATGGGGGCCGCCATTACCGTACGCGCTTTTTTTTTTTCAAAGTCACCCGTGATAGGCTACGTGACGATTAACGTAGCCTATCACGGCTGACTTTGCTGATCTAGCCATGATAGGCTATGTTAATCGTTACGTAGCCTATCACAGGGGCATTTTGGGGGGGGGGTTCTGTTGAAGTTCGCGGCCGGGGAGACGGGGCGCTTCTCCCCGGCCTGAATTTCGGCCGAGCGAGGCAGGAAGCCTCCCCCCCGGCCTGAACTTCGGGGGGAGCAGTGAAGCGCCTCCCCCCCACCGCGAAGCAAGCTGCGAGACCAGGTAAGTGACTTTCGTGCATCCCTACTGAGCTTGCAATGTGATCTGTGGACCAAAAAACCGTGTACCATAGCATGAGAAGGTTTAAAAAAGGAGTACATTTCAAAAATGAATATGTTTCAAAAATGTGCACAATTGATGTATGCATCTGGAAAAATACACATAAAAATAAGCACAGATGTTCATGTGAAAAGACAAAAACAAAGCTTGCAAACTGATAAGGACTCAAATCGGAATGAGATTCAAGATTGACTTTGGATAACCTGGGTATTACTGATTCATGCTTGAGTTTTGCTGATTCACACATCCTATTTATAAGTACAATAAATAAATACAGTCATCTCATATTCCAGTCCATCCCTGATTCAGTCTTATAGCATTGCTGCTAAAGAAAAGAGTGGTGTAAAGATTACAAAACACATTATATATTATCGGATGAACTCTTATAGGTGAAGAATTACACACTTTTGAGATATTTATTTATTATTCAATTTATGCACAATTCTTCATAGCTGACTATTTCGTTCTATTTCCCCTACACAAATTCATCAAAAGAAAGACGTCAGCTATGTTATACTTATATATAATATAAGTACATATTAGATACTTATATTTGGAAGACAAAACCTTCCAAATTTATTCAGAAATGAGTAATAATCAAACATGTTCTCAGTAAGGATATTTCTTGGTTATTAAGGGTGCAATCCTATGCATGTTTAGAGAGAAATAAGTCCTAAAACTCCCAGCATTCTTGTTGTGGCGATGCGGCTTGTGTAACACAGTGAAGCCATAAGCTATGCTGTGCAGGACTACCCAAGATGGACAGGTCATGGTGGAGAGTTCTGACAAAATGTGGTCCATTGGAGAAAGAAATGGCAACCCACTCCAGTATTCTTGCCAAGAAAACCCCATGGAACTAGGGATGTCAGAGAATTCCACGACAGATCTCGGTGAGGCTGAATGCCAGTGCATTCAGCCCCCTGAAATCCATCACGGAACGAAGCCCCTGCCCCCTCAACCCACAAAAGGCGCTCTGGATGAAGTCCCCGCTGCCCCCACCCCATGAAAGGTGCGCGAAACGGAGCACTTACCTGCTCCCGTCCACGCTGCTTTGCGAATGGCGGCCATTCTGGCCGCCATTCATTTCCTCCTCTTCCTAGCCATGATAGGCTATGTAAGTATTTACGTAGCCTATCATGGCAGGGGGGGCGGAAACCCTAGCGTACGCAAATGGCGGCGCCGCGGCAGCTACCGCCATTTGCGTACACTGGGTTTTTTCCCCTTGCCATGATAAGCTATGTAAATATTTACGTAGCCTCATGGCTCAATACAGGGATGCAAATGGTGGGGGCTATGACTGCAGGGCTGCCCAGCGGCAGGATGTCCTGCTGTGGGTGGCCGGAGCCGGCCGGTGGCTCCACGGCTTGGCCGTGGAGCAGTGGCGGTCAGGCAGGATTCTGGGAGGAGGGATGGAGCGCCTCTCCCCCCATTGAGGATTCCGGGGGGAGGGACGGAGTGCCTCCCCCCTCCCCACGGATGCCCTTGTGTGGAGCCAGGTAAGGGATTCGTATATCACTACATGGAACTTATCACAAGACTAAAAGATATGATGCTGGAAGATGAGCCCCTCAGTTAGGAAGGTGTCCAATATACTATTGGGGAAGAGCAGAGGTAATTTCCAAGTAGCACCAGAAAGAGTGAAATGGCTGGGCCAAAGCTGAAAGGACACTCAGCTGTGGATGTGTCTGGTGGTGAAAAGAAAATCCGATGCTGTAAAGAACAATATTGTTTAGGAACCTGGAATGTCAGATCAATGAATCAAGGTAAGCCGGAGGTAGTCAAACATGAGATGGCAACATTGAACAGTGACATCTTGGGAATCAGCAAGATAAAATAGACAAGCATGGGTGAATTTAATTCAGGTGACCATTATATCTACTACTGTGGGCAAGAATCCCTTAGAAGAAATGGAGTAGCACTCATAGTCAACAAAAGGGTGGGAAAAGCAGTACTGGGGTACAATCTCAAAAACGATAGAATGATCTCAGTATGAATCCAAGGCAAACCATTCAACATCACAGTAATTCAAGTCTATGCCCCAACCACTGAGGCTGAAGAAGCTGAGGTTGATCGGTTCGATGAAGACCTACAACACCTTCTAGAACTAACACCAAAAAAGGATGTCCTTTTCATCATAGGGGATTGGAATGCCAAAGTAGGAAGTCACAAAATAACTGGGATAACAGGCAAGCATGGCCTTGGTGTACAAAATGAAGCAGGACAAAAGCTAATAGAGTTTTGCCAAGAGAACACGCTGATCATAGCAAACACTCTTTCCCATCAGCACAAGAGGCGACTCTACATGTGGACATCACCAGATGGTCAATATCGAAATTAGATTGATTATGTCCTTTGCAGCCAAAGATGGAGAAGCTCTATACAGTCAGTAAAAACAAGTTCTGGAGCTGACTGTGGCTCAGATCATGAGGTTCTTCTTGCAAAATTTTGTCTTTAATTGAAGAACATAGGGAAAACCACTAAACCATTCAGGTATGACTTAAATCATATCCCTTATGAATATACAGTGGAGGTGAGGAATAAATTTAAGGGGTTAGACCTGATAGACAGAATGCCTGAGGAACTATGGACAGAGGTCTGTAACATTGTTCAGGAGGCAGCAACTATCAGCAAGATATATCCAACTGAATGCAGAGTTCCAGAGAATAGCAAGGAGAGACAAGAAGGCCTTCTTAAATGAACAATGCAAAGAAATCGAGGAAAACAATAGAATGGGAAAGACTATAGATCTCTTCAAGAAAATCGGAGATATCAAGGGAACGTTTTGTGCAAAGATGGGCATGATAAAGGACAAAGAAGGCAGGCACCTAACAGAAGCAGATGAAATTAAGAAGAGGTCGAAAGAATACACAGAAGAACTATGCAGGAAAGATCTTATTGTCCCTGATAGCCATGTTAGTATGGTCACTGAACTTGAGCCAGACATCCTAGAGAGTGAAGTCAAGTGGGCCTTAGGAAGCATTACTAACAACAAAGCTAGTGGAGAGGACAGTATTCCAGCTGAGCTATTTAAAATCCTAAAAGATGATGCTGTTAAAGTGCTGCACTCAATATGCCAACACATTTGGAACACTCAACAGTGGCCACAAGACTGGAAAAGGTCAGTTTACATTCCAATTCCAAAGAAGGGCAATGCCAAAGAGTGTTCAAACTACCATACAATTGCTCTAATTTCACATGCCAGCAAGGTTATGCTCAAAATCCTACAAGCTAGGCTTCAGCAGTATGCGAACCGAGAACTACCGGAAGTACAAGCTGGGTTTCGAAGAGGCAGAGGAACTAGAGATCAAATCACCAACATTTGCTGAATCATGGAGAAAGCAAGAGAATTCCAGAAAAACGTCTATTTCTGCTTCATTGACTATGCTAAAGCCTTTGATTGTGTGGATCACAACAAACTGTGGCAAATTCTGAAAGAGATGGGAGGACCAGACCACCTTACCTGTCTCCTGAGAATCCTGTACGAGGGTCAAGAAGGAACAGTAATAACTGGACATGGAATAACCGATTGGTTCAAAATTGGGAAAGGAGTACAACAAGGCTGTATATTGTCGCCCTGCTTATTTAACTTATATGCAGAGTACATCATGAAAAATGCCGGGCTGGGTGAATCACAGCTCGGAATTAAGATTGCCAGGAGAATTATCAACAACCTCAGATACGCAGACAATACCACCCTAATGGCAGAAAGCGAAGAGGATCTAAAGAGCCTCTTGTTGAGGGTGAAAGCTGGTTTGAAACTCAACATTAAAAAAACTAACATCATGGCATCTGGCCCTATCACTTCCTGGCATATAGAAGGGGAAGAAATGGAAGCAGTGACAGATTTTACTTTCTTGGGCTCCAAGATCACGCAGACGGTGACGGTAGCCATGAAATTAAAAGATGCTTGCTCCTTGGGAGGAAAGCTATGGCAAACCTAGACAGCACAGTGAGAAGCAGAGACATCACCTTGCTGACAAAGGTCCGTATAATCAAAGCTATGGTTTTCCCAGTACCAAAGTATGGCTGTGAGAGCTGGACTATAAGGAAGGCTGAGTGCCGAAGAATTGATGCTTTCGAACTGTGGTGCTGGAGAAGACTCTTTTGAGTCCCCTGGACTGCAAGGAGGTCAAATCAGTCCATCCTAAAGGAAATCAACCCTGAGTGCTCATTGGAAGGACAGATACTGAAGCTGAAGCTCAAATATTTTGGCCACCTAATGCAAAGAGAAAACTCCCTGGAAACGACCCTGATGCTGGGAAAGATTGAAGGCAAAAGGAGAAGCAGACGGCAGAGGATGAGATGGCTAGATAGCATCACCGATGCAATGAATATGAACTTGAGCACACTCTGGGAGAGAGTGCAGGACAGGAAGGCCTGGCGTGCTATGGTCCATGGGGTCACGAAGAGTCGGACATGACTTAACGACTGAACAACAACAACAACAACATAACATGCATAGGATTGTGCCCTAAGTCATTCCATGTGCAGGATGACACAACTGAGAATACCTTTTCTTCAGCCACTATCTACCTAACTTCAGATGATGGGGGAACTCAATGCAGGACCCCTGATGACAAAAACATAATTATTGGCTTGTGTAGGGATGAGTTGGTTATCCATGTAATACAAATGAAAGGAGTATCGAGTGAGACCTCACTCCACTAAATGTGGTCCCTGAAATTCTGAGTTGGATTTGGATCATGATTTCAGTTATTCTTGACCAACTTAAGTCTCATTCAGTGGGTCTGATCCATTGGCAAAGTATGGTTAAGTCTGGATCCAACCCTTTGTCTTACTCTTTGAATACCATTGTGGTTGGCAGACAGTGAGATAATTTTCAAAAGTGACTTCACTTAGAAGTCTTTCTCTCCTTTTTCTCTTTCTTGCCAAAAATAACCAATTGGAATAATTGAATCTCATTATCTGAAAGTCATGTCATAATGAAAGTAGGAGCTTAAATTAATATCCATATGGAATTTTTAATTTGGGTTTTTACTTTTTAGGTCCACGAAGTTGGAAGGCAACATTGATTTCATTCTGTCATGACACTAAGTAACTGATATTTCTTGATACTTTTATTAAAGTTTTTAACAAGATGATATGGCTTCCATGGTTGTCAAAAGTGACTTTAGAAAGTTACTTTCCAAATATATGAAATTTTTTTTCATGATAGTATTTTTGCTTGTATAGGTTGGTTTTTAAAATAGAAAGTAGCATAATGAAGCTAGCATGAATTCAACAAGTTCTGTTCTGCTTCTGTCATGGCAAGGGCTTAGCATCATTGAGAACTGGTGTGGCTTGGGTTACAGTGTGTCCTCTATGGGTTGGGTTTTCACTAAGATCTTGGGGAAGTCAGGTTTCTCATGTTGGAATGGGAATAAGACAGCCCCATGGTGTACTCCAAGTAGTGATGGGGTTGGAAGTCAGATAAGCATGCCCTAACAAGCATCTGATTGTGACTGAGCCTTAAGTAGGGTTTGGCTTTCTTTAGGATGGATAGCCCCACCTCCACAGTGACTAAGGCCTTCTCTCTTCAAAGAGCTTTCTCCATTTTAGCAACCTCAGATTGCTATGACATGGGGGTGGCTGTGGCATGCTGGTGGCATGCTGCTGGTGTCTTCATGCCTGGAGTCCTTGGAGTCTGAGGATGGCAATGTGATCTCCTCTGGATGCAGAATGGGGCAGGTCCCTGAGGTCTTCCTGGAAACCACTGTGCTATCAAACCTCTTGTCATTTTTTCTGCTGCTCTTTGAAGCCTTCGTACATACATTTCTAAACTTGTGGAAGATACTGTGCTTCCAAATGCATCAATTCTTTTCTCTGTAAGTAGGATTCGCAAGTGTCTATTCCCTGCCCACAAGTTTATTCCCTGATGGAAATCAAATAAGATAGAGTTGGACAAAAAGGACAGTCTGGGATATGTATCTGTACCAGCAGAACAGTAGTTTACCTAACCAGGCAGATTGCAGTGGTATCCCTGTCTCAGATAACTGTAAGATTTTTGTCCACAATCCACAGTATCTATAAGTGGCAGCTGTTCAAAGAAGAAAAAAGAGGTAAATAAGGGCACAATCCTATGGCCGCTAGTCAGAGGCTAGAAGGCCATAGGATAGGTCTGTTGCTGGGCACTGACCTCGAAGCTTGCACTCCGAGAACAGTTCCCAGAGAAACAACCCCCACCTCCTCCCATGTCGCCTCATATGCAGCATGGATTGGCCCTGTACTCTGCTCTCATTAGAGCAGCATGGAGCAGTGAAAACAGAGCATTCCCGGGGGCAGGCTGGGGAGGTCGGAAATCCCAGTATGACACATCCTATGTGTCACCCGGCTGATGCTTCCCACACTCCGAGGTCCCACAGCTAGACAGCTGAAATTGGCTGTCCAGCCACGAAAGCCGGGCAGGGAGAGCGAGGAGGAGATCTGCTCCTCACCACTCCTCCCACCCTGCACTGGATAGAAGTGACCATTGATCCAGATAGGATTGTTCCCTAAATGACAGATACACAAGGCTTGCCCTATATCATGAAGAGTTCACTTTGAACCCGCAATGCAAATGAACCTGCCACTGAGCTCTCATCTGCTTTTATTGCTTACTATCAGGCCTGAAAACCTTATGAGGCTGCCCAGACCAACAACACCCCCACCCCAGCCATGTATTGCAATTTGCCAAATGCTTGAGTACTAAGGTTCCTAATTCTGGTGGTGGTAGTGGTATTTGAGCAGGGCATGAGAGTGAGGCCAGTTGGCATGGAAGCCATATTTTTTAAAAGAGACCAAGAAAATCTTTGTAAAATCTAAGTGACTCTTTGGCATAACAGATCTCTGAAATGTTTGACAGAAAGCAGACCTAGCAAGCACATCTAGCCTCTCAGGCAGGAAGGTGAACAGCATCTGACAGGTGTCGTTTCACTTGGAAATAAACAAGAGTAATGTTGCTGCATTATAAAACAACTGGACTTTGCAATTAGAGACAGGTACACTCACAGGGAAGTTGTGAATTATATACAGAGAGATGCAAAATCATGAGAGACCAGAATCCCAAGGCTTTCTTATTGCGCTCACGGGAGCTATGATAATGCAGGTCTTATTTAGAGCACTGTCTTTTACTGCATAAATAGGCATGATAACATGCTCATAATGAAAAGGGCAAAGTGAAAGGAAACGAGAAGAAAACTAGACCAAACGATAAAATAGCAAGAGAAAGAAAACAATGCATACGATTACAACATAAGGACATAATGGATGGATACTGAATCAGAACAAAGTAGGGATGTACGAAATGACTTACCTGTTTCGTTTCATACATCCATGGTGTGGGGGGGAGGCGCTCCGTCCCTCCCCCTGAAATCCTCGACAGCCGGCTCCGCTCCACAGCGACTCTGCCGAGCCGCCAGCCAGGGCAGCCCGCAGCGACATCTGGCTGCTGCTGGGCTGTGCAGGGACACAAATGGCAGTGGCCGCCACTGCCATTTGCGTCCCTTTTTTTTGCCATGTTAGGCTATGTAAATATTTACGTAGCCTATCACGGCTAAGGATGTATGAAAGTGACTTATCTTTCCGTGGATTATGTTGATGTTGGGGGGGAGGCGTTCCGTCCCTCCCGCTGGAATACTGGCTGGGGGGGGAGGTGCTCCATTCCTCCCCCCCGGAATCCTGGCCGGCTGGCTCCGCTCCGCAGCGATTCTGCTGAGCCGCCGGCCGGCTCCGCCAGCAGCCGGACATCCGGCCGCTGGCTAGCAGGGATGCAAATGGCAGTGGCCGTAGCCGCTGCCGTTTGCATCCCTGCAGTCAGCCATGATAGGCTACACAAATGTTTACGTAGCCTATCACAGCTGATTTAAAAAAACAACAATAACGCGCGTACACAAATGGCGGCGGCCATGGCCGCCGCCATTTGCATTCCTTATTTTGGCACGTCTTAGTCTACGTAAACGTTTACATAGACTAAGATGGCGAAAATGAGGGGAACGCAAATAGCGTAGCATCTATGCTATTTGCGTTCCCCTTATTTTCGCCGTCTTAGTCTACGTAAATGTTTATGTAGACTAAGACATGCCAAAATAAGGAACGCAAATGGCGGCAGCCATGGCCGCTGCCATTTGCGTATGCGCTATTTTTTAAAAAAAATCAGCTGTGATAGGCTACGTAAACATTTACATAGCCTATCATGGTGTTTTTTTAAAATCTAGCCATGATAGGCTACATAAATCTTTACATAGCCTATCATGTTTGTTTGTTTTTTAATTTGGAAATGGCGGCGGCAGCAGCCGGTCGGAAGACTGGCCACCACTGCCGCCGCCACCACAGCCGCCGCCAGAGCCACCGCCACCGCCAGGAAGATCCGCCCAAGGTAAGTCCCGTCCCGGGGGGTGGCGGGCCATTCCACCACCAATTTTGGGGGGCTGAATGCGCTGGCATTCGGCCTCCCCGAGATCTGTGGCGGAACTTTCGTACATCCCTAATCACGGCAAAAAAAAAAAGGAATGCAAATGGCGGCCACCGTAGCTGCCACCATTTGCGTTCCCTTTCCTTTTTGCCATGATAGGCTACGTAAATATTTTTGTAGCCTATCACCACCTCTGCAGGGACGCAAAAGGTGCGGCCACCATTCGCAGAGCAGTGCAAACCGCAGCAGATGAGTGCTCCATTTTGCGTGACTTTCGCGGGGTGGGGGGCAGGGGCCTTCGTTCTGCCACGGGTTTCGGGGGGCCGAACGAACTGGCATTCAGCCTCACCGAGATCCGTGGTGGAATTCTCTGCCATCCCTAGAGCAAAGACCTGTTTCACACAGCGGCCAATCAGATGCCTATGGAAAGTCAAGCCCATGAGGGCAACAGCCCCCTCTTGCAGTTGATCCCCAATAATTACTATTCAAAGGCATGCTGCCTCTGATGGCAGAGGTCAGCCATCTGTCAGGGATGCTCTGACTTGGATTCCTGCATTGAGCAGGGGGTTGGACTCGATGGCCTTGTAGGCCCCTTCCAGCCCTACTATTCTATGATTCTATGATAGGTCTACCACCTGCTATCTGATCCTTTTGGCTGGACATGCCAGGGATTATACCTGAGGCCTTCTGCATGCACATCATGTGCTCTACCACTGAGTTATTGCCCAGGTATAGGATATTTAACATGTACAGTGCAACAGTTCCTAACTTTAGGGCACAATCCTATGCATTTTTAGACTGAAAAAGTCCTACCATTCCCAGTATTCCCCATTCATTCATTAATTCATTCATTTTATTTCTACCCCACCTTTCTACCAAGAAAAATGGCACTCACGGACTTTTTCTCTCTCTGAACACACATAGGATTCCATCCTTAATGAATGTATCAATTTCTACTAAATATACAATGATTTTCTGGTCTTTTTAGTCCAGAGTATGCCACACTGTGCTTAAATTGTGCAGAGACAGATGCAGTAGAAGGCATTTCCCATCAGACTTATGAATAACTATATTGCTTTCCAATTGGATTTTCCGTTATTTCTAAGAGACTGTTTTGAAGACAATACGGTCGGGGGAGGGGGCTTCTTTTGTTTCTTTAAAAATGAGGCTCTGGTTTAATTTTGCTTTTTGCAGAGAGAGATAATACCAAGGGGAAAGAAATTGTAACAGTATTTCTTGACATTGTTAAAGTGCTTGGGTAAAAAAGAGTAAATGAGTTGTCTGCATTGAATGATGTGTTTAAGACCACAGTCGCACTTAGAGAAAAATCAGATGAATTGCTGTAGCAGAAATTTCATTCAATGAGCTGTAAAGGGTGGACTTTTTTTTCTACTTCAGCTAATAGTGCGATTTCAAGCATGGATTCATTCTCATTTTTGATGTTGTCAAAAAAAAAAGTTTACTGGGTCGTTTTGATCGACTGGGTGTATTACTTGAAATAAAGAAGCAGCGTTAGATATGCCTGAATATATATTCACTAAGACAAATCTGGTTTGTCTTATTCATTTGGGTAGTTCCAATAAAAAGCAATTGGAAAGACTGGAGGAAAGAAAACTAAGAAGAATTGGGCCTTCTGTGAGTTTCACTTGGCAGAAAGAAGCTATTAATATTTGCCATTAGTAGGGGGAGGAAGCAGGAATATCAAGGAAAGCAATGGCAGATAATGCTTCACTTGTACCCCTGAAAGTAAAAGTTATTAAGGTGAACTTACAGAGACAGAATACAGGTACTAAGAGCCAATAAAACATTGTATTTTCTATCCCTCTTAAGTAATTGGTATTAAGACATACACCCACATCCCAAATTACTAGCTAGAAGAAGGGCTTTCCACATATCACAAGCGACTGAAAAGGGGCAGGGCTGGGAGGCGTTCTGGAGGTGGGGAGAGCGGAGATGCGTGTATGTCACATCCTATGTGTTGTACGGCAGGTTCCTCTACTGGCCAGCCCCCTGCCGCTAGATAGCCAAAAATGGCTGTCTAGTGAAAAAGAGCAAGACAGGAGAAATTGGTCAAGAACAAATCCTGCCAGATGAATCTGATTTCATTGATCAGGTAACCTCCCTTGTGGACCGTGGGAATGCTGTAGACATCATATACCTCAACTTCAGCAAAGCTTTGGACAAAGTGCCCCATGATATCCTGATGAGCAAACTAGCTCAAAGTGGGCGAGATGAAACAACGATCCAGTGGATCCAGAGTTGGCTACAGAATCAGACTCAAAGAGTCCTTATCAATGGGATCTTCTCCAACTGGGGAGAGGTAATGAGTGGGGTACTGCAGGGCTCAGTCCTGGGCCCAGTGCTCTTCAACATTTTTATTAATGACTTCTTGGAGGAGGAGGTGCAGGGAATGCTGATGAAATTTGCAGATGACACAAAATTGGGCAGGACAGCTAATACTCTGGAAGACAGAAACAAAATTCAAAGTGATCTTGATAGACTGGAGCGCTGGGCAGAGAACAACAGTATGAAATTTAATAGGGATAAATGGCAATTTCTGCACATTGGAAAAAGAAACCAAATGCACAGTTACAAGATGGAGGATACATGGCTCAACAACACTACAGGCGAGAAGGATCTTGGAATTGTTGTCGATCACAAGCTGAATATGAGCCAACAATGTGATGTGGCTCCAAAAAAGGCAAATGCTATTTTGGGCTCCATTCATAGAAACATAGCTTCCAAATCCTGAGAAGTACTAGTTCCCCTCTACTCAGCACTGGTTAAGCCTAATCTGGAGTACTGTGTCCAGTTCTGGGCACCACACTTTAAGAAGGATGCAGAGAAGCTGGAGAGGGTTCAGAGGAGGGCAACCAAGATGATCAGGGGACTGGAAACAAAGCCCTATGAAGAGAGACTGAAAAAACTGGGCATGTTTTTGGCTTGAGAAGGGAAGACTGAGGTGAGATACGATAGCACTGTTCGAGTACTTGAAAGGTTATCACAGAGAGGAAGGCCAGGATCTCTTCTCGATCATCCCAGAAGCCGCGGCAGCTACGGCCATTTGTGTTCGCTGGGTTTTTCTCCCCCTGCCGTGATAGGCTACATAAATATTTACGTAGCCTATCATGGCTAAATACAGGGACGCAAATGGCGGCGGCTACGACAGCTGCCATTCGCGTCCCTGCAGGGCTGCCCAGTGGCCGGATGTC
This sequence comes from Heloderma suspectum, assembly GCF_057233095.1. Taxonomy (NCBI): domain Eukaryota; kingdom Metazoa; phylum Chordata; class Lepidosauria; order Squamata; family Helodermatidae; genus Heloderma; species Heloderma suspectum. The sequence continues at coordinate 302,935,253 of NC_139460.1, read as the reverse complement.
CGGCTGTGGGCGGCCAGACCTGGCCGGTGGCTCCGTGGCTTGGCTGCAGAGTGGAGCCGGCCAGGCAGGATTCGGGGGGGAGGACTGGATCACCTCCCCCCCCTGTCGAGGATTTCGGGAGGAGGGATGGAGCACCTCCCCCCACAGTGGAAACTGAATGGAATGGAAGGTAAGTGTTCCATCCATCCCTACCCAGAATGCAGGACACAGAATAATGGGCTCAAGTTACAGGAAGCCAGATTCCATCTGAACATCAGGAAAAACTTTCTGACTGTTAGAGCAATACGGCAAAGGAACCAATGACCTAGGGAGGTGGTGGGCTCTCCCACACTGGAGGCATTCAAGATGAAGCTGGACAGCCATCTGTCGGGGATGCTCTGACTTGGATTCCTGCACTGAGCAGGGGGTTGGACTCGATGCCGTGTAGTCCTCTTCCAACCCTACTATTCTATGATTCTATGAGAGGCGTGGAGAGAACGATCCCCCCGTGCCTCTCCTGCCTTGCTTTGGATAGGCGTTCGCCTCTGAGGTTGGAGGCGGCCACCTATCTACTTAGGATTGCGCCCCAAAGAAATACTACATAACTAAACATAAGAAGGCAATACAGATTCCAGTCTTTTCAACTTGTGAAATAAATATGAGGAGTTCTCTAAATAATTAGTTTAGGAAATAATAGCTTTTAGATGCTTTGGCTTTATGGCTGCCAGAAAGTTTCAGTCCGACAGGGTTATCCAGGACTCCATACTGATCGTTGATTATTTATAAATATCTACTATGGAATCACTACTTCATGTTCTAAATAATTAAACTTTCCACTAACTATTGAGTACCGTATTTGGGGAAAAAAAGTCAAGCAAGTGTATAAGGATGCTGCTGAAGTTCTGCCTAGGGATGGACGAAAGTCCCTTACCTGATCCCTATGCTTGCTTCGCGATGGGGGGGAGGCGCCCCATCCCTCCCCGCCAAAATTCTGGCCGAGGGGGAAGGCGCCCCGTCCCTCCGGCTGCAAAACCTCATCGTCTGCCAGGACGCCCACCATTTGCATCCCTGCAGTCAGCCGTGATAGGCTACGTAAATGTTTACATAGCCTATCATGGCTGACTTAAAAAAAAAAAAGCGAGTACGCATATGGCGGTGCCCATGGGCACCGCCATTTGCGTTCCTTATTTTGGCATGTGTAGTCTACGTAAACATTTACGTAGACTACGGCGAAAATAAGGGCAACGCTATTTGCATTGCCCTTATTTTCACTGTAGTCTACGTAAATGTTTACGTAGACTACACGTGCCAAAATAAGGAATGCAAATGGTGGCGCCCATGGTAGGGATGGCGGAGAATTTCTCCATGAATCTTTGGGAGGCTGAGTGCCGACGCATTCGGCCCCCCAAAAGTGTTGGGGAAATTCTCCACTGGCCCCCCGCCCCCCCCCCGGAATGGGACTTACCTTCAGTGAATGTCCCTCTCGGCGGCGGGTCCCGGCAGCATTTCGGCAACGTTTCGGCGGGGGCGGCAGCCGGTCTCCTGACCGGCTGCCGCCACCACCATTACAAAATAAAGAAGTACAGTAAAAACAAACACACACCCGTGATAGGCTACGTGATGATTTACGTAGCCTATCACGGCTAGATTTCCAAAGTCAGCCACGATAGGCTACGTAAATCGTCACGTAGCCTATCATGGGTGACTTTGGGGGAAAAAAAAGCGCGTATGCAAATGGCGGCGCCCCATGGGCGCCGCCATTTGCGTTCCTTATTTGGACAGGGGTAGTCTACATAAAGATTTATGTAGTCTACGGCAAAAATAAGGGAATGCTATTTGCGTTGCCCTTATTTTCGCCGTAGTCTACGTAAATCTTTACGTAGACTAGACGTGCCAAAATAAGGAATGTAAATGGCGGCGCCCATGGGGTGCCGCCATTTGCGTACGCGATTTTTTTCCCCCAAAGTCACCCGTGATAGGCTACGTGACGATTTATGTAGCCTATCATGGCTGACTTTGGAAATCTAGCCGTGATAGGCTACGCAAATCGTTACGTAGCCTATCACGGGTGTGTGTTTTGTTTTGTTTTTCGCGGCCGGGGAGACGGGGCGCTCCTCCCCGGCCTGAATTTCACTGACGAGGGATGGGGCGCCTCCCCCCCCAGCCTGAATTTTGGCCGGGCGAGGCAGGGCGCCTCCCCCCCTTGCCTGAACTTCGGGGGGAGAACCGAAGTGCCTTCCCCCCACCACGAAGCAAGCTGCGGGACAAGGTAAGTCCCTTTCGTCCATCCCTAGCCCATGGGCGCCGCCATTTTCGTACGCGCTTTTTTTTTTTTTCAAAGTCAGCCGTGATAGGCTACGTAAACATTTACGTAGCCTATCACGGAGTTTTTTTAAAATCTAGCCATGATAGGCTACGTAAATCTTTACGTAGCCTATCACGTTTGTTTGTTTGTTTTTTAACTTGGAAATGGCGGTGGCGGCAGCCGGTCGGAAGACTGGCCGCCGCCACTGAACCGCCGGCGGAGCCACCTCCGCCAGGGACATTTGATCAAGGTAAGTCCCATCCCAGGGGGGGCGCGGGGGGCAGACCGTTTCTCCACCAATTTCGGGGGGCTGAATGCGCTGGCATTCTTCCTCCCTGAGATTCGTGGAGAAATTCTCTGACATCCCTAGTTCTGCGACGCTCAGGCTTCTAGATGTGGGATGCGACTGAATTCCCGTCTGGTGGAAGCTGAAACTTAGCTATCCACTGGATTTTGCACTTCTCCTGATGCTGTGGTGAATTTCTCGGTAGCCTGAGCTCATCAAATGATGCATTTATAGATTACTTTGAGAGAGAAAAATCTATTTTTAAGAATGTGTTTTGAAAGGAATTCTAATTTGCAGATCAATATGGTAACAGAACAGAATCAGGGGTAAAAAAAATGGCACAGAGCGGGGATAGACAGATTTGTCCATCCCTAGACATGACATATCCTTAACGTGTGATCCACAAACCAGTAAGAATGGCCCACATAAATGGTAATTGGTAATTTATGGAAGATAAGGCTATGAATGGCTCCTAGTCATTATGATCGTATATTACTTCTAGCATTGGAGGTAGTATGCCTCTGTATACCAGTTGCTGGGGAACATGAACAGGTGGGTGCTGTTGCACTCATATCCTGCTTATGGGTTTCCTATAGGCATTTTGTGGGCCACCATGTGAAAAGAGTGCTGGACTAGATAGGTCTTTTGATTCACCATGATTCTTTTTAAGTTCTCATGCTCTTATTATACTATCAAGCCACTTTAGGAGCAAATATCCACATCATTCAGTTTAAGAATCACAGTTTTGTTTATCAGACACAATGTAACTGGTTTCTTCTTTTCTTTTATGCTATTATCCCCTATTTTCTCCTTGGAGACTCATTATTCTTCTCACCTTCAAACACAGCAAAGCAATAATTGATCGCCTTTCTGTAGGTTCCTGCACTAGTATATGAAGTAAAAAAAACCAAAGTGTAGCCTGTTTGATTTAGTGCTCTGTTTTAACAAAGGCCAACAATACTACAAACCGATATTTCCAGCAGGAGTGGATTTGGGGGCAGAGGGGTGGGAGGAGGAAGGTTTTGTTTTGGTTGGCCTCATTTTTACAGTGAGGTTGACCAAAAGCCTTTCACTGAATGAACACAAAACTATGCTGATCTTTTAAATTGTTCTACTTCCATGGAATGTACTTTCTATGAAATTGGTAAAGAAAACACCAAGACAATAAGAAGATATTGGGGAAGGGGAAGATGCTTGTCCTGGCATTAGTAAGGATGTACGAAACTCACTTACCTTTGCTCTGTCCCTCCCCGCGGAATCCTCGATGGGGGGGAGGCGATCTGGTCCTTCCCCCCCGGAATCCTCGATGGCTGCGGAGCAGCTGGCCAGGGCCATCCGCAGCCAGATTTCTGGCTGTGGACAGCCTGGTGCGGACGCAATTGGCGGCCGTCATTTGTGTCCAGCTAGACACCCGTGATAGGCTACGTAAGAATTTACGTAGCCTATCACGGCTAATGTCAAAAAAACCCACAACACGCAGCGTACGCAAATGGCGGCGGCTACAGCGGCCGCCATTTGCGTTCCCTATTTTTCACCGACTTATCTTACGTAAATATTTACGTAAGATAAAACGGCGAAAAAAAAGGGGAACGCAAATAGCGTAGTGGACGCTATTTGCGTTCCTTTATTTTTCACCATTCTAGCCTACATAAATATTTACGTAGGCCAGAACGGCGGAAAAAAAAGGAACACAAATGGCGCCCACTACACCATTTCCGTTGCCCTTTTCCCCCCCACCATAATAGCTTACGTAAATATTTACATAGGCTGCGAAAAAAAGGGAACGGAAATGGCGGCCACCATAGCCGCTGCCATTTGCGTATGCAGGTGTTTTTTTTTTCTTCCGGAAGGAAGGCTGCTCAGCAGCTGGATTTCCGGATGCGGGTGGCACCAGCCGGCAGCTCCATGGAATCTCCATGGAGTGGAGCCGCCCAGAGAAGGATTGTGGGGGGAGGCGTGGAGCGCCTCCCCCCCACTGCGAATTGCCTCGTCAAAAAGGTAAGTGACTTTCATACATCCCTATGCCCACTACGCTATTTGCGTTCCCCTGTTTTTTCCGTACGTAGGCTAAAACGGCTAAAAATAGGGAACGCAAATGGCGGCCGCCATAGCCACCACCATTTGCGTACTCTGGTGTTTTTTTTTTTTGGTTTGCCATGATAGGCTACGTAAATGCTTACGTAGCCTATCACGGCTATGATGAAGAAGCGAATGGCGGCCGCAGGGCAGCTGCCATTCTCAAGTCAGTGCGGACAGCAGCAGGTAAGTGCTCCGTTTCACGTGCCTTTCGTGTGTTGGGGGGGGCTTCTTTCCGCCACGGATTTCGGGGGGCCAAATGCACTGGCATTCGGCCTCACCGAGATCCGTGGCGGAATTCTCTGACATCCCTAGATTAATGCAGATTCTGTAACTGGCAGTCCTACATGAAAACTAGCAAGTGCAGTGCACCAACAAGTAAAGCAAATAAGCTCCCATGCTAGACTTTTCCAATTAAGAATCTGGCCCCAAAGATAAAATAAACTTATAAACATTTTGGAGCATCTAGCAGGGCTGTATTCTGCTTTTAAACAATTATGTTCCAAGAAAACTCAAATTCTGCAATAAGAAAAGCAAAATTGTGCAAGCTGTAGAAATATGGCAAATTAAATGAATTTGCATATTTTTGCTTTTTTAAGAAAACCAAACAATTTATTCATCATAGCATCACAGCAAGCCGAGTCTAGGAATTATTGGCCTCATGTGTCTTAGCCTGAGTCCCAACAGTGAGAGCTTCTCTCTTACACAGAACCTTCATTTTAATTGGACCATTAGGTTCTTGCTGAATTTTATTTATCTGTTTATGGCACTTTTCATTCTGACAGCAGTATGTTCATGACAGGTGTTGATATTACCTGAAAGCAGGTGATAAGCAGGTAAATGCAGATGGAATACGTCAATAACATCCCATTCTATGTTTATGGGAGAGGGGGAAAAAACCCCGATACACTTACTTCACATTAAGTGATAAGGGATTCATAGAATAATGATGAATGTGGCCAGTGAATAAGTACACTTCCATGGGCTTCCAAAGGATATTTTAAATGCTCACTTTTTCTATGCACACACTTTTTTGCAATCAGGAGTTCACCGTTCCATGTTTAGATGTTAATCATGTTATCAAGATTTACACTTGTATTGCCATGTACATAAAGATGTCAAAAATGTTCAGAATATAGTACACCCTACCAAGGTTGTATGATGGACTTACCTCCAGAATCCCAACATTATTATGCTAATCAAATCAAGTACAGTTGGAGATAAGCCCCAGCATTTAGTACAGGTTTTGCTTTTGTGAAAATGCACATTTTGTATCATTTTTTTTTATCCTTCTTTCCCAGCATGATATCTTCTGTATTAGCACCAAATGAACTCTTTATAATGTCACATCTTCCCCATACTGAGCCCCCCACTGCTGGTTTTCATGAATATTTGCTAGGGGTTTGTGGAGATCTCCTCTAGTAGGTGCAAATTAAAGCTGTTTGCCACAATAGGGGCTCTATTCTTTCCCCTCCCATTAGTAAGGTGGTGCTTTGCTGGTTTATTACACATATGCCCTCGTCTTAATTTAGGCCTCAACTGTTTAGGGCTTTAAAGATCAAACCCTCTACTTTGGTTTGTGCTTAGAAATTGACCAGTAACTAGTTCAAAGCTCTATGCACAGTTATAATGCATTCTCATTAGCTGGATTAGCCAAAGGCAAGTTTCGGAACACTTTTCAAAAGCTGCCCCACGTAGACAACATAACAGTAGATATATACTCCTGTTCACATTCATACAAAAGTACGAAGATGCAAAGAAAAGAAAAAGGTCAGGCCTAGAGGCCTGGGGATTTTTTGTTGGGAGGGGGTATCCTTGAAAGGAGTAGTTTTATTTCTACTGTTAAGTTTCAGTTTCAGTTTCCAGTTAAGTTTCATTTCTTCAGGCTTGAAACAGCACTTTCTATTTTGGGGGAGGAGGGTATAAAAAGAGAGAGTCAGAAAGACTAGAGCAATAAGAGCAAAGTTGGTGAGACCAGAGAATGAAGAGGGAGCAGGAAGACTCAGCCTGGAGAAATCTAAGTTAGGGTAAAGGAACTTGCATTTTGCATCTTTTATTTTCTCTTAATACCTTTTGCATCACTCAGCAGTATTGTGTAAATACCTTTAGCTGTGATTTGCTTGCTTTAATTTACCAGTAAACTGTTGTGGTTAAACCCTGTGTCTACAGTATCAGTCACCCCATGGCTACAGCCTAAACCCCACGTTATTGGAAAGTACTCCAATGCGGCCGGATTCTAAAGAATCCAGCCCCCCGGAGTCCGTGGCAGAATGGAACACTTACCTCCACCTCCCTGCAGAATCCTCTTTGGCCAGATCCTCTGGGTCCGGAGTGCCAGCGATATGGCTGCCATGCTGTATCGCTGGCTGAAGGGGATTGACTGCGGATGCAAGTGGTGTCCAGGACACCATTTGCAGCTGTAAAGGTCTTAGTTTAAGGTAAATGCAGCCGTAAATGGCTGCATTTAGCTTAAACTAAGACCTTTATGGCTGCAAATGGCATCCTGGACATCATTTCCATCCCTGCTTTTTTTTTCACGGATAGGCCTATCGCATAAAAAAAAAGCAGGGACCGAAATGGCATCCAGGACACCATTTGAGTCCGCAGTCAATACCCCTCAACCAGCAATACGGCATGGTGGCCATATCGCTGGCGCTTTGGAGCCAGCTAGCGGCTCCACAGAATCGCCACGGAGTGGAACCAGCCAAAGAGGATTCCGGGGGGAGGAACAGATTGCCTCCCCCCAAGGGTGGATTCCCGGCCAGACCAGCAGGTAGGGAATCTGCCCATCCCTATTGGGAAGAGGAAAGTAAAAGAAGGAAGGTGGGATTCTTAAGGAAGCAAGGGATCCTTAAGGAGTTATTCAGGGGGTCCAGGTCATAAGGGAAACCCTGACAGAAAGACAAAATGCAGGGATGTAATAGGGATGTGCATCGGATTTGGATAAAGCCCCAAACAAGAGCAAAATCGACCCATTTAGAAGATTTCTGGTGCTTTCCAAGATGAGGCAGACTTGCCTCTGAAGCCACCAGAACTGAAGCCAGGGCCAGAATGAGGCTTCTAAAAATACCATTATGTGCTCAGAAGTGCAGAGCTTCTGTCCCCTCTTCAGATAGTGTATTTTGATTTTGTTTCTCTAAAGCACTGATGAGTGGGGGGAGGGAGGGACTGTGGTTGAGTGACTGACAGGTCCAGCAGCTTCAAATCATTGGACAAGTTTTACCAGGGCTCCTATCACTGTGCTTTGGGGGAGGGCAAGGATGGGACTCTGAGATGTCGGTTCTTCAAAGGCCACTGGGCTTCACTATGACAAAAACAAACAAACCCCTTTCAGTCATCAAAACTGCCTGCTCCTACCCTTCTGAAACTTTGTAGTTTTTTTGACTGGAGACACTTCTATGAGGTGTTCCATTTCCATACAAATTGTCCCAAAAAATGGGTGGGGAGGGAAGGGGAAGTGAATCCCACCCCCAAGGCTGAGGACTCCCATCCCTCATAAACCACTTCACATACATCCTTCTACACTTTGCAGGTTTGTATTTAGGGACACCTCTAGACTGTCTATCATTTTCAAAACAATGGTCTACAAGGAACATAGGGGATAAGTATGTCCTCTTTGGGATACCCTAAGAATGTCAAAGTTGCTCTTGCACAAAAACCCATATGTCCCTTTATCTGAAACTTGGAATTGATCCCCTCAGAAGGGGCAACTATCCAAGAAAATTTCACTCAATTTAAAAAAAAAAAATGTTGCTGGCATTTCCCTTGAGTACACACACACACACACACACGCACACACAAAACCCCTTGCACATATTTTCCTGACACTGGGCAGGCTTATTCCTTTCCACAGGGGCTACTATGCCTGCAACTATCATCCAATTCTGACCAAGAGAAAAAAAAAACTTCATAGCCATTTTAAAATTTCCCATGGTAGTAGTTCAGTAGGAGGCACAAAACCTTGGATTTCCAAATCTCAGCTTGGGTTTGGTACCCAGATCCAGGCAGATGGCCTCTGAATTTGTCCTAGCAGTACCAGGTCATTTTCTAAAGTGCTGAATTGGGGTCCAAGTTTAATATGGGGGGTCCTCTGATGTGTAGAGGAGCAATATACCTACTGGCTCCACCCCAACATTGCACATCCCTCCAGTCCTGCCCTTGATGTCCACTTGTTTGGCATGACGTCAGAAAAAGGTATTGAGCTATGTGCATATGTGCATAGACTTCTCCAGGAGATCAGGAACTCTGATCATGCAGAGTGGCATGTTCACCTCTTGGAGAGAGATTAATATCTCTGATATTTAGATGACCCGAAGTTATCAGACAGATACGAAGGAAGTACAGCTTAACTCTCACTTATTGCGGGTCAGATGGGGGGGGGGGGGGCTGACAAAAAAATTAAATCAAAATGCTTGAGACGTACCCTTAATAAAATCTTATTACTTAAAATATTAAACAACATGTACACGACGATAACAAGATATATTATGAGAGCACATAATATATATGATAATACAAAGTCGTAGTTGCAATAAGCAAAACACATTTCAAAAAGGTTTCTAAGAACTGTTTCAGGAACATGCCTTTCTTTAAAAAAAGAAAAGAAAATGTCTTAACCATATGCTATTTCTGAACTGGTTGGTTAAAGATGGGGAGGCAAAAAATAATAATTTTAAGAGATAAAAGCCTAAGGCTGAAAGGCAGAAAAATCAGGGAGAAGGAAAGAGAGCAAGAGAGAGAGAAGGAAGGAAAGAAAGAAAGAAATCCAGAGCAGTTGGGACTGGAGGAGAACTGAGTGAGAGAGCTGGACTACTGACCATAAAATATTTCTTGGAAGGGACCTGGATAAAATAGGGACAATCGCCTTATTCAGGCCTTCAAGAAAGGGTTTAAAAATCAATACGTGAGGAGAAGGAGAGCTCCAGCACCACCCCTCTCCCTCATTGCATTTGTCACCCTGTATTTGTGGAAGGCGACTGTCTGAAGATGAGACCATCCTGGATCTGACAGGGCTGTCCATGTGAGCAGTGGAGGTTGGTGGCTCTGACGTCAGTGGGACAGTGGATCTGTTCTGGGTTTCAGTCAGAACTCTGAAGGAGCTATCCAAGGAGCTGGTTCTGACTGAAACCCAGAGCAGATTCACTGCCCCTTGACATCGGAAGCACCAGACTCCACTGCATGTGAGTACAACGCTGAAAAATCTGTGTTCTGGCTCATGTCAAGACACCCACACACATGGATACAGAAGGTTCTCTTCTTCAGACTGTTGCCCTCCACAAATCGAGGGCGACAAACACGATAAGGGAGTGCTCCTTCTCCTCACAGGTGGCTTTTAACCTTTTTTTTTTTTTTAACACTGAATAGGGCTGCAGTCTGCTTAGGTTAGCTGGATGGGTTTATTCCTGGTTGTTTTTATTATTCTGTTGCTCATATGCTTCTTTTGTGTGGGGTGTGTGTGTGTCCATTAAGATTTTAAAGCACTTTCCTCTTGACATTTTCTTTCAGTGAAATGTAAACATTGTTATTTGAAACTTTGTGGTCTCTATTTTAGGGGGTTACCCACTCCACATCAAATAGCAAACCCCCACACTGTCTAAAATAGATGTGTGAGACCCAGTAAATTTTAAGGCTGGTTTGGTGGAGGGAAAAAAAGGGGGGATTTCCACCTAGTGGCAGTGAAAAAGGCCACGCAGGAAGGGAAGGGCAAAAAGGAGTGTGGGCACACTATTTTGTCTCCCCCCACCCTTTCTATTCACTGAACATTGGGCATTGCTGGTTGGTGAAAGCTCAGTCTGACTGGGTAAGTCATTCATTATGTGTCATTATTGTTATTATAATGTCATTATATTAGCTGCCTTCAAGTGAAGGCGTAGCAGGAAAGAGCAGTAATTGTCAAAGAAGGGGTTCATAGGGTGTTTTGGCTCCACTTTATTTTCTTGCTCAGACTCAGCAGAAAGTGAGGGACCTGGCAAGAGAACCATCCACAGCAAGGCAAGTAAAGTCAGAGTCAGAAAGGAAGTATGCAAGCAAGCAAACACACCTGTAGGGGGGAAAAAAGCAGGAGGATGTTCATTAGAAAGGTTCTGCCTCTGAACGACTTAGTCTATGTGGGATACCCCAAGGAGGCCCACCTCACATCCTCATTAGTAACCTACTTGAAGCTGGTGAAGAAGACCTTCCTTTCTAGGAAGGCATTTAACCCCCCATTTTAATTTTCTGTTTTAATTAGTCTCTGTTTTCTGAGTATTTAAAATATTTTGATTGATGATGTGTGTTTTATTGTTTGATTTTCATTCATTCATTTCATTTCTATACCACCCAACAGCTGAAGCTCTCTTTCATATACAAATTCATACAACAAACATAAATTAAATATCTAAGCACAGGAATTCATTGAAGGGATGTTAATGTAAACAAAATGGACGATAGTAGGTAGTGATGTGTGGCCATGCAGATGTAGACAAGGTGTCGAATTATGGTTATTTATGTATAATATAAAAAAGCCTTTTCTGTGGTGGCTCCCACTCTGTGGAACTCCCTCCCTAGGGAACTCCGCCATGCCCCCTCTTTAATGAGCTTCCACCATGCATTAAAAATGTGGTTGTTCAGGCAGGCATTTGGCATGGGTTAGGGTATTTTAGAAAATGTTTTTACGATAGAATTCTATTGTTTTAAACTGTTTTATTATATACTTTGTACATCGCCCAGAGTGGCGAAATAAATAAATGTACAAAATAAATAAATAATGGCTAAAAGTGTCTCTCCACATTTTTCCATGGGTAGTTGGTAGGCTCCTTTTATTATCTGTATCATTTATAAAGTTTATGAAGAAATACCACATTGTCATAAATTATTATTATTATTATATTTATTTATATCCCGCTTTTTTCCCAATACTGGGACTCAAGGCGGCCTTACAATGTTAAAACTGCTATAATTAAAACCTATAAACAGAAATAGAAATATAACTGTATAAAAGTTAAAATATAATTAAATCATCAATATTAAAATTGTAAAGATATTAAAACATTAAAAGACAACCAGAACAACAAAAATGGTATCCATACGTCACATTTTCCCAGGTCCAGACTAGTTATACCCAAAGGTTTGCTGGAACAAAAAAGTTTTTGCATGCCTGAGAAAACATATCAAGGAGGGTGCCACTCTCGCCTCCCTGGGAAGGGAGTTCCAGAGTCTTGGGGCAGCCACTGAGAAGGCCCTCTCCCGCGTTCCCATCAGGCGTGCCTGTGATGATGGCAGGATGGTGAGAAGGACTTTCCCTGAAGATCTCAGGGTACGAGTAGGCTCATAAGGGAGAATACGGTCTTTCAGCTAACCTGGACCCGAGCCGTATAGGGCTTTATAGGACATAACCAGCACTTTGAATTGTGCCCGGAAACAGACTGGGAGCCAGTGAAGCTGTTTTAACAGGGGAGTTGTATGCTCCCTGTAACCAGCCCCAGTCAGCAGTCTGGCCGCAGCTCTTTGAACCAGCTGAACTTTCCGAACACTCTTCTGAGACAGCCCCACGTTACAGTAGGAAAGCGCGTTACAATAGAGCACATTACAGTAATCCAGATGGGATGTAACTAAGGCATGTGTCACTGTGGCCAAGTCAGACATCTCAAGGAACGGACGCAGCTGGCGCACTGGCTTTAACTGTGCAAATGCACTCCTGGCCACCGCCGAAACCTGGGCATCCAGGCTCAGGGCTGAATCCAGAAGTATACCCAAGCTGCGAACCTGTGTCTACAGGGGGAGTGTAACCCCATCCAGCACAAGCTGTATCTCTATTCCCAGATCTACCTTTCGACTGACCAGGAGCACCTCTGTCTTGTCTGGATTAAGCTTCAATTTGTTTGCCCTCATCCAGTCCATTACTGCCAACAGACACCGGTTCAGCACCCCAACAGCTTCCTTGGAATTAGATGGAAAGGAAAAGTAGAGTTGGGTGTCATCAGCGTACTGGTGACACCGAACCCCAAAACTCCAGACACCCTCTCCCAGTGGTTTCATGTATATATTAAATAGCATGGGGGACAAAACAAAGCCCTGAGGGACTCCACAAGCCAATGGCCAGGGAGTCAAACAGGAGTCCCCCAGCACCACCTTCTGGGTCTGCCCCTCCAAGAAGGAATGGAGCCACTGAAAAACAGTGAGGCGGCCCAGAAGGATACCATGGTCGATGGTATTGAAAGCCACTGAGAGGTCCAGCAGAACCAACAGGGACAAATTCCCCCTTTCTAGTTCCCGGCGTAGGTCATCCACCAAGGTGATCAAAGCTGTTTCTGTCCCATAACCGGGTCTGAAGCCAGATTGAAATGTATCTAGATAATCTGTCTCATCCAGGAATCTCCGGAGTTGGGAGGCCACCACATGCTCCAATATCTTGCCCAGAAATGGAATATTGGAGACTGGCCGATAATTATCCAAATATAGTGGGGTTCAGGGAGGGCTTTTTTAACAAAGGTCTCACCACCGCCTCCTTCAATCAGGCTGGAATTCTGCCTTGCCTAAGGGAGGCATTAACCACTCCCCTTACCCACTCAGCCAGTCTACCTCTGGCTGCTTTTATGAGCCAGGAAGTGCAAGGATCTATTTATTTTATTTATTTATTATTAAATTTATTAATCGCCCATCTGGCTGGTCACCCAGCCACTCTGGGCAATGTACAACATACAATAAAACAGTTTAAAACAATAAAATTCTACAATAAAAACATTTTCTAAAATACCCTAACCCACCCCAAATGCCTGCCTGAACAACCATGTTTTTAATGCATGATGGAAGCTCATTAAAGAGGGGGCATGACGGAGTTCCCTAGGGAGGGAGTTCCACAGAGTGGGGGACACCACAGAAAAGGCCCTCTCCCTTGTCCCCACCAGTCTAGCTGTCCTGGCTGATGGGACAGAGAGAAGGCCATCTGAGGCTGATCATGTTAAGTGGCCTGTCTGGTGCTGCTGGAGGCGCTCCTTAAGATACGCTGGGCCGGAACCATATAGGGTTTTAAAGGTCAAAACCAACACCTTGAATTTGGCCCGGAAAACAACTGGTAACCAGTGCAACTCCTTCAGCACTGGAGTGATGTGATCTTGCCGGCAGCTGCCTTTAATCAGGCGAGCTGCCGTGTTCTGTACCAGCTGCAGTTTCCGAACCGTCTTCAAGGGTAATCCCACGTAGAGCGCATTACAGTAGTCTAAACGAAAGGAGACCAGGGCATGTACTACCAATGGGAGCAGATGGTCGGGAAGGAAGGGGCGCAGCTGCCGTATCAGATGGAGTTGATACAGTGCTGTCCGGCTCAAAGCTGACATCTGATCCTCCATGGACAGCTGGGAGTCCAAAATGACCCCCAGGCTGCGGACCTGGTCTTTCAAGGGTAGCCGTACCCCATTCAACACCAGGTCAACATCCCCTAGCCTCCTCTTGTCTCCCACCAAAAGTACCTCGGTCTTGTCAGGGTTCAGCTTCAGCTTATTCCTCCCCATCCAGCCACTCACCGTCTCCCGACATTTGGACAGGGATTCTACAGCCAACCTTGGTGAAGATTTGAATGAGAGGTAGAGCTGCGTGTCATCCGCATATTGATGACACTGCACCCCAAACCTCCTGATGATAGCCCCCAGCGGCTTCACATAGATGTTAAATAGCATCGGGGAGAGGATGGCACCCCACAAGTAAGTGGCCACGGGTCCGAAACCTCCTCTCCCAGTGCTACCCTCTGGTACCTGCTGGAGAGGAAGGACCGGAACCACTGCAATACGGTGTCTCCAATGCCCAACCCCTCCAGGTGGTCCAGGAGGATACTGTGGTCAACGGTATCAAAAGCTGCTGAGAGGTCGAGGAGAACAAGGAAGGAGCATTCACCCCTATCCAGAGCCCTCCTCATATCATCTACCAAGGCGACCAAGGCCGTTTCTGTCCCATGCCCAAGCCTGAAGCCCGACTGAAATGGGTCTAGATTCAGTTTCTTCCAAGTGTGCCTTCAACTGCACCGCCACCACCCGCTCAATCACCTTGCCCCAAAATGGCAGATTTGAGACTGGGCAAAAGTTGTTCAGAACTTGAGGATCCAAGGAGGGCTTCTTTAAGAGCGGTCTTATCACTGCCTCCTTGAGGGCTGATGGCATCACTCCCTCCTCAAGGGAGGTGTTCACCACTGCCCTGATCCCCTTACCCAGTCTCTCTCTGCAGCTCATAATGAGCCAAGATGGGCAAGGATCAAGTAAGCAGGTGGTCGGCCGTACAGATGAAAGCAACATCTAGAACACACATGGTGGCTCTCACCTCTCTAAGGATCCTGTCCACATCCTCAGGCTGTAAAAACTGAAAAGTATCCAACAACACTGGACAAGCAGGGGCCAAAGTTACATCCTCTGGGTCTGTAGCGACTATAGTGTCCAAGTTAGAATGGATCCGAGTGATTTTGTCTGCAAAGTGCTGAGCAAATTGTTCACAGCGGGCTGTTAAGGGGTTTAAATTATCCTCTTGTGGGCTAGCGTGTAAAAGACCCCTAACCACTCGAAATAGCTCTGCTGGATGGCTCTTTGCAGACGCAATAGTGGCAGAAAAAAATATTTTCTTTGCTGCCCATATTGCCACAGAGTAGGCCTTCAAATAGGCTCTAGCCCATGTTCGATCGGATTCACTCCGAGTTTTCTGCCAACGTCACTCCAGTCGTCTTCTCACTCGTTTCATCACTGCCAGCTCCCTAGAAAACCAGGGTGCTGGTGTGGTTCCACTTTGTGAGAGAGGATGCTCAGGAGCGATTGTGTCCACGGCCCTGGTCATTTCTCCATTCCAGAGATCGGCCAGGGCTTTGACAGAATCGCCTGCCGAGGCAACAGAAAAATCTCCAAGAGCCGTCAGGAAACCATTCAGATCCATCAGCCTCCTGGGGCAGACCATCTTAATCGGCCCTCCACCCCTGCAGAGGTTCCGAGTGCCAGCAAGTCTAAACCCCACCAGGTAGTGATCTGTCCATGACAACGGAACTATAGAGGGTTCCTCCACACTCAGATCACTATCACCCCATCCAGCACAGAAAACGAGGTCCAGAGTGTGTCTAGCAGCATGGGTGGGGCCAGATACCTTCTGGGACAGACCCATGGTTGTCATGGTGGACATGAAGTCCTGAGCCGCTCCCAACAGGGCAGCCTCAGCATGGATGTTGAAATCCCCCAGCACAACAAGCCGAGGGGTCTCCAACACCAAACCCGAGACTACCCCGGCTAGCTCAGGAAGAGAGACTGTTGAGCAGCGGGGTGGACGGTACACCAACAGAATATCTATCCTGTCCCAGGCACCCACCTTCAAATACACACACTTGAACCCAGCAGACTGCAGGATAGGGCACCTGGTGAAGGGGATTGAATCCTGATAGACCACTGCCACTCCACCTCCCCGCCCCCCAAGTCTTGCCTGCTGCTGAACAGAGAACCCAGGGGGGCAGAGCTGAGAGAAATTAACCCCCCCCCCAGCTTCGTCCAGCCAGGTCCCTGTAATACAAGCCAGGTCAGTGCGCTCATCCAGGATCAAGTCCTGGATAGCAGTTGTTTTACCATTCACTGACCTGGCATTCAGCAGCAGCAGTTTCAACCCGGGGGGTCTGTTGCCAGAACCATCCAGGTTATTTGAATTGGGAAACAGTTTAGGGACAGTCAGCACCCTATTGTTACACACTCTGCCTTTAGAGTGTGACTGTCTCCCCCCCCCCCGTATCTCCCTCTGCCCTGTAGAACCGTAATGGCCGTTCCCTGGCTCCCAACACCTCCCCCCTTCATTGGAAAACACATATTTAATGCAGGCAGTCCAGCAGGCCACACTGAGGCAAACAGTCCCCTTCCTTCCTTTCAAGCAGGGGGACAGGCCCTCGCCCTTGTGCTCCCCCGAAGTAGCTCTCCCAAAGGGGCAACCCCCTTTGGTGTCGCCCCCTTTGGCGGTGACACCTGCCAGTGGAGGTCCTGCCCCCCCCCCCCCGGGCCTAGGGTTTTATGCCCCGGCTCCCACAGGTGTCGCAGCTGGGAGTGGGGTGGTGCTTGGCTGGACCTGGGTCTGCAAGGAGGCAGAGTAGAAGTCCGCCAGGTGGAGGTACAGCTCCAGCAAGGCAGCAGCAGCAAGAGCGCCGGATCCCACCTGCCTTGCAATACTGAAGGGCTTCCTCTCCTTGCAGCAACGATGGCATCTGTTTCTTGTTGTCCTCTGGTGTCAGGGGTCCCCAACCTTTCTGAGTCGCTGGGCACATTTGGAATTTTGAGAGTGTGTTGTGGGTGGTCTCTCAAAATGGCTGTCATGGGGAGGGCTTGCCCATTCCCAAAATGGCTACCATTGTGGGCATGGCTGGTTACAGAACACTCATTTCCCAGAAGGAAAAGGGGTGAGACTAAAAGAAAAGTAACTTGCCCAAGAACCTAAGGTCTGATCGCAATCCTGCTTCAACTGAGAGCACATCTCAGAAGGTGGCCAGTGCTTGAGGAATCCCTGATAAATTTCCAAGAAAACTCAGAGTTCCCTGCAACACAGTTTGCTATATCAAAACCACAGGAGGTCAGTCCTCAGTCAATGGCCTCAGAGACTAGGTTGCCCTGGATGAGACTGCTGGCCCTGTGCACCCTGCCCAGTTCACACACATTTCCTTTATGAACTCCAGTGTTAAATTGCCTCTCTATCCACATGCATCTTTCCTTCTGCTGAATACTCAACCTTAGCTCAACAGAGGCATTTATTCTGCTAGTTTGACCATTAAGAGGTTTCAAAATATGACCAAGTATTTCTATTTAAGAGCCAGTGTGGTGTAGTGGCAAGAGTGTTGGACTGGGAGCTGGGAGATCCGGGTTCTAGTCCCCACTCAGCCATGGAAGCTCACTGGGTGGCTTTGGGCCAGTCACAAACTCTCAGCCCAACCTACCTCACAAGGTTGTTGTTGTGAGGATAAAATGGAGAGGAGGAGGATAATGTAAGCCGCTTTGGGTTCCTTGCAAGAGGAAAAAAGGCGGGATATAAATGCAATAATAAATAAATAAATAAATAAATAAATAAATATAGTCTTTGGGGTCTACTTCTAACTCCAGCATCACTAAGCTGCCAGATTCCACACTGCCTTTTAGGCCTAAATGTTGCCTTTAAACTGTAGGTGTCCCCTCTCCACCTCCCTCTACATATGTGGATCTGAGGTAACCATTTTGGTTAAAGGCATATGCTAATTAAGTAACTGAGCAAAGTGACATAGCCGCAAGGCCAGGGCAGCGCTGCAATGTAACAGCCTAGTCAAGTGGCTGATATGAAGCCTAGATACTTCATAGAATTACCACGGTTTCTATTTTAGTATTTGTGAAGTCTACGTTAGGTTGGTTTATTGAATGTCTTGACTGTTTGATTGGAAATATTTGTATCTTGGCTTTCCTTGTACAGTTCAAGACATCTAACAACAAAATGAGGAGGAGGATGATAATAATAATAATACAACCCACACTAGCAAATGAAAGCAAGTAAAACATTTAATGGAGATGGAAGTATAACATGCCAGTTAGGGCAAGGCCTGGCCAGCCACTAAAGGCCTGGGCTTCCCTAAAAGGTCTTAACACAGCAGCAAAAGGCCAACATGGAAGGTGCAAAATGATGAATGTCCCTATGCAGGGAGTATGAAAAGTCTGAGTTGACCACCTTCACCAAGCCACTATTCCCTCACTTGTCCTTGTCTTCTGGGCCCATTCTGTATGGCTGCAGAAAGGGAAAGACCAACAGAGGCTGTTGCTCTTCTCCTTGTTCCCGTCACTGGTTGTCTGCTCAGAGAGCTTAGGAAGGGTGGCCATGTGTCGTCTTTAACAGGTGACAGTCCTCTGTTTGAAGGGTTGCCAGACAACTGTTCTCTATTTTGAAGGGCTGTCCAGTCCAACTCTGGTTTAAAAATAAAGAACCATCAGTGGGAAGATCTGGGCACTGATATTAGTAAACAGAACAGATAGGTACACAGGTCATTGTTCTACACTATGGTGAGATGTACTGTATTTCTATTTAAATTATAATTGTTATTTCTAAATGTGCATCCATACATATACATTAGCATATTCTATGCAAATCAGTGTCCTTTTTTCTCCTCTTTTTTGGTGATGCATTTGCTTTGGGGGGGGGGCGATACACAAATGGCCACCTAAGGTCAGGTGAACAGGCACTGGCAGCAAGGAGGCGCAAGAGCCAGGCCAGAGTGCTCCAGGAGTCAGGAGAGTCCCCCAGCTGGGGTATGGACCTTGGCATGTGCCCAGCAATGCCAACCCCTGCCACCACTCCTGGCTAGCTCATTAATATTTGCTGAACAGAGCCAGTCTGCCACTGTATAAATCTTCATCGTCTCTCTGCCCCCTGCCCAAATATTAGATGAATTGTGTGAGCTTTCATCATTGCAGCATCCCCCTGTCTCAGTCTGCTTGGTTGCCTTTTAAACTTTCCACCTTTTCTTTAGCTAGCAGGTTTTGACAGGAGAAATTTCAACCTGGTTAGTTTTCTCACCACCACTGTGCCTTTTTGCTATGCTTTCCACCATCAGCCTTTCTGGAAGTAGCTTCCTGTTTGTCTTAACAGTTCACCTGCCTTTGCTCCCCTCAGCTCTGTGCTTCTCAGCTGTTCCTCTTTTATCTTTCTCCTTCACCCACACATGCTTCTATTTTGGTATTTAAAAAAAAAATATCTCTGAGCCCAGAGAAGAATAGAAATGATAAGGAACAGTCAGTGTTTCTGATCTCATGTTTTTAAATTCTCCAGTGAGACTTCCCCCTCCCCTCTTCAATTGCCCTAAAGCAAGAGGTACCTAATTACATCTTGATATCTGCCAATATTATAGCAAATAAAGTTATTATTATTATTATTATTATTATTATTATTATTATTATTATTATTATTGGTAAGGGAGGCCACACAACAGATTAACAGAGGATACTCCTCTAATTTTGACAGCTTGCAGAGGACAGTCCTCTGTTGAAAGTGTCCTCTGTTAGATGGACTGTCCAGCCCAAATGTAGTTTAAAGATAAAGAACCATATGAGGGGGAGAGCAGGAGATTTGAAGCTGCCCATCAACAGTTAGCAACTGCACAGCAGATTGAGCAGGCACATGGGTCATCTGGTCACTTTTCTTCCCGCTCTGGGGAGATGTATTGTATTTCTATTTCAATTAGAATCATTATCTCTGCATTTGCATCTACACATGCAAATTAGCACATGTAAATCTTCTGGAAATGTGTGTCATCTTTTGTGGCCACTCTTAGTATAGATGTTGTTGATGATGAGTAATTTATTTATGGAATGTATTAGATGCTTTCTCTTTCAAACATCCAAGACAACTTAAATCAAAGTTATGTAAAATATACATTGTGTTCACACTGGATGGAGGGGGGCGGGGAGCCTATGCCCTTAGGGTTAGATTCTTTATCTTTGAGCAAACATGCTCATAACTAAAAAGGGAAGCAGCCCACTTAGCAGAGACCTTCAGTCCATTGGGAGGTGTGGTGAAAGCCAAAGCTCCAACCCTCTTGCTCGTTCCAACACAACGGACCACTTTGCATGCCACAAGGGTGGTTAGTAAGCCATGGTGGCTTCTTAACCATCCTGCGCATCCTAGTCATGTGCCAGCCTGATTTACGTGATTACTCTTGACAGGTGCAGGTTCCCATGTCATCCAAACCTCTCAAGAGTGGTTTGTTGGGGTAGTTAACAAACCACCCAGAAGAACCCATGGCCTCTTGTAGGCTTATGGGGTGGTTTGTTAACTACCCCAGCAAGCCACCCTTGTGAGGTTTGGATGATATGGGGAGCCATGGCGGGGAGCTTGAATTGGCACCCTGGAGCCTGCGGTGGTCATGCGAACCAGATCAATATTGACTGCTCAGAATTCTTCTTCCATAAGGGCAAACCATAGAGAGTATGAAAAACAGCAGCTATGTTGAAGTAGAAACTGCCTTTCTCAGAGGAAATAACCCCTCCTGTATTGAACTCTGCCTCTCCTGGCTATTCTCCCTTTAAACCATGAAGAACCATAACAGTATCATGCCACACAAGTAAAGCCAGCAATGTACAATGTCCACAGCCGGCTGTTCTGTGTAGTTCTATCTGGTTAATAGAAGAGAGCTGGCTTGGATCCATCTGTTCCCCCATGAAGATACCATAAGTCTGAGTTCCTTCATGTTTAAATTAAAATAAGTAAAACTAGGTGGTGCTGGTAGTGCTACTCACAACAAATGAAGGGCATCTGTCTTTCCTACCTCAGAGATGGGCAGAAAGCAGATCTCCAGATGTTTTGGACGTTGATTCCCAGAATTCCTGACTATTGGCCATACTGGCAGGGGCTTCTTGGAGTTGAAGTCCAACACTTCTGGAGATCTACCTTCTGCCTACCCCGTCCTACCTCACAAGAAGGTGGTAACACATGCCTGTTTATAACAGGAGGCCTCTCACAGAGTGTAACTCCCTCAGGATGAGATGACCTAGAAGGACTGAACCCATCCCCTTCTACTATCATGAGGTGACAACTAATATTTCCCAGTCCAGCGTGATGTAGTGCATAGAGTGCATAGAGTGCATTGAGCAGGGGGTTGGACTCGATGGCCTTGTAGGCCCCTTCCAGCCCTACTATTCTATGATTCTATGAGTTTTCAACTAGGATTAGAGAGACCCAGGTAGTCACTCGGTGACGACCTCTCAGCCCAACCCTCATCATAGGATTGTTGTAAGGATAAAATGGGAGGGGCGGAAAAGCATGCATGTCATCTTGACCTCCTTGGAAGGAAGGTATGATATAAATGTAATAAATAAATAAAATTGTGGAGGATTATAGTCAGATCACTTAGTTCCAGACAAATGTATTTTCACATTTTTCTTGTTCATCCACATAATCTCTGTTCCAATTTCATTTTCATCTTGAGTTCAGTCTTCATTTGAATGCAGTGGTGCTCTGCTTCTGTTGCTTCCTTGAGGGCCCAAAAAAAGAGGACAAAAGAGGACACCAATTTGCATAATATTTTCATTTCCATATTTATATGTATAGGTGTCAGTTTAGAAAGAATAACTATTATTTAAATAGAAATACAAGACATCGTACCTTAGTGGGGAAGACTGAAGAAGTGACTTGTATGCCTCCTCCAGGAAGGAAAAACCCTATGTTGGGATACAGAACTATTCCTAATTAGAGAAAGGATCTGCTCTATAGGGTTTTATATTTTAAAATTCCAGAATTCTAAAAGTTGGAGTAATTTTAGCTGAAGATTGTGGTTTGTTTTGAATGTCTGCTGAGGAGAATAACTAAAAAACAGTGATCAAGACATAAAAACTTAAATCTCTAATGCTGTTCAATGGAAATGATTGAAAGTTGCTAATAATTTTGTGTGCATGTGTGTGAATGGAATTATGCCAGCTATGAGTTTGTCAAATAATGTTACATGATTATATATAATAAAGGGTCATCAAGTATTATATAAGCAAAACTTTCAAAGTTTAAAAATATAACATCAGTAAACTGTTAAAAATTCCTGGCTGTCTAGTCTAATAGATGGTATTCCTAGAAAAAGGGTCCCATCTCCAGGTAAAATGTAGTGTAAAGAGTCAAGCTATGTGTGAAGTGTGTGTGTGTGTGTTCATGCGCGCGGGGGGGGGGGGAGTTGCTCAGGATTCAAGAAGGGAAGTGGGAATGGTTGGAAGAGAGTCAGAAAGATAGAAGAGCTTGAAGAATAAGCATTGAAATTGGAAGGACAGGTTAGGAAACAAGGAATTGGTTACCTGTAAAGCTTTAGTTTGATATTTTGGTGTAGGTAGAATGTTATTATTTACATTGTTTCCCTCATGCTAAGTTTATTTTCTGTTGCATGGATGACACACTGTTCTATACGTGTGTGTGTGCGTGTGTGTTTGTGTGTGTGTGTGTATGTGTATGTGTGTATCCATATACTAACACATCTTGTATACCTTGTTTTTACAATCTGTGCATGGAGTGCATTGTTTCCCTCCTAGGCAAAAAAACAAACAAACATAAAAAAAAATTCATTTGAAGAGAAACTGAGGGCACAGTCCTATGCATGTTTAGACAGAAAAAGGTCCTACAACTCCCAGCATTCCCCAGGCAGCTGTGCTGACTGGGGAATGCTGGGAGTTGTAGGACATTTTTCTGTCTAACATGCATAGGATTGTGCCCTCAGTTTGTTACAACACCCTTTTCTATTTCATTCTTGTTTCTAAGATGCAGTTTAACAGAGAGGGGAGGTGGAATTGAAAGACAGGAAGTAAGGAGAATAGTGTTTCTGAGCACATACAGAAACCAATTGTTCTTCAAAGGGGGGGGAAACCCTATTGTAGTGTTTCGAAATTTTAAAATTAATATCACTAAACTGAACACTTTCATTTAAAGCTTTTATGCATTTATTCAGGTTTATTGGCTCAAAAAGTTTGAATATTATGTGAATACAGAAAGGGAAGACTGTTACAAAGCAGTTCCTCTTTTCTGTCTTGTTGGAGAACAGGAAGTCAGAAGAAAGAGTAAAAAAAAGAAAGAAAAACAAAACAAAACAAAACAAAACAAAAAAACCTACACTTCACTGACTTCAGTGCTGTTTGACTCTGGTAGTCCCAAATTTTGTCTTCCAAATTTTGGTGGTATAAAAGAATAATATAAATAGTAATCAAAGGAGTCTCCTTAAACAGCTTAATTGTTTAAGGGCACAATCCTTTGCCCACTAGTCAGCGGCTAGATGGCCATAGGATAGGTCAGTTCCCTGAGACCTCCTGTACTGCCTCATAGGCAACGTGGAACAGCCCCGTGCTCCACGCTTGGAAGAGGAGTGTGGAGCAGTGAAAACGGGGCATTCCTGGAGGCATGCCAGGGTGGAGGAGTTGGAAATCCAGTACGGCACATCCAACATGTTTTCCGGCCACTGCTTCCCCACCCCGCTCCGACTTCCTGTGGCTAGACAGCCGAAATCGGCTGTCTAGTGGCAAATGCAGAGAGTCTGAAGCACAGAGGGGATGATCCCATGCTTCTCCTGCCCTGCATTGGATAGGCGGTCGCCTCTGAGTTCGGAGGCGGCCGCTTATCCTGGTAGGATTGCTCCCTAAGTTGTTATTTTTGTGAATCTTTACCTGGCTAACTTTTAAGCCCTGCCAAACAGGGATTAGGGCTGTTGCGAGGGTGTGTGTGTGTGCAAAGCGTGAAAAGCAATAATGAATGGTGTGGATAAGTTAGCTTATGTTGAAAATTAGGTGAATAAAATGACTGGCATTCCTACTGGGGGTAGGAAAAAGTTTTCATTTTTTCTTTTTCTTTTTTTGAATATATTTTTATTTATTTTATCTTTATAAATAAAATAAACAATACCAAAAATACCAACAACCTGATCAATACTACAATTTCCCAGCAATACAATATTCTGATGAGGACACCACAATAAAAAGAAAAGGAAAAATAAGAAAAGGAAAAAAGAGGAAGGAAGTAAAGAAGTAAAGAAAAAGAAAAGAAGATTCTTTCCCCCTCCCTCCCCCCCTTTAAAGAATTAAGTTTAAACTCCAATACCCCCCGGCCTCCGATGCCTAGGGATGTACAAAACACTTATGATGCTCCGTTACGGGGCATCCACTCTGGGGGGAGGCACTCCATCCCTCCCCCCGGAATCCTCCCCTGCCGGCTCCGCTCCGTGGCAACTCCATGCCGCTATGCCGGCTGCCATTTGTATGTAAATACTTATGTAGCCTATCACAGCAAAGAGCAGGGGTGCAAATGTAGGGATGTATGAAAGTCACTTACCTTTTTGCAACTTGGATTCACGGTGGGGGGGGAGGTGCTCTGTCCCTCCCCCCGGAATCCTCCCTGGGCTGGCTCCACTCTGCGGCGGCTCCATGGAGCCGCCGGCCAGGGCCGTCTGCAGCCGGAGTTCCGGCGACAGATGGGCTGCTGGATTTCATATATCCCTACATAGATGGTTCTGCCATGGATTCCAGGGCGGGGGGCAGATTCTAAAGAATCTGACCTCACTGGAATCCGTGTCGGAATTCTCTGACATCCCTACAAAATAGGGATGGCAGAGAATTCCGCCACGGATCACGGTGAGGCTGAATGCCAGTGCATTCAGCCCCCTGAACTCCGTGGTGGAATGGCCTGCCACCCCCCGCCCCCCCACAGATACCCCCCAGGACGAGACTCACCTGGGGTGGATCTTCCGGGCGGCGGCGGCTCCGGTGGCGACTGGTCTTCTGACTGGCTGCCGCCGCTGCCATTTCCACTCTGGTAAAAAAAAAAGAAAGAAAGAAAAAGAAAGATGTGACAGGCGACGTAAAGATTTACGTAGCCTATCATGGCTGGGTGGGTTAAAAAACAAACAAACCCGCATACGTAAATGGCGGCGGCTAGGCTACGGCCGCTGCCATTTGCGTTCCTTAGTTTTGCTAGGGGTGGACGAAAGTCACTTACCTGTCCTCGAAGCTTGTTCACGGTGGGGGGGAGGCACTTCGCTGCTCCCCCCGTGAAGTTCAGGCTGGGGGGGAGGCTTCCCGCCTCACCCGGCTGAAATTCAGGCCGGGGAGGAGGCGCCTCGCCTCTCCCGGCCGCGAACTCCAAAGTTTAAAAAAAAAAACACGCCCCCGTGATAGGCTACGTGACGATTAACGTAGACTATCACGGCTAGATCTGCAAAGTCAGCCATGATAGGCTACGTTAATCGTCACGTAGCCTATCACGGGTGACTTAAAAAAAAAAAAGCGCGTACGCAAATGGCGGCCCCCATAGGGAGCCGCCATTCGCGTTCCTTATTTGGTCGCTGTAGTCTACGTAAAGATTTACGTAGACTACAGCGACCAAAAAAGGAACAGGAATGGCGGCTCCCTATGGGGGCCGCCATTATCCGTACGCACTTTTTTTTAAGTCACCCGTGATAGGCTACGTGACGATTAACGTAGCCTATCATGGCTGACTTTGCAGATCTAGCCGTGATAGTCTACGTTAATCGTCACGTAGCCTATCACGGGGGCGTTTTTTTTTTCTTTTATTGCAATGGCGGGGGTGGCAGCCGGTCAAAAGACCGGCTGCCGCTCCCGCCCCGGACGAAGACCCGCCAAACCGCCGGCCGACCCGCTGCCGGGAGGAACATTCGCCAAAAGTAAGTCCCATCCCAGGGGAGGACGGGGGGCGGGGGGGGCAGAGAATTTCTCCCCGAAACTTGTTCGGGGGGCCGAACATGTTGGCGCTCGGCCCCCCGAAGTTTCGGGGAGAAATTCTCCACCATCCCTAATTTTTGCCCTCTTAATCTCTGTAAATATTTACGTAGACTATGATGGTGAAAATCAAGGGGAACGCAAAGAGTGTAGTGGGCACTCTTTGCATCCCTTTTTGATTCCCCGTTTTAGCCTACATAAATATTTACGTAGGCTAAAATGGGGAATCAAAAAGGGACGCAAATAGCGCCCGCTACGCTATTTGCATTCCCCTTGATTTTCGCCATCATAGTCTACATAAATATTTACGTAGATTAAGAGGGCAAAAACAAGGAATGCAAATGGCGGCGGCCATAGCCGCCGCCATTTGCGTACGCGGTTTTGTTTAGTTTTTTTTACTGAGAGTCCTCCGCGGCCGGAAATCCGGCTGCGGATGGCTCTGGCCTGGCCGGGCCTGGCCGGCTGCTCCGCGGAGCTGCCGCGGAGCACAGCCAGCCACAAAGGATTCCGGGGGGGAGGAATGGAGCGCCTCCACCCCGGCGAGGATTCCGGGGGGAGGGATGGAACGCCTCCCCCCCACCATCAACATAATCCACCAACCCACGAAGGTAAGTGACTTTCGTACATCCCTACAAAAATACTACCAAAAGAAATGCTAAGCTCTACCTCAGAAAAGTGGAAGACTCAACACAGTTGATGCTGTTGCTACTTACAGAATCAGAGCAATAAACCAAAAACCCTTAGGAATGAAGAAAGAACCTGTTCTACAACCGCAGCCAAGTGAGCCCTCTCTGTGAGAAACTGTTGCATAATTCCTCCTCCCCTCGGAGAAATTTGGTGAAATTGTCCGCGCAATTTCTCTGCCTTCCAAAATGCTGGAGTATTTTGAGGGGTCCTTTGCGCACAGCTCTAATTAATATACATGTGTATCATTGGTATACGTTGTATGGTGAGGCTATGGCACATTTTGCAGCTACAGCATATTATTGATGATCAAATGTTGGTCTTTGTGTTTACAAAACAAAGTCTTAACGAGTTACAAAATATTATTATCCTCAAGGAAGACCACTGATGCTGAGTCAAATATTAGGCTGGGGTTTACTTCAATAATGGCACAGAAATAATTGTGTTTGAAATTCAGAATCCTGAGTAATTCTGACTTTATAACACTGTAGGAGGGGAAATATGGCAATGGTCATATCAGGCATATCAAAGAGGTCTAGCTGAAAAGGCTGTCTGAAGCAGTGTTTGCTTTTCAGCTATTATTAAGGATGTCCGTCACTGGGAAATCTGGTCCTTTTTTGGCTCGACAGAATTCCATGGTGTGTATGACTTGCTTTGCCAGCTGAGCTGTGGGCTGTTCCAGAACTTTGGGAACTTTTTTTTGTGCATTTTGGGGGGAGGGGAAGGTTTTGCAATTTGCACAAATTTCTGAGCATTTTGTGCAAATTACAGCCAAATTTGGCAGTAATTTGCATGATTTGTGCAGATTCACCTGCAATTTGTGCAAATTCAATTGTAGTTTGCCCAAAGTGCTCAGAAATTTGCACAAACTGCAGAACCTCCACCCCACAAAAAATGCATACAATTCCAGGAAAATCCACAAACTGGCCTGGCACACTGCAGGTCAAGTCAGGCATCTCCAGGGATGGTGGAGAAATTTGAGATGGACTAAAATGAGCTTGAATTTCTAAGAATATGACCTGTGGAATCTGCTGCAGACTGTCCTCAAGCCGCATGGAATCTGTGGACTTCTGGAACTTTATTTTTTTTTTAACTTTCCCCAAATGAATGCATATTTATTCATAGGAATACACAGGTTTCTGCTGAGGGAAAGTTGAATGGAACGGGGGATAATATGCTAAATGTTACATACCAAGGTAAATTATATAAATCATTTTGAACCCTCTTACAGAATTATTTGCATATTTTTCCGTATAACAAAAACATTTTTGAATCTGTCTGCGTACGGACAATGGAACAAAAGGCACCTGACAATCTGTGAAATACAGATGGAGCAGGATTTACACAATCCGTACATCCTTAGGGGCATCACAGTGTGAACTGAAATGAAGTCCGGGGAGCTGAGCCTAGGAAAAGTCATCAAACTCCACCACTCAAATGGATTTCTTTGACATGACTTGCTATTGTTGGCAGACAGTTTGACCTGAAGAAAAGGGAAGATTGCAAGAAATATACTTACTCAATTAGGCTCATACTAAGACCACAGAGAACAAGTTGAGAAATCTCTGTAGAACTGTAGAAGCAAACAAGACATCAGGAACTATGAATACATATGAAGATGTGGGATTAAAATAGGACAGTAGCAAATGTAAAACTATAAAAGCAAAGGGAAGATACTGGATGTGGTTGCTCCTGGCAGGGGATAACCTATTCTAGCAGAAAGCTGTGTTGGTAATGTATGTACTATGCTTTGTCTTATTTCCTTTTTCTGTTTTAAACATCGTCAACAAGTACCATCACTTTATTTTCTTTCTATAGTTGTCTTAAATACATTTGCTTTTTGTTAATCAATATTTTAAAAGGTAATCAGATGTCACGCTAAGTCATGGTGGTTGGGGAATTTCTGGTAACTATGGTGGCTTAGTGTGTTGTGTGGGGGGAGAAAACCACATTCCATGTGGTTACTAAGCCACCCCAGGTAATCACTCCCCACAAAAGGGTTAAGGGGCCCCATGGAGGCTTACTATGTCATCTGCCAGGCTCCCTGGTGGTTTAAATGGGCTCCAGAGGACTTCCAGGCTGTGACCAGAGTCCTCCAGCCAGAGCATCTGCCACTGCAGGCAATGGTGTAGCTGCCATGGACTTTCTCTATCATCCCACAGTCATTCAGGATGAGTGGCTGCCAGGAGCTCGTTCACAGTGGATGTTGGGATGTGCACAAACCATTCAGGTAAGCTCGCCCGGTAACTATGAAGGGGGGTAGTGGGGCCCCATCATGTGATTGGCCCACATGTAGCAGTTTCACTAACCTCCCCCCTGAGTAGTTACCCTAACCACTCTCCCCTTGTGCATGTGTGAATAGGCTCCATATCTCTCTGAACCCAGATAGAGACAGGAAATAAGAGCCTGTCATGAGTAAGCAAGGGGTCTGCTTAATTAAATTTATGAACCTTAACTTAATTTTAACTTTTTCACAATGTTTGAGTGAGCAAAATCAATCATATTCACCTTTCTCACATGACTTGATGGGAGTGATCAAGTAAGCCACAGAAATCACATTCTGCTACTCATTCCAGGCACTAAATACTGTCCAGGGAAAATGGCCTGGAACATCAATATCTGAGTGAGCCCAACTGACCAAACTCACCACTCATAAGGAAATAGATGGGACTTCTGCAGCAACCTGAAAGAAGAACCAAAGAAAACACCTTTCAGCACCCATTCTGGGCAATAGTCCATATTTCAGGAAACAGCCTGGAATGGCAACTTCTGAGTGACCCAAATCAACCAAATAGACCAGTCACACATGACTGGATGGAAGTGATGCAGCATCCCACAGTAAAGGTGGTGATCAGGCTTCTTTTCCAGAGTATAAATTATTACCCCAAACATGAACCAAGCAGGGCTTCTCTGGAAGCCTTATGGCTTATTGCATCAATCCCATATATCCATGAGTGACTGCTGAATTAGGCCGGTTTGGCTGGCTTGGAAAGTGGCGTTCTGGGCCATTTACTATTTACTATTGCTTGGAACAAGTTCTGAAACATAGTTTTGGTGGATGTTTTGTGGCTTATTAAATCCTGCCCTTACAGTCATATGAGACTGGTGGATTTGGTTGGCTTGACTCACTTGGAACTTGGCGTTCTGGGCCATTTCCCAGTGTACAAACTATTGCCTGGAAAGGGTACTGGTACATGGTTTTTGTGAAAGTTTTGTGGTGGATTGCATCACTTCCACCTAGTCATGTGTGTCTGCTGAACTAGGTTCATTTGGCTCACTTGAAAGTTGGTGTTCCGGGCCATTCTGTTCTGTTCTGGATGGGTTCTGGGCATTATGGGGTTAATAATAATATAATATTGCAAGGGTTTCAGTTCTAAAATATTGTTCTCATTGTTCTTGGCAATTTTAAAAACACAAAAAACAAAGAGCCTGTTCTGGCCTGTTCTGTTCTGGCTTTTACACCATCCCAAAAGGAAAGTGTAAGAGCTGCTGGAACTGGAGAACTGATTGAGAGTGCTGAATCAATGACAATATTATATTACTTGGATAAGGGAGCTGGAAAAAATAGGGACACCATCTAGTTAGGTTAGCTGGATGCTTTTATCCCTGCTTGTTTTATTATCCTGTTGCTCATTTGTGTATGTGTAGTGTGTGTGCACGTGTGTATCCATTCAGATCCATTCAACTTTTACCAGTTGACATTTTTCTTTAGTAAAAATTAAAGTTTGTTTTTGACTTTGTGGTCTCCTTTTTATTGGGCGGGGGGTACCCACCACCCACTGAATAGCCAACCCGCACGTGACCTAAAGTAGTTACCTGAGATACAGATAGTTTTACAGCTGGTTTGGTGGAGGCAGCTGTGGGGGGGAGGGGAGATTTCCACCTGGTGGCAGCAGAAAACACCACAAGAAGGGAAGGACAAAAAGGAGTGTGGGCACACTATTTTGCTTGTTTTCCCTTCCATTTATAGGGTGTTGCTGGCCCATGATAAGTGGCAGAAAAATCCCTCAGATTATTATTGCCTATGACTTACCTTTTCTCACTCTGGCAGTTAAGCATTACTTCATGTGAGTACTGCTAGTCAGTAGGGATGTCAGAGAACTCCGCCACAGATCTCGGGGAGGCCGAATGCCAGCGCATTCGGCCCCCCAAAATCTGTGGTGGAACGGTCTTCCCCCCCGCCCCCCCCCCGGGACGAGACTTACCTGGGGCGGATCTTCTGGGTGGCGGCAGCTCCGGCAGCGGCTCCAGCGGCGGCTCCGGCAGCAGCCCAGCGGCGGTGGCTGCGGCAACAGGTCTTCCGACAGACTGCCGCAGCCGCCATTTCCAGTTAAAAACAAAACAAAAAAACCCAAAAAAACATGATAGGCTACGTAAAGATTTACGTAGCTTATCGCAGCTAAGTTTAAAAAAAAACTGTGATAGGCTACGTAAATGTTTACGTAGCCTATCACGGCTGACTTAAAAAAAACCCGGCCGCCGCCATTTGCATACGCACATTTTTATTTTTATTTTTTTTAAGTCAGCCGTGATAGGCTACGTAAACGTTTATGTAGCCTATCATGGCTGACTGCAGGGACGCAAACGGCAGCGGCTACGGCTGCCGCCATTTGCGTCCCTGCTAGCCAGCGGCCGGATGTCCGGCTGCTGGCGGAGCCGGCCAGCGGCTCCGCAGAATCCCTGTGGAGCACAGCCGGCCAGCCAGGATCTGGGGGGGGGGGAGGAAAGGAGCACCTCCCCCCCATCCAGGATTCTGGGGCGAGAGACGGAGCGCCCCCCCCACCATCAACATAATCCGCGAAAGGTAAGTGCCTTTCGTACATCCCTACTGGTCAGTAAATTACAGTCACTTAGAAATATGTGAGAGCCAGTCTGGTGTTAGTGGTGTAGTGGCGAGAGTGTTGGACTGCGAGCCAGGAGATCTGGGTTCTAGTCCCCACTCAATCATAGACGCTCTCTGGGTGACCTTGGGCTAGTCACAGACTCTCAGCCCAACCCACCTCACAGGGTTTTTGCTGTAAGGATAAAATGGAGGAGGAAGAGAAGGACTATGTATGCTGCCTTGTGTTCCTTAAGGAGGAAAAAAGGTGGGATATAAATGTAATAAAATAAATAAATAAATAAATAAATAAATAAAATGACCAAAACTAGGGCTGTGTTGGGACCCCCAACCCGCCTCTGAGGCCACTTCGGGGCTTCTGAGGCAGGCCCAATTAGCTTCAGGCTGATTCAGGGTGGCGGGGGAGGGGGGCTGACCTGCTTTAGCCTTTGGAGCCAAAGTGGGATTTTGATGGCCAAATCCCACTTCAGTCCCCCACCGCATGATCCCCCAGTTCCTTAACTGGGCCCTTGGAACAGGCGCCGGCAGCCATCTTCTTGGTCCAGGGAGTCATCATTGCCACTGCCAACTCCTGGGCCCTTGGGACATGTGCTTGCAGCCATATTTTGTTCCAGGGAGTTGCCAGTTTTAAAATGCCATTTGCACAGGATCTATTTCCGGAAATACAGGGAGTGCCCATTTTAAAAAAGACTGCTGGCGCATGTCCCATGAGCCCAGGTAAGGAGCTGGGGGCTGGGCAGCGCTGGATGCATGGCTGGGCTTCTGGATAGCTTCAAAGCACGCCAAAGCACTTCAGAGTGACCCAACGTGCTTCGTGCCACTTCATGCCCCCTACACCTTGCCTCAGAAGTGGCGCAAAGTGCCTGCCCCACTTTGGCTTGAAGTTTGGGCGTTGGTCCAAAGTGGTGCACCGCCCTAATCAAAACCACATTAGAAGTGTTGTAAACTCACTTTACACATTTTTTCTTAACCTTCATGAAACTTTAATTGATTTATACTGAACTTGGAGTGGGAGGAGGGAATACAGGCTGATTAGAAAAAGCAAAACTCCAATTAAAACAATGAACTGGCTTGATACAGTGGCCTTGGGCATGGCAAATGCAGGAATGCTACCTGACCACATGTATCATTATTCCTGTTCTTCTGCTTGTTAAATGTGGCAAGACTGACTGATACATTGGGGTGGAGGCATATATTATTAATTAACTAGGCATTCCCTGGCTGCAACAGTGCAAAGGGAGCCAACAATCTGACTGTGACTATGTGCATCATCTACTGATAGCCTAGTTAAAATATAATACAATAAACTGATAGGGGATCAGTATATAGCTAGAGGCAACAAGGTAAATAATCCCTATTGCCAGTGGACTATCTAACTGTAGTAATACATGGAGGAAACCAAGGGATTGTAAAGGTATGCTGTTGTTTTAAATCTTATTTGTTTTAAAATTTCATCAGCTTCTTAAGTGGCACGTATGCAATGGCTATATTATAAATCCTCAGTTCATGACTTCTCAGATTTCCTGAGAAGTCAAGAGGAACTCTTCTGTTATGCAAGAGTTATGTAACGTTCATTTGATGTTTTAGAAGAACCTTTATCCTTTCTAATGATTACTTGGTGTTACTTTTTAGTTGTGAATAAGCACTCTCCAGAGAGAAGAGCTGGATTATAATTATTGTATTAAGTTCTATTCTCTTGTAAGAAGGAAAGAAAGAAAAAAGCAGCAGCATTTAAATACTTCAAGTTTGCAGTAGAATAGAATATCACAATATAGTAATCTATACAAATTATGAATGCTTATAAACTGGAGAATTTTTCCACTCTTATACTACATCTGTACAGAGGTATTAAGGAGTTGGCAAGGAATCAACCTAAATTTTGTCTTCAATCCTTTGGTAAAAGGACATACCTTGTAATAGAATAGAAAACACTAAAATATATGCTGTGTGGCCTGACCACAGGTGTCCATGCTCTTATAACATCCCAGTTGGGTTACTGCGTAGTGTTGTGCATGGGGTTACCTCTGAACTTAGTTTCAGAAGCTTCAGTTAGTACAAAATACATTCAAAAGCTTGACTAGAAATTAAAAACACAAATATGATCAATCCTTGAATATCTTATGGTTATGGTTGTTGCTTTTGAGATTGTTTGTTTTGAAGTTGTTTTAGATATATGTTACTTTTGTGTATATTATCTGTTCATGTGTTTTTATGTAAATGATTTTTAATCTCTGTATACTGTAGTTTTAATACTTTAAATCTTTGTAAACCACCCAGAGAACTTTGGCTGTTGGGTGGTATAGAAATGTTATGGGGCACATTTAGGGCCTGGGGGGCTTTTGGGAATGGTGTGGAGTATGATGAAGAACTGAAGATGAAGGAGGAGATGACAGAAATTGCCCGCACCCCACATGAATGGAAGAATTTAGGATCCAAGCTATTATGTACAAATATAAGTCTCCTTGTCACACAGAAAGTATATTCTCAAATATAACTTATATTTCAATTTTGCCTAAATTCTATTCTTGCTTGTAAATCCGTTTTTCTATGGCTCTAATCCCATTCCCACTTTTCTGGGAGTAAGCCCCATTGAATTCACTGGGACATAGTTCTGAGTAGACACGTATAGGATTGCGCTGTAACTTATTTGGCAAAACGATCTACCCGTGGTCCATCACTTACTAATTATTGCCTTTTACCAACCACTTTGTGCCAGTCTGCCAAAATGAAATTTGGGTCAATGTGATCTTTGGCTGATAATCTTTTAAAAAGCACAGATTTAGAAAACTTGAGAGGTGGGTAGGTAGGTGAAGGGGAGAGTAGATAAAGCTAAAATAACTGAAACTTCAGTTTTAATCTATATATATTTTAAGTGTCTTTACTTTTTGCATAGATATTTGAAAATTTCCAATAGTTTTAAAAACCAATTTTAATAATCCTCACTATAGATTGTAGTTCATATATATTGTAGTTCAGCCTACACAATCAGGTGAAATGCTTTTATCCCAATGACAAATGCAAACTCAACTGCTGCCTCATTGATCTGAGTGTTAGAGATTAGTTTAAATGTTTTATTGCTAGTTACAGTTAAACATTAATGGTACCAAGTTGTTCTTCACACAAGATTAAGCAGTTGGCTGTGGAGTCCTAGCACTTCAACAGTCAGTGTTTGTCAAAGATGGGCACCATTCCTAACTTTACTAAGCATTCTGTCTCCCTGGGGATTTCAGCCAAGATGAGCAGCTGGTATGTTTATTTCTTGCAAATCACAAGCTAAGAGATCAAAGTTACACTGTATTTTAGTCCAGATTCTTATTGGTTTCCCTTTCCAAATCGACACCATCACCTAGGCCTGTGTGTGTGTGTGTGTGTGTGTGTGTGTGTGTATATATATATATATATATATATTTGCAAGAACTTGATGAGAATAGTGATTGGGCCTATAAATACACAAGAAATAAAATGGTTTGGAAGTGTTTCTGCTATTACTGGTACAAAGTTTTCCATCCAGAAAGTATATAGCTTCGGCCATAAGACAAGGTCTCTCCTATCTTCTCAAACAAGAAAGAAGAATATTCACCTAAATGGCTAAGAGCAGTTCTATCGACAGTATTATTACTGCTTCCCTGGTAAAGAAGAGCACAGGCTTAGCACTTCAGTACTTCTGAACATGGCATGGTTATATTTTAACTATTTGGATCAAAGGTTTTAAAGCAAAGGTTTGTGAGACATTTGGATTACACCTTCTTTGAACATTTCTTCTTCATGTTCACTCTCTCATTCTCTCTCTAGATGGGGAAGAAGAAATTCAGTGGTTTGGAAATCTCCCTGATCACTCTCTTCCTTTTGGTGGTGATCGTAGCCTGTATCTTGATTGGACTTTTAGCAACAGGTCATTCTGGTCTCAAAGGTAATACTTAATAGATCAATGTAGCCAATGAACATGTTTTTCTTTTCTACCATTAGAGGGAGATTTTTAGGAAGCAAATGGGGGAGTGGAAGGTTCTTTCCCAGTGCACAGTGGTCTTGATCCAAATCATGGCCATGCATGCTTATACTAGAATAAAGAAACTGCAAACCCTCAGATACACACTTCAGGAAGAGTGTAACATGTAGCTTGGCTCTCAATGAGCAGTAACTGGAAGAAGCCTTCAAGTGGTAGAAAAGAAATATCATTTTCAAGAGTTTGTGAAAACACTATTCTACAAGGGGTTTCCCATGTGATTTTGAGTAATATGCTTAGAGCCAGTTCAGACGTTATTATGACTAGGTGAGAAATAATATGGAGAAATAACCTTTCATGTGAATAGACCATTTGTCTGAGCAGTGCAATGTTGGAGGAGCTACTCACAGAAGTTCATAGTGGCTATTTCCATGAACATGGAGCACTGGAAAACAGAAATTCCTGCTTCTGTAACTAGCCAGCATAATCTTCCATTGAGTATTTATTTATTTATGATAGTGCTATACTGCCCATAAGCACTCTGGGCAGTTCACAAGCTCTCTGGATGGGTTTATTGTACTGTACACTAAGCTGCTGTTATTGACAAGTAAGCAAATAACTACATTACTAACAACAATCCTAAGGTTCAGGAATGCTGTTTTAAGGAAGCAGAAGTTTTTTAGACAACCCTGTCTAGGGACCATAGTTTGTTCTGTTGTTATCTTGACCATAGGTCATTAGAAAGAATACAGATCAAAATAATATACCAAGAACTTACATAATACAAGGCATTAATTATCACTTAATTGTTCACATGGCAATCTAGTACATAGGTTTCAAGATAAGATCTAAATTGTAGTTTATCTGTGATAAAAGGCAAAAAAAAATATTTCCTGCAGTTATTATTCTATTACTGTTAGCAAGCTAAAACTTGGGGGGGGGGGGTGATTGGACCAGTGGTTCAGTCCAACCAAAAAATGAGCCAAATATTTGGCTTGTCATTTAAAGCATGCAATAAGAAGTACATTCAACTACTCCAGCCTGACAAATACAGTGTCCCTTGGTATAGGGAACAGTACAGACCCCCCAGAACTGTAGATGGCATTTGTTCCAACCTATACAACCCCATGTTTATTTTTAATTTTTAATGCAATATATGAAAAGATTTGAAAGATGTATCCTTCAAAAATGTCTGGCTAAAGGTAGCAAGTTGTTGGGGAATTGTCTGTCTGTTGCCTATATACAGCTAACTTAAAGGGAAGCCATGAATCTTAGGGTGCAGTCCTATGGGTTGCACCCTCATGAGATAAAAGCCTCCAAATGTGAAGGATTTCATGTATCCAATGCGCCGCTGAGCTGCTGCCAGCAGGGTGGGAGGAGCAATGGAGGCAATTTTCACCTCTCCATCCTAGACGGGCTACTGGAAAAGCTAGAGAGGCCATAGGATTCCTCATATCCTGGCCTCTCCTCACCCCTGCGTGCCCACCACAATGCTCCCTTTCTGGCCTCTCAAAGGCTGCTTTTGTGACTTTGGGAAGCAGCTGGTACAGTTTTTTTCTGTGGCAGCTGCAAAGGGGTCAGGAAGGTCAGGGGGAGGGATTAGATACTGGAGTCCCCTTTCTGATGTAGTAGCAATGTCTATGACCTCAGAGGGAGGGGGGTGCTGTAGTCCTTGGGACACTCTCCTGGGACCATAGGTTTGCTCTCTCAGTCACTAACACTGATTTACATAAAGTCTGTTACCATGTGGTAAGCTGTTCACATGAAGAAACATATCACACAGTTAAGATGATTTTAAACCTTGGCAGTACAAACATTTTGGAAGTGTAAACTGGTACGAAGACAATCTCTCTGAAACATTTCCATGCATGGCGAGAATAAAAAATGGGCTTCACAAGGCAGCCATAATGTCTAAACCAGGCCTATGTTGCTCTTGTTTGGGGCGGAGAAGACAGATTTACAAACGTAACTGTCCTCTTTTGAAAGTGCTTGTACCAGATAATGGCCAGGTACCTGTCTGTGTTTAGTCAGCCAGGTCATTAATAACATATGTGACAGAGGTTTTTCCTTTATTTCTGACATTTTACATAATGTTAAATGTGAGATATATTATATAGAACTCAATTTAGCCATTTGCCTTGTACATTCACCTGAACCTGAGTAGTCTCTTTTTAGGCTGTCGTTTAGTGAAACCATCAGGGGTTTATGCTAATTCATTATATGATCCAGCCAAAGGGAAGCATCATCAAGTTCCACTGATATTGGTAGGAGTGTTTTAAGCATATTTTTAACTCTTCCACTGAAATCAATGGGACTTATAAGTGCTTCAGTTTTGCAGGATCATGCCCTGTCTTTTACATTCATAATCTATCTTAGTTAATTGTTGTGAACAGCCCAGAGAGATTTGGCTATTGGGTGGTACAGAAAAGTAATGCATACATACATAGTTTTTAATATGTTATTCATTCTGAGCAAATAGGTTGACAGGGGGGAGAAGACAAAACAAGCAATTTGAATTACTATTATTATTATTATTATTATTAATAATAAAATAGTTCCTCTAAATACATTGGTATAAATTCAAGTAATTTGTCTGACCTGGAGTGGGGCTGTGGAGAGTATTTTCTGCTTTGCTTCAGTCAGCAGAATATCTTTGGCCAGTCCTGAATTTGACCAAGCTGATTATCATATGGTCAGAAATGTGGAAATATGCTTTTGCTGGATCTAGTCAAAGCCAAGCTCTCTAGCTTTGTGGAGACAGTCATAATATATACAAATGTGCATGGGTGTGTGTGTGAGTGTGTGTGTGTGATTACATCTGCGGGCCGACACCCAACTTTCACACATTAATTGTAGGGCCTATATGCATACAATCATAGCATCTGAATGTGTTATCTTTACTGCACACTTTGGCTATCTTCACAGATTTTCCATTTAAGGAAGAGATAGTGATACAGCTGCACATCACAATCTATCAGGCCGTGGTAGCAGGATATTTCTTGAAAAATTAAAATTAGTCTTTGATTTGAACAGCATTTGTCTAATGGCTACTAAAAGAGTTTGATCTAATTTTTCAAGTAAACTACAATAAATTGCATTTTGAACCATTTTTTTTAAAAAAATACTTACATATTGTTATTATTGTGTTCCCTCCAACATCACACAAAAGGACTTCCTTCCTCTCCTCCCATCTGTACCCTGTGCCCTCAATCTACTCCAGAGGATTTCCCCATCTCCTGGGTCTGATGTGGGTGGTATGCAGGAGGCTACAGGGGAGGGAATATATTCCCCAGTGATGACCAGCCTGCTGGGCAGATGGACATAGCTGGCTACAACCTATTGTTGTTGTTGTTGTTCAATACCCTGTCCTCTGGCTAATGCAATAAATTGATTGATTTCTTGTAGATTTTTCACCCACTTGTCCAGCTGTACAGCCCTCTGAGAGAATTGATTGCATTCCAGATCAAGTGGCAACAAAGGTATGAAAAATCACATAGGAGTAGAAAATCAATAGTGAATAATTATTAACTAATTAATAATTCATTCTCTCTGGATAAGGTATATTATGTGAACAAGTATGGGAAATGAGAAGACTGAGGGGAGATATGATGGCGCTGTTCAAGTACTTGAAAGGTTGTCACAGAGAGGAAGGCCAAGATCTCTTCTCAATCATCCCAGAGTACAGGACACAGAATAATGGGCTCAAGTTACAGGAAGCCAGATTCTAGATGAACATCAGGAAAAACTTCCTAACTGTTAGAGCAATACAACAATGGAACCAATTGCCTAGGGAGGTGGTGGGCTCTCCCACACTAGAGGCATTCAAGATGAAGCTGGACAGCCATCTGTCAGGGATGCTTTGACTTAGATTCCTGCATTGAGCAGGGGGTTAGACTCGATGGTCTTACAGGCCCTACTATTCTATGATTCTATGATAGACATGGAGTAGAAATTCTTCTGGACAATGATCATGAAGGAAAGGAAGAGAGGACTTGTCCACTCTTTGCCCAAAGGGCATGATCTCTCTGTTTCCAATTTTAGTGAAAATGTATTTTTCACAGGGAGATAATGTGTGTGTGTGTGTGTGTGTGTGTGTGTGAGAAAATAGGGGGCAGGTTCAGCACAGCACTAATCACAGAACATACATCATAGCAGGCAGCATCAGCCCTATAGGTTTATAGGCACAGAATGGGATTCTGCTCATAATAACTGCACATATGTAGTCAAAATGTAGGCAGGTGAAATCCGAGAACTTCTACTTGAGAACCTCATTTAGTTCTGGCTGTCCTGCACCTAATTTTGGACCTGAGAATCTCCCCATTGACCTCTGTTCAGCTAGTGAAACTAGAAAGCAATTAGCACTCACTAGCATTTATTAATGTAGGTGAATATTTGTCAGAGGTTATTCTTTAAACTCTAATCACAGTTCATCTCAGTGGCAAATGCCCTCTCTCCAGTAGTATTTGCATTCATGAACTATTAATGCAGTTATAGGTGACATTAACTATAGCTGAGCTTCAACCTTTCAGACTTTCTTATCTTTTAGCTTGGACAATTATTATCATAGTGTGGTGCCTTTGAGTATTGCTGTTACTAATGGGCTATAGGTTATTTTTGGTTCCCTCTCCACTTTTGATAAGGATTCATTGTGACCATATTGAGAAATAAAGAGGCAACACACAGAGTCGGGGAGACTAGGGACACAACTTTATTGAATTAACAGCAAACCACGTCTGCAGTGGTGAAACCAGTGCAGATGTTAATGCTAAATTATTAAGGGTGAGCCTGACCTGGCCCCAGGGTGGAGGCAAGGATTTATGGATTTTGTTTAATCCATTCCATCTATGTTTTGTGGATTGTCAGGCATCTTTTGTTTCATCATCTGCTCATTGATGGAATCAGAAATGTTTGTAGCAGAATTTTGGTCTGCTTTCACTAATTTGCATGTGTGCTAATGCACACTTCCGTACCTGCCCAAGTGTGCAAATTTACATTAACTAATGTGCATCAGCGCTAATGTGTATTAGTTAATGTGAATTTGTGGAGGTCTTTCAAAAAGTGGAGGGAATGAAAAATGTGCAAATCTCCCCAAATTCCTCATTTTCATGGTTTAGCCTATGGGGGGGAATGCACATTATTGGTTGGGGTTTTCTCCTCTTCGTATGTTTCTATGACTGAATTTGTGAGCAATTCTGGGAAGTAAAAAAAGAGAAAAAAAAGTCAGGAAGTTGATGGAATCTACAGAACTCAGAAAAAGATGGTCCTCTGCAGGATCCATAGGTTGGATTCATAGAAATCAGAATCCATTGAAGATGTCTATGACAACCCTAGGTGGAGGCAACCAAGCTGCTCTCCCTGATCCCTTGCAGGAGCTTTATAAGCAGACACTTAAGGCAGATATGCTGGAACATAGATTTAGAACTGAAG
This sequence comes from Heloderma suspectum, assembly GCF_057233095.1. NCBI lineage: Eukaryota > Metazoa > Chordata > Lepidosauria > Squamata > Helodermatidae > Heloderma > Heloderma suspectum. Next base: position 302,894,534 of record NC_139460.1, on the reverse strand, counting down.
TTCTAGTCAACAATCTCTTGGACATATACCATGGTTTATTGTGATAGGAATGAGCTGCACTAAACCTCAGGATCTGGTACTCCACCCTTCCGTCTCCTTCAGCACAGCTACAAGGAGGACGTTTTTGCTTCCATGTTTTTAAAATTAACTGTAGTTTAGCCCTATAACCCAACCCCAAATTGTGCTTAATTTTAGCATGGTTTGTTGAGGCTAGCCAGCTTCTTAATCCATAGTTTGAAACTGGCTTGTTTCAAGCAACCATAGTTAAGATTAACCTCATCCAACAATCCTAAAAATATACACATATGTGTTTTGGGGTCATTTAACGACCCCAAACCATTTTCCAATGTATCCTGGGGTGGTCAAATGTCCCACAATCTCAATTGTGTCTGTGGCGTCATAAAAAGTGCATTTTAAACTCAAAATATTAGAAATATTAGAAAAGTATTACAAACTGTCAAGATAAAACTTTAGTGAAAAGTTTATTATTACTAAAGACTAATATTTTTTGGTCATGTGAGGTGTTTATCTAGCCCCTAAGGAAATTTGTCTCTGGTAAGGTAAATGTCCCAATGAAATCCTGTGGCTTGTGCCAACCTATTAATATGCAAAGTGCTTAGGTATGCTTTTCTAGACCTGTTTTCTTTGGAAAAACGCATGGAACATGCTTGTATTTGGCGCATAAAGACACCTCAATGAGAAAATCAATAGATTCTTGAGATATGTTATGCCCCAGGTGTGTTTTTGTTTCCAGAAAGGAACAATAAGTGGTAAGAGGCTGAAATTTGGGGATATTGTGCAGGTTACAGTACACAAATGACTGGGGAAGGCAATGGCAAACCACCCCACTATAGTCTGCCATGAAAACGCCAGCGTAAGCAGCGACCCTCTAGGGGTCAGTAATGACCCGGGGGAGGAACCTTTCCTTTCCTTACAGTATCCAAACATGCCATGGGAGGACTATGTCATAGGTCTACTTCTGTGTAGATTCTACAATGAAAAGTGCACTTGGGATAAGATTGTCACTGCACCAGGTTGGAGGCGGGTTTTAACCACAGTTTGTCAGGTTCAGATGAAATGACAAGCTGTAGTTAATTAAAAAAAAAATGGAAGCAAAAGTTTCCAAACTCCTCATTGCAGCTGCACCTGAAAAGGAGAGGGGAAGGGGAGTGCATAACAGTGAGGTTTGCCTAGGCTTGTTCATGTCATGATCATTCATGGTTGATATGTGCTATAGAAATCTGAGCTATTATTTAATGTGGTGGTGAGCACAAAAGTGTTAGTACTGAACCAAATCACCCTTTTGATGGATGATTTTTTGTAGCCATTTGCTAAAAGGCATAAAACTGTTTTCTAGGAATTGTATATTCTGGTTAAGAAAGAGCACATCCCTCCCTGTTGCTAATGAGATGGTATTGCTCTGATTCAGTAGCATGTAGCTTTGTTTGTTATCAGTGATGTTGTCACATAGCTAAATGAGATACATGGCACCATAATGTCATTATCTTCACTGTGGTCCCTGCTTGGCTGGGATCAAAAAAGTGGCATTAGATCAACAGCTGATTTGAGAAACGGTGTGACACACCCCTTCCAACAATCTTGGAATTGTTGTCGATCACAAGCTGAATATGAGCCAACAATGTGATGTGGCTGCAAAAAAGGCAAATGCTCTTTTGGGCTGCATTAATAGAAGCATCGCTTCCAAATCCTGGGAAGTACTAGTTCCCCTCTACTCAGCACTGGTTAGGCCTCATCTGGAGTACTGTGTCCAGTTCTGGGCACCACACTTTAAGAAGGATGCAGACAAACTGGAGAGGGTTCAGAGGAGGGCAACAAAGATGATCAGGAGACTGGAAACAAAGCCCTATGAGGACAGACTGAAAGAACTGGGCATGTTTAGCCTTGAGAAGAGAAGAGGGGAGATATGATAGTGCTCTTCAAGGCCTTGAAAGGTTGTCACAGAGAGGAAGGCCAGGATCACTTCTCGATCATCCCAGAGTGCAGGACACGGAATAATGGACTCAAGTTACAGGAAGCCAGATTCCGGCTGAACATCGGGAAAAACTTCCTGACTGTTAGAGCAATACGACAATGGAATCAATTACCTGGGGAGGTGGTGGGCTCTCCCACACTGGAGGCCTTCAAGACGAGGCTGGACAGCCATCTGTCAGGGATGCTCTGGCTTGGATTCCTGCATTGAGCAGGGGGTTGGACTCGATGGCCTTGTAGGCCCCTTCCAACCCTACTATTCTATGATTCTATGATTCCCATGACAATTTTTGCACTGAGACAAAATCAAACCCATGAAATTTTGGTGCAGCACTAAAAAGGTCGGTATATGGGTGTGCATGAAGGGAGAGTCAAGAACTTCAAAAGCCTGCAGAAATGTTTTGGCTCCAAAATATTTTCCTTGCTAATGAGCAAATTTCCTTGTGATAAAAAAGAGCTTTTCACTGAAGGCACATGTGTGTTGGTGATTAAGAGCTCCTATCTAAATTCATCGGCACACAATGCACTGTAAGATGAATCACACAGATTCTGGGATAACTCCCAAAGGTTGGTTTGCACTTGATTCTTGACTGATACGGTAATTGTCTGAACATTATGGAGTCCTCTTTTAAAAGTAGTTGTGGAAAGAAGGATTACTGAATGAATGGAGTGGAAATGAATGAGTGAACACTGACCCTTAGACAATGCTACCACTGCAATTCTTGCACTGATATGCAGAAAGTGATAAATTTGTTTGAGCTCTCTTGCTAAATAGGTTTTTGTAGTTATATAAAATGTGAATGTTAGAAAGTTTAGAATTGCTTTATGTGAATGAAAGACGAGCAGAAGTAACAACTGCATCTGTATAATAATAGTGCTTGAATTTGAACCTTCCTGAAGTGCTTGATCATTTCACTTCCACTGAGTGACGAATGGACCTGAGCAAGACTATTTCAGAATTAATCCAAAGTAATCGAATTAGTTTCCTGACTGTATCGAGTAGGGAGATTGGGAGGTAACTCAAAGATTCAGGGCTGGGGCCCTACAACAACTTATTGCATACAATTTGTATGTGATCGTTTATATTTATATATGCAAATATATAGCTAAGGGTGCAATCCTATGGCCACTAGTCAGCGGCTAGACGGCCATAGGATAGGTCGGTTCCAAGAGAACCGACCCCCACCCCCTCCCGCGCTGCCTCGTAGGCAGTGCGGATCTGCCCTGTGCTCTGTGCTCGTAAGAGCACTGAGGAGTAGAGAAAATGGGGCATTCCCAGGGGCGGGGCAGGGAAGTCAGAAATCTGGTATGACACATCCTATGTGTCATCCAGCTGCTGCTTCCCACACTCCAAGGTCCTGCAGCTAGACAGCCAAAATTGGTTGTCTATCTGCTAAAGCAGGGCTGGGGAAACAAGGAGGAGATCCACTCCTCACCACTCCTCCCGCCCTGCACTAGATAGGCGGTTGCTCCTGGGGTCGGAGGCGACCATCAATCTTGATAGGATTGCCTAACCCTAACCCTAAAAGAATGTACATTTTACAAAGGCAAGGGAAATCACTGTCCAAATCACTTCAAATTCTTTAGCTTGAACTCCAAAACAGTTCGCGTTCAAATCAATTCAATTTCCCTTCAGTCACTCCCATACCACCTCATATTTCTCTTAAATATCCCCAAACACCCCTCCAAATAAAGCAAATAGGGACTCCCATCACCACCAGACAATCTCAGTTTAAGTGTGGGCACAAGCAAGGTCTCAGCTTCTCCGCTATCCCTTCCCCAATGTCCCAACCCAATCCCAACTCAAACAGCAGTGACCCCTTCTCTCAGCCTCCTCTTTTCCTCCCCCCACCCTACTCACAGACAGCTCCATCAGTGGCAAGGTGAGGCCTCTCTCTCTTTGTCCTCCCCATCCCTAACTCAAGCATCCAATGCTCCCAGGCACAACAAGGCCTTCTTGGCCTGCATCCTCTCTTCTCCCCCAAACTCCCAGATGACTCCAGCAGTAGCAGGATGACGCCTCTTTCTCTCTCTGTCTCTTTCCTTTCCTTTCCTTTCCTTTCCTTTCCTTTCCTTTCCTTTCCTTTCCTTTCCCTTCCCAGACTCAAGCAGCCACTGCCACCAACCACCACAAGGCCTTTTTGGCTTGCCTACCTCTCTCCTCCAACCCTGAATCCCAGCTGATTCCAGCAGCAGCAGGATGAGGTCTCTCTGTCTCTCTCTCTCTTTCTCAATTTCCTTCCCTCCACTGACTCAGGCAGTTGCTGGACACCACAAGGCCTTCTCAGCCTGCCCTCCTCTATCCACCCCCTGAGTCCAAGACAGCTCAACCAGCAGCCACCACCTGTGCAACCCCCCACCTCTCATCTATCACCAGGAGGACCCACATCTTGGCCAGGTCTCTACCCTGCCTTTTTCAGTCATCATACACAAAGCCAGGTACAGTCCAACTCCAAACATGTCTCTGTCTGTCCATTCAATTTTCCTGGCACTAGGTAGGAGGAGCTTAGCCTCTAGAATGCCCTGCACGTGTGCAGTGCTCTCTCTCTCTCTCTCTCTCTGCCTTAGCTCCTCCCATCTCACAGCTGATTGGCTGCTTTTTCCTCGGCTTCACTCCCCCAACCCCACCCCAGCATCCCAGCTGCCTCATAGCTGATTAGTGGATGCAAGCAGCTTGCTCTTGTAAAGTCCTCCTTTGGGCTCCCCACCACAACCTCCAGCCAGGCACACTAGCAGTGAATGAGAGACAGAGGGTGTGTTCACACAATCACAGGGGAACGGTGGGGAGGGGAACCACGCTGCAGGGAAGGAGAAGGGAATCACGATGCACGCACCCCACACATGACTGTGGAACCACACTCCACAGTGTGGTTCCCTTACCCATCCCCCTAGCGTGGGTCCCTTGTTGTCCTCCCACCATGGTAGTGTCAGAGTGGAAACTGAGCCAATAGAGCCCCAGAGCAGTTCTGATTCTGAGGAAGAACAGCAATCCGTGGGAGAGGAGCTCGCTCATCTCTCACAAGCACAGCAGCTGACAGAGATTCCACTTGCCAGCATTCCTGGGATAGATAGTGACCCTGGCAGTGAGAGAGCGCTGGAGGGGGGTTTGCTGGATGCTTGGCGCAGACGCAGGGAGCGACGACAGATGGAGGACGTAGAAAGGAGGCGTAGCGCTCGTTTGGCGCGCAAGCAACGATCATGTCCTGAGGACCCAAGGGAAAGAGGGAGGATCTCTCCCTAGCCCATAAGTTCAGGGTCTTCCCATAATTCTCCTTCAAACAGGGACCAACTGCCTTACCTGGAGCTTAGGCTACTCTGCTATCTTTCCCCAGTGCTGTTCCTTGCTTTGTCGCTGGTGATTAGTATTCTGAAAGAGTCATAAAGTAATAAAGGAATAAAGTCTCGGAAAGAATTCCTCGTCGTCTGTGTCCTGAGTTGGCTATTGGTGGGGACTGCAAAAGGCAGCTAGGGCGCTCCTGACAGGTAGCCACACATCCCAGCAGCCACTGCAGCAGGAATGGGGTTGCGGTGGCCACTCCATCTGGCACATGTCGATCTCAACCATAGAGATCGCCTCTTCCGGCTTCAGTGTCACAAGAAGTTCCGGACGCTCTAGATGGCTGTCTCTATGGACAGACACATGTATCAATGGAGCACCTGGATTTATCAATGGAACTCCTGCCACACAATACGGTAAGCTAACCTGGGGGCCCTTAGCCCCACTGCAGAGGGTGGGTATCCGGGGTGGGTCATTCATCTGATCATGGGCAGGCATTTCACACACACCCATGACATGCTAACCTATCGTAGGTCACTCCAAAATGCGACTCACGATGGGTTAGCATTACATGTGGACCTAACCTAAGAATGAGGTTGGATGCCTGCCCAGGCAGCCCCCAAGAGACCTGGGTCTGGGGCCATCCCAGCCCAGGCCTAACAATGCCCCTGGTCTGAAGAGTCCTGGGAACCATTAGAGATGTAATTCCTCTTGCCTAGGAATGGGTGAAAAAATGGTTTGGTTCACATTTGAATATGAACTTACCATATTCGTAGCTCCTGAACCTACACATGAACACAGCTGTACAGCAATATCCACACTTTTGTGATCTTTTTGATGCTTTCCACAAATTAAAAAGTGCATGGAAAAATATGTATAATAGGAAAAAGTGCACACAAAAGTGTGCATATTAGGTAAAAGTGCATACAAAACCACATTACATTAGGGGAAACTGCTGGCAAAAAAATGTGTACTCTAGGAAAAGTGTGTATAAAATGTTTATACTTGGAGGAATGCACACAGAAATATATACAAATGTTCATGTGAACTTTCAGGGGGGAAATGAAAAAAAATGCTGCAGAAATGGAACAAAATTAAAGTTGGAATAATTGGCAACAGAGCAGAATTGAACTTGACAGATTTGGTCATCACTGCTTTTGTGTCCTGCATCCCTGGATGAAATGATGACAGGACACTGTGGCATCCAGGGCTTCTGGAGGAACTTCCCTATTGAGTTTATTAAATTAAAAAACAAAAGAAAACACGGACACTATTAGTTTATTTTAAAGAAGTGAATAAGTGGGGACGTGCTAGAGGTTTGTAAAAGTATACATGGTGTGAAGAAAGTGGGCAGAAATGTATGTCTTTTCCACCTTTTCATAATTCTAGAACCTGTAGTCGTCAATGAAGCTGAATGTAGGAGGACAAAACAAAAGGAAGTACTTCTTCACCCATCACACAGTTATACTATGGTGGAGCAAGAGGGGACACATTTTTGGAATACTCCCTTCCTTACTTGATCCACCTTACAGCTGGAAGACACAAAAAGTTGATCATAGCTTCCCCTCCGCCCAAGGTGTTTCAAGATGGCTTTTGTTTTGTGCTCTCATGCCCAATTCACAGAACCACTTTCTTTACAGGCTGAAGTTGATATGTTTTTTTTTTTCCAGTGGACTTGCCTATACAGCATCTGATAGAGTAGGCTCTAGCCTGTGCTTATGCCATAACACATATATGTTAATAAGATGCTACAAGGCAGGTTACTGTAAAATACTATGCACCACTCTGGAAGTACTATGGGAAAAGGGACAACAGAAGCATGAGCAATTCATACTGTATACCCCGCCCCGCGACACTCACACTTTTTTGGTATGTGAGAGGGACATGTGCATATCCCTTGGAGGCAGATTCATCTGTTCCACATCCGTAGAAAGTGCAACTCCCTCACATGCTCACATGGAGGGAAAAGAAGTGTAACTCAGTCAGGTTTCTTCTGTGGCTGCTTTTGTAGAACAACAACTGAAGCAGTCCTTGTGGCCTCTTATAGACGGTTCAACAGAGCAGAGTTCAACATACCCTTAAGATCCTTCCAGACTGGATTGTTTGTAACTAGTGATGGGCAAACCTACCCTAAAAGAAGTAGTAATTTTTCTCACGAGGTTCTGAATTCTTCTGTCTAATCTCAGATGAAAGTTACCCATTATTCTGAGTTCTCATATATACGGACTGCTGCAAAAGCACAAAACTCCTACTTGCCCACCAGCCAGGCTGCATCGCTCTCCTCCCAACCTCCAGTCTTGAACCACCATGTGCACACACATTCATAGCAAGGCTGGCTGGCTTCAGACATAGTCTTTCAACCCAGCAGCACTTCCTGGAATGCCCATGTTACCACCCCATGTGATGTGCCCCAGTGTGGTCACATGACTGTTCCAGGAAGTGCCTGTCATGCTGGAACAGTATATATGAAGACTATGCGCTGCTATAGAAACACTAAGGGTGCAGTCCTAGGCATGTTTAGGCAGAAGAAAGGCCTACAATGCCCAGCATGCCCCAGCCAGCAATGCTGGCTGGGGCATGCTGGGCATTGTAGGCCTTTTCTCTGCCTAAACGTGCCTAGGATTACACCCTTAAGGAGGTTTTCTAAAGTAGTAACAACTTTAGGAAAGCTCCTTTCTGGATGAAAAGACTGAGAAAAATATCGTGGAGACTGTGTGCAGGCACCAGTAATCAATCTCGATTTGAATAACAAAGTTCATTGGATAGCTCAGTAGACATATGACCATTACGAACATAGCAGATCTGACTTACAAGCCAACTAATTTTGAGTTTCACCAGCTGAAGAGAGCTTCGGCTATTGGGCGGTATAGAAAGGAAATAAATAAATAAATAAATAAATAAATAAATAAATAAATAAATTGTAAGCATTAGGTGCTGTGAATGGCATTTGAAACCCATTAGCAAATCTACTAATAATTACTATTCTTCCAAACAAATTAGCTGGGCAAACAAATGCTCTAACGGTAATGGTTGGAAAAATGGCTGTAATGCTTATGTGCATGTTTGCATATATGGAACCTGAGGCATTCAGCTCTCCAGGTCACCTTTTTGCCTATTTCTAAACTGGCTTTTAAGACTATTTTATTTCGGGGGAGGGGCATTTTAAAAAAGAATTGAACCTTTGATACTTTTTTAAAAAAAAATACTGTTGTTGATGTGCTTTTATGATTCTGTTTGTTTTATTGCTAAGGTTTTTTTAAAAAAAATTATCTCAAAATTGACTTTGATTTTATCATAGAAAGGCAGGATTTAAATGCCAAAGAAATTAACAGTACAGCCAACCTTCTTGTGCTTGTCACTACCTCTTATTTGAGGTGTTCCATCCATGGCTGCTCTTCACGAAATGTCATATTAGGAATCACTTCCCCATGGTGTTATGCCATGCTTCTAAGAAGAGTATGAATGAATACCCACTCAGCTAAATGGCTAAGGTTGATCATATGGCTCATACTCTTTCTGACCCAACTGTTATCCTATTCCAGTAATGGCTATATGTGAAAGGGGGGGTCCATTCCACTTCCTGTTTTGTTACTACAATCACTGGGGAAAACTGAGTTTCTCAGTTCTCCTTAGAAAAGTTGTTTGAAGTCAGAATGATAAGCTACAAACATGGAACCATTCACAAAACGAGTCTGGCCGGCATGCACAACCTGCAAATCCATGGAAAAAGTCAACTTTGGTTGACTTCAGGCATGTGGATATTGATTGCAAGGGACTTGTGAAACAAACACATACTATCATCCAGAATTTGGAGATAGTTGCTACAATGAAAGTAATTCCACTTTTCTTCTTGATAAAACAGGCCCTGTGCACACTTCGTGGTTGCTGCTGGGATCCTCAGAATGAAACATACATACCCTGGTGCTATTTTTCTAGTAGTCATGGGTACCAAGTAGAAGGAAGCTGTAAAGACACAGCCACAGGTAAGCGGAAGAAGGTTGTACTACAGCAATAATATACCCTTGAAAGAGTATGGCGGCCAGCATAGCTTGGTGGATCTGCTAGGTGTTAGGCATGAGTAGGGTTGGATGATTATTTGATCTATTGACTTTTCTAAATGGATTTACTCAATTCATACCTCTCAAGCCTTTCATCAAGCTGAGGCAAACAAGTACTGAAATCTGTTTTTTGGGGGGTGAGCTTTTCAATGTAGCCCATCTGAGGAAAAATGTGCATAACAGGGAAAAGTGCACACAAATGCATATATCTGGAAAAATGCACACAAAAGTGCATTTTAGTATGAAAAAAATCCATTTCAATATGAAAAAGTATACATTAAGATAGCGTGAACAAAAACATTTGGATTTCTGATTAAAAAGAAATAAAAAATCACAAGTTCATGCAGAAACAGGACAGAATGAACTTGACCTCAAAAACGTGACTATCTCAGCAAGACTGAGACTGAGATTGACAGAGCCATCCTTTCCTAGGTATGCAAGATAGAGGTCCAAAGACCCATTTTGCTCTGTAGCTCATTGGCTGGGCTTGGTCAAGGAATTTGCTACCCATCCAACTTACCTCACAGGGTTGTTGTGAAGAAAAATAAAAATCAGAATAGTAGTGCATGTTATGCATTTAAATGTACTACAACCATGATCAGCAATCTGGGCTGGATAATGAGAGTGCCTGAAATGGTCCACTGACAATTCCTATTGCCTGAATGACTCCTCCTTCCCATAACTCTCTTTTCCCTCTGTGTTGGGAACATTTGGCTGCATTTGGCCCAAGGGCTGCTAGTTTCTACTGATGTTATAACCAATAAAGGACATAACACTGTTATGTTTATCACTTTTTCTTGCTAAGGATTTCAAGCTACACTAACGAGACTGCCTGCACCATCCCTGTTTGGAAATGACATTGAAAAGGTTCTCCTCTCTGCAGAATATCAGACAGCAAACCGTTTCCGGTTCAAGGTGAGACTCTTTCTTAAAGCAGTGCCCTTCAATTGGTGGGCCAAGATCTATAACTGGTCTTCTGCCTGACCTAGGAGGGTCATGCCACCAGCGCTACCACCATCTACATACATGGCAAACAAAAAATTAAGAAGTTGGTCCCATAATGCATGCTTCTGCTGTATAGCATATAGCATATATTTTAACATATAAAGCCCTAAACAACTTAGGACCAAGTTACCTTAGGGAGTGCCTCACCCCTTATGTCCCTGCCCGATCTCTCCAATCATCAGAGGGAGCACTTCTGAGGGTGCCACAGGATCCTGAGGGGTTTAGTATTGGAGCACCCACCCACTGGAACACTTTTTAATTGACTTTAGACAGGCCCCCACAGTTCTGATGTTTAGACATCTTCTTAAAACTCATCTCTTAGTCAGTCCAGGTGAGGCAACAGCAAAAGGTCTGTGACTAATTCTTCCATGTGAACTGAGACCACACCCTAGAACATGGCTCAAAATACTTTGCAGGGTGCAGGAGTTCCATAGTAGATAGGCAAGAGTTCCTCAGCCTAGAGCTGCACCAAAATTTCTCAGAAGATACTTCTGAAACTTTGTTTTCTTTCTCTTACCACCCCACCTAGAAAAATAATGCCACTTTACAGAATTTTCTCCAAACATTTTCATCCTTTTTTTTTTTTCATGCTAGATACCATCCCCACCTGCCCCAATGCCTCAGAAAATGCTAGGTCCGGGCAATTTTGGAGGATCCAAATAGTGACCAGGTTGCCAACATAATACAACAGCGGGGGGAGGGGGGACTCTTAGAAAAGAAAGCAACTGTGCTATTCTCACTGTTAATAGTGAGTCTCAGAAACTGTTGGAATCACATAATGATTGAAATAACAAGCCAAATATTTGGCTGAAAGCTCCCCCCACCCCCACCCCTATCCTGTAATAGACAATAATGAATTCAGGTAGAGGGATGGCGGAGAAATTAGTTCTATTCATATTTTCATGTGAACTTCTTTAATTTAGTACATTCAAATCACTAAGCAAGCTGAAACTAATTTACCCTTTGAAATTTGTACCTTTCCAAATTTTGCAATGGAGTTCTCCAATCAAAAATGCATATAAAATGTGTATATTAGTGAAAATAATGTTTGAAACTGCATTATATTAGGTAAATTGCTTGTAAATGTGTGTGTATTCAGTAAAAATACATGTATTAGGAGAAATGTGCACCAAAATGCTTACAAAAGTTCATGTGTGCTTAAAAAAATAATCTGAAAGTTAGGGAGAAACTGAACTTTGAAAAATTCTTAAAGTTCAAGATGAACTGAACTTAACAATAGAAAAAGGAGAAATCGAGGAAACCAAATCTCAGAGATTTTCCATTCTTATTCATACATTCTTTAGACATGTAGGGCATATTTCTCCAAAAATATCTCCTGCACAGGAGACCTTTGTGCTGAGTTTTACTTTTAATAGTCAGCACTGGAAATTAGGCATGCATGTAGCATTTTGAAGCTTCTCAACTGAATGTCTATGTTGTAAAGGTGTGAGCATGTAGAATGAAAATCTCAGACCTTGTTCAATGTTACCACAGGCAAGTAAAAACATACCTTATCAAGACCTTTTAATGAAGAAGTGTTAGACAGAAAAACACAATTATTTCCTTTTAGTTTATGATAATGGGATGAGATTGATTAAGAAATACGCTTTTAATGAATGAGTCTGGAGAATGCTTAGTAAATCAGAACATTTGCATGGATTCATTAACTACAGCTGCAGAGTGTTGGCTAATGAATCCAGTGTGTAACTGTACAGCAGTCTAACACAATTAATTATATTCATTAAGCATGTAGCATGCTTAAAACTGATTCAGAACACATTGTGACGATGAGGGAAAGCTGGTATTCAATAAGCAGAAGTTAGTTTGGGGATCCCTATTAACTTTGTTTTAATTGTTTCATTGTTACAGATTACAGATCCTGCTAATAAGAATAGATATGAAGTCCCACATCAGAATGTTAAAAAAACCTTTGATGGACCTAAAGCAAACAACTTAAATTACATGGTCAACATCACTGAGAATCCTTTTGGCATCAGTGTGATCAGGATTAGCAATAACAAAGTCCTGTAAGTTAACTTTTGTTTGTTTGTTTTTACTATAGATAACACTGTAGTTATTGGAGGGAGAGCATTGATGCAGCAGGGGTGCACAGGAAGAGAGAGATATGTTGTGTGTACAGGAAAGTGGTTTATTAGCCCCAAAGCATTTTGACAAGGTTAGGCATTGTGAGAGAAAATTGTAAGCACAGCAACCCCGTTGTTGGGGGAGAGGCAAAGGCACACAAGAGTCAAGTCCTTGTACCAGGCGGAGATTTCTTCCCAGAACATAACAATGAAACATGTCCAGTGATATAGGGAGGATAAGGTAGTTCTGCTGCTCTTTACTAGACATCCTGACCCTACCTTTTTTTTTTTTTTTTAATGTTACATTGGTGCTCCCTTTGGAAAGATACTATGGAGAACACTATGCTTCTAAAACTGATTTTAAAAAAGCACCTTTTAAAATGATCTAAATGGCCCATGAAATGTAAATGTATGTGGCTCTTCACCAGTGATGACATTGGTGGTGGCCAATAGATGTTAACGATACACAACTACTGGACATCTGACATTCTGCTGTTCAGTGAATGAGCTCCCTGAGGGGAAAGTGTATTTTCCCAGTCACAAATATTGCAGTTTGACTGCTGGAATAATGCAATTTCATCACAACTGATGTTCTAGCTGGAGGACAGATGTTTGGAACCTCTGTAACAGTGGGTAACCACTGTGTACAATCATAGAATAGTAGGGTTGGAAGGGGCCTTTAAGATCATCAAGTCCAACCCCCTGCTCAGTGCAGGAATCTAAGTCAGAGCATCCCTGACAGATAGCTGTCCAGCTTCATCTTGAAAGTCTCCAGCATGGAAGAGCCCACCACCACCCTAGCTAATTGGTTCCATTGTCATATTGCTTTAACAGTCAGGAAGTTTTTTTCTTCTGTTCAGCCGGAATCTTCTGTAACTTGAGCCTAGGGGTGGCAGAGAATTCCGCCACGGACTCCAATGAGGCCAGATTCTTTAGAATCTGGCATCCTGGAGTCCGTGGCGGAACGGGCCATTCCACTCTGCCACCCCGCGAAGTTCATCCCAGATGGACCCTACCTAGCGGCAGCTGGCTCCGGGTTCATCCACTGAATCCTTGCATCCGCTGCCGGTGTGCAGACGCAAATGGCGTCCGGCGTAGTGGACGCTATTTGCGTCCCTGGTCTTTTTGTGATAGGCTACGCCATTTGCTTAAAATGTAAAAATATTTACATAGCCTATCACGACAAAGAGCACGGACGCAAATAGCGTCTGCTATGCCATTTGCGTCCCTGGTCTTTTTGTGATAGGCTATGTAAATATTTACGTAGCCTATCACGGCAAAGAGCAGGGACGCAAATAGCGTCCGCTACACCATTTGTGTCCCTGGTCTTTTCGTGATAGGCTACGTAAATATTTACGTACCCTATTATGACAGGACCAGGGACGCAAATGGCGTCTGCTACACCAGATGCCATTTGCGTCTGCACGCCAGCAGGGCAGTGGATGGAAGTCTGGCAGCGGATGGAAGTCCAGCTGCAGATGGGCCTGGCTGGTGGCTCTGCAGACTTGCCATGGAGTGGAGCCAGCCGGGGAGGATTCTGGGGGGAGGAACAGATTGCCTCCCCCCTCCGCAGACCCCCCAGGTGGATCGGTGAGTGGGGTTCGTAGACCCCCATTATTCTGTGTCCTGCACTCTGGGGTGATTTCCAGTCCCATGTTCCTCATAGTCCTCCAGTCCAGTTCCTCATAGGGCTTTGTTTCCAGTCCCGTGATCATCTTTGTTGCCCTCCTCTGAACCATCTCCAGTTTGTCTGCATCCTTCTTAAAGTGTGGTGCCCAGAACTGGACACAGTACTCCAGATGAGGCCTAACCAGTGCTGAGTAGAGGGGAACTAATACTTCATGTGATTTGGAAGTTATGCTTCTAATGCAGCCCAAAAGAGCATTTGCCTTTTTTGCAGCCACACCACATTGTTGGCTCATGTAGTTGTTGTCTGAAAAGAAATCTATAGTGTGAAAGGCCCAGTGGGGGATGGATAATGGTGAAAGAAATTATTCTTGATAACCTATCATATGGGAGTGGGGGGAAGGGAGAGAGACAGAGAGAGAGAGAGAGAGAGAAGGCAGAAACACAATGGTTCCCTTTTGAGGTCACCATTATGGAGATGACTCACCTCGTCAAGCTTTGACCCTAACTTCAATAGAGCCAGTTACACAGAAATCAATGGCAGCCTGTAGAGCTGCAGAATTCAAAGTAATGATACTGAAAAGCATCTGTATTTTGGAGGCAGGTGCAGGCATCTGCTTTGTACAGCGAACAAAAGCAAGGAACAGCTTATACAGTCTAATTAAGAAGTTATGAGGACAAGAGCTATGGTTGCACATCCACCACGTCACTATTTGCATGGGGAATTCAGTGGGATGGTGCCTGAACATTTTATTCCAGTTAGTACTGCTTCTCAGATCTGTAGAGTTTTAACAGTATTATTTATGTATGTATTTACATTTTGTGGCATTTATTCCCCACCTTTGTATTAAAAACTGCCCAAGGCAGCTAACAGCAATGCTTGTTCAATATACCATTTTATTACAGTTGAAGGGGTCTTGAAACACAGATTGATGCTCATAGTTATTCTCACCTTATTTCACCTTTGGTACTAAACAGGTTAGACTGTTGTTGCTGTTTTTCTTTTCAAAAACCTACAAAGCCTGTTTGATGACAATAGGTGACAATGGCATTAAACTAAAGCAGGAAATATGTCTGCACACCATGAGCTGTGATGCATCACTCAAACCATGTTTAGCTCTCCTGCAAAATATGGTTTGTCTTCAGATCAGCTGAAGTCCACACTGCCATGGTCCTTTGGACATCAAATCGGTCCTTTGGACATCCAGGAGCAGCAGCAAGACTGACTTCCCCGTAAGAGTGTTGCCCAAATGGGAACCTGCACATTTTCCGAGAAGGGTTCAAATTTTTGAAATGACCTAGTTATTATTATGAACACAATATACGCGCAATAGATGTTTAGAATTGTATAGGAGTATGTTGTAGCCTGGAACAAAGGGCTCCAAGTGCATATAATTCAATGTAGAAACATGTCAGAAAGCCTTCATGAGTCTTACACAGCCATCCAGGGGAGAATGTGTGCCTGACCTTGACCAGTGCCTACTTATTCATAGTCAGGCCTTAATCTAGATTCAAGACAGGATGCAAGTGGGGATCAGTTTGGGCACAGGTCAGGCCTTAATCTACATTCGAGACAGGATGCAAGTGGGGATCTGTTTGGGCACAGGTCAGGCCTTAATCCAGATTCAGGACAGGATGCAAGTGGGGATCTGTTTGGGCACAGGTCAGGCCTTAATCCAGATTCGGGACAGGATGCAAATGGGGATCAGTTTAGGCACTGGTCAGGCCTTAATCCAGATTTGGGACAGGATGCAAGTGGGGATCAGTTTAGGCACAGGTCAGGCCTTAATCCAGATTTGGGACAGGATGCAAGTGGGGATCAGTTTGGGCACAGGTCAGGCCTTAATCCAGATTCAGGACAGGATGCAAATGGGGATCAGTTTAGGCACTGGTCAGGCCTTAATCCAGATTCAGGACAGGATGCAAATGGGGATCAGTTTGGGCACAGGTGGGCAAGGGGCAGTAGGGTAATAGACATGGTCACAGACAGTCAGATATTGGCTCAAGCAGACAAGAATATAAGGATCCGGGGCCAAGTGTGGAGTTAGCGCCAGGCACAAAGCTGAGTTCTAAGGCAGCAGTACAAAATTGGAGGGACCAGAAACAGATGCAAGCCCAAAAACTGGCAGGGGTCACAATCTGGGGAGAAGTCAGGAAAAGGAGAGGAGGCCAAGTCCTAGGACTTAAGATGTTCTAGCGACTCAGAATGCTGGGTCTTCAGGAGCCTCCTAAAGACCCAGAATGTTGGTGACACAGGAGGTAAGTGCTTCTGGAGTGGGGATGTACAGATTGTGTAAAATCCATTCTGTCTGCGTTCCATGGATTGTCAGGTCCCTTCATTCCATTGTCCACTCACTGACAGAATTGGATTTTTTCCAATTTCACAAATGTGCACAAATTTGCATGTGTGCAAATTCACACCTGCAAAAATGCACAAATCTTCACAAATGCACAAATCCCCCCCATGTGCATTTTCATGCTTTAGCCTATAAGGGAAATGTACATTTTCAGCAGGTAGGGTTTTTTTTAAAAAATGTATTTTGCTATAACTTTTGTGTAAAATTCTGGAAAGTTTTTTTTAAAAAAAAAACTGCCAGCAAATCCAGGGAATCCATGGAACTCAGGCAAAGCTGAAGAATCTGTGGGTTGGACTAATAGAAATCTGAACTCATTCGATTCCATGGTGGATTTCTCCAACATCCCTATTCTGGAGGACCTAGTTCAAGGCTGTCCCCCCTGCCCCCCCACTTTACACAAATGTTGTTCTTTTCCTTGTGTCTGAGATGAAGAAATGCCAAGACCCTTACTATCTGGACAGTAAGATCATCTTCAGAGGTACTCCTCTAGATGCCTCCACCAAATGAGGTGAGGCGGTGGCTACTAAAGAGAGGGCCTTTTCAGTGGCGGCACCCCAGCTGTGGAATGCCCTCTCCTCCAGAGAGGCTTGCCTGGTGCTGACACTGTGGTCCTTTCAGCCTCAGGTGTAGAACTTCTTTATTTTCCCAGGCTTTTTAGTTCTTCAGATTTCTTTTTAAATGTGTTATTTCATTCATTCAATCAATCAATCAATTTCTTGTGTTATGAACTGCTCTCTGGCCAGTTCACAACACAATAAAACAGAATATAAAACCTTTCACATACCAAAATGTAAAACAGTTTGAAACAGTTAGTTTGAAACACTTTGAAACCATTTTTAAAACGTTACCTTGCTGTTGCTGTTTTACTCTTGTTTTTGTATTGTTTTATATACGATGTGCCTGATCTCGTCTGATCTCGGAAGCTAAGCAGGGTCAGCCATGATTAGTACTTGGATGGGCGACCACCTGGGAATCAGGCTACCTGCATTGAGCAGGGGGTTGCACTCGATGGTCTTGTAGGCCCCTTCCAACCCTATGATTCTATGATTCTATGATATTTTGTTTTTATTCTATTTTAAACTTCTCCAGTTTTTATATGAAATTTTATTCTGTTGCCATTTAGGTTTCTAATTTTTGTGAACTGCCCAGAGGGGTTTAGCTGCTGGGCAGTAATGAAACTCAATGAATGAATGAATGAATGAATGAATGAATAAATAAATAAATAAATGCAAATTAATATGATGTACATGCTGAGAAGAGATATCATAACATCTTATCACTGTTCAAACAGCTTCAACACCAGTATAGGACCGCTGGTGTATGCCAACCAGTTCTTGCAGCTCTCCATCAGAGTGCCCAGCTGGAACGTTTATGGTGTGGGAGAACATGTCCACAGACAGTACCGACATGACTTCAACTGGAAAACATGGCCCATCTTTACCCGAGATGCCTTTCCTAATGGAGTTAGTGACAATACTTCATTTTGCTTTATTGTGAAGTTATTTCTGTGGAGTGGGAAAAAATAGACAAGCAAACAGAACAAATACATAAATCTCAAACACGATTCCATTTGTTCCTATAACAGGAGGGAAGTGATATTTGTTCAACGGCCACTATTAACAATGCTGACTCTAGGACTTCCCAAAACGTGTGGTCCATTTGATGTGAAAGCTGAATCTTTGATATTACCTATGAAAGGAAAAGAGGGAATTGTGTTTGAAATCCTTTTGGCACTAGGATCCTTAGTAATGATTTCAGAAGGATTGAAGGACTTGCAGTGTATTCTGTTGGGAGCCATATGTCTGTATATTCTTAAGGAACTGTCAGTCTCTATTCAGGCATGTTGTTGTGCATTTACCATTGAAATTGCCTCTCTAAGAAATTGCTTAAGAACATAAACTCCCCGAACTAACACTGCCACCACTTATTTAAAGAACATCCTGGGCTTCACAAATACTGTAGTGTATAAGAACATAAGAAGAGCCATACTGGATAAGACTGAAGGTCTACCTAGTTGAGCATTCTGTTCCCACAGTGGCCATCTAGATGTCCCTGAGAAGCTCACGAACTGCTCAGCACCCTCCTGCTCCTGTTCTCCAGCAACTGGCATAGAGTGGCATGCTGCCTCTGATGCTGGAATTAATATACAGCCAGCATGACTGGTAGCCTTGTGAATTTTTCTACTCCCTTTTAAAAGCAGTCCCAAGTTGGTGGCCATCACTACATCTTCTGGCTCAACTTTATTTATTTATTTATTTATTTAAAATATGTCTTGGCTCTCTTTCAGGGCAGAAGCCCACCCAAGGTGGCTTACAGTTATATGTATGCCCACTGCAGCGAGTTAAAAGTTTGATGCTAAGCTGTCTTTCCCTTCAGCAATATTCTTAAAATAAACCACCCAAGTCCCTGCTAATTAATACTGCACCATAAGGGTGAGCTGTTCATGGAGGCCTCCAAGAAATGTTCCCTTCCTGTGACTTGGCAATTGTTCAGTGTTCTCCAAAATAATGCAAAAAATGTAGTTTATATATGGATGGATGGATGGATGGACTCACTGTCATCTGGTTTTGCCAGGCACTCGCTGAGCCACCACTGCTCACTCCCCCCAGACCTGCTCTCCGAGCCTCCATGCTCACTTGGACCCGCTCACCAAGCAGCTGTGTGCCCTGCGAGTGGATCTGGCAGCTGCCCATTCTCTTAGTGAGCTGCCATTTTGCATAAAAATGGTGTTTCGGGGATTCCTGGGAATCTAATGATGTGTAAATTATGTGTAAAGGGGTCATTTATGCAACATTGCAGGCATGAATGGACCATTTACACCTGTAATGTTCCATAAATGGTCCCTTTACAGCCGTCATTTACATAACATTAGATTTACGGAAATCCCAGAACCACCATTTTTACACAAAATGGTGGCCCACTAAGAGGATGGGTGGCTGCCAAACCCGCTCACTGGGCATGCGTCTGCTTGGCGAGTGGGTCCAGGTGAGCATGGGAGCTCGGCCAGCAGATCCAGGGGGAATGAGTGAGGGGGAGTCCAGTGAACTCCACCCCCTCCCCAGACTCTCACAACATCCCTTTGTTTATGAAGAATGAGACCAGGAAGCATTGTGCCAATTCTGGTATGGCTTAGTGACTCCATCTCATAGCCTTGATTGGTGATGCGATGTTATGAAGAAGTGAATTCAGAATAATGGCAGTGCTTCCAGCCTCACTCTGGCTTGTCTTCTTGACATCTTCACATAACTGTATATGATTGACTGTGTGGTATATCTTGACATCAGTGTCATACATGATTACTGATTGGTTAGAAGCTCCAGAGGAGGAACCCAATGTTTCAGATCAGGGGAAAGAGCCACAGTGCACAGATAATAAATAGTTTCGTGGATGAATTTTCAGTGTAGCCCTACTGCTAAGCTCTTGGATCCTGCAAGGCATGAACCTACAGGCTTAAAGGGATACCATGGCTTCCAGACAGTGCCCCCTGTGCAGTCCTTTTCACCCCACCCATGTGGAGTGGCATGTGGAGCTAGCCCATAGAAGCCACCGCAGACCTCCCGCTCCAGGCACTGTCCCGCTGGGAACCCAACATCATGACAAGCCTTTCTGCACCTCATGTTGGAGCATCCAGCAGTTCATGCTGTCATTTTTCAGGAGCACAATCTACTCTCAGTAGAGTAGATCAGCGCTGAGACCTGTGCTGGAACAAGCTGCTTCATGAATCTTTGGGGAGTTGCAAAAGGGCCCAACCTTGGGGTCAGCAGCCTAGCTGTGATGCTGCATGTCCTGTAGGACTTGCAACACCTGGCACTGAGGTGGACCACTGGAAGAGTGGTATAATGCCCTTCCTGACCCCCAGATATTGCTCAGCCCTGTTGTAAGAACACCTGGGTTCCCTTTCTGTCCTCTGTTTTTGGTAGGGTGTTTCCTCTTTTGGGGTGATACACACGTGGCCACCCTAACATAATATATAGTTGGGCTCCAGCCAAGGATTGTTTAATGTCATTGGAAAATAAAATGGAAAACCATTGAAGGCAGCAATGGAGCAAACAGGGAGAGCAAGAGGCTTGCAGTTGCCCAGCCACAATTAGCACCTGGACAGCAGACTGAGCAGGCACACAGGTAGGGATGTTATTAGGGATGCCAGAGAATTCTGCCCCGGACCCATATGCGGCTGGATTCCAAGAATCCACCTTTGCTTTCCATTCACAGAAGCCTCCACTGGGTCAAATAGCTTGGATGGAAGGGTACCATTGGATACAACTCCTGATGTTCTTCAGGATGTGGGTTAATTTCAAGTGTGGGGAGGTATACTCAAAGTACTTGTTTGCCACAATATGAGCTGATTTTCCAACATCAGAAATGAACATGAGGATAAGAGCAGAATGTATAGCTGACAACATTTTACTGGCTCTGCTGTCATGCCTGTAATGGCAACCTATACTCGGGAAGTAAATGAATGAAATATTCCCCATTGTTTGGCTCCATGACTAGAAGCTTTGTCTCCTAAATATATATGTACCAGGGTGCTCTTAAAGGCAAAGAGACATTTTTAGAAAAATGGGGCAACTCTGACTGATTGATATTTTATGGGTCAACCAAACCATTTCTGTTATTAGTCAGAGCTAGGGATGTACGAAAGTGACTTACCTTTTCGCGGATTCTGTTCATGGGGGGGGTAGGCGTTCCGTCCCTCCTCCCAGAATCCTCGACAGGGGGGAGGCGATCTGGTCCTCCCCCCTGGAATCCTCGACAGCCGGCTGTGCTCTGTGGCGGCTCTGCGGAGCAGCCGGCCAGGCCCAGGCCAGGGCCGTCTGCAGCCAGATTTCCGGCTGCAGAGGGCTCTGGGTAACAACAACAACAAAAAAAAGGGGAATGCAAATAGCGTAGTGGGCGCGATTTACGTTCCCCTTTCTTTTCTTCGTCTTAGTCTACGTAAATATTGACATAGACTAAGACGGCGAAAAATAAGGAACACAAATGGCGGCGGCCATAGCCGCCGCCATTTGTGTAAGCGTGTTTTTTTTTAAAAAAAACAACAAGATGTGATAGGCTACGTAAGTCTTTACATACCCTATCACGTCTATGGGGAAAAAAAAAGATACAGACTGCAAATGGTGGTGGTGGCGGCAGCCGGTTGGAAGACCAGCCGCCGCCGCCACTGCTGAAGCCGCCGCTGGAGCTGCCACCATCTGGAACATCTGCCCCAGGTAAGTCTCATCCCGGGGGGGATCCACGGGGGGCGGGGGGGTGGCAGGCCGTTCCACCATGGATTTCGGGGGGCCGAATGCACTGGCATTCGACCTCACCGAGATCCATCGTGGAATTCTCTGACATCCCTAGTTAGAGCTGAACTAACCAGGCTTGGTAAAACTGAATTCATTAAGTTTGATTCATATGACCAGGGACAAAATTAAAGGAGTAAACAGTATAGCCCTCCAAATCGTAGGCCAAGAGCTAATCAAGAAACTTGATGCTGGATTACCACGGTACTGGGATGGAGACCAAAAGCACAAGAAACTTATTTTAATTTATTGTATTTTAGTTCTTAGATAGTTAGTCAGATGTTATAAGGACTTTCAAACTACAAATATAGGTTTTGAGGATCCTTGTCATGCATATGACTTCTGCACATTTTAACCTGCTCTTCTTGTCTTCAAAGGACATGAGCAACCTGTATGGTGCTCACACTTTCTTCATGTGCCTAGAAGATAACAGTGGACACTCTTTTGGTGTCTTCCTTATGAACAGCAATGCTATGGGTAAGGAAGTTACTTTTGATTATGATGATGATGGCTCTCTTATGGCTAATGCTTTGCCAAAAATTTTCCCCATGTGTTTTAAGACCATTCTCATTCAATTTGAGACAAAAGAAATGGCTTTCAAAAATAAATTCAAAGGAGGAGAAATTTTGGAGAAATTCTCATGGGTTGGGTTTGGGGTTCTTGGGCGTACCTTACTTATGAGATGGCTGAGGAGGGTGCATGTGTGTCCTGTCTGTCATTGTACAATAATAATCTCTGTGGCATCCTGTAGCATCCTTGGCTTCCCACACTTCAGTTAAAGCCATCATAAGGAAGACCTTATGAGGCAATTCCTCCCATGGGGCTTTTCCAGTTCAGGAACAACAGGTGGCCTGAGAGGCTGCAGAGCAATGGAAAGATGTGTCATAGAGAGAGAAAACATACACAGCAGCCTTGGCCACCTCGCAGTCATTAGGTAAGCTCAAAAATACCACCAAAAGAAATGTGAAACTCTACCTCAGAAAAGTGGAAGCCTCAACACAGTTGATGCTGTTGCCATCTTATTTTTTATTTATTATTAAATTTATTAATCGCCCATCTGGCTGGTCACCCAGCCACTCTGGGTGATGTACAGCATACAATAAAACAGTTTAATACAATAAAATTCTACAATAAAAACATTTTCTAAAATACCCTAACCCTCCCCAAATGCCTGCCTGAACAACCATGTTTTTAATGCACGACGGAAGCTCATTAAAGAGGGGGCATGGTGGAGTTCCCTAGGGAGGGAGTTCCACAGAGTGGGGGCCACCGCAGAAAAGGCCCTCTCCCTCGTCCTCACCAGTCTAGCTGTCCTGGCTGATGGGACAGAGAGAAGGCCATCCGAGGCTGATCTTGTTAAGCGGCCTGTCTGGTGCTGCTTGAGGTGCTCCTTAAGATAGGCTGGGCCGCAACCATATAGGGTTTTAAAGGAGGGCTTCTTTAAGAGCGGTCTTATCACTGCCTCCTTGAGGGCAGATGGCATCACTCCCTCCTCAAGGGAGGCGTTCACCACCACCCTGATCCCCTCACCCAGTCTCTCTCTGCAGCCCATAAGGATCAAGTAAGCAGGTGGTCGGCCGTACAGATGAAAGCACCTTGTCCACTTCATCAGGAGGAAGAAGCTGGAACTGATCCCACAAAACCGGTTTGCCACAGGCTGCCTCTTGCTCACTAACTGTATCCACAGCGTGCAGAGTAACACACCTAATCTGGTCAATTTTATCTGCAAAGTACCTTGCCAAGGCCTCACAGGAGGACTTAGAATGCTCCAGTGGTTCTGGAGCCACAGGACCGACCAGGCTCCGGACCACTTGGAACAGCCTCCTGGGACAGCACTCTGCAGACGCGATGGAGGTAGCATAATATTCCTTTTTTGCTGCCTTCACTGCCACGTGATAGGCTGAAGATACAGCTCTAGCCCATGTCTGATTGTCTTTGGAGCGAGACGTCCGCCACTGGCGCTCTAGCCGTCTCACCTCCTGTTTCAGAGCTCGTAACTGCGGATTGAACCATGGTGCAGTCCGAGCCCTGTTTAGGGGGAGAGTTGCCATCTACAGAAGTAGTACAATAAACCAAAAACTCTTAGGGAAAAAGAAAGGACCCTGGAGAAATTCAGTGAACTTGTCCCCCCGCCCCCATTTCTCTGCCCACAAATAGGTTGGAGAATTTTGAGAGGCCCTTTGTGCACAGCTCTACTTTTGGCCTTTATCAACTGTGTCTTAAATGCATAGGTGGGTTAACACACTTCGTTTGGGGGACCAACATATCTTTTATGTAATACATTTGTGTTATTATATTATATTATTAGATTATATTCTTACACCCTTATATTCTAAGGGTGCAATTCTATGGATGTTTAGACTGAAAAATTCCTACATCTCCTAGCATTTCTCAGCCAGCATGGACTTTTTTTCTGTCTAAACTTGCACAGGATTGTGCCCTAAATCTATGTATTATTTTCTTGCTAGGAAAATATGAGTTCTCTTCTAGCTAGGAAAAGTAACTTGGTTTGCGTGTAACACTAACCCATGGTTTACTTGACCCTAGGGGTGTATGAAATACTCACCTCATTCTGGTTCGAGTATCTGTGGGGTGGGGGGAAGCAATCCGTCCCCCCCCCCCCGAATCCTCCCTAGCCGGCTCCGCAGCGAGTCCACGGAGCCGCCGGCTGGGCCTGTCCGGAGCCGGACTTCCGTCCGCTGCCGGGCTTAGGGGTGTACGAAACCCCACTTACCTTGATCCGCTGGGGTCAGCAGGGGCGGGAGGCGATCTGGTCCTCCCCCTGGAATCCTCCCTGGCTGGCTCCGCTCCTGCGGTGTAGTGGATGCCATTTGTGTCACTGCTTTAGCTGTGATAGGCTATGTAAATATTTACGTAGCCTATAACAGCTAAAGCAGCGATGCAAATGGTGTCCACTACACAGGACGCCATTCGTGGCCGCACATCGGAGCAGCAGCCAGCAGTGGCTGGATCCGGGCCGCTGGAGGCAGATAGGATCTGGTCCGCAGGGATTTCTCAGGGTGGCGGGGGGGATTGCTGCATTCCACCACGGACTCCATGGGGCTGGATTCTAAAGAATCCGGCCTCACTGGAATCCATGGCAGAATTCTCCGCCATCCCTAGCCCGGCTGTGGACGCAAATGGCGTCCGGCATAGCCGACGCCATTTGCGTCCCTGCTCTTCTCGGTGATAGGCTATGTAAATATTTACGTAGCCTATCATGGCAAAGAGCAGGGACGCAAATTGCGTAGCGAAATTCTCCCCGGACAGACCCTACCTGCTGCCATAACGTAGCCTATCACCGAAAAGAGCAGGGACACAAATGGTGTCGGCTACACTGGACACCATTTGCTTCTGCAGTCCAGGGCAGTGGATGGATGGCAGCGGACAGACCTGGACCATCCGGCAGCAGGCAGGGTCTGTCTGGGGAGAATTTGGGGGTGGCAGTGGGGGGGAGTAGTCCGTTCCTCCACGGACTCCGGGGGGACTCTTTAGAATCCGGCCTCATTGGAGTCCATGGAGGATTTCTCGGCCATCCCTACTTAACCCATGGTTGGTTTCCCTAGTCTCAGAAGTAATTAGGATTGAATCAGTCCACCTGGCACCAACATTGTCATCTTTTCAGCACCAGGTTAAGAATGCCCTCTACTCCCAGGCATTTGAAGGCATATGATGGGGGGTTTGATGTCAGTTGTTTTATAAGGTCCCAGTATCTCACTGTAACTGTCTTTCAAGCTGCTTTAAATTGTTTTAAAATTTTATATCTTAAAGATTTCATATTATGTTTTTGTGTTGTATTTTGGGATTGCAATTTTTGTGAACTGCCCTGAGAGCTTTGGCTCTTGGGTGCTATAGAAATGAGTGAACAAATGAATGAATCACTCAGCAGTTTTCTCTCCAGGCTGTGCCCCCTCTGCCCCACAGGAAAAAGCTCTTATACTGTATCTGATCAGCGGTTTATCAGCTGCTGATCAGACATAAAAACATTTCTCCAGTAGAGGCTGGTGGCTCTGATGTCAGTGGGATGGTAAATCTAATCCAAGTTTCAGTTAGAACCAGTCAAACTCTAAAGGAGCTACCCAAGGTGTGAAAGGAAACGTTTCAGGCCAGCTAGACATACCCCATACCTGAATTAACCCAAGCCCCAACCCTCTGGAGCATAGTTTGTGTGTGTGTGTGTGTGTGGAGGGGGGAATTCAACCCCTCCCTATTCTGCTGATGGAAGCGGTTATGTATTTATTTAGTATTAAACGTTTATCCCACCTTTTCTCCTCTTGCAAGCAACCCAACCCCACTTACATGGGCCTAGGGATGTCAGACGAATCCATTTGGGGGTGGAGCTTGACAGGATTTTGCTGGCTCGTTCCTCCAGACTTTGATCTGTTTTCCGCTAACTGACCTGACTTGATCAGCAGGAAGATGGGTCAGTTAGTGGACTTTCTGTTTTTTATTTGCACAAATTACAGCTGCATGTTGAACAAATTTGCATAATTTGCACAAAATATAACTGCTATTTGCGCAAATCACACATATTTTGCAAACATTTTGGTCGCAATTTGAGCAAATCTCTATTTGCTCAAATTGCAGCTGACACCTCCCAAAATATGGGAAAAGTCCCTGGAGTTAGGGGAAAACTGGTGCCTCAGCTTGCAAATGCAAGCCAAGTTGGGCAGGCAGTGGAAGTCCATCGAGCCCCCAAAGGGCTGGATTTCCAAGCAATGGACATCCCTGCATGGTCCTCCTCCTCTCAACTTTATCCTCCACAATAACTCTGTGAAGTAGATCAGGCTGAGAGTTGGTGACTGGTCCAAACTTCATGGCTAAGAGGGGAATAGAACATGGATCTCCTCAGTCCCAGTCCAACACTCTTACTACTACACCACACTGGCTCTCTTATATTAGCAGAAGGTCCTAACTGGATTCCACCATATATAATCTGACAGGTGTAATGCTTGGAATGTTTCCAGCAACTGGATTCACATCATTTCACTGATTGCATGCTGACTTTTCCAATCAACCTTTGGTGAGGCTCACATGGAACAGTGTCTTCTGAAAGGATTCAGGATCTGTGTTCATTGGCAAAATAGCCTGGGAAATGGATCACCACCACCACAAAATTAGGTGTTCCATTTTGTGGTGGCTCACACACTTCAATCACTGCTGGACCCAAGAGTGATGGCAAAACCCAGTCTTCAGTGAATGAAAAGCAAATCCACTCTGAAAGTTGTGGAGTTGTGTGGTCCATGATGTGCCAAATGCCACACATAAAATTCCAATTACTATAAATCGAGCAATAATTTTCAGCCATGGATAGGTTCTCCTAATAAAGATGATCTAAACTTCACAGCTCCTGCACTGAGTTCCTGTCCTCTAGATCAAAACCATTTTCTATTGGAATCACTACAGCATCACATTGTATATGAAAATGTAATATGTGAAAGGATTATGCTCATGAATCACTTCTTACCAACTGTGAACTCAAACATCTGCAGGGGCACAGGTTGGTGGTGAAGTAATCCCTGCATATAACAAATTCAGATATTATACTTTCACAACAATCCAGGCATAAGAAATTGCTCACAGGGACGCTCTCTTCTCCATATATATTACGTCAATTGACCCTGACAATTTATGGCAAAAATGTCATTGTGTTGAACGCGTACTTCAAGCTAACCTTAACATGTTTGTCTTGGCAGATTTTGTTCTCCAACCTGCCCCAGCTGTTACATACAGGACAATTGGTGGAATTCTAGATTTCTATGTCTTCTTGGGAAACACTCCAGAGCAAGTTGTCCAAGAATATCTGTCGGTATGTTTCTACCACTTACAACATTTCTACTTGGCCTGTGATGCCACTCCTGGCTAATGATGAGTGAACGAATGCCAAATCCTGCCCCCTATTTTTTGGACTTATTTCTCTCCCTGACAAAGAGGCATTGTTTTTTCTGCCTCTTTCACAGGGAGGGGTGGAAAAGTGAGAAGAAACTGGGCTTTTAGAACTTTAGGATAACTTTGTTCTTCCTTGCAGTGACACAGAGCGCTTTGCAGAGACATGTTCTGCAGAGAGGCATTCAGGAACTCCTGCTGGGCTGCAAGCCTCCCTGCAAAGAGCTCTGTCCTGCAAGGAAGATAAGAGTTGCTCTAAAGCTCAAAACCCCCCACTGGTTCTTGCTTGCAGCAACCCAGGAATCTTTGCAGGGGTGCTTTCTGAATGCCTGTAGTTACATGGTCTCATGGGAGTTCAGAAAGAGCTTCTGGGCTGGAGACGCTTCTCTATAAAGAATCCTGGGCTGCTCAAAGTGCAGGGGGTGTTATTAAAATAAAATAAAAAACAGAAAGAAGATCCCTCAGCCACCACCTACACTTGAAAAGGTAAACGGAAATCTTGTCCTTCTCCCCAAGGAGAAAGTTATTCGAAATTCTCTCCTCCCTACCTTCTTTCGCCAGAGTTTTCTTTTCACCCCCACACCCACACTGCTAGGAAATGCCAAAAAAGGAAGAATCAAAATATTCAACACAGCACAAGCTATTTTCTTGGAAAGTAACAAATCCATCCAGGTAATCTCAGATGAGAGTTCTCTTTCAATTCGAGATCTCATTCTGTGTATACGAGTTTTTGCGCATGTACAGTATTGAGCTGCATCTTGGGAGCTGTAGCTTGGAATAATGTAATGTATCATGATGTCATGCATCACCATGTTATGTACCCCTCCTTGATTGCCTATTTCCATGTGGCCTTTTTACATAATGTTTACTCACTGTCACCATGCAGTATATGAAGGAGAGGTATATGGATTGGTATATGGAGGTACATGTAACCTATGTGGTTGTTTCTTCAAACATGATTGGTTTGTGGAAAAAGTTCAAATGCCAGCTGCTCCCTAAAGGCTTAAAGTGACATCATCACATTTCCTCCTGAAAGAAAAGGATTGAAGCAACCAACTCAGCATATGCACAGAAATGCTATAGTTTAGATGCAGTCTTCAAGTGCTTTAAAACTCACAATCTATTCCAAAATTAATTTTAAAAATGCATCCCATGAACTGACTAATTATGATACTTGGTGGCATCATTACTCCTGTCCAGACATCTTGTGGCTTTAAGAGATTTGTAAGACAATTAGCAATGGCAAACCTTTAGTACTACAGTGAAAATCTCTTCTAGAAACTGTGTTGTTGTTCAGTCGTTCAGTCGTGTCTGACTCTTCGTGACCCCATGGACCATAGCACGCCAGGCCTTCCTGTCCTGCGCTCTCTCCCGGAGTGTGCTCAAGTCCATATTCATTGCATCAGTGATGCTATAGAAACTGTGTTACTTTGGATCAAACAACACGTTAATTATCATTTTCATGCACACGCCATTTCTTTGGACAAAACTGTTTGCAAGGAATGCTCCCATCTGCAATAAATGTCTTCAACTATTTCCCATGAAGATGAAAGGAAGCAATGAATTGAAGATGTGAAGATGTAGTAAATGATTTACTCATTGACTTCTTCTGTGCACTTTGAATGTTATACACACCTTGTCTTCTCCCTTGAGTTATTCCCCTTTGACTTTATTTATAATTTAAATTCAAATATTCTCTAAGACAGCCTTTCCCAAGCTTCGGTCCTCAGATGGTGTTGCACCACAGCTCCCGTCATCCCTGACCATTAACCATGCTTGCTGGGTATGATGGGACCTGTAGTACAACAACATCTGGGAACCCAAGGGGTGGTATCAATGATGCACAACCATTAACATAAATGATATTGCACTAGCATATGCTACCTTAGCGCAATGCTAATGGTGCTTGCTGGCATGCGTGGTTTTCTAGGGAAACCTGTCACACCAGCAAGCACTATTGGCGTTGTGCTACAAATAGTTTACTCTAGTGCAACACGATTTACATTGGCAGTAGTACAGCGTTGGATCATGGATGGCACCAAAGGTTGGGAAAGATGATCTAACAATAGTCCACACCAGGGGAAAACAGCTGTGCTGGATCATCCTGGATTCTACTGTTAAAAAGGGAGACATCATGCTCTCCAAGCTAAGCTAGGTTGCCTGGCTCACTTTCTTGTAAACAATAATCAATGTGGCTTACAAAACATAAAGCAACAGTACTTCTAACAGTTTACAACAAGGTTAAAAGCAGCCGTTGCAGTATAAGCCTTAAGCAAAGTAATGTGATGGAAAGGTCTGCTGAATTAAATTTGTCTTCCCTTCTCATTTGAAAGTGAGCCCACCTATTACCGATAATCTCAGTTTCTCTAGTGCCATCCCACCATATACCCAACGAGGGCCTCAGAGGTAGAGTGAAGTTCTCAGGCAGGCTTATATGGTAGGGAAAGGATTCTTGCGATATTCTAGTCCCAGGGCATATGGTCCAAGCCAGAACCTGGAACTGAGCCTGGAAACAAATCGGGAACTAATAAAGCTAGGACATCTCACCTAAAATGCTGGAAAGCCACTGCCACTTAATGCTGACCATACTGAGCTAGATGGATCAAGGTTATGACTTAGTATAAGGCACCCTCCTATGTTCCTATAACTTCACCAAGAATATCTAGTGACTCAACAATGGAATTGATATGTGGATCTAGAATCCACAAGTCCAAACTCTTTTGCCCCAAATAGGGATGGATGGACTAGGGATGTATGAAAGTTCTGCCACAGATCTTGGGGAGGCCAAATGCCAGCGCATTCAGCCCCCTGAAATCGGTGGCAGAACGGCCTGCCCCCCCGGGACGAGACTTACCTTGGGTGGATCTTCCTGGCGGTGGCGGCAGCTCCGGCGGCGGCTGCAGCGGCGGTTCAGCGGCAGTGGCGGCCGGTCTTCTGACCGGCTGCCGCCGCCACCACCATTTCCAGTTAAAAAAAAAAAAACACGTGATAGGCTACGTAAAGATTTATGTAGCCTATCATGGCTAGGTTTTTTTAAAAAAACCATGATAGGCTACGTAAATGTTTACGTAGCCTATCACGGCTGACTTAAAAAAACCCAACAACAACAACGTGCGTACGCAAATGGCAGCGGCCATGGCCGCCGCCATTTGCGTTCCTTATTTTGGCACGTCTTAGTCTACATAAACATTTACATAGACCAAGACGGCGAAAATAAGGGGAACGCAAATAGCGTAGACGCAAATAGCGTAGTACGCACATTTTTTTGTTTTTTGTTTAGTCAGCCATGATAGGCTATGTAAACATTTACGTAGCCTATCACGGCTGACTGCAGGGACGCAAATGGCGGCGGCTACGGCCGCCGCCATTTGCATCCCTGCTAGCCAGTGGCCGGATGTCCAGCTGCTGGCGGAGCCAACCGGCGGCTCCGCAGAATCTCTGCAGAGCACAGCTGGCCGGACAGGATTCCGGGGGGAGGGAACGGAGCGCCTCCCCCCCGTCCAGGATTCCGGGGGGAGGGATGGAGTGCCTCCCCCCCCACACCATCAGCATAATCCCCGAAAGTGATTTTCGTACATCCCTAGGATGGACTCCCCTCCATCCAGGGCTGTTGGTCACTCGCTTAGCCGCCACCCCCACCTACTTGCTGTGCTGTGCGAGCTGCTCAACAGCTCAGCGAGTAACTGACAAGCACCACAGACCAGCCCACTCCTTCCCTGAGCTGCCATTTTGCACAACAGTGGTGGCTCAGGAAGGGAATGTTGCATAGATTGCGGCCGTAAAGTGCAATGAACGCAATATTACTGGTGTGAATGACCCATTCATGCCGGTAATGTTGAATAGATCACCCTTTATAGCTGCAATCTATGCAACATTCCCTTCCCAGAGATGCTCAAGCCACCACTGTTGCGCAAAATGGCAGATTGGGGGAGGAGCAGGAGAACTGCTGGATGCTTGCAGATTGCATGGCACTCACAGACGTGTCTGGTGAGTGTTGCATGGTCCGTGAACAGAGGTCTGGGGAGCCAAGTGTGTGTGTGTGGGGAGTCTGTTGGACTCCAGCCCCGTATCAGGCACCCACAACATCCTTAGCCCCAAACAGATTAGATACCATTGCCCTTCAGTGGTGCTTGCATATGTAAGCTTGGTTCTGTAATAAGACTGGCACAATTGGTCTCAAAAGCCTGGTTTTAAAATGTTATTTTTGATGAATAGGAGTGAGTTGGGGAGGGGATATGAATAGCAGGCATGTGTAGAGAGATTATCTGTCGACAACATCATATTTGGAAGGGAACAGTCCTCAATACCAAATCTGGAAGGATTATGTTCCCTTTGCCAATCTTCCACTACACCTAGTGGGCAGCGGCCAGTGCTGCCACTCTGTTTACGCAATTGATTGTTTACTGTAAGAGACCTCTAATGCAATGTTAATAGTATCTTCTGGTGCACTGGGTTTCCCCAGAAAACTCATTCTGCCAGTTTGCACTAGCCAGATTATCTGTAGACAACATCATAATGGGATGTTGGTGTTGCACTAGAGGTCGCTTACCCTAGCGCTATGTCAATTGACGAAGCAGAGTGGCAACACTGGATACTGCCCAGTGATGCAAATCAGTAGTTACCCTTAGCTTCTTTTTTATGTTTTAAACTTGCAGTTTATAGGACTACCATGGATGCCTTCCTATTGGAGTCTTGGGTTCCAGTTATGTCGCTGGAACTACACAGACCTTAATGATTTGAAAGCTGTGGTAGCAAGGAATCGGGCAGCTGGAATACCTTTTGTAAGTACAATGGGATTGGTGGGTTGGGAATGGGTTATTGGTTGGAGGTGGAAATCATTTCTTTTGAGGGCTAGAGTGCAATATCAGTGTGATTTGTTTGGAGCAAAAGACAGCAGTTGGGATGGGTGTATAATGGTATGGCCAAATTGTAGCTGGAGTTTCAGGTCCACTATACCCGATACTGATAATAATCCCTGAGTTTAAGTCTATGGAGGTTAATAAGAAGTTGAAGTCAGTGGAGGCTGGTGGCTCTGATTTCAGTGGAGCTGTACATCCATTCTGGGTTTCAGTCAGAACCAGCCAGAACTCTAAAGGAGCTATCCAAGGTGCTGAACCGTATCCTCCCAAAATAGGTTCAACACCTTGGATAGCTCCTTTAGATTTCTGGCTGATTCTGACTGAACCCAGAATGGATGCACAGCCCCAATGAAATCGGAGCCACCAGCCTCCACTGGTTCCAATAAAGTTTTCAAGCTGAACAAGCAAACTAAAAGAAGGGTGAGATGACAAAATCAAGGATATCATTTTAGAAGGAGTTAACCCCACTGGGAGCCTGGTAGGAAGAATGTTGTCCCCTGAGGCTGAAGCACTAAAATGAAAACAGGTGCTAAATTTTGTCACACCTGGAAATATTTAGTTCAGTTATTGCAAAGAACATCTACCTTTGCCAAAAAAAACCCAGTTTCATCAGGTAAATGAAAAGGTATCAAAGAGTCTGGATTCAGGGGAAACCCAGTTTCTACATAACATTAATGGATGGGGAAGGCTGTGATGATTTTTTTTTTCTTCTTGAAGTCCACTTTTCGTCAATCCACTTTCATTCTCATATATATATATATATATATATATATATATATATATATATATATACATATACACACACACACACACATACATATATATATATATATATATATATATATGAAAGTGGTTATATATATATATTGGCAGAATTACATACAATATAACCCCACAGCAGGTTACCATAATGGAAGGGAGTGGTGTTGGGGGTGGGGGAATGAATTAACAACACAGTAAATGGTTCTTATTCAGGTTTTACATGCGTGAAGCTGCACAGTTGGACAATATTTGTTGAGGCAGTGAGCCTATGTACACACCAGTTGCTGGGGAACATGGGTGGAGGGTGCTGTTGCACTTGTGTTCTGCTTGTGGGTTCCCAATCAACAGCTGGTTGGCCACTGTGTGAACAGAATGCTGGACTAGATGGACACTTGGTCTGATCCAGCAGGGCTCTTCTCTTGTTCTTATTTCAATTACTGAATTTACCATTCTAAACAGGATATGAGGAGTTGACTGGGTGGAATGATACACTAAATATGAACAAGCAAGTTTATAGGAATTGACATATGCTTACATGATAGGATTGCTAGATCCAGATATTAGGGTGCGATGCAAATGTAATCCTTCCAATTGCTTAATCATGGTTAAAAACGTGGGCTCAAGTGCTCCTTCTTCCATCATTTATCAGCATTAATCACAGTATAGTGTTATGCCCACACTTATATGTGATATTAACCATAGTTAATGCTAACTAAGGTTAGCTATTAAGTAGAGTTTAAAACCAAGTGTAATAGCACCTACATATGTCTCTGTCTCCTGTGCAGCGGTCCCCCTCCCGAGGTCAATTGCTCACAGGTTAAGATGAGTGATATTACCTGGGTAGTGTTACCATGTGAGCAAAGAAAGCCTCTGTCTTGGAACTTGGTCAGAAACTCACACTCCACACCTCTAGTCTGAGTTAAGAGAAAATATGTATTACAGGGACTATCAGACTAGGGATGTGTGGACTGTGTAAAATCCGCTCCGTCTGTGTTTCATGGATTGTCAGGTGCCTTTTGTTCTGTTGTCTGCCCACAGATGGATGTGAATATATATTTTTTGTCATGTGGAAAAATACGTAAATAATTACCTAAATATTTATGAAAGTATTTATGTAAGTATTTACATAACTTACCTTAGTACCGGAATATTTAGCATATTATCCCCCATTCCATTTGACATTTTCTCAGTAGAAACTTACCTATTTTCCTACAAATTTATCTGCGTAAATTTTGGGAAAGTAAAAGAAATCACCCTGAAGTCCACAGACTCTACGCTGCCTGAGGGGGTCGCTCTGCAGTGGATTCCACAGGTCGGATTCTTAGAAATCTGTGCTCATTTTAGTCCATCTCGAATTTCTCCAGCATCCCTATATCAGATGAGACAAAAAGTGAAGCAAGGGATACCAAAAACAAACAAACAAACAAACAAACAAACACAATAAAACCACGCCATAAATCAGTCTAACATGAGTTATATCCAAATAAGTCACTTACTCTCTCATAAAGCACACTTGACCTGACCCAACCAGGAAGAGCTGCCAGGATTCAAAGAAATGGCACATTGAAATGATGAAAAGTGGCAAAGAGACAGGGGGTGTTTGGATGATGCGTGGTGTGGTGGAGGTGGCTATGCACCCACCATACAACCCCTACTGCAAATCGTGGATATGAAGCCATGCACTGGGTTCAGATGACATTCGAATCCATGCTGCATTGCAGGGAATTATGCAAATGATGGTCCCATGCACAGCACATGCAGGGACAGGGGGAGAAGCCACGATGGCTTCTTTTACCGACGCAATAGTCCAAACCAAGTCACTCAGAACGCTATGCCTTTTTATTAGGTTTGGCCAGAGGAGGAAGGCAAGGGAGTCATCATTATCATAATTGTTTATTTGTACCCCTCTTTTCCCTCCAAAAGGAAGTCCAGGACATCATGCAGAATACAGCTGCATCAAAGAAAATATGAACAGGGAATATAAAAATTATCAAGCCATAAAAACACTACAATAAATATATAAACAAATGTTCAATTTGGAATGTAAACATCAAGTCAGTTAATACATACAAAATTCATAAATGTATTAAACAAGGGGTTAATAAAAGGCAGCCCACCTTTGGACCAAAAATTTTGGATGTACCATTAAAAGAGACAAATCCCTCCTGAAACTGGTAGAGGGGGAAAAAAAAAATCTGGGTACAACCAATTAATACAATAATTATACAAAGTACAAAGAACTACCATACCTGAAACTTCCTCATCTCAAACCTACCCTCTCAGCACAGGTTAATACAGAGAGAGAAAAAGGGAAGGCAGAGAGCACTACTCATATGCCAAACCCAACCAACTGCCTCTGGCAGTGGTAGTGACTTTATAGTCCAGGTTGGAGCATGCCCAGGAGACACTGATGATATTTCTTCCATGTTGGGAGTGGGGACAAGCCACTCGGTGGGCAGGTCTATCTGCAGCTCATTGGCCACTGTGTAAACAGAAT
This sequence comes from Heloderma suspectum, assembly GCF_057233095.1. NCBI lineage: Eukaryota > Metazoa > Chordata > Lepidosauria > Squamata > Helodermatidae > Heloderma > Heloderma suspectum. The sequence goes on along the minus strand of NC_139460.1, from coordinate 302,858,849 downwards.
GCTGGACTAGATAGACCCTTGGTCTGATGCAGCATGGCCCTTCTCATGTTCTTATGTTGTTCTTAAGAACAGAGGGAAAGCCATAGTGGTGGTAATGGTGGTGGTGGTGGTATGTAGATGGCACAGGCCCTCACACCATACTTCTGCTACCATTGCTGCTCCCCCTTTTGCAACCTGCACATAATTCACCAATCAAGTGTTAATTATGTACCCAGAAAAACACTCACTCTCTCCTTGCTAGGCTGGGAAGGGAAGAGAGCCCAACATTAATTAAAGGAGAGTTACATTACCCAGTTCCGACAAACCAGTTATCTCAAAAAAAGGCTTCTGGTTTGCATATTTGAGATATGAGAAAGTTGTGGAGGACATGTCTGCCTCCCAAAAAGCCATAGAGGTGAAGTGCCTGACCAAGAATGCTTGTAACCAGTACAGGAATCTAGGTGTGGAAAAGTAGCCTCATGCCACACCAGGGTTAGCAGCTGGTTTGCATTTGCAAACATTGGTTAAAGATAATCCTGGTTTAGTATTAGTGCAGATGTAACATTACGACATGGGTGTGTGTGTGTGTGTGTGTGTGTGTGCCAGCTTTCCCCCAAGCTCAAGGAAACATACATGGTTCTCTGCCATCTTATTCTCACAATAACCCTGTATAGATGGTTAGGCTGAGAGGCAGTGACTGGCACAAGATCACTCAGTGCACTTTGTGTCCAAGTGGGAATTTGAACTTGGTTTCCCCAGCCCTAGTTCAACCATGTCACCACACTAAAGATGACAAGAAGGGCAGAGTTCAATCATAGAATCCTAGAATCATAGCATAGTAGGGTTGGAAGGGGCCTACAAGGCCATCGAGTCCAACCCCCTGCTCAATGCAGGAATCCAAGTCAGAGCATCCCTGATAGATGGCTGTCCAGCCTCGTCTTGAACGCCTCCAGTGTGGGAGAGCCCACTACCTTCCTAGGTAATTGGTTCCATTGTCATATTGCTCTAACAGTCAGGACGTTTTTCCTGATGTTAGGTCGGAATCTGGCTTCCTGTAACTTGAGCCCATTATTCCGTGTCCTGCACTCTGGGATGATCGAGAAGAGATCCTGGCCTTCCTCTCTGTGACAACTTTTCAAGTACATGAAGAGTGCTATCATATCTCCCCTCAGTCTTCTCTTCTCAAGGCTAAACATGCCCAGTTCTTTCAGTCTCTCTTCATAGGGCTTTGTTTCCAGTCTCCTGATCATCTTTTTTGCCCTCCTCTGAACCCTCTCCAGTTTGTCTGCATCCTTCTTAAAGTGTGGTGCCCAGAACTGGACACAGTACTCCAGATGAGGCCTAACCAGTGCTGAGTAGAGGGGAACTAGTACTTCCCGGGATTTGGAAGCGATGCTTCTATGAATGCAGCCCAAAAGAGCATTTGCCTTTTTTGCAGCCACATCACATTGTTGGCTCATATTCAGCTTGTGATCGACAACAATTCCAAGATCCCTCTCACTTGTAGTGCTGTTGAGCCACGTATCCCCCATCTTGTAACTGTGCATTTGGTTTCTTTTTTCCTAGGTGCAGAACTTGGCATTTATCCCTATTAAATGTCATTCTGTTGTTTTCTGCCCAGTGCTCCAGTCTATCCAGATCACTTTGAATTTTGTTTCTGTCTGCCAGAGTATTAGCTATCCCGCCCAATTTTGTGTCATGTGCAAATTTGATCAGCATTCCCTGCACCTCCTCCTCCAAGTCATTAATAAAAATGTTGGAGAGCACTGGGCCCAGGACTGAGCCCTGCAGTACCCCACTCGTTACCTCTCCCCAGTTTGAGAAGGTCCCATTGATAAGCACTCTTTGAGTCCGATTCTGTAGCCAACTGTGGATCCACTGGATCATTGTTTCATCTAGCCCACTTTGAGCTAGTTTGCTCATGAGGATATCATGGGGCACTTTGTCGAAAGCTTTGCTGAAGTCGAGGTATATGATGTCTACAGCATTCCCATGGTCCACAAGGGAGGTTACTTGATCAAAAAATGAGATCAGACTCGTCTGGCAGGACTTGTTTTTGACAAATCCATGTTGGCTTCGAGTAATCACGGCATTGTTTTCAAGGTGCTTCCAGATGGATTGCTTTATCATCTGCTCCAGAATTTTCCCAGGGATTGATGTCTGTAGTTCCCAGGTTCCTCCTTTTTACCCTTTTTGAAGATAGCGACATTAGCCCTCCTCCAGTTATCTGGCACTTCCCCTGTCCTCCATGATTTGTCAAAGAGAATAGACAGCGGTTCTGAGAGTTCTTCTGCCATTTCCTTTATTATTCTAGGATGCAGTTCTTCTGGCCCTGGAGATTTGAACTCATTCAAAGTAATTAGATATTCCTTGACCATATGTCTATCGATCTCAAGCTGCAATCCTGCCCCTTCAGCCTGTACTTTGCCTTTGCCAGGGGGGTCATAGACCCTCTTTTGTGAGAAGAAGACTGAGCCAAAGTAGGAACTGAGCACCTCTGCCTTTTCTTTGTCATCTGTTTTGGTTTTGCCATCCTTATTTAATAGGTGAACAACCGTTTCTTTCCTCTGCCTTTTACTATGCACATAGCTGAAGAAAGCCTTTTTGTTGTTTTTAGCATCCCTCGCTAACCTCAGCTCGTTCTCAGCTTTAGCCTTCCTGACACCATCCCTGCAATTCTGTGCTACCTGCCTGTACTCTTCCTTTGTTACTTGGCCTTCTTTCCATTTCCTATATGTGTCCTTTTTTGTTTTCAGGTCATCCCTAAGCTTTTTGTGAAGCCACATTGGCTTCTTCTGTTGTCTTCCACCTTTTCTTCTTGTTGGAATAGTTTGTAATTGTGCCTTGAGAATTTCCTTTTTGAAAAGCTCCCACCCATCTTGGACTCCTTTTCTCGTTAGCGTTGCTTGCCATGGGACCTTACTGATCATTATTCTGAGTTTATTAAAAACAGCTTTCCTAACATCCAGGGTACACGTTTGACTACACTCGGCTTTTGCTTCCCTTAGAACCAAGAACTCAAGTACAACATGGTCGCTTTCCCCCAGAGTTCCTGTAACTGCTACTTTATCCACTAAGTCATCTCTGTTGGTTAGGATCAAGTCAAGGATAGCTGATCCTCTAGTTCCTTCCTCTACTTTCTGTAGGAGGAAGTTATCCGCCACACAAGTCAGGAATTTCCTGGAGGGGCCACGTTTTGCAGAATTTGTCTCCCAACAAATATTGGGGAAATTGAAGTCCCCCATTACTACTACATCATGCTTCCTTAAAACATTGGCTATTTGCTTTTCAAAAGTTCCATCCTCATCTTCTCCTTGGTTGGGTGACCAGTAGTAGACTCCGACCACCAGGTTCCTTTTATTCTTTGCTCCATTTATTTTGATCCAGATGCTCTCGATGGGGCTACCAAGCTCATCCTCCTGTATTTCTGTGCAGATATATGTATTTTTCACATACAGTGCAACCCCACCTCCCTTTCTGTTTGCATAAGAGAGGTAAAGAGGGAGGGGCAAAGGACTATAACTCAGTGGTAGAACACATGCTTTGCACACAGAAGGTCCAAGGTTCAATCCCTGGCATCTCCAGGTAGGGCTAGGAGGGAATCCCACCTGCAAACCCAGAGAGCTGTTGCCAGTCAGTGCAGACAATGCTAGGCTAGATAGACCGACGGTTTGACTCAATATTAGGCAACTTCCCATGTTCTGATGTTCCAGAAGAAGCCCCCTTGTTCATGTCTTAACCATGGTTAAGAAACTCAAAGTGTTTATATGTTGGACCAGAGTGAAGACAGACAACAATTTACTTAGTGGTGACTTGCCTTGATCTTGATATACATGCAAATTTTGCAAACCCTTGGTAAACTCCTCCTGTTTTGCCCTGCCAAATGTTGATGGACAGCTTACCTGCTCCTACATGCCCTTTTTCTGATAAGGGGCAGAAGTGTGATAAAATGATCACCACTGTTAGGCAGGACAATATGATTTTCATTATAATGCACTGTTGCCAATGTAAATAGAAAATATAAGGGTGTACCAATTTAAAAGCTGCATGACATTTAATCTGCACAATGATTTCAATTTTCTTTTAGGATATTCAGTACACTGATATTGACTACATGGAAGACAAAAAAGATTTTACTTATGATGCTATAGATTTTGCAGGCCTCCCTCAATTTGTTCAAGACCTGCATGATCATGGACAGAAATATGTCATAATATTGGTGAGTTCAATGTATTGTACGATTTCATAGATTTTCTGCATGGGGAAATATTATTGAAACTCTTGCTTGCATGTGATCATCATCACCACCATGATTCTTTCTAATTCCATACCTGGTGGCCTTGTGCCAATCAGGCATGTTGCAAAGTGCCTCCCCAACCCACCAGGCTTGATAGTATTTTCTGCTGTCTCAAAATGCCCGCTCTGTTTTTGCTGCCTTGTTCACACTGAAATTTCCCCCCATAACTTCCAAGGGATCAATGCTACAAGATGATGTAGTATTGTTCCCAGGGGAATTACGTGAAATAAACATGGTGGCCACCTGCTGGCCACCACTGGGAAGAGCTTTGCTGCAACCAACACTGCCACTGCAAAACTAGCAGAAGAGGAAAAAGGTAAGCCAGGGTGGCATTTCCACCCACTTTTGCTCCCCCACCCCTCTTATGTTCATCTATACGTTCTTGTCAGTGTTGTTCCTGCATTGTTGGGCTCTTCCAAGTGTCAGGATTGATTCTGAGCATATGGAGGTAGTTAGCAGTTCAGATTCAGAAGGGGAACAGCCAGACCCGGGGGAGGCATCTTCCCGAGCGAGTTCAGATATGGAAAGGCATGCTTCTCAGGATGCTAACACCCAGATGGCTGGGCCTGAAGCTCCACCCCCCCCCCGTGAGAACCCAGGAGGAGGAAGAGGAAGAAGAAGAGAGCGCAGGGTGTGACCTGAGGGATGCTAGACTGCAGCACAGAGAGAAGTGGGAAAAGTTAAAGGCAGAGCTGAGACGGTCGACCCAGTTGGCGATGCATGAGGGTCGACATAGGGGAGCATCACTGGAAGGGAGTAGCAGCCCTCCCTAAGTTATTCTAGCTAGCAAGTCCCTATGTTGCTGGCAACATAGTAGATCCCATTTGGATACCCTGCTGTTATCTAGGGGTGGACGAAAGTCCCTTACCTGTCCTCGAAGGCCGTTCACGGTGGGGGGGAGGTGCTTCATTGATCCCCCCACGAAGTTCAGGCCGGGGGGGGAGGCTTCCCGCCTCGCCCGGCCGCGAAAGTTTAAAAAAACAAACAAACGCCCCCTGATAGGCTACGTGACGATTAACGTAGCCTATCACGGCTAGATCTGCAAAGTCAGCTGTGATAGGCTACGTCAATCGTCACGTAGCCTATCACGGGTGACTTAAAAAAAAAAAAGCGCGTATGCTAATGGCGGCCTCCATAGGGAGCCACCATTCGTGTTCCTTATTTGGTCGCTGTAGTCTACGTAAATCTTTACGTAGACTACGGCGAAAATAAGGGCAACGCAAATAGCGTTGCCCTTATTTTCGCCGTAGTCTACGTAAATCTTTACGTAGACTACAGCGACCAAATAAGGAACGGGAATGGCGGCTCCCTATGGGGGCCGCCATTATCTGTATGCGCTTTTTTTTTTTTTTAAGTCACCCGTGATAGGCTACGTGACGATTGACGTAGCCTATCACGGCTGACTTTGCAAATCTAGCCGTGATAGGCTACGTGAATCGTCACGTAGCCTATCAGGGGGCGTTTTTTTTTCTTTTATTGCAATGGCGGCAGTGGCAGCCGGTCGAAAGACCGGCTGCCGCTCCCGCCCCGCTCAAACACCCGCCGAACCGCCGGCCGGACCCGCCGCCGGGAGGGACATTCGGCGAAGGTAAGTCCCGTCCCGGAGGGGGTGCGGGGTGCGGGGGGGTGCGGAGGATTTCTCCCTGAAACTTGTTCGGGGGGCCGAACATGTTGGCGCTCGGCCCCCCAAAGTTTTGGGGAGAAATTCTCCGCCATCCCTACTGTTATCCCTTTGTAGCCTGAGAGTCTTCAAGGATTTGGATCTGTAATGAACCCGTTGATAGTGAATTAAAGGCATGAGACTGAAGCCTCTCTTCTTGTGTGTGTGCATGACGAAGGAGGGGGCCAAGGGAACGTGACACCAAGGGCCCCAGAGCTGAACATGTGTCTATGTGTCACTCTGGAGGAGAGGATTTTTTCAGTCATTTTTATTTATCATTACTTGTTCAGGGATAAGGTTGATGTATCAGTTGCCTAATTCCATAAAGGTTTAAAAAGAATAACGTTTTCTATTCCTAATTTCTTAGGACCCAGCCATTGCTGTGAATAATCGCCAAAATAATACCCCTTATGAGGCCTATAGGAATGGTGAACGAATGAAAGTGTGGGTAAATGAATCAGACGGAGTCAGCCCTCTTATTGGAGAGGTACATAGCTGTTTATTTTCAATGTGGGGCATAATCCCCAAGGAGATTCTCTTCTGTTAGCCCCATTAAAAAGAATGGGTACTATGGAAAAACATACCATGCTGGGACCGACTGCCAATTAGCCCACTCCACTCTAAGAGCAGCGACAATCAGCAGGTTGCTGCTCTCCAGCTAGCAAGAGAAGTCATTCAAATTGGTTTATCTAAAGGGATCCTGCAGTTTCATGAGGGTACTGAGAATTCTAGAGATCCCTGTCCCCTGCCCAAGCGGCCCCTCTTCCTAGAGCTACAATTCCCAGAATTCCTGTATTTGGTAGCGATAATCACTAAAAACAGGTTTGAAACCAGTTTAAAGTTGTAATGTAGATTGCCCAATAGAGCAGCCTTTTCCCCCCTGGTGCCCTCCAAATGTGTTGGACTACAATCCCCTTCATCCCCAGCTATCATGACCATTGGCCATATTGGCTTTGAATTATGCCATCCAACACATCTGGAGGGAACCACTTCTGGAGGGCACCAGATGTCGGGAAGGTTGATGTAGAGGGAGGGAAGCCTCTACCATTGGCTTCTGGGACCAGTTACCATATTGGGGGTCCTCTCCTCCCCCAAAGGCAACAAAAGCAGCCAGCTACTCTGTTTGGCAAAGGAGAGGGAATGTGGCGGGTCTGCTGAAACCCACTATGTTATATATTTCTTTTGTTAGCCTCCTTGGATTATTGTTTTAGAAAAGAAAGAAAAAATAGATCTACACATTTTCCACATCAATTGTTCCGATGCCAAGAAGAATTTATAATGAGATTTTATTTATTTTATTTATTTTATTGCATTTCTATACCACCCCATATCCAAAGCTCTCTGGGCAGGTTACAGAAGTTAAAAGATTAAATACAACATAAAAAGTTTAAAAGCCATTTACAAAAAAGCACATAAAAGCACACAGACAATATAGACAAACAACATGTAACTGAAAGCAACATTTACCACAAATTATGCATTCAAGTTTCCCGCATTTGGGGAAATCACAGGGGTCAACACACCCAGAGTGCAATGGATGAGGCTCACCCTGGAAAACCTCCATCATGATCAAGGTGTCCCCCTGCCAGGTAAGTATATGGGGTGACTGACATATGTAGCAGCATAAGAGATCTATATTTCTTTACCTTGTTCTGGAATGTAATTTAGAGATTATCATCTAATCTGACATAAATCAAAACTCTGAAAATGTGAACATTTTGTGCAAATGAAAGTCTAAAACTATATAATTCTTTCTTCACAGACCCATGAATATTGCTGAACAGGATTGTTTCTGAACTGTCTATTAACCTACGATGTCATTATCCTGATTATTCTTAATAGCTCTTCTCAGAAGGGCTTACTTTTCAAACAGTCCCACCATGCATGTAAATAAGTCCCATCCATTCCAAAATGTTCCCAACATTTCCCCTGGGTATATCCTGTGATCTTTTCTTATCCTCCATGGCATAATGTTTGCTTTGCAGACAAACTGGGATAAACATGTTATAAATAACTAATACCACCTTGGTGTTATCTTGTAATAGGAGTCTGTGATGCGGGATGCTTATAGAATCTGACAAACATTCTCCCTTGATATTGAGATTTTGCTTTACTTGGAATGTTGACCATATTGGAACTGATTAATATTATAATCTGTGCTACCTCTGGAGTTGTCGTTCAGGAAATGGGGAAACTGTTAAAAATGGTGCAAGCAGTTATTCTTTTTTTTTTTTTAGGGGGCGGGGATTTTTAATGGCATGTGTTTGTCTGATGCAGAAGAGGAAGCTGCAAACCTTCTTAACATTTAAGAAAAAGAGAGAGAGAGAATAAGATCCATGCAAGATCTGTATTATAGGGTACCTCATGACTAGGGGCTAAAAAATGTTGTTTTTAACTTCACAATTGTGCAGGCAGACACACACACACACACACACACACAATTATACAGCTGGATTCTTGGGTCAGGGGCAATGTATTTTTCCCCAGGAAGGAAGTATGAGAGAGCATACTCTAAAATCCACCCTAAAGTTTAGGAAATCATTTTGCTGGGCCTGCAGCTTAGTGGAACATAACTGGAGCAGGACCCAATAGTAGTGTAACAAAAACTGAGCAGAATTGGGTGGGATGGGGGATCCATTTAGCACTCTTGATGATGAGTTGTTAAGCTGGGCCCACTGCATGAAACAAAAATCAATTCAGTAAAAACTAGGTTTTTATACCTTACATTTGAATGCAGTTTTGTATTTTATTGTCTTTCATTCCCTTTTATGTCCCATTTGGAACATAAAAGACTTCATTTGTTTTGTTCCTAAGGTTGTCCATGCATCTATGCTGGCTCCAGTACACATTGTACATTGCAGAAATGTTCCTTAAATCTCCTGCAGGTGTGGCCAGGAACAAGTGTCTTCCCTGATTTTTCCAATCCCAGTGCTGTTAAGTGGTGGGTTGATGAAAGCAACAATTTCCACAAGATTATCCGGTTCGATGGACTGTGGATTGTAAGTACTACTCCATATACTTTAGAAATATATCTTTTGGAAAGGAAGTCCGTCTAGGGCTAGGTAGAAATGGCTTCTCAGAATTCCCCTACCATATTCACAGGCAGCAAAAGTGGGAGACGCTTTTGCTGAATGTTTTCCAAGAGGAGATGAACATTTACAACAGTTTCTTGGGCTGGGGGGGTGGGGGGGGTCACCATCAGTAGCAATAGCAATGTGGCTTTGTTCTCCCCCTTTTTTCCTAGCAGAGCTCCTGCATTGGCAGCACAGCTGCCATATTTTTTATCTCCCACAAGGTCGTGGCCATAGCTCCCCAGGGAATTGTGGGGAAAACAGTGGGGAAAAACTGGAAGAAGATAGGCAGCAAAATTGCCCTTTTTTGGAAGAGCCTGAAAAAGAACATTCTGAGAAAGCTCAGTTCTAAACAATTTTGACATAATTGCAATCCTCTCTCTCTGTCTCTGTTTTTCAACATGAGAAGATTAAGGCATGGGTATCACTCTTTTAATAGCAAATTCCATTGTGGCTATAAGTATTAGTGTAGTATGCAGAATACTATCATCTATAAAATTCACTCCTGATATATAAAAGAACATATTTATCATGGGCCACTGTAAAGGTAGCAAATATGTATTACATAAACAAAATCATGTTTGGATAGTGCCACATAATCTATTAGTGCAAGTTCCTTGATGTTGTTTATACGTTCAGTCGCTTCCAACTCTTCATGACTTCATGGACCAGCCCACGCCAGAGCTTCCTGTCTGCTGTCGCCACCCCCAGCTCCCCCAAGGTCGAGTCCGTCACCTCCAGAATATCATCCATCCATCTTGTCCTTGGTCGGCCCCTCTTTCTTTTGCCTTCCACTTTCCCTACCATCAGCATCTTCTCCAGGGTGTCCTGTCTTCTCATTATGTGGCAAAAGTACTTCAGTTTTGCCTTTCATATCATTCCCTCAAGTGAGCAGTCTGGCTTTCTTTCCTGGAGTATGGACTGGTTTGATCTTCTTGCAGTCCAAGGCACTCTCAGAATTTTCCTCCAACACCACAGTTCAAAAGCATCTATCTTCCTTCGCTCAGCCTTCCTTATGGTCCAGCTCTCGCAGCCCTAGGTTACTACAGGAAATACCATTGCTTTAACTATGCGGACCTTTGTTGTCAATGTGATGTCTCTGCTCTTAACTATTTTATCAAGATTTGTCATTGCTGTCCTCCCAAGAAGTAAACGTCTTCTGATTTCCTGGCTTCAGTCAGCATCTGCAGTAATCTTTGCGTCTAGAACTACAAAGTCTGTCATTGCCTCCACATTTTCTCCCTCTATTTGCCAGTTATCAATCAAGCTGGTTGCCATAATCTCGGTTTTTTTTGAGGTTTAACTGCAACCTAGCTTTGCACTTTCTTCTTTCACCTTGGTCATGAGGTTCCTCAGCTCCTCCTCACTTTCAGCCATCAAGGTGGTATCATCTGCATATCTGAGATTGTTAATGTTTTAACTCCACCCTTGGATTCATCAGTTGAATTGGATTCTGGAAGAGCACTAAAAATGAGCAGATAACATTATGTCCATTCAATAAGGACAAACTCCAAAGAGTAGCCACATCAGCTTTTTATAGGGATGTACGAAAGTCACTTACCTTTTAGATGGGGTGATTCGTGGGGTGGGGAGGAGGTGCTGCACACCTCCCCCCGAAATCCTAATCCAGCCGGCTCCACTCCGCGGAGATTCTGTGAAACCGCCGGCCGGGGGATCCCGCAGCTGGACATCCGGCTCCTGGGCAGCCTGCAGGTAAAAAAAACAAAACAAAAAAACCCTGCGTACGCAAATAATGGCAGCTACTTACTACGTAACTATTTACATAGCCTATCACAGGGAAAAAACAAACAAACAACGTACGCAAATGGCGGTGGCTATGGTGGCCGCCATTTGCGTTCCCTTCTTTTCGCTGTTTTAGCCTATGTAAATATTTATGTAAGTTATTACGGCAAAAAAAAGGGGAATGCAAATAGCATAATGGCCGCCATTTGCATTCCCTTTTCTCGCTGTTTTCGCCTACGTAAATATTTACGTAAGCTATTACGGCGAAAAAAAGGGGAACGCAAGTAGCACCCATTATGCTATTTGCATTCCCCCTTTTTTTGCCTTAATAACTTACATAAATATTTACATAGGCTAAAACAGCGAAAAGAAGGGAACGCAAATGGCGGCCACCATAGCCACCGCGATTTGCGTACGTGGTTTGTTTTTTTTTTCCCCGTGATAGGCTACGTAAATACTTATGTAGCCTATCACAGACTCTGCAAGTACGCCAAAGGTGTCCCTGCGTTAGCCATGATATGTAAATACGTAATTTACGTATTTAAATTTACATATTTAATTTAAATTTTTTAAAATTTAATTTAAAAATTTAAAATTTAAATTTACGTATTTAAATTTACGTATTTAAATTTACGTATTTAAATTTATGTATGTAAATATTTACATAGCCTATCACGGCTATGATGAAGAAGTGAATGGTGGCCGCAGGGCAGCCACCATTCGCAAGTCAGCGTGGACGGCAGCAGGTAAATGCTCCATTTCGCGCACCTTTCGTGGTTTGGGGAGCAGGGGTTTCATTCCGCCATGGATTTCAGGGGGCCGAATGCACTGGCATTCGGCCTCACTGAGATCCGTGGCGGAATTCTGTGACATCCCTAGGTTTTTATTGAAAAAGAGTGAGTCATGGCACTCTATAAAACTGGATGGCCTTTCAGATTCAGAGATGGTGCCTATTGTACAGTCATTATGTGTGCGTGTGCCCCCCATCTAGGGATGATGCGGGTGCCTGATTCTATCCAGGAATCTGGCGGAACCCCTCCCCGCCTGTACCTTTGAGCCCCACTTGCTGAGCCCCTGCCCTCACTCGCCCCGTGCCCCCACTCAGTGAGTGGCCTGCAATCACCCCTCATTGAGCTCTGCAGTAGTCATTTTTTGAAGAATAAAATGGCATCGCAAAAAAGTGCATATTTGCGTATGTGTGAAAATGTGCATTTTTTCTTATGCATGAAAATGTGCATTTTGCAAAAATGCACATTTTCGCACATATGCAAATATGAGCATCCACAAAATGTGCATTTTAGTGCATACACAAATACGTGCATTTTGTAATCACCATTTTATTTTTCAAAAAATGGCAACTGCGGAGCTCGACGAGGCCACTGGGGTGAGTGTGGGCTGCTAGCCAAGCGCAGGGGGGACTCAAGCACAGTCTGGGGACCAGCAAGTGGGGGCAGGGGCTGGGTGGGCACCCAGAGAACCCAGACAGGGGTAGGTTCACACATCCCTACCCCCATCCCCCTATAGTTTGGTCTTGGAGGCCTTTGTAGTATTGTAAACATCTGGACAACCTATTTGACCTTAGCAGGATATTTTTAAAGGTATATTTGTTACTACAAGCAGCAATGACCATATCATCTCACTTTCAGTCCTGTTCAGAAGTGTATGCCCTATGCTAGGAATGTGCAACTTGTAGCTCTCCAGATGCTTTGGCCTACAGAACCTATCCGCCCTAGTCAGCATGTCTAATGGTGAGGGATGATGGGAGTTGCAGTACTAACAATACCTGGAAAGCCACAAGTTGCCTGCCCCTGCCCAGCGCAATTAAAATTCTGTGAGGCAGAAAATGGGGGTGATCCCATCCCCCCCTTCATCATGCCCTTGTTGCCAGTCTCTGTAGCTCTCCACATGTAGGGGGCTGAATGTCCACTGCAGGGGTGCCAGGTCTACTTGTGTAGGCCTCCTGCACGATTTAGAACCCTGGGGAGTCAGAGTTGGTGTGGAGAGCTTATTTAAAGTAGGGATGTCAGAGAATTCCACCATGGACTCTAGTGAGGCTGGATTCTTTAGAATCCGCCCCCCTGGAATCCGTGGCAGGATGGCCTCCCCCGCTGCCACCCCACGGAATCCCCCCGGGACAGAGCTTACCTGGCAGCGGATGCGGCGGCGACGGCTCTGGCGGCAGATGTGGTGGCAGCGGCTCTGGCTGGTCTCCTGGTCAGCTGCTGCCGAGCTGCTGCGGCCGCAAATGGTGGCCATCATAGTGGCCACCATTTGCGTGCTTGCAGTCAGCCGTGATAGGCTACGTATGTATTTACGTAGCCTATCACGGCAAAGAGCAGGGGCGCAAATGGCATAGCAGCCGCCATTTGCATCCCTGTTCTTTGCTGTGAAAGGCTACATAAATACTTACATAGCCTATCATGGCTGACTGCAAGCACACAAATGGTGGCCACTATGACAGCCGCCATTTGCGGCTGCAGCAGCCCAGCCGCGGCCAGGACTCTAGCTGTGGCCAGCCCCAGCCGGCAGCTTTGCGGAGCTGCCGTGGAGCAGAGCCGGTTCGGGGAAGATTCTGGGGGGATGGACGGCGCGCCTCCCCCCACCGCCGATGCCCCGGAACGGTCGGGTGAGTAGGATTCGTACATCCCTAATTTGAAGGACCACCCTCAGCCATATCAGCTTGCCCACCCTTTCAGATCAGCAAGAGAGGCCCTTCATAGAATCATAGAACTTGCCTGCCTGTAAGAGCAGTTAGGTGGGTTACCACAGAAGAGGGGGCTTTTTTGCAGTGGGCCCACACCTCTGGAATAAGTTGCCATTGGGTTTTTTCCAGGCCCCATCATTGTAGGCTTTTAGAAGGCCTGAAAACATGCTATTTTGCTTTGGCCTTCCTCTGATACGTTCACTGTTGTTGCTGTTTTTATTGTGTTTTTATTGCTCTTTAAGAGCATGTTGGTTTTGATTATGTGTTTTATTATTCCATACCACTTTGGCAGGGCTCCTGCCTTGAAAGGCAGCTAAGAAGAATTTTAAGTAATAATAAATAATACACGAGTGGAGAAGGCTTCCTGCTGGAAAGATTACACCTCCAGTGTGTGGAGGAAAGGTTATGAGGTTGCAATATAGAGGGTAGAGCCAATGGGTTCATTCCCACTTTCCCCTTCATGTGATTTGGAGGGAACAATCCTGGTGGCTGCCTCTGAACTCGGAGGCGACCGCCTATCTAATGCATGGTGGGAGGAGGGTGGAGGGGATCCTCTCTTCTGTGCTCCAGCTGCCATGCATTTGTGGCTAAACAGCCGATTTCAGCTGTCTAGCCACAGACCTTGGAGCATGGGGTGCGGAGGCCAGATGATACATAAGAAGAGTTGGACTGGAACTTCCACACTCCCCACCCCTCCCTGCCCCCCAGGAATTCCCCCCTTTTCCCCACTCCACACTGCTCTTATGAGCCCTGAGATGATCCACGCTGCCAGGAGGGGGTGGGGGTGGGGGGGCAGTTCTCCAGGAACCAAGCTTGGAGCACAGGTTCCCAGAAACCAACCAATCTTATGGCCATCTAGCTGCTGTCTAGCAGCCATAGGACTGTGCCCTTAATGTGTGTATGTTAGGGATGGCGGAGAATTCCGCCATGGATTTCAGTGAGACTGAATGCACTGGCATTCGCCCCCCCCAAATCCGTGGCGGAATAGCCTGCCCCCCCTGCGGATTCCCCCTGGGACGAGGCTTACCTAGGGCTGATGTTCCAGACAGTGGCGGCTCCGGCGGCAGGTCCGGCGGTGGTAGCGGCTGGTCTTTCGACCAGCTGCCTCAGCCGCCATTGTTGTCCTGGTCTTTGCCGTGATAGGGTATGTAAGTATTTATGTAGCCTATCACGTCAAGCCAATAATAAAAAAATGGCGTATGCAAATGGCGGCGGCTACATCGGCCACCATTTGCGTTCCCTATTTTTCGCCGATTTTTCTTACGTAAATATTTACGTAAGAGAAAACAGCAAAAAAAAGGGGAACACAAATAGCGTAGTGGGTGCTATTTGCGTTCCGTTATTTTTCGCCTTTCTAGCCTCTGTAAATATTTAAGTAGGCTAGAACAGCGAAAAAGAAAGGAACGCAAATAGCGCCCACTATGCTATTTGCGTTCCCCTTTTTTTCGCTGTTTTATCTTACGTAAATATTTACGTAAGATAAATAGGCGAAAAATAGGGAACGCAAATGGTGGCCACCGTAGCAGCTGCCATTTGCGTACGCCGTTTTTTTTTCTTCTGGAAAGAAGTTGCCCAGCGGCCAGATTTCTGGTTGCAGGTGGCCCTGGCTGGCAGCTCCACGGAATTTCCGTGGAGCAGATCCAGCTGGAGAAGGATTTCGGGGGGGGTACAGAACGCCTCCCCCCTCGCGAATCACCTCGTCGAAAAGGTAAGTGACTTTCATCCATCCCTAGTGTATGTGAATTCTGAACAGTGCTTTCACAATTTTTTATTTGACAATATTTTTATTTTTTATTATTTATGAGATCCAATGTGGTGTAGCAGGTAGAGCATTGGACTGGGACTCAGGAGATCTGGGTTCTAGTTTCCACTCAGCGATGAAGTTCACTGGGTGACTTTCGGCGAGTTGGATTATTCTCAAGGCACATGCATATAATCTCTTACCAGCAATTTGAAATGGCCAATTCCTGCTGAAGTTCAAACTAGGGCTGTGCACTGCTTCAACCTGAGGACCAAACCCCAAGTTGAAGAGGGCCACAGTGGGCCACTTTGTATCCCTTCCAGGGCAAAGCAGAGGGGACACGAAGTGGCATGGAGAGGGTCGGGGGCTCATCAAAGCACTCGGTGTGCTTTGGAGCTTCAGCCCCCAGCCGAGCCCCCCCAACGCCCCCACACAACCCCCAGCTCCTTACCTGGGCCACCTCCTCCTCTGCTGCCTCCTCCATCGCTGCACTGCTGCCTTCTCTGTTGCACCACTGCCTTCGTCGTCTTCTTCGCTGCCGCCCGCTGTCGCTGCTTTCGTCATCTTCTTTGCCACCGCCACCATCTCCTGAGGCCTGGACATGTGGTGACTCTTCTTGCAGGGAGTCACCATTTTAAAAATGGCAAATCACTGCAAGAAGAGCAGTCACCTCATGTCCAAGCCTCGGGAGGCGGCAGCAGTGCGGCAGCGGCAAAGAAGAAGACGATGACAAAAGGAGCAAAGTGGCTTCCGAAACGGATTGGGGGGTCCCTGCACAGCCCTAGATCAAACAGTCTGAAATCTGAAGGATACTAGAATGTCAGAACTATAAAGGAGTGAAATGGTGAGAATCAGGTCACTCCTAAGTAGAACACCGCTAAGTTAGTCCCCTTACATTTGTCTAGGGATGGCGGAGAATTCCGCCACAGATTTCAGTGAGGCCGAATGCCAGTGACCTCCGAAACCTGTGGTGGAACGGCCTCCCACCCCCCGCCACCTCGTGGAATAGCCCCGGAACGAAACTTATCTGGGGCTCTGGCGGCGGCGGCTGGTCTTTCGACCGGCTGCTGTGGCCGCCATTTGCATCCTGCGAGGCTGCCATGATAGGCTACATAAGTATTTATGTAGCCTATCACAGCTAGGGGTGGACGAAAGTGACTTACCTGTCCTCAAACCTTGTTCGCGGTGGGGGGGGAGGCGCTTCCTAATGACGCCCTAATGACGAATGGCGCCCTAATGACGAACACCCGCTGAACCGCCGGCCGGACCCACCGCCGGGAGGGACATTTGGCAAAGGTAAGTCCCGTCCCGGGAGGGGTGTGGGGGGCGGGGGGGTGCGGAGAATTTCTCCCCGAAACTTGTTCAGGGGGCCGAACACGTTGGCGCTCGGCCCCCCGAAGTTTCGGGGAGAAATTCTCCGCCATCCCTAATCACAGCAAAGAGCAGGGACAGAAACGGTGGCCACTACGTCGTTTGCACCACTGCTCTTTCCGTGATAGGCTACCTAAGTATTTACGTAGCCTATCACGGTAAAGGCAACTATGCAAATGGAGGCCACAACGCCATTTGCGTGGTTGCCTTTACCATGATAGGCTACGTAAATACTTATATAGCCTATCACGGAAAGAGCAGCGGCGCAAATGGCGTAGCAGCCGCCGTTTGCGTCCCTGCTCTTTTCCGTGATAGGCTACGTAAATACTTAGGTAGCTTATCACGGCAGCCTCGCAGAACGCAAATGGCGGCCGCTATGGTGGCTGCCATTCTTATCCACAGCAGCCCGTCCGTGGCTGGAACTCTGGCTGCGGATGGCCCTGGCCAGCGGCTCCGTGGAGCCGCCACGGTGCGAAGCCAGCCAGGGAGGATTCCGGTTGGAGGGATGGAGCGCCTCTCCCCCCACTGCGAATCACATCTGAGAAAAGGTAAGTGACATTCGTACATCCCTACATTTGTCACATGACAAAAGTATTGCACTTTTTATGTAATGTGCAGCATAGAGCTGAGACTGGACTAGAACAATGGGAAAAGGAGCTGGGATGAGGCAGGCAATATAACTGAGTTCTATTTAATAAATACCTAAGAAACTACTCACAAACCCATAAATTATTAGAGACACCTTACGTATTATTTTTTTCAAGTGTAGGCTTGGATACCAAAAATACCAAAAATGGAATGCACACCATAGATCAGCTGAGGGTTGTTGTTCAGTGTACATTCAGTGTCCAAACTTCATTTTCTGCCATGGAATGTGTGGAATGGCCCTCTATGTTTAAGGAGAGTTGGCTTTATGTTCTTCAGAAATATATGTTGCTTCACCTTTACATCTTGTAATGTTGGTGAACAACCACGGCAATGGTTACCCAAGTGTATTTGATGTACTCTTCATTGTGTCTTTAAAGGGTCAGCTAAATAAAGATGCAGATTTAATTGAAACAGTATACTCATGCATTTCTGCAAATCTTTCCCCCTAGGACATGAATGAAATATCCAATTTTATTAAAGGATCAAAATCTGGCTGCGCAGTGAACAGCTTAAACTACCCACCTTTTACTCCAAGTAAGTTCTTAAGAGAAAATCCAGATCAGTTCACAGTGAGAAGATTCACACATTATGCTAAGCCACCCTGCGAATAAGCCACCATGGGTTGGTTGTTCACTTGCTAACCCAACAGATAAATGGGCTTGCCAGGGCTTGCTTCCCCCCTCATTGCCCCTCAGTTCTCCCACCTAGGGATGTTGGAGAATTTCTCCACGAATCTCCAGGATGCCGAATGCCAACGCATTCGGCCCCCCGAAATTGGTGGGGAAACGGTCCGCCCCCCCGCCCCCCCCCAGAATGGGACTTACCTTTCCTGAATGTCCCTGGCGCTGGCAGCTCCCGGCAGCTCCCGGCGGCGGTTCGGCAGCAGCGGCGGCGGCCGGTCTTCTGACCGGACGCCGCTGCCACCATTTCCAAGTGAATAAAAAACAAAAACAAAGAAACGTGATAGGCTACGTAAAGGTTTACGTAGCCTATCATGGCTAGATTTTCAAAAAACATCATGATAGGCTACGTAAATCCTTACGTAGCCTATCACGGCTGACTTTGGGGGGGGGAAGTGCGTACACAAATGTACGTTCCTTATTTGCGTTCCGTATTTGGGCACGTGTAGTCTACGTAAACATTTACGTAGACTACGGCGAAAATAAGGGCAAAGCTATTTGCGTTGCCCTTATTTTCACCATAGTCTACGTAAATGTTTATGTAGACTACACGTGCCCAAATAAGGAATGCAAATGGCGGCGCCCATGGGCGCCGCCATTTGCGTATGCGCTTCCCCCCCCCCAAAGTCAGCTGTGATAGGCTACGTAAGGATTTACGTAGCCTATCACGGCTGACTGCAGGGACGCAAACAGCGGCGGCTACAGCCGCCGCCATTTGTGTCCCGGCTGGCCAGGAGGATTCACGGCCGGAGGGACGGGGTGCCTCCCCTCTGGCCAGAATTTCAGGGGGAGGGACTGAGCGCCTCCCCCACACTGCAAAGCAAGCTGCGGGATAAGGTAAGGGACTTTCGTCCATCCCTACTCCCACCAGCTCCAGCATGTATCACAGGCACCTTTGTGGCAGAACTCCTAATTTCCTTAGTCGCTGCCTCTGTTTTGGCTACTCTGGCCACCCGGTTCTGTAGCCATTCCCAGCAACCCATGACGAAGTCGCCATGTCAGGTTTGGACAATACAACAAGCCACCATGGGTGTCAACAACCCTAAAACAAGCCATGGGTCTTGGGGTGGCTTTTTTGCGGGGGGAATAAGCCACCCTGAAGAAATTAAGCCAGGTTCTCACAACATGACAACATGGGTGGTCAGCCATGGTGGGTTGTCATGTTGTTTGAACCAGGTGAGTTTGTCCCATTATCAGTAATTGCAAAGTTAGCTTTTCACAGATTTATGAAATAAGTGTTCCAAGGAACAGAATAAACAAATGAGGGCTAGAGCCTTAAATATTAGATATGAAGTTCTGCTGGCAAAGAGCTGTTTTCTTGTAAAATATGTCATCATTACCCAAACCACAAGCTGCCTTTTCTACAGTAGATGTTTCATTGCTTTAAGGTCTGTCAGTTGTATTGACTTTCTTTTACCATTAAATTGATTCTATTTTCAAGCAGAACTAAATTGGAGTTCCAAATGCCTCTTGAATAATAATTTGCAATAATATCACTTTGAGGTCTTTCCAGATCCAGTACCTTGAGCTCAAATCTAAGAAAAGCCTCATCCTGAAATGTCAATACCTGTTTCAGATGATTCATACTTTAGAGGCAATAAATAACAAGTGGAACCTACAATGAAGTATTGCAGTGTGAGGTGTTCTTGTTCAGGGTTCCAGCCAGGTGGGCCATGCCCTCTTCCAGTATTCTCCATTTCATCCCCTCCTCAAGTTTTCTGTCCCCCCTGCTCGTCCCACCAGTCAGTCCACATTCCATGCCCATGGAGCATGCTCAGTAGTCATTGGGTTGTTTTGGTTCCCCACCCTTACTTTTTTCCTATTTTTTTTAACTTCTGCAAACTGTGGGGTTCCCTCAAACCTCCTAATGCCTCCCTTTTGTGAGGATGAGTTCACTATTCATATATAGAATCATGACTTCAGTATGCCAAACATTACACCACGATGTTACTCCAGATGTTATGCTATCTCTGGAGCCAGATATGCTGGTATAAGTATTCAAGTGATTGGGTGTAAGAGTCAATGTAGGGTAGTGGTTAATTATTGTGTTGGAACTAGGGATGGCGGAGAATTTCTCCCCGAAACTTCGGGGGGCCGAGCGCCAACGTGTTTGGCCCCCCGAACAAGTTTCGGGGAGAAATTCTCCGCACCCCCCCACCCCCAGCCCGGGATGGGACTTACCTTTCCCGAATGTCCCTCCCGGCGGCAGGTCCGGCCGGCGGTTCGTCAGGTCTTCGTCAGGGGCAGGGGCGGCAGCCGGTCTTTCGACCGGCTGCCGCCGCCGCCATTCCAATAAAAGAAAAAAAAAATGCCCCCGTGATAGGCTACGTGACAATTAACGTAGCCTATCACGGCTAGATTTGCAACGTCAGCCGTGATAGGCTACGTTAATCGTCACGTAGCCTATCACAGGTGACTTAAAAAAAAAAAAAAGCGCGTACGGATAATGGCGGCCCCCATAGGGAGCCGCCATTCCCGTTCCTTATTTGGTCGCTGTAGTCTACGTAAATATTTACGTAGACTACAGCGACCAAATAAGGAACGCGAATGGCAGCTCCCTATGGGCGCCGCCATTTGCGTACGCACTTCTTTTTTTTTTTTAAGTCACCCGTGATAGGCTACGTGACGATTTACGTAGCCTATCACGGCTGACTTTGCAGATCTAGCCATGATAGGCTACGTTAATCGTCACGTAGCCTATCACGGCGGTGTTTTTTTTTTTTACTTTTAATTTCGCGGCCGGGCGAGGCGAGGCGGGAAGCCTCCCCCCCGGCCTGAATTTCAGCCGAGCGAGGCGGGAAGCCTCCCCCCCCGGCCTGAACTTCGCGGGGGGAGCAGCGAAGCGCTTCCCCCCCACCGCGAAAAGCTGCGAGACCAGGTAAGTGACTTTCGTGCACCCCTAGTTGGAACCTGGAAGACCTGGATTCAAAAAAAAATGAATTAACCGCAAAACTCATTCAATGACCTTGGACGTGTCTGTATCACTCAGCCTTACCTACCTCACAGGGTTGTAGTCAGGGCAAAAGCAGGGCGTGCCACCTGGATGAAGGGCTGGACAATTTTGCTTCATATTGATGAACTTTTAATTGTTATGAACCACCAAGTAGGGATGGCGTAGGTGCCCGATTCAGTTTGGGAATCTCGCAGAACTGCCCCTGCCTGCACCCCTGAGCCCCACTTGCCGAACCCCTGCCCGCCCCCTGCCCGTGCTTGGCGAATGGCCTGCACTCACCTTGGCAGCCTCATCGAGCTTCATGGTCACCATCTTTTGAGAAATAAAATGGTGATTGCAAAAATGTGCATATTTATGCACATGCAAAAATGCACATTTTGCGAATGTGCATATTTGTGTATGCAAAATTGCACATTTTGTAAATGAATATATTTGCATATGCACAAAATGCACATTTTTTTAAGAAATGCACATTTTTTAAAAACACACACACACAAATGTGCGCCTTTGCAAAATATGCACATTTAGCATTTGAGAATATGCGTACTCACAGAAATGTGCACTTTTGCGCATACAAAAACATGAGCATTTTTGTGATCGCCATTTTATTTTTCAAAACAATGGCGACCACAGAGCTTGACAAGGCCGTTGGGTTGAGTGTGGGCTGCTTGCCAAGTGTGGGAGGGGCTCAAGCGTGGTTTGGGGACTGGCGAGTGGGGGCAGGGACTGGGCAGGCGTCCGGAGAACATGGACGGGGGTGAGTTTGCACATCCCTACCACCAAGAGAGCTTCAGCTATTGGGTGGTATAGAAATGTAATAAATAAATAAACCCTTAGTTTGAAGGAAGAACAGCTGAATTCTACTATTTTTCTAAACCATGCATTTGCATCATTTCTCTTTTCTGCATAATTTATTCCGCAGTATTTACTATTTTACATAATTTATTCAGGTTCACCTCATCTTGGGGATAAACCAAGAGGCAAGTAGGCACCAAAGACCACCAGCTTCCTGCAACCACTGGAAACTTATTCAGCCACCCCTCTGATATCTGACCTTTCAACAGGCAGTGACCAAACACTTTCTGGCATATCTTTGCCATCATAAGAGCTAGAAACGTGATGTTTTTAAAAAATCAAACCCGAGATTCTCAGGAAGCCAAATTCCCCACCCAGAAGCACATTCTGTGATCATTCGTACAGCCATCTATGTATCACCTTCTTGTGCTGATGATAGGTGGTATTCCACATGGACAGGAGCTGGGACTATGTTCTAGATTCATCAGGAGTAGCTCTGGAGACTTTACTGTTAAGGCCCTGTTCTCCATTCTTAGGCCATGATAAGGTAACTGTGTAAGCCCAGAAGGTATATCTAGGAGCAAAGTTGGGAGATCCAGTTTGAAGGTGCCATAAAGAGTCTCTGAAAACTGCCCCTTTTAACCTTTTTGGTGGTTGTTGCAGCAGCTCCTATCCTATATGCACTTACATAGAAGTAAGCCCCATGGAACTCAATGGGGCTTCCTTCTGAGTAAACATGCTTAGGATTGCACTGTTATTCTCTTCACTGGTCTTGAGAATTGCTTTTGATGGCTAGGACTCATTATTGAGACCATTAGTTTTGCTAGAAAATAACCGTGCTTTGTGGCATCTCATTGTATTGAAATTAAAGCAGTGGCCTGAAAGGAAGCATAATGCTTTTCAGATCTCACTTCCTTGTAGACAGTGGTTTGAAATCTAAAGATCTTTCCTGTGGAACAAGAGTGGCTAAATTGTACCTCCACATGCTAACACTCTCTCTGATATCATATAATAGCAGAGTTTGATCTAAGTGTTATGAGCTAATGGATAAATTCTTTTGCAGTTGTTCATTGGTTGCCAGGAGGTCTTGGGGGGGGGGAGTTAATGGGGTACTTTGAGCTCCAAGCAAACCATCACAATAAAGCATCATCATTATCATCATCATTATATCCCACCTTTTCTCCAATACTGGGACTCAAGGCAGCTTTACATTAAAACTTATACAATTAAAACCTAGAAATAGAAGTGTACAAAAGTTAAAAATATAATTAAAACATCAATATTAAAATCGTAAAAATATCAAAACCTTAAAAGACAACAAGAAAAATAGTATCCATCCATCATATTTTCACAGGGACTAGCTATTCCCAAAGGCCTGCTGGAACAAAAAAGTTTTTCCTTGCCTACAAAAGCATATCAAGGAGGGTGCCACTCTCGCCTCCCTGGGAAGGGAGTTCTACATAGAGCCTTGGGGCAGCCACCGAGAAGGCACTCTCCTGTATTACCACCAGGCATGCCTGTGATGGTGGCGGGATGGCGAGAAGGGCTTCCCCGGAAGACCTCAGGGCACGAATAGGCTCATAGGGGAGAATACGGTCTTTCAGATAACCTAGGGATGGCAGAGAATTCCTCCATGGACCCCAGATAGGCTAGCCTATTGCGTGAAAAACCACAGATGCAAGCAGTGTAGCAGATGCCATTTGTGGCCGTAAAGCCCTTCGTTTAAGCTAAATGCAGCCATTTATGGCTAATTTTATCTTAATCTAAGAGCTATATGTAGAGGTGTACAAACCCCACTTACCTGGGCCCATTGGGGGATCCGTGGGGGGGGGGAGACAATCTGGTCCTCCCCCCAGGATCCTCCCCAGCTGGCTCCACTCCATGGCGAGTCCGCGGAGCCACTGGCCATGGCCGGTCTGTGTCTGCAAATGGTGTCCGGTGTACCCATTAAGCCATGGCGGCTGTATTGCTGGGTCTATGGAGCTGGCGGCAGGGAGGATCCGCCGGCGAGGACTTAGCTCTGGAAGAAAAGGTAGGAGATCCAATCCTCTATGGACTTTGGGGGGCCGGATTCAATAGATTCTGGCCTCACTGGGGCCCATGGAGGATTTCTCCAACATCCCTAGTTTTACGGCCGTAAATGTAGGGATGTCAGAGAATTTTGCCACGAATCTCGGGGAAGCCGAATGCCAGCACATTCAGCCCCCCGAAATTGGTGGTGAAACGGTCTGCCCCCCTGCCCCCCCGGGCCAGGACTTACCTTGGGCGAATCTTCCTGGCGGCGGTGGCTCGGCGGCGGCTCGGTGGTGGTGGCCAGTCTTCTGACCGGCCGCTGCCATTTCCAGTAAAATAAATAAAAGAAACGTGATAGGCTACGTAAAGATTTACGTAGCCTATCACGGCTAGATTTTTAAAAAATACCATGATAGGCTACGTAAATGTTTACATAGCCTATCACGGCTGAGTAAAAAACAAAACAAAAATGCGCGTACGCAAATGGCGGCGCCCATGGGCGCCGCCATTTGCGTTCCTTATTTTGGCACATTTACGTAAACATTTTGGCACATCTATGTAAACATTTACGTAGACTACAGCGAAAATAAGGGGAATGCAAATAGCGTAGCGCCTCCCCCCCGGCCAGAATTTTGCGGGGAGGGACAGAGCGCCTCCCCCCCAGCCAGAATTTCAGGGGGAGGGATGGAGCGCCTCCCCCCCACCTCGAATCACATTTTGTTAAAATGTAAGTGACTTTCGTACATCCCTACGTAAATGGCATAATGGACGCCATTTGCGTCTGGAGTCAGTCAGCCTCAGCCAGCGATATGGCAATGGCGGCCATATTGCTGGCACTCCGGAGCCAGCCAGTGGCTCCACAGAATCACTGCAGAGCAGAGCTGGCCAGCAAGGATTCCAAGGGGAGGGACAGATCGCCTCCCCCAAAGGGTGGATTCCCTGGAGAAGCGGCAGGTAGGGAATCCGCCCATCCCTAAGATAACCGGGACCCGAGTCATATAGGGCTTTATAGGACATGACCAGCACTTTGAATTGTGCCTGGAAACAGACTGGGAGCCAGTGAAGCTGTTTTAACAGGGGAGTTGTATGCTCCCTGTAAGCAGCCCCAGTCAGCAGTCTGGCCGCAGCTCTTTGAACCAGCTGAGGTTTCTGAACACTCTTCTGAGGCAGCCCCATGTAGAGCGCATTGCAGTCATCCAAACGGGATGTAACTAAGGCATGTGTCACTGTGGCCAAATCAGACATCTCAAGGAACGGGCGCAGCTGGCGCACTAACTTTAACTGTGCAAATGCACTCCTGGCCATCGCCGAAACCTGGGCATCCAGGCCCAGGGCTTGAATCCAGAAGTACACCCAAACTGTGAACCTGTGAACTTCAGGGGGAGTGTAACCCCATCCAGCACAAGCTGTATCCCTATTCCCTGATCTACCTTTCAACTAACCAGGAGCACCTCTGTCTTGTCTGGATTAAGCTTCAATTTGTTTGCCCTCTTCTAGTCCATTACTGCTGACAGACACCAGTTCAGCACCCCAACAGCTTCCTTGGAATTAGATGGAAAGGAAAAGTAGAGTTGGGTGTCATCAGCGTACTGGTGACGCCGAACCCCAAAACTCCAGACAACCTCTCCTAGTGGTTTGATGTATATGTTAAATAGCATGGGGGACAAAACAGAACCCTGAGGGACTCCACAAGCCAATGGCCAGGGAGTTCAACAGGAGTTCCCCAGCAGCACCTTCTGGGTCCACCCCTCCAAGAAGGAATGGAGCCACTGTAAAACAGTGCTCCAAGTCCCATCCCAGTGAGGCAGCCTAGAAGGATACCATGGTCAATGGTATCGAAAGCCGCAGAGAGGCCCAGCAGAACCAACAGGGACACACTCCCCCTGTCTAGTTCCCAGCATAGGTCATACACCAAGGTGCCAAAGCTGTTTCTGTCCCATAACTGGGTCTGAAGCCAGATTGAAATGTATCTAGATAATCTAACATCCAGGAATCCCTGGAGTTGGGAGGCCACCACATGGTCCAATATCTTGCCCAGAAATGGAATATTGGAGACTGGCCGATAATTATCCAGTATGGTGGGGTTCAGGGAGGGCTATTTTTAACAAAGGTCTCACTGCTTCCTCCTTCAAGCAGGCTGGAACTCTGCCTTGACTAAGGGAGGCATTAACCACTCCCCTTACCCACTCAACCAGTCCACCTCTGGCTGCTTTTATGAACCAGGAAGGGCAAAGATCTAGAACACATGTGGTGGCTCTCACCTCTCCAAGGATCCTGTCCACATCCTCAGGCTGTACAAATTGAAAAGTATCTAACAACACTGGACAAGCAAGGGCCAAAGTTACATCCACTGGGTCTGTATCAACTTATGGCATCTCCAAGTCAGAACAGATCCGAACAATTTTGTCTGCAAAGTGCTGAGCAAATTATTCACAGCGGGCTGTCAAGAGGTTTAAATTATCCTCTTGTGGGCTGGTGTGTAAAAGACCCCTAACCACTCGAAACAGCTCCGCTGGATGGCTCTTTGCAGACACAATAGTGGCAGAATTTTTTTTCTTTGCTGTCCATATTGCCACAGAGTAGGCCTTCAAATAGGCTCTAGCCCATGTTAGATTGGATTCACTCCAAGTTTTCTCTCAACGTCGCTCTAGTCGTCTTCTCACTCATTTCATCACCGCCAGCTCCCTAGAAAACCAGGGTGCTGGTGCGGCCCCACTTCGTGAGAGAGGATGCTCGGGAGCGATTGTGTCCATGGCCCTGGTCATTTCTCCAATCCAGAGATCGGCCAGGGCTTTGACAGAATCGCCTGCCGAGGCAACAGGAAAATCCCCAAGAGCCATCAGGAAACCATCCGGATCCATCAGCCTCTTGGGGTAGACTATCTTAATCGGCCCTCCACCCCTGCAGAGGTTCCGAGTGCCAGCAAGTCTAAACCCCACCAGGTAGTGATCTGACCATGACAATGGAACTATAGAGAGTTCCTCCACACTCAGATCACTCTCACCCCATCCAGCACAGAAAACGAGGTCCTGAGTGTGCCCAGCAGCATGGGTGGGGCCAGATACCTTCTGTTGTCATGGCAGACATGAAGTCTTGAGCCGCTTCCAACAGGGCAGCCTCAGCATGGATGTTGAAATCCCCCAGCACAACAAGCCAAGGGGTCTCCAGCACCAACCCGAGACTACCCCGGCTAGCTCAGGAAGGGAGATTGTTGATAAAGAAAGTCTTTATACAGTAGTCTCATAGGAAGCTGCCTCAAATGAATCTGACCATGGTTCCATCTAGCTCAGTATTGTCTACACTAGGGTGTTGAAGAAATCCACAACCTAACCAGATGAGTTCGGATTTTCATGAATCCGACCTGCGGATTCTACAGCGGACCAGTTTTTCCCCTGTTGGGTGGATTCTGCAGACTTGCGTACCATTGCTCTAACTTTCCCGAATTATGTGCAAATGTTGTTGTAGAAAAATATATATATATACACACACACACACACACACACACAAACCCTGGGCAAAAAAGTTCATTTCCCCCATAGGCCAAAATGTGAAACTGCACATTTGGGGAGAATTTGCACATTTTTGCACATGCACATTTGTGCAGCTGCGCATGCACATTTGAGCAGCTGCGCATTTGTGCAAATGCAAATTTCTTCAGATGCACACACACAAAAACACTATTCCATTGATGAGCAACAATGGAACAAGAGGTGCCTGACAATCTGCGAAACACAGATGGAACAGATTTTACCTGATCTGTACATCCCTGGTCTACACTGACTGGCAGCATCTCTCTAGAAATTCAGATGAAAGAGATGCTGGGGATTGAACCTGGGGCCCGTTGCATGCAAAGCACATACTTTTCCATGGAGTTGCAGGCCTTCTAGTCTCATTGAATCTGTTGTGGCAGATCTAATGCAAAAAAGTGCATACTCTTTGTCTTTTCTGAATTTTGTGGGTTCCCTAAATAAGAAAATAGTAAGCCCCTTTGTCCTGAGATTTTAGAGACTGAAATGTTGAATATAGAGATGCCCTTCAATGGAATGTCCTCTTCCTTGGTTCCACAGAAATTCTTGATGGTGTCATGTATTCAAAGACGCTTTGCATGGATGCAGTGCAGACAGCAGGCAAGCACTATAATGTCCACAGCCTCTACGGATATTTCATGACCATAGCTACTGATCAGTAAGCAATTCATCATCATCATAATTTTCTTGTTTAATTTATCTCTTCTCATTTCAGGTAATGGGATTTGGGGAAATGCTGGTTCACTAGTGACATTTCAGTTTAAAATAGCTACACACATACATTTTGAGGAGGAAAAGGAATTTTTTGGAAGTTCCAAAGAAATGTTTTGGGTAAAGTCCAAAACAGACATTACTTTTTAAATGTGGGTCTAGCACCTATGACTTTTTTTATTTTTACTCCAGAGTAGGAACAGGGGCGTCAGTCTTGATCTTAAAAGCCCCCCCAATCCCCATGCTAAGGTTTAATTGAGATTGAGGCCCCTGCACCTCTTCTAGAGTAAAACGGGGTGGGGGAAGACTTGGCTGCTAGACGCACATTTAAAGTAATATCTGTTTTGATCCTAAGTCTCAATTAGCGTAATTTCTTACACTGCAAAGTCCATGCTTAAATATTCAGACTCATGGCCCAAATCTTAGAAAGATTGTTGTTGTTCAGTCATTAAGTCGTGTCCAAATCTTCGTGACCCCATGGACCATAGCATGCCAGGCCTTCCTGTCCTCCTCTCTCTCCCGGAGTGTGCTCAAGTTCATATTCATTGCATCGGTGATGCTATCTAGCCATCTCATCCTCTGCCATCCCCTTCTCCTTTTGTCTTCAATCTTTCCCAGCATCAGGGACTTTTCCAGTGACTTTTCTCTTCGCATTTGGTGGCCAGAATATTTGAGCTTCAGCTTCAGTATCTGTACTTCCAATGAGCAGTCTGGGTTGATTTCCTTTAGGATGGACTGATTTGACCTCCTTGCAGTCTAGGGGACTCATAAGAGTCTTCTCCAGCACCACAGTTCGAAAGCATCAGTTCTTCGGTGCTCAGCCTTCCTTATAGTCCTGGGAAAACCATAGCTTTGATTATGCGGACCTTTGCTGGCAAGGTGATGTCTTTGCTTCTTACTATGCTGTCTAGGTTTGCCATAGCTTTTCTCCCAAGGAACAAGCGTCTTTTAATTTCATGGCTACAGTCACCGTCTGCGGTGATCGTGGAGCCCAAGAAAATACAATCTGTCACTGCTTCCATTTCTTCCCCTTCTATATGCCAGGAAGTGATGGGGCCAGATGCCATGATCTTAGTTTTGTTAATGTTGAGTTTCAAACCAGCTTTTGCACTCTTCACTTTCACCCTCAACAAGAGGCTGTTTAGATTCTCTTCGCTTTCTGCCATTAGAGTGGCATTGTTTGCATATCTGAGGTTGTTGATCATTCTCCCGGCAATCTTAATTCCGACCTGTGATTCATCCAACCCGGTGTTTCTCATGATGTAGTCTGCATATAAGTTAAATAAGCAGGGCGACAATTAGGGGTGGACGAAAGTCACTTACCTTTCGTCGAAGCTTGTTCGCGGTGGGGGGGAGGCGCTTCGCTGCTCCCCCTGCGAAGTTCAGGCCAGGGGGGGAGGCTTCCTGCCTCGCCCCGGCTGAAGTTCAGGCCGGGGGGGAGGCTTCCCGCCTTGCCAGGCCGAAATTCAGGCCGGGGAGGAGGCTTCCCGCCTCGCCCGGCCGCGAACTGGAAAGTTTTTTTTTTTTAAAAAAAACGCCCCCGTGATAGGCTACGTGATGATTAACGTAGCCTACCACAGCTAAATCTGCAAAGTCAGCCATGATAGGCTACGTTAATCGTCACGTAGCCTATCATGGGGGCGTTTTTTTTTCTTTTATTGGAATGGCGGCGGCGGCAGCCGGTCGAAAGACCGGCTGCCGCTCCTGCCCCACACGAACACCCGCCGAACCGCCGGCCAGACCCGCCGCTGGGAGGGACATTCGGTGAAGGTTAGTTCCATCCCGGGGGGGGGTGCGGGGTGCAGGGGGGTGCGGAGGATTTCTCCCCAAAACATGTTCGGGGGGCCGAACACGTTGGCGCTCGGCCCCCCGAAATTTCAGGGAGAAATTCTCCGCCATCCCTAGCGACAATATGCAGCCTTGTCGTACTCCTTTCACAATTTTGAACCAATCGGTTGTTCCATGTCCGGTTCTTACTGTTGCTTTTTGACCTTCGTGCAGGTTTCTCAGGAGACAGATAAGGTGATCTGGTACTCCCATCTCTTTAAGAATTTGCCAGAGTTTGTTGTGATCCACACAATCAAAGGCTTTAGCGTAGTCAATGAAGCAGAAATAGACGTTTTTCTGGAATTCTCTTGCTTTCTCCATGATCAGCAAATGTTGGTGATTTGATCTCTAGTTCCTCTGCCTCTTTGAAACCCAGCTTGTACTTCTGGTAGTTCTCGATTCGCATACTGCTGAAGCCTAGCTTGTAGGATTTTGAGCATACCCTTGCTGGCATGTGAAATGAGCGCAATTGTACGGTAGTTTGAACACTCTTTGGCATTGCCCTTCTTTGGAATTGGGATGTAAACTGACCTTTTCCAGTCTTGCGGCCACTGTTGAGAGTTCCAAATGTGTGGGTATATTGAGTGCAGCACTTTAACAGCATCATCTTTTAGGATTTTAACTAGCTCAGCTGGAATACTGTCATCTCCGCTAGCTTTGTTGTTACTAATGCTTCCTAAGGCCCACTTGACTTCACTCTCTAGGATGTCAGGCTCAAGTTCAGTGAGCGCACTATCATGGCTATCAGGGACATTCAGATCTTTCCTGTATAGTTCTTCTGTGTATTCTTTCCACCTCTTCTTAATCTCATCTGCTTCTGTTAGGTCCCTGCCTTCTTTGTCCTTTATCATGCCCGTCTTTGCACAAAACGTTCCCTTGAGATCTCCAATTTTCTGGAAGAGATCTCTAGTCTTTCCCATTCTGTTGTTTTCCTCAATTTCTTTGCATTGTTCATTTAAGAAGGCCTTCTTGTCTCTCCTTGCTATTCTCTGGAATTCTGCATTCAGTTGGATATATCTTCTCCTTTCTCCCTTGCTTTTCGCTTCCCTTCTTTCCTCAGCTACTTGTAAAGCCTCATCAGACAGCTACTTTGCTTTCTTGCATTTCTTTTTCTTTGGGATGGATTGAGTTGCTGCCTCCTGAACAATGTTACGGACCTCCGCCCATAGTTCCTCAGGCACTCTGTCTATCAGATCTAATCCCTTAAATCTATTCCTCACCTCCACTGTATATTCATAAGGGATATGATTTAGGTCATACCTGAATAGTTTAGTGGTTTTCCTTAAGTTCTTCAATTTAAGCCAAAATTTTGCAAGAAGCAGCTCATGATCTGAGCCACAGTCAGCTCCAGGTCTTGTTATTACTGACTGCATAGAGCTTCTCTATCTTTGGCTGCAAAGGACATAATCAATCTGATTTCGATATTCACCATCTGGTGATGTCCATGTGCAGAGTCGCCTCTTGTGCTGCTGGAAAAGCGTGTTTGCTATGATCAGCATGTTCTGTTGACAAAACTCTATTAGCCTTTGTCCAGCTTCATTTTGTACAGCAAGGCCATGCTTGCCTGTTATCCTGGTGATTTCTTGACTTCCTATTTTAGCATTTCAATCCCCTATGATGAAGAGGACATCTTTTTTGGGTGTTAGTTCTAGAAGGTGCTGTAGGTCTTCATAGAACCGATCAACCTCAGCTTCTTCGGCCTCAGAGGTTGGGGCATAGACTTGAATTACTGTGATGTTGAATGGTTTACCTTGGATTTGTACTGAGATCATTCTATCATTTTTGAGATTGTACCCCAGTACTGCTTTTCCCACCCTTTTATTGACTATGAGTGCTACTCCATTTCTTCTAAGGTATTCTTGCCCACAGTAGTAGATATAATGGTCACCTGAATTAAATTGGCCCATGCTTGTCCATTTTAGTTGGCTGATTCCCAAGATGTCGATGTTCAATCTTGCCATCTCATGTTTGACCACCTCCAGCTTACCTTGATTCATTGATCTGACATTCCAAGTTCCTAAACAATATTGTTCTTTACAGCATCGGTCTTCCTTTTCACCACCAGACACATCCACAGCTGAGTGTCCTTTCGGCTTTGGCCCAGCCGCTTCACTCTTTCTGGCACTACTTGGAAATGCCCTCTGCTCTTCCCCAGTAGTATATTGGACACCTTCCAACCTGAGGGGCTCATCTTCCAGCGTCATATCTTTTAGCATTGTGATATGTTCCATGGGGTTTTCTTGGCAAGAATACTGGAGTGGGTTGCCATTTCCTTCTCCAGTGGACCACATTTTGTCAGAACTCTCCGCCATGACCTGTCCGTCTTGGGTGGCCCTGCATGGCATAGCTTATGGCTTCACTGAGTTATGCAAGCTCCTTCACCACAACAAGGCAGTGATCCATGAAGGGGCTTAGAAAGATACCATGCTTAGATCTCCAGACTTGCATCTGAAAGACAGAGATCAATTAGATCAGCATTCCCTAGCCTGCAGTACACAGAGATTTTCTTCTGCCCCATGGGAGCCTCATGGAGCCTGACCTGCCACAGAGTGGCACAGCCACCTCTATATCAATTGGTTGTATCTCTTCTACAGTTTACATCAGCTTTTGTACCCAGTTCGAATAGTGATGCCACCAAAACTCAAAATTATTCAGTTCATACATCAAATCTGACATCTGTGTAATTCTTGAATGTATAAAGAATAGGGATGTGTGAGATTTTTGTTTCCCTTTGCTTAAGCTCAGAACTTGCCCTGTTCGTACTCTGCTCTCCCATTGATTTCAGCAGGAGGGAGTTAAGCATTTGCTTAACTCTCCTATCAACATCAGTACACCATTGAATGGATGGATTGTTCTTTCAGTCTCTAACCATCTTAACTATAAAGAAAGGAGAAAACTTCTCCGTGCCCGAGTACCTTTTATGCTGAAGGTATCCTGGCATTTGATCACTGTGAAGTACAGAAGCACATTTCTAAACATTCTGAGGCATGTTGTGAATACTCACTGGGTGCCACAAGTCATTCATTTCATTTCTCCTTTAGAAATGCCTAGGGATGCTGGAGAAATTCGAGACAGATTAAAATGAGCTTGGATTTCTAAGAATCGGACCTGCGGAATCTGCTGCAGAGTGACCCCCTCAGGCCCTGCAGAGTCCGTGGACTTTCAGATGATTTTTTTACTTTCCCGAAATTTACGCATATAAATCCGTAGAAAAATATGTAAGTTTCTGCTGAGGAAATGTAGAATGGAATAGGGGACAATAAACTAAATGTTACATACTGGGGTAAATTATGTAAACACTTATGTAAATACTTACGTAAATATCTACGTAATTATCTCCATATTTTTCCGAATGATGAAAACAAAATATTCGCATCTGCGTGTGGGCGGATGTCAGAACAAAAGGCACCTGACAATCCGCAAAACACAGACAGAGTGGATTTTATACAGTCTGTGCATCCCTAGAAATACCCCCTATTTCCCACATTCACGTTATCTCTGCAAACACAGCTTTGGGAATACCCCTGATCAACAGATGATGTGCATCATGGAGCTGTTAGCCAATTGTGGCTTCTCAGTGGCTCCTCTCCACTAACACGTGTCCTTGGATGTTTGGAAAGGTGCTTCTCTGCTTCTTGCTGAACATGGTTACTGCAGCAAATAACGAACAAACCACGGTAGCAGTGGAAAATCCTGCTGCCACATAAAGTTTGGACTGCCTTCCTAGAGCTGAAAAGTTGATTTTTGAGCATTTATAGTTGGGAAAACAGATGGGGGTATTTTGGTTTTTGTTTGTTTGTTTCGGCATACTGTTCCTTATGGAGGAAGTGATGGAGGCACACAGCTGTACTGACACTTCACCAACAAAGCAGTTTGCGATCTGAAAAGTGTGCCCAGAGGTGCAGTCTTTAATACTATTTGACTCAGTGAGGCTCCTTTTGCTCTAATAATGCCACAAATTCATTTTGTTTTTAGGGCTCTTCAAACTATTTTCCCTTCAAAGAGAAGCTTCCTCCTTTCTCGATCTACTTTTGCTGGATCTGGGAAATTTGCAGGACATTGGTTAGGAGATAATGCTGCCAATTGGAATGATATTAAATGGTCGATACCAGGAATGTTGGAATTCAATCTCTTTGGATACCCATATGTAAGACACTTTAATTGTAATAGTATAATAATTAAATATCTTATCGTAAAGCAAGGGTGGGCAATATGCTGCACCCCCCCTCACCCCCCCTCACCCCCAAATTGTGTGTGTGTGTGTGTGAGTGTGTGTGCACGCACATGCATCTCTGTGTGTGTATGTGTGTGTATACATATACACACACATACATACACACACACACACACACACACACACAATGGCATTCAGAGTATCCATTTTGAAGACTTTTGAACAGTTGTAATGCTCTGTAGCTACTAATTTTGACCCTTTTGCATGCCACAGCTGCTCTGGATGCTATTTTAAAGTTCTTTTTAAAGAAATTGATGCCATGGTGGTGGGGGAGGAGGTGAGGCCCATGGGGGAATCCTGGGGTCAAAAATGGCCCTCAGATTTCCTGAGGTTTGTCCACCACTGTGATAAAGGAAGCACTAGCTTCAATCACAAACAGCTTACAATTCTGTTGACTTGGGGCCACCTGTTATTTATTTTATTGATTTATTGATTTGATTTGTCATCAAAAGGCATTTTGGTCGTCAAAAGGCATTTTGGGATGACTATATTATGACAGAATTAATATGAGAATAGATCTTTTGATTTGAATACTGAAAAAAAATGAGGCTTCTCTCTAAGTGTCTTTCTTTTTCTACTTTTTTCCCCTGCAGTGAGCTGTCAAAGCATAAGTCAGATTTTCTTGGACTCCTTTTGTCATAGTGAACCAAAGCAAAAGTATTAAGGATTGATTAGCTAAATACAGGTTTTGGAACTGAAGTTATTTCAAGATCTATTGTAGACCTCATGCCTGATATGTGCATTTTTTTTCAGATTGGTGCAGATATTTGTGGGTTCTTTGACAACGTCTCAGAAGACCTCTGCAGACGGTGGTTGCAACTTGGAGCTTTTTACCCATTTTCTCGGAATCACAATGCTGAATCATATGAAGTAGGTCCTCTTTTTAAATCAGGTCAGGTCTATAATTGTTTGAATTCTCCCTCTTCCTTTTAATAACAGTTGTAACATTCACTTTCAGCCTAAAGATCCTGCGTATTTTGGGCAGAACTCTCTTTTGGTGAACTCAACTAAACATTACTTGACCATTCGCTACACTTTGCTACCATATCTCTATACCCTCTTTTACAAAGCACATGTCCAGGGAGACACAGTCGTAAGACCTGTTCTACATGAGTAAGTTCACTGCTTTGTTTTTAAAGAAAATATTTTGTATGATCAGGAAGGAATCATTGATGGGTGAAATGGACAAAATCCCATACTGCCGTTGCACCTCCATTGGTTCTCTTAGGCAAGCAGAACTGACTGTTGATGCAACAGGAATGAGTGGTTTCAAAAATAACCCCAGAAACTAGCACCAACACTCATTTCTGGAACAGAGCAGCTCCCTTCTGAGAGCATTACTGCTCATTTCTGGATGTCTCTCTCAACCTTCAATTTTTCATTGTACCAGCAGTCAGCAAAAATGGGATACTGCCCTATGTTTTTGGATTTGTTGGATTTATTTCCAAAGTACTTTGATTTGGCTAATGGCAAAATGAGAATTAGGGATGGTGCGGGTACCTGATTCCATCTGGAAATCTGGCAGACCCTGGCTGCCTGCACTCCTGAGTCTTCCCTGCTGAGCCCCTGCACTGCTCACCCCCTGTCCATGTTCAGCGAGCGGCCTGCGCTCACCCCAGCAGCCTCATTAAACTCCAGGGTTGCCATTTGTTGAAAAATAAAATGGCGATCCCAAAAATGTGCATATTAATGTATATGAGCAAAAATGCAATTTTTTTGTGAATGCACATTTTTTGCGAATGCACATTTTTCATATGCTCGGAAATGCATTTTTTTTGCAAATGTGCATGTTCACACAAATGCGAAAACGTGCATTTGTGAAAATGCACATATTCATGTATATGCAGATACATGCATTCACAAAATGCACATTTCCACACGTATGCAAAGTTTTGTGATTGCCATTTTATTTTTTTCAAAAAATGGTGACCATGGAGCTCGATGAGCCCACCAGGGTGAGTGCAGGCCCCTCGCCAAGTGCAGGATGGGCTTGAGCGCAGTCCGGGGAACAGCGAGCAGGGGCTGGGCAGGTGCCAGTAGGGAGGTGAGAACCCATCCCAGCTCAGGTTCTCTGGGTGCCAGCCGAACTCTCCCCCTACTTGCTGGCCCTCCAGGCTGCAGTCAAGCCCCCCCTCTGCACTCGGTAAGCAGCCTGCAACTTACCCAGGCCTCTTCGTCTCTGCCCCCGATCGGCAGCGCTTGCCCATAGACTTATATGCAAAATAGGGCTGTGAAACTAGGGTATATGGGTGATCAGCGCTTTTTGCATATAAGTCTGTGTGCCCAGAACAGCCTTTTCTTGGGTGTGGTGATTGTCCTCCCCTTGGCAGACTGGGATGGGCATCTGCTCAAGGGCATCCTTAATGAGTGCAGAGTTTGTTTTTATAATCCTTTATTAGGGATATTGTGTGTCTGGTTGGGGCTCAAAGATCAGTGATTTCTCACCGGCTTGGGCCCCCAGACACCAGCATTTGCTGAACTAAATGTGCACTGAGTCGAGCAAGTGTGCGGCCTCTCACTCCCTTGCCAAGCCGCCATTATGAGTAAAAGTGCCAGTGCAGCCTTTCACGTAAAGGCCAATTTTATGCAAATGGTGGACGTAAAGAGGTCCATGTATGCAAAATTACAGGTGTAAATCATCTACATAGAGTAATTTTGTAATTTTGCATAAATGGGCCTCTTTATGGCCACCATTTGTGCAAAATCGGCCTTTACATAAAAGGTGGAGCTGCCATTTTTATGCAAAATGGTGGCTCAGTGAGGGAGCCGGAGTCTGCTCACTATTTGCTGGCACCCGCAGACCACCCAGCAGCTCACCGCACATGGTGAGCAGGGTTAGGGCAGCTGGTGGGGATCCGGCGAGTGGCACATGGAGCGGGCTAAGATGAGCTCACCTATCCCTATCCTTTATATCTTCAGGGTGTCATTCATTTTGTCCTTGAATGTAATACTTACCATGATCTTAGAGTATGGGTATATTGTTGCCTTGTCCGATTCAGGGAGGAGAATGTTCTCCCTTGCAAAACTAGGGATATCAGAGAATTCTGCCATGGATCTTGGTGAGGCTGACTGGCAGTGCATTCGGCCCTCCTCCTCCGGCCCTACCCCACCACCCAGCGAAAGGTGCGCGAAACAGAGCACTTACCTGGTGCTGTTCGCGCTGCTTTGCGAATGGCAGCTGTGTCTGCGGCTGCCATTCGCTTCCCTATTTTTGCCATGATAGGCTACGTAAATACTTACGTAGCCTATCGTGGCTAACATAGGGATGCCATTTGCGTCCCTGCGGAGGCCGTGATAGTCTACGTAAATATTTATGTAGCCTATCACGGCAAAAAAAAGGGAACGCAAATGGCAGCCGCCGTAGCCGCCGCCATTTGCGTTCCCTTTTTTTTGCCGTGATAGGCTATGTAAATATTTACGTAGCTAATTATGGTGAAAGACAGGGGCATAAATGGTGGCCACTACGCCAAAAAAACAGGAACGCAAATAGCGGCCGCTACGCCATTTGCGCCCCTGTTTTTTTTTTGCCGTGATAGACTACGTAAATATTTATGTAGCCTATCACGGCCAAAAAACAGGTACGCAAATGGCGGCCGCCGTAGCCACCGCCATTTGTGTCCACAGGCTCCACATGGTGCCTGTGAATACACCCGGCCGGAGGCTCCGTGGAGTTACCGCAGAGCAGAGCCGGCTGGGTTAGGATTTCGGGGGGAGGTGCGGAGCGCCTCCCCCCCCACTGCAAATCACCCCGTCGAAAAGGTAAGTGACTTTCGGACATTTCTATGCAAAACTGTGTTTCTTATTAATTCTTAATGATCATGCCAATAAATATGTAACATTTAGAGCAGCCAAATTCCTTATGTTGGCAGTTGTGTGCAGGGACTAATGGGACAAATGTAAAACAACATATGGTTATTTTTCTTCCTGGGGTGCCATTAGGGGTGCACGAAAGTCACTTACCTGGCATCGCAGCTTGCTTCACGGTGGGGGGGAGGCGCTTCGCTACTCCCCCCAAAGTTCAGGCTGGGGGGAGGCTTCCCTCCTCGCCCGGCCGAAATTCATGCCAGGGGGGAGGCTTCCCACCTCGCCCGGCCGAAATTCAGGCCGGGGAGGAGGCGCCTCGCCTCGCCCGGCCATGAAATAAAAAGTTAAAAAAAAAACGCCCCCGTGATAGGCTACGTGACGATTTACGTAGCCTATCATGGCTAGATCTGCAAAGTCAGCTGTGATAGGCTACGTTAATCATCACGTAGCCTATCACGGGTGACTTAAAAAAAAAAAAGCGCGTACGCAAATGGCAGCCCCCATAGGGAGCCATAAAAAATCTTTACGTAGACTACGGCGACCAAATAAGGGCAACGCAAATAGCGTTGCCCTTATTTTCGCTGTAGTCTACGTAATCTTTACGTAGACTACAGCGACCAAATAAGGAATGCGAATGGCGGCTCCCTATGGGGGCTGCCATTAGCCGTACGCGCTTTTTTTTTTTTAAGTCACCCACGATAGGATACATTATGATTTACGTAGCCTATCAAGGCTGACTTTGCAAATCTAGCCATGATAAGCTACGTTAATCATCACGTAGCCTATCACGGGGGTGTTTTTTTTTTTAACTTTTCTTGGAATGGCAGCGGCGGCAGCCGGTCGAAAGACCGGCTGCTGCCCCCGCCCCTGACGAAGACCTGCTGAACCGCCGCCGGGACCCGCCGCCGGGAGGGACATTCGGGAAAGGTAAGTCCCATCCCGGGGGGGCGGGGCGCAGGGTGTGTGTGGAGAATTTCTCCCCAAAACTATTTTGGGGGGCCGAATACGTTGGCACTCGGCCCCCTGAAGTTTCGGGGAGAAATTCTCCCCCATCCCTAGGTGCCATTGGTTGGCATAGTTTTGTTTTGTTTTTTTCTTTTAGGGTTAATGATTTGGTGTATAATAGATGATGGCTACATTACAATAAAATTGATTTGACTTTGTATTTATAGTTCATAATAAAATTTGACCAAAATATCCCCAAATAAATTGACTGTTATTATAATTTAATCCCTGAATTCCTGGAATTAGTCTCAGCATTAAAGATTATTCACAATTTTAAATTATTTAGAAGTCTCAGTATAGAAGGATGGGGACTCTTTCAGCTTTTAAGATCTATGAATACAAGAAAAAAGAATTAACAAGTATCTTCTGTATAGTGAGTCATTAGTTAGGTTGATTTTTTTATATATATAGGCTTCATTGTTTATTAATGTCAATGTTAATGTTTTGGATAGTACGCAATTGTCCCCCAGTCTAAAACTCTATGGGCAGTATCCAATACCACCTGTATGCTAATGGGAACTACCACTAGTGCAACGTGAAGTTAGCAGTTCCCAAAGTAATTGGAAATGAGCAAACATACTCGTTTCTGGAATGGCAGAAGTAAGCAGAGCTTACATAAAGGAGCTCTGCTGATCTGTCCCATTCTGGAAACAAACAGTTCTGCTTTAGAAAGCACTAGTTTCTTTTGTGCTCATGGTGGGTCCTGTGAGTGCAATGGTACAAGCAGAGGCACAGTGGCGTTATTGGATACTGCCCCATGTGTGTTCAAGTGCATACGTGGAGCTCTGGATGCTTTTCCATTTCAGTGGAAGGAGTCAATAGATGTGCAAGGTATAATAGGGTAACCCTATTGAAATGAGCAAGGAAGACCATGCAGTCTAAGCTCATTTTGGAGACCCTGCAGCCATCAATAGATTGAGGGAAAGAGGTACAAATGTGCCCTTATGCCCATGTGTGTGTGAATCCAAAGAATGGTGTGAGTGGTAAGAGGACTCGGCCTTATTATTACATGGATGGATGAGGCAAAAGTGGGGTATATTAGTGAAATACATTCAGAGAGAGACAGAGATAAATGTGTGTGTGTGTGTGTGTGTGTGTGTGATGTTTGCAAACAGAAATGCCAGTTTGTGAGCTGTCTTAATCAGAAACAAACTACCTGCATTCCTTTAAAATTACATTATACTTAAAATATGGAAAGTACAGAAGCATATGCTCAATTTTATAATGGAACTGAAGAACATGCTGCTATATTATAAGCATCCAGGTTTTAATGCTGCCATTTTTGAACCAGTTTCAGAGGAAGTGCCTCTAAAACTTGAATGGTAACCCAAGATATCCCCCATAAACAAAATTAATAC
Organism: Heloderma suspectum; assembly: GCF_057233095.1. Taxonomy (NCBI): domain Eukaryota; kingdom Metazoa; phylum Chordata; class Lepidosauria; order Squamata; family Helodermatidae; genus Heloderma; species Heloderma suspectum. The sequence continues at coordinate 302,818,728 of NC_139460.1, read as the reverse complement.
TAATATTTTCTTGTTCATTTAGATTCTATTCAGATGAAGCCACCTGGGCTATTGACAGGCAGTTCTTGTGGGGACCTGGGCTGCTTATTACTCCAGTTCTGGACCCGGTATGTCTAATTATATTAAGCTACAATCTATGTAATTAGTTTTCTTTAATGAGTGTATGCTCATATGCCTTATCAATTCAGACTTCATCAAGACCTGTATCATGTGAGAAATGAAGGAATAAAAACAATTGACTTCATTATCACCATCTTATATAGCAATTTTTGAATGTTTTTGAAGTGTTTCACATAAACTGCTCACATTTGGATGATCATATTTCAGCTAAATCATATGTCAGCCAAGATACAAGCATGCTGTCTCTTCGCTCCTCCCTTGGTGGTGGCAACCAACAAACCAGGAAATCTTCAATTGACTATAGTTTCCTGTTTCATCCAACTGTGGTCAACAACTTCAGATTAAACCAGGGTATGAAGCCATGGTTTGAAGTTGGCGGAATATCCTGGCTTTAGGGATGTACGAAAATCCCTACCTTTCGGGGATTATGTTGATGGTGGGGGGGAGGCGTTCCATCCCTCCCCCCTGAATCCTCGCGGGGGGGGGAGGCGCTCCGTTCCTCCCCCCCCGGAATCCTGGCCGGCCGGCTGTGCTCCGCAGCTATTCTGTGGAGCCGCCGGCCGGCTCCGCCAGCGGCTGGACATCTGGCCGCTGGATAGCAGGGACGCAAATGGCGGTGGCCATAGCTGCTGCCGTTTGCGTCCCTGCAGTCAGCTGTGATAGGCTACGTAAATATTTACATAGCCTGTCACGGCTGATTTTTAAAAAAAAACAAAAAAAATGAGCGTATGCAAATGGCGGCGGCCATGGCCACCGCCATTTGCGTTCCTTAGTATGGCACATCTTAGTCTACGTAAACATTTACATAGACTAAGACGGCGAAAATAAGGGGAACGCAAATAGCGTAGCGTCTACGCTATTTGCGTTCCCCTTATTTTCGCCGTCTTAGTCTACGTAAATGTTTACGTAGACTAAGACGTGCCAAAATAAGGAACACAAATGGCGGTGGCCATGGCCGCCGCCATTTGCGTACGTGCATTGTTGTTGTTGTTGTTTTCAGTCAGCCGTGATAGGCTACGTAAAGATTTATGTAGCCTATCACGGTGTTTTTTTAAAATCTAGCCGTGATAGGCTACGTAAATCTTTACGTAGCCTATCACGTTTTTTTGTTTTGTTTTTTGTTTTAACCTGGAAATGGCGGCGGTGGCAGCCAGTTGGAAGACCGGCCGCCACAGCCGCTGCCACCGAACCGCTGCTGAACCGCCGCCGGAGCTGCCGCTGCCAGGAAGATCCGCCCAAGATAAGTCCCGTCCCGGGGGGGGGCGGGCCGTTCCGCCACCAGTTTTGGGGGGCCAAATGTGCTGGCATTCGGCCTCCCTGAGATCCGTGGCGGAACTTTTGTACATCCCTACCTGGCTTGTTCAGAAACTATTAATGAAAGTTTCCTGATTCAGATGAAATGGGGAGGTATAGTTAATTGAAGAGTTCCTGGTTTGTTTGTTTGCTTATCCACAAGAAGGCAGGAGCAAAGGGGCAGTGTACATGCCCCAAAGTCTAGTCCAGATAATGATATAATAAGCCAAGTTAATGATTGTCTACACATGTCCGTTATCTCAGTAATCCTCACAGAGCAAGAGGAGTAGTGTGGTATAAGGAAAGACTGGCTTGTGAATATAATTTGCTATTGGATTTGGACCAGGAAGACCAAGGTTCAACTTTCTGGTCAGCCAATAAACTGACAGGGTGGCTTTCAGCCAGTTGTTAGGTCTCAGCATAACCTACTTCACAGGTTTGTTGTGATGAAACATGGCATGGATAGAAACAAGGTATGGCACCCCAATTTACATGAAGGGAATGGAGGATTTAAAAAACTTATCTCACTTTTTAAAACCACCACCACTGAGCTCTAATGACAAATCCACTCTGCTGGAATGACAACTCTAGTGGTGCCATAAGGAGACAAATCATAGCGTTATAGGATCATAGACCTGAAGGGTTGGAAGGGGCCTACAAGGCCATCAAGTCCAACCCCCTGCTCAATGCGGGAATCCAAGTCAGAGTAGGGATGGCAGAGAATTTCTCCCTGAAACTTCAGGGGGCCGAGCACCAACGTGTTCGGCCCCCCGAACAAGTTTCAGGGAGAAATTCTCCACCCCCCCCACCCCCCGCACCCCCCCCGGGACGGGACTTACCTTTGCCGAATGTCCCTCCCAGCGGTGGGTCCGGCCGGCGGTTCGGCAGGTGTTCGTGCGGGGCGGGAGCGGCAGCTGGTCTTTCGACCAGCTGCCGCTGCCACCATTGCAATAAAAAAAAAAAAAACGCCCCCGTGATAGGCTACGTGATGATTATCGTAGCCTATCATGGCTAGATCTGCAAAGTCAGCCATGATAGGCTACGTAAATCGTCACGTAGCCTATCACGGGTGACTTTAAAAAAAAAAAAAAAGCGCGTACGGATAATGGCGGCCCCCATAGGGAGCCGCTATTCCCATTCCTTATTTGGTCGCTGTAGTCTACGTAAAGATTTACGTAGACTACAGTGACCAAATAAGGAACGCGAATGGCGGCTCCCTATGGGGGCCACCATTTGCGTACGCGCTTTTTTTTTTTTTTTAAGTCACCCGTGATAGGCTACGTGACGATTAACGTAGCCTATCACGGCTGACTTTGCAGACCTAGCCATGATAGGCTACGTTAATCGTCACGTAGCCTATCATGGGGGCATTTTTTTTAAAAAAAAAAAAACTTTGGAGTTTGCGGCCGAGCGAGGCGGGAAGCCTCCTCCCCGGCCTGAATTTCGGCCGGGTGAGGCGGGAAGCCTCCCCCCCCGGCCTGAACTTCGTGGGGGGAGCAGCGAAGCGCCTCCCCCCCACCGTGAACAAGCTTCGAGGACAGGTAAGTGACTTTCGTCCACCCCTAAGTCAGAGCATCTCTGACAGATGGCGGTCCAGCCTCGTCTTGAACGCCTCCAGTGTGGGAGAGCCCACCACCTCCCCAGGTAATTGGTTCCATTGTCATATTGCTCTAACAGTCAGGAAGTTTTTCCTGATGTTCAGCTGGAATCTGGATTCCTGTAACCTGAGCCCATTATTCTGTGTCCTGCACTCTGGGATTATCGAGAAGAGATCCTGGCCTTCTTCTCTGTGACAACCTTTCAAGTACTTGGACAGCACTGTCATATCCCCTCAGTCTTCTCTTCTCAAAGCTAAACATGCCCAGTTCCTTCAGTCTCTCCTCATAGGGCTTTGTTTCCAGTGCCCTGATCATCTTTGTTGCCCTCCTCTGAATACTCTGCAGTTTGTCTGCATCCTTCTTCAAGTGTGGTGCCCAGAACTGGACACAGTACTCCAGATGAGGCCTAACCAGTGCTGAGTAGAGGGGAACTAGTACTTCCTGGGATTTGGAAGCGATGCTTCTATTAATGCAGCCCAAAAGAGCATTTGCCTTTTTTGCAGCCACATCACATTGTTGGCTCATATTCAGCTTGTGATCGACAACAATTCCAAGATCCTTCTCGCTTGTAGTGTGGTTGAGCCACGTATCCCCCATCTTGTAACTGTGCATTTGGTTTCTTTTTCCTAGTTGCAGAACTTGGCATTTATCCCTATTCAATGGCATTCTGTTGTTTTCTGCCCAGCGCTCCAGTCTATCGAGATCACTTTGAATTTTGTTTCTGTCTTCCAAAGTATTAGCTATCCCGCCCAATTTTGTGTCATGTTCAAATTTGATCAACATTCCCTGCACCTCCTCCTCCAAGTCATTAATAAAAATGTTGGAGAGCACTGGGCCCAGGACTGAGCCCTGCGGGACCCCACTCGTTACCTCTCCCCATTTTGAGAAGGTCCCATTGATAAGCACTCTTTGAGTCCGATTCTGTAGCCAACTGTGGATCCACCGGATCGTTGTTTCATCTACCCCACTTTGAGCTAGTATGCTCATCAGGATATCAGGGGGCGCTTTGTTTAAAGCTTTGCTGAAGTCGAGGTATATGATGTCTACAGCATTCCCACGGTCCACAAGGGAGGTTACTTGATCAAAAAATGAGATCAGACTCGTCTGGCAGGATTTGTTCTTGAGTAATCCATGTTGGGGGCCACGGTGGCTTAGTGGTTAAGATGCTGAACTGCAGACTGGAAGGTCGGCAGGTCAGCAGTTCGAGACCCGAGTGCTGCGTGACGGAGTGAGCTCCCGTCTTCAGTCCCAGCTTCTGCCAACCTAGCAGTTCGAAAGCAAGAAATTGCAAGTAGATAAATAGGAACCACTTCAGCATGAAAGGTAACAGCGTTCCGTGCACCTCGGTGTTCAGTCATGCCGGCCACATGACCACGGAAGCGTCTTCGGGCAGTGCTGGCTCTTCGGCTTAGAAATGGAGATGAGCACCACACGCTAGAATCAGACACGACTGGTTGGGGACACCTTTACCTTTACCTTTTTAATCCATGTGGGCTTCGAGTAATCACTACATTGTTTTCAAGGTGCTTACAGATGGATTGTTTTATCATCTGCTCCAGAATTTTCCCAGGGATTGATGTCAGACTGACTGGTCTGAAGTTCCCAAGTTCCTCCTTTTTACTCTTTTTTAATTTATTTGAAATGTATTTGATGCTGGTACCTCCCTTCATCCAGCATTAGTAAAGAAAAGTAGAGGGCTTCTTAGCATAGGTTTGCTCTTTATGTTACTACTTGCTACACGCTAGCATGCTTGCTTGCTTGCTTGCTTGCTTATTTACTTATTTATTATATTTATATCCCGCCTTTTTTCCTCCTTAAGGAACCCAAGGTGGGGTACATAATCCTCCTCCTCCATTCTATCCTCACAACAATAACCCTGTGAGGTGGGTTGGGCTGAGAGTCTGTGACTGGCCCAAAGTCACCCAGTGAGCTTCCATGGCTGAGTGGGGACTAGAACCCAGATCTGCCAACTCCCAATCCAACACTCTAGCCACACCACACTGGCTCTCCACACCAGTTACTACATGCTACTACTACAATAATTACTTCATAGAAAAGAATAGTAGTATCGTAGACTAGTAAGGTTAGAAGGGGCCTGTAAGACCATCAAGTCAACCCTCACTTGCTACTAGAGATGGCTGCACGCACCCACCATTGCCTCACGTGCTGCTTGCCAGACCCCCACTGACCACCCGATCCTGTGCAATGTGAGCTGCCAGACAGTCCACAGTTGCCCGGCACCTGGCGTGCAGCATCCTGCTTACCCACGAGCTGCCATGTTGTGGGAAACCACAAGCAAGCTTTTTACATTAATGGCCATTTTGTGCAAAATGGCGGCTGTAAATAGTATCATTTATGCAATACTGTAGATATAAATGGTCTAATTAGACAGACAGGTGGCTAGTCCTCCTTGTTTATTGCACAGTGTAAGGGGTCCTGGACAGATGAAAGGACAGAGTTTTAAAATGTTAGTAAAACTCTATTTATTATGAAATGGTTTATATCCTCCCCTTCCCATTAGAGCTCATGAGGTGGCTTATAATACACAACTAAAGAAAGAAAAATCCATCTTAACAAAATCAATATTAAAAACAGCCAGCAGGAGATAAAACACTGTCAGGGATAGATGGATAGATGATAGATAGATAACTATTTAGAGCAAGTAGGGTAGTTTTAGCAAGCAGGTTAAAGAAAATGAGGTTTTGTTTAGCTTTGTTTTACAAAAAGTCAAAAACAAAACAAAGCACATGGGTACAGATGGATAAAAACAAACAAATAGGTCCTTCCTCATCTCCATACGGGCTACAGGTTTACATGTGGAGATCCAAACCCATGAAAAAAGATGTGTGCATTTTATAATGCAAGAATGTTCATTCAGGTTTTTTTCCCCAGCTGGTTGCACAATTCCAGATGATCCCCACCTCGGTTACTAAAGACAATTAGCTCCCAATGTCACTGCTGCTGGAACACAGTCCACAAGGAAGCTCTCCTGGGCATGACACAACGGAATGAATGGAGCCACTGCTGTGCTTTTGCACAGCTCCCATTCATATCAGTGAGGCTTGTAGAAGAGAATTTTGCACGGATTGCACTGCCTTTGCAGCAAACATTAAAATAAATTCCATTCTATTTTTATTGCTATGCAAATACTACCTTCTATCAGCTTCCTATCATCTCTTCTCCTTGACTTCTCTTGACAAATGAAATGCTTGCTTGTTTAAATTTCAGGGTGTGGACACAGTGACTGCATATATGCCTGATGCTGCGTGGTATGACTATGAGACAGTAAGTACATAGCTACAACAAAATGTTCCATGTAAGTATCCTTGTGGGATATTTCAGATTAAGCCCTGCCTTCGAGAGGTTGCTGTATCGCTGATGGCTGGCCATCAGTTTTAACTCATAATTAAATGTGGTGCTTAGAAACTCCTTTCAGCATTCAGCCTCCAGTATTTTAATACTATCCTACCAAAACATGTAACAATGGATTTGTAGACGTTCCTGCTCAGAAGGAAATCCCACTGTTTTTCAATGGGGCTATTTGCAGCTATGTTGGCATAGGATTGCACCCTTAGGGTGCAAACCTATCGAGAATAGATGTCAGCCTCCAAACTCAGAGGCTGATGCCTATTCTATGCAGGCTGCACAGATCATGGAGGGTATCCTGTCCCCTGTGCTCCAGCCTCCAACCACCCTGAGTTTGTGGCTAGATGCGTGTTTTCATCCATCCAGCTGAGGCTTCAGGGAGGGGGAGGGAAGGGGTCTAGAGACCCAATAGGAAGCTGTCTATAGCAGCTTCTGCAGTCTCCTCCCCAAGACTGCTCACTTTTTGCCCTCTCTGCATGCCCTTTACAAGTGCAGAGATGATGACAGCGGAACCATGCTGGCTACAAGGTGGCGGGGATGGGGAGAAGGTAGGGAGTGCAGTTTCTGGGAGCCAAGGTCATATGACCTCAGTTTCCAAAAACCAAAAAATCCTATGGCCATCTAGACAGTGCCTAGTGGCCATAGGATTACTCTACTTATATATGTTATTAAATTTCTGAATTGCCCATCTGGCCGGTCACCCGGCCACTCTGGGTGATGTACAACAATACAATTTAAAACAGTAAAATTACACATTAAAATCATCATCTAAAAATACCCTAACCCATCCCAAATGCCTGCCTGAACAACCAAATTTTCAATGCGTGGTGGAAGCTCATTAAAGAGGGGGCATGGCAGTGTTCCCTAGAGAGGGAGTTCCACAGAATGGGGGCCACCACAGAGAAGGCCCTCTCCCTCGTCCTCACCAGCCTAGCTGTCCTGGCTGATGGGACAGAGAGAAGGCCATCCGAGGCTGATCTTGTTGAGTGGCCCATCTGGTGTTGGTGGAGGCACTCCTTGAGAAAGAAAGAAAGAAAGAAAGAAAGAAAGAAAGAAAGAAAGAAAGAAAGAAATAACAATTACATTGCAGCTTCTGGTATAAAACAAAGTAGACTTTGAGCTTTCTAAAGATGATGGCTTTCTCTGCATGCTGATCAATTTATTATGGAAGTGTGATCAATATAGGGATGTACGAAAGTCACTTACCTTTTTTCAGGGGTGATTCGCAGTGGGGGGGAGGTGCTCTGCACCTCCCCCCGAAATCCTAACCTAGCCGGCTCCGCTTCGCAGCAACTCCATGGAGCTGCTGGCCAGGTGCATTCGCAGGCGTCTGGAGCCTGCAGTCGCAAATGGTGGCGGCTATGGCGGCCGCCATTTGTGTTTCCTTTTTTTGCCTTGATAGGCTACGTAAATACTTAGGTAGCCTTTCATGGCCTCCGCAGGGATGCAAATGCGTTAGCCGTGATAGGCTACTTAAGTATTTACATAGCCTATCACGGCCTAAATGGGGAAGTGAATGGCAGCCGCAGACACGGCTGCCATTCGCAAAGCAGCACGAACAGCACCAGATAAGTGCTCCACGGGGGTGGTGGGGTGAGGGCTTCGTTTCACCATGGATTTTGGGGGCCGAATGCACTAGCATTCAGCTTCACTGAGATCCGTGGCAGAATTCTCTGACATCCCTAGATCAATATTCTTTGTCGGATGGCACCAACAAATTAAGGTGTGAGATTTTTGCCCTGCCATGGCCGTTTGATTTCTAGGAAGATGGGAAACAAACATACACCATTCTTGTCTAGAGCAACTTGGGATTTCAGATCTTAAAAAGATTGTAAATATCTACTCTGGCCTTCTCATTCTCATAACTCAGGGCATAAGAGCACCCTGGAGAAAAAAACAGTGTCAGATGTATCTTCCAGCAGACAAACTAGGACTTCATCTCAGAGGAGGCTACATCTTTCCTACTCAGCAACCAGCCAACACAACTTTTTACAGGTACTTTCTGAGAATCAGATTTGGTCCTCTCCTATGCCTAGTCCTTTTGCTCTATGCTGATTCTTAAGTAGTGTACATTTCAGTTCAATTAGTTTAATCTTCTGTCTCTTCTTTGAGGGTAGTCTAGGGGTGGGGAAGAAATTGGTTCAGTTCACATTCTAATGCAAACATACCTAATTTCCTACTTTCAAAGCAATATGTGAAGCAAAACTCACTTATCCTTTGAAATCCACACATCTGCACATTTTGCAGTGGAATGCTCCAATCAAAGAATGCATTCAAAATGTGTATATTGGGGAAAACTGCACAGCAAAGTGTGTATATTAGTGAAAATAAATTTCAAAAATGATTATATTAGGGCAATTGCTTGCAGGAAATGTGTTTTTAAGGCAGAATCACATACAAAAAGGCATGTATTAGCAGAAATGCACACAAAATCCATAGGAATTTTGATATGAACTATTTTCTTTGTTTAAAGAAACTGTCAGTATTTGGGACAGACTAAGACTGGAAAATGAGAGAAAGCAAAATTGGCATTTTCATCTTTTCCTGTGGTAGACTAAGGACTACCTATTGTGTCTTGAGTGGAAGCAGTAGAGTTCTATGAACTGTTATTTTACTTAACTAGAATATAAAATAAGTTCATTTCGGTCCATTGTCCCTTCTATGTATTTGATGGGAGATGCAGTAGCAGGAAGGTGAACCACTGTCCCACTGTAGTAGGACCTCAGGTTAGGAGTGCACGAAAGCCACTTACCTGGTCTCGCAGCTTTTCATGGTGGGGGGGAGGCGCTTTGCTGCTCTCCCCCCGAAGTTCAGGCCGGGGGGGGAGGCTTCCCGCCTCGCCCGGCCGAAATTCAGGCCGGGGGGGAGGCTTCCCGCCTCACCTGGCCGAAATTCAGGCCGGGGAGGAGGCGCCTCTCCTCGCCTGGCCGCGAAATAAAAAGTTTTTTTTTAAAAAAAACCCACGCCCCTGTGATAGGCTACGTGACGATTAACGTAGCCTATCACGGCTAGATCTGCAAAGTCAGCCATGATAGGCTACGTAAATTGTCACATAGCCTATCATGGGTGACTTTAAAAAAAAAAAAAAGTGCGTACGCAAATGGCGGCCCCCATAGGGAGCCGCCATTTGCGTTCCTTATTTGGTCGCTGTAGTCTACGTAAATCTTTACGTAGACTACGGCGAAAATAAGGGCAACGCAAATAGAAATTCTCCGCCAACCCTACCTCAGGTGCTACTGTGTGCCAGTGTTTTTGCTAGGAACTAGTTTGGCCGATTGTGTGAAACAGATATCTTTGCGTATGTTTCAATGGCATGATGCATGGCAATTTATACCTGCTTATATAGCCATGGGAAATGTCTCTTGCTTACCATAAGTACACTTAGGGTGCAAACCTATACAGGTTTAGACAGAAAAAAGTCCTACAAATTTCAGTATTCCCCAGTCAGCCATGCTGGCTAGGGAATGCTGGGAATTGTAGGCCTGAAACCTACATAGGATTGCGCAGTTAGGCTGCATGGGATTGTGCCCTTAGTCTTGCAGTCCAAGGCTTCACACATGAGCTTGTAGTTTCTCATTTACCCACATGTATTTTCTCATGAGCCCATATGTTCTCAGTTACCTCGGGGTAATCCTGGCACAACTGAATGGATTTACACAATTATAATGAATACACAATGCCTATTTGATTTGTCACATACCTTTAGATTAGTTTTTCTTCTCACCTTGGACGTTATCAATGTCTGTGACAATGACTTAATTTTTATATATATACATTCAATTCACTATGGTAGATCAGTGAGCACGAGTGTGCCAAGATTCACAAATGAATTCATAAATTTGATGGGAAAAATCTTGAGAGTAAAAAAAGAAGAAAGTGAATGTGAGAGGAAGTGAATGGAGAGATACCCCATCCAGGGCTTTGAATGCTTAGCTCTTAAAAGTCTGACTTTGAATCCTTGTATTCAGCCATGTTTGTGGCAGTCAATTAGAGTTGCCACATTTTTTTTCTGACAGGCTTGTCATCTTTAACAGCTACATTGCAGGCAGGTACAACATGATCCTCTCAATAGGGATGGACAGATGCCCCCCGTTTCGGGTCCTCTTGTCAGGGTGGAAACAGAGCCGATAGAACCCCAGAGCAGTTCTGATTCTGAGGAGGAAAAGCAATCTGTGGGAGAGGAGCCAGCTCATCCCTCACAGGCACAGCAGCTGGCAGAGATTCCTTCTGCCAGCATTCCTGAGAGAGATAATGACCCTGGCAGTGAGAGAGCATGGAGGGGGGCTTGCTGGAGGCTCGACGCCAATGCAGGGAGCGACGACAGATGGAGGGCGTGGAAAGGAGGCGTAGCGCTCCTTTGGCGCGCAAGCAACGGTCGTGTCCCGAGGACCCAAGGGAAAGAGGGAGGATCTCTCCCTAGCCCATAACTTCAGGGTCTTCCTGTGATTCTCCTTCGAATGGGGACCAACTGCCTAACCTGGAGCATAGGCTACTCTGCTATCTTTCCCCAGTGCTGTTCCTTGCTTAGTCGCTGGTGATTAGCATCTGAAAGAGTCATTAAGTTGTAAAAGGATTAAAGCCTTGAAAAGAATCCTTTTGTCTGTGTCTTGAGTTGGCTATTGGAGTAGACTGTAAGAGGCAGCTAGGGCGCTCCTGACACCTCTGGACAACCACCAATCTGCTGATACAGCTCACATGCCCCTGGACCCATGCTCGATCTCGCCTCCGCCTGCTTGCCAAGCTGCCCGCACTCACCCTAGACCTGTGTGCGAGCCCCATGAGCCCCATTTTGCATAAGAAAATGGCTATCGCAAATATGCACATATCTACTTTTATGCAAAACGGCACTATGAATGGCCGATATACACAAGGTTATATGTGTAAATGGTCCATTTACGCCTGTAATCTTGCGAATATCAAACCTTCACCATGCCATTTTGCGTAAGACTAGATGGCCCATTTACACCTGTAATCTTGCATATATTGGCCCTTCACAGCATCATTTTGTGTAAGACTAGGGATGTACGAAAGTCACTTACCTTTTTGATGAGGTGATTCATGGGGGGGGGAGGCGCTCCGCACCTCCCTCCTAAATCCTTCTCCGGCCGGCTCCGCTTCGCGGGGGTTCCGTGGAGTCGCCGGCTGGGCCCACCCGCAGCCGGAAATCCAGCCACTGGGCAGCCTTCCTTCTGGAAAAAGAACAAACAAACCCGTGTACGCAAATGGTGGCTACTACGGTGGCCACCATTTGCATTCCCTTTTTTTCACCGTAATAGCTTACGTAAATGTTTACGTAGGCTAAAACTGCGAAAAAAAGGGAACGCAAATGGTGGCTGCCATAGCCGCCGCCATTTGCATTACGCGGGTTTTTCTTTTTCTTTTTGGCTTGCTGTGATAGGCTACGTAAATACTTAAATAGCCTATCACAGCAAAGGGCAGATGGAAATGGCAGCTGCGGTAGCCGGTCGAAAGACCAGCTGCCGGAGCTGGAGCCACCGCCGGAGGCATTGCCGGAGCCTCCGCCACTGTAACCAGCCATCCGCACCAGGTAAGCTTCATCCTGGGGGAAGAATCCGCGGGGGGGCAGGGGGTGGGAGGCCATTCCACCACTGGCATTCGGCCTCACTGATATCCATGGCGGAATTCTCCTCCATCCCTACGTAAGACTAGATGTGTGCATATGCATGACTGCCATTTTATTTCACAAAATGGTGCTTGTGACACTTGTGGGTGGGCCCAGGGTGAGTGTGGACAGCTCAGTGAGCATGAGGGGGGTACTTGAATGGGGCCAGGGGATTGGCTGGCACAGCTCAGGGCCATGGTTGCGGCGGGGGGGAGTCCATTGGACTCCTGCACCCAATTAGGCACCTGCACTATCTCTATCTTTCAATACTAGGAATAGCTATACCTATTAAATCTGGTCAGTGCACATGACTGAGTTCAGTTCAGTTTTGATAGGAACTTACCCAAATTTTCAAATCATACATTCGACAGGAAGAACATTAGATTGAAAACGGAGACAGCAAAACTGACAGATTTGTCTCTCCCTACAAAATACTGAAAATTATTATCACTAATAACAATAGTCATTAATATATCTATTATCACAACTTGCCAAATTGTAACTCTTCAGGTCAGATGCACCCCCAAAACATAGCAATGTGTATTGATTTTTAACAGCCGTCCAAAGCCTATGGGACTTCTGATTGCCTTGGATGAAAATGAAAAAGCAGCTGGAGACTTGTTCTGGGATGATGGCGAAACTAGAGGTAAACCAACTCATGTTAGTATAATAGAAATAATATGTACAAAAGCCTATTGTTAGTGTCGTTTCTTATTTCTCATTTCAAAACATTACATTATGCAAATAATTTGTGCAACAGTTACATACGTTGCCTCTGAAATACAATTTGTCCTTTTATTAAACATACAAGCACACACACACTTGTTTTGTCATACATAAGATTTCAGCTCTTCTAAAATCATGTAGACTGCAACTCAACACACTTACCTGGGAGTAAGTCCCATTGGACTCAGTAGGGCTTACTTCTAAGTAAATCTAGTAGAAGCCTGGGCTGCTTTATAAATAAGAGGTTTATAAATTGGCTGATAGTTGCTGCAATAAATTGTCAAATGCCTTTGTTAGGAAGGTACCAAACCTGCCACAATCGGAACATGTTTCATTCTTTTTCAAGATCTCAGAAGCCAGTGCTTTATTTGTGCACATTAAACAAAAAACAAACAAACAAAAAACAATATCAAATGTTATTTTCTTAAACCTTCCTAAAATCTCACGAGCATTCTTCTTGCTTTTTAGAATGTGCTGGTAACTTGCTTTTTTATTTTCAGAGTTTCCTTTTTTTTCTGCCAAAAATGCAATATGTATCAGTGTTATAGCTGGAGATTTATAGGGCATCTATTGTCCACTCTAAATAGCACAGTAACTTTCGAGGTTTGCTTCCTTTTTTCCTCCAAAGGGCCATTGATTACTGAAAGATGCCTTACATTAAAAAAATAAAATAAATGGTGATGGATAACATTTCTAGAGTAGGAAGAGATACCTTCTGCATTTTCCTTAATCAGGGGCATCCATTACCTAGATCAGCCTTCCCCATCATGGTAAACTCCAGATGTGTTGCACTACAACTCTCAGCATGCCACTGCCAGCATGTTAGGAGCTGTAGTCCAACATGTCTGGTGGGGCTCAGGTTGGGGAAGGCTGTCCTAGATATTGGTCCTGGAATTGTGTTTTGTATGGAGGAATGTCTGGGGACTGGTATTAGTGGGATCTGGGGATGCCTGGGCACCAATATTGCTGCCTGTGCCACTGGGAGTCCCGGAATAGGGGCACTGTGGCATTTTTACGTGTCTTGTGATGGAGGAAGCTTTCCTAGTGTGTTCATTGTTGCCACTAGTTCATTGGCTTCCTCTGTGGGTGTCATCAGCAACTAGGGGTGGACGAAAGTCACTTACCTGTCCTCGAAGGACGTTCGCGGTGGGAGGGAGGCGCTTCGCTGCTCCCCCAACGAAGTTCAGGCCGGGGGGAGGCTTCCCACCTCGCCCGGCCACGAACGCGAAAGTTAAAAAAAAACAACAACGCCCCCTGATAGGCTACGTGACGATTAACGTAGCCTATCATGGCTAGATCTGCAAAGTCAGCCATGATAGGCTACGTCAATCGTCATGTAGCCTATCATGGGTGACTTAAAAAAAAAAAAGCGCGTACGCTAATGGCGGCCCCCATAGGGAGCCGCCATTCGCGTTCCTTATTTAGTCGCTGTAGTCTACGTAAATGTTTACATAGACTACGGCGAAAATAAGGGCAACGCAAATAGCGTTGCCCTTATTTTCGCCGTAGTCTACGTAAACCTTTATGTAGACTACAGCGACCAAATAAGGAACGGGAATGGCGGCTCCCTATGGGGGCCGCCATTATCCGTACACACTTTTTTTTTTTTTTAAGTCACCCGTGATAGGCTACGTGACGATTGACGTAGCCTATCACGGCTGACTTTGCAAATCTAGCCGTGATAGGCTACGTGAATCGTCACATAGCCTATCAGGGGGCGTTTATTTTTTCTTTGATTGCAGTGGCGGCGGCGGCAGCCGGTCAAAAGACTGGCTGCCACTCCCGCCCCGCTCGAACACCCACCGAACCGCTGGCCGGACCCGCCGCCGGGAGGGACATTCGGCGAAGGTAAGTCCCGTCCCGGGGGGAGTGCGGGGGGCAGGGGGGGTTCAGAGGATTTCTCCCCGAAACTTGTTCTGGGGGCCGAACACGTTGGCGCTCGGCCCCCTGAAGTTTCGGGGAGAAATTCTCCGCCAACCCTATCAGCAACAGCTTAGCACACTTGGTTGGCTTTGGTAGTGTTTGGATGGATGCTGGGGGCAGAACTGCCATTTGCGGATTTCTGAGTGGTGTGTTTTTCCCTCACCTGCTGGCTGGGGGAGTATAGGACAGAGTGTCAATTTTGCCACTGAATGAGCAATGTACTTCCACCACCAGCCCCTTAATGGAGGTCAGGATTGCTCAGTAAAGTTAGCACTGTGTGCGTGTGTGTGAGAGAGAGTGTATTATTTTATTGTAAGTGAAATTGCCAGGACACTCTCCCGCACGCCTTGAATAAGATTCTGCACACCTTGAGTAAGATTTGGTCAGACCACTTGGGAGCCACATGTGACTAGGGAGCTTTCTTAGTTGCACCATCCCTCAGTGAAAAATGAGCGGGAATTATAGGGATGTACGAAAGTCACTTACCTTTCGCGGATTATGCTGATGGTGGGGGGGAGGCGTTCCGTCCCTCCCCCTGGAATCCTTGCCAGGGGGGAGGCGCTCTGTTCCTCCCCCCCAGAATCCTCCGCGGCTGGCTGTGATCCGCGGCAGCTCCGCGGAGCAGCCGGCCAGGCCCAGCCAGGCCAGAGCCATCCACAGCCGGATTTCCGGCCACAGAGGGCTCTGGGAAAACAAAAACAAAAACAAAACCCGCATATACAAATGGTGGCGGCTATGGCCGCCGCCATTTGCGTTCCTTCTTTCTGGCCGTCTTAATCTACATAAATATTTATGTAGGCTATGACGGCGAAAATAAGGGGAACGCAAATAGCGTAGTGGGAGCCATTTGCGTTCCCCTTATTTTCACCGTCTTAGTCTACCTAATTATTTACGTAGAGTAAGACGGCCCAAAATAAGGAATGCAAATGGCGGTGGCCATAGCCGCCGCCATTTGCGTACACCTTTTTTTTTTTTTTACCCAGTCGTTTTAGGCTACATAGGTTTTTACATGGCCTATTGTGTCTGTGTTAAAAAACAAAACAAAACTGCAAATGGCGGCGGAGGCAGCCGGTTGGAAGACCAGCTGCTGCAGCTGCCGCCACCGAAGCTGCCACCGCCACTGCCCGGAAGATACGCCCCAGGTAAGTCTTGTCCCAGGGGGATCCGTGGGGTGGCGGGGGGGTGGCAGGCCGTTCCGCCACAGATTTCGGGGGGCCGAATGCACTAGCATTCGGCCTCCCCGAGATCCGTGGCAGAATTCTCTGCCATCCCTAGTGGGAAAGACTTTTTTACATGAGGCACTTACCATGAGTTCGTCATTCCCTATTCACAGTTGTTTACAGGCTCTTGAGATGGCGTTGTGACCATCTGGTTTTGCTTCTGTGTCTAACCAGCACTTTTGGTGGGTTTTTTTTAAAGCAGGCAAAATGCAGCGTTTCATTGTGAAAGTGAATGAAATCACCATTTCCTCTTGTGTGTTTGCGCTATTCCACTATAGCACAGTATAGCCTATTTAATAAATAAAATAAATAACATTTTCTATATCGCCCGATAGCTGGAGCTCCCTGGACAGTTCACACCAATTAAAACCACAAAATGCATCATAAAATGAAAAACAAAATATAAATGTTTGAAACTACAGTATAAAGTACAACCCAGAATAAGCCTAGCAGCAATGCAGATATTTAAATTACAATAACAGATTTAAAACAGAGCTGAAAGACTAAAACACTTGGGGAAATAGAAAGGTCTTCACCTGGTGCTGGAAAGAGCCCAACGTAAGTCCCTGGTGAGCCTCTCTGGGAAGCTCATTCCACAGCCGGGGTACCCCAACAGAAAAAAAACCCCTCTTCTTGGTAGCCACCTACCTCACTTCCTTTGGCAGGGGCTCCTAGAGAAGGACCACTGAAGATGATCTTAGGGTCTTGGCAGGTACATAAGGTAGGAGATGATTCTCTAGATAGCCTGGCCCCAAGCAGTTTAGGGCTTTGAATGTAAATACCAGCAATTTGAATTGGGCCTGGAAATGGACTGGCAGCTAGTGCAGATGGAAAGGTATTGGCGTAATGTGATCACATTGTATAGTCCCTGTTAACAGACTTGCTGCCCTGTTTTAGGCCAGCTGAAGTTTCTGGACCATTTTCAAAGGCAGGCCCATGTATAATACATTGCTGTAATCCAGATGAGAGGTTATCAGGGCATGGATAACTGTAGCTAGGCTATCTCTGTCCAGATAAGGCTGTAGTTGGTATACCAGCCTAAGCTGATAAAACGTGCTCCATGCTACTGAGTTCACCTGTGCCTCAAGTGACAGTTCTTGGTCCAAGAGCACCCCCAAACTATGAACTTTGTCCTTTAGGGGGAGTGCAGCCCCCTCCAGAACAGGTTGAACTTCACCTAGCCGGGCAGCCAAATCACCCACTTACAGTACCTCCGTCTTGTCTGGACTGAGTTTCAGTTTATTGTAGAGATAGTGGAGAATTCTGCCATGCATTTCAGTGAGGCCGAATGCACTGGCATTCGGCCCCCAGAAACCAGTGATGGAATGGCCTCCCATCCCCTGCCCTCCCGTGGAATCCCCCCCGGGATGAAGCTTACCTGGGGCGGATGTTCCAGCAGCGGCGGCTCTGGCGGCGGTGGCGGCAGTGGCAGCTGGTCTCTCAGCTGGCTGCTGCGGTACTCAAATGGTGGCCACCACGCCATTTGCATAGCTGTCTTTGCCGTGATAGGCTATGTAAATACTTACGTAGCCTATCACGGCAAGCAAAAAAAAAAAAACCCGCGTAGGTAAATGGCGGTGGCTACGGCGGCCGCCATTTGCGTTCCCCTTTTTTCCCCGTAATAGCTTATGTAAATATTTACGTAGGCTAAAACAGCGAAAAAAAGGGAACGCAAACGGCGGCCGCCATTTGCCTACGCGGTTTTTTTCCCCCCCTGGAAAGCTGCCCAGCGGCCGAATTACACGAATCACCCCGTCGAAAAGGTAAGAGACTTTCGTACATCCCTAGTTTATTGGCACTCATCCAGTCCATTACCGTGCCCAGGCACTGATTCAGAACAGCCACTGCCTCACCTGGGTTTGAAAGAGAGGTAGAGCTGGGTGTCATCCACATATTGATGGCACCTCAGCCCACACCTCCAGATAACCTTCCCCAACAGTTACATGTAGATGTTGAACAGCATAGGGGATAAAACAGAGCCCTGTGGAACCCAATGGCATAATTGCCAAAGCACAGAGCAATAATCCACCACCACCACCTTCTGGAACCGGCCATCCAAGTAGAAACAGAACCAGTGCAGTGCAGTGCCTCCAACTCCCAACCCAGACAACCTTTCCAGAAGGATACCATGGTCGATGGTATCGAAAGCCATGGAGAGGTCCAGGAGAATCAACAGGGTTGCACTCCCCATGTCTCCCTCCTGGCAGTGAGAAACTTTCTTCATGTGGTGCTTGGATGTCACTACTGTGACAAAACCGAAAGTAGAACAGTGGAACAGCAAAATCACAGCCTTGTGTCAAAAACTCTAAAAAGTTGTTGTTGTTGTTGTTCAGTCATTAAGTCATGTCCGACTCTTCGTGCCCCCATGGACCATAGCATGCCAGGCCTTCCTGTCCTGCGCTGTCTCGCGGAGTGTGCTCAAATTCGTATTCATTGCATCGGTGATGCTATCTAGCCATCTCATCCTCTACCGTCCCCTTCTCCTTTTGCCTTCATTCTTTCCCAGCATCAGGGTCTTTTCCAGAGAGTTTTCTCTTCGCATTAGGTGGCCAAAATATTTGAGCTTCAGCTTCAGGATCTGTCCTTCCAAAGAGCAGTCAGGGTTGATTTCCTTTAGGATGGACTGATTTGACCTCCTTGCAGTCCAGGGGACTCGTAAGAGTCTTCTCCAGCACCACAGTTTGAAAGCATCAATTCTTCAGTGCTCAGCCTTCCTTATAATCCAGCTCTCACAGCCATATGTTGCTACTGGGAAAACCATAGCTTTGATTATATGAACCTTTGTGGGCAAGGTGATGTCTCTGCTTCTTACTATGCTGTCTAGGTTTGCCATAGCTTTCCTCCCAAGGAGCAAGCGTCTTTTAATTTCATGGCTACAGTCACCGTCTGCGGTGATCTTGGATCCCAAGAAAATACAATCTGTCACTGCTTCCATTTCTTCCCCTTCCATATGCCAGGAAGTGATGGGGCCAGATGCCATGATCTTAGTTTTGTTAATGTTGAGTTTCAAACCAGCTTTTGCACTCTCCACTTTCACCCTCAACAAGAGGCTCTTTAGATCTTCTTCGCTTTCTGTCATTAGGGTGGTATTGTCTGCACATCTGAGATTGTTGATCATTCTCCCGGCAATCTTAATTCCGACCTGTGATTCATCCAACACGGCATTTCTCATGATGTACTCTGCATATAAGTTAAATAAGCAGGGCGACAATATGCAGCCTTGTCGTACGCCTTTCCCAATTTTGAACCAATCGGTTGTTCCATGTCCGGTTCTTACTGTTGCTTCTTGACCCTCGTACAGGTTTCTCAGGAGACAGGTAAGGTGATCTGGTCCTCCCATCTCTTTCAGAATTTGCCACAGTTTGTTGTGATCCACACAATCAAAGGCTTTAGCATAGTCAATGAAGCAGAAATAGATGTTTTTCCGGAATTCTCTTGCTTTCTCCATGATCCAGCGAATGTTGGCGATTTGATCTCTAGTTCCTCTGCCTCTTTGAAACCCAGCTTGTACTTCTGGTAGTTATCGGTTCACATGCTGCTGAAGCCTAGCTTGTAGGATTTTGAGCATAACCTTACTGGCATGTGAAATGACGCAGTTGTACGGTAGTTTGAACATTCTTTGGCATTGCCCTTCTTTGGAATTGGCATGTAAACTGACCTTTTCCAGTCTTGTGGCCACTGTTGAGTGTTCCAAATGTGTGGGCATATTGAGTGCAGCACTTTAACAGCATCATCTTTAAGGATTTTAAATAGCTCAGCTGGAATACTGTCATCTCCACTAGCTTTGTTGTTACTAATGCTTCCTAAGGCCCACTTGACTTCACTCTCTAGGATGTCGGGCTCAAGTTCAGTGACCGCACTATCATGGTTATCAGGGACATTAAAATCTTTCCTGTATAGGTCTTCTGTGTATTCTTTCAACCTCTTCTTAATCTCATCTGCTTCTGTTAGGTGCCTGCCTTCTTTGTCCTTTATCATGCCCGTCGTTGCACAAAACGATCCCTTGTTATCTCTGTTTTTCTTGAAAAGATCTCTAGTCTTCCCCATTCTATTGTTTTCCTTGATTCCTTTCCATGGTTCATTTAAGAAGGCCTTCTTGTCTCTCCTTGCTATTCTCTGGAACTCTGCGTTCAGTTGGATATATCTTCCCCTTTCTCCCTTGCTTTTCACTTCTTTTCTTTCCTCAGCTACTTGTAAAGCCTCATCAGACAGCCACTTTGCTTTCTTGCTAGGGGTGGACGAAAGTCACTTACCTGTCGTCAAAGCTTGTTCGTGGTGGGGGGGAGGCACTTCGCTGCTCCCCCCGTGAAGTTCAGGCCGGGGGGGAGGCTTCCCGCCTCGCCCCGGCCGCGAACTCGAAAGTTTATTTTTTAAAAAAAACACGCCCCCGTGATAGGCTACGTGACGATTAACGTAGCCTATCACGGCTAGATCTGCAAAGTCAGCCATGATAGGCTACGTTACTCGTCACGTAGCCTATCACGGGTGACTTTAAAAAAAAAAGAAGCGCGTACGCTAATGGCGGCCCCCATAGGGAGCCGCCATTCGCGTTACTTATTTGGTCGATGTAGTCTACATAAATCTTTACGTAGACTACAGCGACCAAATAAGGAACGGGAATGGTGGCCGCCATTATCCGTTCGCTTTTTTTTTTTTTTTTAAGTCACCCGTGATAGGCTACGTGACGAGTAACGTAGCCTATCACGGCTGACTTCGCAGATCTAGCCGTGATAGGCTACGTTAATCGTCACGTAGCCTATCACGGGGGCGTTTTTTTTTTCTTTTATTGGAATGGCGGCGGCGGCAGCCGGTCAAAAGACCGGCTGCCACTCCTGCCACGCACGAACACCCGCTGAACCACCGGCTGGACCCGCCGCCGGGAGGGACATTCGGCGAAGGTAAATCCCGTCCTGGGGGGGGGTGCGGGGGGGTGCAGAGGATTTCTCCCCGAAACTTGTTCAGGGGGCCGAACACGTTGGCGCTCGGCCCCCCAAAGTTTCGGGGAGAAATTCTCCGCCATCCCTATTCCTTGCATCTCTTTTTCTTTGGGATAGATTGAGTTGCTGCCTCCTGAACAATGTTATGGACCTCCGTCCATAGTTCCTCAGACACTCTGTCTATCAGGTCTAATCTCTTAAATCTATTCCTCACCTCCACTGTGTATTCATAAGGGATATGATTTAGGTCATACCTGAATGGTTTAGTGGTTTTCCCTACGTTCTTCAATTTAAGCCAAAATTTTGCAACAAGAAGCTCATGATCTGAGCCACAGTCAGCTCCAGGTCTTCTAATCAAAGCTATAGCTTTCCCAGTAGTAACGTATGGCTGTGAGAGCTGGACTATAAGGAAGGCTGAGTGCCGAAGAATTGATGCTTTCGAACTGTGGTGCTAGAGAAGACTCTTACGAGTCCCCTGGACTGCAAGGAGGTCAAATCAGTCCATCCTAAAGGAAATCAACCCTGAGTGCTCATTGGAAGGACTGAAACTGACGCTCAAATATTTTGGCCACCTAATGCGAAGAGAAAACTCTCTGGAAAAGACCCTGATGCTGGGAAAGACTGAAGGCAAAAGGAGAAGGGGACGGCAGAGGATGAGATGGCTAGATAGCATCACTGTTGCAATGAATATGGACTTGAACATGCTCCGGGAGAGAGTGGAGGACAGGAAGGCCTGGTGTGCTATGTTCCATGGGGTCACAAAGAGTCGGACACGACTGAATGACTGAACAACAATAGAGCTTCTCCATCTTTGGCTGCAAGGTACATAATCAATCTGATTTCGATATTGACCATCTGGTGATGTCCATGTGTAGAGTCGCCTCTTGTGCTGTTGGAAAAGAGTGTTTGCTATGATCAGCATGTTCTCTTGGCAAAACTCTATTAGCCTTTGTCCTGCTTCATTTTGTAGACCAAGGCCATGCTTGCCTGTTATCCCGGTGATTTCTTGACTTCCTACTTTGGCATTCCAATCCCCTATGATGAAAAGGACATCTTTTTTTTGGTGTTAGTTCTAGAAAGTGTTGTAGGTCTTCATAGAACCGATCAACGTCAGCTTCTTTGGCCTCAGTGGTTGGGGCATAGACTTGAATTACTGTGATGTTGAATGGTATGCCTTGGATTCGTACTGAGATCATTCTCTCATTTTTGAGACTGTACCCCAGTACTGCTTTTCCCACCCTTTTGTTGACTATGAGTGCTACTCCATTTCTTCTAAGGTATTCTTGCCCACAGTAGTAGATATATTGGTCACCTGAATTAAATTCACCCTTGCTTGTCCATTTTAGTTCACTGATTCCAAAGATGTTGATGTTCAATCTTGCCATCTCATGTTTGACCTCCTCCAGCTTACCTGGATTCATTGATCTTACATTCCAGGTGCCTAAACAATATTGTTCTTTACAGCATCGGATTTTCTTTTCACCACCAGACACATCCACAGCTGAGTGTCCTTTCGGCTTTGGCCCAGCCGCTTCACTCTTTCTGGCGCTACTTCGAAATACCCTCTGCTCTTCCCCAGTAGTATATTGGACACCTTCCGACCTGAGGGGCTCATCTTCCGGCATCATCTCTTTTAGCCTTGTGATACGTTCCATGGGGTTTTCTTGGCAGGAATACTGGAGTGGGTTGCCATTTCCTTCTCCAGTGGACCACATTTTGTCAGAACTCTCTGCCATGACCTGTCCATCTTGGGTGGCCCTTCACGGCATAGCTTATGGCTTCACTGAGTTACGCAAGCCCCTTCGCCACAACAAGGCAGTGATCCATGACTCTAAAAAGTGCAGGAGCACAATATTAGTTTCAGAATTCTTGTACATGAAAGGAAGCACTCAGTGTGGTCCATAATTTTTTTTCCATGCTGTGTCAGTTTCTTGTACTGCTCAAGCACGCACACACACACACACACTCCTTAATAGATGCTACTATATGAAAAGGTACCATCTGCTTGGTAACCCTGATTCTTTGGGACTTAAATGGCAATGTTACTCCAAGCACAGTGTATGCCTTTGATAGACATGCAGGTTATTAAGCTTCCTTTCCTCTAGAACACCATGTTGTTTTGAAATTTTGAACTTTGGAGAGTATGAGAGTGGGAGTGAAATGTCAGAAGTGCAGTGAATTCCTTGCATAAACTCAGATTATTAGAATGTCAGAGTAAATTCTAAATGGTTCAGCACACACTTTTCCTTTATTTTGCTCCTTCTCAGAGCAAAAAGATGACATTCTTGTTGATGTCAGGCACAGGGTTGCCAACTGACCAGGGGGGAAAAAATCCCTTCGCCTCCCCTGGTGCCTTTAACAGCAGCTTGATGTGATGAAAACATCCATTGAGGCTTTCACTAGCATAAAAATAATCCCTATCATCTGCTAATTGCTGCATAGCAAACCAATGTTAGAAGCATAGCTATAGCAATCAGGTCAGAAGTTGGCAAACCTAATGAGCCCTAGGATACAGTTCACAAAGGGAAAAAAACACCCAAAAACGTATTTGCACCAGCATTCATGATGTCTATATTCATACTGCAATGCCACACATCATTATATTTCTTACAGAGCAATCCTGTGTGAAGTGGGGCAGGGGAAGTGATGGGGTGGACCTACTGCCTCATCCATAGCTCTGCAAGCTCGCACCAGCCAGGGAAAGAAGAAGAAAAACTGCCCACAATAGCTTTCTACCCACAGAGCTCTCTGTAGGCACAAAGGGGCCCATGGGGCAGATGGAGGCGCTTCTCTGGGGGTTAGGATTGCACTGTAGATCTGAGAGACCAACTTCTCCTGTATAGGCCACTCTGGTTTTTTATGTTCTGAGGGGGAGGCCTTGCTTACCGTACCACAACCTACTGATGTTCACTTGGTCATGGTTTGGTCTGGAAGTAGACCTTCTCCATCGTGAGTCCACCTCCACATCAAGATCAGGCAGGTTCTTAGCATGGAGTGTTTCTGCTGACAACTGAAGGCATATTTGTTTGCCTGGGCATTTTCCTGGCCTCTGGCATTGCTAGCTACCCTTATTTATTTTAATGAGACATTTTATTGTTTTATCAGTGCTTAATTTTTGTTGATTGCTTTGATTGTGTTTTATTATAATTTTACTTCAGGAACTGCTTTAAAAAAATGAAAAGCAGTATAAAATATTTCTGAAATGAATAAAATAAATACTGTACTTCAGTAAGACTACTACTTACATATCTAGGGTTGCCAACTTTTTTTTTCTGGCAGAACCCCTATGTCTTTGACAGTAGCATTAGGAGCAGAAATGTAGTGGGTGAAGTTTTTCCACTCCCTGTGAAGAACTTCAGCTGCCTACTTTGTATAGTCAGAAAACTGGGGAAAAGGGGAATGAGTGGATTTCATATTAGCTTGGTTCTTCTTCTTCTTCTTCTTCTTCTTCTTCTTCTTCTTCTTCTTCTTCTTCTTCTTCTTCTTCATCACCATCATGCATTTCTATCCCACTTTTCAGACAATTATTGCCTCCCAAAGTGGCTCAGGCCAATAGAAAAGAAAGAGGGAGGCCCTGCCTTCAGGGTTACAAACTAAAATGTCAAGACACAGGAGAAAGGGTGCAGAGGGAAAAGGAAAAGAAGGGAGATCAGTTCTTCAAGGCCAGAGCGAGGTGGTGAGCTGTAAGCGGGCATTAAAAAGCACTTTGAGCCAGGCTGATATTCCCTTGCTGGTGTTCCTGTGTGATAGCAATTGGTGGCTCTTGTTCCTGTGGCCGATGGATCAGCCAGAGAGTTCTTTCCCCTTACTTCTGCAATCCCAAGGCAACTGTCAGTTGGATCCAAGCATTATTTCTTGCAGGGATGGGAAAGTGAGCTCCCTGCAACTGTTTCTTCTCTGGCTGATGGATGGGCCAGGTTGATCTCTCTCTCTTGGCTTGATGTTATTCTTGGGAAGCAGGGGATGTAGCCTCCCAGTGGCCCTAGGACCCCTGGATGATGGGAGAAGCCATGGTGCGCTTCCCTTCTGCTCTTTAGTACCAGGCCAGCAGGAAAGGCGAATTTTGGAGTATGGATAACATTTTTGCACACATACAGAAAAACAAAAACAAAACCAATTCTGCAGAGTCATTTAGCTAGTCTTACAATTATTTTGATTTCGCTAGTCTTACGATTATTTACCTGCCCAGTCACTGAGGTCCTCAGAGGGCATTTTCCTGATGGTTCCACATGGAACCATGGCCCAGCTGGAGACCACCAGGAAAAGAGCCTTCAGTGTGGTGGCCCCCTTCTTGTGGAACTCCCTGCCTTTGGAGGTCCAGCAGGTGCCACGCTGTGTTCCTTCCAGGACCTCCTGAAGACATTGTTATTTTGGGAAGCCTTCCTTGAGTGACCAGCCACGATTTATTAAATCTGGTCTTTTCAGAACTTGTTTCATTTTAAATGTTTTAATAGTTTTAACATGGTGTTTTATTGTTCTATCCTTGCTCTTCACTGCTCTGAAATCTTTTGATGTGGAGCAGTATATAAATATTGTAAGTAAATAAATAAATTTAATAAATCTTGGCCTTCTGACATGTTTTTTAAAAATGTACCTTTCCCTCTATATTTTTAGATACAGTGACAAAGAAGTCCTACGTCTTATATCAATTCAGTGTCTCCAATGTAAGTATATTTTCAGTAGCACTAGAGATTAGATGGAATTGCTCACCAAAATTGTCCTCAGGTTGCTCCTCTGTGAATTTCAGTTTTGATGTCAAATGTCCAAAATTGCTCTAAATTTTTTAACTGTTGCATATTATTAAATATTGTATATTAGACTGGTGATACCTGACAGTTTTTGGCAGTTGATGCATATTTAGTACTTGACAATATTTGATGGCTCATATAACATAGCATTTCATACTCATAGAATCATAGAATCATAGAATAGTAGGGTTGGAAGGGGCCTACAAGGCCATCGAGTCCAACCCCCTGCTAAGTGCAGGAATCCAAGTCAGAGCATCCCTGACAAATGGCTGTCCAGCCTCATCTTGAACGCCTCCAGTGTGGGAGAGCCCACCACCTCCCCAGGTAATTGGTTCCATTGTCATATTGCTCTTACAGTCAGGAAGTTTTTCCTGATGTTCAGCCGGAATCTGGCTTCCTGTAACTTGAGCCAATGATTCCGTGTCCTGCACTCTGGGATGATCAAGAAGAGATCCTGGCCTTCTTCTCTGTGACAACCTTTCAAGTACTTGAAGAGCGCTATCATATCTCCCCTCAGTCTTCTCTTCTCAAGGCTAAACATGCCCAGTTCTTTCAGTCTCTCTTCATAGGGCTTTGTTTCCAGTCCCCTGATCATCTTTGTTGCCCTCCTCTGAACCCTCTCCAGTTTGTCTGCATCCTTCTTCAAGTACTCCACAGTACTCCAGATGAGGCCTAACCAGTGCTGAGTAGAGGGGAACTAGTACTTCCCGGGATTTGGAAGCGATGCTTCTATTAATGCAGCCCAAAAGAGCTTTTGCCTTTTTTGCAGCCACATCACATTGTTGGCTCATATTCAACTTGTGATCGACAACATTTCCAAGATCCTTCTTGCTTGTAGTGTGGTTGAGCCACGTATCCCCCATCTTGTAAGTGTGCATTTGGTTTCTTTTTCCTAGGTGCAGAACTTGGCATTTATCCCTATTAAATTTCATTCTGTTGTTTTCTGCCCAGCGCTCCAGTCTATCCAGATCACTTTGAATCTTGTTTCTGTCTTCCAGGGTATTAGCTATCCCGCCCAATTTTGTGTCATCTGCAAATGTGATCAGCATTCCCTGCACCTCCTCCTCCAAGTCATTCATAAAAATTTTGAAGAGCACTGGGCCCAGGACTGAGCCCTGCGGTACCCCACTCGTTACCTCCCCCCAGTTTGAGAAGGTCCCATTGATAAGCACTCTTTGAGTCCAGTTCTGTAGCCAACTGTGGATCCACCAGATCATTGTTTCATCTAGCCCACTTTGAGCTAGTTTGCTCATCAGGATATCATGGGGCACTTTGTCAAAAGCTTTGCTGAAGTTGAGGTATATGATGTCTACAGCATTCCCACGGTCTACAAGGGAGGTGACTTGATAAAAAAATGAGATCAAATTTGTCTGGCAGGACTTGTTTTTGACAAATCCATGTTGGCTTCGAGTAATCACGGCATTGTTGTCAAGGTGCTTCCAGATGGATTGCTTTATGATCTGCTCCAGAATTTTCCTAGGGATTGATGTCAGACTGACTGGTCTGTAGTTCCCAGGTTCCTCCTTTTTACCCTTTTTGAAGATAGGGACAACGTTAGCCCTCCTCCAATCATCTGGCACTTCCCCCGTCCTCCATGATTTCTCAAAGAGAATAGACAGCGGTTCTGAGAGTTCCTCTGCCAGTTCCTTTATGACTCTAGGATGCAGTTCATCTGGCCCTGGAGATTTGAACTCATTCAAAGTAATGAGGTGTTCCTTGACCATATGCCTATCGATCTCAAGCTGCAATCCTGCCCCTTCAGCCTGTACTTCGCCTTTGCCAGGGGGGTCATAGACCCTCTTTTGGGAGAAGACTGAGCCAAAGTAGGAATTGAGCACCTCTGCCTTTTCTTTGTCATCTGTTATCATTTTGCCATCCTTATTTAATAGTTGAACCACCATTTCTTTCCTCTTCAGCTATGTGCCTATCTGCTATGCACATAGCTGAAGAAAGCCTTTTTGTTGTTTTTAGCATACCTTGCTAACCTCCGCTCATTCTCAGCTTTAGCCTTCCTGACGCCATCCCTGCAATTCTGTGCTATCTGCCTGTACTCTTCCTTTGTTACTTGGCCTTCTTTCCACTCCATTGTTTAGTATGCAGTATTCTATAGTAGTTGATGTTTAGTGGTTGAGATGCAGTGATATTAGTATTTGACAGAATAAGACATGCAATGATAGTTAGTATTAGGCAATACTTGTCAGCTAACACCTTGTTGTTGTTCAGTCGTTAAGTCATGTCCGACTCTTAGTGACCCCATGGACCATAGCACGCCAGGCCTTCCTGTCCTCCTCTCTCACCCGGAGTGTGCTCAAGTTCATATTCATTGCATCAGTGATGCTATCTAGCCATCTCATCCTCTGCCGTCCCCTTCTCCTTTTGCCTTCAATCTTTCCCAGCATCAGGGTCTTTTCCAGAGAGTTTCCTCTTTGCATTAGGTGGCCAAAGTATTTGAGCTTCAGCTTCAGTATCTGTCCTTCCAATGAGCAGTCAGGGTTGATTTCCTTTAGGATGGATTGATTTGACCTCCTTGCAGTCCAGGTGACTCGTAAGAGTCTTCTCCAGCACCACAGTTCGAAAACATCAATTCTTCGGCACTCAGCCTTCCTTATAGTCCAGCTCTCACAGCCATACATTGCTACTGGGAAAACCATAGCCTTGATTATATGAACCTTTGTTGGCAAGGTGATGTCTCTGCTTCTTACTATGCTGTCTAGGTTTGCCATAGCTTTCCTCCCAAGGAGCAAGCGTCTTTTAATTTCATGGCTACAGTCACCGTCTGCGGTGATCTTGGATCCCAAGAAAATACAATCTATCACTGCTTCCATTTCTTCCCTTTCCATATGCCAGGAAGTGATGGGGCCAGATGCCATGATCTTAGTTTTGTTAATGTTGAGTTTCAAACCAGCTTTTGCACTCTCCACTTTCACCCTCAACAAGAGGCTCTTTAGATCTTCTTCGCTTTCTGTCATTAGGGTGGTATTGTCTGCACATCTGAGATTGTTGATCATTCTCCCGGCAATCTTAATTCCGACCTGTGATTCATCCAACACGGCATTTCTCATGATGTACTCTGCATATAAGTTAAATAAGCAGGGCGACAATATGCAGCCTTGTCGTACGCCTTTCCCAATTTTGAACCAATCGGTTGTTCCATGTCCGGTTCTTACTGTTGCTTCTTGACCCTCGTACAGGTTTCTCAGGAGACAGGTAAGGTGGTCTGGTACTCCCATCTCTTTCAGAATTTGCCACAGTTTGTTGTGATCCACACAATCAAAGGCTTTAGCGTAGTCAATGAAGCAGAAATAGATGTTTTTCTGGAATTCTCTTGCTTTCTTCATGATCCAGCAAATGTTGGCGATTTGCTCTCTAGTTCCTCTGCCTCTTCGGAACCCAGCTTGTACTTCCGGTAGTTCTCGGTTCACATGCTGCTGAAGCCTAGCTTGTAGGATTTTGAGCATCACCTTGCTGGCATGTGAAATGAGCGCAAATGTACGGTAGTTTGAACACTCTTTGACATTGCCCTTCTTTGGAATTGGCATGTAAACTGACCTTTTCCAGTCTTGTGGCCACTGTTGAGTGTTCCAAATGTGTGGGCATATTGAATGCAGCACTTTAACAGCATCATCTTTTAGGATTTTAACTAGCTCAGCTGGAAGACTGTCATCTCCGCTAGCTTTGTTGTTAGTCATGCTTCCTAAGGCCCACTTGACTTCACTCTCTAGGATGTCGGGCTCAAGTTCAGTGACCGCACTATCATGGTTATCAGGGACATAAGATCTTTCCTGTATAGTTCTTCTGTGTATTCTTTCAACCTCTTCTTAATCTCATCTGCTTCTGTTAGGTGCCTGCCTTCTTTGTCCTTTATTGTGCCCGTCTTTGCACAAAACGTTCCCTTGAGATCTCCAATTTTCTTGAAAAGATCTATAGTCTTTCCCATTCTATTATTTTCCTCGATTTCTTTGCATTGTTCATTTAAGAAGGCCTCCTTGTCTCTCCTTGCTGTCCTCTGGAACTCTGCATTCAGTTGGATATATCTTCCCCTTTCCCCCATGCTTTTCACTTTGCTTTCTTCCTCAGCTACTTGTAAAGCCTCATCAGACAGCCACTTTGCTTTCTTGCATTTCTTTTTCTTTGGGATGGATTGAGTTGCTGCCTCCTGAACAATGTTACAGAACTCCATCCATAGTTCCTCAGGCACTCCGTCTATCAGGTCTAATCCCTTAAAACTATTCATCACCTCCACTGTATAAGGGATATGATTGAGGTCATACCTGAATGTTTTAGTGGTTTTCCCTACGTTCTTCAATTTAAGCTGAAATTTTGCAAGAAGCAGCTCATGATCTGAGCCACAGTCAGCTCCAGGTCTTGTTTTTACTGACTGTATAGAGCTTCTTCATCTTTGGCTGCAAATGACATAATCAATCTGATTTCGATATTGACCATCTGGTGATGTCCATGTGTAGTCACCTCTTGTGCTGTTGGAAAAGAGTGTTTGCTATGATCAGCATGTTCTCTTGGCAAAACTCTATTAGTCTTTGTCCTGCTTCATTTTGTACACCAAGGCCATACTTGCCTGTTATTCCAGTTATTTCTTGACTTCCCACTTTAGCATTCCAATCCCCTATGATGAAGAGGACATTTTTTTTTTGGTGTTAGTTCTAGAAGGTGTTGTAGGTCTTCATAGAACCGGTCAACCTTAGCTTCTTCGGCCTCAGTGGTTGGGGCATAGACTTGAATTACTGTGATGTTGAATGGTTTGCCTTGGATTTGTACTGAGATCATTCTCTCATTTTTGAGATTGTACCCCAGTACTGCTTTTCCCACCCTTTTGTTGACTATGAGTGCTACTCCATTTCTTCTACGGTATTCTTGCCCAGTCGTAGATATGATGGTCACCTGAATTAAATTCGCCCATGCTTGTCCATTTTAGTTGGCTGATTCCCAAGATGTCGATGTTCAATCTTGCCATCTCATGTTTGACCTCCTCCAGCTTACCTTGATTCAGTGATCTTACATTCCAGGTTCCTAAACAATATTGTTCTTTACATCATCAGACTTTCTTTTCACCACCAGACACATCCACAGGTGAGGGTCCTTGGACCAGCCACTTCACTCTTTCTGGTGCTTCTTGGAAATTCCTTCTGCTCTTCCCCAGTAGTATATTAGACACCTTCCGACCTGAGCGGCTCATCTTCCAGCGTCATCTCTTTTAGCCTTGTGATACGTTGCATGTGGTTTTCTTGGCAAGAATACTGGAGTGGGTTGCCATTTCCTTCTTCAGTGGACCACATTTTGTCAGAACTCTGCACTATGACCTGTCCATCTTGGGTGGCCCTGCATGGCATAGCTTATGGCTTCACTGAGTTATGCAAGCCCCTTCGCCACAACAAGGCAGTGATCCATGAAGGGGCAGCTAACACCTTATGAGAATTTAAATTTGATGCCAACGCCAGTCAATACTATCAAGAGGTGCCAACAAATCTAACAGTACAATCCTATACATGTCTACTCAGAAGTCAGTCCCATTGAGTTCAGTGGGGCTTACTCCCAGGTAAAAGTGTATCAGATTGCAGTCTGATACCCTCACATTATGAATTTGAAACCTCCCATTCATAACATGGCGGGTGGAATAAGAAATTTTGAAAAATTCTCGCTTTTCCGGCTTTTATCGTCAGCATTTCAGCGTTCATTGTCAGCTTATTTTCATCAAGTACATAACTATCCTTTGTGACTGTTTTGCAGTGTGTTTCTTCTGGTGCTAAAGAATAAGCCAATGCCTTTTTTATTAGCAACACAGATGAGTTTATATTGCTAAGCATTAGAACTGTATGTCTTAGAATGTTAGGTCTGTAGATTCTGCTCCATTTGGTTTTGTACTGCTGCTGTTATGTGAGCCTGCTATGGTATTCCTCCGTATTTGTTTTTACTTGTGTTGTTTAGGTGCTGCTCTGTGCTCTTATGTGCTGCCTTGGCTTTTTTTTTTTTTAGTGAAATTGCATTTTAGTATTTAATTATTTTGTGAGCCACCTCGGATGTCTTTTTTGGATGAGCCTACTTTAATTTAAACAGAGACGGAATATGTTTAAATCAATGCTAATGGTAATGATCATGGTGAATTGCCATTCAGCATACCTATATTATCATGGCAAAGGGATCTAGTTTACAGTGCTAAAGGACTGATGCTCTTTAGATGGAGGGCTCTGAGAATGGGCCTTCTACTCATTTAGTGCCCTGCTGGCAAGTGTCATGCAGGGAAGGAGAAATGGAATTTACAGCCCTGCCATCCACCTTTGCAAGAATTTCTGCTCAGAGTCAGACCTCTGAGCCTCTCTAGCTGAAGCTCACTGTTGGAGGTGGGCCTGAGGCCTGAGAGGGTCCTTTAGATCTAGCAGATCCTTGGCCTCTCCTCTCGCCTCTGCATCTCGCCCGCTGGCATGCCCCCTTCTCCCTCTCCCTCCTCCCTCTGAGGTCAGAGCTCTGACCTTGAGTGAGGAGAAATCACAGAGCCTTCTGGGGTCTCTGGGATGGAGGGGGGATTCCACAATCCTCTCCACAATCTGATCTCTTCACACACACCCCACACCCTCCTCACGTATTTCCTTCACCCTGTACATGTGGACGGTGACTGTCTGAACAGAAGAGGCTCTCTACATGATCCAGGACCCTGATTTTCTTTCTGCTGCCTTCTTCCCTCCTCCTGCTGCACCTTTTCCCTTTCCCGACGCTCAGTGCTCATCTTTCTTTGCTCCATTTCCCTCTCCACCTATGATTTCCCGCAATTTCTGCTGTATTCTTTCCCCACTTCCTGATTCCCACTATCTTTTTTTCTCTGTCTACAAGCCCAACATCCTCCCTTCCTTCTCCATGTGTAAGGTCCCCAACACATCTACGTGCATTTTTCCCTTCCTAATCCACCCCCCATGCTTTTGTTGCAGCTTATCTTGCAACAAAATCAATCAATCATTCTGAAGTGGGAAGCCACCCAAGGTTGCTCCATGCAATTGCTTTGTAGCTCCTTAAAGTAAACATACATGTTCTAAATAAAGGTGCATAGAGTCAGGGTCAGGCTGCAAAGTCCAGAAGAACTGAACAATCACAATGTTTGGGGAAAGATGACAAATGAAGGAGACTGCAACCGGTTCTAGTTCGGCTTCCTCTCTTTCCAGCTCTTTCACTTTTGATTGGAGACCCTACTCTAATTGTTAAGTAAATAAAAATGTCAGCTGTTTACCTCAGTTAGGACACAATCCTATGTATATTTAGATGGAAACAAGTCCTACAAGTCCCAGCATCCCCCAGCCAGCCATGCTGCCTGGGGAATGCTGAGAGCTATAGGACTTATTTCTGTCTAAACATCATAGGATTGCACCCTTTAGCTCCGCCTATTTTGGTAGCATACATAGATAGTAGCGGTTTGCACTGCCTACCACCTCTGCTTTTACTCAGCCCCTGATTTGGTGCTTCAGAAAATGGCCCACCTCTGCTCAGACTGATTCAGAGTCAATACACTTCAACTTGGTATTGAACCCGAGTTGATGTTCAGTAAACTAAGGCTTTGTGCTTCCATTGACTGTCATGTTGTTGTTGTTTTTGTTGTTGTTGTTGTTGTTTTCAAAAACATGCCTATAACTTTTTTCCTCTTTGTTAGAATAATGTCTTAGGAGAGGAGTATGCTTTCCCAATGTAAGAAAAATAGATTCAAGGATTTTTGCTCTCTCTCTCTCTCTCTCTCTCTCTCACAATCCTTTCAAGATAGATGAGATGTCAGCCTCTGAACTCAGAAGCTGATGCCTATCCAATGCAGCTCTGCCTGCCCTGCAGTCTTGGCTAGACGTGCCATTTTGTGCATCTAGCCAGGGCTGCAGATAGGGATGCTGGAGAAATTCAAGACGGATTAAAATGAGCTCGGATTTCTAAGAATCTGATCTGTGGAATCCGCTGCGGAGCGCCCTTCTCAGGCTATGTGGAGTCCGTGGACTTTCAGATGATTTTTTTACTTTCCCAAAATCTACACATATAAATCCATAGAAAAATATGTAAGTTTCTGCTGAGGAAACTTTGAATGGAATAGGGGACAATACACTAAATGTTACGTACTGAGGTAAATTATGTAAATACTTACATAAATACTTACGTAAATATTTACATAATTATTTCCGTATTTTTCCACATGATGAAAAATAAAATTGCATCTGTCTGTGGGTGGATGACGGAACAAAAGGCACCTAACAATCTGCAGAACACAGACGGAGCGGATTTTACACAGTCCGTACATCCCTAGCTGCAGAGAGAGGGTGAGAATGGGCCTGGAGATCCCATAGGAAGCAACGTAAAGGGGCTTCCATGGCATCCTCTCCTCCTTGCCCCTGGGAATGCCCCCTTTTTGCCCTCTCCATGCCCCATTTTATAAGCATGGAGAGGCAGCTGCCACCGTTCTCTCCACACAGGCTACAAGGGGGAGGGGAGAGTGTAGTGCTATCTACAAGCTCAGAGCCAGTAAGCTGAAAAATCCTATGGCCCTCTCTGACTTGGATTCCTGCATTGAGCAGGGGGTTGGACTCGATGGTCTTGTAGGCCCCTTCCAACCCTACTATTCTATGAATCTGTGATTCTGTGAAGCTGGACAGCCATCTGTCAGGGATGCCCTGACTTGGATTCCTGCAATGAGCAGGGGGTTGGACTCGATGGTCTTGTAGGCCCCTTCCAACCCTACTATTCTATGAGTCTATGATTCTAGTGGCCATAGAATTGCTCTCTAGGGGAACTGTCAATAACTTAAAAAAAAACAAAATTCTTGGCAAAATTAGTGGAAACGTGGGGGAACAGTTGCCTTTTCTAAGGGGACCAAGCCTGCCACATTTCAGAATTATTGCCATAGGTGGTTTTGTGTATGAAATTTTAAAGAGGGCCAAAACAAAATGTGGTTATCCCCCTATGTTTCATGTGGACCATTGTTCTAAAAATTATGGGCAGCATAGGGGCGCACCTAAGTAAAACACTTGAAATTTTTCAGAAGGGTAGGTGCAGCAGTTCATGTGGAAAGGGAGTTCTCCACTTTTTGGAGGGTAATGTTTTGTTTTGCTTCCCATTCCCTCCCCCCCCCCCCATGATATTTTGTATGAATATACCACACACCATATATGTCTCCATAGGCAAGAAACATGCACTGTTTCAGGAGCTAGGGAATTATGATGCTTGAAATCCAGTTTAAGGGAGTGTGTGTTTTCATAGTGAAGTGTGGGGTAGGGGTGTACGAAAGCCACTTACCTTTTCAAAGAGTGACATTCGCAGTGGGAGGGAGGTGCTCCATATCTCCCCTCGAAATCCTACTCTGGCCGGCTCCACTCCACGGCGACTCCATGGAGCCACCAGCCGGGTGCATCCCCATGGCAGGTCTGCAGATGCAAATGGTGGCCGGCGTAGCGGCCGCCATTTGCATCCCTTCGCTGAGCCATGATAGGCTACGTAAATATTTACATAGCCTATCATGGCAAAAGCGGGGATGCAAATGGCGGCTGCTACACCATTTGCATCCCTGCTCTGAGCTGTGATAGGCTACATAGGTACTTACGTAGCCTATCATGGCTTGCCAGGGACACAAATGGCAGCCAGCGTAGTGGCTGCAATTTTCAGCTGCAGCCTGGCAGCAGCTGGAGCCGCCAGAGCCGCCGCTGCCACTGCTGCTGCCACTGCAGCTGCACCCAGGTAGCCTCTGTTTCATGGGGCTTTTGCGTGGTGGTGGGGTGGGTTGCTCCATTCCGCCATGGATTCCAGGGGGCCAAATTCACTGGAATTCGGCCTCCCTGGGATCCATGGTGGAATTCTCTAACATCCCTAGTGTTAGTGTGAAGAATGACCATCTCCTGGTCTTATCCTTACCCTCTTCTACAGCACACTAACTGGATCTCATGGCAAACTGTGCCCTAGGATTAGAAGGTGTACCAGTTAGGGATGGCGGAGAATTCCGCCATGGATTCCAGTGAGGCCGGATTCTTTAGAATCTGCCCCCCCGGAATCCGTGGTGGAACAGCCCCCTCCCCCCTGCGGAATCCCCCGGGGATGGCACTTACCTGGGGTGGATGCGGCGGCAGCGGTTTCGGCGGCAGCTCTGGCGTAGGGGTGCACGAAAGTCACTTACCTGGTCTCGCAGCTTGCTTCGCGGTGGGGGGGAGGCGCTTCGCTGCTCCCCCCGAAGTTCAGGCCGTGGGGGGAGGCTTCCCTCCTCACCCGGCCGAAATTCAGGCCAGGGGGGAGGCTTCCCGCCTTGCCCGGCCGAAATTCAGGCCGGGGAGAAGCGCCCCGTCTCCCCGGCCGCGAACTTCAAAGGAAAAAAAAGGCCCACGCCCCTGTGATAGGCTACGTAACGATTAATGTAGCCTATCACGGCTAGATCTGCAAAGTCAGCCGTGATAGGCTACGTTAATCGTCACGTAGCCTATCACGGGTGACTTTGGAAAAAAAAAAAAGCGCGTACGCAAATGGCGGCCCCCATAGGGAGCCACCATTCGCGTTCCTTATTTGGTCCCTGTAGTCTACGTAAAGATTTATGTAGACTACGGTGAAAATAAGGGCAAAGCTATTTGCGTTGTCCTTATTTTCGCCGTAGTCTACGTAAATCTTTACATAGACTACAGGGACCAAATAAGGAGCACGAATGGCGGCTCCCTATGGGCGCCGCCATTACCGTACACACTTTTAATTTTTTTTTTAAAGTCACCCGTGATAGGCTACGTGACGATTAACATAGCCTATCACGGCTGACTTTGCAAATCTAGCCGTGATAGGCTACGTTAATGGTTACGTAGCCTATCACAGGGGCGTTTTTGTTTTTGTTTTACTTTGCTTGTAATGGAGGCGGCGGCAGCCAGTCAAAAGACCGGCTGCCGCCCCCGCCCCTGACGAAGACCTGCCGAACCACCACCGGGACCCGCCGCCAGGAGGGACATTCATGAAAGGTCAGTCCCATCCTGGGGGGGGGCGGGGGGCAGGGGGCAGGGGGGCGGAGAAGTTCTCCCCAAACAACCTTCGGAGGACCGAATGCATTGGCACGCGGCCCCCCGAAGTTTCGGGGAGAAATTCTCCCCCATCCCTACTCCGGCGGCTCTGGTGGTCACGGTGGCTGGTCTCCTGAATGGCCGCGGCCGGGCTGCTGCTGTCGCCATTGCCATCCTTGCAGCCGTGATAGGCAATGTAAATTCTTACGTAGCCTATCACGGCTAACTAAAAAAAAAAGAAACCACAGCGTACGTAAATAGCAAATATTTACGTAGGCTAGAATGGCGAAAAATAAAGGAACACAAATAGCGCCCACTGCGCTATTTGCGTTCCCCTTTTTTTTTGCCATTTTATCTTACATAAATATTTATGTAAGATATTGGCCAAAAATAGGGAACGCAAATGGCGGCCGCCATAGCCACCGCCATTTGCGTATGCTGGGGTTTCTTTTTTTTGTTTGTTTAGCCGTGATAGGCTACATAAATTCTTATGTAGCCTATCACGGCTGCGTGGGAGGACGCGAATGGCAGCCCCTACGGCGGCTGCCAATTGTGTCTGCAGCTGCCCGTCCGAAGCCGGAAATCCGGCTGCAGACAGCCCGGGGCCAGCCGTTGAGTATTCTGGGGGGGAGGACCGGATCGCCTCCCCCCCCGTCAAGGATTCTGGGGGGAGGGATGGAGCACCTCCCCCCCCCCACAAACAGAATCCATGAAAAGGTAAGTGACTTTCGTACATCCCTAGTACCAGTCACTCATTCAACTGCATTTACTCCCCCACCCTGCCCACAGCATTTGGAGAAATGAAACCAAAAGATGCTATTTGGCAACAAAGTCTGTGGGTGGATATCATATCCAAAACATGTCACTAATGGCTTGCCATTCTGGAGCAGCTTCAGTTCTGTTGGCTTCAGAAGGAAGCTTGCCATCAGGTCCCAGCAGAAATGGACTGAAGTGCCCTGATTCTGTTTGGGCTTCGGACTTCATTCAAATCTGATGCATGTCTTTAATAGATAGGCAGATGTGTGGCAAGGGTAGGACTGAGCTGGGCAATGGTAGTCTTTTTGGTTGAGGGCTTCCATTAAAAACACTAGTCAAGCCTGCTTGTGTTGCAGCTCCTGTTTCCCAAATAGAGATCTTTTCCACATTGTGTCCACTGTCTGTTCCCTTCTGAGTTCTTTCATCTGTATGAAGATGTCTGATCTTCTATATGTGGCATGTTCATTTCCCATGACGCCTGCTTCTTTTCTGCACAGCAGCAGATTTTGGTGAAGGGGATGCATCCCAGAGAGAGATCTTTTTTGTTGGGCTTTGTTTTTCCTCATTTGCCCAAACTTTTTGGGCTGGCTTGCAGTTAGGGGTGTACAAAACCCCACTTACCTGGCTCCGCTCGGTTCTGCAGGTGGGGGGAGGCAATCCGTTCCTCCCCCTGGAATCCTTGACAGGGGGGAGGCGATCTGTTCCTCCCTCCCGGAATCCTGCCCGGCCGGCTCCGCTCCACTTTAGCTGTGATAGGCTACCTAAATATTTATGTAGCCTATCACGGCTAAAGCGGGAAAGCAAATGACGTAGGGGATGCCATTTGCGTCCCTGCTTTAGCCGTGAAAGGCTACGTAAATATATACGTAGCCTATCATGGGCCGGCGTAGGGACGCAAATGGTGGCCACTATGATGGCCACTATTTGTGGCCACAGCTGGAGCCACCGCTGGAGCGGCCGCTGCCGCTGGAGCCGCCACCACCGCTGGAGCCGCAGCCAAGTAGGATCCGTTTTGCGGGGCTTTCACAGGGTGGTAGGGCAGGTTGCTCCGTTCCGCCACGGATTCTGGGGGGCCAAATTCACTGGAATTTGGCCTCCTTGGGATCCGTGGCAGAATTCTCTAACATCCCTACTTGCAGTAAGATAATGGGTGCAGATCTCTCCTAACTTTCATCATGCCATGCCTCTGTGCCATGCCAGAATTTGAATTCAGGAGAAACGTGGGCTAGAACGTCTCTAGGCCAGGATTAACAATTAAACTGACAACGATCTTGGGACAGGCTACCTAGCTGACTGTCTTCTCCAATATACACTAATTGACCTCTGAAATCTTCTGAGGAGGCCTCTGAGGTTTGGCCATCTCATGACAAAGAGTGTGTCATCAGGTAACAGCCCACGAGTCGCCTTTTCAGTAGTGGCACTCTCTAGACTGCTATCCCACATGTGGTTCAAGAGGCAGAAACTGGCAAGCTTTAAACACCTCTTGAAGATGTGTCTGTTCACTCAGGCTTTTCCTCAGTTGCTATTGACTATAGCACTGTTTTTTTCTACTGTTCTTGTTGTCGTGTTTTAATATATTTCTTACTTTATGTTGCTTTTACATTGGGTTTTTTATATTGTTTTATATGTATTTTTATGTAAACTGCTTAGAGATCTTAGGATATCAAGTGGTATAAAAATGGTTTAAGTAAATAAAAGAAGGGATGGCGCCACAAACAAGGGGGGGGGGAGGAGAAGGACACTCCGTATGCTGAAAAAAAAAATTGTTTGTAAGCCCAACATGTTTCAAAAAATCCTTCCAAAGGGGAACTGTTTACAACACATATGAAGAGTAGGGTTATCAGAAAATGGTAAAGAAGCATCACCAAATAAGCTGTGATAATAATACTAAGCAGTATTAATAATACTAAGCAGTATTAAAACAAAATTGTTCCAATTAGTTCAGTTTTTAAAAAGCCTTAAAACATCTAACCTGTTAATCAGGAGCTTATAATTCCAGAAACAAATGTGTAGAAAACTCACAACATAAAACAACATCAAAAATCATACTGGAAACTAACAACATGAACCATACAGATATAGTGAACTTTAGCCTAGGGATGTATGGACTGTGTAAATTCCACTCCGTCTGTGTTTTGCGGATTGTCAGGCGCCTTTTGTTCCATCATCGGCCCACAGACGGATGCG
Organism: Heloderma suspectum; assembly: GCF_057233095.1. Lineage (NCBI taxonomy): Eukaryota > Metazoa > Chordata > Lepidosauria > Squamata > Helodermatidae > Heloderma > Heloderma suspectum. Next base: position 302,779,237 of record NC_139460.1, on the reverse strand, counting down.
AATATTTTTTTTCGTCATGCAGAAAAATACAGAAATAATTACGTAAATATTTACGTAAGTATTTACCTAAGTATTTACATAACGTTTAGTGTATTGTGTCCCATTCAATTCAACGTTCCCTTAGCAGAAACTTACATATTGTTCTACGGATTTATATGCATACATTTTGGGAAAGTAAAAAAAAAAATCATCCGAAAGTCCACGGACTTCGCGTGGCCTGAGGGGGTTGCTCCGCAGCAGATTCCGCAGGTTGGATTATTAGAAATCCGAGCTCATTTTAATCCATCTCGAATTTCTCCAGCATCCCTACATTAGCCCTATTCAGGCATTCAAGATGTGGAGAAGGCAAACATGTGATGACAGGGAGCAGTCCAGCCCCGCCCCTCTCCCTTGTCATGTTTGCCTCCCTCTACTCATGGAGGAGGGTGACAGTCTGAAGAGGAGAGCCTCCTGTACCCCTCGAGGCTCTCCATCCAAGCCAGAACATGGATTTTTCAGCATTCTGGCTCACGTGAAGAGACTCCACAGACGCAGGAGGCTCTCCTCTTCACACTGTCACCCTCCAATATAGGGAGACAAATGTGACAAGCAAGAGGAACGGGGGTGGAGCACTCCTTCTCCTCAAGTGTTTGTTTTATCCACATATAGAATGTAGGAATGGCGGAGAGTTTCTCCCTGAAACTTCGGGGGGCCGAGCGCCAACGTGTTCGGCCCCCTGAACAAGTTTCGGGGAGAAATTCTCCACCCCCCCGCACCCCGCACCCCCCCCCGGGACTGGACTTACCTTTGCCGAATGTCCCTCCCGGCAGCGGGTCCGGCCGGCGGTTCGGCGGGTGTTCGTCCGGGGCGGGAGCGGCAGCCGGTCTTTTGACCGGCTGCCGCCCCCGCCATTCCAATAAAAGAAAAAAAAATGCCCCTGTGATAGGCTACGTGACGATTAACGTAGCCTATCACGGCTAGATCTGCAAAGTCAGCCGTGACAGGCTACGTAAATCGTCACGTAGCCTATCACGGGTGACTTTAAAAAAAAAAAAAGCGCGTACGGATAATGGCGGCCCCCATAGGGAGCCGCCATTCCCGCTCCTTATTTGGTCGCTGTATTCTACGTAAAGATTACGTAGACTACGGCGAAAATAAGGGCAACGCAAATAGCGTTGCCCTTATTTTCGCCGTAGTCTACATAAAGATTTACGTAGACTACAGCGACCAAATAAGGAACGCGAATGGCGGCTCCCTATGGGGGCCGCCATTTGCGTACGCGCTTTTTTTTTATTTTTAAAGTCACCCGTGATAGGCTACGTGACGATTAACGTAGCCTATCACGGCTGACTTTGCAGATCTAGCCGTGATAGGCTACGTTAATTGTCACGTAGCCTATCACGGGGGCATTAAAAAAAAAAAAAATACTTTGGAGTTCGCAGCCGGGCGAGGCGAGGCGCCTCCTCCTCGGCCTGAATTTTGGCCGGGCGAGGCGGGAAGCCTCCCCCCCCGGCCTAAACTTCGCGGGGGGAGCAGCGAAGCGCCTCCCCCCCACTGCGAACAAGCTTCGAGGACAGGTAAGTGACTTTCGTCCACCCCTAATAGAATGCTTGAATAGGGCTAATAGAATGCCTATTGTTATCAGCTGTTCCATTTCATAGTGTTTTGTCTTTTAACACTGCTTGTTACGTATATGTGGTCCCCATTATTCATTTCCACTATTGTTACAATCTCTTTGACTTATAGGTTCAGAGACTTTATGTTCTTTCTAAAGATAAATTTGTATACTTTAGACACATATTTTTAAATCCATTTTTTTTCAGTTGTAATTCCTAATCGTTAAACGCTATTTTATTTTAGATGTTCTGTCCTTCAAACATTGTGTGTGTGTGTGTGTGTGTTTTACATTGTGAGTTTTCTACAAATAAATCTTTTTTTGGCATCTCCTTTTTTCTGGGATTAACAATTAACAACACTTCTTTGGCAGAAGGGTTGTGTTTGTCTAGGCTGGCTGCATTCTTGACAACATGGGAGGGAGAGAGTTCTTGCTGGTTGCCTTTGTAAGTTGCTCTTTCTTCTCTTCTTCTCTTCTTTCTCTTACCCCGTTGCCCAAAATTTGTGGGCTGCTTTGCAATAGGTCATGGTGAACGTATTTCTCCTGCTTTCCATGATGCTCCAGAGGAATGTGAATTTGGGGAAAACAGGCTGGGGGTAAACTCTCTCTGGGCTGGCACCATTCTTGTCATCATTGGAGAGAGAGAATTGATGCTGGCTATGTTTGTAAAATGTACTTTTTTGTAAATGTTGTAATTTTTCTCATTCCCCTTTTCCTCTTAGACCAGTCTCCACTCTCATGCCCCTGGTCTCTTCACAATACAGTGCTTAAGTTCCACAATTACAGGGGCTGGGGCTCAATACAGTCTGAAGTCACATGATCTTCTGACAAGGAAGTATTTATTGTTAACCATAGATGCGTGAGAAATTGATGTGGTTGCCCAATAGTAAAAGACACTGTTCTCATGCTCTGGACTACTCCCCTTAATCTAATTATTACTTTACTCCAGCCTTCCTCCAACCTGGTGCTCTCCAGATGGTTTGAACTACAACTCTCAGCATCCCTGACAATTGGCTATACTGGCTGGGGCTGATGGGAGTTGAAGTCCAAACCATCTGGAGGTTGTGGAAGCCTGCTTTATTCCTAGAACTTCTAAAACAGTTCTAAAAAGCGCTTAATCTTTAAGATGTGAGCAAATTTCAAGAATGAGATACCCAGATTTTCCCTTTTCCTTCTCCTCTTCCTCTTCCTTCTCCTCCTCCTCCTCCTCCTCCTTCTTACAACAACAACAACACCTTGCTGCTACTTTAAGCAGTGCCTTGGCTGCCTCAGCCATTGTCAGAAGTGCCCCTGCTGCCTTCTGAAATCCTCAAGTAGCCAGAATCAACACACAGATAAAAGGTAGGGATGTCAGAGAATTCCGTGACGGATCTCGGTGAGGCCGAATGCCAGTGCATTGGGCCCCCTGAAATCTGTCATGGAATGAAGCCCCCGCCCCCCCCCCACGAAAGGCACGGGGGATGAAGTCCCCGCCGCCTCCACCCCACGAGAGGCGTGTGAAACGGAGCACTTACCTGCTCCCATCCACGCTGCTTTGCGAATGGCGGCCATCCTGAGGCTGCCATCCACTTCCTCCTCTCAATAGCCATGATAGGCTACGTAAATACTTACGTAGCCCATCACGGCTAACACAGGGATGCCATTTGCATATTTACGTAGCCTATCACAGTGAGGGGGGGAACCCAGCGTACGCAAATGGCGGCAACTACCACCATTTGCGTATGCTGGGGTTTTTTTCCCCCTGCCGTGATAGGCTATGTAAATACTTACATAGCCTATCACGGCAGGGGGAAAAAAACCCAGCGTACGCAAATGGCGGTAGCTGCCGCCATTTGCGTACACTGCGGTTTTTCTCCCTGCCGTGATAGGCTATGTAAATATTTACGTAGCCTATCACAGCTCAATACAGGGATGCAAATGGCGGCGGCTATGACAGCCACCATTTACATCCCTGCAGGGCTGCCCAGCGGCCGGATGTCTGGCTGCAGGCGGCCGGAGCCAGCCAGCGGCTCTGTGGATTGGCTGCAGAGCAGAGCCAGCTGGGCAGGATTCCGGGGGGAGATGGAGTGCCTCCTTCCCCATCGAGGATTCCGGGGGGAGGGACAGAGTGCCTCCCCCCCACCGCGGATTGCCCGGCACGGAGCCAGTTAGGGGTTTCGTACATCCCTAATAAATGGGCTCTTTTCCAAGGCTTTGTTTCCATTCAACCTAATGCTGCTTACAGATGCTAATTGCCTGAGACTAAGTGGAAAACTCAAAGAAGCAGCCTACCAGGGGATTCTAAGCGTTAGGAAGTCAGTTGGTCTCCGTTTGGAGAAAAGCGCGGCAAGTCTCTGAACTTAAGGAGTAGGAGGGGAGTTTCTCCCCCTTTCCCGTTGGGCCTCGGGGCGCAGCTGTTGTCTTCGCGCCAATTGGGCTGTCTCCTCTCAGTGCCTGCTACCGCTCGCTTGTCTCTGTGCCTGTGCCTCGCATCTAGAAGCTGAGGTTGTCCCTCCCTCTCCATACCAGGGTCACTGTCGCTCCCAGGAATGTGAGCGGGGGAGCTCTCCCTCCAACTGTGCCTCTGAAAAACGAGCGGGTTCCTCTCCAATGGATTGTATCTCTTCCTCAGAAACAGAGCTGATTTGGGACTCTGTGGGCTCAGATTCAACCCTGACAGCCGTGTTCAATGGCCATGACCCTTTTTATTTAAATGTGTCCTCCCTAGTGTGTGTGTGTGTGGGGGGGGGCTTAAGGAAAAAAAAAACATGAGGGGAGCACGGATTTAAAGAAAAAAAGTGGATGGGTGGGAATGTGTAACCCAGCCCCCCTAGCCATGTGTGATGGTCCCAATCTGGATCTGGGCCCCACATGCTTACACAAAAGAAAAAGTTACAATCAACTACATGCATTTAATGTAGTGTGTAGGCTCACCTTCAATCATGCTTAGAATAGAGTCAATGAAATCAATGGGACACAAGATGAGCTTATTCAGGCGTTCTAAACCTCTATAGGGTAAATGTGAGAGGAGAAGGAGTGCTCCAGCCATGCCCCTCTGCCTCATCACATTTGTTGCCCTCAACTTGTGGAGGGTGACAGTCTGAAGAGGAGAATCTCCTCTATCTGTAGTCTCTCCATGAACAGGAACCCTGATAGGAGTTTCCATTATTGGTTACTGTGAATGACTAATTCATGCACAACAGCTGGATTTCACAAGGGGAAAACTGCAGTTTGCCTTTATTTTCCAAAGGAGGTCAATTGTATTGTACATACTAAATGCAAGTGATCATTTGTATCAACTGTATAGGACTTTGTTTTTGAGAGAAATCATTGAAAAATCACAGAAATGTATAACTGTTTTACTTCTTTATCAAAATATTTCTTTAGCGATACGAAACACTTACCTGGTTTTGTCCAGGGACATCCGCAGTGGGGGGGAGGCGCTCCATCCCTCACCCTGAAATTCTCTCCAGCCGGCTCCGCTCTGCGGCGACTCTGCAGAGCCGCCGGCTGGGGCTGCCCACAGCCGGACATCCGGCCACTGGGCTGCGCAGGGATGCAAATGGTGGCCGCCATAGCTGCTGCCATTTGCATCCCTGTCTTTTGCCGTGATAGGCTACGTATATATTTATGTAGTCTATCATGGCAAAAAAAAGGGAACGCAAATGGCAGCGGCTATGGCGGCCGCCATTTGCGTTCCTGTTTTTTTGCCGTGATAGGCTACATAAATATTTATGTAGCCTATCACGGAAAAAGACAGGGATGCAAACGGTGTCCCTGCATTAGCCGTGATAGGTTACGTAAGTAATTACGTAGCCTATCACGGCAATAATGAAGAAGCAAATGGTAGGGATGTACGAAAGTTCCACCACAGATCTTGGGGAGGCCGAATGCCAGAGCATTTGACCCCCCGAAATCGGTGGCGGAACGGCCCCCCGCCCCCCCGGGACGGGACTTACCTGGGGCGGATCTTCCTGGCGGCGGCGGCTCTGGCAGTGGCAGCGGCGGCGGCCAGTCTTCCGACCAGCTGCCGCCGCCGCCATTTCCAAGTTTAAAAAAAAAAAAAGTGATAGGCTTAGGGATGGACGAAAGTCCCTTACCTTAACCTGCAGCTTGCTTCACGGGCGGACTGTTTCTCCACCAATTTCGGGGGGCCGAATGCGTTGGCATTCGGCCTCCCGGAGATTCATGGAGAAATTCTCCGACATCCCTAGATAGGCTACGTAAAGATTTACATAGCCAATCATGGCTAAATTTTAAAAAACACTATGATAGGCTACGTAAATGTTTATGTAGCCTATCACGGCTGAGTAAAAAAAACAAACGTGCGTACACAAATGGCGGCGCCCATGGGCGCCGCCATTTGCGTTCCTTATTTTGGCATGTCTTAGTCTATGTAAACATTTATGTAGACTACGGCGAAAATAAGGGGAACACAAATAGTGTAGTGCCATTTGCGTACACGCGTTTTGTTTTGTTTTTTACTCAGCCGTGATAGGCTACGTAAATATTTACGTAGCCTATCATGGCTGACTGTAGGGACGCAAACGGCGGCGGCTATGGCCGCCGCCTTTTGCATCCCTGCTAGCCAGTGGCCGGATGTCCAGCCGCTGGCGGAGCTGGCTGGCGGCTCCGCAGAATCCCTGCGGAGCGGAGCCGGCCGGCCAGGATTCGGGGGGGGAGGGACGGAGTGCCTCCCCCCCAGCATCAGCATAATCCATGAACAGGTAAGTGACTTTCGTACATCCCTAGCAAATGGTGGATGCAGATGCAGCCACCGTTCGCAAAGCAGCACGAATGGCACCAGGTAAGTGCTCCGTTTCACGCACCTTTCGTGGGGTGGGGGGTAGGGAGCTTTGTTCCGCCACGGCTTTTGCACTGGCATTCAGGCTCACTGAAATCCATGGCGGAATTCTTTAACATCTCTAGATTTCTTTAACGATATCATGTGGATACCTTGTTGTCTTTCAGAATGTCTTAACTATGACTGTGACACACAACAGCTACAATGATCCAGATAATTTAGAATTTGAGGAAATCAAAATCCTTGGATTGCCCCATCAGCCTACAGAAGTGAAAGTGATCTCAAACAATGTGGCTCAAACATATCCTATCAATGTCAGTTACAGTGCTCCAGATAAGGTAAATATTGCTGAATGTTTTCACAAGTTCCTGAAAGTGAAAACTTGTTTCATACACCTCATGTGCTGCATAGGATTAGATTAAAGATAATGGACAGTTTCCAAAACTGCTGTTGAGCCTCCAGTCTTTCTCTTGTGCCTATGGGACCCAGTGCAAGCACAACAGGAAGCTAGTGCTTCATAAAACAACACTGGAAACAAACTGAAATGCTAGTTTGCGGACCAAGACAGATCAGTAGAGCCCCACTCTGCAAGCTCCACTGACTAGTGATAGACAGACACCCCCCCCTCCAAGTTCTCCAGGTGCCTACCCACCCCTTTGCACACCCCTCCAAGTTTGCCTAATTGCCCACATCTACCCTGAGCCGTTTGTGAGCACCCAGCATTCCCATGGTCGCCATTTTGCAAAAACATATGGCAACTAGGGAACTTCTGTATATTTAATATTTCACAGATAGCAGCCATCAAGGCCCCATCTATGCAATATTACAGGCATAAATGGGCCATGCGGGGGGACAGGGACAACAGGTCAGCTGGGTGCAGCCTGGAGGCATGCGTGTGTGTGGGAGTGTGATTACATATTTAACCTGATCCTTGAAGTGCCTCCCAGAATACCTGTATGTGTCTCCCGCCCTCTCTGGGTTGAATTTTAGCTTTTAACCCTCTTCAGGAAAGGTCCTCTCCTGTTATGCTTTGCAAAGCACTTGTATATCCCTTTAAAATACAGAGAAGCATTAACTGGCAATGGATCTGTGTATTTTAAATTGATTCTTGAAGTGGTATTTTTATTTTTTATTTTTTATTGATTATGGGTATTTATTTATCATCCTTCAATTTCATTCCCAGGGCAGTCCGCATAAAAAACAGAAAAGTACAACAAAACAATTAGAAGGGTTTAACCTTAACAGCTAATAAAACATTTATTTTGAATCTTGAATTTGATCAAATTTTATAGCGGTATGATTTACAATTTGGCTTTTATTTGATGTTCACAGGTTGCTCATATTACAGGTCTGCAGCTTAAACTGGGGGAAGCACACAAAATATCTTGGAATCAGTTCTTAAGAAATGTCGACAAATTTGATTGTCACCCTAACCCAGGTGCAACGGAACTAAGCTGTAAAGCTCTTGGCTGTAACTGGAATGTAAGTCAACTGCCCGCCCCCTACAAGTGGACAAATAGCCTAAAATGTTCCTTTTCATATTTTATTTATTGATTTATTTAATTTTTTTCTTGGATGCCTTTCAGGGCAGAAGCCCTCCCAAGATGGCATACAGCAATACAACACATAAAACCAGTATGATATTAAAAACAATAAAAACAGAAATAAAAACAAAAATAAAGATAGCAATAAAACCGATGACAAAATCAGCAATAAAAACAGCAACAAAAGCAATCTTAGGAGAAGGCCAGAATAAAATAATATGTTTTCAAGGCCTTCTTAATAGCCTGCAGAGTTGGAGCATGGCGGACTGCCAATGACAACTTGTTCCAGAGCTGTGGGGCCACTGCAGAGAAGGCCCTTTCACGTGTGGTCACCCACCTGACTTCTCACATAGGTGGGCAAATGAGAAGGGCCTCTCTTGCAGATCTAAAAGTGTGGGTAGGTTGATAGGGGTGACAGTGGTCCCTTGGGTAATTTGGTCCCAAACTGTTTAAAGCTTTAAAGGTCAAAACCAGCACTTTAAGTTGAGCTTCAAAACACACCAGTAACCAGTGCAGCTGGCTCAGTATGGGCATTATATGATCAAATCACCTTGCCCCCACTAACACTTAGGTGGCCATGTTCTGCACCAGCTGAAGTTTCTGAACCATCTTCAAAGGCAGCCCCACATTCAGTGTATTACAGTAGTCCAGCCTGGATGCCACTAGGGCATGGAAAACTGGTGTGAGGTCTGTCCTCTCCAGATACGGCCACAGCTGGCATATCAGCCTGAGCTGGTAAAACACACTCACGGACACTGCAGCCACCTGGGCTTCCCCAGTTAGTGCAGAGTCTAGGAGGACTTCCAGACTACACACTTGGTCTTTTAGAGGGAGTGCAACCCCATCTAATGCCAGTTGTAAACCTCCATCCAGAGTAATTGGTTTCCTCCCCACCTCCGTTTTGTCTGGATTAAGTTTCAGTTTGTTCACCCTCATCCACCCCAAAACAGCCTCCAGACACTGGTTCATAAGTTCAACAGTGTCCCTGGGATGTGTAGGTGGAAACAAGCAGTAGAGCTGAGAATCATCCACATGCTGATGATACTTCAGCCCAAACCTCCTGATGACTTCCCCCAATGGTTTCACGTAGATATGAAAAAAACATGGGGGACAGAATGGAACCTTGTGACTCCTCATAGGCTAATGGCCATGAGGTGGAACCAAAGTCCCTCAGCACCACTTTCTGAGACCGCTCCTCCAGGAAGGACCAGAACTACTTTAAAATTGTGCCTCCCAAGTCCAATCCAGGTAAACTATTCAATAGGATACCATGGTCAATGGTACTGAAAGCCTCTGAGAGGTCCAGAAGAACCAACAGCGTTGCACTCCCTCCACCCATTCCCTGGTGTAGGTCATCAACCAGGGTAACTAAGGCTGTTTCCATCCCATAACCAGTTCTGAAACCTGATTGAAATAGATCTAAATAACCAGTATCATCCAACAGTTGTGGGGCTGGCCAACACATGGTCCAGCACGTTCACCAAGAAAGGCAAATTCGATACTGGGTGGTAGTTATCTGAAATAATAGGGTCTAGATTTGATTTCTTCAACAAGGGCCTTACCACTGCTTCTTTCAGAGCTGTGGGGACCTCACTGTCCCTCCAGGAGGCATTTACCACCTTGGAGGTCCAGGTACCATATCCATATATGGTTTTGCTCCTTAGAGCTGTGTGCTATTTCCCTTTTACTTACAACCATGGGTCTGAATTAAAAGTTTTCTTCACATATCAAGTATACCTCTGTCTCCCTGCAGTTTCTAAAAGTCTTGCTGCATTTTCTTGCATATTTCTGGTATACACTTATCACTTCAAATGTGCTAAAGTTGCCATGGCCCTGGGTATCCTCCCTTCTAAAAGAGTGCTCCTGCTAAACGTTTCAGCCAGCCAATCCCTCCAAGCAGGGAATTCCCTCTTTAGGTAGTATGCCTTTGACTATTAGTCATCCAGTGGGTACCCAAATAAAAGAAAACCACAGAATCTCTTTATGGTTCCAGTGTTTCTTGATTCAATGCCAGGAGGCACTGGAAACTACAACTGCCTTGCACTCCAGTGTCAAAGCATGAAGCCTTCTTCTCTCACCAGCCATTCCTTCCTGCAACACTAAGTTTGATAAGTAGAGGGGGTGGGGCACAAGTAGAGGGACTGTTTTGATCTCTGTCGGCTTGGTCTTTCTGAGCATTCTTGGTCAACTCTCAGAAGACCCCCAAGATTTTTCCAGAGTTCTCTGAATACGTTCAGAAAAACTGTGCTAATTACAATGTGAATTGTGAGGGCATGCCCATCAACAATAAATATTGACTATGATTAATTATTTCATAATTTCTGAATCTGCTTCCAAGTCTGTTCACTAATTTGCACATTATTGCAACAATTCTTTTCATTTGCAGGCTTTTGTTCCTGACGGAGTTCCACACTGTTACTACCCTGCTAATTATGGTTATACTGTTGACCAAATTCAGTACACATCTTCTGGTTTAATGGCAGACCTTGGAAGAAGCAAGAGATCTGCTAGACATGCAAGATTGTCCATGGTACCCATTGACACACTTCGCTTGGAGGTGAAATATCATGAAAACAACATGCTTCAATTTAAGGTAAAAAAAAAAAAATCTTTAAAAGAATGCTGCAGCTGGTTATCTTGGAACTACATGCCTTTTACATCAATGGCTAAAGCTTTTTATTTTCTCCAACTAGGTATAAGTGGACAAAGCTGTTGTAATTGTGTTGGCTCCAAAATATGAAAGAAAACATACAGTCATATAATAATATCAACATAAGTTGGTCGATAAGTTTTGATTGTTCTTACAATTTGCTCCTAAGTATCTAGAGAAGAGGTCTGTAGAGTATTAAATATTGTTTTTATTAATAGACCATCCCAAAGAACATATTTTACCACAGTTTTGGATGCAGCCACCATTTCATCTGGGTGAAATGGCTTAAATAGCTGCCAGTGAGATACTGAGCCCAATTCAAGGTCTTGCTATTGGCATATAAAGCCATAAATGTCTTGTTGGGACCCAAATATTTGATGGAGAATCTCTCCTGTTACAAACCAACCCATGCCTTATGATTGACTGGGGATGTCTTGCTCATTGTCCCACAGAGACCAGGAAGGTGGTGGCATGAGACATTCTCTGTGGTGATGCCCTGTTTATGGAACACCCTCCCAGGTGACATTAGGTTTGCCCCCAGAGTCCGATTGTTCAGACAAAGATTGAAGACATTTTTATTTGTTCAATCATTTATACTCTGATGTAAAGTTGCTTAGCTGTGGTCCTACTTAGATTTATTGCTGCTGTTTTATTGTAGTGTCATGTTAGGGATGTACGAGAAATTTGTTTCAGTACATTTTTGATCAGGTTTTTGCCCAGTTCACACTTCCATACCAAGTGGACTCATACACAATTGACAGTCGAAGTCCATGCATTTCCAAGCTTGTGATGTGATTGGTGGACAAAAACAAAAATGTGTTCAACAGCATGTATACATTTGAAAAATGTGCATGAAAAAAATGTATACCTTAAAAAAATAGACACAAATATGGTTTAATCAATGGCAGAATAACGCATATATTAAAAAAAATGCACACAACTGATGTGTACCTTTGGAAAAATATGCACAAAAATACGAACAAATGTTAATGCAAAAGTGGGGGGAGAAAAAGCTTGCAATCTGCTTCAGACCTATGTCAGAACAAGTTTCAGGGTGAAATTCAGAGAACTTCTGCGAGTTTGAGTTTTGCCGATTCACACATCCCTATGGCATGTGTTGTGATTTTAAGGATATTTATATTTTTACTTTATGGTTTATTTTGGTATCTTGTGGTATTAGCCACCATGTGTTCCAGAATTGGAAGAAGTGTGTACGTGTGTGGGGGTGGGCGGGTTTGTTACAGAAACACTGAATGAATTAAATAAATAAATGGGTACAACAAGTAGCTGAATACTGGTGCACTTTTGAAGTATGTGTGTATGCATTTACTTACTATGTTTATAGCCCTCCTTTCTGCCATGATGAACCGAAGATAGCATATGTAGGATTTCCCAGGACTGCCTTCTGCAACTTGGCACCCTGCAGATGTGACAGACTGCAACTTCCATAATTCCCAGCCAGCATGGACAAGGTCCATGCTAGCTGGGAATTACAGGAGTTGTTGTTGTTGTTGTTACTTCATTTTCATTTCTATACCACCCCATAGCCAAAGCTCTCTGAGTGGTTCACAGAAATTCATAAGAACTACAACAACAGAATTATACAACAATACAACATTATGATAAAAACATAGTCTAAAACTGTTTTAACAGACAAAATATAAAAACAATTTAAGCAGCTAAAAACAATACCACTGAGCAGTTTTTAATATACTGATAGCCCTAAATTTATGCAACTCTCCCTGCTCATGTAGGAACTGTAAGCCTTGAAGAAAGTCAGCTGTTTCAAATAATAAATATTCTTAGCCATGGAGAACATTGTATTTTGGTTCTTTCTTATTCTTATCAAAGATGGAGCAGGATAACCTTTGCTCCTTTTTTGTTAACCCAAAAAATATATGGCTGTGAGAGCTGGACTATAAGGAAGGCTGAGTGCTGAAGAATTGATGCCTTTGAACTGTGGTGCTGGAGAAGACTCTTACGAGTCCTCTGGACTGCAAGGAGGTCAAATCAGTCCATCCTAAAGGAAATCAACCCTGACTGCTCGTTGGAAGGACAGATACTGAAGCTAGGGATGGCGGAGAATTTCTCCCCGAATCTTCGGGGGGCCGAGCGCCAACGCATTCGGCCCCCCGAAATCGGTGGTGAAATTCTCCGCCCCTGCCCCCCCGGGATGGGACTTACCTTTGCCGAATGTCCCTCCCGGCGGCGGGTCCCGGTGGCGGTTTGTCGGCCTTTCATCAGGGGCGGGGGCGGCAGCTGGTCTTCTGACCGGCTGCCGCTGCTGCCATTACAAAATGTAAAAAAACAAAAACAAACCCGTGATAGGCTACGTAACAATTAACGTAGCCTATCACGGCTAGATTTCCAAAGTCAGCCGTGATAGGCTATGTAAATCGTTACGTAGCCTATCACGGGTGACTTTGAAAAAAAAAAAAGCACGTATGCAAATGGCGGTGCCCATAGGGCGCCGCCATTTGCATTCCTTATTTGGTCCCGGTAGTCTACGTAAAGATTTACGTAGACTGCGCTGTAGTCTGCGTAAATCTTTACGTAGACTAGCGGGACCAAATAAGGAACACAAATGGCGGCGCCCATAGACCGCCGCCATTTGCGTACGCGCTTTTTTTTTTTTTCAAAGTCACCCATGATAGGCTACGTAACGATTTACGTAGCCTATCACGGCTGACTTTGGAGATCTAGATTTTTTTTTTTAACACTTTACCTTGTAATGGCGGCGGCAGCAGCCGGTCGGAAGACTGGCTGCCTCCCCCACCCCCGACGAAAGGCCGACGAACCGCCGCCGGGACCCGCCACCGGGAGGGACATTCGCCAAAGGTAAGTCCCATCCCGGGGGGGAGGCGGGGGGGGCAGAGAATTTCACCGCTGATTTCGGGGGGCCGAATGCGTTGGCGCTCAGCCCCCCGAAGATTCGGGGAGAAATTCTCCGCCATCCCTACCTGGAACTATTATATAGTTCAAAATGAATTTTTTCTTAATTTGTGTGAAATGGCTAGCCATTTTGTGCCCTTGAATATAGTTGCAGTCCAACATGTCTGTAGGGTGTCAGGTTGGGGAAGGCTTCCCCAGAAGGTCTCCCATCTTCTAGCACTGACCAGATCTGCTTAACTTCAGTAAGCTGGCTGCATCAAGTGCCCCCAGATCCTGGTCTGACAGCACTGATTCAAGAATGAGGAGGCAAGGCACAGACTCAGACTGCAGATTAGATAGGGGCCTTAAATGTAAAGGACCTGCCACAACACAGATTCTTGCTCTAGTTACTTTCTAACTCCCATCCCAAGTGTGATTATGAATTAACTGGGGTTCAGACAGTGAATGGTGTGTTGTTGTCTGCCTCATCCCCAGGTCTGGGTGACCCCACCACAGCACTGAGCTAAATAGCAGTCACAAGAACTGCTCATGGTTCTTCAGAATCATACATCCCAAGATATTCTGAGGAAGCCCTGGCCAAGTCACTCCCACTTGAAGCCTATTAGCTTTGGGTTGGCAAGACAGGCAGGCTTTGGGGGGGGGGTGCTGATCCTTCACCCTCCAGGTGGTTCCTCATGATGGAGGGCTCCTATTCCCTACTAGATGTCAATAGGGATATATAAGAACCTCACTTTGCTCCATTTTGACTCAAATTTGTCCTATTTGCACCTTCAGACATGAATGCAAGTGCTTCTTCTTCTTCTTCTTCTTCTTCTTCTTCTTCTTCTTCTTCTTCTTCCTCCTCCTCCTCCTCCTCCTCCTCCTCCTCCTCCTCCTCCAGGAAAGCTTATTTGTTCCTGAATCTGCATTTGCATTAAAAAAACCCTGCACTTTAACAAAATGTGCACTTAAAATAACAACAACAACAAAACAATAACTTATTTTCATGGTTTAGTCTGGGGGCAGGGAGTGTGCACACTTTAAAAAACTATAGTCCGAAATGTGCAATATTCCTGTTCAAACAGAAAAAAAAATCAATAATAATCAAAAAATGAGACCAAGGTGGACCGAGCTATGGGGTGGAACTCAGTGAAGCTTGATAAGCGTGAGTGTTGTGATTCCTCCATACAGTGAAGGCTGGTGGCTCTGAATTTGGTGGGGTCACGAATCCATTCTGGGTTTCAGCCAGAACCAGCCAGAACTGTAAAGGAGGTATCCACAGTGCTGAACTCTATCCCCAAAATAGTTTCAGCACCCTGAATAGCTATTTTAGAGTTCTGGCTCTATGGGCCTCCTGTTTTTGCTCCTTAGCTTGGGACTGCCAATTTGTCAAGCGGCTGACAAGCCACAATATATGACTAGTTGACTCTATTGACTCTGTTCAATATATGACTAGTCAATATATGACTAGTTGACTCTGTTCGATATATGACCAGTTGGCTCTGTTCTGCTTGGTCACAAGTTATTTAGGCCACTTCTTAAGTCATGTCATCTTCACAAGAATGAAAAGTTCCATGACGTTGTACCTTCAGATTGGACTCATGACTTCATACCTTCAGACTGTGTGAATTATGTCTGATGGCTCTCTCTGACACTGAAACAGTCTACATCAACCACTTTCTTTAATTTTTAAGCCTGCCGTGTCATTTACCAGACTCCTTGTTGGCTACCCATAAAAGCTAGTAGAAGATTCTGTTACTTTAAAAGAGATTTCCTATAACTGCTATGGCAGGTAAACTGATATAAAATGCAATTCCAATCTTGAGATATATATTCTATGATTGTCTTCTAACCCAATTTCTCTCTGCAGATTTATGATTACAGTAACAAAAGATATGAGGTTCCAGTGCCACTGAACCTCCCTAGCATTCCAGCCAGTACCCCTGAGAATCGTCTCTATGATGTGTCCATTCAGAACAATCCATTTGGTATCCAAGTTCGGCGCAGAAGCACTGGGACAGTAATGTAAGTGGATCCAATAGTGCCTGCACACCAGTGGGACCTACTGCTGCTAGTGCAGTGGGAACCCGGCAGTTCCCAAACCACTCAGAAATGAATAAAAATGCTCATTTCTGGAACAGTGCAGGTCAGCGGAGCTTGCAGAAGGGAGCTCCACTGATCTGTCCCATTCTGGAAATTAGTGTTTCTGCTTGTTTCTGGGGTTCCCTTAGAAAGTGCTAGTTCCTGTTACACTAGCACTGGGTCCTGTAAGTGCAATGGAACCAGCAGAGGTGGAGCAGCAGTACTGGATATTGCCCATAGTTGACAGTGTTGTTAGAAAGGTCAGAAAAAAACATTTTTGCTTCTTCTAGCCAGATGGCCCTGTAATATAGGTGGCCTTATTTATAATTGTGATACATTCTCACAGTTGTTTGTAATCATATGATTACAGGGTTATTTTCTCCAAGATCAGCACCACATGCCAACTGTATTCTCTTGATTCTTAGCTCTCTCAGAGACCTCACTCCATCTGTCCAAAGCTGCCCATTGATTTTATCATGCTTATTTTTCACTGACTGTCCTTTGAAGAACACAAACAAGCCACTTCATACAACTTCATTACCATGACAACGAGCATACATTAAATTCATCCCCTCATGCTTTACACACCCTTTAAGACAATGAGAGCCAATCTCTTTTACTTCCTTTAACCAGTCCCTGTGAAAATAAAAAGTAAAAGACTGCTAAGAACTCACTATAATGTGCACAGTCTGTCTAAGAAAGGAAACTAGAGTCTTATGTTTACTTTTCTTCTCAGTTATTTCTGTTAAAAAATACATAAGGAAGCCTATTCAGAATATTTACAGTCACAAGGATGAATGTACAAAATCTAATGTGGTCGTACTGCAAAAGTGGATTGGTTATACATTTCCTTCATAACATACAAATTATTGTCTTGCTTTTTTCCTCAGAACTGATTGTCAAGCAAAACTGCTCTCAAGATATTCCCTTCTAAAACCCTACAGATAATCCTGAGGATCCAGCTTTCTTGTTTCCTACAGGAACACTTGAGAAAACACTTTGGAGGGCACAGGAGTTCCACAAAGCAGTCTTGGCCTCTGTATTAGCTATCTGAGGTTAATGTGGACCCTAGTGATCACTAAATCTCATAAAAACAAAGATTAGATGTGCTGATCACCATATTAATACTCTTGCAAATTGTATAAAACAGCAAGCAGGTGACCAGCCCTCAGGGATGGGCCAAAGCATTTTGCTGCCTGAGATGAAGAACAAGATGGCACCCCCTCCCAGTCCATGTACAAAAGCCACCTGGATTGGCAGATTAATCTGTCTTCAGCACTCATGATGAGGCAATATCCTTCCCTACACCTGATGCCAGCAGGCTAACTAAGGGAGAACAGAGCAGGCTGCATGGCACATAGGTTTCTCCTTCAACACCTTGCTGCTACCTCCCAGCATCTATTGCCTGAGGCAACTACTTCATTCTGCCTAATGATAGAGTCCAGCCTGCCTGTCCTTCTTCATGCTAGATGGAGGCTTTCTTGTTTAGTTGTAAACAAACTATTACTCCTCCGAGGTTCTGTTCCTTCCTCAGTCACCAGAATGCAAGCTTTTGTATTATGTCGGGTTACTAAATGAACAACACCTAAAATGCTGACATAGTTCTGAGCCAACTTCTTAGCCCTGTTCAGGCATATGTAAACACACTTAAGGGGCACAGGGTATGTGCGTTGGCACCACCTCCAACATCCTTGCACATGCTGATCCCACTGCCTATGTCCCTGACCACCACCACCCCATGTTGGGCAGGGAGGTCTGAAAGGGGCTTCCAGTCTTGTTCATGTGAAAAGATGTAGAAGTGCAACCTGGGACTCTGATAAAGGAGGAAAGTTCTCCTCAGGTTCAAGTGGTACAAGTAGAACCCTATTTAAGACTTTGCTGCTCAACACACCACAGTCAGAACAGGGAAGATGGAGCTTGGAGCATTGAGGCGGGGCCAGCATGTGCAGCCCTGTTCCCCCTTGTGTATGGGTTTTGACTACATAATTGCAACTAACTTGTCCCATTGATTTTAGTGGGTCTACTCTAAACATGATCAAATCTGGATCCAGCCCATTGTTTATATGACGTTATTTATTTATTTTTATTATGACATTTATATCCCGCCTTTTTTCTTCTCGTAAGGAGCCCAAGGCAGTTCACATAGTTGTCCTCCTCTCCACATCATCCTCACATCAATTTTGTGAGGTAGGTTGGGCTGAGAGTTAGTGACTGGCCCAAACACACCCAGTGAGCATCATAGCTGAGAGGGGACTAGAACCCAGATCTCCAAAGTCCCAGTCAAACACTCTAACCACTGCAGTACACTGACTCTGTTGAGGAACTAATTTCTTACTTGAGGAACTAATTTTCCTCAGACCAGAGAAAGTTTCTTGCACATATTGGAAATATGCCTAGATATCTGTCACAAATGCCTACATACCTGTGACATAATTTATGAAATTAGATTTTAGCCCCATGATGACACAAGAGGGTGGCCCTTTTGAATTTAAGACAGAGATTGGTGGTGGGAGGATCTATAGGGCTGGGGGGAAGCCAGAGATGAGGGTTTGGATAAAGCTAAATAAGTTTGCAATGATCACATAATAGGGTTAGGTATGCCAGTTTTTAGAGAACAGGTGACTTGAGGAAATATCAGTGCTTTGTGGTTAAAACCACTAGAAGTGCTCTGCTCTGCTATAAGCCTTTGAGTAAATGCTTTGTGAACCAAAAGTATTCGCTCTGTTTCTTTTGGAATCAGAGGCAACCAGCTTAGCTTAGTTTTACCTTTTCCTCTCCATACCTGTCATTACAAATGATCAGACAGCACAGAGAGATAAGCATACCATTAAACAGAGCAGAGTAGCAACAGATGTATGAGATAGACCATCAAAATCTTCTCAACACTATCATTGCTTAAAATATTTCCCTCACAGATTCTGAATGATTTCTAATTTCTTTTTCTGTAATGGCTCATAAATTGTTCATTCATTCATTTATTTAAAAAAAATGTTGCTGCAGTTTCCTGACCCCAACCCCAACCACAGTATTTTGAGAATGGTTAAAACTAGAGGTAAAATACTGGGTGGAATTCCTACTATTAGTCACAGTCAGTTTTTAGGCCGATCTGTTTCTGCAACATGGTTTCTCCAAACTTTGATCTGCTGGAAATGTCCCTTACAATGGTACATAGGAGAGGAGTGACATCACAGATCTATAGGCTATGAATGTACTTGCAGAGCCCATGATTTTAATACTATGCCTAGGAATGCTACACCTTCTTACATTTGAACATGAACCCTTGACATTCATTACCTTCTGTGAACTCATCAGTCAGGGGTTCATGGCCCCTAGAGAAAATGTGTGAACACAGAATCTAAAAAAAAGTTATATCAAAGATTTAATGTGACACAACTCTATCTTGGCCCACCATGGATCACTGATGCTCCATGGCATAGGAGTTGTTGTTGTTGTTGTTCAGTCGTTCAGTCGTGTCCGACTCTCCAGGACTACACTGAAGATCTCAGTCTAGGACTACCCAGGATAGAAGATGTGTCTTAATCCTAAATTCAACATCCCCCCACCCCTTTGCCAGTGAATTGATGTTGTTGTATTCTGTCTTTTCATTTTAATTCCTGGGAAAATATCATTGTGTTTGTTGCATTGTTCACATTTTCAAAGATCAAAGCAAAATGTATAGCAGCACTATTTGCTTTCTCTTCTGGTACTATGAAATGATGTGGAATATTTACTAACATGATGAGTTGGTGCATCAGTCAATAAGTGTTTGGAACTGGGAACAGCTGTAAAAATCTCATAATCTCTGGTATTGCAGTGGCATCTTGAGCTGATCCAAGAAGTCACACTACCATGGAAGTATAGGTGAACTTGGCTGTGCTGGCATCAGCTACTATTACAATATTTGGCTCAGCCGCACTATGCACAACAAGAGTATAATGGTGGGGGCATGGGAAAGATACTGAAGGAAAGCTATATGTCATCTTGATGGCACTGCGCAGACCACACAGGAAGTTGTATCAGTGAGGCTCTGCCATCTAATATTTAATAGAAACCTTGTATGTAGAGCAACATTACAGGAGGAACTTGACACTCTTGACCAGCATAGGAACACAGAAAGTTACCTCATACTGAGTCTGGCCGTTGGTTCATCTACCCCAGTATTGTTGACTCTGAGGGCCAAAATAGACATGGCTGTAGGCTTGTGCTCTACCACTGAGCTGCATCCCCTGCTCTTTCAGAAGCCTTGTTGAATAAGTTGCCCACTGCTCCATCATAGCTGTCCACAGAACTGAAGTGATAAATGTACATTTTGATAGTCAAAAAGGGTGTTTTTTTATTACTATAATATATTCCTCCCCACTTCATCCTGCAAGTGATCTGAAAACTCAATGTCCTCATATATCATTATCATCTATTTGCTATTCTTTTCACTTTTTTTCTAATAATAACCAGCAAATCTTTTGATTGCAGTTGGGATTCCCAATTACCTGGCTTCACCTTCAGTGACATATTCATTCAGATTTCAACTCGCCTACCTTCACAGTACGTGTATGGGTTCGGTGAAACAGAGCATAAGCAATTCCACCAAGAAATGAACTGGCAGACCTGGGCAATGTTTGCAAGGGATCAGTCTCCTGGAGTGAGTACCGTTTGCTTGAGGAGATTCCACTTTTACTATCTTTATTATAACTTTTAACAGACCAAACCTCTGTGGGTTGGATCCCGACTAAATGATGGCAGTACCAAAGCAAACATTAACACTAATGTACATTATATTGCTGTAGTGTAAGCAACCTCCAGCGCAATGCCAATAGCATTAGGTAGCACAACAGGTTTGCCTGGAAAACCTGTCATCCTAGCGAACAGTATTGGCATTGTGCGAGAGGTCGCAACGTAATTGACGTTTGTGCTAGTGTCAACTTGGGATACTTCCCTTGAATTGTACTTAGGACTCATTGAAATCAATTTCAAAAGTTTGCTATAACTTAAGTCCCATTGATTTCAGTGGGAACTAAATTCAATTAATTCAGTGCGGATCCAACCCAATATATGAGAGTGGCAGTTTTTAACTTTAGATGGCCTGAAAACAATGAGAGATACTTCTTATACTGTAAAAAGAGGAATTTTGGCACACTTTTTTTTTTGAATGAATAATTCCCCCAAGTACACCCAATGGCTCTTTTACACCTGGAAGCACATGAATTTTCATACAAAGGCTCATATTTCTGTTGGAAATTATTGTTTGGAGGGCAGGGGTGAATATACATACATACATACATACATCCCTTTGTTATTTATTCATGTAATATTGCCTTTCTGCAGGAGGGCAGCAACACTACAGCAAAGGCCAGAGATACATAATAATCAAAAGACTTTACTTCCCCAGAAGGGGAAAAGTGTAGTCATTTGCAAATATTAAAAAAGAAGAAGTTCAGCATGGGGTGTGTGTGTGTGTTTTCCTTTTGGGAAAGCAGGATATTTTAATTTTTAAAAAATGAAACAAAAAATTATTCTTGTGTACTCCTTAAAGAAAGGCAACATTTAATAATAATAATAATAATAATAATAATAATAAAAACTTCACAGGAAAAAAAAAAAGGAGTGGGCCTGAAGAGCATGGGAGGTGGCAATGTAGGCTGCAGGTTGAAGAAAATTGGCACCCTCACCCGCTTCCTCCTGCGGGAGCTTCCACTGAATCACAGTTCCCTCCATGAATAGAAGGAGTCTTTCCATTCATGGAGAGACAAGTCTGTACCCCACCCAAGGCTGGCCCTACCATTAGGAAAAGTGAGGCAGTTATCTCAGGTGGCAGATGCTGAGAGGTAGCAGCAGGTGTTGGTGGACAGAGTTGTGGGCTCTTCTCTGCACTCCTTAAGCTATCCTGCTGATTTCACATGAGGTAGAGGATGCTGTCCCATTGCCAGTGTTGAAGAAAGCTTCAACTGCCAATCCAGTTGGCTTTTTGTATACGGAGTGGAAGGGGGCACCATCTTGTCCTTCACCTCAGGCACAAAATGTCTCAGGCCAGCCCTGATCCCACTCGGTATCTTCCACTGTTCCCATGCTTTTCTCCTTAAGTGCTCTGTTCTTGGCTGTATTGAGTCTGGCAATCTGAAGACTGTATAGAAGAAATGTTGGTAATAACCTAATCTGTTGTGATCTAGAAATATGTATACCTCGCTGATGTGCTTCCCAAAAACATGCTGGGAAGAAAATTGATTTACTAAGTGAGGCATTTCCTTGAGGCCCATTGTTTTGTTTTGTATTTTCCTTCACACTTACAGTACAAATTCAACACATATGGAGTTCACCCCTTTTACATGGGCCTGGAAAACGATGGAAATGCTCACGGAGTTCTCTTGCTGAATAGTAATGGGATGGGTAAGTCACTGTTCCTTTGAATTATTTACATTTTGGAATTATAGTGGTCCATGTTAGGATGGCAAATTTGTGGCCCATGAGCCATGCCAGTTCCCAGCCTGATTTTTCTAGTTCCTTCTATTGTTTCTGATGCCAGAATGGGAACATGAGTTGATGCTTCTTACTTGGGAAGTCCCCTGCCTCTTTACCTGTCTGTAAAAGAGTGGTCTAAGGCAGTGTGTCATTTTCAAAGAGGGATGCCTGCTAGGTAAAAAGATGGTGCCACAAACCTGCTTTTAGCTAGGGCATTTTCATATGACTTGCTTAGGAAGCAGTATGAACCAAAGCAAAAGTAACTGTGACAGTCAAACACTGCTTTTTACGTGGTAGATGCCCCTATCATCAGGACACGAGAGGTTGTCATTTTTTGGCAGATTCTAGGGAAATTCTAGCTTCCCAATGGGAAAGGCTTCTGTCAAGTTCTTCAGGATGGGAGCCTGAAAGTCCTTCAGCCAAGCTGCTGGAGTGGTGGAGAAAGAAGGGTAACATTGGCCACTGTGGATCTATGTGATAATTCCCTGCCTTTTGGGATTTCCAGAGGTAAAGTTCCAGCCAACTCCTGCTTTGACTTATCGTACCATCGGAGGAATTTTGGACTTCTATATGGTTTTGGGCCCAACTCCAGAACAAGTCGTTCAGGAATATACTGCAGTAAGACTGGAACTACATTACAAAACCTGCAGTAAAAATACTATGATTCGGCCCTTTTTTTTCTTTTGCCAGTAATCCAAATATCCCGTCTTTCATTGTATTATTTTTAGCTCATTGGACGTCCAGTCATGCCTCCATATTGGGGTCTGGGATTCCAGTTGTGTCGCTATGGATACAAAAATGATGCAGAAATCTCTGACCTGTATGATCAAATGAAGGCAGCTAATATCTCCTATGTAAGTTGTGGACAGATATCACTCTTTAATTACTTTTTTTAATCTACCCTTCCGCCAAGGAGGTCAGGGCTAGGGATGTGTGAACCCACCCCAGCCCAGGTTCTCCGGGTGCCCAATGAAGCCCCCAGAAGAAAAAGGGAGCTTTATAAAATGTGCATATTTAAATATTTTATTATTTATTTATTTACTTATTAAATTTATTAATCACCCATCTAGCTGGTCACCCAGCCACTCTGGGTGATGTACAAAATATATAATAAAACGATTTAAAACAATATAGAATAAAATTCTATAGTAAAAACATTTTCTAAAATACCCTAACCCATATGTGCATTTTGGGGCCGGGGAAGCTTAATATGCGCAATATTAGAGGCATTATGCCTCTAATATTGCATATATTCAGTCGGGGTGACTCTGGGAGGGCGCGAGTGGGGTCGAGTGAGGGCAGGGGCTTGGCAGGCGTGGTCTGAGGGTTACGGGTGGTGGGGCATGGACTCCTAGACCCAGTTGGGCATCCACGACATCCCTACTCAGGGCAGCAGTACGGTCCCTTCCCACTGCCATTTTATTCTCACAACATCCAAGTGAGAAAGATTAGACTGAAGCATAGTGACTGGGCCAAGGCTGTACAGCGAGTGGCAATTTGAAACTGGGACACCCCAGTCCTAATCTGGAGGCTAGCAGTAGTTAAAATGTTGTAATAATGAATTTCAGCTATCCTCACATGGGCTGGGGAAATGTACAGGTTGTGACAAAGAGACAACATTTCTAAGTCTCATAAATTACTGTGCCTTGAAATACTTGGTAATGTGCCTAACTAGATTACCTGGGATTTACTCCTGTGTCATGCCCAGGATGTGGTGTGAGATGGAAGTGCTGATGACCTATTGGAGAACAATCACACTGCCATCTATTTCAACATCTGTACATGGAAACGTGCCCAGAAACATGGTCACATTTTATTTCCAAGTTGGAAACAATCTCAGAGAATGAGGGGACAACTTCAGAGTGTCAACTGTTATGCAGCATAGCAAGCAATGAAGAAGAGTTTCCAGAATTTAGTGATCTGGCATAGGGCCAGCTGTTAAAAAATATTAAAAAGCTGCTGGGTTTAGCAGGAAACCCTTGCATCAGCCTCAGTAGTTACTGTGGTTCCTGACCTTTTTGGGAAATTATTCAGTGAACACTGTAAAGGAAGTCTGATCAATTTACCTTTTATACAAAAACCATGCACACACCCATTTACGAACTTCACTGTTTTCCACAGGATATACAATATGCAGACATTGATTATATGGTGCGGCAATTGGACTTCACTCTCAGTCCTAATTTTGCAAACCTTCCAGCTCTGGTTAATAAACTAAAACAGGATGGAATGAGATTTGTCATCATTTTGGTCAGTACATAAGTTTTATTTCTCTGGAATCTTTTTATTATAATAATGTTAATGTGTGTGTGTGTATGTGTGTGTGTTTACACACACACACACACACACACACACAGCTAACTATCTCTGTCTGTCTCTAACTTTATATATACATCTATCTATCTATCTATCTATCTATCTATCTATCTATCTATCTATCGCTAACTTTACTGAGCAATCCTGACCTCCATGAATGGGGTGGGGGGATTAGGGATGTACGAAAGGCACTTACCTGGTCCCGCAGCTTGCTTCGCGGTGGGGGGGAGGCGCGTCGGTTCTCCCCCCGAAGTTCAGGCCGGGGGGGGGAGGCGCCCCACCTCGCCCGGCCGAAATTCAGGCCGGGGAGAAGTGCCCTGTCTCCCCGGCCGCGAAATACAAAAGTGAAAAAAAAACAAAAACACACACCCATGATAGGCTACGTAACAATTTACATAGCCTATCACGGCTAGATTTCCAAAGTCAGCCGTGATAGGCTACGTAAATTGTTACGGAGCCTATCTTGGGTGACTTTGAAAAAATAAGAAGCGTGTACGCAAATGGTGACGCCCATGGGCGCCGCCATTTGCGTTCCTTATTTGGCCCTGGTAGTCTACGTAAAGATTTACGTAGACTACGGCGAAAATAAGGGCAACGCAAATAGCATTGCCCTTATTTTCGCCATAGTCTATGCAAATCTTTACGTAGACTACCCGGGCCCAAATAAGGAACGCAAATGGCGGCACCCATGGGCGCCGCCATTTGCATACGCACTTTTTTTTCCAAAGTCAACCGTGATAGGCTACGTAACGATTTATGTAGCCTATCATGGCTGACTTAGGAAATCTAGCCGTGATTGGCTACGTAAATCGTTACGTAGCCTATCACGTGTGTGTGTTTGTTTGTTTTTTACTTTATTTTGTAATGGCGGTGGCAGCAGCCGGTCGGAAGACCGGCCGCCGCCCCCGCCCCCGACGAACCACTGCCAAACTGCCGCCAGGACCTGCTGCCGAGAGGGATATTCGCAGGAGGTAAGTCCCAACCCGGGGGGGGGCGGGGGAGCGGAGAATCTCACTGCCAATTTCAGGGGGCCGAATGCGTTGGCATTTGGCCTCCCCGAGATTCGTGGAGAAATTCTCCGCCATCCCTAGGGGGGATGGAGAGGGGAGGGTGGAAGTATGCTGCTGCTTCATTGGCAAAATGGACACTTAATCCTATACTCCCCCAGCCAGCAGCTGAGGGAAAAACACACCACTCAGAAAATCTACAAAAGGCAGACCTGCCGCCAGCATCCATCCAAACACCACCAAAGCCCACCAATTGTGTGGACACCCACAGAGGGAGCCAATAAACTAATGGAAACAATGACCATCTTAGTACTCCTCCCTGCATCAGACGACATGTAACAATGCCACAGTGCCCCCACTCCAGGAGTCCCAGTGGCATGGGCAGCAATACTACTGCCCAGACATACCCAGATCCAATTAATACCAGTACCCAGACGTTCCTCCAGTCAGGGGTTGAGTTTCCTAATGTCACAACTGGGGATGTATGCATTGTGCAAAATTTGTTTTGTCTGTGTTTCGTGGATTGTCAGGCACCATTCATTCCATCATCCACTCATTGGCAGAATCGGATATTTGTTTTGTTTCCAAATTTGTGCAAAGTTGCATGTGTGAAAATGTGCAAATTCTCCCAAAATGCACATTTTCATGCTTCAACCTATGGGGGGAATGTGCATTTCATGCGATAGGCTAGCTTATCGTATGAAAAACCACAGATGCAAATGGCGTAGCGCATGCCATTTGTGGTCGTAAAGCCCTTAGTTTAAGCTAAATGCAACCATTTATGGCTACATTTAGCTTAATCTAAGAGCTTTATGGCTGCAAATGGCGTCGCAAATGCCATTTGCATCCGAGGTGAGCCCTCAGCCAGCGATATGGCATGGCAATGGCAGCCGTATCACTGGCGCTATGGAGCCGGCCGATGGCTCTGCGGAATCGCCATGAGGAGGATCTGGCCCCAGACAGTTCTGGAGGGAGGTGGAGGTGAGTTGTGCTGTTCCGCCACGGACTTCAGAGGCTGAATTCTTTAGAATCTGGCCTCATTGGGGTCCATGGTGTATTTCTCTGACATCCCTACTCACCACCACAGTTTTGAGGATCACACACACACACACACAAAGGGAAGGAAGGAAATGAAACACAGTGCCCACATAGCTCCCAGGGCAGGAGGCCTGTGGAGAGCCCACAAAGCCCTCCTGGGTAGGGATGGAGGAGATGTTCTCCCCGAATCTTCGGGGGGCCAAGCACCAACGCATTCGGCCCCCCGAAATCGGCGGTGAAATTCTCCGCCACCCTCCCGCCTCACCCCCACCGCGAAGCACCCCTGCGAAAAGGTAAGTGACTTTCATACATCCCTACTCCTGGGACAGGGGTTCAAGATCCACCCAGGAAGTGACAGATTCTTTTGCTAAGCAGCCAAAAAGAGGGGATAGAATATACAACAAGGGGAGCCACAGCCACAAACTGGGAGCAGCAACCTCCAGGGACTCATTGTATAGGCTAAAGGATTAGGAAGCAGGAAGCATGAGTTCAAGCCCCACCGGAGTAAAGGGGGGATGTCCCCACTAAACTTTTGCATGCCTGACCCCCCAAAGGTCTTTCTTATTAATTTATTAATTAATTATTTTATTACATTAATTATTTATTAATTATTTTATTACATTAATTATTACATTAATTATTTTATTACATTACATTATTGTATTACCACTCAGTCACAGCAGCAGACAGCAATCAGGCTCATCAAGGGACATTTTTATCTCTTCCACCCCAGTCCTCAAACCAGTTGTTTTCTGGGCCAAATTCAAGGTGTTGGTTTTGACCTTTAAAACCCTATACGGTTCCGGCCCAGCCTATCTCAAGGAGTGCCTCCAGCAACACTAGACAGGCCGCTTAACAAGATCAGCCTCGGATGGTCTTCTCTCTGTCCCATCAGCCAGGACAGCTAGACTGGTGGGGACGAGGGAGAGGGCCTTTTCTGTGGTGGCCCCCACTCTATGGAACTCCCTCCCTAGGGAACTCCACCATGCCCCCTCTTTAATGAGCTTCCACCATGCATTAAAAACGTGGTTGTTCAGGCAGGCATTTGGGGTGGGTTAGGGTATTTTAGAAAATGTTTTTATTGTAGAATTTTATTGTTTTAAACTGTTGTATTATATGCTGTACATCGCCCAGAGTGGCTGGATGAACAGCCAGATGGGCGATTAATAAATTTATTATTATTAATAATAATAATAATAATAACCCAGTAATGAAGTCCAGGAGTACAGGGGCTTCAGGAGGAGTCCTAACCTGGTTGAAAAGCTCACACATTTTACATGCAGGATGTCCTAAGTTCAAATCTAGGGTACAACTGTGAACAAAGAACGATGGGGAGGCCCTACTCATCCTTCCAAGCACACCTGAGCCAATCTGGAGAACTGCTACATGGGCCAATAACCTGCTTTCTGGGTGGGGCATCCAGCCCTGGTAACCCATGTGACCAATTCCTCTCTGCTATTTTGACTGACAAGCCATCAGGGCCACATACCATCCCAGGTGATCTCATAGACCTTCCTCCTCTTCATCCCCTCCTTGTGTCTGGATTCCCAAGGCACGGCACCTGGAAGGATGGCAGGAAGGGGAGCATTACCCATGAGCTCAAGTTCCTAGCAGAGTTCTTGAGAAAGGCTGTTGGTGCAAAGTGCTCCTGTCTTGTACAAAGTGCCTCTTCTTTCTGTTTCCCCTCACCAGAGTTCTCTCACATGAGCTCTAAGTGTGTGCGACAAGCTGTGCATCCTTTTATCTGAGTTGTGGCCTCCCCTGTATGGGGTGTATATACTGGTGGTGGTGTGTTGCGTGAAAGCTGAGTTCTGCTGTTTCCTATGCTCTATCATGGTGACATGAGTGGAGCGGTCATCGATGTGGGAGCAGCAATCCTATCCTATAGGTCCTCAACCAAGCATACCTTCAATATAGGATTGCTCTTTTATGATTATAAATTTGACTTCTTAAAATAAGTGTAAAAAGTATACCGTTCTTTATTTCAGGATCCAGCCATTTCAGGAAATGAAACTAATTATCCAGCCTTCACAAGAGGTGTTCAGGATGATGTCTTTATTAAATGGCCCAATGGCAGTGATATTGTGTGGGGAAAGGTAATATTTTATATATAGTGATATCATATATATGTATGTATACACACACAGCCCCTTCATGGATCACTGCCTTGTTGTGGCGAAGGGGCTTGCGTAACTCAGTGAAGTCATAAGCTATGCCATGCAGGGCCACCCAAGACGGACTGGTCATGGTGGAGAGTTCTGACAAAATGTGGTCAACTAGAGAAGAAAATGGCAACCCACTCCAGTATTCTTGCCAAGAAAACCCCATGGAACGTATCACAAGGCTAAAGACAGGAAGGCCTGGCGTGCTATGGTCCATGGGGTCATGAAGAGGCGGACACGACTGAATGACTGAACAACAACAATACACACACAGACACACACACGATACGGATGTGCGAACTCACCCCCATCTGGGTTCTCCAGAGGCCCCCCCAGCCCCTGCCCCTCCCATGTTTGGTGGGCAGCCCACACTCACCCCAGCAGCCTTGTCTAGCTCCACAGTTGCCATTTTAAAAATATAATGAAATGGTGACCACAAAAATGTGCATGTCTTTGTATGAGTGAAAATGCGCATTTTGTGAAGGTGCATATTTGTACGTGTGCAAAAATGCTCATTTTTTTGCACATAAAAGTGCGCATTTCTGCACATACGTAAATATGTGCATTTTCACGTGTGTGCGCATATGCACATTTTTTTCCTATCGCCATTTTATTTCTCAAAAAATGGTGACCACGAAGCTCGATGAGGCCACCGGGGTAAGCGCAGACCATTCGCTGAGTGCAGACAAGGGGCGAGTAGGGGCAGGGGCTTGGCAAGTGGGGCTCGGGGGTGCGGGCAGGGGTGGTTCCACTGGATTGCTGGACTGAATCTGGTGCCCATGCCATCCCTAACACAGGATGGCAGCCTTACATGTCCTTTGCTTGGCTAATTGTGCCCCTCCCTGGATATGGCATCTTAACAGTGTGGTTTGTCTGAGCAACTGTAGAAGGCAACTATAGTCTATCAACAAATTGACTAGCTACAGAATGCGTCTGCTTGTGAGAACCCTTAGAAGTCATCTAATTTGGAACAAAAATTATTGTTAGCAATACACGTATAATTTAGGGATGTCAGAGAATTTTGCCACGAATATCGGGGAGGCCGAATGCCAGCGCATTTGGCCCTCCGAAATCAGTGGCGGAATGGTCTGCCCCCCCGACCCCCCCAGGACGGGACTTACCTTCGGTGAATCTTCCTGGCAGCGGTGGCTCCGGCAGCAGTTTGGTGGCGGTGCGGCAGCAGCGGCAGCCGGTCTTCTGACCGGCCGCCACTGCCGCCATTTCCAGTTAAAAAAAACACATACAAAAAAACATGATAGGCTACATAAAGATTTACGTAGACTATCACGGCTAGATTTTTAAAAAACACCGTGGTAGGCTACGTAAATGTTTACGTAGCATATCACGGCTGATTTAAAAGAAAAAAGAAAAAACGTGCGTATGCAAATGGTGGCGCCCATGGGCGCCACCATTTGCATTCCTTATTTTGGCACGTCTTAGTCTACGTGAATGTTTATGTAGACTAAGACGTGCCAAAATAACGAACGCAAATGGCGGCGCTCATGGGCACCGCCATTTGCGTATGCGTATTTTTTTTCTTTTAAATCAGCCATGATAGGCTATGTAAACAATTACGTAGCCTATCACAGCTGACTGCTGGGACGCAAACGGCGGCGGCTACAGCCGCCGCCATTTGCGGAGCTGGCCAGCCAGGAATCGGGGGGGAGGGACGGAGCGCCTCCCCCCGGCCAGAATTTTGGGGGGGAGGGATAGAGCGCCTCCCCCCCGGCCAGAATTTTGGGGGGAGGGATGGAGCGTCTCCCCCCCACCGCGAATGTCACTCTTCGAAAAGGTAAGTGACTTTCGTACATCCCTAGTATAATTGTTATGTGGTATATGCAAATGCAGGGATGTCGCAGGCGCCCAACTGGGTCCGGGAGTCTGTCAGGCCACCCTGCCCACAACCCCCAGACTGCACCCACTGAGATGCTGTCCTTGCTTGCCCCCCACTCGCACCCTCCTGGACTCACCACGATCGGTCCAGTGAGCGCCCGCCATTTTCCCACCTTTGTTCTTTGTGCAAAAGGGAAGTTTAAAAAAATGTGCATATTTAAATATGCATAGGTTGGGGCCAGAAAAGCTTAATGTGTGCAATATTAGAGGTAGAATGCCTCTAATATTGTGCATATTAAGCTTTCCTGGCCCCAAACTGTGTATATTTAAATATGCACATTTTTAAAACTTCCTTTTTGCACAGACAACAAAGGCAGGAAAATGGCAGGCACTCACTGGATGGGATCGCACATCGCGGTGAGTCCAGGCAACTTGCCGAGCTCATGGGTGGCCCGAGCGCAGGTCCGGGTGGAGGGCAAGTAGCAGCAGCTCTTCTGCCAGCTCCTGGAGACCCTGAGCTGTTGTGGATTCTCACATCCCATGAGTGCATGTTCAAAGCAGTTATATGTTGAATTATAGATATAGATATGGATATAGGTATGTAAGTGGGGGAGGGTTGCACCCTTGGGTTCTCTCTCCCACATGTCTTACTTTTGGAGTGGGGTGTAGTTTTTCTTTTTGGTAACCATAGAAGGCAGCCAGTTCATAGTTTCCAGTTCCAAGGAAATGTTCCTCCCACATAATGTCATTAAGCTAATTATTTTTCAAATATGTTTGTCTTAGGTGTGGCCATACCTTCCTGATGTTGTCGTGAATACATCACTAGGCTGGGATGACAAAGTGAAGGTAAGTGCAGTTTACACAAACAGTGTCTCAGTGGAAAAGCAAAATCTGACCCTGAAAACACATCCCTGGTAGTTAAAAAGAAGAAGAAAAGAATACTATATATAACCATGTGCCAAGGTTTGCTTTGGATAGACACATTTTGCTTTCCTATGCTGTACACTAAAGGGAAAAGGCTAGCTGGTTAACTGAGATGCAAGCAGCCTTCAGGTATGTTGGTCATGCTGGACATGTGTAATTGGAACACTGGAAGATGCCTTATATACTGAGTCAGGACATTGGTCCATCTAGCCCAGTGTTGTTGACACTGACTGGTAGTGACTCTGGACTGAACTATGGTCCATCCCTATTGGATGGAGTAGGAGGAGGGCAGCCCGATCCTTTAGGCTGGGTAGAGCAGGCATCCCTGCTAAATGCTTGAATGGGAGGTCCGCTGCTTCAGTCTGAAGACTGAATTCAACAAATAACAACACCGCAGCCATCGTAGCAGGAGGTGCTTATGCCACATTGTGAACCATTATTCAATAAGCCTGGCCAACCTGCTGTTCCCCAAGCCAAGCAGGCAATGAAAAGAGAGGCCAGAATCCAAAGAACCATGGAAGCAGTTTTGTAGGCCCAAAGGAGTTTTGACTCCCAGTCCTCCTAAAAGAAGCCCTTTTATGCCACAAGGCAAAGTGCTTGACACTGAGGAGAGCCATAAGAAGTTTGTGATAATAACACAGGGGGATTCAAAGGGGGAGATTCAAAAATGCAGAAGTTCCTGAGTCGCCATTTTTTTCCACAAAATGGCAACCACGGGAACAATTGGTGCTCATGGGGATGTACGAAAGTCACTTACCTGGTCTCGCAGCTTGCTTCGCGGTGGGGGGGAGGCACTTCGCTTCTCCCCCCGAAGTTCAGGCCGGGAGGGGGAGGCTTCCCACCTCACCTGGCCAAAATTCAGGCCGGTGGGGAGGCTTCCCTCCTCGCCAGGCCGAAATTCAGGCCGGGGAGAAGTGCCCCGTCTCCCCAGCCGCGAACTTCAAAAGAAAAAAAAAAAAGCCCGTGATAGGCTACGTAACGATTAACGTAGCCTATCACGGCTAGATCTGCAAAGTCAGCCGTGATAGGCTATGTTAATCGTCACGTAGCCTATCACGGGTGACTTAAAAAAAAAAAAAGCGCGTACGCAAATGGCGGCCCCCATAGGGAGCCGCCATTCGCGTTCCTTATTTGGTCCCTGTCATCTACGTAAATTTTTACGTAGACGACAGGGACCAAATAAGAATGCGAATGGCAGCTCCCTATGGGGGCCGCCATTACCGTACGTGCTTTTTTTTTTTTTAAAGTCATCCGTGATAGGCTACGTGACGATCAACATAGCCTATCACGACTGACTTTGCAAATCTAGCCGTGATAGGCTACGTTAATCGTTACGTAGCCTATCACAGGGGCGTTGTTTTTTTTTTACTTTTCTTGTAATGGCGGTGGCGGCGGCAGCCGGTCGAAAGACCGGCTGCTGCCCCCGCCCCTGACGAAGACCTGCTGAACCGCCGCCAGGACCCACCGCCAGCAGTGACATTCGTGAAAGGTAAGTCCCATCCCGTGGGGTGGCGGAGAATTTCTCCCCGAACAACCTTCGGAGGACCGAATGCGTTGGCACTCGGCCCCCTGAAGTTTCAGGGAGAAATTCTCCCCCATCCCTACTCGTGGATGGCTCAGGTAGGTGCGGATGACTCAGTGAGCGCGGGGTGTGTGTGTGCAAGTTGGTCTAGGGTCACATAAGCAGGGGCAGTGGCTCGGCGGGTGCCAGAATAACCTGGAATGGGGGGGCATCCATCCATCCCTGCTTTCAAATCATTGATCTTTTGATCTTTTAAAATTGGCTTTTAAAATCATTGTCACAGTTTTTACAGTTGCTTTTAATGCTATACTGTGATTTTATTTATTTATTGCATTTATATCACACATTTTTTCCTCATGCAAGGAACCCAAGGCGGATTTTATTTGGTTATGGTTTTTATTTTCTGAACTTTTCATAAACTGCCTTGGTTGGCTTCAGAAAGCTGATATAGAAATATAACAAATAAATAAATAAATAAATATTATCCCCACCTTACATTATCTCTTATTGCAGTTATACAGCGCTTGGACTGCTTTCCCAGATTTCTTCCGCAATTCCACAGCTTCGTGGTGGAAAAGAGAAATTCAAGAGTTCCACACCAACCCTACCTACCCTGTGAAAAGCGTTAAATTTGATGGTCTATGGATTGTAAGTCCCCACCTATCTTAATTTGTTTGTGTTCTTTTATTGAAATGTTGATATAGAAAGTAACTACTGTGGGGAAAAATGCATATATTCAAACTCATCCTTTTAGTTTTAGAAAATAACAGTTATACTGCTCTTTTATCAGCTTAGGCTGGTATACCAACTACGCCCTTATCTGGACAGAGATAGCCTAGCTACAGTTATCCATGCTCTGATAACTTCTCGTCTGGATTACTGCAATGCATAATATGTGGGGCTGCCTTTGAAAACGGTCCGGAAACTTCAGCTGGTCCAAAATAGGGCAGCAAGATTGTTAACAGGTACTGGCCTGCGAGCTCATATTATGCCAGTACTTTTCCAGCTGCACTGGCTGCCAGTCCATTTCCAGGCCCGATTCAAAGTGCCGGTGTTAACATTCAAAGCCCTTAACAGCTTGGGGCCAGGTTATCTGAAGGATTGCCTCCTCCCATATGTGCCTGCCCGGACCTTAAGATCATCATTAGCGGCCCTTCTTCGTGAGCCCCTGCCAAAGGAAGTGAGGCGGGTTGCTAGGAGGAGGGCTTTTTTTGCTGTGGCACCCCGGCTCTGGAATGAGCTCCCTAGTGAGGTTCACCCGGCACCTACATTGTATTAATTTTGGTGCCCGGTGAAGACCTTTTTATTTTCCCAAGCATTTTAGCATTTTTGCTTTCTAAATTTTTAGCTTTGCTGTTTTAAATCTGTATTTTAAACTCCTGCACTGCTGCTAGGTTTTATTGTGGTTGTATTGTCATATTGTGATTTTAATGTTTTATATATTTTAAATTGTTTTATTGTGTGCTGTTTGGTTTTAATTTTTGTGAATCGCCCAGACAGCTTCAGCTATTGGGTGGTATAGAAATGAAATGAAATGAATGAATGAATGAATGAATGAATGAATGAATGAATAAATAAATAGGCAGGCAGGCAGGCAGGCAGGCAGATATGCTAACATAAATATATAGGATCTGTGAGTAATACAGCACATGCACATTAAGGGGTAGTTGGTGATAGGTCCTTTCTACTAAGGAGCTTGCAGTTAGAATCAGTAAATCCGAATCAGTCTCTGTCTTATCCATTTCACTTTGCATGAATCCGTGTCCTCCTATTTCTGGAATAATGTGTGATTAAAAAAAACAACCAAATCTGTATGAAAAATTGCATTTAAATAGGATTTAAATATTTTATTTATTTATTTTTTATTTATTTATTATTAAATTTATTAATCGCCCATCTGGCTGGTCACCCAGCCACTCTGGGTGATGTACAACACACAATAAAAACAGTTTAAAACAATAAAATTCTACAATAAAAACATTTTCTAAAATACCCTAACCCACCCCAAACGCCTGCCTGAACAACGGTGTTTTTAATGCATGACGGAAGCTCATTAAAGAAGGGGCATGACGGAGTTCCCTGGGGAGGGAGTTCCACAGAGTGGGGGCCACCACAGAAAAGGCCCTCTCCCTCGTCCCCACCAGTCTAGCTGTCCTGGCTGATGGGACAGAGAGAAGGCCATCCGAGGCTGATCTTGTTAAGCAGCCTGTCTGGTGCTGCTGGAGGCGCTCCTTAAGATAGGCTGGGCTGGAACCATATAGGGTTTTAAAGGTTTTAAATATACATTTAAAATGTCCATTCTTTCAAAATATGCACTTCTAAACATACTTTATCTTAAAATATGCATTTAAACACATGTTCTTGTTACAGTTTTTGAGCCAAGAACTATGTCATTCTATTTGAAAAGTGCAAAAGCTGGTGGTTAACTGAGTTGAAATCCATGCATTAGGCCAGGAGGTGTGAATGAGTTCAGTTTGTATTGGAGTTCACAAAGATAAAATACATCTGAAAATGTTATAGAGAGTCTCTTCCTCCCTTAAAAGAACCCTCAGATGATGATCTTGATATTGCTATAATGTCCCAAATGGGGCACTCTGCTAGTGTGGCCCAAACCGCTTGCCTTGTACACCACTGTACACCCCAGTACACCCCGGTGGCATTTTGCAGGCAGAGGGAACTGCTTGCCCCCATTGTGTCTCCTCCTCATGACACTTTTGTTTTCAACTACCCATTACCAGGAAGACCGGGGGGAGTGGGAGAGATGCAAGTCTGCAGCAACTACAACTCTCTCCATAACTTTCATTTTGCACCTCAGGGCCCATTTCATTCTGGTGCTCTGGGTCACTTTCAATGGACAAAGGCATTCCATGCAATGCCTGAAAAGATATCATGCAAGATGTTTTCAAACAAAACAGCCAACAACATTGTATGGCAAGGCTAGGGAACCTCTGGTTTGCAGGCTAAATTTAGTGATGTACGAAAGTCACTTACCTTTTAGCGAAATTGATTCGAGGTGGGGGGGGAGGCGCTCCATCCCTCCCCCCGAAATTCTGGCCAGGGGGGAGGCGCTCTGTCCCTCCCCCCCCAAATTCTGGCCGGCCGGGTCCACTCTGCAGGGATTCTGCAGAGCCCCCGGCCGGCTCTGCCAGTGGCCAGACATTTGGCCGCTGGCTAGCAGGGACGCAAATGGTGGTGGCCGTAGCCACCGCCGTTTGCGTCCCTGCAGTCAGCCGTGATAGGTTACGTAAATGTTTACGTAGCCTATCACGGCTGATTTAAAAGAAAAAAACAACGCGCATAGGCAAATGGCGGCACCCATGGGCGCCGCCATTTGCGTTCCTTATTTTGGCACGTCTTAGTCTACATAAACATTTACGTAGACTAAGACGGCGAATATAAGGGGAACGCAAATAGCGTAGCATCTACGCTATTTGCGTTCCCCTTATTTTCGCCGTCTTAGTCTATGTAAATGTTTACGTAGACTAAGACGTGCCAACATAAGGAACTCAAATGGTGGCACCCATGGGCGCCGCCATTTGCCTATGTGCGTTTTTTTTCTTTTAAATCAGCCGTGATAGGCTACGTAAAGATTTACGTAGCCTATCACGGTGTTTTTTAAAAATCTAGCCGTGATAGGCTACGTAAATCTTTACATAGGCTATCACGTTTTTGGGGGGTTTTTTAACTGGAAATGGCGACGGCGGCCGGTCGGAAGTCCAGTTGCCGCCGCCTAACCGCCTCCGGAGCCGCCGCCGCCAGGAAGTTCTACCCAAGGTAAGTCCCATCCCGGGGGGGCAGACCGTTCCGCCACCGATTTCGGGGGGCCGAATGCGCTGGCATTCGGCCTCCCCGAGATTCGTGGTGAAATTCTCTGACATCCCTAGCTAAATTTGGCCTGCTTAGTGATCCCAGGTGAGGCCCCTCCCCACTGCCTTGACCCCTATGAAGGGAAGGGCTATGGGGGGCCAAAGCCATCTGAGCCTGCTTCAGTCCTTCACCGGGAAAGTGAAGGAGAAGTACAGCTGGTGCCTCGGTGGACTTGGCTTAGCAAAGTGTTTGCTGGGGGAAACATGAGCAGAGAGAAGCCAGCTCCCTGACTAGGGCGCTGGCTGAAGGAAGCTCCTCCAGTTGGAGTAGTCTGGGAGCTGGCTTTGCTCTTCCCAGGCTTTCCCCGACTGGGAAAAGCCCTCACAGAGTGAAGCAGGCTCCTCAAGTGAGGCAGTAGCTGGAGACCCAATGACATTGGGAGGTGAGGTGGAGACAACAGCCCCTGATATCATCTGGCCTCCCGGCGAAGTCAGGGACCAATTCAGCCCCTGGACTGAAAATATTTCCTGCTCCGAGTTCATGGTGTGTACTACATAAGTGAAATGATCAAGAGATCACAAAAACATGTCATATTAAATTGCTTTTGTGTTTTATTTTCTTTGCAATGTAAGGATATGAATGAACCAGCAAATTTTGTCAATGGTGCCATTACTGGCTGTGGGGACCCTACTCTAAATATACCTATATATATGCCAAGTAAGTATTTCTGCTATGCATTCCTTTAGATTCCTTGGATTATTGTATTTAATAGATGTTTGCTGAGTTTGAGCCCACCATTTTCATACAGTCCGAATTAGGACTGACGCTAACGGTCGCAAGTGAAAACTTTCATCTTGAAATTTGGAGGGGCTGTTGGTGAAAGGGGATGGGAACAGAGGCCATTTCAGTGGTGGAAGAAATTCACCCAAAGGTTCCAGAGCTGCTTTTCAGTCATGGTCCAATGTCTCTTCTGGAGCATTTGTGTGCATTTGTGTGTGTGTGTGTGTGTGTGTGTGGGAGATGACCTCCACTGTCACAGCTGCCTCTGAGGCCAGCAAACTCACAGATTTTAGAAGTCAAGAGGAAACCTCTGCTGTTGCTACTGTAATTCAGCAGCACCTAGAACTTGGGTGAGATTAATTTCTCTCCCACAAATTCCTGAAATGTTCTCCATAGGGTGGTCACCTATGCATTTCCAAACAAAGAGGAATGTGTCACTAAGGATGGTGTGGGGATGCCGATTGGGTCCAGGAGTCCACATGACTCCCCACTGCCCATGACCCCAAGCTGCGCCTGCCAAGCCCCTGCTCGACCCCCCCCCCATGCTCACCAAGCCACCTGCACTCAAACGGGCCATTTACATCTGTAATCTTTTGTATCTGGGCCATTCTTGGCACCATTTTGCATAAGGCTAGATGTGCACATATTTTGCGATGGCCATTTCTTTCTCAAAATGGTGCTCGCAGCACTAGAAGATGGGTCCCTGGTGACTGCGGGCAGCTCAGCGAGCATGGGGAGGGGTCGAGCATGGGTGCAAGGGTGCATGAGTGGGGGCAGGGGCTTGGTGGCATCTGGAGAACCTGGACGGGAGGGGGCGCCTGTCCATCTCTGTGCATCACCAAATAAGAGGACAAAAGGGAACACAAATTTGCATAACATTTGCGTATGCAAATTTATATGTATAGGTGCACATTTAGAAGTAATAGCTATTCTTTAAGTAGAAATGCAATACATACCTCCATAGTGGAGATGTCTGACCAGGTAACGTATGTGCCTTGCTCAGGCTGCTGTCTCGGTGCTAATTGTGGATGGGCAACTTCAAGACTCCTGGACTCTTATGGTTCTTTGTCTTTAAACCATACTTGGATTGGACAGCTCATCAAATAGAGGACCCCTTCAAATAGAGGACTGTCCTCTGCCAGCTTTCCAAGATACAGTAAAGTAGGACACCTGGCCACCCTAGCTCCCCATTCACTGCCTGCAACTCAGGCAGTGAATTTGGATGCTGGTCATTTCTATTCAGCCTTAATGCAGAACATCCCCCCTCCTCCAGTAAGGCTGGAATAATTTCCCCAGTCTCACAGCTGGAAGTACTGTAGGGATGGCAGAGAATTTCTCCCCGAATCTTTGGGAGGCCGAGCGCCGATGCATTCGGCCCCCTGAAGTTGGTTGGGAACTTCTCCGCCGCCCCCCCCCCGGGACGGGACTTACCTTCTGCGAATGTCCCTCTCGGCGGCGGGTCCCAGCGGCGGTTCGGTGGCGGTTCGTTGCGGGCGGGGGCAGCGGCTGGTCTCCCGACCGGCTGCCGCCGCTGCCATTACAAAAAAAAAACTAAAGTAAAACAAAACAAAACACCTGTGATAGGCTACGTAACGATTTACGTAGCCTATCACGGCTAGATTTCCAAAGTCAGCCGTGATAGGCTACGGAAATCCTCACGTAGCCTATCACGGGTGACTTTGAAGAAAAAAAAAACGTGTATGCAAATGGCGGCGTCCATGGGGCGCCACCATTTCCGTTCCTTATGGCACGTCTAGTCTACGTAAAGGTTTACGTAGACTACGGCGAAAATAAGGGCACACTATTTGCGTTGCCCTTCTTTTCGCCGTAGTCTACGTAAATCTTTACGTAGACTAGACGTGCCAAAATAAGGAACGCAAATGGCGGCGCCTCATGGGAGCCGCCATTTGTGTACGCACTTTTTTTTCCCCCCAAAGTCAGCCGTGATAGGCTACATGATGATTTACGTAGCCTATCACGACTGACTTTGGAAATCTAGCCGTGATAGGCGACGTAAATCGTCACGTAGCCTATCATGGGGTCTTTTTTTTTTTTTACTTTTTGTTTCGCGGCCGGGGAGATGGGGCGCTTCTCCCCAGCCTGAATTTCGGCCGGGCGAGACAGGACGCCTCCCCCCCCTTGCCTGAACTTCGGGGGGAGAAGCGAAGCGCCTCCCCCCCACCGTGAAGCCAAGCTGCGAAAAGGTAAGTGACTTTTGTACATCCCTAGGAAGTAGCAGGACTTCTGTCTAAAGGCAGTATCAACCGATTTCATATTTCTCAGATTTGTTGAGGCTGAGCCAAAATTCCCTTCTCCCACTTCCTGTTTCTCAAAAATATCCTCCCATGAAAACAGGAGCCTATGTTCCTTTGATTTTTTTAGCAACAGAAGAAAAATTGTGTCAAAATGTTCAGCTTTTTTGAACCAAAGTCCCCCACCCCCCACTTAGCATACCTAACCTTATGAGGTGGCCAAAGGTTATTCATTTTTCCTTGCTTTCTACACTTTTTGTAAAAGCCCCATACTGTTCACAGATGTGCAAAGCTCTCTCTGCAGCTTCACTTCTCACACTCCCTGGGATGCCTCGGGATGGGAGTGATCTGAGGTAACATTATGTTGATTCACTCTAGTCTCAAGCCATTCCAGGAAGTGTGGCTGGTGGGAAGCCCCAGAGAGCCTTGTGCCTCTGTGAGCAGTATGGGCTCAAAACATAAATGCTTAAAAGCAAGGAGGTTAAAAGGAAACTGCTCAGCCACTTTGTGAGGTTAAGTAAGGAAAGCAGCAACACACACACACCCTGCTGAAATTTTGGATATTTGTTTCGCCACAGACTTTTTGGGGTGGGGTGGGGTGGGCTGCCCACCCAAAGAATGTCTGTAAAATAAAATTTCAGCCTACTCTTTTAATTAGTGAAATTATCGGCTGTTCCTTCCAGCTTCCGAAGTTGTTACAGTGAAGGGAACAAGCCTTTGTGGAAACATGTGACATAATTGTTTTACTTATTTCATGATAGCCCTTTGGCAACCTTTTAGATACAAGATGCTTCTTGGCTTGCTTGTCCAGACTGCAGATTAAAGTAGCAAATATAAAGAAATTAGTCTCTCTCTCTCTCTCTCTCTTAGAAGCAGGAATCTGAGAATTCACAAATTTATACAAATAGTTTTTCAAAGAAGGAGATCTGTAAGGCAAGTCACATGACCAACCATCAATAACAGGAAAACTATCCACCATTTGCTGACTTTAAATCTGACTAGTAGTATTCGGAGGAAGAGAAGTCAAGTGTGGAGCACCCAAGTGGTGCATATTATGCATCCATGTTACACGTGTCCATCTTGGAATGTTTGTTCTAGGTCATCTTAAAGATGAAATCTGCCCACCACCCTCAGCCAACTCCATGTAGCTGTGTACAGCCTTTTGGTGACAGATTTAAGATGCACACTTAAACTTCAGTGGAATCAAGTTGATATTGGCCAACCTCATTCAAATATTATACCTCTGCCATTTTGTTAGGTTCCAGCCAAAACTAGAAATTCAAAATTTCGATGCTCCAATTTGACTTAAAAAATATCATTTTTATAATATGTCAAATTTGTTAGTAAGATTTGTTTTAACCTCCATGAATTTAAAATTTATCCTCATTAGACTTGGTGGGAAAGGAAGCTGGGCTGAGTGACAAAACCTTGTGCATGCAGAGTCAACAGTTTCTGCCTGATCGAAGTCCAGTTCGACACTATGATGTCCACAATCTGTATGGTTGGTCACAAACTAAGCCTACATATGAGTAAGTCATATTTCTCTTTGTAGTAACTTTAGTTTCTTCAGAGTATAGTGGATGGGTTGTTAGACTTGGACAGTGGAGCTCTGTGCTCAGATCTTTGCTCAGCAATGACATTTTCTGAGTTCCCTTGGACATGCCACTATTAGAAACAAGCATAACCTCTTTATCCAATTCAGAAATATCCCAGAGTTAATTGGTTAATTTCCTGGATATCTAGGGTAGAATCCAGGGCTTCAATATCCACTGCAGCCTTCATGCAATGTGACCCATCCCACCGTCCTCCCACTTTGAATTGTTGCTCTCTGACTAGGCAAGCGTTTTAGGAGAAAAAGATTGCGACATTGCACTCCCTTCTGTTCTGGCTCATATCAGGACCTTAGATAGCACATTGCAGGAACTGCTGGCTGGACTATTCTCCCATAAGGAGCTGTTGTCCCAGCAAAGGTCTGCAGTCAACGGAGGCCTTAAGAAGGCTGACAGAGGTTGGTCTTTCAATGGGTCCACCCTTGCTGGATGCTACCTGCAATTCTTAAAGGGCCAGTAGTCTGAATCCAAGTCAGAGGAATGTGGAGCCTCAAAGTAGGGGACATGACAATTAGGAGATGTGAGAATGACATTCCGGATCTTGCATTCACCATAGGCAGGGATGACTGTACTTGCACAGTGTATTGATAGAGGCTAGGTAACATGGGGGCATGTAACTTTCTAGTTTTATTAGCCTTTTACGCATCAAGCTTCAACATCTTGTTTTTAAATCTGCAAGTATATTGGGATACATAAGAGACCTAATTTCTCACCTAGCTGAGAGCAATTATTTGTACACATATTCTAACGACCGTATCTGTAAAATTTTATGTTGTGCAAATTTAATTGCTGACCTGCTTTGTGAGACCAAATGTCCAGGTTGGTGATTTTAATATAGTTTAATGTGGATGTTTAATTACATACCAGTAAATGCTATCTTGCAGTCCACTCAGACACAACATGATGAGTTTATGAGAAGGATTCTTCTTATGAGATATCTGCAAAGACCATCTTGAGACAGTCCTGTGTGATGCAGAGTGCTCTGCCATTCATTGATGACATGAAGCAGTTTTCAGCATTTTGATTGGCCATTAAGACTGTAGTGTAAGGAATTAAAGAAGAAAATAACCCCTAGCTCCAAGCTTACAATGTGATGGACTATTTTAATTAAAAAGCTTGTACCATTTGGCTTGAATTCCATGTAGGATATGCAGAATGATTGTTTTAAATTAAGTGTTCTGTATACTGATTCCTAAATTAATAACCTTAACAATTTACTTGAAAAAAGCAAATGTTAAAGAGGGGCAAGAGGATGCATATTATGCAAAGAAAATGGGCAAGACTTCCCCTGTAACACTAAGGCAACTTTATTACATCCTAATTCCTTATTGAGTTATATCCGATTTTAGATAATGTCTGATCTAATGATAATAAATCCAGGTTGTTTCTTTTCCAATTCCATGAGCAAGCAAAGAGCACCGTATTTCCCCCCTATTGGTGGCAATGACCTTAAAGTCCTTGGTAAGCCTGATGATACTACCATGAAGAGAGAGAGGGGAAAGTCCACAATATTTTACCTGAGTGGATGTTATATCTGGCAGCATGCCAGCATTTTGCTGTCAGTCAGACTCACAAAACTGCTGATGAGACTGAAAAGAATTTAAGATTCTTCTATTGTCAGATCAAATATGATTTGAGCATTGTCAACAGGCAATAATTCGGCACTATGCATCATGATATCTCAGAAGATGAAAATGAAGGATAAAGCAAAGAACTAGTGATGCTGGGAGTTGTAGGACTTTTTTCTTTCTAAACATGCATAGGATTGCACCCTACATTACTTTGAATGTGTTCTGAAGTTCTACTTAAAACCTTCTAATGTATAGAATATTTTCTGTAGAAACATAGAAATGTAATAAATAATAATAATTTATTAAAGGATGTTATTTCACTTACATGGTATACTGTGGAGCTGAGCCATGACAGTCTAATTTGGTTTCATTTTCACTTTTGTTATTGTCAGATAGCTCAGGAAAGGTCCTTGAATTTGGGAGCTAGGGAGCTAGGAACAATCCCTAAGCTTGTTTGGCCAAGCTTTGGAAAGCTCCTCACACTACTGAGCTAAAGCGCTTTTGAAGCCTTCCTCACTAGTCCTTGTAACTTTAGGTAATAT
Source organism: Heloderma suspectum (assembly GCF_057233095.1). Taxonomy (NCBI): domain Eukaryota; kingdom Metazoa; phylum Chordata; class Lepidosauria; order Squamata; family Helodermatidae; genus Heloderma; species Heloderma suspectum. The sequence goes on along the minus strand of NC_139460.1, from coordinate 302,735,896 downwards.
TGGGGTTGGGTTTAGGGCAGGACTTGTACCAGTCATATGTGCTATGAAGGGCTTAATTAGGAAACGTACATTTCCAGCTGGGTAGCCATGTTAGTATGTTGCAGCAAAAACAACCAAGAGTCTTGTAACATCTTAAAGACTGACACATTTATTATGGACTGTGCAGTAGTGCACTAATTTTGCAGAAATGATGCAATGCTATGCATGGACACTATGAAATTCAATATAATTCCCTAAAATGAATTTTAAAAAAATTGCAATGAGACAAAGACTTGACTGAAATACTCAGAGAAAGTAGGTTGCTCCTCCTAGTTCTGAATCATCTTGGAATGCAGAAGAAAATCATGTTTGAATACTCAGCCATTCCCATATCAAAAACTCCCTGCATTTAGACTGCAGTCCCTCCACCTATGATACTGTACCACCTATGATACTGGCAATAGTATTTGGACTGCTGATTGAAATAGGAATGGTGGAAGAATTTGATCTTTGTAAATTCCTATATAAAATGTCCTAATCCACAGCTCATGGACTAATTCACAGATTGAAACTCAGCTATCTGCTGGATTTTGCATTTCTCTAAATGCTGCGATGCAGTTCTCGGCAGTTATCAAAATGCATTATTGAGAGAAAATATATATCTAAAGAGTATTTTGAGAAGAATACACATTAAATACACATTAAAGGGTATCTTTAAATATGCATTTAAATGCGTATTTTGAGAGAAAATGCCTACTTGGTATTAAAATATGTATTTAAATATGCATTTTGAGTAGGCATGGGTAAATTAGACTGTTTCCAGTCCATGATGCTGTATCTAATGGGTCACATCCAACATTAGTCTAACTTAAATCCAATTCATTTCAATGGGTCTTTTCTAAGTAGGACTAAGTTTGGATACACCCTATGTCACTTTTGTAACTGTTCTCCCAAAAGATCATTTTGCCCCACATGTGCATGAATCTGTGATTTTTAAACATTTGCATGAAAATTCACATGTAAATATGTATTTAAACACATTTTAAATGCATTTTCTCTCAAAAGTAATGTATTTTCTAAATATATTTTCTGGATGTTTTTTGTCTCAAATACACCTTTTAAAACATATTTTGGTACAGTTTTGGAGATGGGAACTGTATCAGCACATTCAGGAAGTATGAAAGCCGGTGGATAAGTTCTGATTTACTCATTAACCTGGGAGTTGTGGCCCAGATCAGTTCATATGAGAATTCCTCAAGCATACCTAATTCTAGCCATTAAATCTCAGATTAATGTGGAAACTGAATGGAATGGAATTATGGGTAAAAACATGTGAGATGGATATGGACCACAAATAGAAAGAATCACACATCTCTAATCTGAAACAATTCCTGGGCCAGAATATTTTGTAAACGATAGGAAAAGTGAACAGTAAAAAAACTCTGGTGTTTTTTTTTTAATCACTTACTGTATTACTTTGTGTTAGATCCAGATTAAGTATGTGTGTGTGTGTGTGTGTGTGTGTATACACACACACACACACACACACTCTGAAATGCAATTCCCTCCCACAAAAAAGTTGAACTTAGGTCCCATTGAAACATATGGAATGAGCTAGTCATGGCTTCACTTAAGTCCCATCGTTTTCAATGGGAACTAAGGTCAACTAAGTTCACCCCTGTATGTACACAGATCGAGGGACATTCTTGGTAAACAGCCAATGTTATTTTCCTATCACAAAGTAAAATATTAGGTTAACTTCCTTAAGGAATGTTCTGGCACACATGTGAGCACAGCAAAATATGTGTGGGGGGATCGCCATGGGGCCTAATGGAGCCTTCTTCCAGCCATACTCTTCCTCAGCACTATTATGGGGATGATCACACCACTGCAACTTATTTTCCCATCCAGCCTTCCAATTCCAGCAAGGGGTTCTGATGGAGGATTTACTCTAAGAAATTTCCCACTAGAACTTGAGGATGTAGAATGAAAGTTTACTTTTTTTAAGGCTACATTTTTACTTCCTTACCTGCCTTCCTTACCTGCCAGTAATAGATAACTTTCTATTTACATGTCTATTAACTCTATATTTTTATGCTAGGGATGGGAGAACCAGCAATTTTGGGCCTCACCTAAATGCTCCCCAAATCACTCTGAAGGTCATTTCGGCTTGCTCCCGTTTTCATTTTGAGCTTTTTGTTTGTTTGTTCAAACGGTTTGGTTGGAAAATGCATTTGTGCAGTTCAAATGGGAAAAACTGCACATTTCTGTGCATATTTTTCAAAAGTTTTCACTTCTCCCCACTGACTAAAGCATCAAAACACATCATGAGCGGCGGGGGGGGGGGGATTGCACATTTCAGAGTGCATATATATATATATATATATATATATATATATATATGCATTTAACATGATCTCAAATTCAGAAATTTGTGGACTTTTTTTTTTTACGTGCTCCTGCTCACGTTTGCACTTTCCCTCCATTGACATAAACATGGAAATGTGCATTTTGGGGGAAATGAACATTTCAAAATTTTTAAAACATACATTTTTCAAACGTGATCACAAATTTGGAAATGTACAAACCTTTCTTGAAAAAAAGCACTCCTACTCACATTCATATTAATTTGCAAACAGAAATGAAATTCTCATGCATCCCTATTGTATGCGTCTAAGTATTAAAATCGCTTTTTTTTTCCTGGCTCAATTTATATCTGGACTTATTTCCAATGCTAGTGCCCTACACAGTGTCACTGGAGAACGTGGTATTGTCATTTCTCGTTCAACTTATCCATCCAGTGGCAAATGGGCAGGACATTGGCTAGGTGATAACTTCTCGCAATGGGATCAGCTTTCCAAATCTATAATTGGTAAGTGAAAGTTAAATTGTACATGATTGGTATGTTTTATGTAAAGTAATGTAATTCCTACTACTTTAAGCAACAGGCTTTTCTTAATATTGATTTATGAATTGATATTACAATATTGATATTACAAAATTGTTACTCATTTATGCATAAGGAGTGCATAAATAAATAGTGATGAGCATAGAAAAACTTTCCAAGATATATTAGCATACTATAATTGATGACACAAACGGGGAGATATTGAGTGTTAAGTAAGAAAAGCCATAAAATACACTAATCAAAACTACTTAGTCCTACAGAGGGGTCTTATGAATTAGCTTTCATTGTTGTTACTACACCTAAAGCTTAAGAAATACAGCTTCTCTGACAACCATAACTCTTCAGTATAATCCTCTGCTTTCTTGTTTTTCATTTTCATTTCATTTTTTTTTTTCCCAACTGCAAAATGTTTATATTGATGCCTTCAGGTTCTCAGTACTCTCAGTTGTTGCTAGTAATGAACATTATCAGGACAACTTTCCATGATGTATCAGTTACATTTAATTTCCTGTCAGATGTGTGAATTCTGCATATCTGAATACATGTTTTTTTTACACTAAGAATTAGCTGTAAATTTAGCGAACACATTGACATTTGCTTCTTGTTGATGTTCCTTGAGATATAATTGCATTGATCTACATTTATCGAGTACATCCAACACCTCATGGGCCATTTAGACATTATTCTTTCCATAATATACTTGAATGTAGAGAAAATGTAAGAAGCACTGTTGCAGAACCCAGAGTCAGAGAGACCACGGAGTGAAGGAAAAAGAGATTCTTTATTTAACGCGCGGGCTTAAGGCTGGAATCATTTCCAAAGAGCCAGAAGCCCCGAAATACATCAGCACATTGGTTTTATAGACATTGTGACACATATGAAACGGCTCCTCCTCCCCCTCCCACGTGGGGTTGCAGTCCTCAACATTTCTTCTCTTAGCACCATTGTTTATAATACAAGAACTGGGTTATAGGGTAGCCATGATAAGGAGAGAACAGAAGAGAACAAGATATACAATTGTATGACCTTTGACAAGATAAGGAATTCCTGTGTCTCGTCAGCTTACAACAATATATTCAAGGGAGAAAGAGCTCAGCAAGAACATGAAGCATGAGACTGCATGAGGCTACTTAGTCTGACCCCCGATATGGCTGCTACAGCACCCCAAATAACAGAGGTGTTGAACCCCTTTCAGCCCAAGGGCTAAATTTCTTTTTGGAGAAGCTCTTGGGTGCCAGTGGTGGGAAGGCCCAAAGGCAAAAGAGGCAGGGCCAAAAATACCAGCATATTTTAGCTTAAAGCTCTTGCTGCCAGAATATAAGCCTTAGGAGAGGCAGTTCAATGTTTTAGAATTGTGGGGGGGACACTGCACAAAACCAAGGAAACCACCAAACAATTGATGGCTGAAGAGACAGGGGTGGGGCCAGGGGAAGGAGGAATCCCCAGAGGGCTGGATTGGGACCCCAGGCGGGCTGCATCCCCCCAAGCCTGAGGTTCTACAGCCCTGCTATAAAGACATAACTTTTCCCTTGCATACAAAACAGTATTATACAATCACTATGCCCGTGCTGGTTTCAAAGTGACTTGTAACTTGTTTCTCAGCCATCCAAACTTTTAAGGACATAGGAATATTGGAATATAGGTTCCAGAGTTCCCCTTATGACTTGGACCCTCTGAGCAACTCTTTGAGGATCTCTTGCCTCTTTCAGAGTCTGACCTTCCTTCCTTTACCTTCCCCTTTCTAGTAACATGGGGTTTAGGCTGTAGATGTGGGGTGATTGACACTTCAGACACCTGGGTGTTAACCACAACAGTTTACTGGTAAATTAAAGCAAGCAAGTTACAACTAAAGGTCTTTACAATAGAGCTGAGTAATACAAAAGGCATTAAGAGACAATAAAAGTTGCAAAATGCAAGTTCCTTTACTGTAGCTGTACTTGGTCTTCTCCAAGCTGCTTCTTCCAGCTCCCTCTTCAGGCTCTGGTTTCCCCAACTCCGCTCATACTGCTATGGTCTTTCTGACTCTCTCTTTTTATACCCTCCTCCCTCAAAACCGAAAGTGCTGTCTCAAGCCTGAAGAGATAAAACTTAACTGGGAAACTGAAACTGAACCATGAAAATGAAACTATACTTCTCAGGGATACCCCCTCCCAAAGTACAAAACAAAACAGCTATGCCCCCATCCTCCAATGTTAACCCGCCAGTTGCCTCACATACAGCTTAACAGCTTGCATGTATAAGAGTGGGGAAGACATAAACCAAATGTTCTACAAGTGAAGGGGAACATGTTTGATGAGGTTGTACTACTTTTCTTACAGGTATGATGGAGTTCAGCCTCTTTGGAATATCCTATGTAAGTATGAGTCATCACCCAACAATTTCAAATGCTGGTTTATGTTTGCAATAATATATGGTGTTTAATACTTTGTTATTTTTTTATATGTTCTTCTAGACAGGGGCAGATATCTGTGGCTTCATTGGTGATACAACTTATGACATGTGTGCTCGCTGGATGCAGCTGGGTGCCTTTTATCCATATTCCAGGAATCACAATGGCATAGGATATATCGTAGGTTTAGCTATGGATTCTTTAACGACTTATTTTCTACTTCTGTTGTTTAGTCTCAACTAAAGGTCTAGTTCGTGCTGTGTTCATGCTCTACCTTGCTTACTGTTGTTTTATCCTCTTCACACATCTCAGCTCTCAGACCATGTCTCTGCTCCCCAAATCATTCACCATTAGGGACATTGTGGGCACTCGACTGGGTCTGTGAGTCTGTCAGACTCCCCCCACTGGCTCACCCCAAAAAGGGCTGCTACCCCCACCCACCAAGCCACATGAATGGCCAGGAATTACTGGACCTGTCCACTCATGCCGTCTGTCCTCCAAGCAAGCCACCATTTTAACGCAAGTTGGGAGTTATGGTTTTTCGTATACCTAATTAGGGATGGGCAGGCACTCCTCCATCTGGGTGCTCTGGGCTCCTGACTAGTCCCTGCTCCTGGACCTGCACTCAAGCTCCCTGCCACTCGCCAAGCTGCCCACACTTACCTGGGTGGCCTTGCTGAGCTCTGCGATCGCCATTTTTTGAAAAGAAATGGCCATTGCGAAAATGCTCACATTTGCATATGCACAAAATGGGGCCATGAATCACCCATATATGTTTGCTTGTCTGTAATCTTGCATATTGGGCCGCAGTTGCTTAGTGGTTAAGATGCTGAACTGCAGACCGGAAGGTCGGCAGGACAGCAGTTCAAGACCCGAGTGCTGCGTTATGGAGTGAGCTCCTGTCTTCAATCAGAGCTCCTGCCAACCTAGCAGTTCGAAAGCAAGAAATTGCAAGTAGATAAATAGGTACCGCTTCAGCGGAAAAGGTAATAGCGTTCCGTGCACCTCGGTGTTCAGTCACGCCGGCCACATGACCACAGAAGCATCTTTGGACAGCGCTGGCTCTTCGGCTTAGAAATGGGGATAAGCACCACCCTCTAGAGTCGGACACAACTGGTTGGGGACACCTTTACCATTACCTTTAATCTTGCATATATGGGCTATTCACGGCCCCATTTTCCAAGTACACGAATATCGTAGGGATGGTGGAGAATTCCACCATGGATTCCAGTGAGGCCGGATTCTAAAGAATCCATGGCGGAACAGCCTCCTGCCCCCCCACCCCCCCACGGAATCCCCCCGGGATGGCACTTACCTGAAGCGGATTCGGTGGTAGCGGATTCAGTGGCGGCTCCGGCGGTGGCTAGTCTCCTGGCCAGCTGCGGCAGGGCTACTGCCGCCACCATTGCCGTCCTTGGACCGTGATAGGCTACATAGGAATTAACATAGCCTATCACGGATAATGTCAAAAAAAACCCCACATACGCAGCGTATGCAAATGGTGGCGGCTACAGCGGCTGCCATTTGCGTTCCCTATTTTTCACTGACTTATCTCTTACGTAAATATTTACATAGGCTAGAACGGCAAAAAATAAAGGAAAGCAAATAGCATCCACTACGCTATTTGCGTTCCCCTTTTTTTTCGCCGTTTTATCTTACGTAAATATTTACGTCCCCTTCATGGATCACTGCCTTGTTGTGGCGAAGGGGCTTGCGTAACTCAGTGAAGCCATAAGCTATGCCGTGCAGGGCCACCCAAGACGGACAGGTCATGGCAGAGAGTTCTGACAAAATGTGGTCCACTGGAGAAGGAAATGGCAACCCACTCCAGTATTCTTGCCAAGAAAACCCCATGGAACGTATCACAAGGCTAAAAGATATGACGCCGGAAGATGAGCCCCTCAGGTCAGAAGGTGTCCAAAATGCTACTGGGGAAGAGCAGAGGGTATTTCCAAGTAGCGCCAGAAAGAGTGAAGCGGCTGGGCCAAAGCCGAAAGGACACTCAGCTGTGGATGTGTCTGGCGGTGAAAAGAAAATCCGATGCTGTAAAGAACAATATTGTTTAGGAACCTGGAATGTCAGATCAATGAATCAAGGTAAGCTGGAGGTGGTCAAACATGAGATGGCAAGATTGAACATCGACATCTTGGAAATCAGCGAACTCAAATGGACAGGCATGGGCGAATTTAATTCAGGTGACCATCATATCTACTATTGTGGGCAAGAATCCCTTAGAAGAAATGGAATAGCACTCATAGTCAACAAAAGGGTGGGAAAAGCAGTACTGGGGTACAATCTTAAAAATGATAGAATGATCTCAGTACGAATCCAAGGCAAACCATTCAACATCACAGTAATTCAAGTCTATGCCCCAACCACTGAGGCCGAAGAAGCTGAGGTTGATCGGTTCTATGAAGACCTCCAACACCTTCTAGAACTAACACCAAAAAAAGATGTCCTCTTCATCATAGGGGATTGGAATGCTAAAGTAGGAAGTCAAGAAATCACCGGGATAACAGGCAGGCATGGCCTTGGTGTACAAAATGAAGCAGGACAAAAGCTAATAGAGTTTTGCCAAGAGAACATGCTGATCATAGCAAACACTCTTTTCCAACAGCACAAGAGGCAACTCTACAGATGGACGTCACCAGATGGTCAATATCGAAATCAGATTGATTATGTCCTTTGCAGCCAAAGATGGAGAAGCTCCATACAGTCAGTAAAAACAAGACCTGGAGCTGACTGTGGCGCAGATCATGAGCTGCTTCTTGCAAAATTTCGGCTTAAATTGAAGAACGTGGGGAAAACCACTAAACCATTCAGGTATGACCTAAATCATATCCCTGATGAATATACAGTGGAGGTGAGGAATAGATTTCAGGGATTAGACCTGATAGACAGAGTGCCTGAGGAACTATGGACGGAGGTCCGTAACATTGTTCAGGAGGCAGCAACGAAATCCATCCCAAAGAAAAAGAAATGCAAGAAAGCAAAGTGGCTGTCTGAGGAGGCTTTACAAGTAGCTCATGAAAGAAGGGAAGCGAAAAGCAAGGGAGAAAGGGGAAGATATACCCAACTGAATGCAGAGTTCCAGAGAATAGCAAGGAGAGACAAGAAGGCCTTCTTAAATGAACAATGCAAAGAAATCGAGGAAAACAACAGAATGGGAAAGACTAGAGATCTCTTCAAGAAAATTGGAGATCTCAAGGGAACGTTTTGTGCCAAGACGGGCATGATAAAGGACAAAGAAGGCAGGGACCTAACAGAAGCAGATGAGATTAAGAAGAGGTGGCAAGAATACACAGAAGAACTATACAGGAAAGATCTGAATGTCCCTGATAGCCATGATAGTGCGGTCACTGAACTTGAGCCGGACATCCTCGAGAGTGAAGTCAAGTGGGCCTTAGGAAGCATTTGTAACAACAAAGCTAGCGGAGATGACAGTATTCCAGCCGAGCTATTTAAAATCCTAAAAGATGATGCTGTTAAAGTGCTGCATTCAATATGCCAACAGATCTGGAACACTCAACAGTGGCCACAAGACTGGAAAAGGTCAGTTTACATTCCAATTCCAAAGAAGGGCAACGCCAAAGAGTGTTCAAACTACCGCACAATTGCGCTCATTTCACATGCCAGCAAGGTGATGCTCAAAATCCTACAAGCTAGGCTTCAGCAGTATGCGAACCGAGAACTACCGGAAGTACAAGCTGGGTTTCGAAGAGGCAGAGGAACTAGAGATCAAATCGCCAACATTCGCTGCATCATGGAGAAAGCAAGAGAATTCCAGAAAAATGTCTATTTCTGCTTCATTGACTACGCTAAAGCCTTTGATTGTGTGGACCACAACAAACTGTGGCAAATTCTTAAAGTGATGGGAGTACCAGACCACCTTACCTGTCTCCTGAGAAACCTGTACGAGGGTCAAGAAGCAACAGTAAGAACCGGACATGGAACAACCGGGTGGTTCAAAATTGGGAAAGGAGTACGACAAGGCTGCATATTGTCACCCTGCTTATTTAACTTATATGCAGAGTACATCATGAGAAACGCCGGGTTGGATGAATCAGAGGTCGGAATTAAGATTGCCGGGAGAATTATCAACAACCTCCGATATGCAGACGATACCACCCTAATGGCAGAAAGCGAAGAAGATCTAAAGAGCCTCTTGTTGAGGGTGAAAGAGGAGAGTGCAAAAGCGGGTTTGAAACTCAACATTAAAAAAACTAAGATCATGGCATCTGGCCCTATCACTTCCTGGCATATAGAAGGGGAAGAAATGGAAGCAGTGACAGATTTTACTTTCTTGGGCTCCAAGATCACCGCAGACGGTGACTGTAGCCATGAAATTAAAAGACGCTTGCTCCTTGGGAGGAAAGCTATGGCAAACCTAGACAGCAGAGTAAGAAGCAGAGACATCACCTTGCCGACAAAGGTCCGTCTAATCAAAGCTATGGTTTTCCCAGTAGTAATGTATGGCTGTGAGAGCTGGACTATAAGGAAGGCTGAGCGCCGAAGAATTGATGCTTTCGAACTGTGGTGCTGGAGAAGACTCTTACGAGTCCCCTGGACTGCAAGGAGGTCAAATTAGTCCATCCTAAAGGAAATCAACCCTGACTGCTCATTGGAAGGACAGATAATGAAGCTGAAGCTCCAATATTTTGGCCACCTAATGCGAAGAGAAAACTCCCTGGAAAAGACCCTGATGCTGGGAAAGACTGAAGGCAAAAGGAGAAGGGGACGGCAGAGGATGAGATGGCTAGATAGCATCACGGATGCAATGAATATGAACTTGAGCATGCTCCGGGAGAGAGCGCAGGACAGGAAGGCCTGGCGTGCTATGGTCCATGGGGTCACAAAGAGTTGGACACGACTGAACGACTGAATAACAACAACAAATATTTATGTAAGATATGTCGGTGAAAAATAGGGAATGCAAATGGTGGCTGCTGTAGCCGCTGCCATTTGCATACGCTGCGTGTTTTGGGTTTTTTTTATGTTAGCCTTGATAGGCTACGTAAATTCTTACGTAGCCTATAATGGCTGTCTAGCTGGATGCAAATGGCGGCCACTATGGCAGCCGCCATTTGTGTCCACACCAGGCCATCCGCGGCTGGATATCCGGCTGCGGACAGCCCTGGCCGGCTGCTCCACAGCCTAGCTGCAGACCGGAGCCGGCCATTGAGAATTCTGGGGGGGAGGACTGGATCGCCTCCCTCCCGTGTCGAGAATTCCACGGGGAAGGACAGAGCAAAGGTAAGAGTATCGTACATCCCTACAAATATGCACTTTTTTGCAATGCACATATTTGCGTGTATGCAAATGTGCACATTTTCACGAATGCGTACATTCGTGTATATGCAAAATGGGGCCATGAATGGCCCATATATGCAAGATTGCAGGCAAAGAAATGCCTGTAATCTTGCTTATATGAGCTATTCTGAGCCCCATTTTGCATTTACGCGAATATGTGCATTTGCAAAAATGAGTACATGTGCGTATACAGAAATATTCATATTCACAAAAATGCTCACATTTGCGTATATGCAAAATGGGGCCGTGAAAGGCCGATATACGCAAGATTACAGGCTGTCAGGGATGAGTCCCAGCCTTTTCAGATGTCTGACAGCTCCAATTCTGAGTCAGAGTTAGAACTGTTAGATCAAAGCATGAGGGAGTTACCCTCCTTAGAGCACCTAGATGCTGTGAGGGTTTCCACCAATGGCCTTGACACACAGATGGCAGAGGCTGAGTCTCTGCCCCCTCCCTCCACTGTGGAAATTCAAGTTTCCAAGGTGGAGGAGGAAGAGGGGTGTGACTTGAGAGATGCTAGAGCGTGTCGCAAAGCTACATGGGAAAAGTTAGGGATGTACGAAAGTGACTTACCTTTCCACGGATTATGTTGATGCTGGCAGGGAGGTGTTCCGTCCCTCCCCCCGGAATCCTGGCCGGGGGGGAGGCGCTCCGTTCCTCCCCCCCGGAATCCTGGCCGGCCAGCTCCGCTCCGAAGGGATTCTGCGGAGCCGCTGACCGGCTCCGCCAGCAGCCGGACATCCAGCCACTGGCTAGCAGGGACGCAAATGGCGGCGGCCGTAGCCACCGCCGTTTGCCTCCCTGCAGTCAGCCATGATAGGCTACGTAAGTGTTTACGTAGCCTATCACGGCTGATTTAAAAAAAAAACACCCGCCATGGCCGCCGCCATTTGCGTATGCGCGTTTTTTGTTTTTGTTTTTGTTTTTTTAAGTCAGCTGTGATAGGCTATGTAAAGATTTATGTAGCCTATCATGGTGTTGTTGTTTTTTTAACTGGAAATGGCAGTGGCGGCAGCCGGTCGGAAGACTGGCCGGCACAGCCGCCGCTGCAGCCGCCGCTGCCAGGAAGATCCGCCCAAGGTAAGTCCCATCCCGGGGGGTGGCGGGGGGGTGGCGGGCCATTCCGCCACCGATTTCGGGGGGCCGAATGCGCTGGCATTCAGCCTCCCTGAGATCCATGGCGGAACTTTTGTACGTCCCTAGGAAAAGTTAGGGACAGGGCTGAGATGCTCTGCCTGGATAGCCACTCTTGGATGCCAACATTGGAGGGAGCCACCCTAAGGGAAGGGCATCACTACAAACCTGGCTGGGCCATAGGGTTCACACCCAAACTGACGGCAACTTCTTTGCCCATGGTTCCTCTCCTCTGCTTAGCAACTATTGATTAGTTTTTAGGGTCTGAGGCAGTCTGAGAGTTTCCTTGCATCTGCATTTTTAGTGAGACTAGGCTCTAGCAAAATAAAGTTGTATTAGCCTGAAGCTGTGTCTATTGTGGTGTTGATTGAGAAAGGAAAGGATGATCCATTATTGACATAGACAAGCAAACACCTGTAATTTTGTGTATATTGGCGATTCATAGCCCGATTTTGTATATAGTGAGTAAAACGGTGCTAAATGCTATCCCTCTGCTTTACATTGCCAAAGTACTTGGAAGCTTCTCTGAATAACAAGCTCATCTATGCTAGGAATATAGTGCTAAGTTTCATTTGTAAATATAAGGAACTGCAAAACAGAAAGTAGCTTGGAGATAAGTTTCATCAATGAGTATGCAAAGTTGCTGTGATTTGGCATCTACCATGTTTCTTGAATATTTAAAGGAAAAGCAGAGCACCAAAGCAGAGAACAGAGCTATGTTAGAGATGTATTGTAGAAAATGGGTTAATGCTGTGAGCGGGGGAAAATATTAAATAGAAAGCAGCACCTACATACTTATTAAAGCTTCTGGAGTAGCAAGGTAAGATCTATTTTAATGGCATATTTCGAAAGGATTAGAGTTACCTTAAAAATAAATGCAGTGCTTTATCTTGCAGCAGCACACCTTTCAATAGGTCTTTCTAAACCTTTAAAAATGCAGATTCAGGGTTATCGTGTTGCTTCCAGTCTTACCCAATTTGCCAAGCTATTGTTCCTTTCATTTAATAAAGATTGAAAGGGTTGCCTGACATCACTCATTAGCACTACTTTTTCCTTTTTAAAAGTTCCGAGTGGTACCCGCAGGGAAGAAGGCTAATACAATGGAATGCGTCACACATGCTGTAGCCCAGGCTGGGAAATTCATTCTTTCTCTTTCTCTCTGTCTCTGTCTCTGTCTCTCTCTTTCTCTCTCTCCCTCACACACACGCATACACACACACTTTGTGAAACTACCTCAAATGTGAACGCTCCTTGGGAACAGAAAGCATGACATATTTCTCATTTCCTGTTTGGATTTCCTTCTTTCAGAAGACCAGTTTGATCAAGCTTTGCCATTCGTTCCTGGGCCCAAGTATTTGGCCCAGGATTTGTCAACAGTTTTGCAGAATGGGATGAAGCAAAAATGGCCCCCGAAGACTGGAATAATCTTCCAGGGGGTTGGTGAATTTTAAGGGTGTGTGTGTGCGTGTGTGCGTGTGTGTGTGTGTGTGTTGTGGTTGGGGTGGGGATGGAGTACTATTAAAGATGAGACAGTAGAGGTTTCTCCTTTTTTCACAGAAAATATTTTGCTGCTACGTCAGGCAGTGCTAGTGGAGTGGTCCTTGGCAACCTGTTACTGCTCCTTTCTAATTTGGAACATAATGACCCAATGGGGATAACACTATGCCATGACATACCAGCACTCCTAGGGACATTTTTGGAGGAAATAAAGATGGTTGCCCCCATTCCTCTTCCTCCTCTTCCTCCTCCTCCATTCACAGGGGCTAAAGTGCCCCATGAAAGTGTGTGGGAGATTAGTTGGTCCAACACTGTTTTAAAAAGTTCAGACATGAATAACATAACCTATTATGATGGGGATGAAAAAAAAGCAGAATGGAGCCAAATGAATGAGCATCATGAAGGCTTTCAAAGAAAACCTGTGAAGATGGAGAATGGATTTGGCCTAAGGTTCCCTACCATCGCAGCAGAATCTAGATCAGACATGCATATTCATCCATTCATAACTGCAACATCAAGCGCTGATTTGCCTGTGTGAATGAGCCATCACAGATCTAACACATGCAGTGCTTATCAGTGCAGATCAGTCCATGAATTCAGCTTCAATTAGTCAAATGTACAGTAAATGCACAGCAATCGAGTAATATTCATGCATCGACTGAAACACTCCTGTGCTTACAAGCTTAGGATATCATGGTACTGGCCTCTATAGTTTGAGTATCCTCAGCTTATGGATGCCTAAATTAGAGTTAAAAGAATTCAGAGAACAGGAAGATACCAGTATATTTTATAAAAATGTCTTCCTACTGAATAGTGGGTTTGCAGCAAGATTGAAGCAAGCTATACAAAATAGTAGGGAGAATTTGTGAAGGTCTAACAGTGATATTGATTTGTCTTTGTTTAGCGGCAAGATCCTGTATCCTTTGATAAGAAATTTGAAGACCTGTCCAGGAATGTGCTCAACACCAGATACACTTTGCTCCCCTATCTCTACACACTGATGTATGAGGCCCATGTCCATGGTAGTACAGTTGTGCGCCCTTTACTCCATGAGTAAGTATTAAATATGCTATCAGGTTCATTTGAAATAGAAGCTCATTAGATTCTCTTCTCGTATCTCAGAACAGTCCTGCTTGCCCACTGATAAAAAATTTACTCTTTAAAAATTGAAAACAAGACTAAAGATAAGTTTACAGAAGGGGTGTTGAACCTCTTTCAGTGTCAGGTCTAAATACAATCTCAGAGAAGACCTTGGGGGCCACATTCTGGTGGGTGGAGCCAAAGGTAAAAAGGGTGGGGGCCAGAACAGCAAAACTACCACCACATTTTAGCTTAAAGCTCTTGCTGCAAGTAAATAATCCTTAGGAGAAGCATTGCAACCTTTCAGAATGGGGAAAACGGCACAAAAGCTGGGAAACCCCCCCCCAAAAAAAATATTTATTTATTTATTTATTTATTTATTTATTTCTATACCACACAATAACTGAAGCTCTCTAGGTGGTTGACAAAAATTAAAACCACAAAGCACAGCATAAAACAATATAAAATACAAAAGCTTAAAACCACAATATAACAGTACAACCAGAATAAAACCTACCAGCAATGCAGAGGTTTAAAATACAGATTTAAAACACCAAAGCTAAAAGCCTAGGAAGCTAAAATGCTAAAATACTGAGAGAATACAAAGATCTTCACCTGGCGCCAGACAGTGTACAACATAGGTGCCAGGTGAACCTGTCTAGGAAGCTCATTCCACAGCTAGGGTGCCACAGCAGAAAAGGCCCTAGTAGCCACCGCCTCACTTCCTTTGGCAGGGACTCACAGAGGAGAACTGCTAAGCATGATCTTAGGGTCCAGGCAGGCACATGTGGGAGGAGGTGATCATTCAGATTATTGGTCAGAGGAAAGGGGTTGAGAACTAGGCGGAGGGGTGTGGTAATCTGGGTAAACCTGTAACATCAGGTTAGGATCTCTGGAGGGCTGGATTTGGGCCTTAGGCCTGAGCTTTTGAACTAGGGCTGTGCACCACTTCAGCCTGAGGCCTGAACCCCGAGTTGAAGCAGGCTGCTTCAGGCCACTTTGTGCCCCTCCGAGGTGAAGCGGAGGGGGCACGAAGCGGGCTGGAGCAGGTCAGGGGCTCACTGAAGTGTTTGGTGTGCTTCAGAGCTTCGGCCCCCAGCCCAGCCCAGCCCCACCCCCGGTGTCTCCAGGTCCTTACCTGAGCCACCTTCCCTGCTGCCACCACCACTGCCACCTTCTCCTTACTGCTGTGACATCGCCGCCTTTTTTCCCTTCTCCGCCTCCGCCTTCCCTGCCGCCGCGCCACTGCACCGCTGCTGCCACTGCCATGCCATCTTCACCATCACTGTCATTGCCAATGCCCGCCGCCGCTGCTGCTGTTGTCTTCACTGCCGCCCACCACTGCCGCCGCTGCTACCTCCATCTCCTCAGGCCTGGATGTGTGGTGATTCATCTTCTTGCAGGGAGTCGCCATTTTCAACATGGCAACCTCCTGGAAATTCCAGGAAGTTGCCATTTTTAAAATGGCGACTCCCTGCAAGAAGACGAGTCACTGCGTGTTCAGGCCTCAGGAGATGGCAGCGGGAGGCAGTGAAGACAGCGGCGGTGGCAGCAAAGAAAGTAGCGGTGGCAGCGCAATGGAGAAGATGGTGGCATGGTGCAATGGAGAAGGTGATGGCGATGGCAGCAGAGGAAGAGGCAGCCCAGGTAAGGAGCTGAGGGTTGCGTGGGGGCATGAGGGGGACCTGAACCTACTTTGGGTTTGGGGCCGAGGTGGGTTGGGGCCCCCACGAATCTGCCCGAGCCAGATCAGGACTGCCTCGGAAGCCACAAAGCAGCTTCCGAGTCAGATTGGGGGATCCCTGCACAGCCGTATTTTGAGCCCCTGGTTTGTAAGTACAACCGTGTAATGTCAGTCACAAGGTGTGCGTTCAATATCAAGGCTTCCATCCCTTGCATGCAGCAGTAGGGGCTGCAAAACTGTAGCCCTTTCAACTATTTCCATGTGTCACAGTCACATGTTACTTCCTGCCTCAATAGAGGGAAGGTTATCATGAAATGGGTTATTCCTTATACTGACTAATTTCTCTGGAAAGGGGCAACCTAATGGATACTTCCCACATTCTCAGCAGAGCATCCAATGAGTGCTGTGCTAGTTTCTACCTAGCAGTGCATGTGCCATTAACTAGAGTGCCACTAGTTTCTAACATGGCTATACATGCACAGTCCCTGGAGTTGGATCTGGGGAGTTGTGTCCCATGCAGCACTTTTTCAATGCATGAGTTCTTCAACTCGATAAACATCTCGATAAAACATCTTGATAATAAAACGATAAACATTCATTTATTATCATCACATGAATTAGCGTGCTGCAGTGGTTACTAAGATGGACTCACTCAGGGGAGCCTGGTAGCTCCAATTTCGGTGGGCCTGTGAATCCATTCTGGGTTTTAGTCAGAACCAGCCAGAACTCTAAAGGAGCTATCCATAGTGCTGAACCCTGTCCCCAAATAGGAAATTGCTGAAATCAGAGCCACCAGCCTCCATTGGACTCAGTGGTTATCAAGATGGACCTCACAGGATTATTGTGAGGATAAAATGGTGGGGAAAGAGTGATAAAGCTGGCCATAGCTCCTTGGAAAATGGGCGTAATAAAATGTAATAAATACAAATACAATAATGTATAAATTCTCTGAAGATAGGATCTTATAACTGCTTTTCAAGACTTTTGAATAAGAACTGGTGCCAGCCAGGCCAGCATCAAGGGTTGGCATGGTTGGGCACTTGCCGAGGGCCATATTCCAGCAGGTGAACCACTGACCAGGCCCCCTCTTTTTCATCATTGCAACCTGCTTGTTCACCTGCCTCTCATGCTGACCAAGACAATGGGGGGGGGCAGGAGGAACAGTAGATGCCACTGCCTGCTTGCTCAGTGGTCCTCTGCCTGGCAAGCAAGCAGATGATAGCAATGGTGAGGAAGAGCAAGAGGAGCAGCGCCACTTGGTTATAGTAGTGGTGAAAAAAGATAGACTCACTAATGGACAGAAGGGTGCTTTTCCAAGGCCCCCCAAATCCTGTAGCTGGTATTGAGTTTGGGTTCATAACATTTCTTCACTCATGTGGCTGCCTACCATATGTAACAACTATGTAGACATTTTAAGGGCACAATTGTATGCATGTGTAGACAAATAAAAGGCCTACAACTCCCCGCATTCCCCAGCCAGCCTTGCTGGTTGTAGGCCTTTTCTCTGTCTACACATGCATACGATTGTGCCCTAAGGGGCTCTGTTCCCATGAGTGGAAAATTTGCCCCCCGCCCCCCTGCCAGTCATAGGTTAGAACTATAGAACTGGGTACTGGCAATTTCTTCAACATTTGGAACACTCTTCTCAGTGCTTCCAAAGCCAAAACTATATTTTGAAATAGTTAACATCTTATTTTCCCAGGCATTTTAGCATTTTAGCTTTCTAGATTTTTAGCTTTGCTGTTTTAAATCTGTATTTTAAATCTCGACGTTGCTGCTAGGTTTTACTCTGTTTTTATTATGGTTGTATTGTTATATTGTGGTTTTAATGTTTTTATATGTTATATTGTTTTACTGTGTGCTTTTTCGTTTTAATTTTTGTGAACCACCCAGAGAGCTTCGGCTATTGGGCAGTATAGAAATGAAATAAATAAATAAACCTTTGTATTTCTGGCATGAGCTCATATTATTTTATTTTAAACAAGGGAAGATACTCTACAAGTATATTCAGTCATATTATCACACTAGATAATAATTTATTATGTTGCTTTCAGATTTACGGATGATAAAAACACATGGGTGATTTACGAACAGTTTCTCTGGGGACCTGCATTGCTCATTAGCCCTGCACTACAACCTGTAAGTTCAGAAATAATACGTAAATATGTGTAGGGACATTTTAAAAAATTATTTAAATCTAGAATCCCATTTTCTCTAACATTAACATATGCATTCAAATTTCAGAATGTTACAGCAGTGTCAGCTTATTTTCCTGATGCCTGCTGGTATGATTATTACACAGTGAGTAAAATCTCTCTATATATCTATTGGTTCATTCTACTAAGAATGGTCATCTTATTTATTTATTTATTTATTTATGTACTGCCCAATAGCTGAAGCTCTTTGGGCGGTTCACAAGAATTAAAACCAAAAAGTGCAGCATAAAACAATGCAAAATATGAAAGCTTAAAACTACAATATTATAGTACAACCAGAATAAAAACTAGCAGCAATGTGGAGATTTAAAACATAGATTTAAAACAACAGAGTTAAAAGACTAGGAAGCTAGAATGCTAAAGTACTGGGAAAATAAAAAAGGTCTTCACCTGGCGCTGAAAGGAGTACAATATTAGGGATGTACGAAAGTTCAGCCACGGATCTCGGAGAGGCCGGATGCCAGCGCATTCGGCCCCCCAAAATCGGTGGCAGAATGGCCCGCCACCCCCCGCCACCCCCCCAGGATGAGACTTACCTTGGTGGATCTTCTTGGCTGCGGCGCGGTGGCGGCGGCGGCGGCCGGTCTTCCGACCGGCTGCCACCGCCGCCATTTCCAGGTTAAAAAAAGAAAAAGTGATAGGCTACATAAATCTTTACATAGCCTATCACGGCTAGATTTTTAAAAAAACACCATGATAGGCTACGTAAATTTTATGTAGCCTATCACGGCTGACTTAAAAAAACAAAAAAAACAAACGCGCGTACGCAAATGGCGGCGGCCATGGCCGCCGCCATTTGCGTTCCTTATTTTGGCACGTCTTAGTCTACGTAAATATTTACGTAGACTAAGACAGCAAAAATAAGGGGAACGCAAATAGCATAGATAAAGTCAGCCGTGATAGGCTACGTAAAGATTTACGTAGCCTATCATGGTGTTTTTTTTAAATCTAGCCGTGATAGGCTACGTAAAGATAGGCTACATAAAGACGAGACTTACCTTGGGCGGATCTTCCTGGTGGTGGTGCGGCGGCAGCTGCGGCGGCCGGTCTTCCGACCGGCTGCCACCACCGCCGTTTCCAGGTTAAAAAAAAAAAATGATAGGCTACATAAATCTTTACGTAGCCTATCACAGCTAGATTTTAAAAAAAACATCATGATAGGCTACGTAAATCTTTACGTAGCCTATCACGGCTGACTTTAGAAAACAAAAAAAACAAACGCACATACGCAAATGGCGGCGGCCATGGCCGCCGCCATTTGCGTTCCTTATTTTGGCACATCTTAGTCTACGTAAACATTTACATAGACTAAAACGGCAAAAATAAGGGGAACGCAAATAGCGTAGACGCTACGCTATTTGCGTTCCCCTTATTTTCGCCGTCTTAGTCTACGTAAATGTTTATGTAGACTAAGACGTGCCAAAATAAAGAATGAAAATGGCGGCAGCCATGGCCGCCGCCATTTGCGTACGCGCATTTTTGTTTTTTTAATCAGCCGTGATAGGCTACATAAACATTTACGTAGCCTATCACAGCTGACTGCAGGGACGTAAACGGCGGCGGCTACAGCCGCCGCTGTTTGCGTCCCTGCTAGTAGCCGCCGCCGTTTGTGTCCCTGCTAGCCAGCAGCTGGATGTCCAGCTGCTGGCGGAGCTGGCTGGCGGCTCCGCAGAATCGCTGCAGAGCACAGCCAGCCAGCCAGGATTCCGGGGGGGAGTTTCGGAGCGCCTCCCCCCCCAGCCAGGATTCCGGGGGGAGGGATGGAATGCCTTGCCCCCACCATCAACATAATCAACGGAAAGGTAAGTCACTTTCGTACATCCCTATATAGGCATCAGACAAACCTCTCTAGGGAGCTCATTCCACAGCCAGGGTGCCACAGCAGAAAAGGCCCTCTTCCTGGTAGCCATCCACCTCACTTCCTTTGGCAGGGGCTCATGGAGAAGGACCCCTGAAGATGATCTTAGGGTCTGGGCAGGCACATATGGGAGCAGGTGATCCTTCAGAAATTGTCGAAATTGTCTGTGAATTGTGAAAAGGGGTATAATTTGGTAATGTGAAAACAGGTATAACACTTTGGTAATTGTGTAGGCAAGCAAGATTCTATGGGTTGTACCAGTGGTGGCTTTGCATTAGCAGGAAGTGATTCTGCTTATGTGAATCAGGGAACCTGGTTTTGGCCAATCCCTCCACCCATCACAGCCCTTTGTGCTGTCTTCTATTATGTTCCAGAGGGGCATCCAAATCTCAGAAGCAGCTTTTCAGAGGGAAGTAGGGAGCTTAATTAGATGGGAGAGATTAGTGTTCTAACTTGCAGGAAGCACTTTCTACTAGGAAAAGCCAGCCACCATTGGATAAAATCCAGTGACTAGAGTTTCCACCATTAGAGATCCTGAATGGTTTCACCTGTAACCAACAATATTGTGCTGACTGTTACCATCCCCAGAACTGTGACTGTTACCATCCCCAGAACTGGTATATCTATGCTGTGGACAAAAAGGGGCAATGTCCTGAGTGGTCCTGTTATGTATCTTTTTAATAGGGATGGTGCGGGCATCTGATTCCATCTGGGAATCTGGTGGAATCCCCCCACCTGCACCCTGAGCCTTGATCACCGAGCCCCTGCCCCCGCTTGTCCCCTGCCCATGCTTGGCAAGGTTCAGTTTGTCTTGAGATTTATTTTTTTTAAATAAAAGTTTGCTTGAAAGTTCATACAAATTTCTGTGTACATTTCTCATAATATGTGCATTTTTGTATTTAATGTTGCCCAATGTACACACATTTTGCAAGCAATTTTCTTAACATAATGCATTTTAATGTTATTTTCATAAATATAGGCATTGTTGTGTACACTTTCCTCTAATATACACATTTTTATATGTACTTTTTGACTGGAGAACCCCAGTGCAAAATTCATAAAAGTGCAAATTCAAAGAATAACTGAGTTTTAGTGTGTCTGTCAGTTCAAGAGTGTGAAATTAGGTAAATGCACATTAAAAATCGAGCGGAATGAATTTCTCCCCCATACCTGGTGTATGGCTACCTTTCTTCTGGAAACATCCAAGCATTTCTGCATTGCTTTCCATCCATATGAGCATAGAGGAGCAATCCTATGAAAGTTTAGACAGAAGAAGGCCTACAACTCCCAGCATGCCCCAACCAGCATGCCTGACTGGGCATGTTGGGAGTTGTAGGCATTTTTTTTCTGTCTAAACATGCATGGATTGTGTGCTAGTATAGTTAACATGGACACACTCCAAGTTCCCCCTCATTCTGAAGTTCAGACGGTGGCTACTAAAGATAGGGCCTTCTCAATGGTGGACGTCTTCTGATGGGATGCTCTCTGCAGGGAAATTCACCTAGCACCAACATTGTTTTCTTTCCTTTGCCAGGTTAAAACTTTTTTGCTCTCACAGGCCTTTTAAATTGTTGCTGTTGTAATCCCTCTTACATGTTGTCTTTAACTCTGGTTTTACATCTTGACTGTTTATAGCTCCTCATTATTATTATTTTTTTATTGAATTCTGTCAGATTGGCATTGTATTTTAATTTTTATCATGTTGCCTTTTCTCTTTGCTCCTGTATTTTTTATTGTTTTGGTTTTATTGTTGTGTTTTTTAGTCTCTGTATTGTATTTTTTGTTTTATGTCTTAATTGTACAATGCCCAGAGAACTTCTTTTATAGATGTCTTATAAATGCAAATAACAAATAAATAAATGGATATATATTCAATCAGAGAGCCAGGGTTGCATAGGATGCTGTCTTATAAGACTTTGTCCATTTAGCCCAATATTATCAATTATGACTAGCAATAGTTCCCCAGAGTCTCAGGTTGAGGTCTTTACATCACCTGCTACCTGATCCTTTTTTAAACTGGAGATGCCAGGGATTGAAGAGGGCATCTTTGGCATGCAATTGAGCTATGGTCCCTCTCTGCAATACAACTTCTTGGAGGAACAAGGCAGGCTTAGGAATAGATTTACAGAAAACGGCAATCAAAATAAGGGAAATAGGCCATATTTGTGGACAAATTTCCACTGAAGGATCTGCCTTTTTTTGAAAGGAAACTATAGATTAATTAATTGATGCTTAAGTGAACATCATCCATGAAATATGAGATCACAAGATTTATTTTATTTTATTTTATTATATTTATTTATTTATTTCATTTTTCTGCTTAGGGCAGGTTAAAATTAGTGATTGGAAAAACTATCTCAGCGTGATACAATATTGGGTCAGCAATTATAAGCATCTTTGGAGAATGCTAGGAGTTCTCTAAGAGTTATATATTGACTAAGAGAGCAATCTGATGGCTGCTAGACAGTATCTAGATGACCATAGGATTTTTCAGTGTCTGGGAACCATTCTGCCAGCCCCCTCCCCACCTCCTCATAGGCAGAGCAGTTCTTCTCCATCTCTGTGCTCATGAACAGAGTATGGAGCGGGCGAAAAGGGAGCATTCCCTAGGGCGGGGAGTGGAGGGAACCACAAAAGCATTATTATAACACTTCCTATGCACTGTGCAGCTTTCCCCTCTCCTCCTCTGAAGTCCCCAGGATGCAGAATGGCCGGAGGGTGGAGGAGGGGATCCCATCCATGCTCTGCCAGCCCTTCATTGGATAGTTGACCACCTCCAAGTTCGGAGGTAGCCGACCATCCTGATAGGATTGCACCCTAATTGACTAAACCCAATATGCTTTATCCATCACACAGTCATCATAGCCTATGAAAGGCTGATTTGGAAAGGACTGACTTATCTAAAAATTAATCATTTTTTTATCAAGAGAAAAATGGCCTCATTTCTCTCATTCAGTCACATTGAAATTGTTCTGTCAAGGTAGTCATGGCTAATTCTCAGTCCTATTAATTTTCATAGGATTTAAATGTGACTGACTTAGTGGATTGGGGCCCAAGAGTAATTTGTATGTGGTAAAGAAAATGACACTGAGGGAAAGCAGCTGAGAGGAAAATCAAATTATTTTTAGCTTAATTGCATCCTCTGTAGTTTGCTGAAATCAGCTGAGGAGGAGACCTTTTAATAGTTTTGCTGTTAATTAACTGTGGAGAAAACAGAGTTTTATGTTTGGAAATAAAACTGAAAATACTTGTTTTTGATGAACAGAATGAAAAAATGGAAGTGAGGGCAGAATTCATTAACTTATCAACTCCTCTTGATCACATCAACCTTCATCTCAGGGGTGGCAACATTATCCCTTGGCAACTACCTGCTGCAAATACCAAGGCCAGGTACACAATCATATGTGTTAGAATCTTTATACTTTTTTATGGAGGTAGAGTAGACAAATGGGAGATAGACACTTCAGCACAATCCTCTATATATCTATTCAGATGTATGCCCCATTGAGTTCAATGGGACTGACTCCCAGGTAAGTGTATATACCAGGCATGTTGAACCTCAGGCTCATGGACCAAATCTGATCCACCTGGGGTCCTAATCTGGTCCTCCAGAGTTCCCCAGAGGGCTGTGCCCTATTTCCCAACCACTGTTCCTGTGTTTTCACAGCTGTTGCACATTTTCCCCCATTCTAAAAGGTTGAAAGGACTCACCTCTGTCAGGGGCTGTTGGTTGCTCGTGAAACTGCTGCCATGGATGCACCATGCATGCCCCTCAATGGCTTCATGAGTGACCACAGGCCCTCCCACTCCTTCCCCAAGCACCATTTTGTGCAATGCCTGTAGATCACCCTTTACGGCTGCAATCTATACAACATTCCCTTCCTGGAAATGCACGAGCTGCCATTGTTACACAAAATGGCAGCCCGGGAAGGAGCGGGTGGGCTGCTGGCCACTCATGGGCCATGCAATGCTCATGATAGGGATGCTGGAGAAATTTGAGATGGAGTAAAATGAGCTTGGATTTCTAAGAATCCGACCTATGGAATCTGCTGTGGAGCGGCCCCCTCAGGCCACACGGAATCTGTGGACTTCAAGATGATTTTTTTCACTTTCCCGAAATTTACACATATAAATTTGTAGGAAAATATTATGTTTCTGCTGAGGAAATGTTGAATGGAAAGGGGACAATACGGTAAATGTTACATACTAAGGGAAATTATGTAAATACTTACATAAATACTTACATAAATACTTAAGTAATTATTTGCGTATTTTTCCTCACAACAAAAAAATATATATATCACATCTGTCTGTAGGTGGACAATGGAACAAAAGGCACCTGACAATCCACAAAATACAGACAGATCGGATTTTACACAGTCTGTACATCCCTAGCTCACAAACAGGTCCAGTGAGAACAGCACAGTTCGTGAATGGGGGCCCTGGGATCCAAGTGGAGGGGGGGTCCATTGGACTCTACCCCCGCCATTTGTGCCTGTGACATCCCTACCCCAACCACTCTTTATGTGTTTTCACAGTTACTGGCAGGGAGAGCTTTAAGCTAAAATATGCCAGTAGTTTTGGTATTTAGGCCCTTTTGATATTGGCCCCTTTTGCTTTTGACCCCACCCACTTTTGCCCTCAGCCCTGCCCACCACTGAAATGCGGCCCCTGAAAGCTTCTCCAAAATTGAATTTGGCCCTCAGGTTCAGCACCCCTGACGTACAGGATTTCAGTCTTATGACAGAAATAAATATTTTGATGGTGTTCCAGTTTAATTTATAAGAATACTTTGTTGTTGTTTTCCCTAGCCGAAGAAACCTAATGGGCCTTACAGTTGCTTTGGATGATAAAGGGGTTGCTCAAGGGCTTCTTTATTGGGATGATGGAACCACAATTGGTAAGTGCAATAGATTTAATACTTACTTACCTTACGGAGCTGTTGTATACATTGCTATGGTAATATATCTGAACAGTCTAAATTTAAATATTGTTTATGTATTTAAAGCATTTCTGCTCTGCTCTTCACCAAGAAAGGCCCCCAGTTGGCTTACAAATCAATAAAAACAAGGCATTCCCTGCCTTCAGGCCTACAAACTAAAAGGACAGGACTCCAGTTCTTAATGTTATAGGGTTTTTGTGATGACCACCTGTAATGCAGTTCTAATTATTCTAATGGAGTAACCTGTTGGGGACTGAATACTGGTGGTGAGTGGCCAAATTTCAGCAGTGTGCAGGGACAGTGTCAAAAGTGGGCAGGGTGAACTGTCCCCCCGCCCACTTTCTTTTTTCTTCCTACCCCTTCCTCCCTGCCCAGAGGGAAAGGTCACTGTTGCCAGAGGTGTGAACTGAATGCTTGTGGTGGGCTTGTGAAAGCTCTCTGCAAGCAACTCTAGGACCATAGTTTACCCACCTCTGTCATATGGGAAGAATCTGCAACATGGCTCCTTCTGTGTCAACAGCATCATTCTTCTGAAAATGGGGGAAATGCTGGCATATTGTTAGCTATAGTTGTATCGGGTTTTTATGTAAACCAGGCTGAGCATGGAATAAGTAACAGGTAGGTTACTACTACTTATCATTATTATTGTTGTTGTTGTTGTTGTTGTTATTGTACTGAATGCAAATAATATCTAAAAACTGAAAATAATGTACAACGATAACCTAAAGCTCAGAGTTAGCACAGGTGCAGCTCTGTATCAGATCCTGCAACGTTGGCGTAATGACAATAGTCCACATAGGAGGGGCCCATGACCTGGCTTATTCTCACTCCAGCAGCATCAAATGCTGGGGCAATGTAGACATAGAATGGTACTGTGCCTAAGCCCCTGGCATTTCTCCCATATGGTCTGAAATTCTGAAGTTACCCAGAAGTATGGGTAGGAGCTGTGCTAGAGTGGTTCCCAGCCCCTTGATTAAGATCAGAAAGGCCCGTAGTTGGTTATATATATAGAAATGTATTAAGCAGTATCAAACCAAAGCTCACTTTAAAACGGATTAATTTCACATTTTTACTACCGGTATCCAAATTAGTGTGTTTATCTTTGACTAGTTCATGCTCATTGCATTTAGCATGTTCTTTAATGGAAAGTATTGTTTTGAAGAAAGACTGTACTTGTACAGCACTAACTCACACACGGAAGGGTCTCTAGTGTAGATCTCATCTCTATTTCTACAGCTGAATACTATTTGTTCTGTTTCCCACGCACTAGTGGAAATTAGTCGCTTGTCTTCTTAACAGGCCTTATATATTGGAAGTCGCCACTTTCCCCTTTAATTGTTGAAATGCAATACCTGTCCACAAAATTATTCTGTTGCTTCTTTCCTATTACAGATGCATATGAGAATGGTCTTTACCTCTTGCATACATTTAATGCCAGTCGGGTATGTATCATTCATTTCCAGTCTTGTGTCCTTCTTGCTGCATCTCACGTGGTGTTCAGCCTTGCTGTAAACACAAACAGTGGGTCCTTTTGCAAATCTTGGTTGCTGTAATCATTGACACATACGCTCAGAAAACGAACCTTTAAGTGTTCCTTGAAATTGCTTTCAACAATGCAGCTATCTTATCCTAATGACACTTCAGCCCCTTATACCTCAGCCTCTCTTACCTCTCACCAATTGTTCACACTCAGTAATGGATCCCACCCTTGTTAAGGGTGGTGTCTTTGGTTTTCCCCATTTTGTTTATTTAATTAAAGATTTCTCCCCCATCATTTCACCAAGTGATTTTTGGGGTGTTTTACAATAGATTAAGGGTAGGAATGTGAGAACTCACCCCAGCTTGGCTTCTCCGGGAGCCCGCTGAAGTGGTGCCATTGCTTGCACCCCCCCTTGGACTCGCGGTCAGGCCGCCCACAAGCTTGGTGAGTAACCCAGGCTCACCATGATCCTGTCCAGTGAGCGCCCACCATTTTTCCGCCTTAGATTTCTATGTAAAAAAGGAAGTTAAAAAATGTGCATATTTAAATATGTGCAGTTTGGGGCCAGGAAAGCTTAATAAGCACAATATTAGAGGAATTATACCTCTAATATTGCACATATTAAACTTTCCTGGCCCGTTGTAGGCAGTGCAGAATGGCCCCACGCTCCGCACTCAGAAGAGGAGTGCAGAGCAGCAAAAATGGGGCATTCCTGGGGGCATGCTGGGGCTGGGAGGGCGGAAGTGCCGTTCCGATGCTTCCTATGTGTTGTCCAGTGTCTCCCCCTGCTCCGACTTCCCGCAGCTAGATAGCCGAAATTGGCTGTCTAGCCACGAATGCAGGGCGGCTGAAGCGCAGAGGGATGATCCCCTGCACACAGCTGCTGCCCTGCATTGGATAGGCAGTTGCTTTCAAGTTCAGAGGCATCCGCCTTTCCCCATAGGATTGTGCCCTAAGACAGTGTAAGAATAAGATACAAAGCAGTTGTACTGATGATGGATCTGAGCAGTTGGAATACTTTCTGCTTTGCTGATGGCTTAGCAAAACTCCAAATGAACGTAACTATGTCCAAAGCACCAGTCAAATCTTCCTATCCTTTGCATACAACCTGGAAAGAATTCCCTGATCCAGATCCCCACTGCTCTTGTGTCTCACTCTTCTAAAATGTTTGGCATGTAGCAGTTGTACACCATAAAGCCATGCAATAGGCGTTGGCATTGTTAAGGTGTCTGTTCGTGTTTGCTCTAGCTGGTGAATATTATTCTACTGTTACCATTGATGCACTTGATAGAAAATCAGTGCTATTAGTATGGCAACAAAATAATAAAATTAGCTGTTTCAGGGCGCTTTTTTGCTTTTTTTTTTGAGAGTGCTAAAATATTGAAGCTTTGTAATGTGTTTCCTTTCACAATTGCTTCACATTTAATTTCTTATCTCCATCAATTCGTTAAACATTAATGACAAAGAAGGGGAATATATTTGACTATTATAATTGAGAGATGGGTGAACTTCCCCCTCTCCCCTCAATTTCTGTGGGGAAGGGCTTCATTCATTCTTTTCAAGCTTCGGCTTTTCCCAAGAGTTCTCTGAAGTGTCAGAAAGATGTGGTCCATTTCAAATGCTTCCTTATCAGTCCTTCGCTGTCCCAGGCCTTCCCTATACCTGGTTTCCCTCCTCCCCTCTTTACAAGCTCCCATTCCCACACACTTCCCTTTGCTCAAAACGTACTTTCCAGCATCAGCAACCAACAAAGGAAGTAAGTGTGTGTGTGTGTGTGCATGTGTGTGCATGCACACGTGCTAGGAACTTCCTGTGGGGAAGACTATCAAGGCTAATGGAGAAGCCCTTCCCATTATGATATGACCTTCCTCCCATTGCTGTTGTTTCTGGAAGATACATTTTGGGGGAAGAGAATGTGTCAGGGCAAGGGCAGCTCAGGATGGGCTGACCTTATTTACAAGCCTAGTCAACATTCAAAGGGGTTTTGGCTCTTTGACTATAAACAAGATGATCACTTTCAAAGCACTGCTGGGTAGAGGATTGTTTCTGATTCCAAAATTTGGCAATAACACCTGCACAATTGCTGCTGCTGCTGCTGTGATTGTATTAGATTAAAGCTCAGAGTAACTATTTACCCCCATCCTCTGCTCAACAGAAGCCCAGTAGGATGAGCCTCCTTAATTAAACCAACAAACTCTTGATTTGATCAATAAAGTAAGGAGAATTACACACACCAACATATGTAATGCATGCAGATATGGATCAATAGTACGCAGTTTCAGTCATATGTGCAGTGACTGATCTTTTCTTGGACCAGAGTACCTTACTGCACATTTTAGAAAATGCCTGCTACTGGTAGGTACAATGGCTTGGGATGCCACAGATATTTAGAATTTTCATTTCCACTGATGAAAATTGTATGTTTGCACCTGCAACTAAGTATTCTAACAAGGGATAGGTGAATGACTGATGTTTGAGATGGCCAGGATTCTTGTCTCGCTCCTTGTCTCATGTTCCGATTCCTGTTCACGTTTCAGATCGCAGATCATGCTGCACAAATGAGGAAATTGCGCAAATCAAGCCATAATCATATGTGAAATTTGTGCAATTTTCCCCAAATTTCCACAACTTTCCACAACTTTTCACCATAGACTGAAACAGGGATGATGCAGTCTATGGGGGAAACCTGTGTAAATTAGGAAAGCCAAACTGGAAAAGTTGCACAAATTGAACATGAGCACATGTATGGCAATTTTTTTAGGGATGTACAAAACTCACTTACCTTTTTGCGGAATCTTTCGCACTGGGGGGGAGGCGCTCCATCCCTCCCCCCGGAATCCTCAATGGGGGGGAGGTGATCCGGTCCTCCCCCCACGATTCCTCGATGGCCGGCTCTGCGGCCAGGCCACGGAGCAGCCAGCCAGGGCCGTCTGCAGCTGGATTTCCGGCCATGG
This sequence comes from Heloderma suspectum, assembly GCF_057233095.1. Lineage (NCBI taxonomy): Eukaryota > Metazoa > Chordata > Lepidosauria > Squamata > Helodermatidae > Heloderma > Heloderma suspectum. The sequence continues at coordinate 302,706,465 of NC_139460.1, read as the reverse complement.
ACGGGCTGGTGAGGACACAAATGGCAGCCGCCATAGCAGCTGCCATTTGTGTCCAGCCAGGTAGCCATGATAGCCTATGTACTAATTTACGTAGCCTATAGGGATGCACGAAAGTCACTTACCTGGTCTCGCAGCTTGCTTGGCGGTGGGGGGAAGGCGCTTCGCTGCTCCCCCCGAAGTTCAGGCCGGAGGGGGGAGGCTTCCCGCCTCACCCGGCCGAAATTCAGGCCGGGGGGGAGGCTTCCCGCCTCGCCCGGCAGAAATTCAGGCTGGGGAGAAGCGCCCCGTCTCCCCAGTTGTGAACTTCAAAAGAAAACAAAAAACAAAAATGCCCCTGTGATAGGCTAAGTAATGATTAACATAGCCTATCACGGCTAGATCTGCAAAGTCAGCCGTGATAGGCTACGTTAATCATCACGTAGCCTATCACGGGTGACTTTGAAAAAAAAAAAAAAGCGCGTACGCAAATGGCGGCCCCCATAGGGAGCCGCCATTCGCGTTCCTTATTTGGTCCCTGTAGTCTACGTAAAGATTTACGTAGACTACCGTGAAAATAAGGGCAACGCAAATAGCGGGGGGATTCTGCGGGGGGGCGGGGGGCCTGGAGGCCGTTCCGCCACAGATTCCAGGGGGCCAGATTCTAAAGAATCCAGCCTCACTGGAATCCGTGGCAGAATTCTCTGACATCCCTACAATTTTTCAAATATTTTCAGTGGACACGTGCTCGCAATCACAACTGTGATCAGGGCATGGATGCATGTTTTGCAACCAAAAATGAAATGCTCATACATCCTTAATTCTGGATATAGTGGCAGGTTTCTAAAACAGTTACCATAGATCCATGTTTTTCTAAAAAAAGGAAGAAGAAGAAGAAGAAGAAGAAGAAGAAGAAGAAGAAGAAGAAGAAAGAGAGAGAGAGAGAGAGAGAGAGAGAAAGAAAGAAAGAAAGAAAGAAAGAAGAAAAACAAACACACCCATCGCTGTCAAGATAACTCAATGTGCAAATAGGCATTTTCACTTAGGGATGTTGCAAGCGTAGTTCGGGAATGAGTTCAGGAATTCATAGAGCAACCCTCCACCCACAACGCCTAAACTGCGCCGGTCGAGACGCTGTCCTTGTTCTTCCCCCCGCTTGCGCTCCAAAGGAGTCACCGCACACCAATTCGGTGAGCGTCACCATTTTCACGCCTTTGCTTTCTAGGAAAAACAGGAAGTTTAAAAAATGTGCATATTGAATAGGGGTGTATGAAACCCCACTTACCTGGCTCTGCTGGGGTCTGTGGGGTGGCGAGGCTATCCAATCCCCCCCGGAATCCTCGATGGGGGGGAGGCAATACGGTTCTCTCCCCTGGACTCCTGCCCAGCTGGCTCCGCTCTGCGGCCAGTCCATGGAACCGCCAGCCAGGCCGATCTGCAGTGGGGCCTCTGTCTGCTGCCGGGCTGCTGCGAATGCAAATGGAGTCCTGAGTAGGGGACGCCATTTGCATCCCTACACTAGGCCGTAATAGGCTACATATCCATTTACGTAGCCTATCATGGCTAAAGCAGGGATGCAAATGGCATTCCCAACTCCATTTGCATCCCCACTTTAGCTGTGATAGGCTACGTAAATATTTACGTAGCCTATCACAGCTAAGGATGGACAAAAGTCCCTTACCTGGTCCCGCAGCTTGCTTTGCGGTGGGGGGGAGGCGCTTCGGTTCTCCCCTCAAAGTTCTTGGCAGGGGGGGAGGCGCCCCACCCCTCCCGGCCGAAATTCAGGCCGGAGGGGAGGCGCCCCATCCCTTGCCGCTGAAATTCAGGCCGGGGGGGAGCGCCCCATCTCACAGGCCACGAAATAAAAAAAGTAAATAATAAAAAAAACATGTGATAGGCTACGTAACGATTTACGTAGCCTATCACGGCCAGATTTTCAAAGTCAGCCATGATTGGCTACGTAACGATTTACATAGCCTATCACGGCTGACTTTGAAAATCTAGCCGTGATAGGCTACGTAAATCATTACATAGCCTATCACGTTTTTTGTTTTTGTTTTTTTACTTTACTTTGTAATGGCGGCGGCAGCCGGTCGGAAGACCGGCCGCCGCCCCCGCCGAAACGCCGCCGGGACACGCCACCGAGATGGACATTCGAAAGAGGTAAGTCCTATCCCGGGGGGGCCGGAGAATTTCACCACCAATTTCGGGGGGCCGAATACATTGGCATTCAGCCTCCCGGAGATTCGTGGAGAAATTCTCCGACATCCCTAACCGGCTAAAGTGGGGACGCAAATGGCGGCCACTACGATGGCTGCCATTTGCGGCCACAGCAGCCTGGAAGACAACCCGGACCCGCTGCTGGAGCCGCCGGTGGGTAGGTCCATTCTGAGGATTTCGGGGGGGGGGGTAGTTTTGCTAAATTCTTCTTTAGAATCCGGCCTCACTGGAGTCCGTGATGGAATTCTCCAACATCCCTAATATTCAAATATGTACAATTTGGAGCTGGGAAAGCTAAATATGCGCAATATTATAGGTATAATCCCTCTACTATTGCGCTTATTTGTCTTTCCCAGGTCCAAACTGCGCATATTTGTATACGCACATTTTTTTAACTTCCTGTTTTTCCTAGAAAGCAAAGGCGCAAAAATGGTGGCTCTCACCGAACGGGTTTGCAGTGAGTGCTGGGGAATTCACTGGACTCGTGGGTGGCTCGAGCACAGGTTCGGGGGGGGAAGCGAGCAGGGACGCTGCTTCAGCAAGTGCACGGAGAACCAAACTAGGGTGACTTCTTCACTACTTATATTTGAATACATTCTATATGTTAGTAGTTGCAATGCTCCTTTACTTTGTTGGTCAAACCAAGAGTCCACTGCTTTAATTAATAAACTTTCTCAAATTGCACACGGATGCAGATTAGCAAGCTAGTCATCATCTGAGCAGCAACCTGTGACTATTAACCCAGTACCAAGCACAATAGCACAGTACCAAGCACAAAAGCAAAGAGGTTGGTATTTGTTGCAGGGGGGGGGCGGCTCTGATGACCACTGCTTAGTCAGGGTGGATGCACAATAGCTAGCTAGTCTGTGTGTCTTTAAATTAGGTACAGTGTCAAACGGTACTAGGATGTAAAGTAGCATACAAAAATAACAATTTGGAATCCTTCCCTGATGAAAATTGCATATCAAAAGCCTTGAATTTCTGATGTCACTTTTTGACGAGAGAGAAATGTTCACAATAGGGATGTCAGAGAATTCCGCCACGAATCTCGGGGAGGCCAAATGCCAGTGCATTTGGCCCCCCGAAATCAGTGGCGGAACGGTCTGCCCCCCCGCCCCCCTGGGACGGGAATAACCTTGGGCGGATCTTCCTGGCGGTGGCGGCTCCAGTGGCAGTTCGGCAGCAGTTCGGCGGCGACGGCGGCCGGTCTTGCGACCTGCTGCCGCCGCCGCCATTTCCAGTAAAAAAAAAGAAGTGATAGGCTACTTAAAGATTTACGTAGCCTATCACGGCTAGGTTTTTAAAAAACACCGTGATAGGCTATGTAAATGTTTACGTAGCCTATCACAGCTGCTTTAAAAGAAAAAGAAAAAAAATGCGCGTACGCAAATTTGCGTTCCTTATTTTGGCATGTCTTAGTCTACGTAAACATTTACGTAGACTAAGGCGGTGAAAAGGGGAACGCAAATAGCATAGACGCTACGCTATTTGTGTTCCCCTTATTTTCTCTGTCTTAGTCTACGTAAATGTTTACGTAGACTAAGACGTGCCAAAATAAGGAACGCAAATGGCGGCGCCCATGGGCGCCACCATTTACGTACGCGCGTTTTTTTTCTTTTAAATCAGCCATGATAGGCTACATAAACATTTACGTAGCATATCATGGCTGACTGCAGGGATACAAATGGCGGCGGCTACGGGTGCCGCCATTTGCATCCCTGCTAGCCAGCGGCCGGATGTCCGGCCGCTGGCGGAGCCAGCAGGCGGATCTGCAGAATCCCTTCGGAGCGGAGCCAGCCGGCCAGGATTCGGGGGGGAGGGACGGAGCGCCTCCCCCCCGGGCAGAATTTCAGGGGGGAGGGACAGAGCGCCTCCCCCCGGCCAGAATTTCGGGGGGAGGGATGGAGCGCCTCCCCCGCACCACGAATGTCACCCTTCGAAAAAGTAAGTGACTTTCGTACATCCCTAGCTCACAAAAATAATAGAGGCTTGCCTTGTCTCTAATAGTGGTGGAATAGGATTGAGTGGGAATAGAGTTGGACCAGAGGATCTGGCGGGGGGAATCTGTGTTCAAGTTGTATCTTTGACGTGAACATATTTTGTTGTCTTATGCCAGTCCTGCTTCTGTGAAACGTGAATAATTAAGACTCCTGTCACAGGGTAGGTGTGTTGTATACATTGCAGTGGCAGTACAAGCCATAATGTGAATAGTACATTATGTTAATTAAAAATCTTTAAAAGTTTCTAGAAACGTACTACATTAGATTATTGATGTCGGGCACAAGACTCTTGGGCTAGGGATGAGGTGGAGTGTGTGTATGGGGGGGGCAGGGTCACATTGTATTTAATGAAATTAATACACTCTCTCCATTGAGTGATTTCTGTAAATACTTCCTGGAAAATTGTTGTTCAAAATGTTTCCTATCCAATCATCTTTGGAGCTTGATCACAAAAGCTGAGTAATGACCCAATGTATCGAACCTTTTACATCCAAATGGATTTGTAGAAGTGGTGTGATAAAGTACTTTGCCAATACACTAGAGATGTACGAAAGTCACTTACCTTTTCGATGGGGTGATTCGCGGTGGGGGGGGAGGCGCTCCGTACCTCCCCCTGAAATCCTAATCCGGCTGGCTCCGCTCCACGGAGATTCCATAGAGCCGCTGGCCGGGGCCGCCCACAGCCGGACATCCGGCCGCTGGGCAGCCTGCAGGGAAAAAAAAACAGCGTACACAAATGGCAGCGACTACGGCGGCCGCCATTTGCATTCCCTTTTTTCGCTGTTTTAGCCTATGTAAATATTTACGTCAGCTATTACTGCAAAAAAAAAAGGGGAATGCAAATAGCGTAGTGGGCGCTATTTGCGTTCCTTTTTCCCCCGCCGTTTTAGCCTATGTAAATATTTATGTAAGCTATTATGGTGGGGGGGGGGGAAGGAACGCAAATAGCGCCCACTATGCTATTTGCATTCCCCTTTTTTTCGCCATAATACCTTACGTAAATATTTATGTAGGCTAAAACAGCGGAAAAAAGGGAACACAAATGGCAGCCGCCATAGCCACCGCCATTTGCATACACTGGGGTTTTTTTTTAGCTTGCCATGATAGGCTATGTAAATACTTTTTCCCTGCATTAGCCATGATAGGCTACGTAATTATTTACGTAGCCTATCACAGCTATGATGAGGAAGCGAATGGCGGCCGCACCACAGCCTCCATTCGCAAGTCAGTGCGGACAGCAGCAGGTAAGTGCTCCGTTTCATGCACCTTTCGTGGGGCGAGAGGGTGGGGGCTTCATTCTGCCATGGATTTCGTGGGGGCCGAATGCACTGGCATTCGGCCTCACCAAGATCCATGGCGGAATTCTCTGACTTCCCTACAATACACTAACAGTATTGCATTGGTACTGCCCTCCAACCTGATTCTATTTCCCCAGTGATAGGTTTCATGGTGGAAGGGGGCTGAAACCAGATAGAGATTGTGGCAAGCAGTTGTGAAATCATAAATAAAAATATGGTAAAAAAAAATCCTCTCTGTCTTTCAGAGTGTCTTGGACATCAGTATCGCCCATCAGGGATATTTTGACCCAAACAACTTAAAGTTTGGTGAAATTAAAATCCTAGGCGTAGTAACCAACATCCCTCCCATTGTTGCAGTGCTTCAGAATGGTGCAGCAATTCCATCCAGTCATAAAGTGGACTATAATTCTTCAAATCAGGTAAGAAAAAAATCTTGGCAGTATGAACAACATAAGAATGTTGCAACAGACCTCCAGGATCAGATCAAAGGCCTATCTAATCCAGCATCCTGTTTCTCACATTGGACAACCAGAGGCCCATGGGAAGCCCACAAGAGGGGACAAGAGGGGAAAAGCCCTCTCCTGCTGTTGTTTCCCAGCAACTGGTATCCGGGGGATGCTGGCTCTGATCCTAGAGGTAGCATACAGCTCTCATGACTAGTAGGCTTTGATAGCCGTATCCCCAGTGAATTTGTCCAATCCGCATTTTAAGCCATCTAACTTGGTAGACATCACTGTATCTTGTGATTGCAAATTCCATAGTTTAACCATGCCCTGTGTGAAAAAGCATTTCCTTTTGTCTTGAATAAGTGTTCATTTTCTTCTGTCCTGAATGTCCCAATGTTTAGCTTCACTGGATGACCCTAGATTATAGTATTATGAGAGAGGGAGAAAAACCTTCAGTACTTTGGGATTTTTTTCTTGATCCCTGCATTAGGTGTAGTTTCACTTTGAATACTATTCTCACTTTTATATATTCCCAGAATACACAGATAAACTTTCTCCCTGTGCACCATTAAATCTTATACTTTTTTGCTATTTGACTTCATAGGGAAAAAAAGAGAAATGTGTGTTTTTAGGGTGCTGGGAGGCAAGCAACAGTGAAGGAAGGAGAAGCGCTCTTGACTTTGTAATTGCTTGTTGGGAAAGTAAGTGTTCAGGTCAGATATTATTCCTCATGAGGTTACATCACCAAGACTCTTCAGGGTCTGAGACAGTAGCTTCTGTTTGGCCCAACATGCAAAACAAGTCATAAATTGAACTTCATGTGAGGGCACAGCATCTCTTGGGTGTAGATCAATTCCAAGGACTGATCAGGGGGGCATCCTTCAGATCACATCACTCAAAGTCCTGGATATTCTGCCTGTGAAAAGATTCAGGAATTCCCACCACATTATTTCTAACCTGTCTCCTCCATCCTGGACTCAGGTTTTCCCTTGCCCATTGCTCATCCTTTTGATAATCTCCCTCCCCATTTGTGAACTAATGAAATTGTCTTGGCTGCTATCCCTGGGGGAATTTCTGCTGTCAGTCTGCCTTCTTACAGCGCTTTCTTCCCAATATTCCATTCTGTTCTAACCGAACTACTGTCTGGACCATCCTTTCGAAAACCGGATGCCCTAATAAATTTGTGAACATCTTGCGGCTCCTCCATGACAACATGACGGCAACAATCTTGGATAACAATGGCTCTCAAAGTGATCCATTCTAAGTGGGATCAGGCGTTAAACAGGGATGCATTATTGATCCAAACCTTATTCGCTATCTTCATCGCTATGATTCTGCACCTTGTTGAAGGGAAACTTCCCACTGGTGTAGAAATCATATATCGAACAGATGGAAAACTTTTTAATCTCAGTAGGCTGAAAGCAAAATTAAAGTAATTACAACTTCTGTCGTAGAACTTCAATATGCTGATGATAACGTAATCTGTGCACATTCAGAGGAAAATCTCCCAACTATCCTAGACATCTTCGCAGAAGCATATGAAAAGCTCAGCCTCTCGCTTAACATCAGAAAAACCAAAGTGCTTTACCAGCAAGCACAAACCAACCCCTCTGTAGTGCCATCAATCCAGCTTAATGGTGTGATGCTGGAAAATGCCGATCACTTTTTTTATCTTGGCAACCATCTCTCCACAGAAGCCGACATAGTCGCTGAAATTCAGCATCGTCATAGCTCTGCAAGTGTAGCGTTCTCCCGAATGAAGTGTAGAATGTTCGAGGATCAGAACATTTGCAGGGAGACTAAAATGCTTGTTTACAAAGCCATTGTACTACTGACCTTACTGTACACCTGTGAAACATGGACCACCTATAAACGCCACCTCCAACTTCTTGAAAGATTTCATCAATGTTGCTTCTGAAAAATTCTGCAAACTACTTGGGAAGACAGACAGACTAATGTGAGCGTACTGGAAGAAGCAAAGAACACCAGTGTTGAAACAGTGATTCTCCAACATCAACTTTGCTGGACCGGCCATGTTGTTCGAATGCCTGATCATCGTCTTTCAAAGCAGCTACTTTATTCCCAACTTATGAAGGGAAAACGGAATATTGGTGGACAGCAAAAAGAGATTTAAAGATGTTCTCAAAGCTAATCTAAAATAATGTAACATAAGCATTGAGAACTGGGAAGCTCTAACCCATGAGTGTTCCAACTGAGGCGCTATGGACTTTGAAGAAGCACGAGTACAGAGCGAAAGGGAGAAACGAGCTCAGCAGAAGGCACGTCAAGCAAACCCTCACCGTGACCGCCTTCCACCTGAAAACTGATGTCCTCACTGTGGGAGGCTGTGTGGATCCAGAATTGGCCTTCACAGCCACCTACAGACCCACTGCTAAGACTCTACCCTGGAAGACAATCTTACTCGGTCATGAGTGATTGCCATGATCATGATAATGATGATTCTGTTCTGCTCCTACCTGTCCACCCATGTATGTTTATAGCTATTTCAGGGGTCCCCGATTTTTTTCAGTCAGCGGACACAGTTGGAATTTTGAGAATGTTGTGAGCACTCTCACAAAATGACTGCTATGGGGGTTGCCCATTTACAAAATTGATCCCATGGTAGGCCTGGCAGGTCACAAAGCACCCATTTCTCTGAAAGCAAATTGGTGAGACTAAAGCAAAGTAATTTGGCTTTAGTCCTAAGTACAAGGCAGAGGTAGGCTCTGGTCTCCAAAAACCAAAACCACTCTTTTGAACCCACAGTTTTCTGCTCCAGCACCCATTTCACAGAAGGCAAAGTCCCCTTTTGCACTGAGCAAGCAGCGATCCAAAACCCAAATGGGAATTAGGCAAGAGATGAGCTGCAAGATGATTTGCAATGAATCCTAGCAATTTCAAACATTTCTCATTCACCCATCCCTAAACCTGACCAAACACCACACATGCACAGTACAGTTGCTCCCAACCCGCTCTAGCCACCCCCACTCCTGGACACTCCCTACCACCTCCCAGATCACCACTTTTTCTTTTTGTGGTTGGTTAGGCATGCTGAGATGCAGCCATGCACAATTTTTTGTTTTCTAAGATTTCCTCTGAGGCCCACATGGGACCCAGGGGCATTCTTTGAAATACAGATGGCAGTGGAGGCCAGTATTTTGAGTTGCAGTGTGCCAGCCTCCCATTTTAAAAGAACAACTTTTACAACTTAAAATATATTTTAAAATATAATGATCCGGCGGAGGGGGGGGCAGGGAGCCTGGCGGGCACCAAGAGAGGCTCATACTAGCACATTGGTGCCCACGGGCATCACACTGGAGACCTCAGAGCTATGTCTGTGCTATAAAGAGCAATCCCACTTTATATAAACTCTAACCAAATAACATGCATTGTGTTGTTGTTTTTTATACAAATATATGAAGCTGCTGTTTAATGTACACAGGAATGTGAATCTGAGTCTGTCGTTTGTTGCTTCTTTTATTTCCAAAGGTCTTACACATTACAGGACTTCAGCTTGCACTGGGGCAAATGTATTCAGTGCGATGGGGGCAACAGCCCATTCAAGACACAGAAAAATTTGATTGTCATCCATACCCCAAACCAACACAAACCACGTGTGAAGCTCGTGGCTGCATCTGGGAGGTAAACAATAGGGAACTGGTGAAATAGATTAAAGGGAACCATTTCTTGGGACAATAGGCAGGCACAACTTCTGGGAGAAGTTCACTAGGTCCTTTCAACTGCAGCTAAATTGGTCTATTTTTTTTTGTTGTTGTTCTATAAAAAGCTTTCCCAAATTCTGAATCTATTCTGAAGCATTTTGATTTGTTATTGTAAATTTTAATTGTGATTTGTAGTTATGGGAAATTTAATTTTAATCCTCTTGCTGATAGGAAGATTTCTCTCCCCCCGCCCACCTCACTTTCCTTCCCTGTCTTAAATAGTGATTACTGCTTTAAGTCCTTGGTATTGATTTAGAATGTTGGTTGTATGGGTTGTTTTAGTATTTGTTTTTATTGTACGTTGCCAGAAATGTTTTTAAACAATATCCAATACACCCATACATACAAACATAAATATACGAAAGGTGATGTGGGGTGCATGTGGATGTGGGTGGAATGTGGGGTGTATGTCAGGGGTGCAGAACCTCTTTCAGCCAAGGGCTGAATTCCTTTTCAGATAAGTTCTTGGGGGCCACATTCCAATGGTGGGCAGGGGCCTATGGTAAAAGGGGAAGGTCCCCAACCCTAAAATATACCACCATATTTTATCTTAAAGATCTTACTGCCAGTAACTAAGCCTTAGGAGAGGAGAGGCATTTCATTCTTTTGGAAGGGGGGGGGGGCTTCCAAAAAATCCAGGAAACAACCAAATGATTTGTGGTAGTGGGAAAAGAGGAGTTGGGCCAGGGGATGGGGTGTGGCCTTCTGGGAATCCCCAGAGGGCCAGATTGGGACACCCTGAAGGATGGATTTGGCCCCTGATCCTGAGGTTCTGGACCCCAGAGTACGTAGGGATGGACAGACTCACCAGAGTCCATGCTCGGTGGGTGTTCAAGCAACCTCCACTGCCACTTGCCCATGTGAGCCAGGCTTCATGGGCCCCTGGAGGGGCCCTCCTCCCCTGGTAGACCCTCCAGCCTCAGGAAAATGCTGCACTGAGGATTGGAGGGACTCTGCTGAATTTATGATTATTTATTATTAACGTTTATATACCACCTTATTTTTTTTTAAGGATCAAGGTGGTGCACAGCATTTTAAAATAATAATAAGAACATATAGAACAGTAAAACATTAAAACAACTACAGAATTTAAAAGCCTATATTAAGGAATGTGCCCTCACACCCTTTCAGAAAGCCATGGGAGTGGGGGCCAATCGAAGCTCTTGAGGGGAGACACAGGAGAAAGCTCTTTCATGCCTGCCCGACAAATGGGCCACTAGGGACGGTGTGGGCACCTGACTGGGCCTGGGAGTCCATCAGGCTCTCCCCTGCTTGCCCCCGCCAGTCCAGCTTGGTGAACTGCCTGCTGCCCCTGCTCACTGAGCTGAGTGAGCAGCCAGGACTTACTAGATGTGTCCGCTCACTCCCGTCTGCCTCCCATCCTCCTCTCAAGCCACCATCTTTTATGCAAGATGGGGCTCTATATTTTTGTATATTTACTGTTGTGCACAATGGTGGTTGTAAAGAGCCATTTCCACAACATTAGAGGCCCCTAATCTTGTGGAAATGGCCTTTTATGGCTGCCGTTGTGTGCAAGAGTAAATATATGAAAATATAGAGCCCCATTGTGCATAAAAGATGGTGGCTTGAGAGGAGGATGGGCGGCTGCCGGGCGTGAGCAGACACGTCCAGTAAGTCCCAGCTGCTTGTGTGGCTTCTTGGCAGGCAGGGGCTGCAGCTCACTGAGCTGGATTTAGGGGGGCAAGTGGGGTGGGGGGGAGGCTGACAGACTCCCTGACCCAGTCGGGTGTCTGCACCATCCTTGTGCGTATGTTATGTAAAGATGGTGTGGGTTGGATTCAGATTCAGATAGTTCTTCAGTTGCTTTCCTTCAGCCTTACATCTGCTTTCTTTGAACTCACATCCATTACCTGTAAAAACAGGAATAATCAATGCTCACAGTGGTAGCAGCCTGCAAGATTTGTTCCCAGATATACACAGTGTAGAGCACCCTTGATATTTTCAGTAACCCACATTTCCCAGTGCACAGTCCCTATGCATATTGGGCATACGTCTGACTAAGCATGTATAAGATTGCAGCCAAAGGACTGCAGTCCTGCACGCACTTACCTGGGAGCAAGCTCCATTAAACTGAATGAGATGTACATTCAAGTCAACATGCATCAGCTTGCTTTCTAAAGTGTAATTTATCTCCCTTATCAGCTATAGTATTAACTAAATGAAGGTGGCATTTTGTTTCAGGTTGCCTCTACTCCTGGTGTGCCACGCTGTTATTATCCCAGTACCTATGGTTATGCTGTCGGTAGCATCCAAAACACTTTCGGGGGCTTGGCAGCTGACCTCCACAGGATCAAAAGCATCCCTAACCCATATGGCCGTAGCTCACCACCAGCGGACTTACTTCGCTTGGAAGTGACGTATCACTACAATGACATGCTGCAGTTCAAGGTAAACTGCTGTCTCCTGACATATGCTTATTTTTCCTGATGTTTTTATGTCAGAAAGCCATGAAATGTTACAGCCCACAAGTGGAGGCCCCTGAAAAGTCTTTATCATTCAGTAGCCACTGTCAGGGTTGGATTGGAGCCCATAGAGCCCCAAAGCAGTTCTGATTCTGAGGAGCAGATAGAAACCATGGTCCATGGGAGAGGAACCCGCACACTGTTCAGAGGCACCACCAGAGGGAGATCCCCTCCCTGATCACATTCCTGAGAGTGGTAGCATCCCTGGCAGGCAGGGGGAGGGACAACTGGAGCTTTGGGACACTAGGCGCCAGCGTAGGGACAAGCAGGAGATGGAGGGTGCCGAGAGGAGGCACTCAGCCCGCTTGGCACAACGTCAACAGCTGCACCCCGATGCCCCATGGGAAAGGGGTGGACTTTTGCCTCCTAGCCCTTGAGTCCAGAGGCTTCCCATCTTTACCCTCAAAATGGAGATCAACTGATTCACTAAGGCTAGAAACCCCAAATAGGCAGCTCTCTTAAGTTTCTCTCATAAGGCTCCTGCAATTAGCATCTGTAAGTGTCATTGGGTTGAATGGAAATAAAGCCTTGGAAAAGAGCCCTATCGTCTGTGTGTTGATTCTGGCTACTTGAGGATTTCAGAAGGCAGCAAGGGCACTCCTGACAGCCACGTCCCAGACAACACATGTGAAGATGATAAAACCTTCACAGAGTGTAACCGAAGTTGATGCCAATCCTGCCAGAGGAACATAGTACTGATAAATTGACATTATAATTTGGGTGATGTATGTGATAAGCAGCTTTAAAAAGTTAATGACTACTAGCTAAAGTGCTGCCATCATTGAGGGCATTCTGGCATGCAATATTGTGACAACAATAGTTGATTTGTCCTTCTGTATTGACCCTTATAGCAAGGAAAGCCCTTGTAACACCAGAAGAGTAATGCGGCTGCATTGCACATTTTGCACACACTGAAAATACTGTCTTCTCCATAGATCTATGATCCCAACCACAAAAGATATGAAGTCCCAGTTCCACTCTTCACTCCAAACAGCTCTCAAAGTACAGAAGCTAATCGGCTCTATCAAGTGGAAATTTTGAACAATCCATTTGGCATACGGATCCGACGCAAAAGCACAGGAACGGTTATGTAAGTAAAATCCTTGCTTTTATTGATGGATTTATTTGAACATGGATCATCAGGAAAAGACATGGACCTCACCCTACCTCAAAATTATGCATTTTGAAAACAACTCTATGTTATTGGATCTTGTTGTTGTCACCTGAGGTCAATTGTAGCCAGTACAATACAAGCGGGTGGCTATCTTGGAAATATGGTAGCAGGTATTAGCAGTTTCCTCACTTTTTTATTCTCCCAAGAGAAATGCCCCCCTTTCAGCTTTTTCAAGAGCTATACTGCATGATCTGGATAACTATCCTTCTTTTGTAGCTGGAATTCTCAGGTTCCGGGCTTTACCTTTAGCAACATGTTCATCCAGATTGCTACTCACCTGCCATCACAGTATGTGTATGGATTTGGAGAAACTGAACACACTCAGTTCCGGAGGGATATGAACTGGCAGACCTGGGGAATGTTCAGCAAGGATCAACCTCCTGGTGTAAGCAGAGTTCTTGATGTGATTTTTTTCTTTTTACATTTCTGTGGCTTTCACTGTAATTTTACTTCCAATATGGAAACTGAAATGGGTTTTGGACATAATTTCTTTCCTAAGCAGCTAACATACTTTACAAATTTAAAGAACATGATAATTGTATTTAAGAAAGAAAAGGAAGGAAGGAAGGAAGGAAGGAAGGAAGGAAGGAAGGAAGGAAGGAAGGACAGACCTTTAAGGCGCAATCTATTGGGATGGGCATCCGCCTCCGAATTCGGAGGCAACCGCCTATCCAGTGCAGGGCAGGAGAAGCACAGAGGGTGCTTCGTGATTCTTCTGCCCTGCATTAGGGAATAGACAGCCAGTTTCAGCTGTCAAGCTGCAGGAAGGTGGAGTGGGGGAGGAGGCTGCCGGATGACACATAGGATGTGTTGTACTGGCATTTCCACCTTCCCCACCCCAGATTGCCCCCCAGAATGCCCCATTTTGGGCGTTCTGTGCTTCTCTTCTGAGCATGGAGTGCGGGGCCATTCTACACTGCCTGCGAGGCAGCACAGAAGCAGGGGGGAAGGTCAGTTCTCAGGGAACCAACCTTGGAGCACAGGCTCCAAAGGCAGTTCCCAGAAAACCACGAATCCTATGGCCATCTAGCCGCTGACTAGCAGCCATAGGATTGCTCCCTAACATACTTGACGAATTTAAAGAACATGACAAATGTATTTAAGAAAGAAAGAAAGAAAGAAAGAGAAAGAAAGAAAGAAAGAAAGAAAGGCAGACAGACAGACAGACAGACAGACAGACCTTTAAGTGCAAGAATATAGAATCTTTTGATTTTGGCGGGATAGCTAATACTTTGGAAGACAGAAACAAAACTCAAAGTGATCTAGGGATGGTGGAGAATTTCTCCCCGAAACTTCGGGGGGCCGAGCGCCAACGTGTTCGGCCCCCCGAACAAGTTTCGGGGAGAAATCCTCCGCACCCCCCCGCACCCCGCACCCCCCCCCGGGACGGGACTTACCTTCCCTGAATGTCCCTCCCGGCGGCGGGTCCGGCTAGCGGTTCGTCCAGTGTTCGAGCGGGGCGGGAGCGGCAGCCAGTCTTTCGACCGGCTGCCGCCCCCGCCATTGCAATCAAAGAAAAAAAAAAAACCCGTCCCCTGATAGGCTACGTGACGATTCACGTAGCCTATCACGGCAAGATTTGCAAAGTCAGCCGTGATAGGCTACGTGAATCGTCACGTAGCCTATCACGGGTGACTTTAAAAAAAAAAAAAAAGCGCGTATGCGAATGGCGGCCCCCATAGGGAGCCGCCATTCCCGTTCCTTATTTGGTCGCTGTAGTCTACGTAAATCTTTACGTAGACTACGGCGAAAATAAGGGCAACGCTATTTGCGTTGCCCTTATTTTCGCCGTAGTCTACGTAAACATTTACGTAGACTACAGCAACAAAATAAGGAACGCGAATGGCGGCTCCCTATGGGGGCCGCCATTCGCGTACGCGCTTTTCTTTTTTTTTTTTAAAGTCACCCGTGATAGGCTACGTGACGATTCACGTAGCCTATCACGGCTGACTTTGCAGATCTAGCCATGATAGGCTACGTTAATCGTCACGTAGCCTATCAGGGGACTTTTTTTTTTTTTTTACTTTCGTGTTCGCGGCCGGGCGAGGCGGGAAGCCTCCTCCCCGGCCTGAATTTCTGCCGGGCGAGGCGGGAAGCCTCCCCCCCGGCCTGAATTTCGGCCGGGCGAGGCGGGAAGCCTCCCCCCCCGGCCTGAACTTCGCGGGGGGAGCAGCGAAGCGCTCCCCCCCACCGCGAACAAGCTGCGAGAAAAGGTAAGTGACTTTCGTCCACCCCTAAAGTGATCTGGATAGACTGGAGCACTGGGCAGAAAACAACAGAATGACATTTAATCAGGATAAATGCCAAGTTCTGCACCTAGGAAAAAGAAACCAAATGCACAGTTACAAGATGGGGAATATGTGGCTCAACAACACTACAAGCGAGAAGGATCTTGGAATTGTTGTCTATCACAAGCTGAATCTGAGCCAACACTGTGACGTGGCTGCAAAAAAGGCAAATGCTCTTTTGGGCTGCATTAATAGAAGCATAGCTTCCAAATCCCGGGATGTACTAGTTCCCCTCTACTCAGCACTGGTTAGGCCTCATCTGGAGTACTGTGTCCAGTTGTGGGCACCACACTTGAAGAAGTATGCAGACAAACTGGAGACGGTTCAGAGGAGGGCAACAGAGATGATCAGGGGACTGGAAGCAAAGCCCTATGAAGAGAGACTGAAAGAACTGGGCATGTTTAGCCTTGAGAAGAGAAGACTGAGGGGAGATATGATAGCACTCTTCAAGTACTTGAAAGGTTGTCACAGAGAAGAAGGCCAGGATCTCTTCTTGATCATGCCAGAGTGCAGGACACGGAATCATGGGCTCAAGTTACAGGAAGCCAGATTCCGGCTGAACATTGGGAAAAACTTCCTGACTGTTAGAGCAATACGACAATGGAACCAATGACCTGGGGAGGTGGTGGGCTCTCCCACACTGGAGGCATTCAAGATGAGGCTGGACAGCCATCTGTCAGGAATGCTCTGACTTGGATTCTTGCATTGAGCAGGGGGTTGGACCCGATGGCCTTGTAGGCCCCTTCCAGCCCTACTATTCTATGATTCTATGATTCTATAAAATTGATGTGTGGGGATAATGTTATGGGTGTCCAATGAAGAGACATTGTTGGTGCAACAGAAATGAAATTCCTTTGTGTGTCTTTTTGTTTGTTACAGTACAAACTGAATTCATATGGTTTCCATCCCTTCTACATGGGACTGGAAAATGACGGGAGTGCTCATGGAGTTCTTTTGCTGAATAGTAATGCTATGGGTAAAAGAATCTTTTTAATCCAAACACAATTTCATTTATTGCTTATTTGTAGTGATAACTATTAGTTCCTTACTCTACCTTCTGGACTTTTCAGATGTCACCTTCCAGCCAACACCTGCCCTTACATATCGCACAATCGGAGGAATTCTGGATTTTTATATGGTTTTGGGGCCAACTCCAGAGAAAGTGGTTGAGGAATACACCAGAGTAAGATAGATGTGGGATTTTAACTTACGTGCCCTGATCCAGTAAAGGAGTTTGGGGCCTGGAAACAGGCTTCCATACGTGTATCCAATGTGAATGCATACATTTTTCCGTGAACACATCATGGTAATCAGATCCCAACTGAATTGGCTGTACGCACCTATTATATACATTCTCATCTGGAGAACGTTTTACATGTCATCAGCTGTGTGCAAGTAGATGGAGACTGAGGTCATATTATTGATTGCATTTCCCCCCATTTCCTCTCCTGATGTTGTTGTTTTTAATTATATCATTTGCAGCTTATAGGACGACCCGTTATGCCACCATATTGGGCTTTGGGATTCCAGCTGAGCCGCTACGGATACAAAAATAGCATGGAAGTCGATTATCTGTATAGTGAAATGAGAAGGACTAAAATACCCTATGTAAGTTTCTTACAAGTACAATCTGTTGCTATTTGGACTCTGATCAAGAAGTATTTCAACAAGTGCGAAATAGTAATTAGCACAACTGTGCTGGAATTTAGCATAATCTTTTTTTCTTTTTTTTTAATGCTTTCATGGATACTGTCATCAGGTTGCATCTGATGAAGTGTACCATGAGCATTTTTAGTTGAGGCTGTCTAACCTGCCACCAGCTGCTGCTTTCACTTCTGAAATGTGTGCAGGATTTTGATGGGTCCTTTGCACAGCTTTTTCTTTTGCTGCATATTGCTATGTACCGCTATCTGCCATTTATGCTAGTGAGCGGAGCCTAGCAGAATCTTCCAAGATGTCGATAGCATACCCACCCAGTGTCCACACCCCTCGGGTATAAGCCCTCCCTCCCCTTCCTCTCCATGAACCTCTGTGGGCATGCTCCCTCACACACATTCTGTTTGTGTGCTATTTTTTAAAAAATAATTTTTTTACTGGTGTGCTGCTTTTATACCACTGCAAAAGTTCAACCTCCCTCCACTCAGAAGCTAAGCCTTCCTCCACAAAGACAAAGCAATACCTGCCTTAGCTGCCCCATCTGCCCCATCCCTTTCCACTTATAAGTGTTTCATGTGGAGAGGATTGCTCAACTATAAATATCCCCTTTCCCCTTCATGTTGCTGGCACCCATGCTGAGTGGTTGTTTTGAGCCACTGAGGGTGGAGAGCAGGGAGCTCTGCTCTGTTTCAATCTGCTGCCTAGCTTTAGCCATTTGACACTAAGGAGGTGTGCCCAAGGAACACCCCCACTGTAGCCATCATTGTTGACATCACAGCCACTCCTTCCAACGTATAATGGAACCAAGCAAAATGGTGCAACTCCACTGGTGGATGGTGTAGGTTTGGTTTCACAATCTCTCCAGATACTGCATTTACCCCATCCAGAAAACAACAACAACATAGAAGTGGTTGGAAATGACAGGACAAACTCAGGAGGGAGGGTGGCTGCATCATCTAAAGGGCCCATGAACTTCCATGACTGAGGCATGCCGAGTGCAAAGTTAAAGCCTCATCTAGAAAAGCCCAGCATCCATGAAAGCTTATGCCAGAAGAACTGAATGCGTTAAGACCTTTTGTTGTTTTTGTTGCAACAGACCAACATGGCTACCTCTCTGCAAAATCTTCTCCCTCTCCTCCTCCTCCTCCACAAATATATAATGTACTTCTGTGCTAGTGTGAGTTAGGGGTGGATGAAAGGCACTTACCTTTCATCGAAGCTTGTTCGCAGTGGGGGGGAGGAGCTTCGCTGCTCCCCCCGTGAAGTTCAGGCTGGGGGGGAGGCTTCCCGCCTCGCCCGGCTGAAATTCAGGCTGGGGGGGAGGCTTCCCGCCTCGCCCGGCCGAAATTCAGGCCGGGGAGGAGGCTTCCCGCCTTGCCCGGCCGCGAACTCTATTTTTATAAAAAAAAAACAAAAACGCCCCCGTGATAGGCTACGTGACGATTAACGTAGCCTATCACGGCTAGATCTGCAAAGTCAGCCGTGATAGGCTACGTTAATTGTCACGTAGCCTATCACGGGTGACTTTAAAAAAAAAAAAAGCGCGTACGCTAATGGCGGCCCCCATAGGGCTATTTTGCGTTGTCCTTATTTTTGCCGTAGTCTACGTAAATCTTTACGTAGACTACAGGGACCAAATAAGGAACGCGAACGGCGGCTCCCTATGGGGGCCGCCATTAGCCGTATGTGCTTTTTTTTTTTTTTTTTTAAGTCACCTGTGATAGGCTACGTGACGATTAATGTAGCCTATCACGGCTGACTTTGCAAATCTAGCCGTGATGGGCTACGTTAATCATTACGTAGTCTATCACAGGGGCGTTTTTTTTTTTTTTACTTTTCTTTTAATGGCGGCGGCGGCAGCTGGTTGAAAGACCGGCTGCCGCCCCCGCCCCTGACGAAGACCTGCCGAACTGCCGCCGGGACCCGCCGCCGGGAGGGACATTCATGAAAGGTAAGTCCCATCCCGGGGGGGGCAGGGGGCGGGGGTGGGAGAATTTCTCCCCGAACAACCTTCGGAGGACCGAATGCGTTGGCACTCGGCCCCCCGAAGTTTCGGGGAGAAATTCTCCCCCATCCCTAGTTCGATCCCAGCAGAAGCTGGGTCTCAGCTGGCTGGCTCAGGTCGACTCAGCCCTCCATCCTTCTGAGGTTGGTAAAATGAGTACCCAGCTTGCTGGGGGAAAGGTAGTCACGACTGGGGAAGGCAATGGCAAACCACCCTGCTATAGTCTGCCATGAAAACGCCAGCGCAAGCAGCATCCCTCTAGGGGTCAGTAATGACCCAGTGCTTGCACAGGAGGAACCTTTCCTTACATGTAATTAGGGTAGTAACAGGGAACTACACATAGTAACAAGACTATAAGAGGGCACTTATCAGAATTTGGTAAGTAATTTGGTAAACTAGCAGTTTCAGATACCAAAGCTTACTGTGCCCTTCTGTGCCCAAAGGGACCCTTCTGCATATAGAAGTGCCTTTCGTTCATGGAAAGCCTGTTTTATATTTCACTGTAGAGCATTGCACTGCACATGACAAGTGAAACTAAATCCAAAAATGTTCTTCTGCTTGCACACTATCTCAAGCAGAAGCATGACAATTACTATAGAAGAACATACCTTCTATTACACTGCATGAATTTTTGTACCAATGCTTGCACATGTTTTTGTAGAGTAGCACTATTTTATATTTACCTTCTGTTCGTGGATCTTTGGAGCCAATCCAATTTTGTTTTGATATATGATTATGGCATTAACTTTGAAGATTCTAAACTGAAAGTTACAGTTGCTTACCTCTAGGGATGGATGGATGCTCCCCCCCTGGTCTGGGTTTTCTGGGCACCTGCCCAGCTGCTGCTCCCACTCACCCTGCCCATGCTTGCCGACCCACCCTGCACCTACCCTGAGGTGTTTGCGAGTACCCGTCATTCCCACCATCACCATTTTGCAGAAAAAATGGCACTTTGGGAACTTCCATAAATCTAATATTGCCACATAGCAGCTATAAAGGCCCCATCTACACATTTTTTTACAGGCATAAATGGGCCATTTACTTGGGAGGGGGTGCAGGTGGGGGGAGGCAGCTGAGCAGGTGCAGCCCAGAGCACGAACGGTGTGGGGGAGTCCGTTGGTGTCAGGGTTGCCTTTGAGTGCAGGGAGTGGCAGAGTAGTTCAGATTCTGAAGAAGAACTGCAAGGTGTGGGGGAGGAAGTTTCCCAGGCTTGTCCAAACATGGATAGGCAGTCTCCTCAGGTTTCAAAGTCCCAGCTGGACAGAGAAGGCCCCTCTACACCCCAAACCCGGTGAGAGATAGCGAACAGGGAGAGGCGGGGCTTAGAGAGCCTGAATTCTTAGACATCAGGTGCAGATGCAGACCCAAGAGACAGATGGCAGGGGGAGAGCTTAGATGGTCTGCCTGATTGGCCTGGCGTGAACAGCTGTGCTTAGAGGCCTCATGAGAGAGAGAGAGATCTCCCCCCGACCTCTTAAGTTAAGATAGTGAGCCCACCTTTTCTTCAAAAGAAAAGGCTAGGCAACTTTTGTAGCTTTCTTTTCAACTCCCTGAAGGCATTTCCTTTGTAGACTGTGAGCCACTGAGAATTTGCTTCTGTGTGACCCATTGTATTGGCCTCAGGAGCGTAATCAAGTCACCTGTAGTGTTAGAGGGGCCTAGAGATCCATAATGCTTGCTTAAGTTCATTATTGGTGAAATTCCCTTGTTAGTAAGATTCTGAGCATGTGAAGATGAGTCAAAGGGCTGATAGCGTGGCCTAGCACATTCCATAGTAATGAGGAGAGTGTCTTATCACTTCTGTGCCTGAGAAGCAGAGGTTGTTTACCTTAAAGCTACAGGTGGCTGGGCTAAGAACCAAGTGCTGTTAGTCTATGCAGGGAATAAATGATAGGGGGCGCTTGCTGCTGTTATGCTGCCTGATTGCTAACATGTATGGTATAAGACCCATTGTACCCCATGGCTCTGGGTTCAGAGAAGCTGTCTGATCCAACCATTGGGTTTACCTGTGTGCTGTAAGTTATTCAATAAACTACTCCTTTACCACTAAACCTGGATCTGATTTATCACTATCTTGGCACCTCTAAATTAAGAGGTCGACACCCATGGCTGGGGCAATACACCCATTGAAGTAATAGATTAAAAGCTGTGGATTGAAGCCTCTTGTCTGTGTTTGATTTGTCAGCAGGCGCAAAGGAATCCTGACAGACTCCCAGACTCAGCCAAGCACCCGCACCATCCCTACCTTCCTCCTGTAGCCCTTTGTTCATAAGCATCATTTTGAACCTGGCATATGCAAATAGCAAAGAAAGAAATTAATGTACAGTATAGTGTAATTTTTTTTCAGTCAGATTGTCATGCCCCATAAACTTAATAGTCTAATTTTTAAAACTGATAAGCTTAATTGTAATATACTCCACCTGTAATTAATGACCTCGTGGGAATCCCATGTTCCTGGCTCTAGCTTTTGTTGCAGGGACAAGCTACCTTGCTCAAATTTACAGCACAAGGCGAGTTGGCTGCCGAAATTAAAAAAAAGAAGGAAAAGAAGTGTCAGCATTTATTGAAGGTGTAACCTATTGATAATTTTCACTGCTAAATAGAAGACCTAATGTTGCATATCTTGCTGGCATATTTGGTTTTCCGCATTGCTGGATGTGAGATTTATGCCTTTGTTTGTCACACCAAAATATGTGGAAATAACCACAGTGATGTGGAATTTATAACTCTGAACATATAGAGAGCCTGATTTGTGTACCTTCTGATGCACATACAAATCTACCAAGACATACGAACTTCATCTATTGAATTAGAGGGGAAAGACCTTGAGGAAGGGGAACTCCCATCCCAATTAGCAATAACTGTATCTGGGTACCTGGATCAACTAATGGGTCAGCTAGTCCAATCTCAGAAATCTCTAAAACTACTTTAAAAAGTAATTAAAAGATTTCAGATAACCCCCAAAGATTACCATATTTTACCCTATCCCCTGAAACCAACAAAACAATTGTGGCCTAAATACTTTGGGCCAGTGCGACATTCACTCCTTCCATTTGTACACTAAAAGCATCTTAGGTATGTGGACAGCCATCTGTCGGGGACGCTCTGACTTGGATTCCTGCATTGAGCAGGGGGTTGGACTCGATGGTCTTATAGGCCCCTTCCAACCCTACTATTCTATGATTCTATGTGTCCAGAAACCACAATGTGTGACTTGAAACATCCTGAACTGATGGCCCTGCTTTCCACCTTAGCTTTCAATCCTGAACACTAGGGCTGTACATGGACCCCTGATCTGATTCAGAGGTTGCTTCGGGGCTTTCGAGGTAGGCCCGATTCACTTCGGGCTGATTCAGGGTGGGTGGGTGCCCCGCTTTGGCATATGGAGCTGAAGCAGGATTTGGACATCCGCATCCCACTTCCCTCCTCAACGTGCCACCCCGCCCCCAGTTCCTTATCTCAACCAGCCATCTTGTTCCATGTGTGTGTGTGTGGTAGGAGGAGCCACCACCTCTGCCAGAGGAGCCAATGCTTCGACTTGGAGCTCGGGCTTCGTGCCGATGCAGTGCGCAGCCAGATTTCTAAATTACAGTCTGCTCTAGCATATCATCACCATCTTATATTTATTTTGCATATATATCTTCACTACTTAATTATTTTGAATGATTCTTGCTACTTTTAAAACTACTATTTTAATGTGTTTTATCAGTGATTTTATTGTATTTGCTTTTAGTATGTATGTTACCCTGAGAGCTTTGGCCATTGGGCGATTCATAAATTCAGGGGTGGGGAAACTCAGGCTCTGGGGCCAAATCTGGATCTCTAGAGTTCCCCAGTTGGCCCTGCCCCCTTCCCCTAACTGCTGCTTGTTGGGTGGTTTCCCAGCTTTTGCAGTTTTTTCCCCCATTCTAAAAGGTTTAAATGCACCTCTCCTAAGGCTTTCTTGCTGGCAGTAAGAGCTTTAAGCTACAATATGTTGGCAATTGTTTTTTGTATTTTGGCCCCACCCCTTTTGCCTTTGGCCCTGCCCACCACTGGAATGCTGCCACTGAGAGCTTCTCTGAACTTGAATTTGGCCCTTGGGCTGAAAGACATCTCCTGCTCCTGCATAAATTGACTGAATGAATTAAATGCTTTTATTTTGACACAGGATGTGCAATATGTGGACATTGATTACATGGAACGGAAGCTAGACTTCACTCTTAATGAAAAATTTAGTCTCCTTCCTGATTTTGTTAGATCAATAAAATCAGATGGTTCAAGGTTCATCATCATCCTGGTTAGTAATTAAATCATTCTTGAGTTTTCATGATTATGCACTGTCAAATATTATATCCACTCATTCCCTTATTAGGGATGGACAAACTCCCCCGTGTCCAGCTTCCTGAGGTGCTCGCCGAGCTGTTGCCACCACCCAGCCCTATGTGCAGTGCCACACGAGCTTCTGGATGGCTCAGTGAGCGCCACACAAAGCTATGTGGACACCTGCCTCCCATTGCAAGCCAGCTGGAGTCCCTGTCATCACCCACCAACTGCCCATTCTGCCCTCCTTGAAAGGAGGGAAGAATGAGCAATTGGCAGGAGGCACTAGGGTGGACGAAAGGCACTTACCTTTCTTCGAAGCTTGTTCGCGGTGGGGGGGAGGCGCTTCGCTGCTCCCCCTGCAAAGTTCAGGCCAGGGGGGAGGCTTCCCGCCTCGCCCAGCCGAAATTCAGGCCGGGGAGGAGGCTTCCCGCCTCGCCCGGCCGCGAACTCCATTGTTTAAAAAAAAAAAGAAAAGCCCCCGTGATAGGCTACGTGACGATTAACGTAGCCTATCACGGCTAGATCTGCAAAGTCAGCCGTGACAGGCTATGTAAATCGTCACGTAGCCTATCAAAGCTGACTTAAAAAAAAAAAGTGCGTACGCTAATGGCGGCCCCCATAGGGAGCCGCCATTCGCGTTCCTTATTTGGTCGCTGTAGTCTACGTAAATGTTTACGTAGACTACGGTGAAAATAAGGGCAACGCAAATAGCATTGCCCTTATTTTCGCCGTAGTCTACGTAAATCTTTACATAGACTACAGCGACCAAATAAGGAACAGGAATGGCGGCTCCCTATGTGGGCCACCATTATCCGTACGCACTTTTTTTTTTTTGAAGTCACCCGTGATAGGCTAAGTGACGATTTACGTAGCCTATCACGGCTGACTTTGCAAATCTAGCCATGATAGACTACGTTAACCGTCACGTAGCCTATCACAGGGGCGTTTTTTTTTTCCTTTGATTGCAATGGCGGCGGCGGCAGCCGGTCGAAAGACCGGCTGCCACTCCCGCCCCGCTCGAACACCCGCCGAACCGCCGGCCGGACCCGCTGCCAGGAGGGACATTCGGCGAAGGTAAGTCCCATCCCGGGGGGGTGCGGGGGGCAGGGGGGTTCAGAGGATTTCTCCCCGATACTTGTTTGGGGGGCCGAACACGTTGGCGCTCGGCCCCCCGAAGTTTCAGGGAGAAATTCTCTGACATCCCTAGGAGGCACCAGCCACCTGTCAAGCCTGTGTGGCCTCCTTCCTTGCACAGAAGGAGACCATGCAGGCTTGACAGACCACAAGGGCAGGAGTCACCTGGCAACCACCCATTCTGCCCTCCTTGCAAGGAGAAAAGAACGGGGGATTGCCAGGAGGCACTAACACCTCTCAAGCCTGCCCAGCTTGACATTCTATGAGGGCAGGAGGGCAGGAGCCATGAGGGCAGGAGTTGCTCACCAACTGCGCTGTCTCCCCTCCTTGTAAGAAGGGGAGCAGCTGGCAGGCAACTCCTGCCTTTGCTGCCTGACCCAAGCCTTCATGAGCTCCTTGCAAGGAAGGAACCTGTGAAGTAGGGATGGCAGAGAATTTCTCCCCGAAACTTCAGGGGGCCGAGCGCCAACGTGTTCGGCCCCCCGAACAAGTTTTGGGGAGAAATCCTCCGCCCCCCCCGCCCCCCGCCCCCCCCCGGGACGGGACTTACCTTCGCCGAATGTCCCTCCCGGAGGTGGGTCCGGCTAGCGTTTCGGCGGGTGCTCGAGCGGGGCGGGAGCGGCAGCCGGTCTTTCGACCGGCTGCCACTGCCGCCATTCCAATAAAAGAAAAAAAAAACGCCCCCGTGATAGGCTACGTGACGATTAACGTAGCCTATCACAGCTGACTTTGCAGATCTAGCCGTTATAGGCTACGTTAATCGTCACGTAGCCTATCATGGGGGCGTTTTTTAAAAAAGAAAACAATGGAGTTCGCGGCCGGGCAAGGCGGGAAGCCTCCTCCCTGGCCTGAATTTCGGCCGGGCGAGGCGGGAAGCCTCCCCCCCAGCCTGAATTTCGGCCGGGGCGAGGCGGGAAGCCTCCCCCCCGGCCTGAATTTCGCGCGGGGAGCCGCGAAGCGCCTCCCCCCCACCACGAACAAGCTTCGACGAAAGGTAAGTGCCTTTCGTCCACCCCTACTGTGAAGGCTTGAGCAGAGGCGGGAGTCTCCATTCAAGCCTTCACAGGTTCCTTCCTTGCAAGGAGCCTGTGATGGCCTCAGTCAAGTGGTGGCAGCTCGCAACAAGGGCAGGCTTCTCTCAGATTCTTGCTGAGCCCCAGGGCACTCAGCAACCAGGATCCTCAGTGCCCGAGGACTCAGCAAATGGAACCCAGAGGGGCAGACAGAGGGGAGTCTCCTGGGCTTCTGGGCCCGCCCAGGCGCTCATGACATCCCTACTTGTCATTCATCCAAATGTCTCCTGTTCCCTGAAACATGAAGTGCCTCCTCCTGCATGCTTCCTGTTGCCTTGATATTATCTGATGAGGCCTGGCTTTGCGTTTCCTCTCCAGTGGAGTTTAGTTTTCTGTCCAACAAGACTTGACTGTGGAGCTGGTAGAGTGACTTCCTACTAGAGCACTTTCCCCAATAAAATGTCTACCAGCATAGCTACCTGGAACCTTTCAGGAAGTGACTCAAAACCTTTGTATTCCACACAGGTTTGGAAGCTTAGTGTCTATAGGGGACAATTAAAATGATTTCACTTATAGTACATGTTGTTACTTTGTAAGGAATGTTATTTTATGGATTGCTTACTTTGTTTAAGTTTTGTTGTATATTTTAATGTTTTATGCTTTTCTGCCTTGGGGGCTTTTTGAAATCTGAAAAGCAAGATAAAAATAGAATGGATAAATGAAAAGAATCAGCATACATATCTACTGGTTCATTGTGTGACAGTAAAATGGTCTCATTTTGTTTTAGGATCCAGCCATTTCAGGCAATGAAACTGAACCATATAAGGCATTCACAAGAGGAGTGCAAGACAAAGTTTTCATCACAAGGCCCAACAGCAGTGACATTGCATGGGCAAAGGTACTGTAGCCAACTGTCAGCACCTTAGTTGCCACTTCCAAAAATCCCATTTGATTCATGGGTAGCTGGTAGGGATGTCAGAGAAATTTGCAACGGAACCAAATGAGTTCAGTTTTTATGAATCCGACCAGTGGATTCTGCAGGGGACCGGCTTTTCCCCTGTAAGGTAGATTCCACAGACTTAAACTCAGACTGTTTTTCTAACCGTCAAGAATTTTGCACACATTTAATGGTAGAAAAATATGCCAAAAAAAAAAAAAATCAGATCATGCACATTTCCCTCATAGGCTAAGAAGCGTACAAATGTGCATGGGGGGATTTGCACCATTTTGTGGAAATTTGATCATTTTTGCATGTGCAAATTTGTGCAAATTTGGAAACTAAAAAGAAATCCAGTTCCATTCATGGATGGACAATGGAATGAAAGGTGCCCGACAACCCAGAAAACACAGACAGAACAGATCTAGTAGCAGGTACTGAGGAAAACAAACAGCCATTATCTGCATTCAGGACAGCAATTATGAC
Organism: Heloderma suspectum; assembly: GCF_057233095.1. Classification (NCBI taxonomy): domain Eukaryota; kingdom Metazoa; phylum Chordata; class Lepidosauria; order Squamata; family Helodermatidae; genus Heloderma; species Heloderma suspectum. The sequence goes on along the minus strand of NC_139460.1, from coordinate 302,679,322 downwards.
CTGATTGTTTTATCTGTTGTTTGGAGGAAGCAAATTCTGTTATTTTAAAGCTAGTTTATATTATTGTTATTTTTCAATTTGATTTTTTTTTTTAATCAAGATTTGGGAAGTGCACAGAGAAAGGAGAGGAAAAAGAAGGCACATTACATCAGTGGCCATCTGCTCCATCATAATGGATGGAGCCCCCGGCTTTTCTGACCATGGCATCATTCACTCTTGGAACATCACTATGTATGAAATGAAAAAATAGCAGATTTCCACACATGCACACACCCCTGCCAAGTCAAAAGTCTCACTGTGCATCCACAAGTGTTCTGGTATGCACTAGGTTACAGGCAGGAAATTTGTCTTCAGAGGCTATATTTATATTATTGTGCATTCCTATTATTGATGGGCATGCGGTCAGACATGCAAAGTACAAACTCAATAATGAATGAGTTAACTCTTTAGTAGGGATGTATGCAGTGGAGGCTGGTGGCTCTGATTTTGGTGGGATTGGAGTTCCATCCTGTGTTTCAATCAGAACCAACCAGAACTCTAAAGGAGCAATACAGGGTGCTGAACCCTATCCCAAAAATGGGTTCAGCACCTTGGAGAGCTCCTCTAGACTTCTGGCTGGTATGGATGAAACCCAGAAAGGATACATAGCCCTACCAAAATCGGAGCCACCAGCCTCCACTAGATATATGATCATTTCGGTTTTGCTCACAAAACATGCAGGCATGTCCCGTTCGAATCTCTGAATGTGAATGTGAGCATGAGCACGTCTGCCAAAAATGTCCACAAATTGTTGAACGCATGCTCACTTTTGTGTCATTCCCAATTCCCATTTTGATTTGTGAAAATTTCCTGATTTGCACAAATTTCCTCTGTAGACTGAATCAGCCCCATTTTAGCCTATGAAATAAATTTGCACAAATTTGGGGAGATTTGCATAAATTTGGGGAGATTTGCACAAATCTCCCATTCAATAGCTGCTTGATTTGTGCAATTTTTCTGTTCACACAAAACAAGCAGCAATAGTAAACAGGAATCAGGAACAAAATGAATGGCAAGATGATGTTTGGAGAAACTTGGCAATCTTGAGCATCACTCGTTCACCTATCCTTACTCTTTAGATCCTAAAAGAGCAACATGTTTCAAGAATCAGACAGTAACTTACCCTGTATGTCTGATGTAATCCTTCTGCTTTTCCAATTAGGTGTGGCCAGATTATCCCAATGTAACTGTTGATGAAAATGCAAGTTTGGAACAACAACTTGAGGTATTTTTAAAAACTCTTTCATCATTTATCCCTCAGGTGTTACAGAAAAACTCAATCCTGGTCAGAATTGCCTCAAGCTTTCTTTTCAAAGCCACTTATTAACTATGGTGATTATGGTGAATGCCTATGATAGACTTCTTAGAAATAATTTAGACTACAACTCCCACCATTCCGGACCATTGGCCATGGCGGCTTTGGCTGATGTGAGTTATAATCCAAAACATCTGGAGCAAATCACATTGGGAAGTTTGCTTTAGAATTTAATGTCTGTAGTTCATGAAAGCAGAGAAGTACACTGAGAAGTACAACAGTCTCATTTACTTAATGTATCATGTGCCCCTGCCATTAGGGATGTACAAACTGTGTACCTTCCCTACCGCTTGACTTCCGCAGTTTGCGGCCAGCGCTCTGTTCCGCCGTTCACAAGCCCCCGGAATTCTCCCCTTTTTTTTCCGCTCTGAAAATTATGAAGATAAATCCATACTGACAACTGTAATTCTGGTGCCCAGCCATCTCCGTGAGTCTGCATAATTTCTGTAAGAATTGCTATTTTTCATAAATATTTACTTTTTTTAATTGATTTTTTTTTCAAAAATTGAAAGAAGGCTGTCTTAGGTGTGCCGGAGCAATAAACTATTTGTTTAAAGCAACGCTGTTTTAAAGAAAGAAAAAATTCTTTTAAAATGACCATGGCCACTCCAGGACCTCTCCTAAGACAGCATTCTTTTGGGAAGCCCCTAGGAAGAGGAAGTGTTATGGCTGAAAGTAAATAGAGATGGAGGATTTCAATTTAAAAAGAACACCCACAAACAAGGCGGTGAGCACATTTCATTTTTTTTAAAAAAACTTACGTATTTATTATCGGAATATACTACACTGCGTTGTTATTTACGAAAATTTCGCCACTCTTTGAGGATGACAAAAAAAGCCACATGACTGCTGGCTCCATGGGACCTCGTGGTGCCATTCCGCAGAGGATTCCGTGGCACAGACTGAACGGAATTTGCAAATGGCGTCCCCTACGCAGGATGGCATTTGCGTCCGCACCAGCCCGGCAGTGGCTGGAAGCCCCGCTGCGGGTTGGCCTGGCCGGTGGCTCTGCGGCCTGGCCGCAGAGCGGAGCCGGCCAGGCAGGATTCCGGGGGGGGGGGGAGGAACGGATTGCCTTCCCCCACCTGCGGAACCCGGCGGAGCCAGGTAAGCGGGGTTTTGTACCTCTAAAGATGGGTAGTGAAAAGGGAAATAGTCCTCTCAGTGGTAGCACCTCATTTGTTAAATCCCTTGCCCTGGGAGGCCTACCTGGCACCAAGATTGTTGTCCCTTCAGATCCAAGCAAAAACATTTCTCCTCTCCCTGATTGCTAATGTATTATTCTAATTTGCTATAATTTATTGTATTTTATTTTTATATTTGTTATTTTGTATCTTGTTTTGTAAACAACCTTGGAAACTTTGCTGAAGGGCTATATAGAGAAGTTTAGGTTTTAAACACTTATCCTTTTTTTGTTTTGTTTTCTGTGTTATTATCAGTGGTACCGGGCTTATGTTGCGTTCCCAGATTTCTTCCGCAATTCCACATCACTGTGGTGGCAAAGAGAAATAGTGGAATTTCATAAAGTTCTCCAATTTGATGGCCTGTGGACTGTAAGTACCATGCTTTGATGGCTTGAGAGCTTTTTTAGCGAATGCAGTGATATATAAATGTTAATAATATATAACAAATGTGTTCCTTTGCTTAATATACTATTTGACCTTTGTTAGGAATGCTTTTTATGAAATCTCCTAGAGATTTTCCCGTTGGAGTTTCTTGAGTCTACTTGATATGAAGTGTCCTTTTTCAAATCATTTCCAGCCTCTATTCAAGGTCCGGTTTTGACTTTTAAACCCCTACGTGGGATTAGGGATGGCGGAGAATTTCTCCCCGAAAGTTCGGGGGAGCGAGCGCCAACGTGTTCGGCCCCCTGAACAAGTTTCGGGGAGCAATTCTCCACAACCCCCCCCCCGCATGCCCCCCGGGACAGGACTTACCTTTGCCGAATGTCCCTCCCAGCGGCGGGTCCGGCCGGCGGTTCGGCGGGTGTTCATGCGGGGTGGGAGCGGCAGCCGGTCTTTCGACCGGCTGCCGCCGCCGCCATTCCAATAAAAAAAAAACACACGCCCCTGTGACAGGCTACGTGACGATTAACGTAGCCTATCACGGCTAGATTTGCAAAGTCAGCCATGATAGGCTACGTAAATCGACACGTAGCCTATCACGGGTGACTTAAAAAAAAAAAACGTGTACGGGTAGTGGCGGCCCCCATAGGGAGCCGCCATTCCCATTCCTTATTTGGTCGCTGTAGTCTACGTAAAGATTTACGTAGATTACGGCGAAAATAAGGGCAACGCTATTTGCATTGCCCTTATTTTCGCCGTAGTCTAGAGAAAAATTTACGTAGACTACAGCGACCAAATAAGGAACGCAAATGGCGGCTCCCTATGGGGGCCGCCATTAGCGTACGCGCTTTTTTTTTTTTTTTTAAAGTCACCCGTGATAGGCTACGTGACGATTGACGTAGCCTATCACGGCTGACTTTGCAGATCTAGCCATGATAGGCTACGTTAATCATCACATAGCCTATCACGGGGGCATTTTTTTTTTAAAAAAACAAAAACTTTGGAGTTCGCGGCCAGGAGAGGCGGGAAGCCTCCTCCCCGGCCTGAATTTCGGCCAGGGGAGGTGGGAAGCCTCCCCCCGGCCTGAACTTCGCGGGGGGAGCAGCAAAGCGCCTCCCCCCCCACCGCGAAAAAGCTTCGACGACAGGTAAGTGACTTTCGTCCACCCCTACGTGGGATATGTTATGGAGGATCTTTTCCCATATATATTCTGTGAATGAAGATTGCACTAAGTGATGGTGCTTCCGGTTCTACCACTCTGTGTGGTTAAGTGGTATTCCAAGAACAGGGCTTTTTCAGAGCATATTCCAAAGTTACTGATTTGTTAATGTTTTGATTCCTCAAAAAATATTTTAGGACATGAATGAACCATCCAACTTCATTAGTGGAAATATCGGAGGCTGCAACAATCAAGAACTAAATATTCCTCCATATTTACCAGGTAAAATTGGTTTCTGAAACACATAGTCTGATCCAACTTCAGCTCTGAATAACTGGTAGGGATATATGAGAAATTTGTTCCAGCTTGTCCAGCTGTCCAGCTGTAGTCTACATAAAGATTTACGTAGACTACGGCGAAAATAAGGGCAACGCTAATAGCGTTGCCCTTATTTTCGCCGTAGTCTACGTAAATCTTTACGTAGACTAAAGGGACCAAATAAGGAACGCGAATGGCGGCTCCCTATGGGGGCCGCCATTAGCCGTACACGCTTTTTTTTTTTTCAAAGTCACCCGTGATAGGCTACATGACGATTAACGTAGCCTATCACGGCTGACTTTGCAGATCTAGCCGTGATAGGCTACGTAAATCGTTACATAGCCTATCACAGGGGCTTTTTTTTTTTTTTTTACTTTTCTTTTGAAGTTCGCGGCCGGGGAGACGGGGCGCTTCTCCGCGGCCTGAATTTCGGCTGGGCGAGGCAGGAAGCCTCCCCCCCCGGCCTGAATTTCGGCCGGGCGAGGCGGGAAGCCTCCCCCCCCGGCCTGAACTTCGGGGGGAGCAGCAAAGCACCTCCCCCCCACCACGAAGCAAGCTGCGAGACCAGGTAAGTTACTTTCGTACATCCCTAATATGGACACATATCAGAATGGAAGAAGCTTCAGGGTGGAATTTGGAACACTTTGATGAGCTGAAATTTGCTGATTCACATATCCCTAGTAACTAGGTCCTATTGAAAAGTTCTAACTTGTCCTACTGGTTTTAAACAGAATTTATTTAGGACTAGGGATGTCGCGGAAGTCTGAGAGTGGGCGGAGCCTGTAAGCTCCCCCCCGCCCCTGCTTGGCCTTCTAGACCCCAAGCCACCATGCACTTATTAGGCCATTTGACAAGCGCTGCATGGTCCACAGGCTGTAATGTTGCATATACTGGACCTTTACGGCCACCATTTATGCACCATTACATTTCTGGAAAAACCCTGAACCACCATTTTATCGCAAATGGCAGCTCACTAAGGGAATAGGCAGCTGCCAGGCCCTTGCTGGGCACTCCAGGCCATCTACTGGCTGGTGCAGGTCGCACAGGTGGGTAGCAGTGGCGGTTCAGCGAGTGCCCCCGATGAGGATGGACAGAGGTGAGTCCGTCCATCCCTAATTAGGACTAAGTATACTGGAGCTAAAGCTTAGTAACTTAGCCTGCAATCCTAAACAAACTTACTAGAGAGTAAGGCCCGCTGGACACAGGGGGACATAATTCTGAGTAAACAGGCAAAGGATTGCAGTACATGGCTCATGCCATTCAAGCAGAAAAGAAGTATCAACTGTTTAATATATCTTCATATTATTTATTAGTTGTTTTAAAATCATAAGAGTGCAGAATCTTGCATTCTTCTCTTCAAATAACAATGGTAGTACGCTGAAATGATTATAATGTTGAATCTGAAATAACAGTGTATTTTCTCAAGTGTGGCCTTCTATTCTGACTTTCAGGAAGGGAGCAGGTTAAAAATCTAATATATTATGAAATGAAGCTTTCCCTCCTAGACTTGCAAAGTTCATAGCAGTGGTTTTAGGATATGCAGAAGGGATGGTATACCTGGAGAGGTAAAGGAAATACCCACAGGCAGTGAAGGCTGGTGGCCCTGATTTTGGTGGGGCTGTGGATCCAATTTGGGTTTCAGTCAGAACCAGCCAGAATCCTAAGGGAGCTATCCAAGGTGCTGAACCTATTTTGGGAACAGGGTTCATCAATTTGGATAGCTCTTTTGGAGTTCTGGCTGGTTCTGACTGAAACTCAGAATGCGTTCACAGCCCCACTGAAATTGGAGCCACCAACCTCTACTGCCTGCGGGTATATTCTCTTTACCTCTCCAGGTGTACCATCCAGGTACTGACCACACCAAGGCATGCTTATATTTAACTGTACAACTTCATTATGTACAGGCAGATCAGTCTGGACCCTGGAGGAAAGGAAGACACTGCAAACTGTGGAAACTACTGGGGAAACTCATTGTGGATGAGAGAATAGATCCCAGTTTTTCTGTGCTCTCAGTTGCGAATGGCTACCCAGCACAGTAATTTGGTATCTTGTATCAGGACAGAGCCAAATATATATTTTGCCCAAAGATGTATAAGCTACATCACTGTCTGAAGCAAAGTAACATGTTCCATTTCTGTGAATATGACTTACTGTGAGAATCAAGCACAGATAAAGAAAATGTGAACTAGTATTTATTTCCCTAATTCATGAAGTTCTACAGATTTCCTCCTAATATTATGGTCTTCTATGATCTCTGTTAGCTTTGGTTTCAAGAGAGGAAGGACTGCAACTTAAGACAATATGCATGGAAAATGAACAGCAGCTCCCTGATGGGACAGCCGTGAGGCACTATGATGTGCACAACCTGTACGGATGGTCACAGGCAGAACCCACTTACTAGTAAGTTATCTTCTTAGCCAGTCTCTGGCGTGATATACGTAATAGGGATTTGTGAAGAAGCTGGATACAAAAGAGAAGCTGTTGCCAGGTTTTGAGGAACATTTATCATGGGACAAGGTCTGTAAAATTCTATAATCTAAAACAGCTGAAAAGTGCATCCAGTGGAAAGGCGGCAGAAAGGAGGACAGAGAAGCAAAGGTTGCCTCTGTTGCTCCTCCTGCTCTGCCAGTTGTCCCCCGACAAAGCACAGGATGTTCAGAGTGCTCTGACATTAGAGTACTCCCTGGACCGGCGTCGGATTGTTTTGCCTGCACAAAAAATCATGTGTATCACACCTATGCGGAGTTGCAGAGCAATTAACCTTCTAGGCCAAGAATGAGCTGGAAATTGAAATATAACATGAGAGAACAGGTTACATTTTAACATGTTTTCTGTTTTGTGATAAATTGCACAATTTACCTGTTTTTTACTGACCTCCCAAAACGTTATGCACAACCAGTAACTGCTAACTGCATGATTAGGATTATATTGTAATTCTTTAGTTGATGCTTAGTATCCACATCTCTGCTGTAAAAGGAGTGCATGAAATGTTATAAGTCTGTCATGTTGTCATGGACAACCTCTGCCATGTTGTCATGGGCAACATAGGATCCTTTCATTGAATTCCTGTTTTCTGGGTTAGTGGAGGACTTCTAGTGTGAAAATCTAAACAATATAACAGAGCAATCCTGTGGTTCCTAGACAATGTCCCAAGGCCCATAGGATTGTTCAGGAAAAGCTCCTCAAGACAGAGCTTCAATGTCAGAGGGGGCTTTCTGAAACTCCCATCTTGGCTCTGCACAGCCACCATGGAGTTTTCCATGGTGGCTTCCTCTTCGTGATCAAAACTCATAGAACCTTGACCTCATAAAGGAGAAGAGGGAGTGGACAAAGATTCAAGGAATCTGAAGTCCTCCCAGCTCCTCCCCTGTCCCCAGGAAACATTTAGAATTGCTTAAAAGCACATCTGAATGTTTCCCTCCCATTGCCAGCAATGGGAGGAGGGAATGATTGTTCTTCTGTCTATGGATAGAAGAAAAATACAGGAAGCTCCATCTCTCACCACACTTCCACCCTGTTTGAAAGATCTGACAGGGCATAGGAAGGAATGGAGCACTCTGATTTTGGAATGCTCTGACAAAAACATAGGATTGCTGTCTAAGCCGCCCACTGTGGGATACTATAGGTTAATTAGGAGTTGCTGGAATTTAACTTATTTTTTAAATATATATATAATGTATTAACCTGCTTTTCAGCCCCAAAGGGTTCCCAGAATAATGTATATAACATCAAATTTTGGCAATAGTGGAATCCTCAAGTACAATAATCTGGAAAGTAAAGGTATTTTATGTAAGACTTTCTTTTGAAAAGTTATTGACACCTCTAACCTGTGTTCCATTGTATGTTTATATCAGCGGTATGCAGAATGCCACAGGAGAACGTGGAATCGTTATTACCCGTTCAACTTATCCATCCAGTGGACGATGGGCAGGACATTGGCTTGGTGATAACTATGCAAGATGGGATCAACTTGAGAAATCCATTATTGGTAAGAAGAAAAATGTTCAGTTTAAAGAAAGATTTTCAGTTTAAGTACATGTTATTTGCCAGGAAAATGTCAGATTGACAACATTGCTGTTTCAGTGATATGTCGTTCAGTTGTTAAGTCGTGTCCAATGCTTCGTGACCCCATGGACCATAGCACGCCAGGCCTTCCTGTCCTCTGCTCTCTCCTGGAGTGTGCTCAAGTTCATTTCAGTGATATACTGGCATCTTATATATGAAAGATATGTAAGACGCCAATATATCAGACACTGGATTATTGGCATTTGCCTACCTGAATGTAGCTAAGGTTTTGACCCAGTCCCCTCCAGAGTCTGGACTTGATCCCAATGGGTTGTGTTTGCCCCCTGGTAGAGTGCCCAATGCAAGCCCTCCCTTCTATCTCGGGGACAGGGATGCATCTACAGCAACCTTGATGGATAGCTGTCCAGGTTGTTAGGTAGCTTCTGCTAATTTTTATCTGAAATCTGCTTCCCTGCAATTTCCACTCATCAGTTCTAATCTAGACCTGCCTCTTCTAGCAACAATGAAAAAATCTGCTCCATCTTCCTTGATACCTATGATCTGGTTGCAAGAGCAGACAGATTATTCAATTCGCCCAAGTTAAGCCTCAAAGCAGGGTAGGTTGGCAACGTGTCAAGTGGCAAGGAGAATGTTACAACACAGATACAAATGCAGATGTGTGGCAAAGGTGTGACACAAGATGTGGTAAAATGGCCAGCTGTACAACCACTTCATTTCCTTTTAGGTGTGATCAAGTGGATTATTCTATCCAGTCATCATTATTTCATCATTCTAAAAGGCAATTCTGAGTTAGCTGATTTCTCATGAACATTTCATTGGAAATATACATTGTTTTTATAAAACAATGAAAAATAGAGCTTATGCACATTTAAAATGTGATGCAGAGTAATTATATTATTTAATATAGTATTCTGGATGCCTTTAAAGAGAATTTACTCTAGAAAGTGCTGTTCTATTTTATTTTGACAGGTATCATGGAGTTCAGCCTCTTTGGGATCTCCTATGTAAGTTCTGCTATTGGATTAACTTTGCATCTGAAATTCTTTGAAACACTTTCTAGTAATCTATTGTGACGTGATGGAACATTCTAACCTTTCCTCTTTTCATAATTTTAGTGTGGTGCTGACATTTGTGGTTTCTTCAATGACACAACCTATGAAATGTGTGCCCGGTGGATGGAGCTTGGAGCATTTTACACCTTCTCTAGAAATCATAATGCGATGGGAACTAGAGTGCGTCAACATTAATTGGCAATGTATTGCATGCAGTAGTATAGTGACTCTAATACTGCTTTGTAATCTCCTAAGAATGTATGGAAAGTTGCTTCTCTTTTGATCCCTTAATCCAATTTTCATTAGATAAAGGAGCAGATCATTTCCTTTGCCCCAAACAGTATAGTGTGGGTGGCTCTGTGGCCGGTTTATCTATTAACTTACAGAGGGATTTTTAACCCTGCCATAATGAGTGGGGACACTGAGTGAAGAAAGAGACTACACTCCTTAGCCTTCAATAATAATAAACAACACCAGAGTGTTTTTCACTCATTTTGCCAGTCTAACCCCAACACTGAATATCCCCTCATTTGGTTGGCTGTGCTCCTAACTTTGACTTGTTGGTTTTGCCTTCTTTTCTAATATGTGGTTTGATTCGGAAGGAGGCATTTGCTCTACAGCCAGAAACCTTTCTGTGTGCAACTTTTGTTAGCATGTGACACATATTGTGGGTGAGCTATGAGAGAGTGGTAAGTAGGGATGTACGAATCACTTACCTGGTTCCGGTCAGGGCATCCACTGGGGGTGTGAGGCGCTCTGTCCCTCCCCCCAGAAGCCTTGATGGGGGGGAGGTGATCCAGTCCTCCCCCCCGGAATCCTGCCCAGCCGGCTCTACGCCGCGGCAGCTCCGCGGAGCAGCCGGCCAGGGCCGTCCGCAGCCGGACTGCTGGCTGTGGACGGGCTGCTGCAGACACAAATGGCGGCTGCTGTAGCAGCCGCCATTTGCATCCTTCCAGGCTGCCGTGATAGGCTACATAAGTATTTATGTAGCCTATCATGGCATGCCCCCCCCCCAAAAAAAACAACGGCATACGCAAATGGCGGCGGCTACGATGGCCACCATTTGCGTTCCCTATTTTTCGCCATTCTAGACTACATAAATATTTACGTAGGGAATTAGGGTGAAAAAAAGGAACCGCAAATAGCGTAGTGGGCGCTATTTGCGTTCCTTTTTTTTTCGTCGTAAAAGCCTACGTAAATATTTATGTAGGATAAAACGGCAAAAAAAAAGAATGCAAATAGCGCCCACTACGCTATTTGCAGTTCCTTTTTTTCACCCTAATTCCCTACGTAAATATTTATGTAGTCTAGAATGGCGAAAAATAGGGAACGCAAATGGCGGCCGCCGTAGCCGCTGCCATTTGCGTACGCTGGTTTTTTTTGGGGGGGGTTAGCCGTGATAGGCTACGTAAATTCTTATGTAGCCTATCACAGCTTGAAGGACAGCAATGGCGGCCGCAGCAACCCGGCTGTGGCCGGCCAGGAGACCAGCCACCGCCACCGGAGCTGCCGCAGCCACCCCAGGTAAGTTCCATCCCGGGGGATTCCGTGGGGGGGGGGCAGGAGGCTGTTCCGCCATGGATTCCGGGGGGGGCGGATTCTAAAGAACCCGGCCTCACTGGAATCCGTGGCGGAATTCTCTGCCATCCCTACTGGTAAGTGGAAAGCTCTGTAGCAGAAGATTGGGTACATGATCTGGCCCAGCTCTTTTCACTGATGGTGTGAGCAGCCAATGGGCCAAGTTTGTGTAGATAGAAACTCAGTTTTGTTTCCATCCTTTTCCTTCCATCAACTACTCTGATGGCAAATACTGCTACCTAGATATATCTCCCTTTTTTATAACTTTCAGATCGCAACTCAGCACAGAATGTTCTCTCTCTCTCTCTCTGTATACATACACACACACACACACACACACGAAACACACAGATCTCCCTAGTGTGTTACTCACATATCATTTTCAGAAATGGGTCACTGGCTGATGATATCTGAGTCAGATGAAGGAACAATTATTCTGAGTCAGGGATGGGTGCATCTGAAAGCATCTTTAAAGGCTCACTTGCAGCAAGTTTGATATAGTAGCGTTGCTTCAGAGGCTAGAAGTTAGAAATAACATCAGGATTAATTTATTCCCAGAGGATGTTCCATTCAATACTCCATTTACCTTGTATTCTGCTCCAGTCCAGAGACCACTGGTATTGACAGGAGGATTTTGAGAGCCTTCAGCTGACTATAGGGCAGCCTCCCAGATTTCTTAGACTTTTTTCCAGTCTGCAGCCAGCTCCATACTAAATCTACAAAACACAGTCTGTTTGTTGCTGCCTTTTTATTTTACTCCTCATATAATAGCCTGTTCTGTATTCTCTTAAAAGTAGTGATGTGATTTTTTTTTCTCTTTCTCTCAGCAAGTGTGCAAATTAGGGATGCTTAAGAACTTTGTTTCAGTTTGTTGTTGACACCTCCTGGGCCCAAACACAGACAAAGTCTGTACATTTCTGAGCTTGTGTGATGCAATTCATGGAACAACAAAAATGTGCTTGAAAAATGCATATAAAAATGTGTACTTTTGAAAAATGCATATAAACATCCTTTATAAAATGGGAGGAAAGTGGATACGTTTTAGAATGTGCTGTATTTGGGAAAATGTGCACATCATATGCATGAAGTTTTAGGAACTTCCTCCTCCCCGCACCCCTAAAACAAAGTTTGCAATATGATATGGACACAAATCGGAACAAGCTTCTAGGGGGAATTCAGAGAAACTTGATGAAGTTGAGTTTTGCTCAGTGGAGGCTGGGGGACCGATCTTGAGTGCTGTAAATTCATTCTGGGTTTTAGTCAGAACCAGCCAGAACTCTGAATGAGCTATCCAAGGTTCTGAACCTATTTGAGGGAACTTTTTTTAGAGTTCTGGCTGGTTCTGACTAAAACTCAAAATGGATTTACAGCCCCACTGAAATCAGAGCCACCAGCCTCCCCAGGTTTTGCTCATTTACACATCTCTAGTGCAAATCTCGCCCACATTTTCTTTTAGAGTGAGCAGAGTCAGGGCAAGATATTCTGTAGTTTGAATGAACTTCGTATCTTTTTTGCAGAGGCAAGATCCTGTATCCTTTGACGCAACATTTGTAAATATGTCAAGGAATGTGCTCACAATACGATACAGATTGCTACCCTATCTCTACACATTAATGCATAATGCCCATGCAGATGGCAACACTGTTGGACGTCCTTTGCTGCACGAGTAAGTATTAAATGCCAGCATCCTGTGGGGAATACGGTGGGGTTATTTTAGCACTGTTCTTACTTTCAACCCATTACTACAAATCCCTAAAGTCAAACCCATCACCCTCTTCCATTCCCTCAAATGTACTTGGAAGCAGCAATAGAGCAATGGTTGTGATCCAGCAGTGGAGTCCACTGGGAGATCTTCCTGGAGAAATCTTTGCAAGACCTCCCTCCCTCCCTCCCTCCCTCCCTCCCTCCCTCCCTCCCTCCCTCCCTCCCTCTCTGACTGCCTGGATTGATTCTGAGCACAGGGAGATAGTTAGCAGCTCAGATTCAGAAGAGGAGCAGCCAGAACTGGGGGATGCAGTTTCCCAAGCCAGTTCAGATATGGGTAGGCATGCTCCTCAGGTTACTAACTACCAGATGGCTGGGCCTGAAGCCCCCCCCCATGCCCCCCTCTGTGAGAAGCGAGGAGGAGAGTGGGGGCTGTGACCTAAGAGATGCTAGACTAAGGCACAGAGCTAAGAGGGAAACATCAGGGCTGGAGCTCAGACGGTCGACCCGGTTAGCGATGCATGAGAGGCGATGTAGGGATGCATCACTGGAAGGGTGGGACATCCCTCCCTAGGTTAGTCTAGCCAGCAAGCCTCACTTCAAACTGTAGGCAACCCACTCTGTGGAACTCCCTCCCTAGGGAACTCCGTCATGCCCCCTCTTTAATGAGCTTCCGTCGTGCATTAAAAACATTGTTGTTCAGGCAGGCATTTGGGGTGGGTTAGGGTATTTTAGAAAATGTTTTTATTGTAGAATTTTATTGTTTTAAACTGTTTTTATTGTATGTTGTACATTGCCCAGAGTGGCTGGGTGACCAGCCAGATGGGCGATTAATAAATTTAATAATAAATAATAATAAATAAATGTTCCCATTTGAATCCCCTGGAGGCATTCCTTTGTAGCCTGAGAGTCTTCAAGGATTTGCATCTGTAATGAACCTGTTAATAATGAATTAACAGAGCAACGCATGAGACTGAAGCCTCTCTATTGTGTGTATGAGAGTGTATAAGGAAAGAGGGGGACCAAGAGAAACATGACACTGACGTAGCTGTCGCCATTTGTGTCCCTGTGGAGGCTGTGATAGGCTACGTAAGTATTTACATAGCCTATCACGGCAAGCTAAAAAAAACAAACAGCATACGCAAATGGCGGCAGCTATGGCAGCCGCCATTTGCGTTCCCTTTTTTTCACTGTTTTAGCCTACGTAAATATTTACGAATGTTATTATGGTGAAAAAAAAAGGGGGAATGCAAATAGCGTAGTGGGCGCTATTTGTGTTCCCTTTTTTTTCGCCATAATAGCTTACATAAATATTTACGTTGGCTAAAACAGCGAAAAAAAGGGAACGCAAATGGCATCCGCCGTAGCCGCCGCCATTTGTGTATGCTGTTTGTTTCTTTTTTTGCCTGTAGGCTGCCCAGCAGCTGGATGTCCGGCTGCGGGTGGCCACGGCCAGCGGCTCTGTGGAATCTCCGCAGAGCAGAGCCGACCGGGTTAGGATTTCGGGGGGAGGTGCGGAGCGCCTCCCCCCCACCGCAAATCACCCCGTCGACTCCCCAACTTTTGTACATCCCTAGTTGTAGGTAGATGATCTTTTGTGCGTGTGTGTGCCCGTGCATTCCTAGGAGTTGTTCCTTCAATTTATTCAATTTTGATCACCATTAGTCTTTCCTCAGAATTTAAATTGAAAGTAAACAGATTGGTTGTACTGGGGGCATTCCCTTCCCTCGTTCCTTGATCGTCCATCCCCATTGGGACAGTGCCTTTTACAGCACCTCTTCCAGCCACTTTCTGCTATAACTTTGTACCTCCAACTCATTTGTTATTTGTATTTGATTGGATTCATCTCTCCTTTCCATATTTTTTCAAACTAACATAGCCTTTCCTTGCAAATTGCCGCCATGCTCCTCCTCCCCCACCATTCCTGTGTTTGTTTGTTTATCTCGATTTTGGACTATGGAAAAGGCTGCGTTTCTTATGTAATGTCGAGCCTTACTTCTGATTTCTCCATTCTCTTTTCTTGTCATTTTTGTCAGTCAGTGTCTCTGTTAGATTTTTACAAACCCACTCTTATTTAGAATTTGAAAAACAAACATTGACTTCTGGGCATGTTCCTCCCCCCACCCCTTTAAGTCATATCCAAGCATTCAATTTTATTTTCTTTCTTTCTAAATCCTTAAAGAAAGACATATTATAGCAGCCTATGTGTGGAGTGTAATGTCCCCCCACCCCCATGCTGAAGTGAACCGTCTGTGTCTTCTCTGTGTTGATCCTCCCAAAACAGAAATTAAAGAAGGGTTTTCTTTTTCTTTTTTAAAAAAGGGTTTGATTTGGCTGTTATCTAATAGCCTGCGCTATCTCCCTGTATTTCTAGATGTTATCCTGCCTTCTGTAAAAGAACATGAAATATAAAACCATACATTAAAGACAACTGTCATTTGCTTAGGTAGTTCTGCTTTTCTTTAGCTCTTGTGTGTCTGTGTCAGTGTCTGTGTGCGTGCTAGGATGTAGTTCCACCAACCAAATTTCGAGGCAGTGTTGAAGAAGCACAAGGCACGTAGTATTTATATTAATTACCTTCTTATTCCGGTAACAGTCCACTGCGTGGCAAAGCAAGTCAGGGCAATATAAGGCGTCTTTGGGGAGTTGGCAGGGGCAGAGGTGGGGAGAAGTTACAGCTTTTTGCCTTGGGAGTTTTCCTGGAAAAATCAAAATTCACCAGCGTCTTGCACACAAGCCAGCGGTCCAAAGTGCCTGGAATTTGGCAAGTGACCTCAAGGGGGGGCTGGCAGGTGCCCAGGTGTCACGCACATGCGGTGAGACAGGGAGAAGTTACGGCTCTTTGCTTTCTGAGTTTCCTTGGAAAACCTCAGATTTCACCACCACCTTGCACACAAGCCAGTGGGTCAAAGTGCCAGAACACTGGTGGGTGGGATGCCCTCAAGGAGTGCTGGGAGGGGCCCAGGTTTCACACACATCTGTGGACACAGGGAGAAGTTACAGCTTTTTGCTTTGGGAGTTTTCCTGGAAAAAGTCAAATTTCAGCTGCACCTTGCACACAAGCTGGCAGGCCAAACTGCCTGGGCTTTGGGGGGTGCAATGCCCTGGAGGGGGCCTGGGAGAGGCCAAGGTGTCACATGTGTTTGTAGAAACATGGAAGTTACAGCTCTTTGCTTTGATAGTTTCTGTGGAAAACATCAGATTTCAACTCCACCTAGCTCAAAAACCAGTGGGCCAAACTATCTAAATTTTGCCTGTTGCCTCCTCTCCAGGGGCATGGAGAGGTCCCCAAATTTCATGCCTGTATCCTAAAAATGGAAAAAGTTATGACTGTTTGTGTTTTCCCATGCAAGTCAATGGGAAAATGCCCAAAACATGTGATCCAGATTTCCGAACCTCGCTTTGGATTTGGATCCAAGTTGGATCGGAAGGGGTCCGAATTGGTCCGAGGCAGATCAGGGTTGCTTTGGATGATCCGAAGCGGCATCTGAAGCAGATCGGGGGGTCCATGCACAGCCCTAATAGGTTCTAACTGGTCCTTCCGAACTATTTGGAATGTGACCCTCCTCATGGAGGGCTTGAGACAGGACAGGAGAGAAGGTTCCCTTAGGGAACTAGGGAGGTGACTGATTCTGTCAGCCAGGCATTTTGTGAATCCCTTTCGAATCCCCCCACCCTGGCAATGCAGTTTATGAAGTGGCTAGCAAGGCACTAGCATTCAACAGGGAGGTTGGACACTTTTTCTCCCCCCCTCCTACAGTCAACTTTTCAAAATCTATCCAGTTGGCACAAGCATCAGTAGGTAGAATGAAGCAAAGCTCATACAGGTAATGAATAAAGGCTTGCTTTTGATTCTTCAACTAAACAGCTGGACAGTAGCGTCTGGCAGCACAGCTTTCTGTTTCTGGGAGAAAAGTGAGCAGTGGCTTCACATTCACCTTGTAGATATATGCAAACTACTCCTCCCCCCCACCGGTGTGTGTGTCCAATATAAAGTAAAGGAGCTCATTTTCTGTCCCCTACCCGTGAGCAAAGTTTATTCCTATTTCTCTATAATTAGAATGCTGAGGTTGAAATGCCATCTATAGGAGGTTGCAACATCCACCTAGTGCACTTGATACACATTAGTGAAATGAATGGGTTTGACCTGACTAGACCAGACTGAGAACTGGAATAATGACTCAATTCTCTATTTTTGAAATTACGGTGATTCATCCCCCAGGACTTGTTTACACAAATCTATTAAATAATTTGGGGCATATAAATATTTCAGTCAAAATATTTTAAATTAAAAAGTGAGTTATGCTTTAGAGTAGGAGATGGTTCATAATGTACTGAGGTTGTTGTTACTCTGAAATATTAAATAATCCTTGTTTGCCATATTTCTCAGGTTTGTGAATGACAGGGCAACATGGGATATCTACAAACAATTTTTATGGGGTGCAGCCCTGATGATCAGCCCTGTACTTGAACAAGTAAGCAGTTAATAACACCAGCACTTAGAAACTGAATATATTAATATATTAATAAAATGTATCCATCATATTTCCTGTTTGTCTTCATCTTACATTTATGTCATTAAATGCAGGGGGCCGTGACAGTAAAGGCTTATGTACCTGATGCACGGTGGTATGATTATCATACGGTAAGCTGTTGCAGAACCCAGAGTCAGAGAGACCACGGAGTGAAGGAAAAAGAGATTCTTTATTTAACGCGCGGGCTTAAGGCTGGAATCATTTCCAAAGAGCCAGAAGCCCCGATTTACATTAGCACATTGTTTTTATAGACATTGTGACACATATGAAATGGCTCCTCCTCTCTCTCCCGCGTGGGGTTGCAGTCCTCAACATTTCTTCTCTTAGCACCATTGTTTATAATACAAGAACTGGGTTATAGGGTAGCCATGATAAGGAGAGAACAGAAGAGAACAGCAGAGAACAAGATATACAATTGTATGACCTTTGATAAGATAAGGAATTCCTGTGTCTCATCAGCTTACCAGAGTATATTCAAGGGAGAAAGAGCTCAGCAAGAACATGAAGCATGAGACTGCATGAGGCTACTTAGTCTGACCCCCGATATGGCTGCTACAAAGCAACTATAAGACATCTTTTGAAGAGTAACTTCAAGTCAAAAGACCTGCTTACAGGTTGGATTCAAGGGGTAACAGAGGAATCCAGTTGAGGGGTAGAGTTCTACCAGCTTTCCTTGGCTTCACTCCCTGGACTTTGGTTCACCTTCTGCTAGCTGACCCAACTCAGTCAGTCTGCACTGAGTCGGGCCACCTAGTGGATTTTTGGTGTGTTTCAATTCGTGCATATCGGGATCACAGTTTGCGCAAATTTGCATAATTTGTGCAAATTGTGGCCATAATTTGTGTGAATCTCTATTTGTGCAAATTGGAGCATACACACACACACACACACACACAAGTCCCTGGAATTCAGGGGAAACTTGTGGCCCAGTTCATAAATGCAAGCCACAGAATTCTGGTGAGCACAAAAAGGGACGGATTTCTCAGCAATGGACATCCCTATTCAAGCTTCAATGCCCTATCCAATCAGACTATCTTTTCCAAGCCTAGGATATTTTCCTACAAGTCAATTCAAGGGCACATAAGGACCACAATTCTGTAAAGGTTAAGTACTTTTAGAGGTATAATTACATATTCTGGCTCTAAGCTATGTTTTCAACACTCACTCATTGCTTCTCCTTTCTAAAACAGGGCCAGGAGGGCTTAATTTCCAGTAGATTAGTCGTGTGTGGAGGAGAGGGCTGGGAGAATCAGCAAGACTTGAGCTCATTGAGGGTCTCTGAGTTCCGCCTTGAAGCTTGGTCCACCTTGTTCCTGTTCCCCAATGCAAACGTTTGTTGTTGTGGTTTGAACAGGAAAAGTATGCACTTGGGTGCAGATTTTTAAAAATGTGCACCCAAATGCTTACTTTCCCCTCCTTAATTAAAGCATGAAGGTGCTTCTTTTTTTCATTTTCAAAATGAATTTTTATGCATTTTTACACATTTTTAAAGTGCCCATTTTTCTATCGAAAGCATGTTGTGAATGCGATCAAAAGCTCAGGAGCATGCTGAAAAAATGTGCTTGCATTCGGGGTTGCGAACAGGACAAGTTCTGATTAAAAAATGAATCAAACTGAACTTCTCCCACATCACTAGCGGAGGAAAGCATTTATTCCTTCTTTTGCCTGCCGACCACTAGATTGGGAACACCATTCACTGGGAGGGGAGGATTAAACCTCTTCCCCACTGTTGCTCTCCTGAAATTCCTCCCCTGCTGTTTGAGGCAAGGGGTAGAAAAAAAGCAAAAAAAAGCCTTCCACTGGAATCATTTTTAACCTCCCATGAGGAATGGGGGCGGGGATTTCAGGGAAAAAAAACAGTGCGAAGGAAGGTTTAACCCCCCCCCCCCAATGTGTAGTGATCAAGTCAGGGCCACACACACTCTAGAGTTAAAAACAGAGATTATCCTCAGCCACATGCTACACAATTAACAAAACATGTAGTTTGACTTTCAACAGGGATCCCAGACCCATGTTTCTATTGCAAAGCCAGGTCACAACCCAGGGTACAGGAAAATTACTTCTGGAGAGGAGCGAGTTAAGTGGGGGAAAGTGAGTTTTTTCCACCATCTTCCTGCCTGCCACTTCTCTGCCAGAAATCACCCTCCCCACCCAGCCCTGCTTTGCGAAGGAGGAACAGAGGCTGGACTTTGAAGATATTCATTAAGGAGAAACATGTCCTATGGAACCACTGTTTTAAATGGGAGGGACTTAAGTATATATTAATTCTCCTACAGAAATCAATGGGACTTTGAAG
This sequence comes from Heloderma suspectum, assembly GCF_057233095.1. Lineage (NCBI taxonomy): Eukaryota > Metazoa > Chordata > Lepidosauria > Squamata > Helodermatidae > Heloderma > Heloderma suspectum. Next base: position 302,659,735 of record NC_139460.1, on the reverse strand, counting down.
TATTTAACATTGGCTGGATTGTAGATATTTTGCCTGATTAAATAAGCAGTACGTACAATCGTTCTTGCTTACAATACAGTGAAATGCTGGCCATGTACATTCTGGTGTCTTGTAAACTAAAGACTTTTGTCTGTACTAATTCTTGACGTAAATTGTTTGCACACATATATTGCACACATATATTCCATGCTTATATTGCAGTTTCTAGGGGAAATATAGGGCAGGTCTTATCTGTCTATAAAATGTGTGGGGAAGGAGAAATCCTGGGAGATGCAGGTTCTACAGCTGCTGCAACACTACGCAGCACTGGACATAAAGTTCTGCTAATATTTTTCTAGGGAAAAGACATAAAAGTGCGAAAACAGTTCCAGGACTTCCAAGCACCTTTGGGGCATATAAATCTACATGTCCGGGGTGGTTACATCCTTCCCTGGCAGGTGCCTGATATCACTACCAATGCCAGGTAAGTAACATTTCTCATAGAATGAACTTGTTTTTTATGGAGACTTACCTCAACTTAAGCCCTGCATACTCCTGCATGTACAGTGGAGGGCGGCAGATCCCTTTTTGCACATAGATGTGTCCTCCTCCCATTACATTTTATTTATTTGTTATATTTGCATACTGCAATTTTCGTACGTTAGATTTGCATACATGAGGCAATATCCAACAGTGTTGTTCCGCAAATCCAAATAGTGCTAGCAGAGTTCTGATGAACTTTTCCATTGTGCAAGCACTTGTGCATTACACTTGCACCACTGGTTGCACAACCAGATGCACAACTAGGGATGGGGGAGAATTTCTCCCCGAAACTTCGGGGGGCCGAGTGCCAACACATTCGGCCCCCTGAAATTGGCGGTGAAATTCTCTGCCCCCCCGCCCCCCCCCAGGATGGGACTTACCTTTCACGAATGTCCCTCCCGGCGGCAGGTCCCGGCGGCGGTTCGTCGGGTCTTTGTCAGGGGCAGGGGCGACAGCCGGTCTTTCGACCGGCTGCCGCGGCCACCATTACAAGGAAAGTAAAAAAAACCACAAAACCCCGTGATAGGCTACGTAACGATTAATGTAGCCTATCACGGCTAGATCTCCAAAGTCAGCCGTGATAGGCTATGTTAATCGTCACGTAGCCTATCACGGGTGACTTTTAAAAAAAAAAAAAGCGTGTACGCAAATGGCGGCCCCCATAGGGAGCTGCCATTTGCGTTCCTTTACGTAGACTACGGCGAAAATAAGGGAACGCTATTTGTGTAGCCTATCACGGGGGTGGGTTTTTTTTGTTTTTTTTTCCATGGCCGGGTAGACGGGGCGCTTCTACCCAGCCTGAATTTCGCCGGCGAGGGATGGGGCACCTCCTGCCCGGCCTGAATTTCGGCCAGGCGAGGCAGGGCGCCTCCCCCCCTCGCATGAACGTCTGGGGGAGAAGCGAAGCACCTCCCCCCCCACCGCGAAGCAAGCTTCGAGGACAGGTAAGGGACTTTCGACCATCGCTATGCACAACTAGTTGCTTGTGCAACTGTAACCTTAGTTGAATTTTTCTGCTTGCACACAGTTGGGAACTTAGTTTCTGCTAGCGCAACATCATTTGCACCAGCAGAATGACATAGTTGGATACTGCCCATGGGGGTCTGACGTGGGCTGTCTTTCAGCTTTTGGCCAAACCTAACTATCAAAGTTAGAACAACATTGCAGACATTTCTCTAGGCCATTACATGTTACTGGATCACAGCCCTGATACTGTAGGTAGGGCAGCTTTACCCCTTTGCCCCCCCCACTGTGGTCCTTATCTGGATTGGGACCCCCATGCCTGTAATTTTCCTTGCCAAAAATGTGTGTTTCCATTTTATTTAAAAGGGCTTCATTTTTTTTTTTAATGTGGAGGTGTTGCAATTCAACAAGCAACACATCTATATTCAGTATATTTCCAAATTATTAAAACAATTTGTTTGAGTAATACCATTTTATTTCATTTTTTAAGAGAGTAATCCTATGGCCCCTAGACAGTGTCTGGGGAGCCACAGGAAGCTGCATATCACATCTTCCACACCCATAGACAGAGCTATAAGCACAGAGGAGGAGATCCGATCCTGGATCTTCCTTCCCTCACCCCCCACCACTCCCAGTTGCCATAGAAAACTTGTCATACAAGGTCGCAACGGAAACCTCATAAGAGAAATCAGAGAGGAAGAAAAGTGGGTGTGCTGGTGGGCAGGGAGAGGAGGGGAGAGGCCAAGATACACAATATCCTATGGGCTGTCCAGTTCCCTCTCCAGCCACTGAAAGGTAAGTCAGCTGGATGGACTCAGAGGCCTGTCTAGCTGCGTTTTGCATTTTGAAACAGGGTAATGGATGCAAAATCACCTCCATCCTCATTTCATCACCTATCCTATGCCAGTAGGGCATAGGATAGGTCAAGGCCTCCAAACTCAGAGCCCTCTGTCTATTGGGAGCACAACCAATAGGACTGTGCCCTAAGATACAGCATTTTATTTAGTACTAGCTACAATAATAGTGTTAGGGAGCAATCCTATGTAGGCATGGCGGAGAATTCTGCCATGGATCTCGGTGAGGCCGAATGCCAGTGCATTTGGCCCCCCAAAATCCATGGCAGAATGAAGCCCCCCTGATCCCCCACCCCGCAAAATGGGCCCAGAATGGAGCACCTACCTGCTGCTGTCCGCACTGCATAGCGAATGCTGTCCGCATCCGCCATTTGCTTTGTCCATATAGCCGTGATAGGCTACGTAAGTATTTACGTAGCCTATCACGGCAAAACTAAGGGAATGCAAATGGTGGCGGCTACAGCTGCCGCCATTTGTGTTCCTTTTTTTTTCTGCTGTGATAGGCTATGTAAATATTTATGTAGCCTATCACGGCAAAACAGAGGGGCACAAATGGCGTAGTGGCTATCACGGCGGAAAAAAAAGGGAACACAAATGGCGGCCACCATAGCCCCCGCCATTTGCGTTCGCTGGTGGTTGTTTTTTTTGGTGATAGGCTATGTAAATATTTACGTAGCCTATCACGGGCTGGCATAGGGACGCAAATGGTGTCCCCTACACAGGACACCATTTGCGTCCGCACCAGCCCAGCAGCGGCTGGAGGCCCTGCTGCGAGTTGGCCCGGCTGGTGGCTCCATGGCCTGGCCACAGAGCGGAGCCAGCCAGGCAGGATTCTGAGGGGGAGGAACGGATCACCTCCCCCCCGTCAAGGATTCCGGGGGAGGAACAGATCGCCTCCCCCCACCTGCGGAACCCGGCATAGCCAGGTAAGTGGGGTTTCATTCACCCCTAATCCTATGGCTGCTGGTCAGCAGCTAGACGGCCATTGGATATGTGGTTTTCCAGGAACCGACCCTGGGGCCCATGCTGTGAGGTTGGTTCCCGGAGAATCAACCTTCCCTCCCTTCTGTGCTGCCTGCGAGGCAGCCTGGAATGGCCCCGAGCGCCACGCTTGGAAGAGGAGCATGGAGCGGCCAAAATGGGGCATTCCAGGAGGCGTTCCAGGGCAGGGAAGGTGGAAATGCCGGTATGACACATCCTATCTGTCATCCGGCAGCCTCCTCCCCCACTCCCCCTTCCTGCTGTTAGACAGCCGACATTGGCTGGCTTTCCCCAAATTTTGGCCCCCCAAAATCCATGGCGGAACGAAGCCCACCTGCTCCCCCACCCCGCAAAATGGGCCCAGAATGGAGCACCTACCTGCTGCTGTCCGCGCTGCATAGCGAATGGTGTCCGCATCCGCCATTCGCTTTGTCCATATAGCTGTGATAGGCTACGTAAGTATTTACGTAGCCTATCACGGCAAAACTAAGGGAATGCAAATGGTGGCGGCTACAGCGGCCGCCATTTGTGTTCCCTTTTTTTTCTGTTGTGACAGGCTATGTAAATATTTATGTAGCCTATCACGACAAAACAGAGGGGTGCAAATGGCGTAGTGGCTGCCATTTGCGCCCCTCTGTTTTGCCTTGAGAGGCTATGTAAATATTTACATAGCCTATCACGGCGGAAAAAAAAGGGAACACAAATGGCGGCCACCATAGCCCCCGCCATTTGCATTCGCTGGTGGTTGTTTTTTTTGGTGATAGGCTATGTAAATATTTACGTAGCCTATCACGGGCTTGCATAGGGATGCAAATGGCGTCCCCTACACAGGACACCATTTGCGTCCGCACCAGCCCAGCAGCGGCTGGAGGCCCTGCTGTGAGTTGGCCCGGCTGGTGGCTCCATGGCCTGGCCACAGAGCGGAGCCAGCCAGGCAGGATTCTGAGGGGGAGGAACGGATCACCTCCCCCCCGTCAAGGATTCCGAGGGAGGAACAGATCGCCTCCCCCCACCTGCGGCACCCGGCATAGCCAGGTAAGCGGGGTTTCATTCACCCCTAATCCTATGGCTGCTGGTCAGCAGCTAGACGGCCATTGGATATGTGGTTTTCCAGGAACCGACCCTGGGGCCCATGCTGTGAGGTTGGTTCCCGGAGAATCAACCTTCCCTCCCTTCTGTGCTGCCTGCGAGGCAGCCTGGAATGGCCCGAGCTCCACGCTTGGAAGAGGAGCATGGAGCAGCCAAAATGGGGCATTCCAGGAGGCGTTCCAGGGCAGGGAAGGTGGAAATGCTGGTATGACACATCCTATCTGTCATCCGGCAGCCTCCTCCCCCACTCCCCCTTCCCGCTGTTAGACAGCCGAAATTGTCTGTCTTGCCCCAAATGCAGGGCAGGAGAAGTGCGGAAGGGACAATCCCCTCTGTGCTTCTCCTGCCCTGCATTGGATAGGCGGTCACCTTCGAATTCAGAGGTGGCCGCCTATCCCCATAGAATTGTGCCCTTAAATGGTTTATTTCTAGGTGTAATCATCAATTTGGTTTTTGTTGTTGTTTCTGTAATGGTCATCTGGTGTATTGCAGTACTGTTGATTTGTATTTTGTATTGAAGAATAAACTCAGTTATTTAGGTTTTTTTAACAAGGAAGGTTGGGATTATGTCTGCCCCTCACCCCTCGCCATAAATCCAAGCTTTGTAATGTAGGTCTCAAAGACCTGGCCCGGGTCTTTCCAGTCCATATGTGAATTATCCATGAATTATCCATCAGCTCTACAGCTGAGCTGGTTCAAACAATTATTAAATGAGTAGGGTTCAGCCCTAACCTTAAAATCATATTTCAAGTGCCATGGAGGAAAGATCTTTGAGATGTTGATGTTTTCCTTTTGGTAAGGGAAAAAGTAGATTGAAGTTGGTAGGCATTTCCTAAGGAATATTTTCTAAAATTTATTTTTTCCCCTTCTAGCCGGCTAAATCCTATGGGACTCACTGTTGCTTTGGATGATAATGGGAATGCTCAAGGACAGCTTTACTGGGATGATGGAATTAGTATTGGTAAGTGTCTTGCTAGGCAGAAAAAAAGGCCAAGCTCTGGTTCCTAATGTATTACTTATTAAATTTGTAACCCATCCTTCCTCAATATATTTCAGGGTGATGTTATCCCATTTTATTCCTACAGGATAAAAAATTAGGTTAAAAGACAGTGAGCTGGTTCACTTGATAGCAGGGTGGTTAATAAGCCATGATGGCTTGTTAACCACCCTGCATGTGCCTGCTGGTTGCAGCTGGGTTACATAATTACTCTCACCACAGTGGCTTCTTAACCACTGTGTGCATGCCGACTGGATTTACATTATTACCCTCATTGGGTGCAGCTTGTTGTGACATCCAAACCTACTGAGAGTGGTTGCTTGGGGTGGTTAACAAACCAACCAAAACCCATGGCCTGTTTTAGGGTTACTGGGTGGTTCATTAACCAACCCAACCACCCAATCTCATCAGGTTTTGATGTCATAACAAGCCATGCCAGTGAGGGTAATTATGTAAATTCAATTGGCACACAGACTGTGGTTAACAAGCCACCATGGCTTACTAACCACCCTGCAGTTATGCAGACCACACCAGAGATTAGTCTCAGGTCACCCAGTGAGCTCTGTGGCTGATCAGGACTAAATCCAATCCAGATTAGGGATGGTGGAGAATTCCACCACGGACTCCAATGAGGCCAGATTCTAAGAAGAAGACTCACCTCCGCCACCTGGGGGAATCCGCATCAGCCGGATCCTACCTGCCACCGTCCGTCTGCTGCCATCTGCTGCCATCTGCTGCCATCTGCTGCTGCCTGCCTTCAGATGCAAATGGCGTCCGGCGTAGCGGACGCCACTTGCATCCCTGCCTTTTGCCATGATAGGCTACGTAAAGATTTACTTAGCCTATCACGGCAAAGAGCAGGGGTGCAAATAGCATCCGCTACGCCATTTGTGTCCCTGCCTTTTGCCGTGATAGGCTACGTAAGTCTTTATTTAGCCTATCATGGCAAAGAGCAGGGACACAAGTAACGTCTGCTATGCCATTTGCGTCCCTGCTCTTTGCCGTGATAGGCTACGTAAATCTTTACGTAGCTTATCACGGCAAAAGGCAGGGAAGCAAATGGCGTCTGCTATGCTGGACGCCATTTGCATGGCAGCGGCCGGAAGTCTGGCTGTGGACGGGCCCGGCCGGCAGCTCTGCAGACTCATTGTGGAGCAGAACTGGCCGGGGAGGATTCCAGGGGGAGGGATGAATCACCTCCCTCCCCCCCCTGCGGACCCCTTCAGTGGACTGGTAAGTGTGTTTCGTACACCCCTAATCCAGATCTGGCATTCTACTATCCAATCACACACATCCCTTTTGGTCTTGATGCCACCAAGGCCTTTCAGCACCATGGGTTTAGGGAATGAACCCCTCCTGTGTATTGATGACCTGAGTCAAAGTCAACATCCAGCAATAGCTCCAGGACCAAAGTTGGAGGCTTTCTATTTGAGCTGGGTATTCCATGGCTTCATTGAACAGAAGGGTGACCGAGGCAGCAGCTATCTCCAAAGTCAGGTCTGTACTGCCTGGAAGTGAGGGAAGGGGGTAGAAATGGGTGTGTGTGAAAAGGTGGACACATTTCCTTTGTCTTTCTTCTCCCGGTCTGGAACCTTTTGCTAGGAGAACTCACCTGTGCAATTTCGGCAAAAAAAAAAAAAAAAAGTTTAGCTTATTATTCTGGGAAGTAGTACTCTCTCTCTCTCCCCCCCCCCATATATATATATATATATATATATATATATATACACACACACACACACACACACACACATGTTTTTTCTTTTGCAGATGCATATGAAAATGGCAACTACTATTTTTCAACATTTGAAGTAGCTCAAGTATGTATATTAGCCTTTCCCTCCAAATAATTTAAGAGAAGATGAAAATTATGTATAGAAATGAATAACTTGCTTGAACTCACGTACATGTTTGAATTCCAGTTGTATACCCTTCATTATAAAAACCGTTTTGCACAGCATTTCTATGTAATTAAAGCATGAATGTAGATTACTCTTTGGCACATCTCTGCACTGAAATGTTTAGGCCTGGATTCAAAGAACCTCAGACTACTTCCCCACACGCAAGGGAGGAAGTGTGTGTTTCTGTAACAGAGACTCCCTTTTGCCTGGCAAATCTCTTTGGAAACTGAAGACAGTTTCCAACACAGGAGTATGACATGGGAGTTTCCAACAAAGGAATCTGCTGTTCAGTGGAAGTCGTGTCACACATTTTGCTAGACATGCCAAAAGTAGGATCTTTGGATCTCAGCCATTATTTTGAGGTGATATGAAGAGTTGGACACGACTGAATGACTGAACAAATGCAAGACTTGTCTGTAGCACCTGATTCGTTTCATACATGAATGCCATCATTTGATACACAGTCATTGGTTAGTGAACAGAAATCTCTGAACTTTGGGCCATTAACCCATCAGCAGATGGTTGGGATAGAAGTCAGAGAGACCTCATATAATCAAGTATATAATGCTTATTCCTGCATTTTTATTAAAGGCACACACTCTTTTTGTCCATTTTTCAGAATACATTGAACGTCTCTCTGGTCCACAACAACTATTTAACTGATGCAGTTGTTTTGAAAATTGGTTATCTGCACATCTGGGGAGTCACAGCCCCAGTTACAACTGTTACTGTTACTTATAATGGGAAAACTGAAACAACTATTTTTCAATATGATCCTGCAAACCAGGTAGGTCAAATACTAGAATTACTAGTGATGAAAACATTTTTTTTTCGTATGAGTTAAATTTCTAGTATTCAAAAATTCATATAGTACTCCTTTTCCTTTTCCCTGGTAAGATTTTGGTTTACTCAATATTAGAACACACAACATGCAATCTTATAATGCAAGACATTCAAATCTAAGTCTAACCTCAAAGTAATGCTAATATTAGGCACAAATGCACCGTTGTGCTTAAGAAGTATGTGAATCTTTCTGCATAGCCATGGACACATGGTTAGTGAATGTGAAAGCATGTACATGCTGGTGGCATGATGTTGATACCTATACAAAATATTAGAGTGATTAATCCCTTTTCATTTCTGTCCCTCCCTGCACCTTTCAAAAAGCTACTTGCATGAGGCCCACAAGTTATCCCCACTCCTGGTTTGGCATTGTAGCATATGACTAGGTAGATGTGAAGAGTCACTTGAGGAAAGTCATGAATTCCATATGAACACCAAAAAGCTGTCTGTGGAGATGCTATAGCTGTTGCTGTTTCAACAAACATTGTGTTTTGAACCTGAATAGGGCAAACAAATGAGGAGAAGGAGAGCTCCAACCCTGCCCCTCTCCTTCATTGTGTTTGTCACCCTCAATGCATGGAGGGTAATGGTCTGAAAATAAGAGCCTCCTGTATCCATGGAGGTTCTCCACATGATTGAGAATGCTGGAAAATTTGTGTTCTGGCTCAAGTGGAGTGCCTCCACAGATACACACAGTGTTTGAAATATTCATGTTCAGAACACCTGAATAGGGCTTCCATCAATTACAGATGTATGAGAAATTCAATTCAGTTTATTTTTTACTAGAATTTAGCCGATTTGCACCTCCCAGAACCAAACATGGACGCAAACACAATCTGGGGTTGAGGTCCCTACATTTCCAAGCTTGTTATATGATTCACGCAAACAAAAATTGCATTTGAAAAAAGAAATAAAATCCACACGGACACACTTTAAATAATGGGAGAAAAATGAACACGTTTAAAAAATGCCCACACTTATGCATACATTTGGAAAAAATGTGCATGAAAATGCACACTTTCATGCAGAAAGAAAAGAAAAAAAAGACAAAGCTCACAATTTGATATGGACACAAGTCATGATGAGCTTTGACACGGAAATTGTAGAACTTCAATGAGCTGATATTGCTGATTTGCACATCCCTCCTGTCAATTGTGTGGATGGCTGGAGGATTATCATGGATTAAAGCCAACTGTAGGAGTGTGTTGTTCACCTACAGTGTGAAATCATGCCCAGATTCCCAGATACCATTGTTTTCTGGAGCTTCTCAGCCTGGTATCTCACAGTAATAAGAGGACACTTAGGAAGGATACCATTGGGATTGGTGGTCCTATGATACCTTGAGTGAGGGCCAAATTGCATGTTCTTCAAATCACACATAGCTCTAGATTGGATTAATTACCTCAGTGTAAATGCATGTAGTCCCAGTTCAGACTGGGGCCATGGTGCTTCAGGAGGGATTTAAGTTTTCCCCTTCCCATTTTTGTCCCAAAATTCCATGCACCCCATTGTGGCGGCAGCGGGGGGGGGGGAGAGATTAAAAGGAGAAAGAATGCCTGGAATGATTCCAGTGTAGACATTTTTTCCCTCTATTTTAAGTGAGAGACAGGGTTGTGTGGTGGGTAGAGTATGGGACTGGGACTTGGGAGCTGGGTCCCCACTTGACCGTGAAGCTCACCAAGTGACTCTGGGCCAGTCACCGACTCTCAGCTTCACCTACCTCACAGGGTTGTTGTGAGTGTTAAATGGAGAGGAGGACTATGTAAGCCACTTTGGGTTCTTTGCAAGAGGAAAAAAGGCATGATATAAATGCAATAATAAATAAATAAATCAAAATACACACACCTATGGGGGAGGGTGGAATTTGGTAAAATATGTGGAATTTGAAGAACATGTAGTTTGGCCCTGAGAATCATCTTTCACTTGTCTGGTTTCCACTGCTGCACCTTGCTCTTTCCCTCAGCTTCAGTCTGATAAAAAGAACAATCTTTTTCATCTCCAGTTGCAGAATAAATGCTGTCCTACATCAACCCTTGTGGTAAAGGTTGGTTACTTAGGGATAAAGGTGGTCAAGAAAACATTCCAAATAATAGGGCTGGTAATCAATTCTCCTGGAAGTGAATTGATGGACATCCTGCACGTGCATCTTCTTGCATTGCTGTTATTTGGCGTTTTTCCTTCCTTTGCTTTCATATTCTGTATATCCCAATATTATTGAACTGATTGCTGGTCAATGAAACAGAGAGTCTGAGAAAACGTGCATTAGTCATTTGTGTAAAGCAGCAACACTTGCATCCTTCCTCTAATAAAATGCAACTCGCATTGAGCTAATCTTTCCCAACTCTTCCTTGTCTCATTTTCATTGTCAGCCATCTTCCTTTTACTGACCTGCTGCTATCAGTTAGGAGAAAATGCTTTTAAAATTCTACTTTCTCCATCTTTTTTTCCCCACCAGCTTTCAAAAGCTAAAATATTTTCATGCCACATCTCCATGTGGTAATTTAAAAGGTATCTTATCTTCCCTGCCCTCTCCTTTTTATAACAAGACACGTTTTTAAATGAAACAGAGATATCCCTTCCTATAGTGATAGCTAAATCTCTCTCTTTCGACTTTTCACATTTAAAGCTGGAAGGGGAGGGGGATACCCTATGTTCTGACTTTGAGAACTTTTCCTGGCATTCAGAAGTCTGTTTCCAAGAGTTTTAACTCAAGCTAAGCATTTATTTGGGTTATAATGTCCTATCTTCAACTTGAATAGAACCATTTCTTTTCTTGTGTTTAACCTTTGATCATCTGCCTACCTTTGAACTTTTGGATGACTATACATTCCTTGATATCCTTGCCCCATTTCTGCCTTTATTCTTGTATAATGTTGTCTTTTAATACACAATAGAATTCTTCCCAAATCAAACAGGATGGTTTCACTTGCTTTGCATCTTCTTTTCTAATATAATACAATGCTCTGCTGTCAAGCTTTTAAGCTGCAATGGCTCACTAACAAATCTATTCATTTCCAGTGAAAATTCCTTGTTTTGGGTGGCAAGGGATGACATAGATTTTGTGCTAAGCTATGGTTTCCCCTATTTAGCTATATTTGATAATAACAAGCCAGGCCTTTTCTGTGTTGATAACGTATCACATAATTAATGCTTATTGAAAGTATATCTCCTAGAGAGGTGAGATGGAGTTACAATCAAATTTTGCCTTAAGTCAAATTTCTAGGTGAATTTGGAAGTTCTTTGCCTAGGCAAAACATCTCAGGAATTTTGAGGAAAACAAAATACATTTCTGAATGAGATTAATGAAATTTCTCAAGGCAGTTCCATACATCCTTATCCACCCCACACACACACCCTATGTAGGCAGTTAGTCACATTTTGCTGTGAAACTCATCCACTTTTCACCAGCACTGGCTGTTAGGAGTCAGGGGCTGGTAAAGCAACAGCCCTCCAGGTAGAGGGCAAAATTAATCAAACCTGGGACCAGAATTTGCATTTTGCCTAAAATTAAATGTCATGTTAAAATTGGAGGCTTTTGCTTTAAAAAAGAAGAAAACACACACACACACACACACACACACACACACATGGCATTTCAAGGGAGCCTTAAAGGTTTTTGATAAGATCAGCAAGGTTTCTCAGAAAGGGTCTGCATAAGTCTTAAGGGCAAGGTCCATTGCTCATGGGCAGAACATAAGCTTTCCATGGAGAGATTCCAGTTTCAGTCCCTGGCACTCTACTTAAAAAGAACTCGGGGATCAAACCCGGTAAAGCCACGTACCTGGGGCCTGGGAGAGTTGACACCAAAAGAGGCTATCTATTGGGCTAGTTCAGGAGTGGACAACTTCTGGTGGTCTGGGGCCAAATCCTGCTTGAACCTACCATGGGCCACACCTCTGACCCCCCCACCCCGCCAAACCACAGTGCTGAATTTGCCACTGAAATTTGGTGGCATGGCAACAAAAGCCCCATAATGTTGCTTCAAAACATTGGGCACCTCCCCTGCATGCATGTTATACAGCAAAATTGCATGGAGGTGGGTTACCATGGTGGTGACAAATTCAGCAGTGATGGGGGTGGTGGTGCAGAGAGCCACAAAAAAAGCCAGGGGAGCCACAAACAGCCCACAGGTCACATATGTCCCCTCCACTGGGCTAGATGGAACCACGATCTGTCTCAATATAAAGGAGCCTCTATCCGAGTCCTTCCACAATGCATCATCAATTCTGGTGTTCTCTCATAATCCAGAAAATATAGAAGTGGGACCCATTTCTAAATATCCTGGGATTTATGTTTCTTTATTTTTATTATTATTTAGGCTTGTAGCCTACCTTACGAAGTGCTCAGGCATGTGACAGTTATTCTGCACAAAATAGATGGGTAGGTCCCTTATTCTTTCAAGGAGGCATCAGGAAGTGAATGATGGGGATATAAAGCTTTCAGCCACTGGGCCTATCCCCTCCTCCCCCTACATAGGCCATCAGAACCAACGCTATGGTGAGGAAGAGAAGGTCAGGACTAGTGTCGTGACAAAGACTGGTTCCTTTTCCACAAAAATAGAGGCAGCTCCACTGCTCAATTGGAACCAAAATTCACTAGTATCAGGCTCGATACTTGTTGCAGAATCATGTCCTGAATCACACCCATATTGTGGTATGAACTAGATCAGGTGTGGGTGACACATGTCTCTGGCCCACATGCACCCCGGCACTGCCTGTTTCAGCCCCTGGCCCACTGCTATAGAACACTTCAGGGGTCAAATTTAGCTTCAAAACAAGCTACAGTTGACCCGTTTAGTGCTCCGTAGTGCTAACACATCCATAAAACAGCAAAACCAAACACAACCCTGATGGTTTTTTGGGGAGGTGCCCTGTGGAGTGCTGCCTGTGTGTGTGTGTGTGTGTGTAGGGGCAGTGAAAATGGCCCTCAGGCACCCTGCAGTTGTCCACCCCTGAGCTAGGGCTGCAGGCAGGCTAGGGAGGGTATGTGCTTTTGTGTGGCAGAACATCTAGAGCAATGACAGCAGTTTCCAGATAGGGATGTACGAAAGTCACTTACCTCTTCGCAGATTATGCTGATGCTGGGGGGGAGGCGCTCCGTCCCTCCCCCCCCCCCGAATCCTGCCCATCTGGCTCTGCTCCACAGTAATTCTGAGGAGCTGCCGGCCGGCTCCGCCAGCAGCCGGACATCCGGCCGCTGGCTAGCAGGGACGCAAATGGCGGCACCGTAGCCGCCGCCGTTTGCGTCCCTGCATTCAGCCGTGATAGGCTACGTAAATGTTTATGTAGCCTATCACGGCTGATTAAAAAAACCCAAAAAACAAACGCGCGTACGCAAACGGTGTATGCGGCACGTTGTTGTTTTTAATCAGCCATGATAGGCTATGTAAACATTTATGTAGCCTATCACGGTGTTTTTTAAAATTTAGCCGTGATCGGCTCCGTAAATGTTTACGTAGCCTATCACATTTTTTTGGTTTAGTTTTTTTAAAAAAACTTGGAAATGGCGGTGGTGGCAGCCGGTCGGAAGACCAGCTGCCACAGCCGCTGCTGCCAAACTGCCGCCGAACTGCCATCGCAGCCGCAGCCGCCGGCGGAGCCACCGCCGCCAGGAAGATCCACCCCAGGTAAGTCCCATTCCAGGGGTGGCACGAGGGGGGTGGGCCGTTCCGCCACCGATTTCAGGGGGCTGAATGCGCTGGCATTCGGCCTTCCCAAGATCTGTGGTGGAACTTTCGTACATCCCTATTTCCAGAAGGCATGAGACCTGGTGTCTCTCAAAGAAAGCAATGGCCACAGGTGAAACATGATGCTTGAGTATACTCATAGTTCATTAGCCTGTTAGATCTTGTTTCTGTTGTATTCCTATCAATATGGGGTGGGTATTGTTTGGTAAAAGTGTTCCATAATACTGAATCCTTGTGGGACACAAGTTAAGCATTCATATTTCTATTCCCACCCCTACCCCCAGCCCCCAACACAGGATAGAATAACTCTCTTTTTCTCTCTTGTAATCCCCCCATTCAGATACTACAAGTTGATCTCACTGGGAAAAATTACTTAATTTATAAATTAAACCAAGTCAAATGGGTGACAACCACTTAAGTGTCTGTGAAAAACAAAGCCACACGAAGACCTCTTCATCGCTAATTAATGTATTTTTCTCCAACTGTATATGTACCAGTAGACAAAGGAAGAAATGGATGTGACTTAACTGTAGGTAATATATTTGTCAGAAGGCATATTCATTTTTGATAAAAAGCAGTACTTATTTTGTTGAATATGACATTTCTAGAATGCTGCTTTTGCCATTAAATGAAACGGGATGTTTATTTCACTGAAGTACAGAGAAGGATAATAATTTTGTAAAACAGCCAGTGGAATGTATTAAAAAAAAAAGATTAATTATAGAAGGGCAATCTGTATGGCAGGAATCAGATTTTTGTGGCTGTTTTGCAGAGGAATTAAAATGTCAGTATAATGGCTAAGTGCCTACCATGATGGACTATATAATTGTTCTTTATGATGATGTTTATAAATCTCTTTGCAGGAATGTGTCATAAAATACAACAGAGCTCTATTTTTTGTAATTTATACTAATGTGGCAATAAAACTTCACTGACAGTGCATAGTTGCATGCCTGAATTTGTATATGTGTGTACATATGTGTCTACATATATGTGTATGCAGGCTGTGTGTACATGCATATGTGATGTCATCAAGACTCGTATTTCCGGGCTCAGAATATGAGTCTCAGGGGTTCATAATGATCACCTCACATACAAGCTCTGAATTCTTTCCCAGTTCAGATTTGAATCTGAGCTACAGCTGAATTCCCCGCCCTCCCAGTCCCTCTCTCACCCATCCAACACCACCCCTCCCAAACACACACATCTTTCAACTGCCTCCCTCCTTTCCTCCCATTCCACTTAGGCTAGTGTACTGCTGGTGCTCTGACGCAAGTGGAGAGAAAGAAGGAGGGGGAAGACTTTCTCCCCTTCCTCAGACAGTGGTGCCATATTGGCAAGCCATGGCATGGAATAGAGGGGCGTCTCCCCCACTCCTCTCTAGCACCAAGCCCCTGGAAATTGTAGTGTTCTTGCATATCTCCCATCAATGAGGTGCAGTATGGATGGGGATCACTGTGATTAACTTGTATGCATGGTTGCTGATCCAGCAAGAAGTCCTGCATGAGGAATCCTGGTCCCATGCAGGGTTTTCCCTTGATGGAATAGGGCAACAGGTCTTCTGCTAACAGCAAAATACTACTAATGCAATGGGTCTTATGTATGATTAAAAGTAGTGTACATTTATTTACATTGATAAGCCCACCATATGCTTTGGGCTCAGTTTGAAGTTTCAGCAATTCTTTCCAAAACTCACATACACAGACACACACATTTCTGTGTCTGAAAGGGACCACAATTCTGGTAATGTAAGTGAAACCTAGGGGAATAAAGGGCAACACCACCAATAAGAGGGAGAGAGAGAAGAAGAGGAGGAGGAGGAGGAGGAGGAGGAGGAGGAGGAGGAGGAGGAGGAGGAGGAGGAAATAATTTGAGATTAACTTCCTGTTCCAGAGTTCCAACCAAACACAAACACCTGTGTGGGGAATGTGGTAGTTCCATTCATTTTGATAAAAGGACCAATCCATATATGTAGATGAATCTTTGTGAAGATCACACATTTAAATGAATGGGTATGCCATTCTGGACAGGGTGCTTTTGTCACTGGAATGCTTCACCGCGGACACAGTATTAAATGGTGACATTCTGCAAACTCAAATAGTGGTCTGTGGAATCTTTCCGTTGCACAAGCGGTTGGGCAAGCAGTTACTCTTACTCAACTAGTTGGGCAAGCAGTTGTGCAACTGGCTGCACAAACAGTTGCACAACAGGTGCAAACAGGTGCAGAACCCAAGCAGAATGCACAACCGGTTACACAGCTGGTTGCAGAATGTGTTGCACAAGCATAATGCAAAACTGCTTGCACAACCATGTTTGCACAAACATAAGCTTAGTTGGATTCTTCTTTTTTGCATAGTTCAGAACCTAGTTTCCACTAGCGGAACGTCATTTGTGCTAAAAGAATGATGCAGTTGGATACTGCTCACTGCTACATCAGGACAAGAGTGCACAAAGCATGGGATGCATGCACTCAGAGACCGGGAGAGGGTTCTTCTCACTTTCTCCAAATCTCAATGCATATCTTGTATAGGTCAGAAGGCAACTTATTGCTCTGCCTCTCCCTGTTCTGAGCCAGCATATCATGAGGTACGGATGTGCCTCTGCAAAATGTGGCTGATCATAAGTGGAGAAGACACTTAAGACTCCAAAGAAATTCTAAACAGAGAGCAATTAGTTCAGACAGGGAAGGCTGTAAGGGAGACACTTCCACAAGATTTCACTCAAGATATAAATATCAAAAAGCAATGGGCCATTATGGAGATATTATGTTATCATTAAAGGCATTTCTCAAAGAGATTATTATTAATGCTCAAACAATTGCACTGTCAGACTTCAGAGTTGAGAAGATTATTTGAAAAGACAATGTAGCTTACAAAATATGGGCAAGTGAGAAGGGTTAGCCAGACAACTGTATTGAAAGAGATTAATCAAAAGATTTCCCCAAGACGGTTAGTAATATCCAAGATAAAGATGACTGCAGCACTGGGAGAGATAAAAACACTGGCAACAAGAGATTGCAGTATATGAAAGGAAGTGGAAGCTAAAAATACTGGCCACAATCTTAAATTTCTGCCCTTCTGTCAATTAGATTCTGATTTAAACCAAGGATAAATCTGCCAACTTTCTAAAATCCCAGAGTAGTGGGCTGGATTCCCGCCCTCCCTGCCATTCCTGAAGCCTATAGCTCCACATTTAAAAACTGAATTTTAAAAAATCAAACAATACCCTAGATATTTTGATACATGCACCCTTTCAAATATTCCTAAAGTTACATCAGAGGCACAGTCATTGTCAGGGTTGTATCTGAGCCCATAGAGTCCCAAGGCAGCTCTGATTCTGAGGAGGAGATACAATTCATGGGGAAGGAAGGAACTCTCTCAGACTTCACAGGCACAGCTGGAGGGGGGGGGGCTCGCTCACATCCCTGGGAGCGACAGTGACCCAGGCATGGAAAGGGAGAGACAACTTGAACTTTTAGGCGCGAGGCGCAGACGCAAGCACAAACGAGAGATTGCAGAAGCCGAGTTTTGGCGCTCAGCCCAATTGGCTCGATGTCAACAGCTGCGCCCAGAAGCATCACGGGAAAGGGGGAGATCTTCCCCTCCCATCCCTTAAATTCAAAGAGTTGCCACGTTTTTCCCAAATGGAGATCAACTGACATCCTAACCCTTAGAAAACCCTCGATGGCTGTTCCTTTGTAGTTCCTCTGAGTCTCAAGCAATTAGCATCTGTATGCTTCATTAGGATAAATGGAATTAAAACCTTGGAAAGCAGCCCTTTTGTCTGAGTGTTGATTCTGGCTATTGGAGGATTCAGAAGGCAACAGGGGCATCCTGACAGTCATAATGATGGCACAAGAAACCCATGGGGTTGTTCAGGGTGGCAATATTTTTAGAGAATAAATGGAACTGGTTCATGATTGTGATCATTTCAACCTAGTACCTTCTGATATTGCAATGGATCTTGGGCGCACTGCTCAGATTAAGAGAATGTAAACTTTGAAAGTAGGGACTTGTCAACCTTATCAGCTCACCAGCAATGAATGGTAGTCACAAGGGACTTGTTAAGCCTCCTGTCCCCCCACCACCACATGTTTGGACCTGAAAAACAGAGGGTGGGGGCTTCCAAGCACCGTTAAAGCCACAATTCATGTGTGTTGACCTGCATAATGTGTGAATCTCAAATTACGATGGGCTGTTCTCTGGGCAGCAGGATGTCCAACTAGCTCTGATTGAAAGCATCAGATTAAGAACTGAAGAAGAGCCATCCTGGATCAGAACAAAGGCCTGACTAGCCCAGCATTCTGTTCACATAGGGGTAGAGATGTCAGAGAATTCTGCCATGGACTCCAGTGAGGCTGGATTCTTTGGAATACAGCCCCCCAGAATCCGTGGCAGAACCGCCTCCCCCCCTGCCACCCGTGGAATCCTGGCGTGACAGAGCTTACCTGGTGGCGGATGTGGTGGTGGATCTGGCGGCGGATGCGGCAGCGGCTCCAGCTGGTCTCCCGGTTGGCCACTGCTGGGCTGCTGCAGCCACAAATAGCAGCTGTCATAGCAGCCGTCATTTGCATCCCTACCACTTGCCCTTGATAGGCTACATAAATATTTACATAGCCTATCACGGCTAAAGCGGGGACACAAATGGTGTAGGGGATGCCATTTGCATCTCTGCAAATGGCATGTTCCCTATGCAGGATGCCACTTGCGTCTGCACCAGCCCGGCAGTGGCTGGAGGCCCCGCTGAGGATCGGCCCAGCCGGTGGCTCCCCCAACTGGCCGCGGATCAGAGCTGGCCAGGCAGGATTCCAGAGGGGAGCAACAGATCACCTCCCCCCACCTGCGGACCTCAGAGGAGCCAGGTAAGTGGGGTTTCGTATTCCCCTACATAGGGGCCAAGCAGCTTCCTGTGGATAGGCCACAAACAAGAGTGCAATAGCGCCCTCCTTCCTGCCCATGTTCCTCAGTGGTTGGGAGGCAAATTGCCTCTAATACTGGAGGTGATAACCCAATGGGGAAGCAGTCATATGTCCTTCTAGACAGAATCTGGGGGGACATAGGATATTTTGGTTTCTTGGATCTGAGTTCAGAGGCAGAGCTCCAAGTTCAGAGCCAGGAAACCACACTCACCCCCCTCACCCCCACTCTTCACAGCCAGCATGAAGAGAACCATACTGGCTGCTGCTACAAGCTCACAAGCATGTAGGGGGTAAAAGGTGATATTTCCATGGGAGGGAACAGGAGGAGACCAGGGCATCAGCCATAGGACAAATCCTATGGCTGCCTCAGCCTCCTTCCCTCCCCCTCCCCGAAGCCTCTGCTAGATGGGCACAAATGCCCATCTAGCTAAAATTCAGAGTAGGAGGCATGATGTGCATATCCTCTCTGCATAGGATACTCATAAGCCTCCACGTTTGAAGGCTTCTGAGTACCCAGGGTTGATCCTATGGAATTATATCTTGATAGACTTGGCATCCATGCATGTATTAAATTCCTTTTTAAAGCCATCCAAGTAGGGGTGTGCAAAACACTTACCCCATTCCAGCCGGCAGGTAGGGATGGCAGAGAATTCCACCACGGATTCCAGTGAGGCCGGATTCTTTAGGATCTGACCCCCTGGAATCTGTGGCAGAACAGCCTCCTGCCCCCCTGCTCCCCTCGCTGAGTCCCCCCAGGATGGAACTTACCTGGGGTGGATGCGGTGGATTCAGCGGTGGCAGTTCCACCGGCAGCGGCTCCAGGGGTGGCGGCGGCTCTAGCGGTGGCGGCTCCGGCAGCTGGTCTTCTGGCCAGCCGTGGCCTGGCTACTGCAGCCGCCATTGGCATCCTTGCAGCTGTGATAGGCTACGTAAGTATTTACGTAGCCTATCACGGCTAACCCCCCCCCCAAAACCCCACCATACGCAAATGGCGGGGGCTATGGCGGCCGCCATTTGCGTTCCCTATTTTTCGCCGTTCTAGCCTATGTAAATATTTACATAGTCTATTATGGCAAAAAAAAGGAGAAGACAAATAGTGTAGTGGGCGCTATTTGCATTCCTTTTTTTTTTCTCCGTTCTAGCCTACGTAAATATTTACGTAGGCTATTACGGCGAAAAAAAGGGGAACGCAAATAGTGTAGTGGGCGCTATTTGCATTCCTTTTTTTTTTCACCGTTCTAGCCTATGTAAATATTTACGTAGGCTATTACGGTGAAAAAAAGGGGAACGCAAATAGCGTAGTGGGTGCGATTTGCGTTCCCCTTTTTTTCACCGTAATAGCCTATGTAAATATTTATGTAGGCTAAAACAGCAAAAAATAGGGAACGCAAATGGCAGCCACCATAGCCGCTGCCATTTGCTTACGCCGTTTTTTTTGCGGGGGTGCTGTGATAGGCTACGTAAATACTTACGTAGCCTATCACGGCAGCCTGGCTGGATGCAAATAGTGGCTGCTACGGCGGCCGCCATTTGTGTCCGCATCAGCCCGTCCGTGGCCGGAAATCTGGCTGCGGACAGCCCTGACCGGCTGCTCTGTGGAGCTGCTGCATAGCAGAGCTGGCCAGGCAGGATTCCCGGGAGGAGGACCGGATTGGCTCCCCCCCCGTCGAGGATTCTGGGGGGAGGGATGGAGCACCTCCCCCACCACCATGATTAATTCCGTGAAAAGGTGAGTTTTGTACATCCCTACCGGCAATCTGGGGGGGGAGGCGATCCATCCTCCCGCCCCCGGAATCATCCCTGGCCAGCTCTGCTCTGCAGCAAGGCTGCAGAGCTGCCGACTGGGGCTGACCGCATCTGGACTTCCAGCTGCTGCTGAGCTGCAGCCGCTATGCCGGGCGCCATTTGTGTCTCTGCCAAGCCATGATAGGCTACATAAGTATCTACGTAGCCTATCACGGCAAAAGGCAGGGACGCAAATGGCGGCCGCTACACCATTTGCATTCCTGTCTTTTGCTGTGATAGGCTATGTAGATACTTACGTAGCCTATTACGGCAAAGAGCAGGGGCGCAAATAGTGTAGCGGCCGCCATTTGCGTCCCTGCTTTTTGTCATGATAGGCTATGTAGATCCTTACATAGCCTATCACGGCTTGGCAAGGATGCAAATGGCAGCCAGCAGCCATTTGGGGCCCCAGCCTGGCAGCGGCCGAAAGATGACCCGGAGCCTCCGCCGCCGCCACCAGGTAGGTCCGTTCCGGGGGGGATTTCGGGGTGGTGGTGGTGGGGTAGTCCATTCTGCCACAGACTCTGGGGGGCTGGATTCTAATGAATCTGGCCTCACTGGAGTCCGTGGCGGAATTCTCCAACATCCCTACATCCAAGTTGGGGCTGTCAAGGTTCCCCTTATGACATGGACCCCTTGAGCAACCCCTCAAGGATCTCTTGCCTCTTTAAGAGTCCCACCTTCTGTCTTTTATACTTTCCCTTCCCAGTAACATGGAGTTTAGGCTGCAGATGTGGGGTGACTGACACTCTAGACAAAAGGTTTAACCACAACAGTTTACTAGTAGAGTTAAAGCAACAAATTACAACTAAAAGTATTTATTCAATAGAGCTGGATGATACCAAGGGCATTAAAAGAAAAGAAAAGTTGCAAAATGCAACTTTACCCTAGCTGTCCTTAGACTTTTCTAGGCTGCTTCTTCCTGCTTTTTCTTCAGGCTCTGTTCTCCCCGGCTCTGCTCTCACTTCAGGTTCTGGCTGTCTCTAACTTGCTCTCTTGCTCGCTGTCTTTATATACTCTCCTTCCTCAAAACCAAAAGTACTGCTTGCTTCAAACCTGAAGAAATGGAACGTAAGTTGAGAAACGAAACTACTCTTTGCAGGGTTAACCCTTCCCAACAGAAAACTCCAGGCCTCTAAGCCTGTCTTCCCCACTTTGCTTCTGTATGCCTCAGACCTTCACAGTGCCCATCACTAAATCTTTCCATACTTTGGCTCATTTTCCTCAGACAGCTAAAGCTGTTTAATTCCCCAAGTAAGGCCCAACTTAACTGTGACAGGAGTTCTTATAAAGCACTATGCAAGTGCCATTGCAGGGTCTATCTGAATAGAAAAGGGAAAGTGCCTTTTAAATAAGAAGCTGGCCAGAGCCTATCTTTCTACTCTTAGGTTCATTGAAAAATATGTCACCAGGATGATTCATTTAGGGTGGCCACATATCAACAAAGAAGTGGACAAAAGTAGACACAGATTTGCATAACATTTGCATACAGTAATTTATATATAGTAGGGATGGCTGGATCTCTCAAGCTTTTTATCCTATAGATCTTTAGATCTTTACAGCTGCTTTACTTTACTGCTACTAGCTTTTAGTCTGTTTATTTTTTTTTTTAAAAAAAACCCTTTGGTTTTATGCTGTGTTAAACTTTTAAATGCCTTATGTTATGTTTTATCGTGTTATTCTGTTCTGCAAGCGGTACCCACTGCTTTCACTATGAGGATTTAGTACTTCCTCTAGGAACCAGAAATGGGTAGAAATGCTCATTTCTGAATCTGGGCAGGTCAACAGAGGTCGCATAAGGGAGCTCCCCTTATCCCTTCAAATACAGGACATCTTCACATAAAGTTCAGTCTTCTGACAACCCTTCAAATAGAGGGCTGTCCTGTGTAAAGTAGTACACCCGCCCACCCTAGATCGCTTGCTCAAAATTGGCCCTGACAAGTTCTACTAATGTCAGGACAACTTGTTTGGGAGTCTCACACCCAAACCCTGGTGTATCCCCTGTACTTCCAAAAGCAAGTCAGACCCTGTATTTCCAAACATTTTTTTTTCCTATTCAAAAAATGAAAAGAGGATATTTCTTCTCGCTTTGAAACACGACAGGATGAGCATGTTGATAAGCAAATCTACAGTGTCCTCCCATACGGGTGGCTTTTGTTTGAATCATGTGACACCGAAACCTGGCAAGTCCTGTGCTGCAGCTGTAGCTTTCCACAGACAACTCAGCGGGTAATTGTAACACAGTGGACGTTTCCTGCATGGATGAACTCTTATTACAGCCTTGCAGATGGTTCTAACAGATCACACTGACTTTCGCAAGGGTACTGCAGAAACTAGCATGCAGGGAGAGCTGTCTTTCAAAACAGTAGAGCAGTTATCCTGAAGACTTTAATGATCAGAAGCATCTGTGACTTATTTATCTATAGCTGTCTCCTGTGAATGTAGGAATCACATCCAAAATTTATCTATTTATCCATCTATCTTTCTATCTATCCATCTGTCTATCATCTATCACATGTATATACCATCAATTATCTTGAGAGTTCATGGGTTAACCCATTTTCTCCTTACAACAACCCATACAAGCCAAATGCGTACCATAGGTTTTAGGAAAGCCAATTTAATAAACTCAGAACAACGATGAGTAAGGTCCCATGGCAAGCGACTCTAACGACGAAAGGAGTCCAAGATGGGTGGGAGCTTTTAAAAAAGGAAATTGTAAACGCACAATTACAAACAATTCCAACAAGAAAAAAAGGAGGAAGACAACACAGAAGAAGCCAATGTGGCTTCATAAAAAGCTTAGAGATGACCTGAAAACAAAAAGGGATACAAATAGGAAGTGGAAAGAAGGCCAAGCAACAAAGGAAGAGTTGAGGCAGGTAGCACAGAACTGCAGGGATGATGTCAGGAAGGCTAAAGCTGAGAACAAGCTGAGGTTAGTGAGGGGTGCTAAAAGCAACAAAAAAGATGCTTTCTTCAGATACATGCAGAGTAAAAGACAGAGGAAAGAAACAGTGGTTTAACAATTAAATAAGGATGGCAAAATGATAACAGATGACAAAGAAAAGGCAGAAGTGCTCAATTTGGCTCAGTCTTCACCCAAAAGAGGGTCTATGAACCCTCTGGCAAAGGTGAAGTACAGGCTGAAGGGGCAGGATTGCAGCTTGAGATAGATAGACATATGGTCAAGGAACACATAAGTACTTTGATTTCAAATCTCCAGGGCCAGACGAACTGCATCCTAGAGTAATAAAGGAATTGGCAGAAGAACTCTCAGAACCACTGTCTATTCTCACTGAGAAATCATGGAAAACGGGTGAAGTGCCAGATGACTGGAAGAGGGAAAATGTTGTCCCTGTCTTCAAAAAAGGCAAAAAGGAGGAACCTGGGAACTACAGACAAGTCAGTCTGACATTAGTCCCTGGGAAAATTCTGGAGCAGGTGATAAAGCAATCCATCTGTAAGCACCTTGAAAACAATGCAGTGATTACTTGAAGCCAACATGGATTTGTCAAGAACAAATCCTGCCAGACTAATCTGATCTCATTTTTTGATCAAGTAAACTCCCTTGTGGACTGTGGGAATGCTGTGGACATAATATACCTTGACTTCAGCAAAGCCTTTGACAAAGTGCCCCATGATATTCGGATGAGCAACTCAAAGTGGGCTAGATGAAACAACAATCCGGTGGATCCACAGTTGACTACAGAATCGGAAACTGGAGAGAGGTAATGAGAGAGGTAATGAGTGGGGAACCGCAGGGTCCAGTCCTGGGCCCGGTGCTCTTCAACATCTTTATTAATGACTTAGATGAGGAGGTGCAGGGAATGCTGATCAAATTTTCAGGTGACACAAAATTTGGTGAGATATCTAATACCCTGGAAGTAGGGATGTATGAATTACTTACCCGCCGTTCCAGGGGGGGGCACAAAGGGAGATGATCCATCCCTCCCCCTGGAATCCTTGCCAGCTGGCTCCTCTCCATGGCGATTCTGCAGAGCTTCGCGGGGAGGTGGAGGTAAGAGATCTGATTCTCCATGGACCTCATTGGGGTCTGTGGAGGATTCCTCCGACATCCCTACCTGGAAGACAGAAACAAAATTCAAAGTGATCTTGATAGGCTGGAGCACTGGGCAGAAGACAACAGAATGAAATGTAATAGGGATAAATGCGTATTAGGGTGCAGACCTGGCATGTATTATGGAGACCTGGCTGGCTGAGGCCACTGCTCCAACTCTTGCGGCCATGTGCCCAGCTGGATTTTCATATACACAGCAGCTGAGGGCTGGGTATCAGGGAGGGGGAGCGGCTGTTATTTATTGGTCTTCATCGGACCCGCTCTCTGGGAGACCAAGGTTACTGAGTGCATGTACTGGAGGTTGGGCCCAAAGGGCATTCTGGGGATTCTGCTCTTGTATTTGTTGCATGACTGACTCCCTGGCCAAGGTGATTGAGGTAGCCTTTGATGTGTACAGTCCCCTAACTTATTGGTGTTGGGGGACTTCAATGTACATACAGGGGCCATCCTCACAGGAGCACCTTGGGACTTCATGGAGGCCATGGCTTCCTGGGAGCTGCACCATATTCTAACTAGGCCCACCCATGTAGCCGGTCATGCACTAGACCTTGGGTTTGTTTCTGGAGAAGCAGGGAGTGATCTGGAAGTCGGGGATATATCCACCACCCCCTTGTCATGGTTAGATCACTATCTGCTGACGTTAGACTTCTCGGTTCCACAACCCCTCTGCAGTGGTGGAGGACCCATTAAAATGGTCTGCCCCAGGCATCTTATGGATCCGAATGGATTCCTGAATGCACTTTGATATTCTCTGGAGTACGCTAGGGATGGCGGAGAATTCCGCCACGGATTTCAGTGAGGCTGAATGCATTGGCATTCGACCCCCCGAAATCTGTGGCGGAACGGCCTGCCCCCCCACCCCCCCGCAGATTCCCCCTGGGATGAGGCTTACCTGGGGCGGATGTTCCGGACGGCGGCGGGTCCTGCAGCGGCATCTGGTCTTTTGACCGGCTGCCGCGGCTGCCATTGTCATCCTGGTCTTTGCCGTGATAGACTACATAAGTATTTACATAGCCTATCACGGCAAACCAAGCCAAGCCAAAAAAAAACAAAACACAGCATACGCAAATGGCGGTGGCTACAGTGGCCGCCATTTGCATTCCCTATTTTTCGCCGTTTTAGCCTTTGTAAATATTTATGTAGGCTATTACGGCGGGGAAAAAAAGGAATGCAAATAGCATCCGCTACGCTATTTACGTTCCCCTTTTTTTCGCCGTAATAGCCTAGGTAAATATTTACCTAGGCTAAAATGGTGAAGAATAGGGAAAGCAAATGGCGGCCATTTGCGTCCGCAGCAGCCAGTCCATGGCCAGAAACTCCAGCTGTGGACAGGCCTGGCCGGCTGCGGAGCAGAGCCGGCCGGGCAGGATTCCGGGGGGGAGGACTGGATCTCCTTCCCCCTGTCGAGGATTCCGTAGGGATGGCGGAGAATTTCTCCACGAATCTCCAGGAGGCCGAATGCCAACGCGTTCGGCCCCCCCAAATTGTTGGTGAAATTCTCTGCCCCCCCCGCCCCCCCGGGATGGGACTTACTTCCCTCGAATGGCTGCCGCTGCCGCCATTACAAAATAAAGTAAAAAACAAAACAAAACACCCGTGATAGGCTATGTAATGATTTACGTAGCCTATCACGGCTAGATTTCCAAAGTCAGCCGTGATAGGCTACGTAAATCGTTACGTAGCCTATCACGGGTGACTTTGAAAAAAAAAAGCGCGTACGCAAATGGTGGCGCCCATGGGCGCCGCCATTTGCATTCCTTATTTGGTCCCGGTAGTTTACATAAAGATTTACGTAGACTACGGCGAAAATAGGGGCAATACTATTTGCATTGCCCTTATTTTCGCCGTAGTCTACATAAATCTTTATGTAAACTACCGGGACCAAATAAGGAACGCAAATGGCGGTGCCCATGGGCGCCGCCCTTTGCGTACGTGCTTTCCCCCCCCCAAAGTCACCCGTGATAGGCTACGTAATGATTTACGTAGCCTATCACGGCTGACTTTGGAAATCTAGCCGTGATAGGCTACGTAAATCGTTACGTAGCCTATCACAGGTGTTTCCCCCCCCACACTTTTTTATTTCGCAGCCGGGAAGACGGGGCGCTTTTCCCCAGCCTGAATTTCTGCCGGGCAAGGCAGGGCGCCTCCCCCCCCCAGCCTGAACTTCGGGGGGAGAACCAAAGCGCCTCCCCCCCACCGCAAAGCAAGCTGCGGGACCAGGTAAGTGCCTTTCGTACATCCCTAGGATTCCGGGGGGAGGGACGGAGCACCTCCCCCCCACCATGAACACAATCTGCGAAAAGATAAGTGACTTTCGTACATCCCTAGAGTACGCAAACAGCCACTCGGTCGAGACCCTGGTGGGTGGGTGGAATGCCACAATCACTGCGGCATTAGTTCGGGTGGCTCCAAAATGTCCTCTCTCCCTGAACAGGTGTTGAACTGCACCATGGTTCAAACTGAGGTAGGGATGTACGAAAGTCAGTTACCTTTTTGAAGGGTGACATTCACGGTGGTAGGGAGGTGCTCCATCCCTCCCCCTGAAATTCTCTCTGGCCGGCTCCACTCCGCAGAGATTCTGTGGAGCCGCCGGCTGGGGCCTGCCTGGACAGGGATGCAAATGGTGACTGCCATAGTGGCCGCCATTTGCGTTCCCTTTTTTTTTTTGGCCGTGATAGGCTACATAAATATTTACGTAGCCTATCACGGCCAAAAAAAGGGAACACAAATGGTGGCCACTGTAGCTGCCACCATTTGTGTTCCCTTTTTTTTGCCGTGATAGGCTATGTAAATACTTACGCAGCCGATCACGGCTTCCACAGGGATGCAAATGGTGTCCCTGCATTAGCCGTGATAGGCTACATAAGTATTTATGTAGCCTATCACGGCTATAATGAAGAAGCGAATGGCGGCTGTGGATGTGGCCACCATTTGCAAAGCAGCGCAAACGGCAGCAGGTAGGTGTCCCATTTTGCGTGCCTTTCGCAGGGTGGGGGGGCGAGGGGGCTTCGTTCCGCCACAGATTTCAGAGGGCCGAATGCACTGGCATTCGGCCTCACCGAGATCCGTGGTAGAATTCTCTGACATCCCTAATCTGAGGTTACGAACTCTGAAACAGGAGGTGAGATGGCTAGAGCATTGGTGTTGGAAGTCTCGCTCCAAAGACGATGAGACACGGGCTAGAGCTGTATCTTTAGCCTATCACATAGCAGTGAAGCCAGCAAAAATGGAATATTATGCTGCCTGTATTGCATCTGCAGAGTGCTGTCCCAGGGGGCTGTTCAAAGTGGTCCGGAGCCTGGTCGGTCCAGTTGCTCCGGAACTGCTGGACTTTCTAAGGCCTCCTGTGAGGCCTTGGCAAGGCACTGTGCAGATAAAATTGATCAGATCACGAATGTTATTCCGTGCGCCTTGGATACACTTAGCGAGCAAGAGGCAGTCTGTGGCAAACCGGTTTTGTGGGATTGGTTCCCACTTCTTCATTCTGATGAAGTGGACAAGGTGCTTTCATCTGTAAGGCCAACCACCTGCTTACTTGATCCTTGCCCATCTTGGCTCATTATGAGCTGCAGAGAGAGGATGGGTGAGGAGTTCAGGGTGGTGGTGAACGCCTCCCTTGAGGAGGGAGTGATGCCATCATCAGCTCTCAAGGAGGCAGTGATAAGAACGCTTTTTAAAAAGCCCTCCTTGGATCCTCAAGTTCTGAACAACTTTCGCCCAGTTTCAAATCTGCCATTTTGGGGCAAGGTGATTGAGTGGGTGATGGTGTTGCAGTTGAAGGCACACTTGGAAGAAGCCAAAGAAGCTGAGAAAAGGAGACTGAGGGGAGATATGACAGCGCAGTTCAAGTACTTGAAAGGCTGTCACAGAGAGGAAGGCCAGGATCTCTTCTTGATCATCCCAGAGTGCAGGACACGGAATCATGGGTTCAAGTTACAGGAAGCCAGATTCCAGCTGAACATCAGGAAATACTTCCTGACTGTTGGAGCAATACGACATTGGAACCAGTGACCGAGGGAGGTGGTGGGCTCTCCCACACTGGAGGCCTTCAAGATGAGGCTGGACAGCCATTTGTCAGGGATGCTTTGACTTGGATTCCTGCACTGAGAAGGGGGTTGGACTCAATGGTCTTATAGGCCCCTCCCCAACCCTACTGTTCTATGATTCTATGATTCTATGAACCCTGTAAGGTTGACTAGATAGTGCAGGGGTCCCCAACCCTTTTGGACCTGTGGGCACATTTGGGAACTTGAGGAAATGCTATGAGCACCACCAGAAAAATGGATCCCATGGAGGATGTGGTTAGTCATATAATGGCAGCTATGCAGGCCTGGCTAGTCAAGAAGTGGCAGCAGGAGGAGAGAGAGAGAGAGAGAGAGTAATAATAAGGTTAAAGGCTGGAAGAGAAATGGAAAGAGTTTCTTCCTGGCCTGCCCCATCTTCTTCCATCCACCCAGGCCTTTCCCCCTTTGCTCTTTTTCTCTCTCCACCCCCAGTCTCTAGCTTTGCTATTTTTCTCCCCCAACCCTTGTCCTTGCTATTTCTCTTCATTCCCTGTCCCTAGTTTTCTTCTTATCCCCCCTTCCTCGCCCCTTGTCTTGCTTTTTCTTTCCCACTCAGCCCTTGATTTTGCAGGTTCTCTCCACTCCCAGCCTCACTATTCCCCCCCAACTAACACACACACACACACACACACACACACACACACTTCTTTACCTCAGTGTTTCTCTCCTCCTCCTGGCCTCTACCCTGACTCATTCTCTCACCTCTACCCTTTGCCTTGCTTTCTCTTTCTGCCAACTTGAACAGCTGAAAGGGGGCAGGAACAGGAAGGAGAACCTTGTGCCCTAATGTTTTTAAAAACTTTTCTTTTGAAGGCGGCAGGGAGTGAAGAGCTGTGCGGGCCATTGTAGGTGCCCACAGGTGCCATGTTGGAGACCCCTGACATAGTGTGTGATAGCCCAATGGCAACAGGCAGTTTCACAGTGAAGTATGTGTTTAGACCCAGTCCAAGCCCAGTCCTCAACCTACTACATCGCAGTGGCTTTCACTAGCTTGATCTGGTTCTTGATATATCTGCTTTACACTTCAGGTGCTCTGAGAAATTGCAGCCAGTGTTTGTAGTTTCCTGTTCTTCAGCTCTTCCTCAATGTGATCTGACACGTGTAGTTTGCACAGATATTTGCTTACATCCAGGGTGACCAGAAGTAAAAGAGGACAGGAAGTCTCAGCTATAGATTTTGGGGAGCTCTTTGGTAGGGATGACGGAAAAATATGTTCAGTAATTTCATACTTTTCACCATGCGTTCCCCAATTTCCCACTTTTGAAACACTAGGCGGACCGAAACGCAGCTATACTTCAAAATTCTCCATATTTTGCCATGGAATTCTCGGATAAAAAAAACATGTTCACATAGGTGTATATTAGGAGAAAAGAACATTAAGAAATGCATCGTCATCATCTCTATACCTCTCCATAGCCAAAGCTTTCTGGACAGTTTACAGAGGTTAAAACATTAAATACAATATAAAACATTTAAAAGTCATTTATATAAAAGCACACAGACAATATATGCCAACAACATGTAACTAAAAACAACTTTGAACAGTATGTCATAACTAAAGACACATCCAGGATCGATTAAAATGCATCATGTTATGTTAGGCAAACTGCCTGGAAAAAGTATGTACGCATGTACTGGGCAAAATGTGCACAAAAATGCTTATGAATTTTCATGACAACTCAAAGTTTGGAATGAGCTGAACTTAAGACTGGAGCAATTTTCAAAGTCTGAGATGAACTGAACCTCAGACTAGAAAAATGAATAACAGAGAGAAATCAAAATTGATGGATTTGTCCGTCCCTATTCTTCAGCAAGGTGCCCTCTCCTCTGTGGGTTCCCCTCCATGAGCACACCCACCTCCTCACCATCATCACAGCTGCCAACTGTTGTAAATTACTTGAGTTGAGCAATAAGCAGCAGCTAGTGTTAGCCCTGAAATAGCCCAAGGCTAAGAAGCCAAGAAGAGTATCAGTCCGAAGCCAAGGAAAATAATACCAGATATAGGGATGTGCTGAACAATAGTCTGAGTCATTCTGGGTTTGAGAATAATCAGAGTGGGTCCAGGAGCTGGCAGGGACGTTTTCTGCTATGTATGAGCATCAACCATCACTTCCCGCACCTGAACTGGGTTTGAGGCTTGTCTTTTCTGCGAGGCCTTAGTGAGGCCAGCTGGGTAGAGCTGCAAATGTCTTCTGCCTGCCCTTGTGCTGGGCCCCTCCCCAAACACTCTCAGGCTGAGGCATTCTGTGTCCTCTTCCATCCCAAATGGAGGCACAATGCCAGTTCCTTTGCCTTCTCTTTCTGAACGCAATCTGTGCCACTGCTCAGGAGAAGGACAAGGCAAGCGGACAAGGTGGCTGCTTCTTCTCTTTGCTCTTGTCACTGGTTGCATGCTTGGGGGGGCATGCAAGGAAGAGAAGCAAGGGCCATGTGGTTCTGGGAGTCTGCAGTGGAGACTCCACTCTGGGCTGGGTCTTGACAGATGCCCAATAATGCCAACCTCTCAGCACCAGCCATTAGGACAGGGTTCCAGAGTACACTGAATAGTGATGCACAAGGGGGGAATGCCAGCAGGTATAGCTTTTCTCATTCATACATGACAAACTGGATCCACCAATACTCTCCTTTCTGTACAAATATTAAAAGTACAGTTTCCTCCCTCTTTCATAATTCTGGCTTGTTCCTACTGGCATCAGACTTGCTCGCTCCTAGATGAAAAAGGAAATTCATGCTCCCCCCAACTCCTAAATATATTTCATCGCCATTGCATAGGTATAATTTTTACTACTGCTGTGTCCATTTCTCTGCCTCTGTTGCTTTCTAATCCAAACAACCATGAAGCCAGATGAAATGTGCTCATATTACCTCCAGCGGCACAATCACATTTCAAAAAGAAATCACTTCTAAACAGTCTGAAAACGATGTGAAGAGAGGACCATTCATCAAAATTATCTGGAGTAATCTCTGGAGAGACTGGATATACTTCCCCTTTTCAGTATGATGCAATTTCTCTTCAATGCTCTTCCACTCTTGTTTTGTAGAAACAGTTCTTCTGAGAAGGAATAGTTCTTTATAGGACAAGAAATACACTTAAATAACAAGACACATCATCCCATATATCCTTTGACCACAGACTAAGACCATTAGACCTATTTTTCTTTCATTTCTCTTTCCTGAGAGATATGATGTTCTTACTCAGGCTGGCCCTACCATTAGGCAGAGTGAGGCAAGTGCCTCAGATGGAAGATGCTGGGGGCAGGGAGTGAAAAGAAGAGCTTTCTGTGTAATACAGCCTGGCCTGTGACTCCTAAGCTAGCCTGCTGCCCTCAGGTCTGGTGGAGGATGCTGTCCCATTGCTAGCGTTCAATTGCCAGTGTGGTAAACTTCTGCCCATGGAATTCACAGAAAAGGGGAAAATGTCTTGTCCTTTGCCTCAGGCAGGAAAATGTCTTGGGATTATCCTGTTTTTATCAAATGTGGTAGTGAAGTGGATCAATGATAATGTCAGTGGTAGTCTCGTACTCTAGGACTTGATGTGGATGAGAAAATATAATCTGCCTATCTATTATTTTATTATTTATTACATTTATATCCCACCTTTCTTCTATCATGGAACTCGAGGTGGCTACATGTGGTTCCCAGGTAGTCTCCCCTCCAAGCACTGACCAGACCCAAACCTGTTTAGCTTCAGCAAGATGACTGCCTCATGTGCCTTCAGACTATGCCCTATGCACTCATGTCATCATTGGATCCCTCACTCTTGGTGTACCATCATCAAAAATTAAGGACCATGGGGACTGTGGAAAGGCCTTCTCAGTGGTGGCACCCTAATTTCAGAATTTTAACCCCATGGAGGCTTTCCTGGTGCCTACTTTGTTATCTTTTTTTGTTTGTTTGTTTAATTTTCCCAGGCTTTCTCATTGTTAAACTCTGATGATTTTATTGCTGCAAGTTTTCAGTCTGCTAGTTCATTTCTTACTCTTGTTATTGTTTTTCTTATATTTGTTTTATCTTTTATTGTGTAAGCCACCCTAAGAATATTTATATTGACGGGCAGTGCTACCACATGTCCTCACCTATTTGAGTAGAACACTGCACATGTATACCTGAACAACATGTGTTTGGATCTTTGACTGAGAGCACAGTGTCACATGGCAAAGACTGGGCCTTCTAAGAGGACGAATTAGCAACAAGACGATAAGCCAGGGTTTAGAATAATCAAATATACAGTTTGTTACTGAATTAATTAGGGTCATAGATAGTGTTCAGCAATTTTTGGTTAAATCTGTAAATGAGGGAGGGGATTGGGGAGGATTGTAGGAAAAGGAGCAACATGTGAGTGATGAGGGAAGGTTGAAGAGGAGGATGGAGGGAAAATAATGCCAAATAAGGAGATGGGATGGAGACAGATGCAAGATAGGTGTGTGGAGAGCCCAACTGTGCTTAGTGAGGCTCAACATGTAAAGAACACTTCACTGGAGGTAACTGGGATAACTTGCTTAGAAAATTAGATGGGCAAAAAAGGAAACAGATTTAAAGAGGGGAAGGAAACAAGTATGCAAATGTTATTGTGAAGGTTTGAGGCCTACAGAGTCAAAGGGGGAAAAGGTCAGGCTTTGAGGCCTGTTTTTTTTTTTTTTAGTTTTTTGTTGGGAGAGGGTATCCCTGAGAAGAGTAGTTTCATTTCCCCAGTTAAGTTTCATTTCTTCAGATTTGAAACAGTACTTTCAATTTTGGGGGAAGAGGGTATAAAAAGAGAGTCAGAAAGATCAGAGAAGTGAGAGCAGAGTCAGAAGACCAGGGCAGGAAGGATCAGCCTAGAGAAGTCTAAGCACAGGTAGGATAAAAGAACTTTTTTTTTGCGACTTATATTTTCTCTTAATGCCTTTTGTATCACTCAGCTCTATTGTGTAAATACCTTTAGTTGTGATTTGCTTGTTTTAAATTTACCAGTAAACTGTTGTGTTAAACTCCAGCATTTGGAGTCTCAATCACCCCACGTCTACAGCCTAAACTCCACGTTATTAGGAGGGGGAAGTTTAAAAGAAGGAAGGTGGGATTCTTAATGAGGAAGAGAGCCTTAAGGAATTGCTCAGGCGGTCTAGGCCATAAGGGGAACCCTGACAGTTATGTATTCCAAGGTGAAAGGAGTAGGGAGGGATTCTTCCTTGGGGATCTGTTTTAAGTTGGGAATTCATCCTTCACACCAGGACACTGCAGTTATTGTTTCTTAGGCATAATGATGGCTACTTCATTCTAGCTTTTAGATAACAAGCCGCAGATCATTATGTATAAATATTCAGAGACAATGTGATGATGGGGAAGTGACATTAGGCTGAGCCTTTATAGGTCCCCTTGAGCCTTGAAGGGTGCAGAACATCCTTGTGTGAAGGCTACAGACACAAGCACAGGCAAGCTTTGAGTTCTCCTGCAACCTTGGCAAAACCAGGTACTAAAAATGGAGATGGGGAGGAAAGGCAAACTATACTGACATCCCCTTGATTTCCATGAGCATATTCTAAGTATGACTAAGTCTGGATCCAACTCAATGTAGAGGATGACATCACAAGTAAAAATCGGTAAAGTAAAAATGGGGAAATCCCCCATGTGTGTGCAAGACATCTTAGAAACTCTTTATTTTGTTTTGAAACGTGTAAATATAATCCTGTAAGTTGTTTATTGGGCAGGGTGGAGTTGATGGTTGGAGGCTTCTTTTATCTTTACACCTCAAAAAATACTTAATCCATTACATTAAAAAAAAAAATGAAGTGCAATTCCAAATCAGCCTGGGAGCAAAATGATATAAGCTGAATTATGAGATCAGATGAGTAATGTTCAGGTGGGTTATTTATTTTGTTAATTACAATTGCATCTGGTCTGCCCTCCAAGGAGGTGAGAGTTGTATATATAGTTCTCCCTTCATCCATTTTTGTCTTCACACTATAACCTTGTGAGGTAGGTTAGGCTGAGAGGGAAAGAGAGTGAATAGCCTCAAGTCACCCACTCAACTTCCACGCTAAGTGGGGATTTGAACCTGGGTCTTGCAGTGCATTAATCCAGTACACTAACCACAAGAGCATTCAGTCATTCCTGTTCTGGGTACAGTGAGCACCAATGGAGGCTGGTGACTCCAACTGAAATTAATAGGAACTAGGAGAGTGTAAAGTCAAAAGATGGGGTGGGTTTATTTCAAATTAATATACGGTTCCTCAGCACTCCAGCTTCTGGTCACGTTCTGCTCTCCACCCATTCTCTCTCACTGGAAGCTTCCTTATACCACCTCAGACTCCTAGCAGCAGTTCTCAATGGTCTCAAGCAAAGGTCTTTTCCATCACCTGCTACCTGATCCTTTGAAGTGGAGACATCGGGGATTGAACCACAGACCTTCTGCATGGAAAGCGTGTGCTCTACCACTGAGCTATGGAAACATCCAATGGAGGCTTGTGGGTCCATTTTTTTGGGGGGGGATCCATTCTGGGTTTCAGTCAACCAGCCAGAACTCCAAAGGAGCTATCCAAGGTGCTGAACCCTACCCCCCAAATGGGTTCAGCACCTTGGATAGCTCCTTTAGAGTTCTGACTGGTTCTGACTGAAACACAGAGCGGATTCACAGCCCCACTGAAATAGGAGCCACCAGACTCCACTGATAAGCACACAAGGGGTGGGAGAGCTAGGATAAGCAGACTAGCTCCCCTCCCTCTTCATTGCCATTCTCATCACGCTCCACTAGGAATGCATGATACATTTGTTTCAGTTCTTACTTCATCAGAATTTAACCACTTCTCATCTTCTGGAACCAAACACAGACTCGAATGCAGTCTGTGGTTGATGTCGATACATTTCCAAGCTTGTAATGTGATTCATGGAACCCCTCCCTAAAAACAAAATAAAATGTGTTAAAAAAAATGTGTACCTTTGGAAAAAAAATGCACATGAAAGAAAACATACTTTAATCAATGAGAGAGAATGTGCATGTTTCAAAAATGTGCACAATTGATGCATATATTTCAGGAAATGTGTGCAAAAATGCATGAATTTTCATGTGAAACAAAAAAGCTTGCAACCATATACGATCACGAGTCAGAACAAGCTGAAATGTGGAATTCGAAGAACTTGACTAGCTTGCTGATTCTAATAGGGATGTACGAAAATCACTTACCTGTTTGCGGATTATGTTTATGGTGGTGGGGAGGCGTTCTGTCCCTCCCCCCGGAATCCTGGATGCAGGGGAGGTGCTCCGTTCCTCCCCCCCGGAATTCTCCGTGCCCGGCTGTGCTCCAAGGCAGCTCTGCGGAGCAGCCGGCCAGGCCCAGCCAGGCCAGAGCCATC
Organism: Heloderma suspectum; assembly: GCF_057233095.1. NCBI lineage: Eukaryota > Metazoa > Chordata > Lepidosauria > Squamata > Helodermatidae > Heloderma > Heloderma suspectum. Next base: position 302,623,722 of record NC_139460.1, on the reverse strand, counting down.
CGCAGCTGGATTTCCGGCCACGGAGGCCTCTGGAGAAAAACAAAAAAACTGCGTACGCAAATGGAGGTGGCTACGGCCACTGCCATTTGCGTTCCTTATTTTTGCCGTCTTAATCTATGTAAATATTTATGTAGACTAAGATGGCGAAAATAAAGGGAACGCAAATAGCATAGCGGACACTATTTGTGTTCCCCTTATTTTCACCATCTTAGTCTACGTAATTATTTATGTAGACTAAGACAGCCCAAAATAAGGAACGCAAATGGCGGCGGCCATAGCCGCCGCCATTTGCGTACGCCTTTTTTTTTTTTTTACCCAGTTGTTTTAGACTACGTAAGTTTTTACATAGCCTAAAATGTCTGGGTAAAAAATAAAATAAAAGGCATACACAAATGGTGGTGGCCGTAGCCACCGCCATTTGTGTACACTTTTTTTTTTACACAGATGTTTTAGGCAATGTAAAAACTTACGTAGCCTATCACGTGTGTAAACCCCCCCCCAAAACAAACTGCAAATGGTGGCAGCAGCAGCCAGTCAGAAGACCAGCCGCCGCAGCCGCCACAGCCACTGCTGGAGCTGCCACCACCCGGAAGATCCGCCCCAGGTAAGTCTCGTCCCAGGGGGGATCCGTGGTGGGGCGGGGGGGGCAGGCCATTCCGCCACAGATTTTGGGGGGCCGAATGCACTGGCATTCGGCCTCCCTGAGATCCATGGCAGAATTCTCTGCCATCCTTAGATTCTAAGGCTGTCTTTAAACAAGGCATTTATCGTGGGGTCGTGATTGGTCACTCACAGAAGTTTGCTGGTCATTTACATGACTCCATCAACCTCCAGGGCACATGCAGCTGTAATTGCTCTTTATCCTGCAACAACAACAATAACAACCCTGAGATAATCCACTATTTAAATGTAGATCTGCTTTAATGGCTGTGTGCAAATGTGAGGTTCCACTACAACCACAGCCTGGGAAGAAGAAGCCATTGAGAAGAGCAGGAAAATCATAATTGTCCCCCACACCCGGCATGCCTGCCTGTTGACCTGGGCTGGGAGGAAAGTTTTCTTGGCTGGGCTAGGGGAGGCTCAAAGAAAGCATGGAGATGACTGGGGGAGGAGGAGGAAGAAGACTGCAACTCCACATGTAAATGGCTGAAAGGAACAAAGCCCCCTCCCCAGTAACTGCTTTGCAGAGAGAGAGTGTGCCAGTGAGTGAGAGATACTTGAATCCCTCTGGAGACCCACTGATTTGCTGCCCGCTCTCTGCTCCAAGGCTGCGGAGAACTTGTCTGTGTACAGAGCTGATCTTCATCTTGCTTAGAATATGGAAACTATGTTTTGTTTTGCTATAACTTGTATTTGTCCTATTCAGTGCAAATTAAATACATTACAATTCAAAATCTGCAGAACCAAGTCACACTTGAGCTGTTACTGGATAGATTAGCAATAGAAGTGAGTGGACATTCCTCTTCAGCACAATTAAAGTTATCACTGTCTAAGATACAGTCTTTTTTCTAGGGATGGCAGAGAATTCCGCCATGGATCTCAGTGAGGCTGAATGCCAGTGCATTCGGCCCCTGAAATCTGTGATGGAACGAAGCCCCACTGCCCCACCACCCAACAAAAGGCAAGCGAAACGGAGCACCTATCTGGTGCCATTCGCGCTGCTTTGCGAATGGCGGCTGCAGATGCAGCCGCTATTCGCATCATGATTTTTCCCGTGATAGGCTACGTAAATACTTCTGTAGCCTATCACAGCTAATGCAAGGATGCCATTTGAGTCCCTGTGGAGGCCATGATAGGCTATGTAAATATTTACATAGCCTATCATGGGAAAAAAGGGAACACAAATGGCGGTGGCTACGGCGGCCGCCATTTGCATCTCTGCGCAGCCCAGCAGAGGCCAGATGTTGCTGTGGGCAGCCCCAGCCATTGGCTCTGCGGAGTCACCGCAGAGCGGAGCTGGTCAGCAAGGATTTCGGGGGGAGGAACGGAGTGCCTCCCCCCACCGCTTATGTCACGGAATGAAACAGGTGAGTCATTTCTTACATCCCTACTTTTTTCCCTTTGAGACTAGATTCATTGTGAACTAAAATATCAAATGGCAAGTAGCCACATAGGAAAGCTGGAAGGTACTAGAACAGTAGAGTTTTATTATTATGCCCAAACCGTATTATATCTTATCTTTCTATTCTAGTTTAAAAGAACAAGAGTTCGGTGATAACAGAAACAGATGTCATCTACCCCAGGGTCCACTTCAGAATATAACAACATCACTTCAAAGATTGCACTTTAAAGAAACACAAAGATACCGAAGTTAACAACATATTTTAAGAATATTTCCCAACATATGGGGAGGGGGGGATTCACGGCCTCTACAGCTGACATTTTGACAAGAGGTGCAAGACAAAAGATCTGGTCATGGAAATAAAGATGCTGATGGGGGGGGAAATATATGACACTCTCTCTTGATATAATGACAACTTGGGAAGACAACACATCAAGGCAAGAAGATTATTATATTACACTGAGGATATCATCTTGTCAAAAATGCTGCCTATGTATTAGTTACAAATAAGCATTTATTTTGATCTCTGGCATCACAGTGGCACCTCTTTGAGAGCAAACAACTCAAATATCAGCGGCTTTAAAACTCACATGCGTTTGTGGTGTGTGTATGTGTGTGTGTATGTGTGTGTGTGTGTGTGTGTATGCATCTGTGAATATAAATTCAGTAAGCATTTTTCTTCATACAAAACACTTTAACATGAATGTATGTTACAGGGGTTTTCTTTGTAAAACACTGTAAAGTAAAGTAGAAATGGGAAAATTGTGAGAATTCATTCAACACAGCAATCTCTTAATCAGCCTTATAATATGTTTACTGTGGCTGTTGTTGTTGTTGTTTATTCGTTCAGTCACTTCCGACTCTTCGTGACTTCATGGACCAGCCCACGCCAGAGCTTTCTGTCAGCTGTCGCCACCCCCAGCTCCCCCAAGGTCGAGTCCATCACCTCCAGAATATCATCAATCCATCTTGCCCTTGGTCGACCCCTCTTCCTTTTGCCTTCCACATTCCCTAGCAGCAGCATCTTCTCCACGGTATCCTGTCTTCTCAGTATGTGGCCAAAGTACTTCAGTTTTGCCTTTAAGATCATTCCCTCAAGTGAGCAGTCTGGCTTTATTTCCTGGAGTATGGACTGGTTTGATCTTCTTGCAGTCCAAGGCACTCTCAGAATTTTCCTCCAGCACCACAGTTCAAAAGCATCTATCTTCCTTCGCTCAGCCTTCCTTATGGTCCAGCTCTTGCAGCCATAGGTTACTATGAGGAATACCATTGCTTTAACTATGTGGACCTTTGTTGTCAATGTGATGTCTCTGCTCTTCACTATTTTGTCAAAATTTGTCATTGCTGTCCTCCCAAGAAGTAAACGTCTTCTGATTTCCTGGCTGCAGTCAGCGTCTGCAGTAATCTTTGCGCCTAGAAAGACAAAGTCTGTCACTGCCTCCACGTTTTCTCCCTCTATTTGCCAGTTATCAATCAAGCTGGTTGCCATAATCTTGGGGGGGTTTTGAGGTTTAACTGCAACCCAGCTTTTGCACTTTCTTCTTTCACCTTCGTCATGAGGTTCCTCAGCTCCTCCTTGCTTTCAGCCATCAAAGTGGTATCATCTGCATATTGGAGATTGTTAATGTTTCTTCCAGTGATTTTAACTGCAACCTTGGCTTCATCAAGCCCAGCACGTCGCATGGTGTGTTCTGCGTACAGGTTGAATAGGAAGGGTGAGAGTATACAACCCTGCCGTACTCCTTTCCCAATCTTAAACCAGTCCGTTGATCCGTGGTCTGTTCTTACCATTGCTACTTGGTCGTTATACAGATTCCTCAGGAGGCAGACAAAATGACTTGGTATCCCCATACCACCAAGAACTTGCCACAATTTGTTATGATCCACACAGTCAAAGGCTTTAGAATAGTCAATAAAACAGAAATAGATGTTTTTCTGAAACTCCCTGGCTTTCTCCATTATCCAGCGGATATTGGCAATTTGGTCTGTAGTTCCTCTGCCTTTTTGAAACCCAGCTTGTACATCAGGCAATTCTCATTCCATGAATTGCTGGAGTCGACCTTGCAAGATCTTGAGCATTACCTTACTGGCATGTGAAATAAGTGCCACTGTTCGATAGTTTGAACATTCTTTGGTGTTTCCCTTTTTTGGTATGGGGATATGAGTTGATATTTCCAATCTGTTGGCCATTCTTGTGTTTTCCAAATTTGCTGGCATATGGCATGCATCACCTTGACAGCATCATCTTGCAAGAGTTTAAACAGTTCAGCTGGGATACCGTCGTCTCCTGTTGCCTTGTTATTAGCAATGCTTCTTAAGGCCCATTCAACCTCACTCTTCAGGATGTCTGGCTCTAGCTCACTGATCACACTGTCAAATCTATCCCTGATATTATTATCCTTCCTATACAGATCTTCCGTATATTCTTGCCACCTTTTCTTGATCTCTTCTGCTTCTGTTAGGTCCTTACCATCTTTGTTTTTGATCATACCCATTTTTGCCTGGAATTTACCTCCCATGTTTCTAATGTTCTGGAAGAGGTGTCTTGTCCTTCCTATTCTATTATCTTCTTCTGCTTCCGCACATTGCTTGTTTAAAAATAATTCCTTATCTCTTCTGGCTAACCTCTGGAATTTTGCATTTAATTGGGCATATCTCCCCCTATCACTGTTGCCTTTTGCTTTCCTTCTTTCTTGGGCTGCTTCCAGTGTCTCAGCTAGGGATGGTGGAGAATTTCTCCACGAATCTCCAGGAGGCCGAATGCCAACACATTTGGCCCCCCTGAAATTAGTGGTGAAATTCTCCACCCCTCCGCCCCCCTGGGATGGGACTTACCTCCTCCGAATGTCCCTCTTGGCGGCCGGTCCTGGCGGCGTTTCGGCGGGGGCGGCAGCCGGTCTTCTGACCGGCTTCCACCGCCGCCATTACAAAGTAAATTTAAAAACACACACACGTGACAAAGGGGTGACTTTGGAAAAAAAAAAAGCGCGTACGCAACTGGCGGCGCCCATGGGCACCGCCATTTGCGTACGCGCTTTTTTTTTTCAAAGTCACCCATGATAGGCTACGTAACGATTTACGTAGCCTATCACGGCTGACTTTGGAAATCTAGCCGTGATTGGCTACGTAAATCATTATGTAGCCTATCACGTGTGTGTGTGTTTTTTTTAATTTACTTTGTTATTTCGCGGCCGGGGAGACGGGGCGCTTCTCCCCGGCCTGAACTTCGGGGGGAGAACCGAAGCGCCTCCCCCCCACCGCGAAGCAAGCTGCGGGAAAAGGTAAGGGACTTTCATCCATCCTTAGTCTCAGCAGACAGCCATCTTGCCTTCTTGGTTTTCTTTTTCTTTGGGATGTTTTTTGTTGCCACCTCCTGAACAATGTTGCGAACTTCTGTCCATAGTTTTTCCGGGACCCTATCTACCAAATCTAGTCTCTTAAATCTATTCTTCACCTCCACTGCATATTCATGAGGAATATTCGTGAGCTCATATCTAACTGATCTGTGGGTCTTCCCTATTCTCTTTAGTCTGATTCTAAATTGTGCAATAAGAAGTTCGTGATCTGAACTACAATCAGCTCCAGGTCTCGTTTTCTAGGGATGGCAGAGAATTTCTCCCCGAATCTTCGGGAGGCCGAGCGCCGACACATTTGGCCCCCTGAAGTTTGTTGGGAAATTCTCTGCTGGCCTCCTGCCCCCCCCCCCGGGACGGGACTTACCTTCGGTGAATGTCCCTCTCGGCAGCGGGTCCCGGCGGCGGTTCGGTGGCGGTTCGTCGCGGGCGGGGGTGGCAGCCGGTCTCCCGACCAGCTGCCACCGCCGCCGCCATTGCAAAAAAAAACACCTAAAGTAAAAAAAACAACAACACCCTTGATAGGCTACGTAATGATTTACGTAGCCTATCACGGCTAGATTTCCAAAGTCAGCCGTGATAGGCTACGTAAATCATCATGTAGCCTTTCACGGGTGACTTTGAAAAAAAAAAAAGCACGTACGTAAATGGCGGCGCCCATGGGGCGCCGCCATTTGCGTTCCTTATTTTGGCACGTCTAGTCTACGTAAAGATTTACGTAGACTACGGAGAAAATAAGGGCACGCTATTTGCGTTGCCCTTATTTTCGCCGTAGTCTACGTAAATCTTTACATAGACTAGACGTGCCAAAAGAAGGAACGCAAATGGCGGCGCCCCATGGGCGCCGCCATTTGCGTACATGCTTTTTTTTTTCTAAAGTCACCCGTGATAGGCTATGTGACGATTTACGTAGCCTATCACGGCTGACTTTGGAAATCTAGCCGTGATAGGCTACGTAAATCGTCACGTAGCCTATCACGGGGTCTTTTTTTTTTTACTTTTTGTTTCGCGGCCGGGGAGACGGGGCGCCTCCCCCCCCGGCTTGAATTTCGGCGAAGCGAAGCGCCTCCCCCCCACCGCGAAGCCAAGCTGTGAAAAGGTAAGTGACTTTCGTACGTCCCTAGTTTTTACCAACTGCATAGATGTCCGCCACCTTTGGCTACAAAGGATGTAGTCAATCTGATTTCGGTGTCGACCGTCTGGTGAAATCCATGTATGAAATCGTCTCTTAGGTTGTTGGAAGAGAGTGTTTGTTATGCACAATGAGTTGTCTTGGCAAAATTCTATCAGCCCATGTCCTGCTTCATTGTGTTCTCCCAGACCATGCTTGCCTATAATTCCAGGTGTCCTATAATGAAAATAACATCTTTTTTTGGTGTACTATCCAGTAGGTGCTGCAGATCCTCATAGAACTGATCTACTTCTGCTTTTTCAGCATCTGTGGTTGGGGCATATATTTGGATCACTGTGATGTTAAATGGCTTACCCTGAATTTGAATTGAGATCATTCTGTCATTTTTTGGATTGTATCCAAGCACTGCTTTAGCCACTTTATTATTAATTATGAAGGCTACTCCATTTCTTCTGTGGTTCTCTTGTCCACAGTAGTAGATCTGGTGGTCATTTGAGGTGAAATGGCTCATTCCAGTCCATTTCAGTTCACTGACACCCAAAATGTCTATATTTAATCTTGACATCTCCCCAATAACCACATCCAATTTGCCCTGGCTCATAGATCTTACATTCCAGGTCCCTATGGTGTGTTGATCTTTAGAACATCGGATTCGTCGTTCACCACAAGCACCATCGGCTGCTAGCCATCCTTTCGGCTTTGAGCTAGCTGCGTCATCACATCTGGGGCTAGTTGAACTTATCCTCTGTTCCTCCCCAGTAGCATTTTGACCATTTTCTGACCTGAGAGTCCCATCTTCCGATGGTATACTGACATATCTCTGGTTGTACTGATCCATTTAGTTTTCATGGCAAGAATACTGGAGTGGGTTGCCGTTTCCTTCCCCAGGGATCGTATTTAGTCTGACCTCTCTGCTATGACCTTCCCATCTTGGGTGTCCCTTCACGGTTTAGCTCATGATGTCATTGAGGTGCTCAAGCTCCAGCACCATGACAAGGTAACGATCTCTGTATCCTACTGTATCCTGCTGTGGCTGTAGGAATCCAATATTTCATCAATGAGTTCTCTGCCTTTTCCTGTCTCTATCCCCACCCCCCTTGCCATTGTTTGAGCTGCTGCAATGTCATGGAATGTTTATGAACATTCTAGCATTCCAGGAGAATCTCTGGGCTATTCTTCTAAGTGGGAATGACATTCATAGAGTCAGTTTCCTGCCAGGAAGTCTGGGACTTGCAGTCCCAGACCATGGCAGGAAAAGATGCTCTGTTAGAGTCCTGAGAGTAGGGATGTACAAAAGTCACTTACCTTTCTGCGGATTATGTTGATGGTGGGGGGGGAGGCATTCCATCCCTCCCACCGGAATCCTCGACGGGAGGGGACGCGATCCGTTCCTACCCCCCAGAATCCTCCATGGCTGGCTGTGCTCTGTGGCAGCTCCATGGAGCAGCCAGCCAGGCCCAGCCAGGCCAGAGCCGTCCACAGCCAGATTTCCGGCTGCGGAGGGCTCTGGGGAAAAAAAACACCACGTACACAAATGGCAGCGGCTACGGCTGCCACCATTTGTGTTCCTTATTTTTGGCCATCTTAATCTACGTAAATATTTACGTAGACTATGATGGCGAAAATAAAGGGGAATGCAAATAGCGTGGCGGGCACTATTTGCGTTCCTTTTTGATTCACCGTTTTAGCCTACGTAAATATTTACGTAGGCTAAAACTGCGAATCAAAAAGGGAAACAAATAACGCCCGCTACGCTATTTGCATTCCCCTTTATTTTCACCATCATAGTCTATGTAAAGATTTATGTAGACTAAGATGGCAAAAAATAAGGAACACAAATGGCGGCGGCCTTAGCCGCCGCCATTTGCGTACGCAGGTTGTTTTTTTTTAAAAAAACCCAGCTATGATAGGCTACGTAAATCTTTACGTAGCCTATCACATGGTTTTTTGGTTTTTTTTACAAGACTGCAAATGGCGGCAGCAGCAGCCAGTCGAAAGACCAGCCGCTGCCTCCGCCACCGGACTGCCGCCTGGAAGATCCGCCCCAGGTAAGTCTCATCCCGGGGGGGATCCGCGGGGTGGCGGGGGGGTGGCAGGCCATTCCGCCACGGAGTTCGGGGGGCCGAATGCACTGGCATTCGGCATCACTGAGATCCGTGGCGGAATTCTCTGACATCCCTACCTGAGAGCACTTGCTTTGTCACCCCTTCTGTCCCAAAGATAAGTTTCTAGGCCTTGGGGTCTGAGAAAGGGGAGACAGCAGAGTCAGGAACTTTGTGAGAGCTTTTGTGAGAATTCTGCTGGAATGTTCATAAATGTTCAAAGCTTCTCAGGCCAAGTATTAGGATGCTCACCAATCCCTAAAGGTATTTTTTTTAAAGGCAGGAAGGAAGTAAACAGGTAAGAAACACTATGACTCTGACAAGAAATCAAATATGTATTGAGGGGTAAGAGGGGTATTTTCAAGTTAATTTGAACTAAGCCTAATAATCAACTGTGCCTGCAATATAAATATATATGTAATATCTTTGGAAACAATATTACCTGTCAAGGCCAGATTATTACTTTTAAAACCCTGTTCTTCATTCCACTTTTCCTTCCATATAGAAGAGGATAAGAGAAGTTCTCTGCTCCCCCAAAGGGCAGGAATAGAACTACTGCAAGAGTTGGGAACTAGGGGACCTCTAGATGTTTTGGCCTACAACTCCCACCACCCCAGGCCAGCAAAGCTAATGGTGAAGGATCAAGGATGGTGAGAATTGCAGGTCAAAACATCTGGAGCTCCACAAGTTGCCCATCCCTGATCTAATGGGATTAAGTTACAGGAGAGAAGGTTTTGGTTGAACATTGGGATATATATCTTTATGGTACGAGCAGTTCAACAATGGAGCCAATTACCTAGGTAGGCTTGGGCTTTGCTTCACTGGAGCTTTTCAACAAAAGGCCAGATTGACATCTGTTGTAGATGCCCTAACTCTGTATTTCCTAAATTAAGTACAGGGTTATAGTATATGGCCTCTTCCGACTCTATGATTCTATGAAGGCATTATGGGCTGAAGGAGAGAACTAGCGATGGTGCAGGAGTCCAAGCAGGTGGTGGAGTCCAATGGACTCCCCCCACCACATGGCCACCTGGACTCCACTCACCGAGACACAGGGGACTCGCTTGCCCTCTCAGCAACTGGCGGGAAGCACTGCAAAGCTGTCCATCCCTTTACTGAGCTGTAATTGCGCGCACAATTGTGGCTTGGCTACTTCGGCATATCTAACATTTTATCTATGGCTGCCTTAAAGGGGCAATGACTCAAGATTATGGAATAATCTTCCCAACAAGGCCTGCCTGGCACCCACATTGCTATCTTTTCGGTGCCAGGTCAAGACTTTTCTCTTCTCCCAGGCATCCAGCAGTATATGATAAATGTTTAATCGATCCTGGAATGCCTTATGGTTATGGTTGTTTGTTTTTGAGATTGTTTGTCTGATGTTGTTGATATATGTTTCCTTGGTGTATATTGTCTGTTCATATGTGTTTTATGTAAATGGTTTTTAATCTCTGTATATTTTATTTTTAATGTTTTGAATCATTGTAAACCTCCCAGAGAGCTATTGGGTGGTATAGAAATGTAAATAATAATAATAATAATAATTATTATTATTATTATTATCTGAAGGGATTGGACAGGGGTGGGTCTATCCATCCCTAGTGAGAGCACGTAGAAATTTACAAGAAATTTTCGCCTTTAACCTCACAACTACCCTGTCCCTGTGAGAAAGATTAATAGGGCTGTTGTGGGCAACTGATGCAGGACTGGAGTCTGATGGACACTTCTCCCCGCCACTTGGCCCCCTGTTCACAGACCACACAGCACTCACTGGACCCATCCCTGAGTACCGCACAGTCCACAAGCATCCATCAATCTGCCTACTCCTTCCTCAAGCCACCATTTTGCACAACAATGGCGGCTCAGGTCATTCACACAAGTAACGATGCATAAATCACCTTTTATGGCCACAATCTATGCAATGTTCCCATCCTGGAAATGGCTGAGCAGCCGTTATTGCACAGAATGGCAGCTCAGGGAAGGAACAGGTGAGTCTGCAGTGCTTGTCAGTTGCTTGCCAAGCCATCGAGAGGCTCGAGGGGGTGCGCGTGGCGGCATCTTGGCAGGCGACCAACAGCCCTGGATGGAGGTGAATCCATCCATCGCTAAAGATTAGATCAAGTCATAGCGCCTTTTCAAAGGTTAACCAGTGTGATTCATAGGTGATACAGGATTTGAATCTGGGTTTTCTACTTTCATGCCCAATACACTACTACACTGTAGTAGTGTATTGTCAGCCATGACGCTACTACACTGACTATGTGAATAAGTTTGAATATGTTACATCTTATTCAATGTGGTTGTCCTCTTAAATATTGGCTGCAACTAGAGCTATGCACAAAGGGCCGCTCAAAATTCTTCAGCCTATTTGTGAGCAGAGAATTGGGGGGGGGACTCAAGTTCACTGAATTTCTCCTGGGGTAGGAGAAATTCTCCAACAGTTTCTCACAGGCAGGGCTCACTATTGGCAGGGGTTATAGCACAGGTCCTTTCTTCTTTCCTAAGGGTTTTTGGTTTATTGCACTGTTTCTGTAGGTGGCAACAGAATCAACTGTGTTGAGGCTTCCACTTTTCGGAGGCAGAGTTTTGCATTTCTTTTGGTGGTATTTTTGACCTTACTTACTCACTGTGAGGTGGCTGGGGGTGCTGTGTGTGTTTTCTCTCTCTATTACACATCTTTCCATTGCTCTGCAGCCTCCCAGGCCACCTGCTGTTCCTGAACTGAAAAATCCTCATGGGAGGAATTTCCTCATAAGGTCTTTATGAAGGCTTTAACTGAAGTGCAGGAAGCGGAGGAGGCTACAGGCTGCCACAGAGATTATTGTACAATGACAGACAAGACACTCATGCATACTCCTCAGCCCCCTCCTAAGTAAGGTAAGCCTAAGAACCCCAAACCCAACCCATGATAATTTCTCTGAAATTTCTCCTCCCTTGAATTTCTTTTCAAAAGTAATTTCTTTTCTATCAAATTAAATGAGAATGGTAAAAAAAAAAGTGGGATAAATTTTTGGCAAAGCACTAGCTGCAACAACACCATCTTCATTTAAATCAGTAGAGGTCTGAATTAAATGCCTGTAAGATTCAAACTTGTTTCTTTTATCATGCTTGAAAAGACAGAAATAAGCAGTGAACTGTTAACTATCAAAACTTCTTGGTTTTATGACAATTTGAATTTTGTAACCAGGAGTTTATATTCTTCACAGTGTTCTGAGAGAAAATAATAATAATAATAAAGGTCTGAAACCCAGAAACATCTGTTCCATTTATGGACTGGTGAGCACCTTCCATTTGGGTCCACATTTGCATTTAGAATGCCACTGAACCATTTGACATATCTTGAAAATAAAAATCTTCTCTTGTTTCTGTCATGCATGCTTACGTAAATTAATAGTGATGTACTTATCAAGCAAAACATGGTAGTATAAATTGCTGTTTCGAAATGAGGAAGTCTTCTATACCCACTTTTAAGAAAATGTAATATCTACAGGAGGGAGGCTCAAAGAATTAGTTGGTCTGCATTTTGAAGCAAACCAGCCAGATTCACTCCTCCCAGAAGGATGTGTGGATTAGAAGACAGTTATCATTTGGACTTTGCCCTTCTCCAAATTTTGTGATGCAGTTCCCAGCTCAAAAAGTGTATAAAAAACCCACATATTTTAGAATATACATAGGGATGGGAGAACGGGCGATATTCAAGATTGCTAGGATTCTCCAAACACTGTTTCACTGCTCATCTCATGCCTGATTCCCATTCATGTTTGCAATTGATGCTTGCTTTACATGAATGGAAGATTTGCACAAACTGAACAGCAATTGAATGGGAATTTGCGCAAATCTCCCACAATTTGTGCAAACCTCCTGAAATGATGTGATCTATGTTTCCTTCACATGGACCAGAGAATAAAAGACATTTCACGACCTGGAAAAGCTCCATTGGATTACGCTGTGCAGATGCAATGATGGTGAAGAAGAATGATGTAATCACTGCCACTGAGTAGGCCTTCAGATAAGTTCTAGCCCATGTTCAGTTGCACTTATTTATTTATTATTTATTTATTTCATTTCTATACCGCCCAATAGCCGAAGCTGTCTGGGCGGTTCACAAAAACTTGTTCTAAGTTTTCCTCCAATGTCACTATAGCCATCATCCATTGTCCCACTGACATGGGCTGGAAACAGACTCATCCATCCATACACAGTGTGTTGTTGTTCAGTCCTTAAGTTGTGTCCGACTCTTCGTGACCCCATGGACCATAGCACGCCAGGCCTTCCTGTCCTCTGCTCTCTCCCGGAGTGTGCTCAAGTTCATATTCATTGTATCGGTGATGCTATCTAGCCATCTCATCCTCTGACGCCCCCTTCTCCTTTTGCCTTCCATCTTTCCCAGCATCAGGGTCTTTTCCGGTGACTTTTCTCTTCGCATTAGGTGGCCAAAATATTTGAGCTTCAGCTTCAGGATCTGTCCTTCCAATGAGCAGAGAGGGTTGATTTCCTTTAGGATGGACTGATTTGACCTCCTTGCAGTTCAGGGGACTCTTAAGTAGGGATGTTGGAGAATTTCTCCACGAATCTCCGGGAGGCTGAATGCCAACTCATTCGGCCCCCCGAAATTGGTGGAGAAATGGTCCACCCCCCCGCCCCCCTCTGGGATGGGACTTACCTTGTGTGAATGTCCCTGGTGGTGGCGGCTCCCGGCAGCAGTTCGGCGGCGGTTCGGCGGCGGCAGTGGCCGGTCTTTTGACCGGCTGCTGCCGCCACCATTTCCAAGTAAAAAACAAAACACAAACGTGATAGGCTATGTAAAGATTTATGTAGCCTATCATGGCTAGATTTTCAAAAAACACCGTGATAGGCTACGTAAATGTTTACGTAGCCTATCATGGCTGACTTGGGGAGAAAAAAAAAAGCGCGTGTGCAAATGGCGGCGCCCATGGGCGCCGCCATTTGTGTTCCTTATTTGGGCACGTGAAGTCTACGTAAACACTTACGTAGACTAGGGTGAAAATAAGGGCAACGCTACGGCCGCCGCCATTGCGTCCCGGCAGACGACGAGGTTTTGCGGCCAGAGGGATGGGGCGCCTCCCCCCCCGGCCAGAATTTCGGCCGGAGGGATGAGGCGCCTCCCCCAACGGCCAGAATTTTGGCAGGGAGGGATGGGGTGCCTCCCCCCCACCCAGAATTTTGGGGGGAGGGACGGAGTGCCTCCCCCCCACCGCGAAGCAAGCTGCGGGATCAGGTAAGGGACTTTTGTCCATCCCTACTCGTAAGAGTCTTCTGAAGCACCACAGTTCGAAAGCATCAATTCTTCGGCGCTCAGCCTTCCTTACAGTCCAGCTCTCACAGCCATACGTTGCTACAGGGAAAACCAAGGCTTTGATTATATGGACCTTTGTCGGCAAGGTGATGTCTCTGCTTCTTACTATGCTGTCTAGGTTTGCCATAGCTTTCCTCCCAAGGAGCAAGCGTCTTTTAATTTCATGGCTACAGTAACTGTCTGCGGTGATCTTGGATCCCGAGAAAATACAATCTGTCACTACTTCCATTTCTTCCCCTTCTATATGCCAGGAAGTGATGGGGCCAAATGCCATGATCTTAGTTTTTTTAATGTTGAGTTTCAAACCAGCTTTTGCACTTTCCACTTTTACCCTCAACAAGTGGCTATTTAGATCCTCTTCGCTTTCTGCAACTGTGATTCATCCAATCCGGCGTTTCTCATGATGTACTTTCCATATAAATTAAATAAGTGGGGCGACAATATACAGCCTTGTCATACTCCTTTCCCAATTTTGAACCACTCAGTTGTTCCATGTCTGGTTCTGACTGTTGCTTCTTGACCCTCGTACAGGTTTCTCAGGAGACAGGTAAGGTGGTCTGGTACTCCCATCTCTTTCAAAATTTGCCAGAGTTTGTTGTGATCCACACAATCAAAGGCTTTAGCGTAGTCAATGAAGCAGAAATAGACATTTTTCCTGGAATTTTCTTGCTTTCTCCATGATCCAGTGAACGTTGGCGATGTGATCTCTAGTTCCTCTGCTTCTTCGAAACCCAGCTTGTACTTCCGGTAGTTCTCAGTTCACATACTGCTGAAGCTGAACTCAGAATTCTGAGCTCAGAATTCTGAGCATCACCTTGCTGGCATGTGAAATGAGCGCAATTGTATGGTAGTTTGAACAGTCTTTGGCATTGCCCTTCTTTGGAAATGGAATTTAAACTGATCTTTTCCAGTCTTGTGGACACTGTTGAGTGTTCCAAATGTGTTGGCATATTGAGTGCAGCACTTTAACAGCATTATCTTTTAGCATTTTAAATAGCTCAGCTGGGATACTGTCATCTCCACTAGCTTTGTTGTTAGTAATGCTTAGGGATGGCAGAGAATTCCACCACAGATCTCAGTGAGGCCGAATGCCAGTGCATTCGGCCCCCCGAAATCTGTGGTGGAATGGCCTGCCCCCCTACCTCCCCTCGGATCCCCCTCAGGATGAGACTTACCTGGGGCGGATCTTCTGGGCGGCGGCGGCTGTGGCGGCTGGTCTTCCGACTGGCTGCCGCCGCCGCCATTTGCAGTCTTGTCGGGGTTTTTTTTTTTTTTTTTACAAGACATGATAGGCTACGTAAAGACTTACGTAGCCTCTCACGTCTGGCTTAAAAAAAAAACATGTTCCCCCTTATTTTCACCGTCTTCATCTATGTAAATATTTACGTAGACTAAGACGGCCTAAAATAAGGAACGCAAATGGCAGTGGCGTATGCGCATTTTTTTTTAAGCCAGTCATGATAGACTACATAAGTCTTTACGTAGCCTATCATTTCTTTAAAAAAAACAAAAAACCCTTTACGTAGCCTATCACGGCTGACTACAGGGATGCAAACGGCGGCGGCTACGGCCACCGCCATTTGCGTCCCTGCTAGCCAGCGGCTGGATGTCTGGCTGCTGGCGGAGCTGGCTGGTGGCTCCACGGAACCCGGGAGAGCCAGGTAAGGGGAGTTTCGTACATCCCTAGTAATGCTTCCTAAGGCCCACTTGACTTCACTCTCTAGAATGTCCGGCTCAAGTTCAGTGACCACACTATCATGGCTATCAGGGACATTCAGATCTTTCCTGTATAGTTCTGTGTATTCTTGCCACCTCTTCTTAATCTCATCTGCTTCTGTTAGGTCCCTGCCTTCTTTGTCCTTTATCATGCCCGTCTTTGCACAAAACATTCCCTTGAAATCTCCGATTTTCTTGAAGAGATCTCTAGTCTTCCCCATTCTATTGTATTCCTTGATTTTTTTTGCATTGTTCATTTAAGAAGGCCTTCTTGTCTCTCCTTGCTATTCTCTGGAACTCTGCATTCAGTTGGATATATCTTCCCCTTTCTCCCTTTCTTTTTGCTTCCCTTCTTTCCTCAGCTACTTGTAAAGCCTCATCAGACAGCCACTTTGCTTTCTTGAATTTCTTTTTCTTTGGGATGGATTGAGTTGCTGCCTCCTGAACAATGTTACGGACCTCTGTCCATAGTTCCTCAGGCACTCTGTCTATCAGGTCTAATCCCTGAAATCTATTCCTCACCTCCACTTTATATTCATAAGGGATATGATTTAGGTTATACCTGAATGGTTTAGTAGTTTTCCCTAATGTTGTTCAATTTAAGCCGAAATTTTGCAAGAAGCAGCTCATGATCTGAGCCACAGTCAGCTCCAGGTCTTGTTTTTACTGACTGTATAGAGCTTCTCCATCTTTGGCTGCAAAGGACATAATCAATCTGATTTCAATATTGACCATGTGGTGATGTCCATGTGTAGAGACGCCTCTTGTGCTGTTGGAAAAGAGTGTTTGCTATGATCAGCGTGTTCTCTTGGCAAAACTCTATTAGCCTTTGTCCTGCTTCATTTTGTACACCAAGGCCATGCTTGCCTGTTATTCTGGTGATTTCTTGATTTCCTACTTTAGCATTCCAATCCCCTATGATGAAGAGGACATCTTCTTTGGGTGTTAGTTCTAGAAGGTGTTGTAGGTCTTCATTGAACCGATCAACCTCAGCTTCTTTGGCCTCAGTGGTTGGGGCATAGACTTGAATTACTGTGATGTTGAATGGTTTGCCTTGGATTCATACTGAGGTCATTCTATGGTTTTTGAGATTGTACCCCAGTACTGCTTTTACCACCCTTTTGTTGACTATGAATGCTACTCCATTTCTTCTAAGGGGTTCTTTTCCACAGTAGTAGATATAATGGTCACCTGAATTAAATTGGCCCATGCTTGTCCATTTTAGTTGGCTGATTCCCAAGATGTCGATGTTCAATCTTGCCATCTCATGTTTGACCACCTCCAGCTTACCTTGATTCATTGATCTGACATTCCAGGTTCCTAAACAATATTGTTCTTTACAGCATCGGACTTTCTTTTCACCACCAGACACATCCACAGCTGAGTGTCCTTTCGGCTTTGGCCCAGCCGCTTCACTCTTTCTGGCACTACTTGGAAATTCCCTCTGCTCTTCCCCAGTAGTATATTGGACACCTTCCAACCTGAGGGGCTCATCTTCCGGCATCATCTCTTTTAGCCTTGTGATACGTTCCATGGGGTTTTCTTGGCAAAAATACTGGAGTGGGTTGCCATTTCCTTCTCCAGTGGACGACATTTTGTCAGAACTCTCCACCAAGACCTGTCCATCTTGGGTGGCCCTGCATGGCATAGCATATGGCTTCACTGAGTTACGCGAGCCCCTGGGCCACAACAAGGCAGTGATCCATGAAGGGGACATACATAGTTAAGAATAAGATAATGTAAAATCCATATTGGCTTGTTTGTCTTCTCAGGATTCCACAGAGATGGTATGGGTACCCATGAACAAAATTGTGCAGGTTGCCATAACCAATCTGATTAAATGACAGTGAAGGCATGTGAGGCCAGCCCAGGGCCAATGTGGGCAAAGAAGAGGAAGCAATGCTACAGAAACAGGAACATAATAGCACCAAACAATAATGGACGAATTCGGATAGTTAACAAAATGCCCTTGTAATTTGTTGACTGCATTGAATGTGCTTCTTTCAAGGACAAATATCAAAAATAGAACGTATTCAGCACAGCCTTATTTATTTATTTATTTATTTATTTATTTATTTATTTATTTCACTTTTAGACCATCAAATAACCAAGGTTGTCTGGGTGATGTACAGGTAAATTAAAAATGTAAAACGCAAGACAGTAAACTATGAAGAAACAGTACATAATGAATATAAGATAAAACCAGCAGCAAAGGGTAAAAACAATGCAGCACATAAATGGGGTGTCTGTATTTTAATGGATAGTAGTTGCAGCTGTTTTAAATTTTGTATGGTTTAGTTCTACTGTAAGCCAACTTTAGTCTTTCTTTAGAAAGGCATCTAAGGAAATTCTTCTTCACCATCACCATCACCATCACCATCATCATTATTGAAACAGTAGGAAAGTAAAACAGGTGGAAGATCCAGAAGCACTACAAACTAGGGGTGTATGAACCCCACTTACCAGTTCGCTGCGGGGTCCGTGGGGGGTGAGGGAATCCCTCCCTCCCCCCAGAATCCTCCCTGGCTGGCTCCGCTCTGCAGCAAGTCCGCGGAGCCACCAGCCGGGCCCATCTGCAGCCGGACTTCCCTCCACTGCCGGGCTGTGGACGCAAATGGTGTCCGGCATAGTGGACGCCAGTCACGTCCGTGCCCTTTGCTGTGATTGGCTATGTAAATATTTACATAGCCAAACATGAAAAGGGCAGGGATGCAAATGGCATAGCAGATGCCATTTGCATCCCAGCCCTTTGCCATGATTGGCTACGTAAATATTTACATAGCCAATCATGAAAAAAGCAGGGATGCGAATGGCATCCTCTATGCTGGGTGCCATTTGCTTCTGCAGCCTGGCAGCGGACGGCTGCGGATAGAGGAGGATGGACCCAGACTGGCTGGCAGTAGGTAGGGTCCATCCCAACTGGACTTCATGGTGTGGTGGTGGGGCAGTCCATTCCTCCACGGACTCCTCCTCATTGGAGTCTGTGGTGGATTTCTCTGTCATCCCTGCTACAAACAGTTCTGGGCAGAGCATTCCATAGATGCGTCCCAGCCACTGAAAAGGCCCTCTCCTTTGTAGCCACCCACCTCACCTCATTTGGTGAGAACAGATGAAGGCGGGACTTCGATGATAACCCTAGTTCTGGGTAGACATATATAGAGAAGATGCTCCTTCATGTACCCTAGCCCCAAGGCATTTAAAGCTTTGAGGGTTAAACTAGCCCTTTGAATTGGGGCCAGAAAAGTACTAGCAGAATATGATTGTAGAGACCATTCCTAGTTAACAGTCCAGCTGTTGGTTTTAGATTAACTGAAATTTATAGACCATTTTTAAAGGTAGCCCCAGGTGTAATGCATTGCAGTAATCCAAATGGGAGGTAACCAGAACATACCTCAGCAGTGGCTGCTTCCTTTGGTGACATATTCCATCTCAGAAAGGTGGAAAAATACATTCTCCCCACCAGGTGACTGATTGTGCAATTACTGCCTTCCATTCAAGTTTTAAAAGATAATTCAAGTTAAAAGATGTGAAACAAGCTCGCAAAAATTATCTAGCAGTTACTGAACAGCATGATGTGCCATCAGGATAGGACAATGCCCTATGCTTTGGATGCTTCGTGCAGAATGAGGTTCTGAACCCTTTAGTGAGTTTAGCTTGAAGGCATTACTTTTGTAAAAAAAAGTTTGCGAGGACCCCTTCTGAATTCACACCATGGGGAGCAAGCAGTCTGATGTTGGAAACAGTTTGAAAATAATGGCAGTGTCAGTGGGCGATTCTGATTTGGAACATAGAAAAATGCCTTTTGGGCAATGTAGGTGGGAGGGAAGAAACAATGAACAAATGTTACATTTGGAAGGACATGATGAAAAGACAAATAATAAAGGAGGATCATGATTAGTTTCAGCTTGTCTGTTCCTATATATATACTCATACTGGATTCCTAGATGATTAATCATTACTATTATTTGTAAAGCAAGTGTTAAGAAGAGTGTTGGATATATCTGTCAATTTTGCTTTCTCTCAGGCTGCAAATTCAATATCCACTTACCTGAGAGTAAGTCAAATAGACTTAATTGAAGTAGGAAGATAGGGTGGAGCCACATGGATGTGGCAACCATGGAATTTGTGTAACATGAGCTGGGCTACACTATAGAACCAGGGCTTTTCAAGGCCTGGCCAGTGTTTTCTTTGAAGAAAGAAGATGTTCCTTCTCCATTTTTTATTTAGCTAATTTTGCTTCCCTACTTTTAACTGCAGGGAAGAGAAGGCAGAGCTACGGAGAAGCTTTCTCCTAATTTGTATCCCATTCCATGGATTTCAGGGGCTATTTTGGATGAAACAGTGAGTGAGGGGTTCATGTGACCTGGACTTCCAGTTCACTATGCTTTCCTATCTCATCAAGACTGAACTTACATTTTTCATTTGACTAAGATGAGTTTTGGGCAAGGCTTGAGTAGGGATGTACGAAAGTGACTTACCTTTCCGCGCATTATGTTGATGGTGGGGGGGAGGCATTCCGTCCCTCCCCCTGGAATCCTGGCCGGGGGGGGAGGCACTCTGTTCCTCCCCCCCCGGAATCCTGGCCAGCTGGCTGTGCTCCGCAGCGATTCTGCAGAGCTGCTGGCCGGCTCTGCCAGCAGCCGGACATCTGGCTGCTGGCTAGCAGGGACGCAAATGGCGGCGGCCATAGCCGCCACCGTTTGCATCCCTGCAGTCAGCTGTGATAGGCTACGTAAATGTTTACGTAGCCTATCACGGCTGATTTACAACCCCCCCCCAAAAAAAAAAAGTGTAAGCAAATGGCGGCGGCCATGGCTGCTGCCATTTGCATTCCTTATTTTGGCATGTCTTAGTCTACGTAAACATTTATGTCGATTAAGACGGTGAAAATAAGGGGAACGCAAATACCGTAGCATCTACGCTATTTGCGTTCCCCTTATTTTCGCCGTCTTAGTCTACGTAAATGTTTACGTAGACTAAGATGTGCCAAAATAAGGAATGCAAATGGCGGCGGCCATGGCCGCCGCCATTTGCGTACATGCTTTTTTTTAAAAAAGTCCACCGTGATAGGCTACGTAAAGTCTTCCGACCGGCTGCTGCCACCGCCATTTCCAGGTAAAAAAACCCAACGTGATAGGCTACGTAAAGATTTGCATAGCCTATCACGGTGTTTCTTTAAAATATAGCCGTGATAGGCTATCTTTACATAGCCTATCACTTTTTTTTTTTTACCTGGAAATGGCAGTGGTGGCAGCCGGTCGGAAGACCGGCCGCCGCAGCTGCTGCCGCCACCGCCGCACCACCACCGGAGCTGCTGCCGCCAGGAAGATCCACCCAAGGTAAGCCTCATCCCGGGGGGGTGGCAGGCCGTTCTGCCACTGATTTCGGGGGGCCAAATGCGCTGGCATTCAGCCTCCCCGAGATCCATGGCAGAACATTCGTACATCCCTAGGCTTGAGAAACATAGGGAACAGGAAGGAAGCATGTCACTTGTTCCTTCTCTTCCTTCTCTTCTTGTGAAAATTGAAATGGCTCTAGATGCAACACAGAGAAAGATTTGCAGGAGGATTGTGCAAATAGAACCATTACATCTGGGATGTGTTTAGCTGTATCATTTGAATAAGCCATTACGCAACCTACCTGAGATCCACTGAATGGGATAAAGCTCCTGAAGAGTTGAGGCGGGTGGCTTTTATTTTCTGCTCCATGCTGCCTCCAGTCCTTTGCTTTCAGTGTTATTATTGTGCAAAAATAGGGGGAATGATATTCACTTGTAGATAAATCCACAGTAAAGGATTCAGTGTATGAATGGGAAAAATAAACTGAATGCCATGCACCTGAAATGCCTAGCATCAAAGCAACTGACACTTAACTTCTCATTTTAAGGAGATCCTTCTTGATATTTTGGAGAGCTCACTTCCACAAAGCCTGTATTTTCTCAAAGGGAAAATGAACCCTTATGAGTTAGAACTAATAAAAAAAATGGTGCCCCTACATGACTCAAGAAGCTTTCAGTGACAGAACTGGGACTTAGATAGAGAGCCAATGGCATATCCACTGTGAATAGGAGCTTTGCAGAAATAAGTTCAAAAAGGTGAACAAATTAGAACTCCGATCTCTCTCTTTTTTTCCATCTTTTACAGCTACATCAGTTGAAATGCATAGCCAGTGATTTTGTTCTATATCTTTTTCTAAAAGGAAAGCTTTCAAGGAGGATTTGGAAAACATTTACTCACAGAAATATTAGGTTGTACTCTTCACAGGCATAGGTGGGGTTTACATGGTGAATCATTATAGGTGGGGTTTACATGGTGAATCGTATCTCAGAAGGTATGAATCTAGTTGGGTTTCTCTCCAATATTTACCTAGGTTTATGATCTAATTTAGCCTAGGCACTAATCTGCAGGAAACAATGTCATAGATCTAGGCAGCAATCCTAAGAATTTTACAAAAAGATCTTGTTGGAAGGAAGTCTCATTGACATCAATAGGATAATTCTGCTGCAAGAGTGTTCAGGATTGGAGTGTAAGGCTGAAATCCGAACATGAGACATAGAAAAAGTTAGACATTTTTAGATGCCATGGATAGAATGGGTGAATCTGTCAGTTTCTCTTTGTCCTACTTTCATTTAAAAATAAATAAATAGATAAATAAAATCTCAAGTTCTTTCTCTCCCACAAATTAACTTTGCAAACGTTGGCAAATTCTTATGAAAAAGGATCTGAAAAGAAATTATCACCCATCTGCACCAGCCAAATTCAATAGGTACCACCAGCTATTCTATTCCCAGCATGGAGAAGGCCATTACGTACCTTCCTGATGTATAACTGTTAAAGATGAGGAGCTTGTCTGAAAAAAGAGGCATCAATTCTAATTCAGCGCTAACATGGGTGAATACACGGGGATTCACCCAGAGCAAAGCACTCGAAGCCCTAGGCCTGGATGAATGAATGTATCAGTTTCAGTTTCTCTGATTTGTTACATCTCAGATCCTTTTTGTCTTGAAGATGGAAAGTTTTATGAAATTCAGCAAATCCTGATCAAAACCAAAATGGAATTCTCACCTAGCCCTAGCCATGGATTACAAAGGGGTTTCACGTCTCAGGTTAGAAATGCTACCACTGCAATTCTATGCACATGCTTACCTCTCAGCACAGTGAAGAGCACTTTTCAGTTATTTATCTGTTATTACATTTATATCTCACCTGTTCCCATGCATAGGATTGATCTGTAAATAGTTGAAATGAACACACTCAGAGAGAGCAATCCTAACCCCCCTAGACAGCATCTGGGGGATACAGGATATTTCAGTTTCCTGGCTTCGAGCTCCAAGCCAGGGCACAGAGCTAGGAAACTATGCTCCCTGTCTCCTCCCTCACAGCCAGTGTGGAGAGAACCACACTGGCTGCTGCTACAGGTTCGCAAACTGGAGCATGTAGTAGGTGAAACGGGGCCTTCCTGGGGCCAGGGAGGGGAAGAGACTGGGGGTGTGAGCCTATGAAGCATCCCCAGCTGTCCCCAGCCTCCTTCCCTCCCCCTCCCCAAAGGCACCGCTAGATGGGCAAAATCACCCGCCTACTTAAAATGCAGAGTGGGAGGTGTCATGTGTTTCCTGCTCTGCATTGTGTACTCTAAAGCCTTCAAGTTCGGAGCCTTACAAGTATCCAGGGTGGATCAGAGTCAGACTGAGAGAGCCCTAAGATACAAGAGACAACCTCAGAAAAAATCTAACAAACCACCAACTTCCTCACTCTTCCAAAACCAAGGGATATCATTAATCATAGCCAGACAGATGGAAGAGATATGATCCTGATGCACAAATGGTTTATCAAATATGCATCAGGAGTGTAACTGGAGAAATAGCTAGACATGTTAGGACAATAGCACCCCATTCTCATTTCCTCCAGACATAGCAAAAGTGCACCCTCAAAATGACTTTCTACCCTAGCTGACATGTCAAAATAATCCTATCCCAAGCAGAATGATGAAAATCTCTACCATTTAAAAATAAAATAAAAAAGTGTTCTGTGTGCAATGGGGGGTGGGATCTTCAAATATATAGACTCACCATTCTGTTTCACTGGACTGGATTATAACCCAACATGTATTCTCCTCTTAATCAACAGAAAAAAATCACTGTGATTCAGTAGAAAACTTTAAGGCCAAATATCATGCCAGAGCATGTGTTTCATGGGTATGATAAATCTCTAGAAATATAGGTTGTTACCAGAAATGCTGACATCTTTCCATGCCTGAATTCTCTATAAATGATTATGAAAGATTAAATGGACTTGATAGTTTTGCCTAAGGAGACAGAAATGATTTAAAGGAAGAACCTTGAGCCTTTCAGGAAAACAGACCCAGTATCTGAAGGCATGTTCTATGTTTCTATTGAAACAAAGCAGAATCCTGAAAAAAAGATGATTGTGTGTGTGTGTGTGTGTGAACAAAAAGGAGGCAAATGGCAAAATGGTGCTGAAAAATAATATGGAATGTTAATGAAATAGTAAGTTGAACAAATCATAATTCAAATAGTAAGTTGAAGAAATCATAATTCAAAAGATAATATTAATTTTTTAAAAATAATACAAATTGTATTTGATATACATACTAATTATAATCAGGCATATCATTAAAAAGAACTCATAAAGCATGGAACATATCTTCATAAACTTAGCCCGTAACCTGTGCTTATTAAAACATAAATCAATAAACATAAACCAATATCAGTCACATCTTCTACAGATGATTTTCACTACAAGAAATATTCACACACGGGAGAAAGATAGGGGTCTGGGGGGGGGGTCTTCAATGAAGAGTTGTGGTGCACCATGGGGGGGGCAGGTTTCACTTATTCCCAGGGGAATTGGCAATTGGGCAATGGACTAGAGCTTAGAATCAAGAATATACATTTTTATGACAAAACAATTGATTAATACATGACGTTGGTACAAGGGATATACAGATTTTGTTTAATCCATTCAGTCTGTGTTCCCTGGATTGTCAGGTGTCTTTTGTCCTCTCATTGATGGATTCAGATTGTTTTTTTTCCCCTTTGAAAAAGTACTCCAAGAAGTCCACTGCAATTTTCATAACTTTCACTGGCATTAATATCTAGCATATTTTTCTCAGTGCACAATCACTGAGCAAGACCACAAAACAAGAGTGCTACACAGTGAAGGCTGAAGATCAAAGTTGTATATAACATTGTGTGTATGTGTGTGTGTGTTTTAATGGCATACGTCTGTATGGCTAAATTTGTGCAGAATTCCAGAAAGTAAAGGAACAGTCTGCAAGTCTGTGGAATCTGCGCGACTTGGAAGACACTGGTCCACTATGGAATCCATGGGTTGGATTCATAGAAATCCAAAGTTGTTCAGACCTGTTTTGGATTTCTCCAGCATCCCTAGTCATTACACAGATCAAAGTTTGATTACAAAGGCAATATACAGTACAGCTTGGAAAAGCTCCCAATTTTGAGCCATTGTGACAATCTGAATAAGCATATCACTAATACAAATTTTCCAAATGATTTCTCTGCGAAGAGTTAGGCCTGAGTGAAACACTAGAGTAGATAAATACTCAAGTTTCATTAATGATGAGGAGATATCCTCCTGACATAATTTAATTATCCATGTTGTAGATATTATAAGAACCAACATGAGCGAATCATTTTAGGGGAAGAAAAATAATATCATAGTTGATGGCCAAGTGTAAGTATTTTTTGATGGGATTTGTAGCGTTGAAACAATATGCTCCAAATTACGCCCATCAGAGACTAAAAGGCAACAGGTCTGGATGCTAAAATGCTGTTACAGAGGGAAATCAGATAATTAGAAAATATAATTATGTCTCGATAGGATTTCCTAAGGAAAAATAAAAGAACAGACACATAATTACCATGTGAGCATCTATTTGCCATTAACCAAATGCATAGTGAAGGAAGACGGAACAATGAAGGGGGGGGGAGAGATTATATGGAAAAAGGGTACTTTGCATATAATCTACAGTGGTACCAGCAATAGCAAAGATATTTGCAAATTAGATAAGCAAAGGTAGTTGTATTTATCTGAAGCTGGTGGGATGATATTATTCATTCATGCATTCATTCCATTTCTATACTGCCCAATAGCCGAAGCTCTCTGGGAGGTTCACAAAAATTAAAAACAAGGAGTACAAAATAAAACAAAATAAAATATATAAAACATTAAAACCACAGTATATGCCAGCAAATTTGGAAAACACAAGAATGGCAGTCAGACTGGAAAAAATCAACTTATATCCCCATACCAAAAAAGGGAAACACCAAAGAATGTTCAAACTATCGAACAGTGGCACTTATTTCACATGCCAGTAAGGTAATGCTCAAGATCTTGCAAGGTGGACTCCAACAATTCATGGAATGAGAATTGCCAGATGTACAAGCTGGGTTTCGAAAAGGCAGAGGAACTAGAGACCAAATTGCCAATATCCACTGGATAATGGAGAAAGCCAGGAAGTTTCAGGAAAACATTTATTTCTGTTTTATTGACTATTCTAAAGCCTTTGACTGTGTGGATCATAACAAATTGTGGCAAGTTCTTGGTGGTATGGGGATACCAAGTCATTTTGTCTGCCTCCTGAGGAATCTGTATAACGACCAAGTAGCAACAACGGTAAGAACAGACAACGGAACAACGGACTGGTTTAAGATTGGGAAAGGAGTATGGCAGGATTGTATACTCTCACCCTACCTATTCAACCTGTATTCAGAACACATCATGCAATGTGCTGGGCTTGATGAATCCAAGACTGGCGTTAAAATCACTGGAAGAAACATTAACAATCTCCACTACGCAGATGATACCACTTTGATGGTTGAAAGTGAGGAGGAGCTGAGGAACCTTATGACGAAGGTGAAAGAAGAAAGTGCAAAGCTGGGTTGCAGTTACACCTAACCCCCCCCCCCAAGATTATGGCAACCAGCTTGATTGAAAACTGGCAAATAGAGGGAAAAAACGTGGAGGCAGTGACAGACTTTGTCTTTCTAGGCGCAAAGATTACTGCAGACGCTGACTGCAGCTAGGAAATCAGAAGACGTTTACTTCTTGGGAGGACAGCAGTGACAAATCTTGATAAAATAGTGAAGAGCAGAGACATCACACTGACAACAAAGGTCTGCACAGTTAAAGCAATGGTATTCCCTGTAGTAACCTATGGTTGCAAGAGCTGGACTATAAGGAAGGCTGAGCGAAGGAAGATAGATGCTTTTGAACTGTGGTGTTGAAGGAAAATTCTGAGAGTGCCTTGGACTGCAAGATCAAACCAGTCCATATTCCAGGAAATAGAGCCAGACTGCTCACTTGAGAGAATGATATTAAAGGCAAACTGAAGTACTTTGGCCACATAATGAGAAGACAGGATACCCTGGAGAAGATGCTGATGCTAGGGAAAGGGGAAGGCAAAAAGGAAGAGGGTCCGACCAAGGGCAAGATGGATGGATGATATTCTGGAGGTAACGGACTCGACCTTGGGGGAGCTGGGAGTGGCGATGGCCGACAGGAAGCTCTGGCATGGGCTGGTCCATGAAGTCATGAAGAGTCAGAGGCGACTGAATGAATAAACAACATAAGAATACAACCAGAATAAAACCTAGCAGCAGTGCAGTAATTTAAAATACATATTTAAAACAGCAAAGCTAAAAGTCTAGAAAGCTAAAATGCTAAAATGCCTGAGAAAATAAAAAGGTCTTCATCTGGTGCTGGAAAGAATACAATGTAGGTGTCAGGCGCACCTCACTAGGGAGCTCATTCTATGGTTGGGAGGCCACAGCAGAAAAAGCCCTCCTCCTAGTAGCCACCCGCCTTACTTCCTTTGGCAGGGGCTCCTGGAGAAGGGCCACTGAGGATGATCTTAAGGTCTGGGCAGGCACATATGGGAGGAGACGATCCTTCAGATCACCCAGCCCCAAGCCATTAAGGGCTTTGAATGTTAATACCTGTACGAGGGTCAAGAAGCAACAGTAAGAACCAGACATGGAACAACCGATTGGTTCAAAATTGGGAAAGGAGTAAGGCTGCATATTGTCTCCCTGCTTATTTAACTTATATGCAGAGTACGTCATGAGAAACGCCGGGTTGGATGAATCTAGGGATGTATGAAACACCTACCTGGCTCTGCACTGGCAATCCGCGGTGCGGGGGAGGCGCTCCGTCCCTGCCCCCAGAATCCTGCCCGGCCGGCTCCGCTCCGCGGCCAAGCCGTGGAGCCACAGGCCAGCTCCAGCCGCCTGCAGTCAGACATCTGGCCGCTGGGCAGCCCTGCAGGGATGCAAATGGTGGCTGTTGTAGCCGCCGCCATTTGCGTCCCTGTATTGAGCCGTGATAGGCTACGTAAATATTTACATAGCCTATCATGGCAGGGGGAAAAACCCCAGCATACAAAAGTAGCAGTAGCCGCTGCCATTTGCATACGCTGGGTTTCCCCCCCCCCCCGCCATGATAGGCTATGTAAATACTTACGTAGCCTATCACGGCTTCCGCAGGGATGCAAACGGCATCCCTGTGTTGGCTGTGATAGGCTACATAAGTATTTACATAGCCTATCATGGCTATTGAGAGGAGGAAGCGAATGGCGGCCGCAGGACGGCCGCCATTTGCAAAGCAGTGCGAATGGGAGCAGGTAAGTGCTCCATTTCATGAGCCTTTCGTGGGGTGAGGCGGCGGGGACTTTGTCCCGCGTGCCTTTCATGGGTTGGGGTGGCAGGGGCTTCATTCCGTGACAGATTTTGGGGGGCCGAATGCACTAGCATTCGGCCTCAATGAGATCCATCGCGGAATTCTCTGACATCCCTAGATGAATCACAGGTCGGAATTAAGATTGCTGGGGGAATTATCAACAGCCTCAGATATGCAGACGATACCACCCTAATGGCAGAAAGCGAAGAGGATCTAAAGAGCCTCTTGTTGAGGGTGAAAGTGGAGAGTGTAAAAGCTGGTTTGAAACTCAACATTAAAAAAACTAAGATCATGGCCCCATCACTTCCTGGCATATAGAAGGGGAAGAAATGGAAGCATGACAGATTTTATTTTCTTGCGCTCCAAGTTCACCACAGACGGTGACTGTAGCCATGAAATTAAAAGACGCTTGCTCCTTGGGCGGAAAGCTATGGCAAACCTAGACAGTGTAGTAAGAAGCAGAGACATTGCCTTGCCAACAAAGGTCTGCATAATCAAAGCTATGGTTTTCCCAGTAGTAACATATGGCTGTGAGAGCTGGACTATAAGGAAGGCTGAGCGTTGAAGAATTGATGCTTTCAAACTGTAGTGCTGGAGAAGACTCTTATGAGTCCCCTGGACTGCAAGGAGGTCAAATCAGTCAAACCTAAATGAAATCAACCCTGACTGCTCATTGCAAGGACAGATACTGAAGCTGAAGCTCAAATATTTTGGCCACCTAATGCGAAGAGAAAAGTCACTGGAAAAGACCCTGATGCTGGGAAAGATGGAAGGCAAAAGGAGAAGGGGACGGCAGAGGATGAGATGGCTAGATAACATCACCGATGCAATGAATATGAACTTGAGCACATTCCAGGAGAGAGCAGAGGACAGGAAGGCCTGGCATGCTATGGTGCATGGGGTCACGAAGAGTTGGACATGACTTAACGACTGAACAACAACAACCAGCTCTTTGAATCAGGCCCGGAAATGGACTGGCAGCCAGTGCAGCTGGAAAAGTACTGGAATAATATGAGTTCATTGGCCAGTCCGTGTTAACAGTCTTGCTGCCCTATTGTGGACCAGCTGAAGTTTCTGGACTGTTTTCAAAGGCAGTAATCCAGACAAGAAGTTATCAGAGCATGCATAACTGTAGCTAGGCTATCACTGTCCAGAGAAGGGTGTAGTTGATATACCGGCCAACTACGATATACTAGGTGAAACGACTGGTGGCTGTTCTGTGGTATTCAAGGGGTGCTGGTGGAGCAGAGGAATTTTAGCTATACCTTTAAGTCAGGGATGCAGAACTTCTAAGCCCCAGGCTGCATCTGGCCTGCAGGCTCCACATCAATCCTACAGAGCCTCCTGGAATTCCTCCAAGTAGTGGGGCTTGGCCTACAAGATCCACGCCCTGCTGGAATCCCTCCTTGAGGAATGCCTGTTATCTCCAATCTCACATCAGAGATAATAGTGGAGATGTGGGCAGCAGGGAACTTGGCCTATACTGGGAAGAGTAGCTGCTTTTCCCTGGGCTAGCCAAGTGGCTTTCCATTAGGGATGTACGAAAGTCACTTACCTTTTCGTGAATTGTGTTTGCGGTGGAGGGGGAGGCGCTCCGTCCCTCCCCCCGGAATCCTCAATGGGGTGGAGGTGATCTGGTCCTCCCCCCCGGAATCCTGCCTGGCCGGCTCCGCTCCGTGGCCGGCCAGGCCCGTACGCAGCCGGAGTTCCGTCCGCGGATGGGCTGCTGCGGACGCAAATGGCGGCATCCAGCCAGGCAGCCATGATAGGCTATGTACGTATTTACGTAGCCTATCACAGCTGGGCAAAAAACAAAACAAAACAGCGTACGCAAATGGCGGCAGCAACAGCGGCCGCCATTTGGATTCCCTATTTCTCGCCGTTTTAGCCTACGTAAATATTTACGTAGGCTACTATGGCAAAAAAAAAAGGGGGAATGCAAATAGCATAGTGGGTGATATTTGCGGTCCTTCCCCCCACCACCATAATAGCTTATGTAAATATTTACGTAGGCTAAAACGGTGAAAAATAAAGGAATGCAAATAGCACCCATTACGCTATTTGTGTTCCCTTCTCTTTCACAGTAATAGCCTACGTAAATATTTACGTAGACTAAAACGGCGAAAATAGGGAATGCAAATGGCGGCCGCCGTAGCTGTCGCCATTTGCGTACGCTGTTTTTGTTTTTGTTTTGCTTGACTTGCCATGATAGGCTACGTAAATACTTACGTAGCCTATCACGGCAAAGACCAGGATGACAATGGTGGCTGCAGCAGCTGGTCGAAAGACCAGCCGCTGCCGCTGCCACCGGACCCGCCGCTGTCTGGAACATCCGCCCCAGGTAAGCCTCGTCCCGGGGGGAATCTGCAGGGGGGCGGGAGGGCAGGCCGTTCCACCATGGATTTCAGGGGGGCCAAATGCCAGTGCATTCGGCCTCACTGAATCCGTGGCGCAATTCTCCGCCATTCCTACTTTCCATAACACACATTGTCCCCATATTGTAGCCCACACCTATCAAGAATGTAGCAGATGTAAAGGATGAAATAATAGGGGAGGAGCAGAGAAATGGCTACTGTTCTAAGTAAATTAAATAATGGACTTTTAGTCATGCACCAAAGTATTAGGCCCAGCTTTGGGGGGAAACTTTTAGGGCGGGGGTGAAAACTCTTCCCAAAGATTGTATTTATCTTTTTTGAGGGAGTAAAAGTTACAGCATTTTGGGGTGGGAGGTGGACTTACATTTGGACAAAGTAGCTGAGGTTTTTCTTTTCCTTTCTTTTCATTTATGGAGAGAGCATTCCTACGGCCTCTAGTCAGCAGCTAGACAGCCATAGGATATCTTGTTTTCTGGGAACTGACCTTGGAGCCCACCCTCCTAGGTCAGTCCTGGAGAACCAACCTCCCCGCACTTCTGCGCTGCCTTGGAGGCAGCACAAAACAGCCCCGTCCTCCATGCTCACAAGAGGAGTGCAGAGCAGCCAGAAAGGTGCATTCCGAGGGGTGTTCCAGGGCGGGGATGGCAGAAATGCCTGTGCAACACATCCAGTGTGTCATACAGCAGCCTCCTCCCGCACTCAGCACCCCCGCAGCTAGACAGCAGAAATTGGCTGTCTAGCAGAAAATGCAGGGCAGCCAAAGAGTGGAGGGAATGATCCCCTCTGTGCTTCTCCTGCCCTGCATTGGATAGGCGGTTGCCTCCAAGTTCAGAGGTGGCTGCCAATAGGATTGCACCCTAAAAGAACAAAACATGAAGTTAGGGCACTGCTCCAAGTGTTGGTTTAGCTACACTCAGCACCCTGACTGCT
Organism: Heloderma suspectum; assembly: GCF_057233095.1. Lineage (NCBI taxonomy): Eukaryota > Metazoa > Chordata > Lepidosauria > Squamata > Helodermatidae > Heloderma > Heloderma suspectum. The sequence goes on along the minus strand of NC_139460.1, from coordinate 302,592,019 downwards.
GTTCATTATATGGGAATAGGGATGGCGGAGAATTCTGCCACGGACTCCAGTGAGGCCAGAGTCTAAAGAACCCTGGAATCCATGGCGGAATGGCCTCCCCCCATGCCGCCCCACGAAATCCCCTCAGGACGGACCTACCTGGTGGCAGATGTGGCGGCTCTGGTGGCAGCTCCAGTGGCGGATGAAGCGGTTGCGGCAGCAGCTCTGGCCGCTGCCGGGCTGCTGCAGCCACAAATGGTGGCCATCGTAGAGGCCGCCATTTCCGTCCCTGCTTTAGCTGTGATAGGCTGCATAAATATTTACATAGGCTATCATGGGCTAGTGTAGGGACACAAATGGTGTCCCCTACGCAGGACGCCATTTGCATCCACAGCAGCCCGGCAGCGGATGGAGACCCCCACTGCGGTTTGTGCTAGGCGGCAGCTCCATGGACTGGCCGTGGAGCGGAGCCAGCTGGGGAGGATTCTGGGGGGGGAAATGGGTCGCCTCCCCCACATCGAGGATTCTGGGGGGAGGAACGGATTGCATCCCCCCACCTGCAGACCCCAGCGGAGCCAGGTAAGTTGAGTTTCGTACACCCCTATAATGGGAATGACATTACATCATAACATAGTAACATTCCAAACTGGCATTCTGCCCACTATGTATGAGTGAGAAAAGTGTTGAGTTCACATTTTAATGGGAATATATCAGTTTTACATTTCCCAAACCTAAACACAAACCATAATGTGTATTTCAGGAGTTTGCGATGCAGTTTGTGACACATACAGAAATTGTGACACATACACAAACTGTTCACATTTTTAAAATGCACAAAAATGCATGTGTTTGGGAGGGGGAATGTGCACAAAAATGATTTAGGCATTTGAAAATTGTTGCAAATGCACATGTTCCCCAAAATGCACAAAAATATGTCATTTTTTTTTAAAAAAAATACATCCCTCAAATACATTTTTAAAAAACTTTTTTAAAAAATGTGCACAAAAACCCATACACATTTTTGTACAGATAAGGGGTTGGAGTTGGAAACAAAATCTGATGAGGAAACTAGGTGGAATGCCCAAGGACACCATCCCTGAAATTGGTTGTGTGATTTAGCTACTGTGATCAAGCAAATCATTGCAATTTTGTGTGTTACATATTTGGTAAGAAAGTTTGCAGCATACGGCATGCAGCATGAGATGCACAATCAGTTCACCACATCCATTCACTCTGCATAAGAAAAACAACAACTCACTAACTTTAAAAAGAGCCCAACGTGTGGTTGTGTTAATAGGTCTTCATCAGGCAGTACTTGGTAGGTGAGGAGATCTTACCTGCACGGCTCGATCTTGGCCTAATATTGCACACTCCTTTCATTGGCATTAGCATTCCTATGAAAATACACACGCTGCCTTTTCATTTTCACTTTTGTAAAAAAGGAAAGCCCTCTTGCCTTACACTGTGAAAGATTTTGAGACTTCATGGTCAGCTTGATTTATAATCCTTTTCAAGCAGTTACCCTCTGTTCCATCTGGGTCACTAAAATGGCCAATGATACCACATGCCTAAACACACAGAACAGCACTTTTACTGGATGCATTTTCCACTTTTTGAGATGGCATAACCTATTTTGCTAAGAAACCACTTGCTTTCTACTGCTGGTGAAGGAGGAATCTTTCTGGTTGCCACAAATATAAATAAATGTCTAGATTGTCAAACATGCGAGGGAGGGAGGGAGGGAGGGAGATGTTGATGCTGATTTTAAATGTTAGTGTGTTAAAAGCTGCATGTTTTTGTTTCTAAATATTCAATTCTAAAGTTGAATTCCTTAAGAACATAACACAAGAGCCACGTTGGATCAGACCAAGAGTCTATCTAGGCCAGCATTCTGTTCACACAGTGGCCAACCAGCTGTCGATTGGGAACCCACAAGCAGGGCATGACCACAACAGCACCCTCCCACCCATGTACCCCAGCAACTGGTGTACATAGGCTCACTGACTCTGGTTCTGGAGGTAGCACATAGCCATCAGGACTAGTAGCCGCTGATATCCTTCTTCTCCATGAATTTGTCCAACCCCCTTTTAAAGCCATCCAAACTGGTGCCGTCGCTACATCCTGGTGTAGCGAATTCCACAGTTTAACTATGCGCTGTGTGAAGAAGGACTTCCTTTTATCTGTCCCGAGTCTCCCACCAATCAGCTTCATAGGATGACCCTGGGATCTAGTATTTTGAGAGAGTGAGCAAAATGTCTCCCTATCCACATTCTCCACACCATGCATAATTTTGTATGCCTCTATTTTATACCTCCTTCATTTTATGTCCAGTCCAAAAGGTGGTGAGCTGGGGAGGGACCTTCTGAAACAGTGTGCACATTTTCCAAAACATTCTCCCATAACAATGCTCTGACTTGGATTCCTGCATTGAGCAGGGGGTTGGACTTGATGGCCTTTTAGGCCCCTTCCAACCCTACTATTCTATGATTCTATGAACCAGTTACTTATTTCTTTGTTCAGAAGATGTGCATCCTGCCTTACTTTCTGGCAGGGAGACAAGAAGCAAGCCCCCAGTGAGTGCTGCTTCTCTTCGCACGGATGGGGCCATGCTGGTCGTCCACTTGCTATTAATAAAACCGTAGGGAACAACATCTGGCATGTTGTTTCAGTTCCTTTTGGACACCAGACATAGTGATGTATTTTTTCCTCCTTTTTCATTGGCGTGTCATTCTCCCTTGTCTTAATGATATATCTTCACAGTCTAGAATCATAGAATCATAGAACAGTCGGGTTGGAAGGGGCCTACAAGGCCATTGAGTCCAATCCCCTGCTCAATGCAGGAATCCAAGTCAGAGCATCCCTGACAGATGGCTGTCCAGCCTCAACATGAATGCTTCCAGTGTGGGAGAGCCCACCACCTCCCTAGGTAATTGGTTCCACTGTCGTATTGCTCTAACAGTCAGGGTTTTTTTTCCTGATGTTCAGCCGGAATCTGGCTTCCTGTCACTTCAGCCCATTATTCCGTGTCCTGCACTCTGGGATGAATATATACTGAGTCTAATATATACTGAGGAAATAATGCTAATAGTAATGCTGCTGCTGCTACTACTACTACTAATGGGTTGGAATCCAGTCTAAGGGTAAGATCTTATTATAGTCATATATGTGATTATACTGTAAGAGAGCAATCCTAAGGGGAGCATGCCAAGGACTGTAGGATTCTTCAGAGCCCCCCTCTGAGACCTTAGACACTCCTATAACCTCAGAAGGGGGACTCCAGTATCTGATCCCATCCCCACTATCTTTCTCTCACAGCCACCATGGAAAGAATCATGCTGGCTGCTTCACAAGGTTGCAAACGTGGCATCGAAGAGAAGGAAAAGGGGGGTTACAGTTGGCAGGGAGGGGAGGCCAGGACATGAGGAGTCCTATAGCCTCTCCAGCCCCAGTCCTGTCCCACCAACTCAGAGGCCCATCTAGAGACAGAAAACAAACACAGGGGACGCACAGGTGAAAATTGCGTCTGTTCTCCTCCCGCCCTGCCAGCAGCTAGGGATGGACGGAAGTCCCTTACCTGGTCCCGCAGCTTGCTTCGTGGTAGGGGGAGGCGCTCTGTCCCTCCCCCCGAAATTCTGGGTGGGGTGGGAGGCGCCCCATCCCTCCCCGCCAAAATTCTGGCCGGGGGGGAGGCGCCCAGTCCCTCCGGCCATGAATCTCGTCTCCTGCCAGGACGCAGATGGCGGCGGCTGTAGCCGCCGCCGTTTGCGTCCCTGCTGTCAGCCATGATAGGCTACGTAAATGTTTACGTAGCTTATCACAGCTGACTTTGGGGGAAAAAAAAAAGCGCATATGCAAATGGCGGCACCCACGGGCACCGCCATTTGTGTTCCTTATTTGGGCACGTGTAATCTACGTAAACATTTACGTAGACTACGGCGAAAATAAGGGCAACGTGTTGCCCTTATTTTCGCCGTAGTCTACGTAAATGTTTACGTAGACTACATGTGCCCAAATAAGGAAAGCAAATTGCGGCTCCCATGGGCGCCGCCGTTTGCGTATGTGCTTTTTTCCCCCCAAAGTCAGCCGTGATAGGCTATGTATATCTTTACGTAGCCTATCACGTTTGTTGTTGTTGTTATTTTTACTTGGAAATGGCGGTGGCGGGAGCTGGTCGGAAGACCGGCCGCCGCTGCCGTTGAACCGCCGCCGAACAACTGCCGGGAGCCGCCGCCGCCAGGGACATTCGACAAAGGTAAGTCCCATCCCGGGGGGGGCGGGGGGGGTGGACAGTTTCTCTACCAATTTCGGGGGCCGAATGCGTTGGCATTCGGCCTCCTGGAGATTCGTGGAGAAATTCTCCGACATCCCTACCAGCAGCAGCAACATTGGCAGTGCATTGGAAACACTGAAGCCTCCAAGTTTGGAGGCTTCCATCTCATAAGGGTGCATCCCATAGGATTGCACCCTCAGTCAGTTGAACTTTGTCCCATTGAAATCTATATGAGTTCAGCTAACTTAGCCTGGATCCAAAATAACAACAACAATCCATTGTAATTAGGAATGTGCGAACACACCCTTGTCTGGGTTCTCTGGGTGCCTGTCCAGCCACTGCCCCCACTTGCTGGTAGCGATGTCAGAGAATTCCGCCATGGACTCCAGTGAGGCCAGATTCTTTAGAATCCGGTCCCTGGAATCCATGGCGGAACGGCCTCCCCACCCGCCATCCCATGGAATCACGCTGGGACGGAGCTTACCTGGCAGCGGATGTGGCGGCGGATGCGGCGGCAGATGCAGTGGTGGCGGCAGCGGCTCCGGCAGCAGCAGTGGTGGTGGCTTTGGCTGGTCTCCCATCCAGCCGCTGCCGGGCAGCTGCGGCCGCAAATGGTGGCTGTCGAAGCGGCTGCCATTTGCGTACTTGCAGTCAGCTGTGATAGGCTACGTAAGTATCTACATAGCCTAACATGGCAAATAGCAGAGATGCAAATGGTGTAGCGGCCACTATTTGCGCCCCTACTCCTTGCCGTGATAGGCTACATAAGTATTTACATAGCCTATCACGGTAAAGGCGGCTACGCAAATGGCGTAGCAGCTGCCATTTGCGTCCCTGCTCTTTGCTGTGATAGGCTATGTAAATACTTATGTAGCCTATCACAGCTGACAGCAAGCATGCAAATGGCGGCCGCTACGATGGCCGCCATTTGTGGCTGCATCAGCCAGGCCGCAGCCAGAACTCCGGCTGCGGTCAGTCCCGGCCGGCAGCTCTACAGAGCTGCCGTAGAGCAGAGTCGTTCCAGGGAGGATTCCGGGGGGAGGGATGGAACGCCTCCCCCCCCAATGCTCCAGAACAGAGGGGTGAGTAGGATCCGTACATCCCTACTCACTGGTTCCTGGACGGCACTTGAGCCCCTCTCTCACTTGGCAAACAGCCTTCACTCACCCCAGTGGCCTCATCGAGCTCTGTGCTTGCATTTCTTTGAAAAATAAAATGGTGATTGCAAAATGTGCATATTTGCATATGCATGGAAATGTGCATTTTGTGCATATGCAAATATGTGCATTAGTGAAAATGCACATTTTCACGCACATGCAAATATGTGCATTTTGCAGTCGCCATTTTATTTCTCAAAACATGGTGACTGCAAAGCTCAACAAGGCCACTGGGGTAAGTGAAGACCATTTGCCAAGTGCAGGTAGGGGGCAAGCAGGAGCAAGGGCTCAACGAGCAGGGCTCGAGGGTGCACGCAGGGGCAGTTCCACCAGACTCCCGGATGGAATCGGGCACCCATGCCATCCCTAACTGTAATACACATAATACATGGAGCAGTCTTTGAAAATAGTCCAGATGTTTCAGTTAGTCCAAAACAGAGCTGCAGGTTTGTCAACTGGGATGGGACATTTTGATCATATTACACCAGTGCTTTGTTGTCTAACTGGCTTCGCCCATTTCCGGGTCCAATTCAAAGTGCTGTTTTAAACCTTTAAAAGTCCTTAAATGGCTTGGACCTGGGTCACCTCAAGGATCACCTTCTCTCACAATATACCTGCCTGGACCTTGAAGACAACATCAAATTCCTTCTCCGTGTGAAGAAGTGGCCACCAGCAGAAGGTGGCCACTTGGGAAATGGACTTTTCAGTGGTAGCACCCTGCCCAAACAGGCTCACCTGGCACCTTCTTCATATTCCTTTGGTGAATTAAAAAAAAAATTCTGCCAGGTGTTTAAATGCCTCTCAAGTGTTTTAATGATATTGAAGGTTTTGGAAATTTGAAAGTTTAAGCTCTGCTTGGGCTGTGAAAGTGTCATTGCATTGATTTGTCTCTGCTGCTGTTTGATCTGAGGTGTGAATACAACATACCTTTACTGTTGCCTGTCCTTAGCACCTCATACTCAGATGAGATGCACTCTGGATTTAGAGCTTCCAGAACTAACATTAATTGTCATCTATTGAGCTGTCCTGCATGAACTTATGTGAAGAAATGTCCTATTTATAATGGATATTGCTATGCAGTGTTTATGTTGTGAGGCTTCTCTGAGGCAATAATGTATCTGAGTAGGCCTGAGGCCTATGGTTCAGGTTGGCATTAAACTTAAGAAAAAGAAACTAAAAGTGAAGTATGGTCAGAAAGAAAAGGATCCTGCAAATAAAACAGGTCAACAAGTTGATCCAATGGTAAAACTGAGGTTGATCCTTCCTCTAAATGTAGGAGGAAAGGAAATAAGTTTGTACTGACCTGTCTTAATTGTATGACCAGGTATCCTGAAATAGTTTCATTGGTTTCAGTGGGGAACATTGTCCTTGCAGTAACCCTGCTGAATATATTTTTTTTCAGATTGGGAGCAATGGCATGGGTACTGTGAAAATGAAAATCCTATTTGTGGGGACAAGAATTAGTGGTACAAACATGTTCTGTTTTGAGATGGTCATGGATTCTGAAGAAGTTCAGTGTGAAGGTACGACATGTAGCAGGTAAACAGAATGAAATAGCAGATGCATTATCTAGCAAAGAGCCTGCGTACCCTTTGACTATTAGAACACTGCACACAGTATCCTTGAGTGGAAGACTGTTCTGCTTGTTTACAAAGAGGCAGGAAGAGATGTGAAGAAATGCCTGGTATACAATGGTTATTGTTATATACTGTTTACTTTGTGTTGTCTCTGTGATGCAATAATGTGTCTGAGTAGGCCTGAGGCCTTGTTTTGTTATGGTCAACGGCCTGTGTAGTAGTTGTCTAGTGACATTCTAAAGGGGGAAAGAAAGAGAGAATTGCTTTGAATGTTGTTAGATGGGGCCAAGATCAGGCAAATTCAATTATGATTGGTTGGGGATTCTAGGTAAGTGGAAAAGAGCGGTTGGGAAATGACAGGCAAGGTATGGTATGACAGTTGCCAGTTAAGATGGTTTGTCTGTGGAGCCTGAGAGGGTTTGCTGGTTTGTGTGTGGTGTTTTCAAAGGACTAGGAGAAAGCTGAGGAGAAATTGAATAGCTAGGGCTTGAATATTAAGCTATTCTTTCTCTGTAGTATAACCACACATGGTTGAAGATCAGGAGCAGGGAACAGGTGGCAGTGTTATGCCAGAAGTCTGCTCTAAGATCTTGCCAGAAGAAGGTCATACAAGTGGGAAGTGAAAACTAACTACATCGGGATAAACTGTTCACACAGCCAGAAATACAATGGGACAGGAAGAACTTTAGTGTCAGACGAAGACTACCCAGATGCTGGACCTAGTTGTACAAATATTTGGCTGTAGAGATGTCACGGGCATCTGGCTGGGGCTTGAGGCCCAGTGAGAAATTGCTGGCTTGGCCCCCCAAATGCCAGTCCCTGGATCCTCATGCTTGCCTGACTCTGCACACACTGAGTTGTAGGGATGTCAGAGAATTCCGCCACGGATCTCGGTGAGGCCGAATGCCAGCGCATTCAGCGCCCCGAAATCCGTGGCGGAATGGCCTGCCACCCCCCTGCCCCCTGCGGATCCCCCCCAGGATGAGACTTACCTGGGGCAGATGTTCCGGATGGCAGCGGCTCCAGTGGCGGCTTCGGCGGCGGTGGCTGGTTTTCCAACTGGCTGCCACCGCCATTTGCAGTCTGGTCGTTTGTGTGTTGTTGTTTTTTACATAGACGTGATAGGCTACGTAAAGACTTACGTAGCCTATCACATCTGGGTTAAAAAAAAATGCGTATGCAAATGGCGGCGGCTATGGCTGCCGCCATTTGCGTTCCTTATTTTTCGCTGTCTTAGTCTACGTAAATATTTACATAGGCTATTATGGCAAAAATAAAGGGGATCACAAATAGCGTAGTGGGCGCTATTTGCATTCCTTGTTGATTCGTCATTTTAGCCTACGTAGATATTTACGTAGGCTAAAACGGCGAATCAAAAAGGAATGGAAATAGCGCCCACTACGCTACTTGCGTTCCCCTTTATTTTTGCTGTAATAGTCTATGTAAATATTTACGTAAACTAAGACAGCAAAAAATAAGGGGCACAAATGGCGGCGGCTACGGCCACCACCATTTGTGTCCCTTATTTTTTGCTGTCTTAGTTTACGTAAATGCCGTAGCCGCCATTTTTGCTGTCTTAGTTTACGTAAATGCCATAGCCGCCGCCATTTGCGTACGCTTTTTTTTTTTTTAACCCAGACGTGATAGGCTACGTAAGTCTTTATGTAGCCTTTCACGGTTGAATACAGGGAAAGTAACAATTTACACAGGATTACAAGATAAATGGCCATTTTCACCTGTAGTCTTTTGTAAAAAGCTGCTTTACAGCCACCATTTCCATAAAAATGGCCTTTACAAAAAGGCTGAGCTGCTATTTTTGCACAAAATGGCAGCTCGGCAAGGGGTCAGGTGGCCATGGACCGAGCTGGGCAGGGGCGGCCAGCCGATGCGTTCACCCATCCCTATTTGGTGGAGGTTTAGGGAATTTCGCCTGAGCCAACAGGAATCTTTAGAGGCTTGTAACAGCAACAGTGTCTCTTGAATCCTAAGGAGTTGTCACTAAGCAGTCTTTTGAAAATATTAGAAAATATTATTAATCCCTTATTACAAAATATCCCTTTAATAAATTATTTGTTTAATAGTCCATCTTATCTCTAGTACTGGTTGCCATCTCATGCTTAAGCCTTGTATACCAGCTAATAGGAGGTTTGTAGGCCCCCAGGCCTGTAAACAAGCTAACAGTAGTTCTAGAGATGCTTAGAGATCCATAATGCTCTCTGCTTTTGCTTCTTAGTTAGAATTCCTTGCAGTTGGGCCTCTTGGCTCATAAGATGAGTTAAAGGCCAGTGTAGCCCCCTCAGCATATCCCAGAGCTAACGAGCTCTAGTACCGTTTATCTTATTAGAGCCTAGGATGCGCCAGAGAGTAAAGCTATGTTTATCTTATGCCACAGGTGTCTATGCTGAGAAAATTATGATAGTCTTTCTTCTGCCAAATATGTAGGGATGTCGGAGAATTTCTCCACGAATCTCTGGGAGGCCAAATGCCAACGCATTCGGCCACCTTAAATTGGTGGAGAAACGGTCTGCCCCCCACCCCCCCGGGGTGGGACTTACCTTCGGTGAATGTCCCTGGTGGCGGCAGCTCCCGGCGATGGTTCAGCGGCGGCGGTGGCGGCCAGTCTTCCGACTGGCTGCCGCCGCCGCCATTTCCAAGTAAAAACAACAACAACAACAACAACAAACGTGATAGGCTACGTAAAGATTTATGTAGCCTATCACGGCTAGATTTTCAAAAAACACCATGATAGGCTACGTAAATCTTTACGTAGCCTATCACGGCTGACTTTGAAAAAAAAAAAAAAAGTGCGTACACAAATGGCGGTGCCCATGGGCGCCACCATTTGCGTTCCTTATTTTGGCCCGGGTAGTCTACATAAATATTTACATAGACTACCCGGGACAAAATAAGGAACGCAAATGGCGGCGCCCATGGGCTCCGCCATTTGCGTACGCGCTTTTTTTCTTTTTCCAAAGTCAGCCATGATAGGCTACGTAAAGATCTACGTAGCCTATCACGGCTGACTGCAGGCCAGGGACGCAAACGGCAGCGGCTACGGCCGCCACCATTTGCGTCCCAGCAGGAGAAGAACTTTCGCGGCCGGAGAGGTGGGGCGCTCCCCCCTGGCCAGAATTTCGGCGGGGAGGGATGGGGCGCCTCCCCCCTGGCCAGAATTTCGGGGGGAGGGACGGAGTGCCTCCCCCCCACCGCGAAGCAAGCTGCGGGACCAGGTAAGTGACTTTCATCCATCCCTACAAATATGTTATCAAGCACTGCTAGGCTATGCTGGGAAAGTTGTAGATAAACTCTTAACACACATGATTAATACTTGTACCTGTCATATTGCCTCACTGCTATGACTGAACAACATGTATGATATAAAAGTCATCTTGCAGCACAGCTCTTGGTTCAGAGCTTTGTCTGATCCAACCATTGGGTACACCTGTGCACCATAAGTACTCAGTAGAAATCTCCTTGTAAACAAACCTGGACCTGACTTATCACTTTCTCGGTACCCCTAAATTTTGGAAGCCCACAGCCAGGGCATACAAGGTTATAAAGTATTCTAACAGAATTGGTGGCAGCGGAAAAGGGTCAGCTTGTGAAACTCTTAGTTCTAGGGGCAGAGAGATCCTTAGGCCCTGAGAAATAAGCATTTGCTACAAATAAGAAACCCCATAGATGGGACTGCCCAGTGAAGGAGCAGTTCCACACAGGTGGTAGCAGTGCTGGAGAGGGGAAATCCCCCATAACTTGTCTCAGACTTTTTGAAAGCTATCTAACATCCATCAGTGCATCTTGTTTATATGCCACTTCTTGATTCTTCATGGTCTGGGCTGTGCGGTGGCTACAAACATGGAGTTATGGCACCCCTTTGATTCTCCTGATCGAAGGCAGTTCCAAAGCTCTATTCAGGCAATTGTAATTGAATGGAGGGGTAGAGAGGGGCCATGGCTTCTGGCACAGCCCACAGTGTTGCATCGCCTCCAGCCCTTGCTCCCACCAGCCATCCACTGGGGGTGGGTGGGACATCTATAGAAGAGAACCTGTCCTGTGTGCATAGGGTTCCTCTGGTGATGTAGAGCCCTGACTGTGCAAGATTCCACATTATTAGGGTTGGTGGAGAATTTCTCCCCGAAACTTCGGGGGGCCAAGCGCCAACGTGTTCAGTCCCCCGAACAAGTTTCGGGGAGAAATTCTCCGCACCCCCCCACACCCCGCACCCCCCCCGGGATGGGACTTACCTTTGGCGAATGTCCCTCCCGGCGGCGGGTCCGGCCGGCGGTTCGGCGGGTCTTCATCCGGGACGGGAGTGGCAGCCGGTCTTTCGACCGGCTGCCGCCGCAGCCATTCCAATAAAAGAAAAAAAAAAAACGCCCCCGTGATAGGCTACGTGACGATTAACATAGCCTATCACGGCTAGATTTGCAAAGTCAGCCGTGATAGGCTACGTCAATCGTCACGTAGCCTATCACGGGTGACTTTAAAAAAAAAAAAAAAGCGCGTACGGATAATGGCGGCCCCCATAGGGAGCTGCCATTCCCATTCCTTATTTGGTTGCTGTAGTCTACGTAAATCTTTACGTAGACTACGGCGAAAATAAGGGCAACGCTATTTGCGTTGCCCTTATTTTCGCCGTAGTCTACGTAAAGATTTACGTAGACTACAGCGACCAAATAAGGAACGCGAATGGCGGCTCCCTATGGGGGCCGCCATTTGTGTACGCGCTTTTTTTTTTTTAAGTCACCCGTCATAGGCTACGTGATGATTTACGTAGCTTATCACAGCTGACTTTGCAGATCTAGCCGTGATAGGCTACGTTAATCATCACATAGCCTATCATGGGGGCGTTTTTTTTTTTAACTTTTTAGTTCGCGGACGGGCGAGGCGAGGCGCCTCCCCCCCGGCCTGAATTTCGGCCGGGCGAGGCGGGAAGCCTCCCCCCCGGCCTGAACTTCGCAGGGGGAGCAGCGAAGCGCCTCCCCCCCACCACGAAAAGCTTCAAGGACAGGTAAGTGACTTTCGTCCATCCCTACACATTATGGAGGGAAGCGATACATGTAGAGCAGGTTCACCTTCACAGACATTCCCCTCAACTTGTGGCTGGTGGAGGGCAGGGCTGGTGGGGATGTGGCGGCAGGTACAACTCCATTCTCCCTGTCTACATCATTACAATCATGTGGAGGGGAATCACCCAAATAGGGCTAATATTTTGCATGTATCTAAAGAAATATATGCAATGCCATGTTGGATGACCAATTCAGTTGCTTCTAGACAGGATATGTGGGAAGGTAGTGCCTAGATTAGAACTGCCAGGAACAGAGAGTAAACACAAACTGTGGCCAACAAGCAAATAAAAGCAGAACATAACAGCCCCATAATAAAATGAAAAACTGAGGTATGTGGAATGCTTGTGAACAAAAAAATGGAACAAATTCCACCTTGGGGTCTTAACAAAGGGCTTCCTCTTCCTGCTGTATAATTTACAATAGGTTTCGGGCACAACAAGGAATTGTTGGCTGAGAAAAAATATATCCAAAACTGCCTTGAAGCATTGCTTCCCGAAGGAAATGAAAGCTCTGAGCAAGCGTAAGGCAACATTTTTATGTGTGTGTGTTTCCGGTTATTCTGAATTGGCTTGCCTTGTCCTAGGGGTGGACGAAAGTCCCTTACCTGTCCTCGAAGGATGTTTGCGGTGGGGGGGAGGCGCTTCGCTGCTCCCCCCGCGAAGTTCCGGCCGGGGGAGGGAGGCTTCCCGCCTCGCCCCGGCCGAAATTCAGGCCGGGGAAGAGGCTTCCCGCCTCGCCCAGCCAAAATTCAGGCTGGGGAGGAGGCTTCCCGCCTCACCCGGCCGCGAACGCGAAAGTTTTTTTGTTTTTTTTAAACGCCCCCTGATAGGCTATGTGACGATTAACGTAGCCTATCACGGCTAGATTTGCAAAGTCAGCCGTGATAGGCTACGTCAATCGTCATGTAGCCTATCACGGGTGACTTTAAAAAAAAAAAAAGAGCGTATGCTAATGGCGGCCCCCATAGGGAGCCGCCATTCGCGTTCCTTATTTAGTCGCTGTAGTCTACGTAAATCTTTACGTAGACTACAGCGACCAAATAAGGAACGGGAATGGCGGCTCCCTATGGGGGCCGCCATTATCCGTACGTGCTTTTTTTTTTTTTTTAAGTCACCCGTGATAGGCTACTTGACAATTGACGTAGCCTATCACGGCTGACTTTGGAAATCTAGCCGTGATAGGCTACGTTAATTGTCACATAGCCTATCAGGGGGCGTTTGGTTTTTTTTTCTTTTATTGCAACGGCTGCGGCGGCAGCCGGTCAAAAGACCGGCTGCCGCTCCCGCCCTGCTCGAACACCCGCCGAACCGCCGGCCGGACCCGCCGCCAGGAGGGACATTCGGCGAAGGTAAGTCCCGTCCTGGGGGGGGGGGCAGGGGGCGGGGGGGCGGAGGATTTCTCCCCGAAACTTGTTCGGGGGGCCGTTGGCGCTCGGCCTCCCGGAGTTTCGGGGAGAAATTCTCCGCCATCCCTACTATGTCCACAGCTGGATCCATGAAATGATCCCACTTTGCTGCCATTCAGACCTATTGTGGTTGCTAAGTTCAGTTCCATTTGCCTGGGTCTGAACTGGAGAGGACGTATGGGATATTTTGTATGCCATATATTGGAAACATTTCGGAGGTGAGAAAGTCAATGCAGTGATTGTAAAACATCTAGGGATGTCAGAGAATTCCGCCATGGATCTCAGTGAGGCCGAATGCCAGTGCATTCGGAGGGATGTATGAAAGTCACTTACCTTTTCGCGGATTGTGTTCACAGTGGGGGGGGAGATGCTCCGTCCCTCCCCCCGGAATCTTCAATGGGGGGGAGGCGATCCGGTCCTCTCCCCCCCAGAATCCTGCCTGGCCAGCTCCGGTCCGCAGCTGGCCAGGCCCATCAGCAGCCAGAGTTCTGGCTGTAGACGGGCTGCTGCGGACGCAAATGTCGGCTGCCGTAGTGGCCGCCATTTGCGTCCAGCCAGGCAGCTGTGATAGGCTACATAAGTATTTATGTAGCCTATAACGGCTGGGCAAAAAAAAAAAAAAATGGCGTACGCAAATGACGGCGGCCGCCATTCGCGTTACCTATTTTTCACCGTTTTAGTCTACATAAATATTTACATAGGCTTTTACAGCGAAAAAAATGGGGAACACAAATAGCATAATGGGCGCTATTTGCATTCCTTTTTTTCTCTGTAATAGCTGACGTAAATACTTATGTACCCTATCACGGCAAAGCCCCAGATGCAAATGGTGGACACGGAGCTGGTCGAAAGACCAGCCACCACCACCGGACCCTCCGCCGTCCGGAACATCCACCCCAGGTAAGCTTCATCCTGGGGTGAATCCGCGGGAGGGGCGGGGGGTGGCAGGCCATTCTGCCACGGATTTTGGGGGGCCGAATTCCAGTGCATTCAGCCTCACTGAAATCTGTGGCGGAATTCTCCACCATCCCTATGCATTCGGTCCCCCAATATCCATGGTGGAACGAAGCCCCCAGCCCCCCAGCCCACGAAAGGCACGCAAAATGGAGCACTAACCAGCTGCCATCTGCGCTGACTTGCAAATGGCGGCCGCGCTGTGGCTGCCATTCGCTTCCTCATCATAGCTGTGATAGGCTATTTAAATAATTACGTAGCCTATCACAGCTAATGCAGGGACGCCATTTGCGTCCCTGCGGAGGCCGTGATAGGCTATGTAAGTATTTACGTACCCTATCATGGCAAGCTAAAAAAACAACAACACACATACGCAAATGGCACCCACTACGCTATTTGTGTTCTCCTTTTTTTATGTCGTAATAGCTTACGTAAATATTTACATAGGCTAAAACAGCAAAAAAAAAAAAAGGGAACGCAAATGGTGGCCGCCGTAGCCGCCGCCATTTGCATACGTGTTTTTTTTTTTTTCCTGCAGGCTGCCTATTGGCCAGATGTCCAGCTGCAAGCAGCCCCAGCCAGCAGCTCCGTGGAATCTCTGCAGTGCGGAGCCGGCCGGGTTAGGATTTTGGGGGGAGGTGCAGAGCGCCTCCCCCCCCACCGCGAATCACCCCGTCAAAAAGGTAAGTGACTTTCGTACATCCCTAAAAACATCCAGCTTTCAGGAAAATAACCTTTTCCACATTCCTTTTCTGAAAAGGGGCTTCCCAACATCTGCCATGGAAACCCAGGGTGTTGCAAAAAGTTTCTGGGTAAGGTGCATACTCAGTCAGTTGGGCCTTGCTTTATTGTGGTATTTGAGCAATTTGCCTATATTCCTTGCTGGAGTCTGGGATATGGATTACACAGCTCCCTTTTTCTGTATATCCTTTGTCAAAGAAGGAATTCGTAAACAGTAAAGCCAGAGGGTAATTAAATGATTTAAATCAGAAGTAAGTACCACTGTGTTCAGTGGGGTTTACTCCTCGGTAAGTGTGTACAACCTTTTTGGATCTGTGGTAGGGATGTCAGAGAATTCCGTGACGGATCTCGGTGAGGCCGAATGCCAGTGCATTTGGCTCCCCGAAAACCATCGTGGAACGAAGCCCCCACCCCCCCACCCCTCCACCCCATGAAAGGCGAACGGGACTAACTGCCCGCCACCCCCACCCCACAAAAGGCATGCAAAATGGAAGACTTACCTGCTCCCGTCCGCGCTGCTGTGCGAATGGCGGCCGTCCTGCAGCCACCATTCGCTTCCTTCTTCTTCAGCCATGATAGGCTACGTAAATACTTACTTACTATGTAAGTATTTACATAGTCTATCATGGCGGGGGGGGGGGAACCCAGCATACGCAAATGGTGGTAGCCACCGCCATTTGCGTAGGCTGGGTTTTTTTCCCCTTGCCGTGATAGGCTACATAAATATTTACGTAGCCTGTCATGGCTCACTACAGGGATGCAAATGACGGCAGCTGCAACAGCCGCCATTTGCGTCCCTGCAGGGCTGCCCAGCGGCCGGATGTCTGGCTGCGGGTGGCCAGAGTTGGCCGGCGGCTCAGCGGCTTGGCTGCGGAGCGAAGCCAGCTGGCCAGGATTCCGGGGGGAGGCACGGAGCGCCTCCCCCCTGGCAAGGATTCTGGGGGGAGGGACAGAGCGCCTCCCTGCACTTGTGGAAGCCGGCGGAGCCAGGTAAGTGGGTTTTCGTACACCCCTAATCTGTGGGCACATTTAGGAATTTGAAACTAGGTTGAATGCATCACCACAGAATGCCTAATCTGTGGATCACTGCTTTGGCATCTACCTGTCACATCTATGGATCTTAGGCTGTGTCTTATTCAGCAAAAAACATTTATTTTGCGTCTATTGGACACTGCAATGTTTCTTTAAAAAGGCATTGTCTAATTTGGCTAATTGCTGGTGGTGCAATACAGCTAATGCTTCTTTTAACATATGCTTTGGGAGTTTCCAGTAGTTGCTTCTTTTGAGGAGGAAGTTATTATACAGATACATTTTGTACTGGGACAGTCTTTAATATTCACTGATGTACACGCTCTTTTAAATTGTTTACCTGCTTCATGGAAATTAAAAATGGTCAGCATAAATGGATTCTCTGCACCCTTTTGCCTGCTAAAAGACTGATGTTGCAACACAGGAAGGATAAACATTCACCTCCTATAGGACTGCGGCCTTACAGTACAATCCTATGCATGTCTACTTAGAAAAAACAGTCCCATTCTGTTCAGTAAGTCTTACTCACACGTAAATGTGCATAGAATTGCAGCCTAAATCACGCTTCTTCCCCCTGCCACCAAAACTTAAAGAATAAAGAAACCTGGGCTGAAATACTATGAGGGTGACTTTCTGAAGAGCACAGCCTCCTGTATCTGTCATAGGGATGTTAGAGAATTCCGCCACGGACTCCAGTGAGGCTGGATTCTTTAGAATCTGCCCCCTCCCCCCCAGAGCAATCCCCCCCCCGCCACCCCACAAAATTTCCCTGGGACGGACCCTACCTTTTTTCGGCTGTCCGCTGCTCTTGTCTGCAGCCGCAAATGGCTGCCCTGGACTGCAGCCGCTATTTCCCTCCCGACTTTAGCCATGATAGGCTACATAAGTATTTACGTAGCCTATCATGGCAAAGAGCAGGGATGCAAATGGCATAGTGGCCATTTGCAGCCGCAGCCCGGCAGCGGAAGGAGGTTTGGCTGCGGGCAGCCCCAGCTGGCTCCAGGTGGCCTTGGCCATTGGCTCCGTGGACTCGCTGCAGAGTGGAGCTGGCCACCGAGGATTCCATGGGGAGGGACGGATCCCCTCCCCCCACCACAAAAGCCCCAGACCAGAATGGGGTGAGTAATCTGTACACCCCTAATATGTCAAGGCTCTCTACATGATTCAGAATGCTGATTTCCCACTCCCTTCATATAGGGTTGCCCATGTAGGACTACAATTAGTTCTGAACCTTCCCAAAAGGAAGATAACAGAAAAATATGTACCCACTAGGGATGTCAGAGAATTCCACCCACATTTTAAATGGGATTGAATTCTAACAAATCCGGTCCGTGGAATCCTCTTTGGAATGGGGTGGCCTGGTCAACCCAGACCGGAGTTCACACGGACCCTTTTTTTTTTGTCTGCCAAATGGCGGATTTTACAAAAATAATTACAAAAAGAAATCCATAAATTGGAAATGGAGGAAGAAGAATGTGAATGGCTTTACCCTTTTTATGAGGCATTTTCCCTGTCACCCATATAAGGATGGGTGGAATGCTTACCTGCTGTTCTGGGGGGGGCGCAGGGGGAAGGTGATCCATTCCTCCCCCCCCGGAATCATCTTTGGCTGGCTCCGCTCTGTGGCGATTCTGCAGAGCCGCTGGCTGGATCCGAAGTGCCAGCGATACGGCCACCATGCCGTATTGCTGGCTGAAGGGGACTACTGCCTGCAGATGCAAATGGCATCCTGGATGCCATTTGCATCCTCAGTCAATCTGCCCAGCCAGCAATACAGCAATGGCAGCTGTATTGCTGGCGCTCCAGAGCCGGCCGGTGGGGAGGATCCGGCCGGTGAGAATTCCTCCTGGAGGCAGAGGTAGGAGATCCAATCCTCCATGGACTTTGCGGGGCTGGATTCAATAGAATCCGTTCTCATTGGGGTCCATGGAGGATTTCTCCAACATCCCTAGACCCTAGGCTTTCTTTCGCTGGGGCTGAGTCTTGAAGTCCATGGAAATCCTGTATCTTTTCTGTTTACTGTCTGTGGAGGTGAGGTGAGGTGAGGTCAGGTGACCGGAAGTTATGTGGGGAATCCCCGCAAAGGGCTTTATCCTTTTTTACGAAAATAAATAGGCTTACGGAGACCGAAGGCGGGTGTGTGAAAAGGATTTTTCAGCGGTACTTATGGAATTATTTATGTTAAGTTCAGGCAGCTGGAAAAAAAATGGGGGAATCCAGAGCATGCAGACAGTGGAACAGGGCGGCCCTCGGCTCTGTGGAATCCTTGCTGAATGGAGCCATTCCACGAGGATTCCGGGGGGAGGAATGGATCGCCTCCCACCCCCACAGATTCCCCACCAGAATGGATGGTGTGGAATCTGTACATCCCTAGTACCCACTTCTTTCAAATGTCATGATTTCTGTTCGGAAAGATCACCTTCATTCCCTCCATTCCTGAGTCAAGTATTTGCAAATACTGGTGCAAATGCTGCTGCAAATGTAGCCCAAACAGCACTGCCAATGTAAAAGAGGAAATGTGTATGGAATGCAACTGACTATTGGGAGGGGGGAGAAACTAGTGGGGAGGGGAATGGAAAAGTGCTGGCCTCAAAAAGAAGGACTCGACACTGCAACATTTTGTTGCTGGGCCATGCTGGTAAATACTAATGGAGGTTCTCAATTCTCTAAGTGCTGGCCTTTCTATAACCAAAATGGCACCATCCACACACAAGAGGGAGGTATCGAGGTGGGCTGGGGAAGTACCAACAATGTTTAGGGAAAAAAAAACATTGGGGGAGATCCCCAAACTACCCCAAAGTGTACTTAGTCATCATCAATTGCTATTTGGCTAGCTGTTGGTGTGTGTGCATGTGTGTGTGTGGGAGCTAGGAACAGTGGTAATGGAATGGTCAGTCTGAAATCCTGAACATGAACACTCCATTAGGAATGTCTATCACTGGGAAGTCCAGCCCTTTTGGGGCTCACTAGACTTTTGTGCCACACCCAACTTGGCTTGCATTAGTGAGCCAAGCTGTGCATTTTCCCCTGAATTCCAGGACTTTTAATTAGGGCTGTGCAGGGACCCCCCCAATCTGCCTTGGAGGCTGCGTGGAGGCTTCCAAGGTGGTCCTGGTGCACTTTGTGCTGATTTGGGGAGGCCGGGGGGACCTTTACACAGGATCTATTTCTGGAAAAACAGGGAATCATAATTAAAAAAATGGCAACTCCCTGGAAAAGGAAGATGGCTGCCACTGCACATCCTGGGGGCTCAGGTAAGGAGCTGGGGGCCGGGGGGCAGTGCTGGGCTTCTAGATTGCTCCGAAGTGCTGTCAAAGAGCTTTGGAGTGACCTGACCTGCTTCATGCCACTTTGTGCCCCCTCCGCCTTGCTTTGAAGGCAGCTCAAAGCAGCCCAAAGCACCCTGTTTCATCTGGGAACCCAGGTTTCAGGCTGAAGTGGTGCACAGCCCTACTTTTAATCTTTTTTTAATTTGTGAAAATAGACATTCGTGCAAATGGTGGCTGCAATCTGCATAACTTCTGCAAAGTTCAGCATGCTTTGCATAAATTGTGCTGAGTGCCACGCCACCACAATTTGCGTAAACCGCCACCAAAATTTGTGCAAAGTATGCAAGTCATGGCCAAAATTAGCACAAATCCCACAAATTGCTTGTGCAATTTGTGCAAACATCTATCTTGCAAATAAAAAAAGAGGAAAATCTACCAGGTGGCCCGACTCGCTGCAGATTGAGTTAAGCCAGCTGGCAGAAGATGTACCAATGTCTGGGGGCGCCAAGCTGACAAAAGCTGATTGAGCTCCACCCCACAACCAGATTCCTCTGACATCCCTACACTCCAGGCTCTAACATGTTGTTGTGGGCACCACTTGTTTACTAAAGGTGTATTTCTTCCATTAGAAATATACAGCACCATGTTTCCCTCATTGTTCTGGACATTTCACCCACTAAACGATTAGGGTTTTTTTGGAGGACAGAAGTAAATGGCACAATTTGTTCTCCAGGAAAGACTAGCTGTTTTCTGAAATGTGCAGAAGCTTGTGGTAAATGGGCAGAAAGTTAGGAATAAATAAGAAAAAAATGGGGGACCAGAAATAAATCTTTTATGATGACTTTTCTCATTCGTTTGGATGGGAGCAGGTCCTGGCAATGGCTACAGGTGACAAGAAGCAACAAAGATTGCTGGTTCCAGAGGAAATGGGTTTAGTAAGGGAGGTAATTTCCAAGGCAGGCTTGTTGAAATGTAATCTTGTAAAATTTTGAAGAAAAATGTAAAAACATGATCCCCTAACAACAACAGTCAATTGAGTGAAATTATACCAACAACAGACAGCCACTGCATCCAGTTAAACAACAAATTGCTTGAAAACATTGAAGTAAAACACAGATGGGAACAGAGGCCATATCTCACAAGGTGTCAGCTATGCTCAGGCAGACACTTTAATAGCACCAGGTATAGATAAAACTACAAAACAGTTTATATGATGATGGTTCCATTTTACAAGGCTTCACAATCCCCATTTTACAAAATGTAAGTGTGGTAGGTGACTGGTCTAATGTTCAAAGAGCTCTCAGTGCCTACTGATTGTTTTCACTAATCATTTGAATGAAAAAGGTTAAAAAAATCTCTAGTTATCCTTTTGCTAAACAACTTTACAATTGTGAAACCTGATTATCTGGGATAGCAATTCACGAAGGTTGCAAGGAGGAACTAAAGCAGTGTTGAGCAACCCATGGCCTGTATGTGGCCCTCACCACACTCCAGGTAGGGGTGGATGGCAACCCCCCCTATCCAAATTCTCCAGGTGCCCACCAAGCACCTGCCCCCACTTGTGTGCCCCCCACTCCCCCTTGCCAAGCCACCTGCACTCACTCCAGGCCTAGGGATGTGTGGAGTGCATAAAATCTGCTCCGTCTGTTTTTCGTGGATTGTCAGGCACTTTTTGCTCACAGACGGATGCGAATATTATTTTTTTTGTCATGTGGAAAAATACGCAAATAATTACGTTAGAGGTTTTGTAAGAATTTACATAATTGACCTTAGTACGTAACATTTAGCTTATTATCCCCCATTCCATTCAATTTTTCCTCAGCAGAATCTTGCATTTTTTTCTATGAATAAATATGCATATATTTCAGGGATTTTTTTTAAAAAAATCAGAAATTCCATGGACTCTGTTTGGGGGGTTTGCTCTGCAGTGGATTCCACTGGTCAGATTCTTCGAAATTCAAGCTCATTTTAGTCCATCTTGAATTTCTCCAGCATCCCTACCCAAACTGGCCTATCTGGTGATGTCTGTGCCTGCCATTTTGCGGGGGAAAAAAGAAGGCAGGCACAGATATGTGCACATTTGCTCCTCCATTAAATGGTGCTCTGAATGGCCAATATTAGGGATGTCAGAGAATTCCGCCACGGATCTCGGTGAGGCCGGATGCCAGTGCATTTGGCCTCCTGAAATCTGTGGCAGAACGGCCTGCCCCCCCGCGGATCACCCCCAGGACGAGACTTACCTGGGGCGGATCTTCCAGGCAGCGGCAGCTCCAGCGGCTGTGGCGGGCGGTCTTCCGACCGGCTGCCACCGCCGCCATTTCCAGGCTTGTGGGGAAAAAAAAAAAAGACGTGATAGGCTACGTAAAGATTTAAGATTTTACCCAGAGCCCTCCACGGCTGGAAATCCAGCTGCAGACAGCTCTGGCCTGGCCAGGGCGGGCCTGGCCGGCTGCTCCGCGGAGCTGCCGTGGAGCACAGCCAACTGTTCGAGGATTCTGGGGGAAGGAATGGAGCGCCTCCCCCCCATCCAGGATTCCGGCGGGAGGGACGGAACGCCTGCCCCCCACCATCAACATAATCCACAAAAGGTAAGTCACTTTCGTACATCCCTAGCCAATATACAGAAGGCTACAGCTGTAAATGGCCCATTTATGTATGTAAATGGGATCAATGAGAGATGTGGTATGAACGGGAAATATCCTTGGGCTATCAAAAGTATAAGTGAGGAAGAACATAAGGAGGAAGCCTCTCCTTTATCGCTATAAACAGTGGGGAGGGGGCTGACAGGGGAAAGAGAATTCACCAATCAGTGTGACCAAGGGAAACTTGCTATACACTTTGGGCATGGTACGCCAATGGATAGACAAGGAGTACTTACGGAAATGGGCCATTAACATGTTCCAGCAATCCAGATAGCTAGATCTAAAAGGTGTGATTTCCTCTTTACTCATGACAGACAGGAATCATTAAGGGGAATTCTGGCTTGTATACGTGACAGACCAGCCTGAAATGGAGAAGCTGGGTCATTGGGCCAGGGAGCCTAGATTTTTAAAGAGAAGACATGTCATTTTTAGCTGTAACATTCACTACTATTATTTATGCCATGCCAACAGCATACATGTAGGGATGTACGAAAGTGACTTACCTGTTCGTGGCTTATGTTGATTGGGGGGGGGAGGCGTTCCGTCACTCCCCCCGGAATCCTCGACCGGGGGGGAGGCGCTCCATTCCTCCCACCCGGAATCCTTGAACGGCTGGCTGTGCTCCACGGCAGCTCCGTGGAGCAGCCAGACAGGCCCAGCCAGGCCAGAGCTGTCCGCAGCCAGATTTCCGGCCGTGGAGGGCTCTGGGTAAAACAAACAAAAAACCAAAAAAAACCCCGCATACGCAAATGGCGGCTGCTACGGCCGCTGCCATTTGCGTTCCTTCTTTTTGGCCGTCTTAATCTATGTAAATCTTTACGTAGACTATGACAGCGAAAATAAAGGGGAACTCAAATAGTGTAGCAGGCGCTATTTGCGTCCCTTTTTGATTCACTGTTTTAGCCTACATAAATCTTTATGTAGGTTAAAACGGCAAATCAAAAGGGGACGCAAATAGAGCCTGCTACGCTATTTGCGTTCCCCTTTATTTTCGCTGTCATAGTCTACGTAAATATTTACGTAGACTAAGATGGCCAAAAAGAAGGAACGCAAATGGCAGCGGCCGTAGCCGCCGCCATTTGCGTATGCGGGTGTTTTTTTCTTTTTAAACCCACCCAGCTGTGATAGGCTATGTAAAGATTTACGTAGTCTATCACGTTTTTTAAAAAAAAAAACCCCACCCAACCATGACAGGCTACATAAATCTTTATGTAGCCTATCACGTCTTTTTTTTTTTACCAAAACTGGAAATGGCGGCAGCAGCCGGTCAGAAGACCAGCTGCCAGAGCTGCCGCCGCCCGGAAGATCCACCCCAGGTAAGTCTCATCCCAGGGAGATCCGCGGGGGGGGCGGGGGGGCAGGCCATTCCGCCACAGAGTTCGGGGGACTGAATGCACTGGCATTCGGCCTCACCAAGATCCGTGGCGGAATTCTCTGCCATCTCTACATACATGACACCTTACAAAGACAATGTGGACAGGCCCCTGCACCCAAGGACCTTACAGTCTATGATGTAAGTCCTTCAGTGAGTAACTGAAGGAGAGAGGAAGATGCAAGAGCAAGGAAGGAAGGATGTGGGAAAATGCCATTACGTGTTCTTAATACTTGGGTTCAGTTGTGATTAGGATTAAGAGGATTAGCAAAAGGCCACCTAGAAAATGTAGGTTTTGAGGAGTTGACCCATGCAGAATGCAAGCAGCATAGGACATTTTATGAAATCTTACCAACTACTGTGGAGAAAAAAATGCAATGGAAAGGTATAGAATTTCAAGGTTTTTTTTTGTTTTTGTTTTTTTTTTGCCCTATGTCATATGATCTGTGTAGAGCTCACCATTCCCACTTCCAGCAAGTCAATTCCTGGGCTTGTCATGCATGAAGATATAAGGAAGTGCCAAATGACACCAAATCATATCAATGATCTATGTAGCCAGTACTGTCAGTCAGAACTGGAAGGAGCTCAGGCTCTCATGCAGAGGACTTTCTGAAAATATCTAACCAGCCATATCAGAGGCTGAACATGTTGTGTTTCGTAGCCCAGATGTGCTATACCACTGAACTATGGTGTCTTACTCTTACCAGATTGTGGAGATCAGGCTCTTGAGGAATTTGGTTCACCTGCCACATCTGTTTCTTACTCAAGACACTCCACAGCTCCTGATGATAAGCTTCTTCTTACTACCATATCTCATTAAAGGACAGCTTAACCTCCCCACCTCCTCCTGCATCTGCCATCACCACAGCTGAGAAAGTCACAGTGGCACTGTCTGAGGCATCCTGCCCTATCTCCATTCTCTGATGAAAGATCAGAGATACACAAGGTATTTCTCTAACACTAGCAAGAGAAACCCCAGGCTTTCCATATCAAGCACTAACAAGGGAATCCCTTCCCTTATCTCCAATCTTTCATCAGAGATAGGGAAGGGATTCCCTTGCTAGGGTTAGTACTAGCAAGATAAACCCCAGAAGTGGTGATCATCACTGGTGCAGTTAGGTAGTTTTAGACTCTGTCTGGACCTAAGAAGGAGTAAAAGAAAGGCACTTTGCACATACTTAATTGCAGTCATCTCAATACTTCACCTAATGAAGGGCTGAGCCAAGGAGTATAAGACCAGGTGAACACCTCCATCACTGTCTCCTCCAAAGATGTGGAGGCAAAGCTGTTCTTGCTTTGCGAGGTGGACAGAGCATGAATGTCCTAGATCTTAACACTGAAAGCAGGGGATTTTATAAATATGGAGACCCGAGATGCAGTAGTATTGGAAATGAAGACAGATTCTAGGCATAAGCTGACCAGCTTCAGAGAATCTAGGGATTAATTTTCACAGACAGCATCCAGCAGAGCTTTGATTTCAGCAAAGTGACAATCTAAGCTGGAGGTATATTTATAGAAATTTTTCACTGCTGGAAATCAGAGGTCAGCGTTAGCAAATGTCCAATTCATACATTTATTCAGAGCAAATATCAACGAAGATTAGGAGTGAATTTCAAGTCAATGGCAGTGAACAATTGTGTTTACACAAATCATTAATTAGATAAAGGGTCTCAAAAACATTGTCAAAGATGACTCAGATGAAATAAACTTCAGTGAACAGACAAACTGAATCAGCCATCTTATTATAGGAACAGCAAACTTCCCAATTCCAAACTAGTTGCTACAACAGGTCATGGCAGGCCTCGTGATAACAGCAGTAATTATGGCAAAATGAAGCTAACTTAGATCAATAGACCTGCTTTGGAGGAGGGTGGGGGTGGCGCTTTATCCTGACAATTCATCAAAGAAGTCTTCAAAATGTGCTGAAGCTGGAGTTCAAAGTAGATATAATCTAAATATTTATTTGCTAATTTGACAGCCAGAAATGCATTCTGTTCTTGGGGGGGGGGGGGTTGTTTTTAAAAGAAAAGTTTACATAGAAGACTTTAAAGGAGGAGAGGAGGGAGGTGGTTTGATGAATATCGATGGTAAAAATATTCAAGGCAAGGTATTCTAGGCATGGGAGGCAAAGGGAACAAGGTGGCAGGGTTGCCAACTTTTCAACTGGCCCTTGAAGTTTGGCTTTAACAGCAGCTTAATTTGTAGGCATTAACCCAAGGGTGAGAAACCTCTTCCAGCCCAAGGGCTGAATTCAGTTTCACAGTGTTGCAGAACCCAGAGTCAGAGAGACCACGGAGTGAAGGAAAAAGAGATTCTTTATTTAACGCGCGGGCTTAAAGCTGGAATCATTTCCAAAGAGCCAGAAGCCCCGAAATACATCAGCACATTGGTTTTATAGACATTGTGACACATATGAAACGGCTCCTCCTCCCCCTCCCACGTGGGGTTGCAGTCCTCAACATTTCTTCTCCTAGCACCATTGTTTATAATACAAGAACTGGGGTATAGGGTAGCCATGATAAGGAGAGAACAGAAGAGAACAGCAGAGAACAAGATATACAACTGTATGACCTT
Organism: Heloderma suspectum; assembly: GCF_057233095.1. Classification (NCBI taxonomy): domain Eukaryota; kingdom Metazoa; phylum Chordata; class Lepidosauria; order Squamata; family Helodermatidae; genus Heloderma; species Heloderma suspectum. The sequence goes on along the minus strand of NC_139460.1, from coordinate 302,565,981 downwards.
TGACAAGATAAGGAATTCCTGTGTCTCGTCAGCTTACAACAATATATTCAAGGGAGAAAGAGCTCAGCAAGAACATGAAGCATGAGACTGCATGAGGCTACTTAGTCTGACCCCCAATATGGCTGCTACATTCCCCCCTTAAATGCATAATTTCATTACAATTATAGCATTTCTGATAACTATACAAAGCTTTTTGTGACATACATATTACTTAGCCTCTTGTTGGGCTATTAGAGCATAGAGGGCAGCAGTTTTACTAGCTGAGACATAAAACAGATTGGTTAAACAGCGCATAAGACAAGGAACGCAGAGACACAACAGTATCTCTATGAACAACACTGGTAGAATTAGGATGAACAATGCTTTTAAGCTAGCTAAGATCTGGAAGCCAAGGGGTTAACTAATTGAGCTAATTGTTTTGTCTTATTGCTTTGTTAGCTACTATATTGTGCAGCTTGTTGATTTGTTCATCTACAGCATTGCCATTATCAGTTAAGTTAAAACAACAGAGCTTTTGGTGTGTCTCACAACTTAAATGATGAAGAAGGAAGAGGTAATCTATACCAGCTCTATTTTCTAGAACTGCACCTCTTAGATCACGCAACTCTTTATTTAACAATGACAATGCTCGTGAGGTGGCATTTATGCTTTTGGCTAAGCTGCAAGCTAACCCGTTGATCTTTAGACCATTAGCCAAGGCTATACAGGAAAGATCTGAATGTCCCTGATAGCCATGATAGTGCGGTCACTGAACTTGAGCCGGACATCCTCGAGAGTGAAGTCAAGTGGGCCTTAGGAAGCATTAGTAACAACAAAGCTAGCGGAGATGACAGTATTCCAGCCGAGCTATTTAAAATCCTAAAAGATGATGCTGTTAAAGTGCTGCATTCAATATGCCAACAAATCTGGAACACTCAACAGTGGCCACAAGACTGGAAAAGGTCAGTTTACATTCCAATTCCAAAGAAGGGCAACGCCAAAGAGTGTTCAAACTACCGCACAATTGCGCTCATTTCACATGCCAGCAAGGTGATGCTCAAAATCCTAGAAGCTAGGCTTCAGCAGTATGCGAACCAAGAACTACCGGAAGTACAAGCTGGGTTTAGAAGAGGCAGAGGGACTAGAGATCAAATCGCCAACATTCGCTGCATCATGGAGAAAGCAAGAGAATTCCAGAAAAATGTCTATTTCTGCTTCATTGACTACGCTAAAGCCTTTGATTGTGTGGATCACAACAAACTGTGGCAAATTCTGAAAGTGATGGGAGTACCAGACCACCTTACCTGTCTCCTGAGAAACCTGTACGAGGGTCAAGAAGCAACAGTAAGAACCGGACATGGAACAACCGGGTGGTTCAAAATTGGGAAAGGAGTACGACAAGGCTGCATATTGTCACCCTGCTTATTTAACTTATATGCAGAGTACATCATGAGAAATGCCGGGTTGGATGAATCAGAGGTCGGAATTAAGATTGCTGGGAGAATGATCAACAACCTCCGATATGCAGACGATACCACCCTAATGGCAGAAAGCGAAGAGGATCACAAGAGCCTCTTGTTGAGGGTGAAAGAGGAGAGTGCAAAAGCTGGTTTGAAACTCAACATTAAAAAAACTAAGATCATGGCATCTGGCCACATCACTTCCTGGCATATAGAAGGGGAAGAAATGGAAGCAGTGACAGATTTTACTTTCTTGGGCTCCAAGATCACCGCAGACAGTGACTGTAGCCATGAAATTAAAAGACGCTTGCTCCTTGGGAGGAAAGCTATGGCAAACCTAGACAGCATAGTAAGAAGCAGAGACATCACCTTGCCGACAAAGGTCCGTCTAATCAAAGCTATGGTTTTCCCAGTAGTAATGTATGGCTGTGAGACCTGGACTATAAGGAAGGCTGAGCGCCGAAGAATTGATGCTTTCGAACTGTGGTGCTGGAGAAGACTCTTACGAGTCCCCTGGACTGCAAGGAGGTCAAATCAGTCCATCCTAAAGGAAATCAACCCTGAGTGCTCATTGGAAGGACAGATACTGAAGCTCAAATATTTTGGCCACCTAATGCGAAGAGAAAACTCTCTGGAAAAGACCCTGATGCTGGGAAAGACTGAAGGCAAAAGGAGAAGGGGACGGCAGAGGATGAGATGGCTAGATAGCATCACGGATGCAATGAATATGAACTTGAGCATGCTCCGGGAGAGAGCGCAAGACAGGAAGGCCTGGCGTGCTATGGTCCATGGGGTCACGAAGAGTCGGACACGACTGAACGACTGAACAACAACAACAACAACAAGGCTAAACCTGGAACCCTAACCAGTGACATTGCTAAGGCCAATTTTTCTGAGTCAGAATATAACTGCACATGACTATTACTATTTTTAGTTAGTTGGAGTGCTCGAGGCTGCCGTCGACATATTTTCTCGGGCCACAGGGGAAGAATTGGCACCAGTTTAATTGGCGGCTGAGGCAACATGGGTGGTTATTAGACAAGTTGGCAGGAATGAATGACCAAGTGCGGGAACTACATGTCTAAAACCATCCATGAGGCAAAAGTATGTGGGCATCATTAAAAGATATGTTTTGAATTTGATTACAGTGGAAGGGGGCCAGGAATAGCTTTATATTTTCTGGAAAATTTTTGACAATTAAGCATTCGTGCACACGTAGCATTTGTTTCAGCAACGATGGGGGTGCGTAGAGTGAACTCTGTAGGGGGTAGGATCTTTGCAACCACGCCCCAGTTAGCATTTTGGGAATAAGTTAAACTTACACCATAAACTCTTAACATGGTATCTTTTTGAATTTTCCTAGGATGTCTACAGACAGGTATTAGGCAAGAGCTAATAAGCCTGTTTGCAGGTATACCTCTTGGCAAACAAAAATGTTTTATTTTCGTGATGTTAGCCAGGTGAAGCCAGTAATTATCAGCACATCACTGGGACAAACTTCTTTTTCCAGGGGCAGACCCCCCCTTTTGCACCTTATTAAGGAAACACAATGCAACACTACTAACACTACAACACTACAACATGCATGTTTGATCTTCTTTGGGATCTGACCGTACGCTGGGCAGCTATTCACCTGGCAAGCGGCAGTAGGGTCTAGTCCCCTTCTTCAATTCTACAGTTGCAGGTCTGACCATACGCAGGGGGACAGTCTCCCAGTGTGTCCACAGTAAGGTCTAGCCTGAGTCTTCTTACTGCTTTTTCAGAATGATTTTTAAAGGATTTTCAGGATTTTTGTTTATAGTCTACTCTCCCCCTTTCGCTCTCTTGACTCGTGTCCAATGTATCCAGGGTTTAATTCTAGCTGCTTTCATAGCTGCGGGGGTGGAAAGTATGACAGTTTTCAGTCTTCTCCATCTGGGAGTCAAAGGGTTATTTTTCCCTCTTTAACTCGTACTTTAACTCTTGGTTGGAAAGGATGAGCTTCTGTGATGGGAATGGCTTATTTTTTTAAGACAAAGCGACGCTGGGCTTGAAGAACTTTGCTCAGTGTTTGAACTTCTTGTTTAAGGCTAGCGTTTGCTTGCTTTTGATACCACTCTAGTGTCAGTCATGAAGTTAATGTCATGGCCCCTCACAGTCAATGTCAAGGCCCCTCTCAAGCTGTCTCCCTCTTCGCCTATTCTGGCCCCTTTGGTTTTCTCTTTTGTGTATTTGATTTATTTTATTTGGGCATTCATGCTACTAATGTCCATCTTCTCCACACTGGGCACACTGGTTCTTTTTTAAGAATCTTCTGCCTCTGCCGGGTCTTCTTTTTTTTTTTTTTCATCCATGTCTTCTTGGGCCTCTGGGTTGAGGGAGGTATACTGGCGATAGGCATTTGAAAGATGCTCCAAATACACTCTGGGGCCTCGGTGGCACCTTGCAGCACTTTAAACACTTTGGTCATATTAACTGACTTCTTCATACCTGCTTTCATGGCTTCTAACAGCAGGGTTTAAATGGAATCCCCACTTGTGTTTTGGGATTCCAGCGGCGGGGGGGGGGGTTACTTACAAGGAGACTTTATTGGGTAACTTACAGCACACAGGCGTACTTAATGGTTGGATCAGACAGCTTCTCTGAACCACGAGCTATTGGGCTAAATGGGTTTTATACCATACATGTTACCCATGAGAAAGCACAACACTAGCAAGCATTTTCAGCATAGGCTAGAAGTGTTTGGTTCTCAGGCACAGCTCCCTGTAAACAACTTCGCTTCTCAAAGTGCTTGATAACACTTTTATTCATTAGTATGGGAAGACAATTTTTTTTCTCTTTCTTTTGCTTTCTTTTCTTTTTGCTGATCTGCCTGTATTGCAGATCATGTTTCAAACTTTTTATATAAAACTTTCTGCTCTATGCACCAGCCTTGTCTATTTATCTTTTTCAAGTTAAACTCACTTACTTAAACCTTTCTGTCTTACACTAGTCCCAATGACACACATTTGGGATAGGCTCTTCTTTTCCTTCTAGTTACATTTTTTTTAATCTTAAAGAACTATTACATTATTGTGGCTACTTTACCCCAGGTAATAAGCTCCAGGCACAATCAGCTGCTTTTAATTTATCCTGGGGGCAACTATGGCCACGCTTCTTTTTTATAAATGTTTTTTCTTTGCCTCTTGCCTTTTCTTTCTTTTTTCCCCCTCTCTTCTCTATCTGTCTGCTACTTTCTCTATTTCCTTTTTTTTTACTTGCTTTTGTCTTTCTTTCTTTGTCATCCATTGGGAACCACACTTAGTATTATTTGGAGTTGCAACTAACACTAATCTGCAAATATCACATATATTTTATGATATCTAAGAAATCATAAAATATATACAACAAACTTTTTCTGCAATTTAACACAATGAATGGAAAACACTTCTTGCATGGTAAGGCATGATGGAGCAGATCCAGCAATTATACTGCTCTTCTGGCTGAAAGCTCAGGGCTCATTAAAATGAAGGGACGGGCATACCCACACACGCAGAGTTCTAGGTCACCATTTTTGCATCGGCAACTCCATGCTGCATGAGTTCTGGCAAAAGGAAATCTAAAAGTTATAGATCAAACTCAGCCTGCTGTACACTGAGCTGACTACAAACATAGACACACGGTCCACAGCGATGAGAGTTCAAGTTTATCAAAAGCTTCACAGCACTGTCCATGGCAAGTCTTTGACAATTTAAAATTTTAGTTCATGTGCAGAGTGTCTCTAAAAAGCCCAGACGTTGATGGAAGCAAACAGAGACGGCTCTGGGCAATGAAGATGAGATGTTTCCAGCAAAGGCTCTCCACTTTTGCATCAGTTTAAAAAGGGAAAGTGTGGCCCTACACCCCTTCTGACAGACAAGGGCCTTTAACTTTTTAGCAAGGCCTCTGTCTAAACAGAGCGGCACAGCTCAGCTCTCTAGCCATGACACTTTAACTTGGGCAACTTCTCTGTAAATTTTATTTTATTTCTGTCAGGTTCTCACAGACATTTTAAAAACTTACTCTTTTTTTTTCTCTTTTAACCTGGTACATGAAAGCACTGAAACACTGAGTGCCAAAACTCAGGACGCTGGGGGGTGATGGGCATCGCCTTATACTTGCATTTTTCAGGCAGCCATTAATCTTCGGGGAGGCGGTGGGGTGATTTGCAGGACTTCAAAGGCAGGCTTCTCAGTTTGTCTGTATTTGTAAATCCCAAGCTTAAAACAGGACATGATGAGGTACAGGGCAGCCAAATTCTTGCTTTGGCATGGGCAACAAATAACTCGTGTCAGCTTTCTTCGCTGGGGTCTCAAACAGGAAAACAGTCTTAATTTAAAGTTGTAACATCACTGACAGCGTCAGCCAGCCAGCTACACAGATCTCATTGTTTTTTAAGACAGTTGCTCCAATATCTTCTTTTCTTCTCAATCAGGTTGGGTCTCCCAGCTTACACAGTTTATTGCAGCTTTCAGGAGCATGGTAGTAGCGTGATTTTGGCTTGGCCAGGAACATGCTGTCTGGTTTCTCGGTCTCTTCAGCACACACACTTAGGCAGTGTAACACTGGACACTCAAATCAGTGAGATTTCTTCATTGCAGGGAATCTCACGGCAAAAGCTTAATGGTTACGCTCTTCAGAAATCATATAGCTGATGGTCAGTAGCTACAGGCTCTATGCAATTCTAACACAGTTCAAAGCTAAACACGGTTACCTTGACAGAGATCTTCAACATGGTCTTTCTGCTTCATTCTGCTTTGGGACAGTCTTATGGCACGCTTTTCACTCGAAGAGGGGTCTAGCCTGTGCTCTGGGGGCTGATTCTTCGCCTTTATTTTCTATTTTGCCTTCATCTTCTGGGTCTTCATTTTCAGTTTCCATTTCTTAGGGATTTCATCTCAATTAGGCGAGGTGATGATGTTGCACAACTCAGAACGTTGTGGGCAATTTTCCTGCCCCCCCCCTCTTGGCACGCTAGGCTAACAGCTACTTCTTCGGCCTTACACTCTCACGCTCCCACGCTTTGTTAAAAGCCAGACTGTCCTGCAACATTTTTCTAATTAACAGCCTCAGATCTTGTTCTTTTTTTCTTCTCAGCTCGACTTTGAGCTTTTTGCTGTTTTCTCTCTCTATTCTGAATCTTTTTTAAAAAAACTTTTTTTTTCCTTTGTTTGACATACATCTCAAGGGGGTGCAAGGTTTGCTTCCCCCACCACCCATAGCCTCCCTCCTAAATTGAAGACAGACACAATTAGGGAATGGGAATTGGTCAGTGAGTAAGGGGTCTCACTGGACGACACAAGAGGATTTTACACACCACGCACTTTGCTACTGGCCTGGGCACCCGGACGGTCAACGGTATGCTTCAGAAACCGCAGTAGCCACTCACACAATCATCAATCTCTCCGCTGCATCCATATGTTCCTGCCACCCACTTTTCCCACTTTTTACCAGAGCGGAAAGTAGCTTCCCCAGCTTCCTACTGAGTACTGGCGTGCTGGGTACTGGCGCCCACTCGGGGGTGTGATCAGGCCCCCCTTCTACCCGCAAGGAGTAGGTTCTTTTGTATACGTATACCACCAACACTGACCTTCTTCATAAGGCAGGGCCCTCTTTTTTTCTGCCCAGTGGCCTTTCTCCCTAAAGGCGGGGCCCTCTTTTTCCCATATACTTGCCTTTCTCCTGAAGGCTTCCAATGTGGGTTTCAGCTCAATTGCAGCTGCAATACAGGCAGGGCTCAAGTTCCTTCCTCCGCTTCCCAAGGTTCTCTTGCCGCTCGCTACCGTTTGGGCGATCCCAGTGCAGGCTTTCTCCCATTCACTCGACAAAAAGGTCAGTGGCGCCAAGAAAGGGAGGCATGTGCCGAGCTCGTCTTCCCGGTGCGGCGATCAAGAGCAGGCAACTGCCACCTGTCTGGCTCAGAGCCTGCCACATCCGAGTCACGGCACCATTTATGTTGCAGAACCCAGAGTCAGAGAGACCACTGAGTGAAGGAAAAAGGGATTCTTTATTTAACGCATGGGCTTAAGGCTGGAATCATTTCCAAAGAGCCAGAAGCCCCGAAATACATCAGCACATTGGTTTTATAGACATTGTGACACATATGAAACGGCTCCTCCTCCCCCTCCCGCGTGGGGTTGCAGTCCTCAACATTTCTTCTCCTAGCACCATTGTTTATAATACAAGAACTGGGGTATAGGGTAGCCATGATAAGGAGAGAACAGAAGAGAACAGCAGAGAACAAGACATACAACTGTATGACCTTTGACAAGATAAGGAATTCCTGTGTCTCATCAGCTTACAACAATATATTCAAGGGAGAAAGAGCTCAGCAAGAACATGAAGCATGAGACTGCATGAGGCTACTTAGTCTGACCCCCAATATGGCTGCTACGCAGAGGCTCTTAAAGGCTGGATTCCAGTGGTGGGTGGGTCAAAGGCAAGAGGGGTGGGCCAAAAACTTCAGCATATTTGTCCTGTTTCAATGCTGGCAATGGCCTTGGGCACAGTACAGATAGTCCCAGGAGAAGCAGTGACAGAGCAACCCATTCAGCCCAAGGTCATGTATAGGAGTTCCAAAAAATCATTGCAGACACAGGCGAGGTCAAAGTAGTCCAAAGGTCAGGTCACAAATGTCAGTCTTATCAAGCATCAACACCAGTCAGGAGGGTGTCTGAAAGCATTGTCCAGATGGGTAGCTGAGGATCTAGGAGCCTCTCAGACCTGGTGTCTTGGAAGGTAATGTTGAGGTTAAGGCACTGTTGTTCACAGCAGAGAGCTGGCATTGGCGGGGCTGATTTATAGCTGGTTGTTAATCAGCACAGCTGGCTAATTAGGTCAGCGTCTGGCTTTTAAGGGAGGCCCCATGCTGTGAGTTTTTCTTGTTCTTTTTCTGCTCATGTCTGATTCTACTCTCCATTCAGAGGGATGGATTATCTCAGGCTCTGCTTCCAGCATTTGGGGGCATTCAGGAACTGTTTGAGAAGGGCCAGGCTGCTCCTGTAATGTTTTCCAGGGGAGGATTGTCAGCCAAGGCCTCCTGTTTCCTTTTTGTCTCTGGTTGGGGCCCATTGTGCTGGCCCTCCCACTCCTCTTCTTCCTCAGATGAATCCTCCTCCAGGTAGGGCATGACAATATTGAAGCTTAAAGCCCTTACTGCCAGTAACGAAGCCTTAGGAGAGGGATTTAAACCTTTTGGAATGGGTGGCAGGGGGGGGATCTCACAAAAGCTGGGATACCACCAAACAATCAGCAGTCGTGTGAAAGGGGGTGGGGTCTGGGGAAGGGTGTGTGGTCATCTTGGGAACCTTGGAGAGCAAGATTGGAAGCAAAGTTAGATTTGGCCCATGGGCCTTGTGTTCCCCACCCCTGCATTAGCAGGAGAAAAACTTCACCTCTCAATTAGGGATGGACAGACCCACCTCCATCCACGCTGCTGGGAGCTTACCGAGCTGCCATGTGGTCTACAGCTGCCCAGTGAGTACCTGGTGGCCACCTGACCCTCAGCAAGCTTCCAGTTTTTGAAAACAAAATGGCAGCTTGGGTTTTTCCATAACTGTAATGTTGTGTAATTGGCAGCCGTAAAGGGGACACATTTATGCCTGTAAAGTTGCATAAATGGGCCATTTATCCTCAATGTCATGTGAATGGCCCCTTTACAGCCACCATTTACATAACATTACATTTATGGAAAAACCCAAACTGCCATTTTTCTCACAAAATGGCTCACTGAGGGGTTGAGCAGTTGCTGGGCACTCATAGACTGTGTGACGACCTGGTGAGCTGGGTCCGGTAAGAGCAGCAGCTTGGCAAAGCGGATCTGGGACTCGACCCGCCTCTCAGACTTCCATGACATTCCTAATCTAAATTTCTGTAAGATCGAGATCCCATTAGGCACTAGAGCAAACCTTTTCTGATCAGCTAGCAACCTTACAAAGGGATAATTGAGTGGTGACATGTCAGCCTGCATAAAAGGGTTTTTATTTCATTTTTTCATGGGTGGTGCGAATGATTTTATAGCGAAGTCTTTCAGCAGCTATCTAGTGCAGAAACATGTATGTAATCTCCTTTGCCCACCAGTTCCTCCTTAAACTTTACAATAGTCCACTTCATAGTACTGCAGGTGATAACCACTGATAATAATCTCAGCCTGTTTTTCATCCCAGTTACCTCCTGCTGCAGCTGTGAAATGAAATAATTATTTTTGTGCCTTTCTCATGAATACACTGTGTGCCAGCTACTGCCTAAATGGAGTCTATTATTGCTCTTCCAAAAATAATAAATGATCTTCAACAAAGAAGCAATGCATAAATATTTAAATGATGCAGAAGACCACTATTATAGTACTGTGTGGGTTGCAAACCCCATTGGCTTTATACTAACGATACCTAAACACACACTGCAGATAAACAGTATCCCTAAACAAGATCTGGTTACATAGAAGTTATATTTTACTGGGCAGCATTCGGATAGAAATAGTTGCTTCCTCACTGACTTGTGTTGGAGGAAAGGAAAAAAGGAAATCAAACATATTTAAAGCGGGGGGGAACTGATAATACATTAGCCATATGAAAGGTGGCTTACGCAACAGGCCTGGAACTAATTAACCTGAAATAGTCCCATGTGTCCAATAGATTGGACAACTAATCTGATACATTGGTTCTCCATGTTTTGTTTAGTTTTTCTTTAGTACATCTTGGATTAGGTTTAGAGATCTTTGCAATATCCTAAAGTTAGTTTTGGTACACGTGTGTTACTGGAGGTACAGTCCCAAAAGTCCCAGTTGCCATTTGGTTTTAAAATAAATGTTAGATCTTATGCATCTGAAAACATAGGAACAAAAATACTAAATTGACTGTGGTTTGAGATCTCATTATTTCTAACGTTCCAATGCCATGGAATAAGCTGTAGTTTATCATCATCATCATACATAATTGTTCAATACAATTGTGTGAAAACCTAACTACTAGTGGCTGTACAATACATACATTAAACTAGAAAAAATCCTTCCCCACCCTGAATTAGGAAATTAGGAATTGACCAATGGAATACAAAGGGTATGGAAGCAGATATGGTAGTATGAGAGGAGAGTGGAAGGGGAATCAGGAGGGGATATAGAACCATGAATTCTGCTCAGTAAATTGGAGCTTCATGAATTGCTGAAACCCTTTTCCTGGAAGATCTGGAGGAAATCCACACATGTGCACAAATCCATGTCATGTTATTTCCAGATTTTATTGGTGCACATTTGTAACGACCTCTGCAACCCCAGTATCAGGGAACATAGGAAGCTGCTTTATACTGAGCCTGATGGTTGGATCATCTTCCTCAGTATTTCCTACACTGTCTGTCAGCAGCTCTCCAGGATTTCTGGCAGGATTCTTTCCCAGAACTACCTGGAGGTGCCAGATAGTGAACCTGGCATGGACCTTCTCCATGCAGAGCAGGTGCTCTACCACCAAGCTTTGAGAACCCTCACATGTTCTGTGGGCTTGAACAATTGTGATGTATATGTGTGGCTGACTCAGTCTTGAGTAACATGTTTTCCTGTCTTCCCATCACCTCCAAATGCATATGTATGAGGAAAGGTAAGTAGAGTTGTAGGATATGTGAATCATTGCACTCACACCAGGAAGAAAGAAGTGAGTCACTCACAGGGATTGTGTGAACTAAGGCCACAACTTTATTGGACAACTGAGGTAGGGGGTGCCTGACTACCTCCTCCTCCTCACCTGTGTATTCTGGGCAATCACCTACATCTGGTCATCCATTTATTATTATTTTTAAGAGGGGCTCTCCTGACTCAATATCCCCCCCCCGTCCCATGACTTGATGAGTATCTGTGCTCTGAGCAAGCTGCAGGAGGGTTCCTTTAACCATTCCCACATATAACAGTGTTTAAGGACAAGTCTAGGTCATCCCCTTTCATCAAAGTTGCCTCTGGGTGCTCAGCGATGAGTGACCTGCTCATCTCCTTTGCTACACTGCCCTGCCATTGTGACCAGCATGCCATCTATGCCAAGCTCCATTAACTCACTTTCTGGATCAATGTGTACCGTGAGCAAAAAAAACCCCCTGCATGCCATTGCCAATCAGGTTTGTTCAGGGAAAAAACCTTATTCAACCCTGAAGCAACCAAACTCACCTAGTACCTACCAGAGGGAGGGGGGGAGAGAGAGAGAGGGGATGGGTGCTGAGAAGATCTGAAGAGGGGCTGAAGCTGGGTGGAACAGACTTTTATGGTCCCATGTGGCCATGTCCCACCAATGTGCCAGCCAGTGCATTATTCTGCTTGTGTCTGCATTCACATCTCTCTGCCCCGTCTTCCCCCAAGAGTGAGTCCAATGCTGCTGTCTATTCCATTTGCCCACTGGCATTGGCCTTGGGGCAAAGAAACATCAAACTGGCACATGATAAAATACAATGCAGTTTATACTGGGATGGGTCTAGTCCAGAGGCTTTACTTTGGATCTCACCCAGTAACACTCAACATTCACTGGAGTGCTTTTTGAAAACCTTCTGGGAATATTAAAAGCACTACCCTAATTAAAACGTTTGTTTCATTTGCATAGTCAAGCTCATCCTTTTATCTGCATGGTAATGATCTTGTCTTGTTGGTATGAGAATTGTTTGTGGGCGGATACGATGAAAGATGGAGTCACTTAATGAGCCTCCAAATGAGTACAATAGACTTTGCTTCTCTTTGAGTCATCCATCCATACTGCTGCATTAATCAGAAAATAATGTCACCCTATAAATGAATAATGTTTTAAATGAATTTTTCAAATATTTGTTATTGCTGTAGCATTTCTTGATCATCAGACAATTGACTGAGACAAAGGCTAGACACATAATTCTAATTTTTAAGCCTTATGTTGCTTGTGTAGGGAAACACTTGTAACACAAACAACTTTCTAAAGGTCTCCACCACCCCCTCCCTGCAAAACAAATCCAGGGCTCATGCAAATGAGATTTCCTGCTCAGAGTTCCCTAACCAAATAAAGTCTAGTCTATAGGGGTTTAGTACTGAAAAAGAGTGCTAACAGGGGCCAAGGGTCTAGAAACATTTTAAATCTCATTAGTAAACTTAATGAAAATGGTCGACTGGACTAATGTAGACGTTCAGCATAATGAAGTAGGCTAGCAAAGAAAAAATCAAGCTGCTGTCCATTGTATCCTGAAGATTACTGCTTGTCAGCCTCCTGGAAATAAAGTTTAGATCATCATAAATTAAATGGGAAATTCTATAGAATTAGGGATGTGATCTACAGCTCGGTGCTGGTATATCTAAAATATGGATACTCCATTAAAGTTCCATTTTGAGAGGTGGATCTGGACCACAATATGTTGTTGATAGCAAACCAGGTCCTATGTATTTCTTTTCCTTAGTGGGTGTTTCAAACAGGCATCCCTGCAGTGATGTAAAATACTTGCCTGGCTGATCCAAGCTCCTCGGTACCTCTTTGGAGGAGAAGGAGGAGGGGGAGGAAGAATACAGTTCCTCAGCACAATCCTCTCCTACAGAATACCTGGGGCAACCTGAAGGGTCCTGTGGCAGGGATGCCCCTTCTGAGATTCTCAAGAACCCCATCAACTCTGTTCTCAGTCCAGCTGTGATTCCAGACGCTCCTCCAACCACCCACATCTCACCAGAGTGCCGATAGTGATTTATCAGGTAGGATACTCAGACCCATTGTTGGAGTGCCTGCTTGGCTGCAGGAAGAACCTTTCACTCAGGGTACTTTGCTCCACTCTAAAGCAAGGGCCTACTCAGGAGCAAGGGCTTACTTGTGAGGACAAATACCCAGCTATGACTGCCAACAAGGCAGATTCAGCTGCAACTGCTGAACCAGCACATCAGCTCTCAGCATATGAGCTCTATGTCTCCCCCATGCTTTTGCTAGGTTAACAGCTCCCATAGAATTCTCTTGCTTCAGCTATTCTGCTCCAGTGATGGGCTCAGGGCATTGCCTGATGCAACAGGGAGTGCTGTTTTCCTGTTTTCAATCTCTGTCTTGAAGCCGGTTCATTGCCTCCCCCACCAAAGGAAGACAGAAGATGGTGAATTTGGGGCGAAAGGGTCACACTGTTACTGAATGGTTAATCCTTAGGATCTGCATCAAGGGTGGACTAGGGTAAGAGTGGGCACCCATTCCTTAAGGAATGGTGGTGGCCCACTGGGCAATCTCTCCATGGCTCTAGGTAAATGAGTCTGATGCCTACCTGATCCATGCTTTTCATCGCTTGCCCACCATCACCACTGCTGGCCAGTGTTGGATGGGGCAAAGCTTCCAGGTTCAAAAGATAGCCTCCTCCCACCCCCCTTTGGGAAAGCCAGCAAAGGTATAGGCTGAGCCCAGCCACCCCTCACCGTCTGCTGCCTCAGAGTGCCCACCAGGGTAAAGGAACTCAGCTGCTAAGGTACCCACACCAGCTGCCAATGGTGACCAAATTCACCTAGTCAGATGAGGAATATGAATACATGTCCGTGAGTGTAGATGCAGTAAGGAGTAGGCAAATAAATACATACATACATACATATATACATACATACATAAATCCAAGACTAACTGGGAGTCCCCCCCCCCAATCCTATTCAGCCTCCAGATGGAACAGCATTTATTGTGGCACTCACTGTATAAGAAAAGAGAGGCCCTGTGGGAGGCACTGCAGCTAGCTATCCTCCTCATGATTGATCTACCCCCATCACATGGGGGTGTTGAGTATGGTTGTGCAGGGACCCCCTGATTCGCCTTGGGGAGGTGGCTGTAGGGCTTCCAAGGTGGTCCCTATTTGCTTTGTCTTCCCCCAACCCACTTCAGCCTTTGGAGCCAAAGCGGGATTTGGATGTCCGAATCCCACTTTGCCCCCCCAATGCCCCCAATGTGTTGAGTGAGACCCAAGCTCCTTACCTGGGCCCTTGGGATGCACTCCAGCAGCCATCATCTTGTTCCAGGGAGCTGCTGCCAGCTCCTGGGCACTCCATTAAGACAACTTAATGGTTGGGAAAAGCCAGGATAAAGAAGTAAGTTTTTAATCATTGTCCAAGGCACATGGCCATCAGTGCCTGACATATCACAGAGGGGAGGTCATTCCAGAGGGAGGGTGCCACCACTGAGAAGACCCATTGCTGTGTTGCTGCCAGATGGGATTAGGGAAGTTACGCGCACCTGGCATGGCTGTGGAGTCCAATGGACAGCACCCACTTGGCCTCCTGGAGCCCCTGTGACTTTCCGGACCCTGCAAGTGTGGCATGGTCTGCGAGCAGGTCCAGCAGTTGCTCACTTCCTCTCCAAGCCAGCGTTTAGTTGGACTCGATGGTCTTGTCGGCCCCTTCCAACCCTACGATTCTATGATACTATGATCCTCATCCTGCCCCACCAGTGCCACTGCTGCTACGGTGGCTGAGGTGGGAGGAGGAGAGGGGGTATTTGGCCACTGTGGTGGCAGCGGCACTGGTGGGGCAGGCTGAGGATGAGAACGAAGCCCCTCTCATCCTCCTCCCATCAATCCGCTCCATGTAATGTTACTGTAATGGCCCCTTTACAGCTGCCATTTCTGCAACATCAGATACACGGAAATACCCAAGCCACCGATTTCACACAACATGATGGCTCAGGGAGGAAGTGGGAGGCTGCCGGGCCCATTTGTCAGGTGCTCTGTGTGCAGGTCCGGCTGAATGTGACAGCTGGACAAGCGGGTTTGGGGCTTGTTGGGTGCCCAGGCGACCCAGACTGAGGTGAGTCCATCCATCACTAGATGGGATTCTGCAGGATGCAGCACAGACAACAAAGCCTCCCCTGAAGATTGCAGTGGTCTATCAGGTTTAATCATTTCACAGTACAATCCTAAGCAAGCTAATTAAGATGCAAGTGTCAGTTCAATGGGGCTTTCCTCCTAGTCATTGTGTTTAGGATTGCATCTTAAACTTAACACCCCTAGATCTTACCTGCCTTCACCCTTGATAGATTGAGCAGATTTTCATTCATTTTTCTCCCTTCCCGTCTGATGGCAAGAAATTGGTACTGAACTACTCTTTCCAAATCAACTTTAAGGTCCTTCCAGGTCATCATTTAGCTGAGTTGAGGTTTCCTGTTCTTCACCCATGTCTGTGTGCATTGGCCATTGTGAATCATACTGCTTGGAGGATCTTAGACATCAGTGTAGCCTGAGGTCTCCAAAATCCAGTGAGTGGTATGAGACCTGACGTTTAAAATATGATTTATTATATGCTTGAAATACACATTAGTCTCAAAATTGGCACAGGCTCAAACATTTCTGGAATTCTTGTCAGCGTGTTCAACTGGTTAGTCAGATATAGGCTGCTGACTCTAAAGCCACAGATCACCCAAGGAAGGGACAGAGTCATTCCATTGAATGTGTGGGAACATAAAATGAGATAATCTCAAAGAACCTGGTAGAGCTCTTTGAATGGAAGGATACATATATGATAAATAACAAAAGGATACATATATGATAAATAACCTGGGTAGAGCTGGGTAGGATACATATAGGTAGAGCTGGGTAGGATACGTATATGATGAAGAACCTGGTAGAGCTCTTTGAACAAAAGGATAGTACATATATGATAAATAAACATTACACAGTCTGTAGGAACTAGGGGAACAGGCTACTCAGTGGAAGAGATGACTGCACAGTACATTCATGAGTTATGTATCAGTTCATGTCAGACAAAAGAAACTACTTCACGCAATACAAAGTTTATTAATCACTACAACAGAATACGGCTATAGCTGAGGTGTCTTTGGAAATTAATGCTGTGCCTAGGGATGGATTGTGAAATCATTCAGTCTGTGTTTCATGGATTGTCAGATGCCTTTCATTCCATCATCTGCTAACAAAACTGGATACTTTAGAGATGCATGAGAATTTTGTTCCACTTGCTCAAGAAACTGGAAATGGAAACAGGATGCTGGAGTAGATGGACCTTTGATCTGATCTAGCAGGGTTCTTCCTATGTTTTTATGAGAAATGCTTTTATGGAGCACTATAAACTTCATCTTTTAGCATATACAATACAGATACACAGGTATCATATGCCTCTGGGGTAATACAGTAACCATTCCAGTTTTAGGGTGGGGAAATGCCAAAAGACATTAGATTGGATGCTAAATTTCTATTCCATGAATGGGAAAAGTTTGCATTCATGGAAAGAGAATTTCACTCATTGAAGGCTTTTGTTTCATGATCAGAAGTGATCCTTTCATGAGTGCAACATTCCTTCTGCAAATGGACGCTTCTGTTCACAGAGCGAAAACTTAAGATACAAGCAATTATTTTTATAGTGTTTTGTTTGGAACATAGTCCTTGGAGTATGATCTGATCAAGTCTTAGAACAAGAACTGATGTGAAATGTGAAAACAGGGCATGGATTGACAGGGGGCCATCATGGTATAACACAAATATGCTGTTCATTTATGGGTGTTGTCATGTCCAGCTTGTTCTGATATTAATATTATAATGGAGAATATAAAGAGGACATAGAATCATAGAATAACAGGGTTGGAAGGGGCCTACAAGGCCATCAAGTCCAACCCCCTGCTCAATGCAGGAATCTAAGTCAGAGCATTCCTGACAGAAGGCTGTCCAGCCTCATCTTGAATGCCTCCAGTCTGGGAGAGCCCACTACCTCCTTAGGTAATTGGTTCCATTGTCATATGGCTGTAACAGTCAGGAGGTTTTTTCCTGATGTTCAGCTGGAATCTGGCTTCCTGTAACTTGAGCCCATTATTCTGTGTCCTGCAGTCTGGGATGATCGAGAAGAGATCCTGGCCTTCCTTTCTGTGACAACCTTTCAAGTACTTGAACAGCGCCATCATATCTCCCCTCAGTCTTCTCTTCTCAAGGCTAAACATGCCAAGTTCTTCCAGACTCTCCTCACAGGGCTTTGTTTCCTGTCCCCTGATCATCTTTGTTGCCCTTCTCTGAACCATCTCCAGTTTGTCTGCATCCTTCTTCAAGTGTGGTGCCCAGAAGTGGACACAGTACTCCAGATGAGGCCTAACCAGTGCGAGTAGAGGGGAACTAGTACTTCATGTGATTTGGAAGCTATACTTCTATTAATGCGCCCCAAATAGCATTGGCCTTTTTTGCAGCCACATCACATTATTGGCTCCTATTCAGCTTGTGATCGAAAACAATTCCAAGATCCTTCTCGCTTGTAGTGTTGTTTAGCCACGTATCCTCCATCTTGGAACTGTGCATTTGGTTTCTTTTTCCTGGGTGAAGAACTTGGCATTTATCCCTATTACATTTCATTCTGTTGTTTTCTGCCCAATGCTCCAGCCTATCAAGATCACTTTGAATTTTGTTTCTGTCTTCCAGCATATTAGCTACCCCGCCCAATTTTGTGTCATCTGCAAATTTGATCAGCATTCCCTGCACCTCCTGCTCCAAGTCATTAATAAAAATGTTGAAGAGGACTGGGCCCAGGACTGGGCCCTGTGGTACCCCACTCATTACCTTTCCTCAGTTTGAGAAGATCCCCTTGAAAAGAAAGGAAACTACTGATGCAAGAAAACAGTGAGACTTCAAGGACATAGGAACAGATAGGGTTGAATTATTACAAAAAAGATGGGCTTTTGAAGGCAATTTTTAGTTAAGAACATTGTTGATGGTATGGTGGCTCCTACATCAGTTAAGAGAGATACAGCAAAGGAAGTTGGGGAAAAATTTACTAGAAGCCATGAGTGGGAAGTTTATATGAGTTTTCTTTTAAAAGAAAACATGAAGCCTTACAAATGACAGCTAAACAATACCAGGTGGTAAATACATATAGCAGGAACATTTATAACTCTCAGATTCTGAAAGCTTCTGGTATGAGCTCTGCAAAGAGGAGTCTGCAATATTCTAAGCTCCAAACAGACCAGAGCTGTCATTGCCTTGAAGACAGGGATGGCAGAGAATTCCGCCACGGACTCCAATGAGGCTGGATTCTAAAGAAGCCGGCCTCTTGGAGTCTGTGGCGGAACTGACCACTCACCTCCGCCACCCCACGAAGTTTGCGCCAGCTGGATCCTACCTGCCACTGGCCGGGTCCGGATCCATTCGTACTCTCCGCTGCCGTCCGCTGCTGGTCTGCGGACACAAATGGTGTCCGGCGTAGCTGACACCATTTGTGTCCCTGCTCTTTGCCATGATAGGCTACATAAATCTTTACGTAGCCTATCATGGCAAAGAGCAGGGACACAAATAGTAGGGATGTCAGAGAAATCTGCTGCGGATTCAAATGAGGCGGGACTACTTACCTCTGCTCCAGGAGGACTGGAGGCAGAACAGCACTTGACTGCTTCTTGCCAGCCAGAGCCGTCTGCCTCTTCCCTGTCCCTGCCAATTGCCATGTCTTTTATTTATTTATTTATTTTAAAATGGCGATCGGGAGGATGTGCCCATAGACTTATACACAAAATAGAGCCATTAAACTTGGACTTATTTGCAAGATTCATGACTCTATTTGTGTATAAGTCTATGGGCACATCCTTCCGATAGCCCTTTTTTTTTTTTAAAGACATGGTAATCGGCAGGGACAGGGAGGAGGCGGACGGCTCTGGCTGGCAGGAGGGAAGGTAAGCACCCCCCAAGCTAGTTCCTCCCCCCCCCCCGGAATCTGAGTGGAGTGGAACTGTTCTGGAGGATTCTGGGGGTGGGGGAGGAACAGATCACCTCCCCCCCCATGGATTCCCCACAGGAATAGACGGTGGGGAATCCCTACACCCCTAGCAAATAGCGTCCACTACACCAGTTGTGTCCCTGCTTTTTGCCGTAAATCTTCATGTAGCCTATTGCACGAAGGGACGGGGATGCAAATAGCATCTGCTATGCTGGACGCCATTTGCGTCCACAGACGGAAGTCCGACAGTGGACGGACCCGGCCAGCAGCTCCACAAACTCACCACAGAGCTGGCCAGGGAGGATTCTGGGGGGAGGAACAGATCGCCGACCTCCCCAGCGGACTCAGGTGAGTGAGGTTCATATACCCTTACTTGAAGAGCAACACTGGCAATCAGCAACAAGTTGTCACTGAGGAAATATTTATTTTAAATATCTTTTAGATGGAGGAATATATGCATTGCATTTCATGGAGGAAGAATGAGAAGTAATTGTTGCATTATTATTATTATTATTATTATTATTATTATTATTATTATTATTATTATTATTTTGGATCCAAGATCTGCCTTCTGTGAGAGGAATGAACCTTCTGTGAGAGGAAGGGCTCTGCTCACTGAAGGTCCCTACACCTGATATTTGGGGATCCCCCATTCCCCTTCACACCACACTCCATTCAACAGGGCCTCCTGACTCTCTGTTTTGCATTTTCAAGGGGCTAGCATGGGAAGGGAGGGCAAGGAAGTCCACTTTCATCACTGTAGTTGATCCAGCATAACGCTTTTTTCCATTGAAGAAAGGTGGGGCTGCAAACCTGGGGCAAAACATAGACTTGTGGTTCTACTCCACCCCCCACCCCACCCCAAATGCTGTCAGCATTTCTATATACATAGAAAGAATATCAACATAATACATTAAATGGGCACAGGGGTGACCCTTTAGTTAAGGTGAGCCCCCCTCCCCAAAAGGTTTGGCCATTATAACCAATGTTCTATTACTTATACAAATAACACCTGCATAACTAATAAATTGAAGCATGGCATCTGTGATCAACTTGATGGGGTCTATAAATGTGCTGAATGTCAAGCTTATCTGAGAGAAATTATCACATGATGTACACCACATTAACCAGTGCTGAAAACTGACACATTTGCCCTTTTTACTCCAATTTTTAAACAGGTGCACCATATATTTCTTTCAAATTTCAGTGACAGCTACTGATGTACTTTATTCAGATGGGCCAATAAAGGCAATCCTTCATTGCTTTGGTGAATTTCTGAGCAGCAGTTAATAAGGTACAGTATGGTCCTGAGCTATATCAGATCCCCTGCATTTACTTTTAAGTAAAAAACAGAGCAGCTTAGCTGCTAGTTACATCTTTAAAGTAACATATAGTTATTGGGTGTATGGAATGCACAGGTGGGGAAGTATCAGGGCCTCACACTGCCTTTCTGAAAGTAGAAACATAGCACAAGGGCTTCAATCCCTTACCTTCTTTCCCATTTGGAGGGAAAGGAAACAAGGGATTGGGGCCCTTGTGTTGCCTTTTGGAAGGTAGAAATATAATCCAAGGGCCCTGATGTCTCTTGTTCCTTTCTGTTGTGGTGGGAAAAGGATGTAGAAGGATTGGGCCACACCCTAGTGGTATTCATACATTACAATGAATGTGCATGCATGCATGCATGCATTCATTCATTCAGTGTATATACATCCTAGTATAGACACTGGGATGTATGGATTTTGTAAAATCCATTTCATCTGTGTTTTGCAGATTGTCAGGTGCCTTTTGTTCCATTGCCCGCTCATTGGTAGAATTGGATTTTCTCCAATTTCCTGAATTTGCACAAATTTGCATTTGTGCAAATGTGTGCTTGTGAAAATGCACACATCCCCCCCAAAATTGCATTTTCATGCTTTAGCCTATGGGGGAAATGTACATTTTCAGCTGGTGTCTGTTTGTTTGTTTACATATTTTTCTACAACTAAATTTGTGTAAAATTCTGGAAAGTTAAAAAAAAAAAAAGTCTGCAAGTCTGCAGAATCTGTGCAACTCAGGAAAAACTGGTCCACTGAAGAATTCATGGGTCAGATTCATAGAAACCTGAACACATTTGATTCTGTTATGGATTTCTCCAACATCCCTAATATACACTCATTCAGACAGTTGTGAGAATATAGTCCTATTCAAGAGTTCAAAAATATTAACTGTGAAGGAGAAATACATACCCGCTTCCATCCCTGACTTCTCTTTGTTGACACAAGGTCTGAAGAGAAACAGTGATTGCATTTGTCTGAGAGAGTCTATGTATGAGAAATTTGTTTCAGTTAGGGATGGATGAAAGTCACTTACCTTTCGTCGAAGCTTGTTCGTGGTGGGGGGGAGGCGCTTCGCTGCTCCCCCCGCGAAGTTCAGGCCGGGGGGGAGGCTTCCCGCCTCGCCCGGCCAAAATTCAGGCCGGGGAGGAGGCTTCCCGCCTCGCCCGGCCGCGAACTCGAAAGTTTTTTTTTAAAAAAAAATGCCCCCGTGATAGGCTACGTGACGATTAACGTAGCCTATCACGGCTAGATCTGCAAAGTCAGCCGTGATAGGCTACGTTAATCATCACGTAGCCTATCACGGGTGACTTAAAAAAAAACAAACGCGTACGCTAATGGCAGCCCCCATAGGGAGCTGCCATTCGCGTTCCTTATTTGGTCACTGTAGTATACATAAATCTTTACGTAGACTACAGCGACCAAATAAGGAACGGGAATGGTGGCTCCCTATGGGGGCCCCCATTATCCGTACACGCTTTTTTTTTTTTTTTAAGTCACCCGTGATAGGCTACGTGACGATTTACGTAGCCTATCACGGCTGACTTTGCAAATCTAGCCGTGATAGGCTACGTTAATTGTCACGTAGCCTATCACGGGGGCGGTTTTTTTTTCTTTTATTGGAATGGCGGCGGCAGCAGCCGGTCTAAAGACCGGCTGCCGCTCCCGCTCCGCACGAACACCTGCCGAACTGCCGGCCGGACCCGCCGCCGGGAGGGACATTCGGTGAAGGTAAGTCCCATCCCGGGGGGGGGGGTGCGGGGGGGGTGCAGAGGATTTCTCCCCGAAACTTGTTCGGGGGGCTGAACATGTTGGCGCTTGGCCACCCGAAGTTTCGGGGAGAAATTCTCCACCATCCCTAGTTTCAGTTTGTTTTTGATTAGGATTTGCCCAGATCGCACCTTCTGAACCAAACACAGACTCGGACACAATCTACAGTTGAAGTCTGTATATTTCCAAGCTTACAATATGATTTACAGACCCCCTGAAAAGTGTTCAACAGCATGCATGCATTTGACAATTATGCATGAAAAATGATATACCTTTGAAAAATGCACACAGACATGCTTTAATCAATGGAAAAAACAATGCATACGTTTCAAAGGTGTCCATGATTGCTACATACATTTGAAGAAATACTCATGGAAATATGCATGAATTTTCATGTGAAAAGACCCCCCCCCCCCAAAAAAAAAGATTGCAATCTGATACAGACATGAGACAGAACAAGTTGCAAGGTGGAGTTTGGAGAACTTTGACAAGCTCAGATTTGTATGGGTGTGAGATGGACTATAAGGAAGGCTGAGCACCGAAGAATTGATGCTTTCGAACTGTGGTGCTGGAGAAGACTCTTACGAGTCCCCTGGACTGCAAGGAGGTCAAATCAGTCCATCCTAAAAGAAATCAACCCTGACTGCTCATTGGAAGGACAGATACTGAAGCTGAAGCTCCAATATTTTGGCCACCTAATGCGAAGAGAAAACTCCCTGGAAAAGACCCTGATGCTAGGAAAGACTGAAGGCAAAAGGAGAAGGGGACAGCAGAGGATGAGATGGCTAGATAGCATCACGGATGCAATGAATATGAACTTGAGCACGCTCCGGGAGAGAGCGCAGGACAGGAAGGCCTGGCGTGCTATGGTCCATGGGGTCACGAAGAGTCGGACATGACTGAACGACTGAACAACAACAACAACAAGGAGATCACACTGTCAGATAAAAGCATTAAATATTTTAAAAAGTCATAGAATATAAAAGTAGAAAAATATTAACCACTCCTCCATTTCCAACTGGAAATTCCACCTAGCAGCAGAATAAAATATTAAGTATACAAAATTGCATCAGAGTCAAAAGCTAAACTGCTAAAAAAAAGAAAAAAAAAGACAAGACAAAAAAGACTAGAAAACAGTAGCCAAAAGCCTTCTAGAAGGGGGATGTCTTGGCCCAGGCAGCACTGAGAGGAATACGGTGTGAGGGCCTGGTGTGCTTCTTTGGTTATGCCATTCCACAGAATTGACACCATGGCTGAAAGCGCCCTACTTCTAGTGGATGTACTTCTAGTTCAGCCTGCTTCAATTGTCACCACCAGGTCTCAGAAGTATGTGGAGTGGCACCTTCAGTTGTGCCCAGTAACAGGCAGGTAGCCATTGCAGATTGAACAACATTGGAATGATATGCTCCAATGGGCCAGCTCCAGTCAATAACTGTCAGTGGCATTTTGCATTCTACCATTAGATAACTTATGGAGCCAAACAAAACCCTCCCTGCAATCATCTCTGATAGCCATGAAAGTGATCCCTCAGACAAGGACATTACATAGAATTATAGACTCAGCAGATGCCTTAGGGGTCATCTCTAAGATAAGTCCAACCCCCGGCTCAATGCAGAATGCAATTACAGCCTCCCTGTGAACTGGCCATGCAGCCTCTGCTTAAATAATTCCAGTGAAGTATTTAAGCAGAGGCTGCAGTCTGATCCACTGCTGAATGGCTTTCCCAGGGCAGTCTGATCCACTGTTGAATGACTTTCAGGTTTTTGCTAAGGTTCAATGAAAAATCGACTCCTCTGCAATTGCCACCCATTGGTTCTATATGAAATGAAAACTAATTATGGCACACACATTTTTTTTTAAAAAAAAGTTCACTGAGCATGCAAATGAAAAGCAAGCAAGAAAGACAAATCTGGTTTGGATGAGGAACACAAGATATTTTCTGAAACTGTCTGCTCAACTTTTTGAAGGTGGATTCATTGTCATTCAAGCTCTGGATGATACTGACACAAAAACAGTCCAGGCTGCTGCAGAATTCTCAGAGTGCTCTCTAACACAGTAACTGTAGCAGGTGATAAAGATTTCTTAGCATTACCATGCTATTTTTCAAATTTATCAAGTAGAAAACTGTACTTTTGTTCCTCAGTGAAAGAAGAGCAGCACATCTCAAATATAGGATATTCAAGTTATTTCTCTGGGTTAAAAAAAAAAGAAAAGAGGAAAAAGTGAATCACTCCTTTTCCTCTTGTGATTATATGGCACAGGTAAAGGTAAGGCACTGGCAAAGTTAATTTAAATTGAAGGTTTCAGAGAGGTTTCTATCTCTAAATGAATGCTACAAAAGCTGACAGCAAGATATCTTGAGAAAAAAGTACCCCTTATGTTGTACAGAACAAAACATGGAAGAACTCCAGATGAACTTCACAAACTTGTCTCTGACTACAAGCTATACACAAAGCAATTTCCACACAGCAAAATATCTGGGCACTTCAGTTACTTATTGAGCACAATTCTGAGTAGAAAACAAACCGGTCAGCTTCAGCACCTAAGGATAGGGATGGATGGACCCATCTCCTTTTGGGGCACAGGGGAGCTTGATGACCTGCCCCCTCATTCACATGCCCAGACCCACTCCGTGAGCCTTCCTGCTCACCTCACTCACTGCCGAGCTGTGTGAGCTGCCCCTCCTCTCTGCGCCAAGGACTCTGGCAGTCAACCCTTGTGCTAGAGTCCTTAGTGTGCCCCCCCAGTGCTATCACCTTGGCCTCCTCCTGAGGAGGCCAGGGTGAGAGCGCTGGGGTGCAGCCGAGGCCCTTCCTGTTGTCAAAGGCTTCTTGACAGCTGGCAGAGGCATGATGGGGTCTGGCACGGCCACCTCCCAGCAGTCTTCCCTGGCCTCCTCCTGAGGAGGCCAGGGTGATAGCACTGGAGTGCTGCTGAGGGTGGAGGCCCTTCCTACCCATGCTGGTTGTCAGAGCTTCTTGACAGCTGGTGGAGGCAGGACAGGGCCAGGCATGGCCACCTCCCGGCACTCAGCGAGATCACTGGGGTGCAGCCAAGGCCCTTCCTGCCCGTGCTGGTTGTCAAGGGCTTCTCAAATAATTCAAATATGAAATTGTTGATCTTCTAACCAAAATATGCAACATATCTCTAAGATAAGCCTCTGTATCACAGGACTGGAAGATGGCCAATGTAACACCTTAAAAAAATAAAAGTATCCGGGGGTTCTGGGAAATTACAGGCCAGTTAGTTTAACCTCTATTCCAGGCAAATTGGTTGAAAGCATTATTAAAGACAAAATTAGTAAGCATATAGAAGGAAAGCCCTGCTGAAAATGAATCAGCATGGCTTCTGCAAAGGTAAGTCCTGTGTCACTAACCTTTAGAGTACTTTGAGAGTGTCAATAAACATGTAGACAGGGGTGATCTGGTAGATATTGTCTACTTGGACTTCCAAAAGGTTTTTGACAGAGTCCCTCACCAAAGACTCCTGAGCAAACTTAGCAGTCATTGAATAAGAGAAAAGGTCCTCTTATGGATCAGTAACTGGTTAAATAACAGAAAGCAAAGAGTAGGAAAAAATGATAAATTCTCCCAATGGAGAAATGTAAATAGTGGGGTCTCACAGGGATCTGTATTGGAACCAATGCTTTTCAACGTATTCATAAATGATCTGGAATTAGGAGTGAGCATGAGAAGTGGGGGTGGTTAAACAAAAAGGATTGTGAGGAGCTCCAAAAGGATCTCTCCAAACTGGAAGAATGGGCATCTAAATGGCAAATGAAGTTCATGTAAGCAAGTGTAAAGTGATGCACATCGGGGCAAAGAATCCCAACTTCAAGTATAGCCTGATGGGATCTGAGCTAGCAGTGACCAACCAAGAAAGAGATCTTGGGGTTGTGCTGGACAGCTAGATGAAAATGTCAACCCAGTGTGCAGCTGCTGTAAAAAGGCAAACTCCAATGTTCTGCATAATTAGAAAAGGAATTGAGAATAAAACTGCCAATATCATACTGCCCCTATACAAATCTATGGTGCGAACACACATGGAATACTGTGTACAGCTGTGGTCACCACACCTAAAAAATGATATTGTAGAGCTGGAAAAAGTGCAGAAAAGGGCAACTAAAATGATGAAGGGGTTGGAGCTTCTCCCTTATGAGAGAAGGTTACAACAGCTGGGATTGTTTAGCCTAGAACAAAGGAGGGTAAGGGGAGACATGATAGAGTTGTACAAAATTATGTATGGTGTCGTAGGGATGTACGAAAGTCACTTACCTTGAACGAAATTTTATTCGCTGTGGGGGGAAGGCGCTCCGTCCCTCCTCAAAAAATTCTGCCCGGGGGGGGAGGCACTCTGTCCCCCCCCCAAATTCTGGCTGGGGGGTAGGCGCTCCGTCCCTCCACCCCCGAATCCTGGCCGGCCGGGACGCCACCGCCGTTTGCGTCCCTGCAGTCAGCCGTGATAGGCTACGTAAATGTTTATGTAGCCTATCATGGCTGAGTGAAAAAAAAAAACTCACGCGTACACAAATGGCGGCGCCCATGGGTGCCGCCATTTGCGTTCCTTATTTTGGCACGCCTAGTCTACGTAAACATTTACATAGACTACGGCGAAAATAAGGGGAATGCAAATAGCGTAGCATCTACGCTATTTGCATTCACCTTATTTTCGCTGTAGTCTACGTTTTTGCATACGTAGTTTTGCATACGTAGTTTTTCGCTGTAGTCTACGTTTTTGCATACTATTTGCATACGTGCGTGTTTTTTTTACTCAGCCATGATAGGCTATGTAAACATTTACGTAGCCTATCACGGTATTTTTTAAAAATCTAGCCGTGATAGGCTACGTAAATCTTTACATATCCTATCACTTTTTTTTGTTTTTTGTTTTTTTTTACTGGAAATGGCGGTGGTGGCAGCCGGTTGGAAGACCGGCTGCCGCAGCCGCCACTGCCACCGAACCGCCACTGGAGCCACCACCGCCAGGAGGATTTGCCCAAATCCTGTCCCGGGGGGGCAGACTGTTTCGCCACCAATTTCGGGGGGCCGAATGCGCTGGCATTCAGCCTCCCCGAGATTCATGGCAAAATTCTCTGACATCCCTAATTGTGTGGAGAATGTGGATAGGGAGACATTTTGCTCACTCTCTCAAAATACTAGAACCCAGGGTCATCCTATGAAGCTGATTGGTGGGAGATTCAGGACAGATAAATGGAAGGACTTCTTCACACAAAGCTCATAGTTAAACCATGGAACTCACTACCACAGGATGTAGTGATGGCCACCAATTTGGATGGCTTTAAAAGGGGGTTGGACAAATTCATGGAGGAGAAGGCTATCAGTGGCTACTAGTCCTGATGGCTATGTGCTACCTCCAGTACCTGAGGCAGTATGCCTATGTACACCAGTTGCTGGGGAACATGGGTGGGAGGGTGCTGTTGCACTTGTGTCCTGCTTATGGGTTCCCAGTTGACAGGTGGTTGGCCACTGTGTGAACAGAATGCTGGACTAGATAGACCCTTGGTCTGATCCAGCAGGGCTCTTCTTAAGTTCCTATGCTCTTGTGTTCACCTAGTGCTAAAAGGACCATACGGTAGGTGCTAGGTGAGCTTCTCTGTGAAGGGAATTTTGCAAGCTTGGTGCTACCATTAAAAAGACCCTCTCTGTCTTGTAGCCACTGGCTTTTGCTGCAGGATATAGTGATGGTCACCAATTTGGATGGTTTTAAAAGGAGATTAGATGAATTCATGGAGGATAAGGCTATCAATGGCTACTACTCATGATTCCTATTTATTACTTCCAGTATCACAGGCAGTATGCCTCTCAATGCCAGTCATTGGGGAAGACATGCAGAAGAGTGTTATTGCATTCATGACTTGCTTATGGACTTCCCAGGGGCCCCAAATGTTGGTCTGCTCCAGCATGGCTGTTCTTATGTTCTCATCTTATTAGCAGGGCCAACAATAAAATACACCCCCCACACCCTTTAATAAAACCAATACAGACTAATCAGAGGAAACAAATAAAATACAGATGTTGCATTCAGTCTGAAAGCCCCCCTTTTTATTCTCTCTCCCCATGCCCCAGGAAAGAAGATACACAACACAGTGTATCTATATCAGATGGTGATTCTTTTCTTTTTGCATGAAAATCTATGTATATTTTTGCACACATTTCCCCAAATGTACGCATCAATTGTGCACATTTTTGAAATGTACACATTTTATCTCACTGATTAGAGTATTTATGCATATCTTTCAAGAGTATGAATTTTTTTTCCCCAGCAAGTCTTTCAAATGTATGCTCTTCATGTTGTTATTCTGTGATTGACATCGCAAGCTTGAGAATGTACAGGTTTTGACTGCAGATTGTGTCCAGGTCCACATTTGGATCCAGGAGGTGAGAACTGGGTAAATTATGGTAAAAAATGAACTGAAATGAATTAATCATACATCTCTAAGAGGCAACTGTGTTTTTAAAATCACTTTTTATCAGCTTAGGCTGATATACCAGATATGTGCTTATCTGGACAGATATAGCCTAGCTACAGTTATCCATGCTCTGATAACCACATGTCTGGATTACTACAATGTGTTATACATGGGGCTGCCTTTGAAAATGGTCTGGAGACTTCAGTTAGTCCAAAATAGGGCAGCAAGTTTATTAACAGGGACTGGCCCATGAGATCACATTACACCAGTACTTTTCCAGCAGCACTGACTGTCAGTAGATTTCTGGGCCTGATTCAAAGTGCTGGTATTAACATTCAAAGCCCTAAGCAGCTTAGGACCAGGTTATCTGAAAGATCGCCTCCTCTGGCTGTCCAGATCCTAACATCATCCTCAG
Organism: Heloderma suspectum; assembly: GCF_057233095.1. NCBI lineage: Eukaryota > Metazoa > Chordata > Lepidosauria > Squamata > Helodermatidae > Heloderma > Heloderma suspectum. Next base: position 302,536,988 of record NC_139460.1, on the reverse strand, counting down.
GGGTCCTTCTCCAGGAGCCCCCACCAAAGGAAATGAGGTGGGTGGCTACCAGGAGGAGTGTCAGGAATGAATCTGAGAATGTAGAGATGTCTGGTAGCTCAGATTCAGAATCAGAATGGGAACAGCCAGCACAGAGGGAGGCAAACTCTCCAGTGAGCCCAGATATGGTGAGATTTTCTTCCCAGGACCTTGACACACAGACGGCACAGGCTGAATGGCTCTCCCATTCCACCACTATGAGAATGCAAATTGAGGAGGAAGTGGATGAGGGTGGGGGCCAGGGAGTGACTTGAGGGATGCGAGATTCCATCACAGAGTGAAGCGAGAAAAATTAGGGGCAGAGCAAAGTTGCTCCACCAGGTTGGCCACTCATGATAGCCAACGTAGGAGAGAGCCACCCTATGGGAGGGGCATCCCTGCGAAGCTAGTCTGGCTGGGAAGTTCTTGCCTAGGCTGCTGGCAATTTCCTAAGTTCGACTTAGGGATGTCAGAGAATTTCTCCACAAATCTCGGGGAGGCCAAATGCCAGCTCATTCAGCCCCCCGAAATTGGTGGAGAAACGGTCTGCCCCCCGACCCCCCCTGGGACGGGACTTACCTTGTTCAAATGTCCCTGGCGGCAGCTCCGGCAGCAGTTCGGCGGCGGTGCGGCAGCGGTTCGGCGGCAGCGGCGGCCGGTCTTCTAACCGACTGCTGCCGCCGCCATTTCCAAGTAAAAAAACAACAACAACAAACAAACGTGATAGGCTACGTAAAGATTTATGTATCCTATCACAGCTAGATTTTAAAAAAACACCGTGATGGGCTACTTAAATGTTTACGTAGCCTATCACGGCTGACTTTGGAAAAAAAAAAAAAGCACATACACAAATGGCGGCGCCCATGGGCGCCGCCATTTGCGTTCCTTATTTTGGCACGTGTAGTCTACGTAAACATTTACGTAGACTATGGCGAAAATAAAGGGAACGCAAATAGCTTTTTGCATATGCACTTTTTTTTTTTTAAAGTCAGCCGTGATAGGCTACGTAAACATTTAAGTAGCCCATCACACGGCTGACTGCAGGGACGCAAACGGCGGCGGCTACGGCCGCCAACATTTGCGTCCCGGCAGGAAAGGAGGTTTCGCGGCTGGAGGGACGGGGCGCCTCCCCTCCGGCCAGAATTTCGGCGGGGAGGGATGGAGCGCCTCCCCCCCACCGCAAAGCAAGCTTCGGGACCAGGTAAGAGACTTTCGTCCATCCCTAGATAGGGATGTCAGAGAATTCCGCCACGGACTGAAATGGGATCGAATTCCCTTCAGTCCGTGGCACGGAATCCTCTGCGGAACGGCACCACGAGGTCCTGTGGAGCTAGCAGTCATGCGGCTTTTTTTTTGTCATCTTCACAGAGTCGCGAAATTTTCGTAAATAAAAATGCAAGGTAGTATATTCTAATAATAAATACATAAGTTTTTTTTTTAAAAAAAAATGAATTGTGCTCACCGCCTTGTTTGTGGGTGTTCTTTTTCAATTGAAATCCTTTGTCTCCATTTACTTGCAGCCAAAACACTTCCTCCTCCTATGGGCTTCCCAAAACAAGGCTGTCCTAGGTGTGCCTGAGAGATGCACTCTTTGTTTAAAGCAATGCTGTTTGAAAGAAAGAAAAAAACTTTTAAAATGACCATGCCAGTCCTGGAGCCTTGCACGAGGTATTATTCTCCCTGCTAAGCTTTATATTTCCACATCCAGCATTGTTGTTGATGTTCTGAGGCTAAAATGGAGAGGAGAACCAACTCTGTGCATGTCTACTCAGAAGTAGGGATGTACGAAAGTCACTTACATTTTCGCAGGGGTGATTCGCGGTGGGGGGGAGGCGCTTCGCTTCTCCCCCCGAAGTTCAGGCGAGGGGGGGGAGGCGTCCCGCCTCGCCCGGCCAAAATTCAGGCCGGGGAGAAGCGCCCCGTCTCCCTGGCTGTGAAAGAAAAAGTAAAAAACAAACAAACAAACAAAAACCCGTGATAGGCTACGTAACGATTAACGTAGCCTATCACGGCTAGATTTCCAAAGTCAGCCGTGATAGGCTACGTTAATCGTCATGTAGCCTATCACGGGTGTCTTTGGGGGAAAAAAAGCACATACGCAAATGGCGGCGGCCCATGGGCGCCGCCATTTGCGTTCCTTATTTTGGCACGTCTAGTCTACGTAAAGATTTATGTAGACTACGGCAAAAATAAGGGCAACGCAAATAACGTTCCCTTATTTTTGCCGTAGTATACGTAAATCTTTACGTAGACTAGACGTGCCAAAATAAGGAATGCAAATGGCGCGCCCATGGGCCGCTGCCATTTGCATACGCGCTTTTTTTTCCCCCCCCCCAAAGTCACCCGTGATAGGCTACGTGACGATTTACGTAGCCTGTCATGGCTGACTTTGGAAATCTAGCCGTGATAGGCTACGTAAATCATCACGTAGCCTATCACGGGTGTGTGTTTGTTTTTTTTTACATTTTTATTTTGTAATGGCGGCAGCGGCAGCCGGTCGGGAGACCGGCCGCCGCCCCCGCCCCCAACAAAATGCCGCTGAACCGCCGCCAGGACCCGCTGCCGAGAGGGACATTCGCTGAAGGTAAGTCCCATCCCGGGGGGGGCAGGGGGCCGGTGGAGAATTTCCCCAACACTTTCGGGGGGCCGAATGCCTCGGCGCTCAGCCTCCCACAGATTCAGGGAGAAATTCTCCGCCATCCCTACTCAGAAGTAAGTCTTATTGCGTTCAATGTGACTTACTCCTGCACATGTCAGCACCCCACTTGCCCCCAGCTCAGCTTTGTATTTCCACGTCCAGCTCATTAGCAAACCTCCTTTTAGTTATCTCACTGGGTGACTTTGGGCTGGACCTTAAGAACTACACCATATTTCTGTTATGAGACTCATGAAGAAAAAGAGACAGTATAATGGAAAGTTCTTTCTGAAGCAGTCACACTTCACTTGTACAAATGCAGCATGAAGGGAAAGATCAGCAAGCTTCTCTTTGTTTGAATAAAAAGCACACTGTGCATGCTCAGGGAATGGACAAAATGAGGAATAAACATACCAGGGAATATGAAGAACTATATTCTTCCATTATGTATGTGTGTGTGTGTGTGTGTGTGTGTGTGTGTGTGAAGCCATTCCCAGACAGCTTGTCTCTCAATATATGAACTTGCAAAAGATTAGGGAAGGGGGGAGGAGGAGAACAGAGGGGGGGAGTGGAGAAGAAGGGGGAAATAGTGAGCTTGGTGAATGGCAACTCTAGTTGCCAAATTAGGGCTGAACGTAACCCAGCAGTCTCCAATCAGTGACAATGGTGAGGGTGGGGGCGGGGAGAGGATACCGGATATATTGGAGAGATCAGCCTGCTTTCATTTCATTGTGAGAGAGAGAGTGCTGGTTTGAGTTGGAGGTGGTGGTTTAAGTGTTGTTAGAGAGAGTTGTGATAGAGAGACATCTTGGGAATCAGTGAACTAAAATGGACAAGCTTGGGGAAATTTAATTCAGGTGACCATCATATCTACTACTGTGGGCAAGAATCCCTTAGAAGAAATGGAGTAGTACTCATAGTCAACAAAAGGGTGAGAAAAGCAGTGCTGGGATACAATCTCAAAAACAATAGAATGATCTCAGTATGAATCCAAGGCAATCCATTCAACATCACAGTAATTCAAGTCTATGCCCCAACCACTGAGGCTGAAGAAGCTGAGGTTGATTGGTCCTATGAAGACCTACTACAACACCTTCTAGAACGAACACCAAAAAAAGATGTCCTCTTCATCACAGGGGATTGGAATGCTAAAGTAGGAAGTCAAGAAATCACCAGGATAACAGGCAAGCATGGCCTTGGTGTACAAAATGAAGCAGGACAAAGGCTAATACAGTTTTGCCAAGAGAACACGCTGATCATAGCAAACACTTTTTTCCAACAGCACTAGAGGAGACTCTACACATGGACATCACCAGATGGTCAATATCGAAATCAGATTGATTATGTCCTTTGCAGCCAAAGATGGAGAAGCTCTATAGTCAGTAAAAACAAGACCTGGAGCTGACTGTCGCTCAGATCATGAGCTGCTTCTTGCAAAATTTCAGCTGAAATTGAAGAACGTAGGGAAAAACACTAAACCATTCAGGTATGACCTAAATCATATCCCTTATGAATATACAGTGGAGGTGAGGAATAGATTTAAGGGATTAGACCTGATAGACAGAGTGCTTGAGGAACTCTGGATGGAGGTCTGTAACATTGTTCAGGAGGCAGCAACTAAATCCATCCCAAAGAAAAAGAAATGCAAGAAAGCAAAGGGGCTGTCTGATGAGGCTTTACAAGTAGCTAAGGAAAGAAGGGAAGTGAAAAGCAAGGGAGAAAGGGGAAGATATACCCAACTGAATGCAGATTTCCAGAGAATAGCAAGGAGAGACAAGAAGGCCTTCTTAAATGAACAATGCAAAGTAGGGATGTCAGAGAATTCAGCCACGGATCTCGGTGAGGCCGAATGTCAGTGCATTTGGCCCTCCGAAATCCATGGCGGAACAAAGCCCCCACCCCCCCAACCCACAAAAAGTGTACGAAAAGGAGCACTTACCTGCTGCCGTCCATGATGATTTGTGAATTCACTTCTTCATCATAGCCCTGATAGGCTACATAAATACTTACGTAGCCTATCACAGCTAATGCAGGGACGCCTTTTGCGTCCCTGTGGAGGCCGTGATAGGCTACCTAAGTATTTACGTAGCCTATCACGGCAAGACCCCCTCCCAAAAAAAGCATACGCAAATGGCAGCTACGGCGACTGCCATTTGCGTTCCCTATTTTTAGCTGTTTTAGCCTACGTAAATATTTATGTAAGCTATTATGGTGAAAACAAGGGGAATGCAAATAGCGTACTGGGTGCTATTTGCATTCCTTTTTTTGTTTTTTCCGTAATAGCTTACGTAAATATTTGCGAGCGGAGATGGGTTAAAGAAGACGCAGACAACAAGCTTGGGTTGAAAACTGGGCCACATTTATTGAAATACCTGCGAAGGGGTAAGTAGGACGGACATCTAACTGTGACAGCAGCTAGCTGGCACTTCTTGGGCAAAAACACACCCAGCCTGAGGGGTGGCGGTGATCTCACCATCCCTCCGGACTGCCCCTTCTGGGGGAGGTAGACCTTCCGGTGTCACCCCCAACCCGGTGCCGCACAACACCTGGGTGAGTGAGTAGGGTTGGTCTCCCAGGCAACCCTTATCCCCCCGCCGAGCCGCACAACCCGTTTGGGGGGCCTCAGATGTCACCTGTCACCATAAGGTTCCTCTGCATGCACACGATCCCTACTTTCCTGTTTTGCCCGTCCTAGCCGCCACAGGAGTCACAAGCCTAGAGCTTGTGAAACTCCCCCCACCTGCGCAGAAGAACTTCCCGCAGGCCCCTTCGGAGATCAAACAGAAATATGTTATTTACTACATGAGACAGGCGGATACCGTCCTACCTGTAATGTTCCCTCCATGTCCACAGAATTTCCTGGCAGATGGTGTGTCCATCGCCACATTCGCATAGGCCATAAGCCATTTCTCTATGTGCTTTCCAACGTGCCCTGCCACTGGCAATGTCATTCCATGCCTTCCCATTGATCCATGGGAGCGGTGAGGACTGCAATAGGCTACTTCCAGCCAGGTATGCTGGACCACCTGTAAATCAAGGCCTATTCGATCAGGTCCTTGCCTGGCTTACAGCTGAAGTCATTCCTCTCAATGTGCAGCACCTGTACCTGTGGAGGAAGACTTAACAAACTTTGGTGGAACAGAGTGAGGAGGGGACTCCCACTGTATGCCTCGTCTGTGAAGCCACTGGATCTCAATGTGTCGGAGTGACAGAAGCTGAAGTCCGAAGATGACCTACAAGCCCTTCGTGCAGCTCAAGACATCATAACGTGCCCATGCAAGAGCACCCGTTCCGGCGTACGAGTCTGCTGGTCTAAGGAGTTAACACATTAGGGCAAGCAAAGCGAGAATCGTGTCAGGAAGAAGCAGACAACTCACGAACGCAGGCCGGAATGCTGTGAAGCCCCATTTTCAAACTGCCATAACGTGCCTGTGAGAGAAACCTCCAGTGGCATAACCCATTGACTTCTGTTTGGCCGTGGGCCCCTGCCGTGCCCTTGCCGTACCGATCAGTTTGATCACCAAATACGTAAGTGGGTTACATTGGGCCAGACCTGTACCGTGAAGTATCTCAAGGCCCTCCGGAACAAATCGAACTTGAGATTGTGAAGTATCTCAAGGCCCTCTGGAACAAATCGGACTTGAGATCCCAGACCAACCCTGAATTCCTAAGGGGGGGGGGCTTGCAGATGACCATTATGGTTGCTGCGTGGAACAGGGAAACGTCTTACTGAAAAGGACAAATGGAGGGTCATTACCCCCGGAGCCCAAAAGGGAGGTATCCGGGGAGATAGGGTGGCTAAATTTACTAAAACAGGTGATAACTGTGCCCAACCCTATTGCACTCCGAACCCTAAAATCTGACATGGGAAACAGTAATTCCCAGCGTTGTGGGCCGGAAGGCTAAATGGCTATCTTGTGACTTATGGTCCCAGATATTCTGTTGTTCCTTAAGGAGGCGCAAAATTGTGGCCAATGATCTATAGGTAAGGGCCATGATTCCTGTTGCCGAAGCTTTTCCTATTGCGTGGCACGCCATACCTGCTCTGTCGCAGGCGGCTCGTATACTGAGAGCCATGGAATGCAGGATGGCATGCTTGGCTTCAGTCTCCCAGTCTCCCATAGTACTGTAGTATGGGATCTGGGAATGTACGGACCAGCGGGGCTAAGGCCTAGAAGTCGTTGACCTAATTTCATGACAAAGTATCGACAATTGGGTTTGCCTAAACCAGCACATGGCAGACCCAGAACCAGATGTTGTAACACCGATGCTGGAGCGCGAACACGCTGACACATGACATGACCCTCTGATTTCAGGAGGACAGGGAATGAATAATGTCATCACGTTGTCATACCAAAGGGGGGGGGGGTTACTGATTTGGCTATGAGGTCAAATCTGAATGTGCTTGGCGGTGGCAACCTCCACTCTACAGGGCAATACCCACAGCACGATCGGACCTGCCCCATGAGTCTGAACCCCCCCCCCGGAGTAGCGGCAGAACCCTGTGAATCTGCAGGCCGGCTTTGAGGGGCAGCTCACGCCTCCAGAAGGAGGTGCCATTGAAGCCCTATTAAGTTGAATCCCTGCCCATGGATACGTGCACACAGCAGAAGTGACCCTGGGTCAATGATGCGGCAGCCGCAGTCCCTGCACTGCCCAAACTGAGCCAGCGCGAGAAGGCACGGCCAAAGGCCGCTACTCTAATTGTGAAAAGAAGATGCCCAACCGTATCTTTCATGGTCCACCACGGAAAACCCTAGATGTATAACTACTTGGAGCTGTGCCCAAAAGACCTGAACGTTGTCCTGAGGGAGGCGAGAATAATGCCTCAGGGTATCAGATTGGCTTCACTGAATGTTGATGTGGGAGATGGGGCCTCAGCGCTTTGTGAGCTAAGGGACCCCGAGGTACAAGGAAGGGGAAGCAATGTTTGCATTAGGTCAGAACATTGACCACCATCTTTGGTCTCCATGTAGCATATGCCAACAGGAACCCGTGGCCGGGATCCCAAACCAAGACAACTGCCACATCGACGAGGTGTATCGCACTGAACACAGATGATCCAGGATCTTGTGCTTAACAGACTGGCCCTCAGGGAAGATATGTTACAAATCAGGATAAACCCCTTAGAGGATTTCCTGGGCACCATTTGGAGAAGGTTAATCCCTAGCATAGATATTGGGTGTGAAAAAACCGGGGGGGGGGGCTATAACCCTTCTGCCAGTATTGCCTTAAAACCTCTCACAAACATGTCAATGCCTGGCGAGGGGAAATGTTGCTTACTAAGTAAGAATGGCTTATGTTGACCTAGAAAAAAGGGGGAGGGGTCCTAGAACCTAGAATGAAATCGTGTTCCAAGTTAAAACGTGTTCCCCTAGTTGGGATAGCATCTTAAAGCCGGAGTAGTGGGGCCAACCTAACCAGGCCTGGGCCCACCGGAGGGAGCTGTAGCCCGCCCCCCTGGCTTTCTACTGCCTTGGCCTTTCCAAGGGGGACCCTACAGTCCCCAGGCATTGGACAAGAGGTGCACGAGTGCTGACTGCAACAAGGCAGCACTCATGACAGAAAGGCACAGGTTGTGGGAATATGTGCCCGGGGGCTGTATTCCCATTACAGACAGCGGTGCTGAAGCAGCGGACCTGCCATAGGCCGAGGGCAAGTGTGGGAGACAGCCTGGGGAATGTGGCCACTGTCAGATCTGTCGCCGAAACACGGCCAGGAAGGAGTCAAATTGGAGCGAAAAGTCCTGGTCCATCAGGTCCCTGCGCAGAGAAGGATCAATGGCGGCCCTCCTGTGGAAGGCCTTGACATAAGCCAGCCGCACACGTCCTCAGGTGAAAGCCATTACAAGAAGGAGTAGCGCCAGTGGCCTTGCAACTCGCCAGATTAGCATAGGGATCTGATATGCCACTAATGCGGATGCCCGAGCAGGCGGGACTGAATCCATTGTGGCCGTGCTCTGATCCCCGACTGGAAAACGGATGTTGCTTGTGCACTCAGGGAAGAGGAGGCTGAAGAATGGAGGAGCTCCACCGAAGGCGGTGAGCCATCCGGAAGCCGAGGAAGAGGAGATGGAGGCTTCAACAGGGTTCAGACGAGCTGAAATAGAAATAAGTGGCGAGCGTTGGGTCGGCTGTCGCGATCACTTAAGCTGGACCACCAAGGGTTTCTTAGGCCTGGCTGGTGGAGGGGGAAGGGATCCCTAGAGAACGCTCGGCAGTTTCCAGACGAGAAGAATTGACACCACTACCAGGTCTGCTTCAACATCAGACTCGGACTCCAGCCTAGGCCACAATCTATTGGGGAGGGGAGGCAGAGCCCTACCCTTCCCGTTCTTTCAACATTGGCCATTCTTGGGGGGGCATGCTGTAGAAAGTGAGAGAAGGTTGGCGCGATATTGGCAAGAAAAAGGAAGGGACCGGGTCCCTGGACCCAGTCCAACACTCAAACCACCACCCTTAACAGTAAAAGTGGCAGGGGTCGGAGCACCCAGCAGGAGGTTCCAGTGGGCTACTCTCAGGGCACCCAGGACAACAGGCAGCAGTGACTCCATTACCGCTAGACAGGAGGGAGACCCTCCGTGTCCGGCAGCGGTTAGATAGGTGAGTGCACAATGTACATCCTCTTCCTGTATGGCTCTGTGTGTTCACATTTAAGACACCCTGTGTCTAGCCCTTAACTTTTTATTCGTTTATAGGGTAGGGGTGAAGAATCTGTGGCCCCCCCAATGACTCTGCCAGGGGTTCAGGTAGGGGTTTTTCTAGCCCTACCTGGATATGCCAGGACAGGACCTGGCACCTTCTGCATGTCCAGCAGGGGACTAGCACTGAACTAAACCCCCGGAAAGGAGACTAGAACCAGGGTCTCTCAAGCCCCGGTTCAGCACTGCAGCCACTAGGCCACAGTGGCTTTAAAGGGTTGCTGCCCGCTGCAAGCCCGGCGCCCAAGAGGCGCGGCCAGGGCCGATGGCCACGGAAGCCACGCCTGAGCACAGGTGCCCCCTGCCAAAAGCGCCTGCGACCCACGGTGGGCATGCAACGGGGAGCAGCGCCTGCCGGTGGTGTCTGTGTGTTTTCTAATCATTATTTTATTTTTATTATTTTTTTATTTTATTTATGATTATTATGATTATTATTATTTATTTATTTATTTATCATCATCATCATCATTATTTTTAATAACTATTTATTTATTTATTTATTCTTCTCTTCTCTTCTCTTCTTTTCTTTTCTTTTCTTTTCTTTATTCTTATTATTTTATTTTAATTGTGTGGGGGGCATGGTTTTTTGTTTTTGTTTTTTTGGTGGTGGGGGGGTGGACAAGTGCTCGCGAGAAAAGAAGCGGGGTGAGCACGCCGCCGCTCTAAGCGCTGGCACCCCCCCCAAGGCCGGAAAGCGCCGGCAGCCACCGGCACTGCGCGCACGCTCGTGCTGCACGGCACTCACACCGGCCCCGCAACTGCAGCCAGGAGGGGCAGCGCACGAAGATGCACGCCCTGCTAAGAGCGCTGGGGAATCGGGGCCGTGGTAAGGGGGGTACGCAGCCGCCGCAGTCGCCGATGCCACACAGGGGAACGGGCCAACCAGCACTGCACCCGAGCGTGTGCCGGCACAGCCGCCCGCGCTCCCACCGTGGGCCAGCAATCCCGCGAGGGCCAGCAATCCTGGGGCTGCGGCGGCGCAGGCATGCTGCAGCCAGAGAGTGAGGGGTGGGTGATCGGCCTCTGCGAGCGCCGGCACTCCGGCAGGGGAGGGAAAGACGGCGCGGCACCCAGGCACGCGCCTGCACGGCTGCCAGCGCGCCCGCCCGCCCAGGCGGCAAGCCCGAGTTGATGGGGGGCGGCGCCCACACACAAGCGCCCCGCCGCGAGGGCCTGCAAACCTGGGGCCATGGCGGCGCAGGTACGCCACAGCCGGGGAGAAGGAGGGGTGGGCGCTCGGCCTCCACGAGCGCCAGTGCCCCTGCAGGGGAGGGAACGACGGCGCGGCACGTGGGCACATGCCCAGGGCAAGCGCTGGTTGACAGAGGGCAGCGCCCACACACATTCGCCCCGCCGCAAGGGCCGGCAACCCAGGGGCCGCGGCGGCACGGGCATGTTGCAACCGGTGAGAGGGAGGGGCGGTCGTTCGGCCTCCGCGAGCACCTGCACCCCTGCAGGAGAGAGGAACAACGGAGCCGCTCCCAGACGCACGCTGGCAGAGCCGCAGGTGCTCCGACCGGGGCGGCAAGCGCCGGCCGAGGAAGAAGGGGGGGCGGGCTCACTGCAGCCTCAACCGCCGAGGCCCATAAGCGCAGCGCCCGAACATGCTCCATCACCAACGCTGGCGCCTCTCCGGCAGGGGAGGCGCCGGCCACGATGGAACCGCGCCGGAGAACGCACGCCCCACCACGAAGTACTAGTTCCCCTCTACTCAGCACTGGTCAGGCCTCAACATCAGCGAGGCTTTGGGCACACAGATTGCACGCTGAGTTCATGTGGCAGGGAAGACGACGAAGCCGGTCTCCAGCAGGCAGGTGTCCTTCGTTGTTTGTCGGCGAACCTGTAGTTCTCTCTAGCTGCGTTGAGCCAGAGAACTGAGATTGGGATGAGGGCTGAGTTTAAGGCAACTGAGCCTGCCCCTCCTTGCATGGTGGTGCCACTGGGATGCACCAATCAGAGGCCCCTACGTCTTGTCACCCCACCCACCTGCAATGGCCCCCCCTTTCAGCCAGACAAGTTGGCGTCGGGTAGGGCACTTACGTAGGCTAAAACAGCTAAAAATAGGGAACGCAAATGGCAGCCGCTGTATCCACTGCCATTTGTGTATTATTATTATTATTATTATTATTATTATTATTATTATTATTTTTACCTGTGGGCTTCCCAGCAGCCGGATGTCCAGCTGTGGGCAGCCCTGGCCGGTGGTTCCATGGAATCTCTGCGGAGCGGAGCCAGCTGGATTAGGATTTCGGGGGGAGGTTCGGAGCGCCTCCCTCCCACCGCGAATCACCCCGTCGAAAAGGTAAGTGACTTTCGTACATCCCTAATGCAAAGAAATCGAGGAAAACACTAGAATGGGAAAGACTAGAGATCTTTTCAAGAAAATCGGAGATCTCAAGGGAACATTTTGTGCAAAGATGGGCATGATAAAGGGCAAAGAAGGCAGGGACCTAACAGAAGCAGATGAGATTAAGAAGAGGTGGAAAGAATACACAGAAGAACTATGCAGGAAAGATCTTAATGTCCCTGATAGCCATGATAGTGCGGTCACTGAACTTCAGCCGGACATCCTAGAGAGTGAAGTCAAGTGGGCCTTAGGAAGCATTACTAACAACAAAGCTAGCGGAGATTACAGTATTCCAGCTGAGCTATTTAAAATCCTAAAAGATGATGCTGTTAAAGTGCTGCACTCAATATGCCAACAAAGTTGGAACACTCAACATTGGCCGCAAGCCTGGAAAAGGTCAGTTTAAATTCCAATTCCAAAGAAGGGCAATGCCTAAAAAATCCTACAAGCTAGGCTTCAGCAGCTTGTGAACTGAGAACTACCGGAAGTACAAGCTGGGTTTCTAAGGGGCAGAGGAACTAGAGATCAAATTGCCAACATTCGCTGGATCATGGAGAAAGCAAGAGAATTCCAGAAAAACGTCTATTTCTGCTTCATTGACTACACTAAAGCCTTTGATTGTGTGGATCACAACAAACTCTGGCAAATTCTGAGAGAGATGGGAGTACCAGACCACCTTACCTGTCTCCTGAGAAACTTGTACGAGGGTCAAGAAGCAATAGTAAGAACCGGATATGGAACAACCGATTGGTTCAAAATTGGGAAAGGAGTACGACAAGGCTGTATATTGTCGCCCTGCTTATTTAATTTATGTGCAGAGTACATCATGAGAAACGCCGGGTTGGATGAATCACAAGTCGGAATTAAGATTGCCGGGAGAATTATCAACAACCTCAGATACGCAGACGATACCACCCTAGTGGCAGAAAGCAAAGAGGATCTAAAGAGCCTCTTGTTGAGGGTGAAAGAGGAGAGTGCAAAAGCTGGTTTGAAACTCAGCATTAAAAAAATGAAGATCATGGCATCTGGCCCCATCACTTCCCGGCATGCAGAAGGGGAAGAAATGGAAGCAGTGACAGATTTTATTTTCTTGGGCTCCAAGATCACCGCAGACGGTGACTGTAGCCATGAAATTAAAAGACGCTTGCTCCTTGGGAGGAAAGCTATGGCAAACCTAGACAGCATAGTAAGAAGCAGAGACATCACCTTGCCAACAAAGGTCCATATAATCAAAGCCTTGGTTTTCCCCGTAGCAATGTATGGCTGTAAGAGCTGGACTGTAAGGAAGGCTGTGCGCCGAAGAATTGATGCTTTCAAACTGTGGTGCTGGAGAAGACTCTTACGAGTCCACTGGACTGCAAGGAGGTCAAATCAGTCCATCCTAAAGGAAATCAACCCTGAGTGCTCATTGGAAGGACAGATACTGAAGCTGAAGCTCAAATATTCTGGCCGCCTAATGCAAAGAGAAAAGTCACTGGAAAAGACCCTGATGCTGGGAAAGATTGAAGGCAAAAGGAGAAGGGGACGGCAGAGGATGAGATGGCTAGATAGCAACACCGAGGCAATGAATATGAACTTGAGCACAGTCCGGGAGAGAGCGGAGGAGAGGAAGGCCTGGCGTGTTATGGTCCATGGGGTCATGAAGAGTCAGACACGACTTAACGACTGAACAAACAAAAAAGAGAGAGTTGTGTTTGTATGTTTGTACTGCAGCTTTCTCTTTCTTCTTCCTTCCCAATATTCAACTATTCCCTTTCTTCCTTTTATAGATTATTTATTTAAAAACAACAACAACAAACATTTAAGAAGTACTTAGTTTGAATTTCCTCCTTCCTTGCCTGGTTCTTTGTCTCCCCCACCCCTGCTTCTCTAATAGGTTTTACCCTTTATTCTTTTCTTGATTCTTTATTTAAAAAAACCCAAAATGTAAAAAGCAAAGTACTTTAATTTGCCTTGCCTTGTCTTGTTCTTTAACTCCCCCCTTTCAATTCTCAACCATTAGTTTTCCCTTATTTTCTATTCAGATCTATCTATCATCTCTGTCTGTCTGTCTGTCTGTCTGTCTGTCTGTCTGTCTGTCTGTCTGTCTGTCTGTCTGTCTGTCTATCTATCTATCTATCTATCTATCTATCTATCTATCTATCTGCATCTATCTAATCTATACATCTTTCCTTTCTTCGTTCTTGGCTCCCCTCCACCACCACCCCTTCTCAATTCCTGTATTTCTTCCCTTCCCATTTTTGATCTCTTTTCCCTAAAACAAACAAACAAACAAACAAACAAACACATAAATTCTTTTCTGTTAGGATTATAGATAGCCCCCCCCCCGCTTGTATGTATTCAGTGTTTGCTTTTCTTCTGCTGGTGTGTGTGTGTGTGTGTGTGTGTGTGCATGTGTGCTTGTGTTGTGGATTTGCAAACAGTGTGGAGCAAAGCAGTGCACAGTCTACATTTTAAAGAACAGTCGGCAAAGCACTACACAACATTTATCATTTAAACTTTATACTACACTGTGTAGGGATGTATGAATCCACTCACCAATCTGTTCTGGGGGCTTCAGCAATGGAGGGGAGGCACTCTGTCCCTCCCCCCGTAATCCTTCCTGGCCAGCTATGCTCCGTGGCGACTACGCCAGCCACCATTTGGGTGGCTGTCAAGCCGTGATAGGCTATGTAAATACTTACGTAGCCTATTACAGCAAAGAGCAGGACCTCAAATGGCAGCCACTACGCCATTTGCGCCCCTGCTCTTTGCTGTGATAGGCTACGTAAGTATTTACGTAGCCTATCACGGCAAAAGGAAGCCACACAAATGGCGGCCGCTACAACGGCCACCATTTGCGGCCGGGAGACCAGCCGGAGCTGCCGCCGGAGCCGCCGCCGCCGCCGCATCCTGGAACTGCTGCATCCGCCACTAGGTAAGCTCCGTCCCAGGGAGATTCCGCGGGGTGGCAGGTGGGGGGAGGCCGTTCCACCATGGATTCCTCACTGGACTCTGTGGCGGAATTCTCTGACATCCCTAACACTGTGTGGCAAAGCAAGCCCAATATGAGGCATCTTCAGGGCCTTGGCAAGGGCAGAGGTGGGCAAGGTGCTGTTGGTAGGGATGGCAGAGAATTTCTCCACGAATCTTTGGGAGGCCGAGCGCCGAGGCATTTGGCCCCTCAAAAGTGTTGGGGAAATTCTCCGCCAGCGCCCCGCCCCCCGGGATAGGACTTACCGTGGCCGAATGTCCCTCTCGGAGGCGGGTCCCAGCAGCGGTTCGGCGGCGTTTCGTCAGGGGCGGGGGCCGGTCTCCCTACCGGCTGCCGCCGCCACCATTACAAAATAAAAAAGTAAAAACACACACACACCCATGATAGGCTAAGTGATGATTTACGTAGCCTATGACGGCTAGATTTCCAAAGTCAGCCGTGATAGGCTACGTTAATCGTCATGTAGCCTATCACGGGTGACTTTGGGGGAAAAAAAAAAGCGCGTACGCAAATGGTGGCGGCCCATGGGCGCCGCCATTTGCATTCCTTATTTTGGCACGTCTAGTCTACGTAAAGATTTACGTAGACTACGGCGAAAATAAGGGCAACGCAAATAGCGTTCCCTTATTTTCGCTGTAGTCTACATAAATCGTTACGTAGACTAGACATGCCAAAATAAGGAACGCAAATGGCGGCGCCTATGGGCTGCCGCCACTTGCGTATGCGCTTTTTTTTTTTTTCAAAAGTCACCCGTGATAGGCTACATGACGATTAACGTAGCCTATCACGGCTGACTTTGGAAATCTAGCCGTGATAGGCTATGTTAATCGTTACGTAGCCTATCACGGGTTTTTTTTGTTTTTTTTTCACTTTTTCTTTCGCGGCCAGGGAGACGGGGCACTTCTCCCCGGCCTGAATTTCGGCCGGGCGAGGCAGGGCACCTCCCCCCCCTCGCCTGAACTTCAGGGGGAGAAGCGAAGTGCCTCCCCCCCCACCGTGAAGCAAGCTGTGGGACAAGGTAAGTCCCTTTCATACATCCCTAGCTGGTGGGATCAGCAGCACTGGTAGCCAAGCTGGGTTGTCCCCAGTCCACATGGTGCATCCTGATGTAGGGCAGCAGAGTGTGGAAGCCAGTTGCAGTGCCCGGAGTTCACTGTTTGGGGAGGCTGGTGCAGGCATCAGCAGTAGCATTCTTGCCAAGGGAGCAGCATCTCCTTCTGTAATGGAAGAGGAGAGCCCACTGATGGACGTTACATGCAGGTAATGTGTATTCCCAGGTAACGTATATTCCATTCAGCCAACGAGAGCCTGAAGTCATCCACTGTGAAGCTGAGTAGGAAAGTAGTAGTAGAGGAGAAAGGTTATTTGGAAGTCAAAGAAACCTACAGCAAGATTAGGGATAGTGACTTTCTCCTAATCACCACTTGAACACCTAACTTCTCTGCTTATCCCTTTATGCCCTTTAGTTTGAGTTAGGGATGGTGCAGGCACCCTATTCAGTCTGGAAATCCAGTGGAACCACCCCTGCCCACACCCCTGAGCCCCGCTCACTAAGCTCCTGCCCCTGCTCACCCCCTGTCTGTGCTCGGCAAATGGCCTGCATTCACCCTGGTGGCCTCATCAAGCTTTGCGGTTACCATTTTTTGAGAAATAAAATGGTGATCGCAAAATGTGCACACATGAAAATGTGCATATGCATGAAAATGCACATTTTTCAAAAAACACACATTTTTGCACACACACACATTTTTACACCTTCACAAAAATGCACATTTCACACATGAGAATATGCACATTCACAAAATGCGCATTTCCACACATACAAAGACATGCACATTTTTGTGATTGCCTGTTTTTAAAATGGCAACTGTGGAGCTCGATGAGGCCATGGGGGTGAGTGCGGGTTGCTCGCTGAGCATGGGAGGAGCTCGAGTGTGGTCTGGGGACCAGCAAGCAGGGGCAGGGGCTGGGTACGCATCCAGAGAACCCGGATGTGGGTGAGTTCTCACATCCCTAGTTTGAGTTTCTGAGAACAGCACAATTTATCTGTGTCTAGCACAAAAAATACTGGCCCAAAGTGTCTGACATTTGACAGGTTCAGTCACCTCCGTGGGGGCTGGCAGGTGCCCAGATTTCATGTACTTTTGTGGAAAATATAGCTCTTTGCTGTGACAGTTTTTGTTGAAAGAAATCAAATTTTAACTCCACCTAGCACAAAAACTATTGGGTCAAACTGTCTGAAATTTGGCAGGTGGAATCCCCTCCATGAGGGCTGACAGATTTCATGTGTTTATCATGAAAACTGAAAAGGTTATGGCCATTTCTATTTTCCAATGCAAGGCAATGGGGAAACGTCCTATCAGAATGATTCGGATATCTGAATCTCGCTTCGGATCCAAATTGAAGCAAAGCAGATGGGGTCCAATTCAGTCCAAAGTGAAGTGGGGGGTCCATGCAAAGCCCTTATTTCTAGTAACACCCCCTCACACAGGCTGGAGAGCACCATTCTTCAAACTCAAAGATAACTTTTGCATGGTTTTTTAAAACAAAAATGCATCGTGCTGTCATCACAAAAATCATTTCACTTCAAGGTACATTCCTCCATTTGTTATGTAATAAAGAAACAAATGTGTACATCATCACTCTGCATGTTTCAGTGAGGAACTCACTGTTAATTAATAATCATCAGAAACTTATTGAACTCAAGGGGATGTACATCTGACTAAAGATTTGAATGGAATGCAAGACTGCCAGCCAATGCTAAGGACTCAATCCTTTGCAGAGTTGGAGTCTCTGATGTGCTCAAAGAGATCCCATTCCTGCAAGGGCTCTCCCACTGACCTTAATCTGTTACACTATAATTTCCACACCATTACCTTGAAAAAAGCTGGTAAGTGGAGAAAATTGAAAATTGTTGCCTATATAGGCACTGCATTGTGGATAACACACACACACACACACACACACACACACACACAGGTTTCAAGATGTTATACTATACTATATATTTAAACATGCCTGAGCACTAATTAGGTCAAAACAAACCATTTTCTTTTGATCAATATCACATAGCTATATTTACTGAGTGTATTATTAAAGTGTAATGGACCACATTAATTTATTTCCACTGAACAAATGGAACAGTTTTAACAGGTGTAGTGAGAGTTCAAGTAGACCACATTATAATTACAGTAAACGAATATTAAGAAATAGTTCTCAGCCCGCTTAACAACCTTAAGCTTTAATTATGTTTGGGAAGTCAAGGAACAGACATGGCATTTCTGGTCTCAAGGCAATAGTTTCTTAAGATTACAACTGTATACATTAAGAGGCATGCTTACTTATTTTCTTGGAAGTCATGGGAAATTAAGGGAAAGATACCCCCTTCCACCCAATCATAAACTGAAAGGGTAAAATGCCATGGAAGTCCAGTTCTCATTGAGGTGCTAAACGTGTCTCAGGTGCACCGCTTTGGACTACACTTTACGGATCATATGACTGAATGTCCCTCCATTAAAAAAAACCCCTCTGAATATGGAAAACTAGTATGTCAGAAAGAAGACTATGCTAGAACTTCCTGAAATCCAGTTTTCTACCCATAGGGATTTATTTATTTATTTTCATATAGTGGAGAATTCAGTCATGCAAGACCTCACCCACAGTCTGAAGTAGTATAGCTCAGACCACATCAGTGTAAAGATGCTGGAGAAATTCAAGATGGACTAAAATGAGCTCAGATTTCTAAGAATCCAACCTGCAGAATCCACTATGGGGCAACCCGCTCAGGCTGCGCAGATTCTGTGGCCTTCGGATTTTTTTTTTTTTTTTTACTTTCCTCAAATGTATGCATATTTATTCATAGGAAAATAATCAAGTTTCTGGTGAGGAAAAGTTGAATGAGGTGGGGGACAATATACTACATGTTACTTACTAAGGTAAATTATGTAAATTGTTACAAAACCTCTTACATAATTATTTGTGTATTTTTCTGCATAACGGAAAAAAAATCGTATCTGTCCATGAGCGGATGATGGAACAAAAGGTGCCTGACAATCCCTGAAACACAGACAGAGGATATTTTACACAGTCCTAATCAGTGAGAACAAGACTGATTTAGAGTTATGAGTTGAGTAATGGCCATAAAACTTTCTAGGTGGTCTTGAGCAAGAAACTCTATTTCCTCCTTATGTATCTTGAGGATAAAATGGGATCCCATGTGTAGTACCAGAGGCTAAATGGGATAAAAATGCAAGTCCCATTGATTTTGATGGGACGCTCCATGGTAAATTTGTATAAGATTGCAGCCTTAGTAACTTTTGCTTAGTTGCATCCAAAGGCTATATTCTAATGCAGTTTTGTATGTCATCAGCTGTGTGTGTCACTAGAATGTAGTAAAAATGTATAATACCCCCAAGAACAATGGATGCTGCATTTTTTACCCAATTGATCATGTAATAACTGCAATCATAATATGATTGAAATGGATGTAGGAATATTTCCTGTGTTACCATTGGCCAACTCCCAATTCATCCCTTATTTACCACATCATTGCAAGGTCAGGAATAGAATGTGTGGCACTGAAGTCAATGTGGGCCACGTTGCGAGTTAGAAGTCTGCAGCAACAATGAAAAAAATGTAGGGATGGCGGAGAATTTCTCCCTGAAACTTCGAGGGGCCGAGCGCCAACGTGTTCGGCCCCCCAAACAAGTTTCGGGGAGAAATCCTCCGCACCCCCCCGCACCCCCCCCCGGGACGGGACTTACCTTCACCGAATGTCCCTCCCGGCGGCGGGTCTGGCCAGCGGTTCGGCGGGTGTTCGAGCGGGGCGGGAGCGGCAGCCGGTCTTTCAACTGGCTGCCCCCGCCGCCATTCCAATGAAAGAAAAAAAAAACAAATGCCCCCGTGATAGGCTATGTGACGATTAACGTAGCCTATCACGGCTAGATTTGCAAAGTCAGCCGTGATAGGCTACGTAAATCGTCACGTAGCCTATCACGGGTGACTTTAAAAAAAAAAAAAGCCCGTACGGATAATGGCGGCCCCCATAGGGAGCCGCCATTCCTGTTCCTTATTTGGTCGCTGTAGTCTACGTAAAGATTTACGTAGACTACGGCGAAAATAAGGGCAACGCTATTTGACTTTGCAGATCTAGCCGTGATAGGCTACGTTAATCGTCACGTAGCCTATCACAGGGGCCTTAAAAAAAAAAAAAAAAACTTTTGAGTTCGCGGCCGGGCGAGGCGGGAAGCCTCCTCCCCGGCCTGAATTTCGGCCGGGGCGAGGCGGGAAGCCTCCCCCCCAGCTTGAACTTCGCGGGGGGAGCAGCGAAGCGCCTCCCCCCCACCGCGAACAACCTTCGACGAAAGGTAAGTGACTTTCGTCCACCCCTAAAAAAATGTGTAAAATGCTCCCTGAGATTTTTTTTCTCTAATCTTATGAACACTCTGTTGACTTCTTTTGAAATTTCACAGGTGTTTTACCTAAAGATTAAGTCCCAAGTTTTCTTTGAATTTCCCTTTTGGTGGAAACCCTTTTTGAATGTCATAAATGCCTTCACCCCGGCGCCAGCTTGTCTGGCTGAAAGGGGGGGGGCATTGCGGGCAGGTGGGGTGACAAGATGTAGGGGCTTCTGATTGGTTCACCCCAGTGGCACCACCATGCAAGGAGGGGCAGGCTGAACTGCCTTAAAACTCAGCTCCCCCTCCCAATCTCAGCTCTCTGGCTCAACGCAGCTAGAGAGAGTTACAGCTCTGCCTGAAAACGAATGAAGGACACCTGCCTGCTGAAGATCGGCTTCGTCGTCATTGGACTCCGCATGCAATCGGTGCACCTAAACTACTCCACGTCGACGCTTGCCTCAACTCCAGTGTTGCCGGTGCTCGCGGCGGGGCGCTCGCGCTCCGGCGCAGTTTCCTCGGGCCTGCCGCCTGCCCTGTTGGCGGGAAGTGCTGGCATTGTGGCGGTAGGCGCTGGGGCGCAGCGCCTGTTGCCACGGGCGGGTGCGGTCCCCATGGGCCCCAGCGCTTGTGGCGGTGGCCCGCCCCCTCCTTTTTCCCGCCTTTGCTCGGCATGCCTATCCGGCCCTGGGTTTGCTGGTGTGCGCGGCTGGGGCGCTCGTGCCCGGGCGCCGCCCCCTTCTTGGCAGGCTCTTACGGGGTCGGTGGGTGGACCAGCGGCTGCGCCTGCAGCGTGCTCCCGGGAGCGGCACCCATTGTCCTGCTCCCACCCAGGGGCGCTGGCTCTTGCGGCTGCGGCTACGGTGCGCCCGCCCTCCCTCGTCTTCCTCCTCCTCAGGCTGCGCCCCTGGGGTTGTTGTCACTCCCGGGTGCGGCGCCTGTGTCCTGCTCCCCTGCGTGGGCGTCGGCATCAATGGCGGCGGCGCACCTGCCTCCTCCCTGGGGTCGCAGCGTGCAAATGCCGCCACGCCCCTAGGGCGCCACCGCTCGCGGTGGGCTTGGCCACCGCTCCCTCCTGTGTGTCTTGCCTTGCTGGCGGGTGCGCCTCTGTCGGCGCCAGCGGCAGGCATCAGGGGGCAGTGCCAGTGTCTCGCTACCCTGCGGGGAGGGTGCCGGTGCTTTCAGTGGCGGCACACCCCCCCTCCATTGCGCCTCCGGTGGTCGCGGCGTGCCCGTGCTGCCCAGGCCCCGGAATTGACTCGGTTTGGGCAGGCGTGCCTCTGTGCCGCCCCGCCGGGCCGCAGATTGCCGCGCTGCCGGGAGCGACGGCCTTTTTAGCCGGCACTGGTAGCTGCCGGCATTTACCTGCACGCGGGTCCGCCGGCGCTTGCATCTGCAATGCCTGCCCGCCCCCCTGATTGCCGGCTCTTGTGCCACCCGGGAAGCGCAGAGCTCTCGCGGCAGCGGCGTGTTCCCCCCCCCAAGACAAGCAAACACACACACACACACCATACAAAGCAAAACCAAATAATAATAATAACAACAACAATAATAACAATAATAATAGCAATAATAATAACAATAACAATGACAACAACAACAACAACAACAAATTAAAACAATGGGGGAAGAAGGGGGGAAGAAGAAAAGGAAAAAAAAAGACAGAAAGACAGAAAGACAGAAAGAAAGAGAAAGATTGGGGAGCAAAGCAATGGCCGCATTCAGGCCCGGCTCCCATGGTCATGGGCCCTTCCCGTGCCTTATGGGCACCATTTTTGGCAACGGGCGACAATTGCTCCCTCCCTCCACACCACCCACATCTTTAGTCATTATCAGCCGTGGAGTATGGCCCTCCTATCTAGAGGCTCTCCCCACTTCCATCCCAGGACTCTCCGCCTTAGCTTGATCTCGGGTCTGCAGTTCTCGAGGCCTGTGGGGTGTTGTCTGTTGCCCTCGAAGCCCAGTGTGTAGCCTCCTGCTGCATTTACTTCTATGGGTGCTGGTTGGCGTGTTGGACTTGGTCTGGCATCCAGGGTATTGCTTCTTTCTGCCAACCAGCAGAGGGCTAGAGGTGCTAGCCATTGTCTGATCTGGGAAGTTAAGTGGGGTCAGCCTTGGTCAGAATTTTCCAACATTGTGCTAAGCTTAACCCACCTTATACATTTGCCCCCCCAAGAAAGGCCAAGGTAGAAAGAAAGGGTATGATAGGGCCCCTGCCTCCCCTTCCCAAGAAACCACTGCCAAGGCCCGATTATGAGTCTAATGAGGAGGCAGACCCGATACTGGCATCAACTCTTGCTCATTTAGAAACCGATGAGAGTTCCTCGAGGATCTCTCCCCCTCCCCTGGTCAGGCCTCAGAAGCCCTCGGCTGTCCAGCCCAAGCGAACACGACAGCAGACCCAACGCTCGCTACTATTTTTTCTTTCAGCTCGCTCGGTTGCTCTTGAAGCCTCCACGTCTTCTTCATTAGCTCTTCTGGATGGCTCACCGCCCATGGTTGAGCTCCTCCCTTCTGCAACCTCCTCTTTCCCGAGTGCCCAAGCATCAACATCTAAGTTTCCAGTCAAGGATCAGAGCACGACCACAATGGGTGCAGCTCGTCTGGATGCTGTTGAAGCCTCCATCTCCTTCCTTGTGGTTTCGCCCAGGCGACACACCATAGCTGGGGCAGTCCGCCCTCTTGGGGCATCTCCATCAGGAGCACTGTAGGCGGCTTCATCTTCCTTGATCCCAGGGACCCGGATGCGGCTGCCTTGGATATGGGTGAGATGACTGCACCTTGCCTCACTTGTCCAGATGGGTGACCTGCAAGGCCGTGGGGTTGCCATCTTAGCTTACCTCCCTGGGGCGGCTGGCCCTCCCAATGTCACCGGCAACTCCATCAGTCACACCCCACAGTAGCCCCAGCCACTCAACTCAACATCTTACTGGGTTCTGCTGGATTAACTTACGATCCCTCGCCCTGCCCCTGCCCGCTTGGGCATCCACGTAGGTGGCATATCAGATCCCTACGCTAACCTGGTAAGTTGGGATGCCACCAGGGCTACTCCTCCTCCTAATGGCTTTCACCTGAGGAGGTGTGTGCCTGGCTTACGTTGTGGCCTTTCACAGGAGGGCCGCCATTGACCCTTCTCTGCGCAGGTACCTGTTGGACCTGGGAGTGCTCGAAAGTCACTTACCTCATCTCACAGCTTGCTTCGCAGTGGGGGGGAAGCGCTTCGCTTCTACCCCCAAAATTCAGGCCGGGGGGGGAGGCGCCTTGCCTTGTCCAGCCAAAATTCAGGCCGGGGGGGAGGCGCCTCGCCTCGCCCGGCTGAAATTCAGGCCGGGGAGGAGGCGCCTTGCCTCACCCGGCAGCGAAATAAAAAGTAAAAAAAAAAACACACCCCCGTGATAGGCTACGTGACGATTAACGTAGCCTATCACGGCTAGATCTGCAAAGTCAGCCGTGATAGGCTACGTTAATCATCACGTAGCCTATCATGGCTGACTTTGCAGAAAAAGCGCGTACACAAATGGCGGCCCCCATAGGGTTGCCCTTATTTTCGCCGTAGTCTACATAATCTTTACGTAGACTACAGCGACCAAATAAGGAACGGGAATGGCGGCTCCCTATGGGGGCCGCCATTAGCCGTACGCACTTTTTTTTTTTTTTTAAGTCACCCGTGATAGGCTATGTGACGATTTACATAGCCTATCATGGCTGACTTTGCAAATCTAGCCGTGATAGGCTATGTTAATCGTCACGTAGCCTATCACGGGGGTGGTTTTTTTTTTTACTTTTCTTGGAATGGCGGCGGCGGCAGCCTGTCGAAAGACCGGCTGCCGCCCCTGCCCCTGTCGAAGCCCTGCCGAAGCGCCGCTGCGACCCGCCACTTGGGGCGACATTCAGGAAAGGTAAGTCCCATCCCGGGGGGGGTGCGGGGGGTGGGGGGGTGCGGAGAATTTCTCCCCGAAACTACTTCGGGGGGCCGAATATGTTGGCACTCGGCCCCCCAAAGTTTCGGCAAGAAATTCTCTGACACCCCTAGTTGGACCAGGACCTTTCGCGCATCTTTTGACTCCTTCCCAGCCTGTTCTGCGACAGATCTGGCAATAGCCACATTCACCAGGCTGTCTCCCGCAATGGCCATTCGCCTATGGCGGATCCGCTGCTTCAGCACCGCTGTCTGTGCTGGGAATATAGCCCCAAGGGTGCATACTCCCAGAACCTGTGCCTTTTCTGTCATGAGTGCTCCCAAGTAGCAGTCAGTACTCGTCCTCCCCTTGTCCAATGCCTGGGGATGGTAGGGTCCCCCCCCATGGAAAGGCCGAGGCAGTAGGAAGCTCTCATGAGCCCATGCCCGGTTAGGTTGGCACCGCTAGTCCATCTTTAAGTCGCTACCCCAACGGGGGGAACACGTTTTAATTTGGAACACGGTTTTAGGCTAGGTTCTAGGACCCCACCCCCTTTTTCTAGGTCAACACATGCCATCCTTACCTCATAAGCAACATTGCTCCTTGACAGGTGCTGACAGGTTCCTGACAGGTTAACAAGGTAGTACTGGCAGAAGGATTATAGCCTCCTCCCTTTTTCCACACCCCATTATCTACTCTATGGATCTCCCTTCTGGAAATGGTGCCCAGGAACTCATCTAGGGAGTGTATCCTGATTTGTAACCTCTCTTCCCTGAGGGCCAGCCTGTTAACAGATCCCTGTTCATCTGTGTTCAGGGTGACACACCTAGTCAATGGGGCAGTTGTCTTGGTTCGGGATCCCATCCACGGGTCCCTGGTGGGCATATTCTACATGGAGTCCGAAGATGGTGGTCAGTGTTCTGACCTAACGTGAGCATTGCCTCCCTTTCCTGTTACCTCAGTGTCCCTTAGCTCACAAAGGCTCAAGGCCTGTTGCCCACATCAACATTTGGTAAAGTCAATCTGATACCCTTAGGCGTTATTCTAGCCTCCCTCAGGACAACTTTCAGGTCCTTTGAGCACAGCTTCAAGCAGTTATACATCTTCCTAGGGTTTTCCTTGGGGGGGGGGCATGCGAGATATTGTTGGCCATCTTCTTTTCACAGTTAGGGTAGCTGCCCCTGACCGTGCCTTCTCGCGCTGGCCCAGTCTGGGCAATGTAGGGTCTGCGGATTCCGCACCATCGAACCAGGGTTATTTCTGCTGCATGCAAGTATCCATAGGCATGGCTTCTACTTGGTAGGGCTTTAATGGCACCTCCTTGTAGAGGTGTGAGCCGCTCCTCAAAGCTGGACTGCGGATTCACTTGGTTCCGCTGCCGCCCAAGGTGGTTTCGGGCTCTTAGGGCAGGTCTGATCATGCTGAGGGTAGTGGCCTGTAGAGTGGTGGCCGCAGTCTCTGAGCACATCTTCATTGACCTTATAGACAAGTCAGTAACCGCCCCCCCTTTGGTATGACAACGTGACAACGTGATTCATCCTTCGTCCACCTGAACTCGGAGGGTCATATCATGTGTCAATGTGCCCGCACTCCAGTGTCGGTGTTACAACATTTGGTTTTGGGTCTACCATGTGCTGGGTTAGACAAACACAAGGGTCGATGCTTTGTCATTAAATTAAGTAAAGGTCTTCCGGGCTTTAGCCCCGCGGGTGCTCCATTCCCAGATCACATCCTTGCAGAGTCTGGGAGACTGAAGCCAGGCATGCCATCCTGCATTACAGGGCTCTCCGTACAGGGGCCACCTGCGACAGAGCAGGTAGGGTGTGCCGCGCATTAGGCAAAGCTTCAGTGCTAGGATTCCTGACCTTACCTATGGATCATCGGCTGCAATTTTGCGCCTCCTTAGGAACGACAGACTATATAGGACTATAAGTCGCATGCTGGCCATTTAGCCTTTCGGCCCACAATGGTGGGATTCTCTGACTTCAAGTCAGATTTTGGGTTCGGCAGGCAATAGAGGATTGGGCATAGATGTTGCCTGCTTTTAGTAAATTTAGTCACCCTCTCTCCCCAGATACCCCTTTTGGGTTCCGGGGATAATGGCACTCCATTTGCGCTTTCCAGAAAAACATCTCCCTGTCCACACAGCAACCTTAATGGCCTTCATCAACCCCCCCCCCCCATTAGGAATTCAGGGTGGGTCTGGGCTCCCAAGTACGACTTGTCCCGGAGGGCCTTGATACAGTTCAAGGTGCATGTCTGGCCCAATGTAACCCACTTATGCATTTGGTGATCAAAATTGATCTGTATGGCAAGGGCATGGCAGTGGCCCATGGCCAAATGCAAATCAATGGGTAGTGCCCCGTCGGGACCTTAGGGTTCTATGGAATACCGTGGGTCGGAGGAAGGGCCTCTGTTGTATCAATCCAATGGCTTACTGTTGACATAAGGGCAATTTGGGCAGTTTCTACATTAGCTCTACCCCGCTAGGCCTAGGTAATTCTGCAGTTTAGAACCCACAGTCGCTACATTGAAGCAGTCTCCATGATAGTTGCTGGAGGTTTCTCCCTCAGGCACGTTATGGCAGTTTAAAAAGGGGCTTCACAGTGCTCCGGCCTGTGTTAGCGAGTCGTCTGCTTCTTCCTGACACAACTCTCTCTTTGCTTGTCCCAATGTGTTTATTCCCTAGACCAGCAGACTTGTCATACGCCGGAACGGGAGCCCTTACATGGGCATGTTATGATGTCTCGAGCTGCACGAAGGGCTTGTACATCGATTTCAGACGTCAGCTTCTGTCACGCTGTCACATTAAGATCCAGTGGCTTCCCAAACGAGGCATGTGGTGGGAGTCCCCTCCTCACTCTGTTCCACCAAAGTTCATCAGTCTTCCTCCGCAGGTCCAGGTGCTGCACATTGAGAGGAAGGACTTCGGCTGTAAGCCAGGCGAGGACCTGATCGAACAGGCCTTGGTTGAGATGCAGGTGGTCCGGCATACCTGGCCGGAAGTAGCTTATTGCAGCCCTCACTGCTCCCATGGATCAATGGGAAGGAATGGAATGATGTTGCCAGTGGCAGGGCATGTCCGAAAGTGCACAGAGAAATGGCTTATGGCCTATGCGAATGAGGTGATGGATGCACCACCCGCCAGGGAATTCTGTGGACATGGAGGGAGCGTTACAGGACGGACAGTGTCCGCTTGTCTCATGTAGTGTATAACATATTTCTGTCTGATCTGCAAAGGGGCCTGTGGGAAGTTCTTCTGCGCAGGTGGGGGGAGTTTCACAAGCTCTAGGCTTGTGACTCCTGTGGTGGCTAGGATGGGCAAAAACAGGAAAGTAGGGATGGTGTGCATGCAGTGGCACCTTATGGTGACAGGTGATGCTTCAGCCCCCCCGAACGGGTTGTGCAGATCAGCGGGGGGATAAGGGTTGCCTGGGAGACCAACCCTACTCACTCACCCAGGTGTTGTGTGGCACCAGGTTGGGGGTGACACTGGAAGGTCTACCTCCCCCAGAAGGGGCAGTCCGGAGGGATGGCGAGATCACCGCCACCCCTCAGGCTGGGTGTGTTTTCGCCCAAGAAGTGCCAGCTAGCCGCTGACACAGTTAGATGCCCATCCTAGTTACCCCTTTGCAGTTATTTCGATAAATGTGGCCCAATTTTCAACCCAAGCTTGTTGTTTGCGTCTTCTTTAACCCATCTCCGCTCGCAAATGTCCTCACCCCAGCGCCAGCTTGTCTGGCTGAAAGGCGGGGGTCATTGCGGGCAGGTGGGGTAACAAGACGTAGGGGCCTCTGATTGGTGCACCCCAGTGGCACCACTATGCAAGGAGGGGCAGGCTGAGCTGCCTTAAAACTCAGCTCCCCCTCCCAATCTCAGGTCTCTGGCTCAACGCACCTCCCTCCCTCCCACCCTCCCCTAAGCAGTGTGGGTTTCTTACCAGTTGCCCTTTTGGGAGCCATGTAGGAATTTTTTGGCTCACAGTTCGATTGGCCTATTACTGTGCATCTTTTTTGCCTACATCACACTGTTTTTGTGGGTCAAGAGTGTCCTGTAAGGGAATATGGTCTTTATCATCAGTCACATTCCAGTTGGCGGCTAGGACGGGCAAAAACAGGAAAGTAGGGATGGTGTGCATGCAGAGGCACCTTATGGTGACAGGTGACGCCTGAGGCCCCCTGAATGGGTTGTGCAGCTCGGCGGGGGGATGAGGGTTGCCTGAGAGACCAACCCTACTCATTCACCCAGGTGTTGTGCGGCACCGGGTCTGGGGTGACACCAGAAGGTCTACCTCCCCCAGAAGGGGCAGTCCGGAGGGATGGCGAGATCACTGCCACCCCTCAGGCTGGGTGTGTTTTCACCCAAGAAGTGCCAGCTAGCTGCTGACACAGTTAGATGCCCGTCCTAGTTACCCCTGTGCAGGTATTTCAATAAATGTGGCCCAGTTTTCAACCCAAGCTTGTTTTCTGCATCTTCTTTAACCCATCTCCGTTCGCAATGGCTTCAGCACACAAAGGATGCAGCATGACCCACTCAACTCTGACTCATAATAGTACCGCAGCTTGATTTGAGATTAGTCTGCTATAGTTGCTGTAGCTATGTACCATTTGTAGACTTCTTTTAATGATATTTGCTCCTCAGTGCTGCTAAATGCTATCAGGTATGCATCAAGGTAAGCCCAGCTGCTTTCCTACAGTTTCCAACATGGTTGCTTTGTTCTTTGGTCTCTGCATAATAAGGTGGCAATGCAGCAGCTGGCTAAAAAAAATCACAAAGCAAATGCTAGCATGCAGTTGTAAAAGACAATGCTAAAACCTTGCCCATTGCAAGCCATTCTCTCAGCAGGAAAACTCTTGACAGTGAAATCAGGAGAAGGAAATGGAAGCAATGGAGTGGTTGCAGGAACACAGCAACCCCCATGGAGAATCTTTCCACAGATTATATGACATAACCACAGGGTACAAAGTGGAGATGGGATAGCTACTTGCACCAGAGAAATGATTCAAATGGGAAGAATAAAGTTCAGTAGGCACTTGGTTGCTTCGAAGGTAAAAATCAAGCATTTTAAAAGCTGCGAGTAGTACCAGTCCAAGCAAGCCAAATGTTATATTGAAAGAATATTTTCTACAGATAGCTTGGGGGAGCCTGGGCTATGTTAATGTTTCTTGAAGAGTTAAAGTGGCCCCACTGGAAAAACAAACAGTGAACAACAATATTTTTTATTAGGCTAATTAGTTTTCAAAATACTAGAAGGAAGATTTTGCATTACATAAAACTTCCATGGGTGTTTTGAGTAAAATATGTTGAATGGCTGGGCTGCTGTATTTTTCAGAAGAGAGAACGTTGCCTTATACCAGGTCAGGGTATACATGTTTTGACAGAGAGTAGTTCCCTGGGGACTCCACCCCCTTCCACAGTATCCTTAATTGTACGGTGGCTTAGAAGTCTTGCAGTCAGTATAATTTATAAATCTGAAAATTAATAAGTTTCTGGAAATGCCTTTCCTGTGTGTGTTTAAATAAGCATTAATGATTAGGTATGTCAGTATATTCTTAAGAAATCAATACATTTAAAAGGGATCCATAGTTTTCTGCCAGGATTAACTAATTTGCAAGTATAGAGGTCATTGTATCAACCACAGTCTACTCTATAGACTGAAAGGATAATCTATTTTGCAATAGATTAATTCAAGCAATGTAATTATAACCTTGACTCAGAACCAATAGAAATTGCTACATGGTTAAAATGCTAAAGGTTTTGATTGACTTGGATTTAAGGATAGAAATACTTGGGCCAATCAATAATGTCAACGAAAGGATAAAATATTTGCAAAGACAGCTTTGGAAAAGGCAATTCAGTAGAAACAAAAGACCCAAATAAATTTTAAAGGAAGAAACTGTAAAGAAATACTCAGTGCTGGATTTCCTTTGTGGGCTCATTGAGAATGAGTAAGCAGAATTAAAGACAGTTTTTTCTCTCTCTCATAGCTTATCTCAGAAGGTTATTGTATTAAGCAATACACAAATTTGATCTAAAAGTTATTTAGCATTGCCTGTGTGTAATAGTAGCCAATGGAGGAACAGCTGACCTGAAAGTACTGTGGCATTTTCTAGAAATAAGAACATCAGTAGAGCCATGCTGGATCAGACCAAGGGTCCATGTAGCCCAGCATTCTGTTCACACAGTGGCCAACCAGCTGTTGACCAGGAACTCACAAGCAGGGCATGAGCACAACAGCACCCTCCCATACCCAGGAACTGGTGTACATAGGCTCACTGCCTCTGGTACTGGAGGTAGCACACAGCCATCAAGACTAGTAGCCATTGATAGCCTTCTCCTCCAGGAATGTGTTTAACCCCCTTTTAAAGCCATCCAAACTGGTGGCCATCACTACTGCCTGTGGACTATAAAGGAAATGGGAGAGGTAAATCTGACTCTCATTTCAGAATTCCCATTGAGTAGTAGATGGAAAGGTGATGGGATGTCAGATGGAGAGAAAACTAAAAGAGGAAGGGGGTGTGAATTGGTACATTTCTTGCCATGCAGGATGTAGGTAGACATTGGAGGAGTCAAGCTAGAAAATAAAAAAGCAGTGACAGTAGAAAGGTGGGATTGTGTCTCTTTGTCCAAGACCCTTCATATGTTTAGCAACTGAGAGGAGTCCTCATCCTCTCCAACTAACCACATGAGTTAAGTGCTGCAGAAATTCGAGACCAACTAAAATAAGTTTGGAATTCTAGGAATCCCACCTGTGGAATCCACTATGAACTGGCTGTCAGGAATGATTCTGAGCATGTGGAGATAGTTAGCAGCTCAGAATTGGGAACAACAAGAACTGGGGGATGTTTCCTCCCTAGTGAGCTCAGATATAGATAGGCATTCTTTTCAGGAACTTGGCTTGCAGATGGCTCGACCTGAAGGTCCTCCCTTTCCTCCCCCATGAGAACCCAGGTCTTGGAGGAGGAGGAGGAGGACGAGAGTGCAGTTTGTGACCTGAGGGATGCTGGAGTCCGGCGCAGAGCGAAGTGGGAAAAGTTAGAGGCGGAGCTCAGACGTTCCATCCAGTTGGCTATTCATGATGGCTTACGTAAGGGGTCACAACTGTAAGGGAGGGGCATTCCCCCCTAAGTTATTCTGGCCTGCAAGTTCTTGTTCAAACTGCCAGCAACGTCTCTGATTCCCACTTGGCTCCTCTACTGATATTCATAATTAAGTAGAGAAGCTGTTTTCCTTTGTAGTCTGACCCCGTCTCTGAAGATGTGAATTGTTAAGGAACCTGGTAGCTAACTAATAAAGTAAGGAGTCTGAAGCCTGGTGCCTTGGTGTGTGTGATTGCCAATGGAGAGACCAAGGGAACTGACACCAGCCTTCTCAGGCCTAGTAGAGTCCATTAACTTTTTTTTTAACTTTCCCAAAATATATGCAAATTTATTCATAGGAAAATATGCAAGATTCATCTGAGATATATGCCCTCCTGGAAAATATATGTGGGAAAAAGTTGAATGGAATGGGGGACAATACACTAAACATTATGTACTAACATTAATTATGTAAGTTCTTGTGAACCCTCTTATGGAATTATTTGCATATCTTTCCACAAAAACGGGGGCAGGGGGTGGAGAATCTGTCTGTGAATGCACACTGGAAGAAATTACATCACACAATTCACAAAACACACATGGGACGGTTTTCATAAAATCTGGACATCCCTAGTGAAGACATTTACATACCTTTGGAACCAAAATGTCTGAAGAAAAAGCTTGGGTTTCCTTTATCAAAACTGATGGATACACATCAGATAAACTGCTCTGGCAATACAATACTAGACATGCCAACTCAGAAGTAAGTCCCATTGAAGTGAGCATAGAATTGCAGCCTAAATTAACAATTCATGATGAGTTTTATGGAAATGCCCTCACCCCGGGGCCAGCTTGTCTGGCTGAAAGGGGGGGGGCATTGTGGGTGCGTGGGGTGACAAGATGTAGGAGCCTCTGATTGGTGCACCCCAGTGGCACCACTATGCAGGGAGGGGCAGGCTGAATAGCCTTAAACTCATCTCCCCCTCCCAATCTCAGCTCTCTGGCTCGATGCAGCTGTAGAGAACGACAGCTCTGCCTTGAACAGAATGAAGGACACCTGCCTGCTGGAGATCGGCTTCGTCGTCATTGCAGCCTCCAGACTCCGTGTGCAATCAGCACGCCTAAACCGCTTCACATCGACGCTTGCCTCGGCTCCAGCATTACTGGTGCTCGCGGCGGGGCGCTCGTGCTCTGCCACGGCTGCCTCGTGCCTGGCACCTGCCCTGCTGGCAGGAGCACCGACGTTGGTGGCAGCAGGCACTGGGGCTCGGCGCCTGTCGCTGCCGGTGGTTTGCAGGCGACAGCTGGTGGTTTGCGGGCGACTACCACTTGTGGCGATATCTCGCCCACCCCCCTTTCCCGCGCCTACCCAGCTCCAGGTTTCCTGGCACGCGAGGCTTGGGCACTCGTGTTCTGGCGCCGCCCCCTCCTTGGCCGCCTCTTGCCGCATTGGTGGGAGGCTGGGCGGCGTGCACCTGGGAGTGGCGCCTCTTGTCCGGCTCCCCTCCGGGGGTGCCGGTGCTTGCGGCTGCTTGCCCCCCCACCCCCCCACCTTGTATACCTTCCCTGGCGGTCGCGGCCTACCAATGCCGCCGCGACCCCGGGGTTGCCGTCGCTCCCAAGTGTGGTGCTTCGGTCCTGCTCCCCTGCAGGGGCGCCGGCGTTCACGGCGGGGGCGCGCCTACCCCCTTGTTCCACCTCCTCCTCTGGGGGTCGTGGCGTGCGAATGCCGCCACACCCCCGGGGTGACGTTGGACCGCGCCGGCAGCGCGCATCTGGGAGTGCCGCCTGTGTCATCCTCCCCTGCGGGGGCGGCGGTGCTGGCAGTGGCGGTGGCGCGCCCCCCTACCCCCCCACTTCCTCCTCCGGCAGTTGCGGTGTCCTTATGCTGCCGCGGCCCCGGGATTGCCTCGCACACGGCGGGACGCACGGGCTGGGGCGCCTCCCCTCCAGGCAGCGGACTACAGCGCCGACGGGAGCGCCGGCCTTTATAGCGGCGGCACACGCTCGGCTGCGGCACCGGTTGCTGCCAGCGTTTTCCGGCCTGCGAGACTGCTGTCCTTATGACGGCAGCGTGTCCGCCCCCCCCCCGATTCACCAGCTCTCGCTGCTTCCCGGGAGTGCAGAGCACTTGCGGCGGCAGTGTGCGCACCACCCCAAGTCAAAGCAAACACACACACCCAATAAATAAATAAATAATAATAATAAATAAATTATAAATAAATAAATAAATTATAAATGAATGAATGAATGAATAGATAAGAAAGAAAGAAAGAAAGAAAGAAAGAAAGAAAAGGAAGGAGGGAGGGAGGGAAAGGCAGTGCCCGTATTCAGGCCCGGCTCCGGTGGCCGCAGGCCCTTCCCGTGCCTTGTGAGCCCCAGTTCTTACAACAGGCGACAATCCACCCCCCTCCGTGCCACTCACCTCTTTAGCCGTTATCAGCCTTGGAGTGTGGCCCTCCTATCTGGCATCCAAGACTCTCTGCCTTGGCTTGATCTCGGGTCCGTGGATCTCGAGGCCTGGGGGGTGTTGCCTGTTGCCCTCGGAGCCCAGCATGTAGCCTCCTGCTGCATTTTCTAGGGGTGCTGGTTGGAGTGTTGGACTGGGTCCGGGCACCTGGGCCCTTGCCTCTTTCTCGCCAACACGGTGCCAAGCTTAACCCACTTTCTACATCATGCCCCCCAAGAAAGGTCAAGGTAGAAAGAAAGGGAAGGGTAGGGCCCCGCTTCCCCTCCCCAAGAGACCGCTGCCAAGGCCCGAATCTGAGTCTGAGGAGGAAGCAGACCTGGTACTGGCATCAATTCTTGTTCGCTTGGAAGCTGATGAGTGTTCTTCGGGGATCTCTCCCCCTCCCCCGGCCATACCATAGAAACCCTCAGCTGTCCAGCCCAAGCAAACACGACACCAGACCCAACGCTCACTAATACTTTCTATTTCAGCTCGTCTGGACGCTGCTGAAGCCTCCACGTCCTCTCCATTAGCTCTTCTGGATGGCTCACTGCCCACAGTTGAGCTCCTCCCTTCTGCAGCCTCCTCTTCCCTGAGTGCCCAAGCATCAACATCCAGTTTTCCAGTCAAGGATCAGAACACAGCCACACGGGGTGCAGCTCGTCTGGATGCTGTTGAAGCCTCCATCTCCTCCTTTGTGGTTTCGCCCAGGTGACACTCCACAGCTGGGGTGGTCTGCCCTCCTGGGGCATCTCCTTCAGGAGCACTGCAAGTGGCATCATCTCCCTTGCTCCCGGGGACCTGGTCATGGCCAACCTGGATATGGGTGAGATGACTGCACCTCACCCCACTTGTCCAGATGGGCGACCTGCAAGGGCGTGCGGTTGCCGCCTTAGCTTACCTCCCTGGGACGGCTGTCCCTCCCAATGTCATCTCCCTATATGACACCCGGGCCACCTGCATCTCCGCCAGTCACACCCCACAGTACCCCCAGCCGCTTAACGCAGGAACTTACAAGGTTCTGCTGGAGCAATTTAGGATCTCTCACCCTGCCCCCACCCGCTTGGGCATCCACGTAAGTGGCATATCGGGTCCCTTCGCTAATCTGGCGAGTTGTGAGGCCACCAGGGCTACTCCTTCTCCTAATGGCTTTCACCTGAGGAGGTGTGTGCCTGGCTTATGTCAAGGCCTTTTGCAGGAGGGCTGTCATTGACCCTTCTCTGCGCAGGGACCTGTGGGACCAGGACCTTTCGCGCCAATTTTGACTCCTTCCTGGCCTGTTCGGTGACAGATCTGGCAGTGGCCACGTTCACCAGTCTGTCTCCCGCATTGGCCCTCGGCCTATGGCGGGTCTGTGGCTTCAGCTCCGCTGTCTGTGCTGGGAATACAGCCCCAAGGGCGCATACTACCAGGACACGTGCTGTTTCCATCATGAGTGCTCCCTTGTAGCAGTCAGTACTCGTCCACCTCTTGTCCCATGCCTGGGGATGGTAGGTCCCCCCTTGGAAAGGCCAAGGCAGTAGGAAGCTCTGGTGGGCCCATGCCCAGTAAGGTTGTGCCGCTACTCCGGATTTAAGACACTACCCCAACAGGGGCTACATGTTTTAACTTCGAACACGGTTTTATGCTAGGTTATAGGACCCCTCCCCCTTTTTCTACATCAACATATGCCATCCTTACCTCGTAAGCAACATTTCTCCTCGCCAGGAGTCGACAGGTTCCTGAGAAGTTAACAAGGCAGTACTGGCAGAAGGATTATAGTCCCCTCCCCTTTTTTCTACACCCCGTTATCTACTCTAGGGATCTCCCTTCTTGAAATGGTGCCCAGGAAATCCTCTAGGGAATTTATCCTGATTTGTAACCTCTCTGCTCGGAGGGCCAGCCTGTTAATCACAAGATCCCTGATCATCTGCATTCAGTGCATTACATCTCATCTACATGGCAGTTGTCTTGGTTTGGGATCCAGCCACGGGTCCCTGGTGATCATATACTACATGGAGTCCAAGGACGTTGGTCAATGTCCTGACCTAACACAAGTATTGCTTCCCTTTTCTGTTACCTCGGTTTCCCTTAGCTCACAAAGGCTGAGGGCCTGTTTCCTACATCAACATTGGGTGAAGCCAATCTGATACCCTTAGGCATTGTTCTCACCTCCCTCAGGACAACTTTCAGGTCATTTGAGCACAGCTTCAAGCAGTTATACATCTTCCTAGGGTTTTCCTTTCGGGGCCATGCAAAGATATTGTAGGGCATCTTCTTTTCACAGTTAGGGTAGCGGCCCCTGACCGTGTCTTCTCGTGCTGGCTCAGTTTGGGCAGTGCAAGGACTATGGCTTCCGCACCATTGAACAAGGATCACTTCTGCTGGGCACACGTAACCATGGGCATGGCTTCAACTTGGTAGGGCTTTAATGGCACCTCCTTACGGAGGCGCGAGCCTAGGGGTGGACGAAAGTCACTTACCTGTCGTCGAAGCTTGTTCGCGGTGGGGGGGAGGTGCTTCGCTGCTCCCCCCGTGAAGTTCAGGCTGGGGTGGGAGGCTTCCTGCCTCGCCCGGCCGAAATTCAGGCCGGAGAGGAGGTGCCTCGCCTCACCCGGCCGCGAACTCCAAAGTTTTTTAAAAAAACAACACACGCCCCCATGATAGGCTATGTGATGATTAACGTAGCCTATCACGGCTAGATCTGCAAAGTCAGCCGTGATAGGCTACGTTAATTGTCACGTAGCCTATCACGGGTGACTTAAAAAAACAACAACACGCGTACGCTAATGGCGGCCCCCATAGGGAGCCGCCATTTGCGTTCCTTATTTGGTCGCTGTAGTCTACGTAAATCTTTACGTAGACTACAGCGACCAAATAAGGAACGGGAATGGCGGCTCCCTATGGGGGCCACCATTATCCGTACGTGCTTTTTTTTTTTTTAAAGACACCCGTAATAGGCTACGTGACGATTTACGTAGCCTATCACGGCTGACTTTGCAAATCTAGCCGTGATAGGCTACGTTAATCATCATGTAGCCTATTACGGGGGCGTTTTTTTCTTTTTTCTTTTCTTGGAATGGCGGTGGCGGCAGCCGGTCAAAAGACCGGCTGCCGCTCCCGCCCCGCACGAACACCTGCCAAACCGCCGGCCGGACCCGCCGCCGGGAGGGACATTCGGCAAAGGTAAGTCCCATCCCGGGGGGGGGCGGGGGGGCGGAGAATTTCTGCCCGAAACTTGTTCGGGGGGCCAAACACGTTGGCGCTCGGCCCCCCGAAGTTTCGGGGAGAAATTCTCTGCCATCCCTACGTGAGTCGCTCCTAAAAGCTGGACTGCGGATTCACGTGGTTCTGCCGCTACCCCAGGGGGTTTCAGAGTCTTAGGGCAGGTCCGATCGTGCGGTAGGTAGTGGCCTGTAGAGTGAATGCTGCCGCCTCCAAGCACATTTTGGATGACCCTATAGCCAAGTCAGTACCCCCCCCCCTTCGGTATGACAACGTGACCACGTTATTCACTCTCCGTCCTCCTGAAATCGGAGGGTCATGTCATGTGTCAGTCTGTTCGCGCTCCAGTGTCAGTGTTACAACATCCGGTTCTGGGTCCACCATGTGCCGGGTTAGGCAAACCCAATTGTCGATGCTTTGTCATGAAATTAGGTCAACGACTTCCGGGCCTTAGCCCCGCGGGTACTCCATTCCCAGATCCCATCCTTGCAGTGCTATGGGAGAACGGGATACTGAAGCTAGGCATGCCATACTGCATTCCATGGCTCTCCGTACAGGAGCCACCTGCTACAGAGCAGGTAGGGTGTGCTGCGCATTAGGCAAAGCTTCAGCGATAGGTTTCATGGCCCTTACCTATAGATCATGGGCTGCAATTTTGCGCCTCCTTAAGGAACAACAGACTATCTGGGACC
The DNA here is from genome assembly GCF_057233095.1 of Heloderma suspectum. Classification (NCBI taxonomy): domain Eukaryota; kingdom Metazoa; phylum Chordata; class Lepidosauria; order Squamata; family Helodermatidae; genus Heloderma; species Heloderma suspectum. The sequence goes on along the minus strand of NC_139460.1, from coordinate 302,499,595 downwards.
ATAAGTCGCAAGTTGGCCATTTAGCCTTCCGGCCCACAATGGTGAGATGCACTGACTCCATGTCAGATTTTTGGTTCGGTGTGCAATATAGGGTTGGGCACAGATGTTGCATGCTTTAATAAATTAGCCACCCTCTCTCTCCGGATACCCCTTTCAGGCTCTGGGGTAAGGGCCCTCCATTTGAACCTTGCAGTAAGACGTTTCCCTGTTCCACATAGCAGCCTTAACGGCCTTCTTCAACCCCCCCCCTTAGGAATTCAGGGTTGGTCTGGGCTCCCAAGACCGACTTGTCCCGAAGGGCCTTGATATGCTTCAAAGTACAGGTCTGGCCCAATGTAACCCATTTACGTAATTGGTGATCAAACTGATCGGTATAGCAAGGGCACGGCAGTGGCCCACATCCAAACCTAAGTCAATGGGTTATGCCCCGTCGGCACCTTATGGGTTTTATGGAATGCCGTGGGTCTGAGGAGGGGCCTCGGTTTTATCACTTCAATGGCTCACTGTTGACATAAAGGCAATTTTGGCAGTTTCTACATTAGCTCTACCCCACTAGGCCTAGGTAATTTGCAGTTCAGAACCCACTATTGTTACATTGAAGCAGTCTCCATGGTAGCTGCTGGAGGTTTCTCAGGCATGTTATGGCATTTCAAAAATGGGACTTCACAGCGTTCCGGCCTGCATTCACGAGTTGTCCGCTTCTTCATGATACAATTTTCGCTTTGCTTGCCCTAATGTGCTTATTCCTTAGACCAGCAGACTCATCGTACGCCGGTACGGGTGCTCTTACATGGGCTTGTTATGACGTCTGGAGTTGCATGAAGGGCTTGTATGTCATCTTCAGACTTCAGCTTCTGCCACCCCATCACATTAAGATCCAGTGGCTTCACAGACGTGGCATATGGTGGGAGTCCCCTCCTCACTTGTTTCCACCAAAGTTTGTCAATCTGCCTCCGCAGGTCCAGGTGCTGCACATTGAGAGGAATGACTTCGGCTGTAAGCCAGGTGAGGACCTGATCGAACAGGCCTTGGTTGAGATGCAGGTGGTCCGGCATACCTGGCCGGACGTAGCCTATTGCAGCCCTCACTGCTCCCATGGATCAATGGGAAGGAATGGAATGATGTTGCCAGCAGCAGAGCATATCTGAAAGTGCACCGAGAAATGGCTTATGGCCTATGCGAATGAGGTGATGGATGCTCCACCTGCCAGGGAATTCTGTGGACATGGAGAGAGCATTACAGGAAAGACGGTGTCCGCCTATCTCATGTAGTGTATAACATAATTCTGTCGGATTTGCAAAGGGGCCTGCGGGAAGTTCTTCTGCGTAGGTGGGGGGAGTTTCACAAGCTCTAGGCTTGTGACTCCTGTGGCGGCTAGGACGGGCAAAAACAGGAAAGTAGAGGCATCTTATGGTGACAGGTGATGCCTGAGGCCCCCCGAACGGGTTGTGTGGCTCGGCGGGGGGATAAGGGTTGCCTGGGAGACCAACCCTACTCACTCACCCAGGTGTTGTGCGACACCGGGTTGGGGGTGACACCGGAAGGTCTACCTCCCCCAGAAGGGGCAGTCCGGTGGCGTGGTGAGATCACTGCCACCCCTCAGGCTGGGTGTGTTTTCGCCCAAGAAGTGCCAGCTAGCCGCTGACACAGTTAGATGCCCGTCCTAGTTACCCCTGTGCAGGTATTTCAATAAATGTGGCCCAATTTTCAACCCAAGCTTGTTGTCTGCATCTTCTTTAACCCATCTCCACTCGCAAATGCCCTCACCCCGGGGCCAGCTTGTCTGGCTGAAAGGGGGGGGCATTGCAGGCAGGTAGGCTCTCTGGCTTGACGCAGCTCCCTCCCACCCTCCCCTAAGCAGTGTGGGTTTATTACCGGTTGCCCCTTCGGAACCATGTAGGAATTTTTTGGCTCACAGTTCGATTGCCCTATTACTGTGCATCTTTTTTGCCTACGTCACACTGTTTTGTGGGTCGAGTGTGTCCTGTAAAGGAATATAGTCTTTATCATCGGTCACATTCCAGTTAGCTGCTAGGACGGGCAAAAACAGGAAAGTAGGGAAGGTGTGCATGCAGAGGCACCTTATGGTGACAGGTGACGCCTGAGGCCCCCCGAATGTGTTGTGCGGCTCGGCGGGGGGATAAGGGTTGCCTGGGAGACCAACCCTACTCACTCACCCAGGTGTTGTGTGGCACCGGGTTGGGGGTGACACCGGAAGGTCTACCTCCCCCAGAAGGGGCAGTCCGGAGGGATGGCGAGATCACCGCCACCCCTCAGGCTGGTTGTGTTTTCGCCCAAGAAGTGCCAGCTAGCCACTGACACAGTTAGATGCCCGTCCTAGTTACCCCTTTGCAGCTATTTCAATAAATGTGGCCCAATTTTCAACCTAAACTTGTTGTCTGCGTCTTCTTTAACCCATCTCCGCTCGCAATTGTTTAAAATGGTGAATCATGTATAGTTTTAGTTTACCATCTTGCTTTTTACTCATTAGCCAATAGATATCACAGTATCTAAAAATATAGGTAATACTGCCCGGATACTTAATTTAGTCCTTCCCCTGGAATATATAGGCTAATAATTTTAGATATGTTACTTGAAAGAGAGAATGTACACAGAGTCTCAGAGCAGATGCTTGGATCAGACCAAGGGGACATGTAGTCAGGGCTGGAAACAGGGGTTTGCATTGTTGGGCACTTGGAGAGGCCTACACCCTGTCCCTGGCAGGTTTATTTCCTGGAGCCCAAAGGAAGAGAGGGCAAGCAAATGAGGTGGGGTGACACTAGTAAGAGCTAAGTGCACACAGACAGGGAGCCAGTGTCATGACTGGGCCCAACCTCCCTGGTTTGGTTTTGGATTCAGATTCGGAGGCAGAGCTAGAAGAAGCCCAGCCAAGACAGGGAGCAGGGGAGGAAATTCCCCAAGACTATCCAGGAGTCAGGGATGAATCTTCCCAGGGGCTTATCAAACAGGAGGCCCAGGTTCAGAGACCATCATCCCCCCTTCTCATGGGAACTTGCCCTTTCTCAGAAGGGAGGGAGCACCAGAAATGATAGATGCCCGAGTTCGGCGCAGAGTTAAACGGGTGGAGCTGAGAGGACGTGGGAGGCAGTCCACCAGATTGGCTGCCTGTCAGAAGTTGGGTCAGGAGGACCCTCCCAGTAAAAGCCTAGGATGGCAGGAAACCATCCATTTGTGTTGAAAGGCAACTATATTGCTTTGTTTGGCTAATTAGGCATAATGCTACAGGTGTGAAGAGGTGTTATGAACTGAATAAAGGTTTTGTGGATTGCACGGCAAGTCTCTGTTACATCACTGTTTGGAGGGAGGGCTTAGCAATCCCTCACACCCTGCTGCAGACATCTTGTTCAACCTCCCCCCCAACCTGGGGGGATGATTGCATTTTGTCCAGCATTTTGCTTCCAGGTTGGGCCATCTAGTTGCTTCTGGGAAGCTCACAAGAGTGAACAAAAACCAAGGCTCTCTTAAGGCCCCTTGGGTACTCTCTACATACATGCACTGTGTAAAACCCATAGGGATGTCAGAAAATTCTGCCATGGATCTCGGGGAGGCCGAATGCCAGCGCATTCGGCCCCCAAAAATCAGTGGCGGAATAGTCTGCCAACCCCCCCCGTCCCCCTGGGACGGGACTTACCTTGGGCGGATCTTCCTGGCGGCGGCGGCTGCGGCAGCGGTTCAGCGGTGGTGGCTACGGCGGCCGGTCTTCTGACCGGCTGCCACCGCCACCATTTCCAGTAAAAACCCCCCAAAAACAAAAAAAGTGATAGGCTATGTAAAGATTTATGTAGCCTATCACGGCTGATTTAAAAAACAAAAAACAAAAAATGCGCGTACGCAAATGGCGGCGCCCATGGGTGCCGCCAATTGCATTCCTTATTTTGGCACGTCTTAGTCTACGTAAACATTTACGTAGACTAAGACGGTGAAAATAAGGGGAACGCAAATAGCATAGAAGCGACGCTATTTGCGTCCCCCTTATTTTCGCTGTCTTAGTCTACGTAAATGTTTACGTAGACTAAGACGTGCCAAAATAAGGAACGCAAATGGCGGCGCCCATGGGCGCCGCCATTTGTGTACACACGTTTTTTTTCTTTTCTTTTAAATCAGCCATGATAGGCTACTATGTAGCCTATCATGGCTGACAGCAGCGACGCAAACGGCGACAGCTATGGCTGCCGCCATTTGTGTCCCTGCTAGCTAGCGGCCGGATGTCCATCCACTGGCGAAGCTGGCCGGCAGCTCCGCAGAATCCCTGCGGAGCAGAGCTGTCTGGCCAGGATTCCAGGGGGAGAGGAACGGAGCACCTCCCCCCCTGGCTCGGATTCTGGGGGGAGGGATGGAACGCCTCCCTCCCAACCATTAGCATAATCCCCGAAAGGTAAGTGATTTTCATACATCCCTAAAAATCCGCTCCGTCTGTGTTTCGCGGATTGTCAGGCGCCTTTTCTTCTGTCATCCGCCCACAGACAGATGCGAATATTTTTTTTTTTCATCATGAAAAAAGGAAATATTTATGTAAATGTTTACGTAAGTATTTATGTAAGTATTTACGTAATTTACCTCAGTACGTGACATTTAGTGTATTGTCCCCCATTCCATTCAATGTTTCCACAGCAGAAACATAAGTATTTTCCTAAGGATTTATATGCTCAAATTTCGGAAAAGTAAAAAAATCATCCGAAAGTCCATGAACTCCACACGGCCTGAGGGGGGCGCTCTGCAGTAGATTCCACAGCTCGGATTCTTAGAAATCTGAGCTCATTTTAATCCATCTCAAATTTCTCCAGCATCCCTAGGCAGCAAAAAGACTGGCTGCCGCTCCCGCCCCGCACGAACAGCTGCCGAACCGCCGGCCAGACCCGCCGCCGAGAGGGACATTCGGCGAAGGTAAGTCCCGTCCCGGGGGCGGGTGCGGGGGGTGGGGGGTGTGGAGGATTTCTCCTCGAAACTTGTTCGGGGGGCCGAACACGTTGGCGCTCGGCCCCCCGAAGTTTCGGGGAGAAATTCTCCGCCATCCCTAGTAAGTTGCCAGGTCTGTGTTAAAGGTGAAGAAGGAGCTGGTCCCCTCCCCACTACATCCTATCCCTATGACAAATAGAGGATTCCTATTAGTCATAGGGATAGAATTTTGTTTGATCCACATAGAATTTTGAATTTTTTGAATTCTTTTACATTTTGAATTTTATAATTATGTTTGATCCACATTTTTAACCAAACTGACCTAATTTGCACTTCCTGGACTGGAACACAGCTATCTTTTGGATTTCACACTTCTCCACATTTTATGATGCAGTTCATGGCTGAAAAACTGATACAAAAACTTGTTGATTAGGGAAAGGTGCATACAAAAATAAAATAAATGTGAATGTGTGTGCATGCAGATTTAAAACTGCAGACTGATCCAGAAATCAGACAGAATGAACTTGTGATTCAATATATGTAAAAAATGGCCTTGACCATGTACTTTGCACACATTATTTGTACTTCAGGAAAATGGCCATGTAATTTGAAACTCTGAAATCTATTTTTTTTTTTAATTGCATGAGGAGAATTTGGGAGGCAAGAGCTAAATTCTGGAAACAATTTCCTATTCACCATGAGCTATCATCAAATCAACAACAAAAAAAAATTGAGTACTTGTTTACAAATGACAAAAGATTGCTTAGAGAGAGGTAGGGCTAATTTGCCCTTGCATCAGAAAAGCTAAGAAGAATGTACTTGGAAACTCAACTGGTACCATATTTTAAAGATAAATTCAATCCCACTGTCTCTTACTGTGTGTGTATTATTTTTGTTATGACCTACAGTTAAGACAATAAACTGGGGAGGACAAAAATGAAAAGGATAAAATGAAATGCAGAAAAAAATGTATGTCGTGTTGGTTAAAAAAATGCAGTCATTTCTAGGGATGCACAAGAATTTCATTTCTGCTTGCCAAACATGCAGGCATGGCCTATTCCCAACCCTGAACGTGAGCATGAATCTCATTCTTAGCAGTAATTCATTGTGTTTTCTTGAAAAAGTTTTGCTTAAAGGCATGTCTAGAAAACCATCCTAGCAATTCCTTACTAGCAATAATTTGGAATTGGGCTGTCAAGGATCCAATTACAAACCCAATTTGGATCCCAAATATCTCTCATACTCTCCTCCAACCGCTGTCCACAAGCTCTTGTAGCCTTGCCTGCCATAGTCTTACCTGGCCTGGTGGCAGCAGCAGTACTAAGAGTAGTGGGGATGTTGTGGCAGAGGCCCTGAGACATGACATTTGCAGGGAACATGACATTCATACAACAAACTCAGGTGCCCTGAGAAAATCATATTTCCTATGCTCCCTAGTGCCTATGACAATGCTGCAGCAGCTATCAATGCAACAGGAAAGGAGTCCATGGCAGACTCTAGAAAGACCTCCCTGAAACTGCTGTTGTCAAGATCATATAAGTGGGGAGTCAGGACAGAGGGAGGAGTTCTTTGTTTAGATTATAATCCAAACTGAAGAAGAATTATGAGGACATATAATAGGAACATAGGAAGCTGCCTTGTACCAAGTCAGGCCATGAAACCATCTAGCTCCTTTTTGTCTACACTGACTGGTAACAGCTCTCCAAGGGCTTCAAAGAGGAGTCTTTCCCAGACCTACTTGGCAATGCTGGATATTGAACCTGGGATCTTCTTTACACAAGAATGCTTACCTATTATGAAAGCAGAGTGTTATATGCAATGCTGAGATCCATGTTCTGTCAGGAAATTTCAAACAGAGGTGACATCATTATTCTTAATGAGTATTTGACTGCATCTCTGGCTCAGTGGTTGATTGTCCCTTTTTAAACTCGAAGGATTAGAACATCAAGACTGCAAAGCTAATGGATACTGCACTTCTGTTGAATGTGTGTTGTTTAACTGCGGCTTAATTAACGGAAAGAACAGTTCGATGCCTAAGCTATCATAACAGTCAAAGGTATCTTTGCTTTTAAAAGCATTGTAAACTTTTGGTAAATAATAATAATTAAAAAAAAATGATGTGCAGTCCCTGGGCATCTTTTCCCATGGTGTCACAGTTCTAATTACTATGTGCAATTTCTTCCTAGTTCCCTGCTTCATCACTCAAAAATGTAAGAAGGAGAGGGTGGGGGAGGGAGGGAGAGAGATCGAGATCTATTTTGAAAGTTTCTTTGAACTTCATAAGTCAATGGTTTCTTATATAACTGTAATAAAAACCTCTGGGAAAGAACCTATTATGAGGACTGTGTCAGCAATTTTAGCTTATTACAGATGGCTTGTTTCCCTTTCCACATAACTATTTAATGAATTTAAACTAAAGATTGTATAATTTCATAGCTGATAGCAACCCTGAGCCTTTTTTCTCTAACTTTTTAAAACTGAAATTACAGACCAATTTAGTGAAGGAATTTAATGAAGAAAATAAGTCTTAAATGCTGCTGAGCTCTATTTGCCTTCAGTCATTTTACTGGGGATTCCACAGAAGACTACATCTTGCAACAGCCATTTCCAGAAACTGAAGCAGCTTTTAAAATTATGTCAGACCACAAAACATAATGGAAACATGTGGGATGATGGGACAGAGCTTAAATAGCTTCTCTCATACTGGGTAGGAGCATTCCAGTTTTGTTCAAATAAAGCCTCTACATGGCTCAGTTGCTTCTATGAAAGATTTTTTAAAGCAGTTTCTTACCATATTTTAGGAATAACTCAGGGTGCAATCCTATGCAACATAATCCTAGCCTTTGCAAGAGAAATTAGGGACTCTGGGGCCTCAATCTAGATTGGGGCCATAGCATGGGGGTGGGGGAGGGTTACAGGGAGCATACAGCTCCCCTGTTAAAACAGCTTCACTGGCTCACGGTCTGTTTCCAGGCACAATTCAAAGTGCTGGTTATGTCCTATAAAGCCCTATATGGCTCAGGTCCAGGTTATCTGAAAGACCGTATTCTCCCCTATGAGCCTACTCATGCCCTGAGATCTTCAGGAGAAGCCCTTCTCGCTGTCCCATCATCGTCACAGGCATGCCTGGTGGGAACACAGGAGAGGGCCTTCTCGGTGGCTGCCCCAAGGCTCTGGAACTCCTTTCCCAGGGAGGCCAGAGTGGCACTCTCCTTGATATGCTTTCGTAGACATGTAAAAACTTTTTTGTTCAAGCCGGCCTTTCGGATAACTAGTCTGGACCTGTGAAAATATGACGTATGGATACTATTTTGGTGGTGGTGGTTGTCTTTTAATGTTTTCATATTTTTACAATTTTAATATTGATGATTTAATTATATTTTTAACTTTTGTACATTTGTATTTCTATTTCTATTTATAGGTTTTAATCTTATAAGTTTTAACATTGTAAAGCCGCCTTGAGTCCCAGTATTGGGAAAAAGGTGGGATATTAATTATTATTATTATTAAAGCCCCCCACCCCCACCCCATGCTAGGGCCATGATGCAGGCATTGACCTTGACCTGGAACTAGAGTAAAAATTAGAAGAAAAAAGCTGCAACTACTAAATACGTCTTTAAAGTAATGCCTAATTTGCCCCTCACACACTATTTAGAAGAGTAAAACGCTTCACATAGAGGCAGTGTAACATGCATTTTTAAAACGCACATTTGTTCCAACAAAGAAATATTGCAATGCATGTATTTTAATATGAACAGCTGATTATCATTTCAGGAAATTTATGACTACTCTATAAATGTCCAGAATTCTGAAATAATTTTTATCACACAATCCCACTTCCATAAACCTCTGATAGGTTTATAAACACGTAAAGGAAGAATAGCTTATTTACTCACAAACCTTCCAGGACAAAAAGTTTTTTTCTTCTTTGGGGGTCTGTACATTTTAGGGCCTTTCTTTTGGGACCTGTAGGTTGAGAAGCAGAAACGGCTTCTTGCAAGTGCATCAACAATGGGACATATAATTCTTAAGAGGCCATATTTCATAGGAAGGCTCCCTGCTTCCTGTCTCTCAAACAAGAAGTCCTACAGTTTCAGTAAAAGAATATCATTCCATATACAGTCCTAGAGAACAGTTGTGTCAGGAGAAACTAGAATTAACACTAGAGCTACCCCCCCACCTCCCGGCCAAACTTCACTGTTTCCAGACTTCCTAAAACCTTAACTCCCTGCTTCTCTCTTCTACCTCCTCTCTTTATACTCCATCACCCTGGAAACCTGCCACATACAAACTCAATATACCCCTTCCTCCTGCAGGATTGTTCTGGGCATGCTCTGGGACAGACCTTATGAGCCTCATCAAGCCAATACACTGCATTTTTAAAGAAAAAGTACAAAAGGTTAAACTGCTACTAGGACACAGCACTTATTAGACCTTCCCCCTGACCTGACTGACACAAGAAATTGATGGTGTAGAAACAGACAAATTACCCATAAAGTTTAACTCAATAAAGTCTATGAAAAGGAAACAGACGATACCTATCAAACTGCTGGAGGTCACTCATCAAACTTTAAACTCATATAAATAAGCAATTTCTTACCCTTTCTACCTCAAAATCCGCACAGACCCTCCTCAAGTCAACCTCTCCTACGCTGCCAAGGTTCCAAGGAATTCTTTGAGATTTTCTGCCTAAAAGCCACAGACCCACTACTTTATGGTTACAATGACAGAATGCAATTCATCCAACTGATCCTTAATGTAGGGCAACAAATGTGGCCCTATAATTAAGCCATTCATTTAACAGTTCAAATTAAGAGACCATGCTGAGGGATGGACACACTCACTTGTGACAGCCGAGCACAGGAGCTCACAGAGTCCCTGCTGCTGCCCACCCCCACGAGCTGGGCCGCACGGGCCCTGGAGGGCTCAGCGAGCAGTCTGGGAATGTCCTGCAGCTCCTGCTTCTCAATGCCAGCTGCCATTTTTACACAAGATGGTGGCTCACATTGAGGCATGGGTGGCTGCAGGGGTTTCCTGCTGCTGCCACTGTAGCGGGTGTGTGTGTGTGTTAGGATGTGTGCAACAAGGATAGGTGCTCCCTCCTTCTCCCCCCCCACTCCCGCTATGGTAGTGGCTGTAAGTATAAGACAGACTTATGTAAAACGACCAGCCTGTCCCACGCAGGTACTGCCACTGTCACTGTAGCAGGGTCGGGGCAGGGCGGGGGGAGAAGATAGGTGCTTCCTTCTTCCCCCTGCCTCTACCTGCTACAGCAGTGGCAGCGGCAGTGGTGAGGGACAGGCTGGTTGTGTTATGTACGTCTCTTACACAAAATGATCAGCCTGTCTCTTGCCGCTGCTGCAGCTGTAGCAGGGACGAGAGGAGAAGATGGGGGCACCTCTCCTCCCCTATTACCCAGCAGCGGCAGCAAGGGACAGGCTGGTCATTTTAGAAAAGTGCAACAGACTTACATAGAATGACAAGCCAGTCCCACACCACCACCACTGAAGCAAGGGGTGGGGAAGAGAGGTTCTCCCTTCTTTCCCTTTTGGAAACAGGCAGCTCGTTGAGGGACTGGGCACCACATGCTTGCCCAACTCAGCACACGGCAAGTCATGCAAGAGCTGGGGTCCCTGGACTGGCATCTGGCCGAACCGGTGATTTCTTGCTAGGCTTCAAACCCCAACCACACGCCCATGCCATATCCATCTTGCCCACATCAAATTCACAACAAAAAAGTAAAAGGTAGAAACAAAACAATCTCACTCACTTCAGACAGGCCACCCTCAAGCCACAGAAAGAGACCCTCCTCTCATCAGGGTCACATGTCCTGAGCCAAGAAAGGCACCTTCATTCTCATGGCAACTTTCCTAGGGATTAATGAGAAATGTGTTTCCATTCATTTTTGATCAGCATTTACCTAGTTTGCACCTTGCAGACCAAACACAGGCTCAGACACAATCTGCAGTCAAACTCTGAGTGTGCAATATGGTTTGACAGCATGCATACATCCGAAAAATACTCATGAAAAAAATTGTAGTTTTGAAAAATGCGCAGAAATATGGTTTCATCAATGGGAGAAATATATATATATATATATATATATATATATATATATATATATATATATGTACATTTCAAGGATGCACACAACTGATGTGTACCTTTGGGGAAAATGAGCACAGAAATATGCATGGATTTTCATGTGAAAAGCGGGGGGGGGAGGACTTGGAGTGGGAACAAGCTTTGAGATGGCGATTGGGGAACTTCTATAAGCCCAAGTTTTGCTGATTTGCACATCTCTAAATTCTCCTTGTGGGTGTCTCTAGGCAATAGACACAAGGAGAGGCAAGATGGGGAAAAGGGCGCTCCCTGGGCAAATGTCCTCCTTAAAAGGTTTAGTGGTGAAGGCAGCACAAACACGTTCACACACATCAAAAACAGCCCCAAGGGTGAAGGGTCCCCAATGACCCCACACAAGCTCTTGTAACTGGACTCAAAAGGCCAGGAACTCCCCTCATAGTTTCTTCCAGCTGCAGCTCCTAGGACTCGGGTGGTGACAAGTGCAGCATCTCTCTCCCTTCACCATCCCTCCTGCCAGAAACCACCTTTTAGAAGTTTCTTGGTGGAGCATGACCGGTGGAAATAGCCATGCTCTGAGGGCAAACAGGCAGTCTCTCGTCAGTCTTGCTTAAAGGCCATGAACGGACCTTTAAGCAAGGTAGTAAACATTAAAACTTGAGCTGGCAAAATACTGAAACTAGTCCATGGGAAATATAGTCTTGATTTATAATCTCTGTAGGAGTTATGAATATTCCCAAGTTATGTTCCTGTAGCCTTGGCAAGTGAGCTGGTCTTCCCCAGAATTCTTGCAATGTCTTGCCTGAGGAGGAAACTCCGCACCAGGGGTGGGCAACTTGTGGACAGGATCTCCAGATGTTTTGACCTACAACTCCCACCAGCCCTAGCCAGCATAGCCAATGGTATGGGATGATGCAAGCTTCAGGCCAAAACATCTGGAGGGCTGCAAGTTGCCCACTCCTGCTCTTTGAATTATGTTCCTGCAGCCTTTGCAAGTGAGCTGGTCTTCCCCAGAATTCTTCAGATGTCTTGCCTGAGGAGGAAACTCTGCATCAGGGGTGGGCAACTTGTGGACAGGCTTTCCAAATGTTTTGGCTTACAACTCCCATCAGCCCTAGCCAGCATAGCCAGTGGTATGGGATGATGCAAGTTGTAGGCCAAAATATCTGGAGGGCTGCAAGTTGCCCACTCATGCTCTTTGAATTCATTTTCTTTGAATTCCGCATTAGGAAAATACCCAGTTCAGAATGTTATTAGTTTAATCAAAACTGTTTTAGCTTCCCTTGAAATTCCACAGTTCTTTCCTATTAGATGGATTTAGGCTAAAGTTTGGTAACAACTCTACATAAGAACATCTTTGTCTGTAACACAATATGCAGGGATCTAGGTGGCTCTTTGCTGTGACACCATCAATGATTCAAGAATCTTAACATTATGCCTTAAGTTGGCAGATGATCAAGTCTTGGCCATCAGCAGCTTTGTCAGCAAAATTAGAATAGAGTGAGATCTATGCTAAATGCTGTGTTCTATTTAGGTGAAACATCTGCAGGGATTGTAATTCTGCTACAGTTAGGAAGCTTGTTCTTGGACAAAATGTTTGTGGAATACTGAGGGGAGCAAAACAAGATTTAGTAAGGCTAGCAGAACTTCCCTAGGGGTATTCTGTTGCTACCAAAGAAAAATTTCAAAGCAAATGTGGATGTTCCTGTGCCTGGATGAAACATCTAAAGAATTTCAAGAGAAGCAAAAAAAAAAAAAGAGAAGAAGTTTCAATAAGACTGAAGAAATCCTTTGAGGTCTGCATGCCCATAGTGTAAACCCATCTCTGAGTTAAATGATGAATTTTGAAAGTTGGCAATCTTCTCTGTATTGAAAAAGATGGAGTTATGAAAACTCCTGACAAAACTTTCTAGATTCTTCCTTCTCAGCATGACCTTTTTGTTATTGTTTTTGTACAAAGGAGCTGCTGAAGTCTTACTATTTGGACCAAGTCACAGATATGCCTTAGGCTATTATACACTGGGTCTTGTATGCCTCAGGACAATTTAGGCTCTTTTTAAAATCCATCGTTGTTTTGTTACCTGTGGGGGAGAAGCCTGGAAGTTGAGCTCAGCAAAATGAGGATGATATCCTGCCTTGTCATTATCTAGAATGAATGGAACAACAGTACTAAAAGTACTGTACTTCAAGTGCTAAAAGACGTTTACTAAGTGGGGATCCTACGGACAGTTCAGCATTTACATAATGTTATAGTTCATCCCAATATTGAGATGTTGGGCACAAACTCCATGTGTCCGCATCTGAGGCCTGAAGGCATGTGTGGTGGGAGGAAGACAAATTTGTCTCCAGCCATGAACCAGAGGAGTGGCACATCATACCATTTAGAGCACGGTGGGCAGCACGCAACCTGAGGGCTGCTTGAAGCTTCTGCCATCCATTGATGTGGTCTCTGCCCCATTACCAAACAAAATGGTGCTTTTAGGATGTCAGGGGTGTTTCTGAGTGCAGGGAGTGGGATAGTAGTTCAGATTCTGAAGAAGAACCACCAGACATGGGGGAGGTGTTTTCCCAGGCTAGTCCAGACATGACTGGCCCAGCTTCTCAGGTTACAAATGTCCAGCTGGCTGAGGTTGAGGGTTCCTCTTCACACACCCCTGTGAGAGACAGCAAACAGAAAGAGGGGGGTTGGAGAGTCTTATTTAATAGATGCCAGGCATAGGAACAGAACAAAGAGAGAGAAGGCAGGGGCAGAACTTAGACTGTCTACCCATTTGGCCTTGCATGAGAAGCTGTGCTCAGAAGCCTCACAAGAGAGAGGTTCCCCACCCTTAAGTTAGGCTAGTGAGACTGCCTTCCTCTTCAAACTCTCGTAACTTCCTTTTCAATTCCCCTGAAGGCATTCCTTTGTAGATGGAGAGTCACTGAGAATTTGCATCTGTATGACCCTGTGAAGTAATAGATTAAAAGCTATAGACTGAAGCCTCACATCTGTGTTTGTTTTCAGCAAAAAAATTAAGTGGGGGCTAAAAAGGAATCCTGACATAGCGCGACATAGTGCTAAACAGGTAAAATGAAGCTGGAGAAAAAGCTAAATATAATCATGTTAGCCTTATGGAGAAGAACAGTGTGTTTTGCTGATGAATTTTGTCAGCAAACCACATTTTTTTCTGATTTTGATGTGGTGCGCCATGGACTTTGTGATGCCCCATGGAGTGCAATCCATGAGGGGGGGATCTGAGGGGCAAAAATGGTCCCTGTACCTCCAAAAGTTGCCCAAGCCTGATTTTGAGGATATTGGTCTCATTTTGCAGCTGAGAAACATAGAAGCCCAATATCAGTCAATGAAGCATGGCCAGAATTCTTATGCAGAAATAATAGCTTATAAGTAGGGGTGTGCCTCTGAGCATGTGCAGATTGCTTTCCTCTCAACACTGAACAATTGCAATTCCTCACTATTCAAACACTTATAAATAAGAAGCAGAATATATCTGTATGTGTGATATAGAGATCCAGAACCTCTCTTTAGTAGGCCAGCTAGCAAACTATAACAAAAGAACATAGCATTCTATTTCTTTCTACACAAGAATCCACCTTTGTTTTCCCTCCAACTCTTTAACTAAACAGGTCCTTTCCCCTAAATCTCCCTCCTCCCCACTTGCCTATTCTTCCCCTCTGTACTGACTTAATTTATCACCACGGAACCCCAGGAGCTGTTTTTGTTTTTGTTTTTTCCTCAGTACCATGGTTAGGGGTGGATGAACTCTAATGGGCCCGTGCTCGGCAGGCAATCAAGCCGCCGCCACTGCCACCTGCCCACGCGAGCCAGGCTGCGTGAGCCCCTGGAGGGCTTGGTAAGCTGTCCAGGAGCACGCTGCCACTTCCTGCTCCTCTGTGCGAGTTGCCACCTTTAATGCAAGATGAGGCTCTGTTTTTTCTTAGATTTATTGTTGTGCACAATGGTGGCAAGAAAGGGCCATTTCCACAACACTAAGAGGCCACCAATGTTGTAGAACTGGCCCTTTCTGGCCACCATTGTGTACAACGATACATTTATGAAATATATCGAGCCCCAACCTGCATTACAAGGGGATCTGTATTTGTACTGGGTGGCGGGGGGAGAAGGATCATTCCTGTGTCCCCCTCCCTTCCTGGGCCAGCCGCATGGGAGTAGCAGCTTGACAGGAGGAGGGTGGCGAGAGGGGCTTCCCTCTTGCCTTCCTCCTCCCCTCTAGGCAATGCCGTTGCAGTAGCTGGGATGAGGAGGGCTTCCCTGTCATCTCCCTCGTCTCATCAAGCCTCTGCCTTTGGATGGCTGGGGTGAGGGGGAGAGAAAGGATCCCCCTTCAGGTGTGCAGCAACTTGCATACAATGGCCAGCAGGAAAGTGATGGCCATTGTGCGCAAGGTTTAATTTATGAAAAATAGCGAGTTGCCATTTGCGACTTGGCTGCAGGTGCTCACAGGCAGGACTGGGTAAGTCCCGGCAGCTCATGCAGCTCGGCTGGCAGGGGTGGGAGCTCAGTGAGCTGAGTCTGGGGGGCCAAAGCAGGGGGAGTCCCTCAGGCTCCACCCCCTGCATGGATGTTCGCGACATCCCTAACCATGGTTTAATAATCCTGGAATATGGAAGAAAAGTACCTCTGAGCCTGTGCAGAATGCCTTTCCCACAACATTTAACAACTGCAGGACTCCTTCCTCCCATAAATTTAGCATTTAGGAGCAGGTTGCCTCTGTCCATGTACTATTTAGGTAGGATTTTCGGAATAAAGCCTGCATGCATCACAACTATTTTCCTCCCCCAAGATAACATTTTGAAAAATCTGCTTCTGGATTTTTCTCTCTCTCCCTCATCCCTCTGTGTAGTCAATTTTAAAACTTGTTTCTTCTCTCTTCTCCTTTTTTTGGCAAAGGTGTGTGCCTTTTTTCCCTTCTACAGATTTCCAGCATAGAAGGTGTTTTTTAAAAAAGAAATCTTCTCACCTCACTGTATCCTGGATATTGATTGGGTATAAGAAGAAGCAATGCGAATACTGCCTTGCCATAGACCCACTTATTATTCAGTCAGTCATGTGATACAACTCCTTCATGGATCACTACCTTGTTGTGGCGAAGGGGCTGAATGACTAAACAACAACCACATGTGATACAAAGTTTCACATGGGATTGCATGAAGAACTCTTAGTTCTGTCTCCGTTCACCTGCAACAGACAACAGTATACCTCCTCCACTTGAAAACATCAAGCCATGTGAAACATATTGTTGTTGTTGCTCAGTCGTTAAGTCATGTCGGACTCTTCGTGACCCCATGGACGATAGCACGCCAGACCTTCCTGTCCTCTGTTCTCTCCCGGAGTGTGCTCAAGTTCATATTCATTGCATCGGTGATGCTATCTAGCCATCTCATCCTCTGCCGTCCCCTTCTCCTTTTGCCTTCAATCTTTCCCAGCATCAGGGTCTTTTCCAGAGAGTTTTCTCTTCGCATTAGGTGGCCAAAATATTTGAGCTTCAGCTTCAGTATCTGTCCTTCCAATGAGCACTCAGGGTTGATTTCCTTTAGGATGGACTGATTTGACCTCCTTGCAGTCCAGGGGACTCATAAGAGTCTTCTCCAGCACCACAGTTCGAAAGCATCAATTCTTCGGCGCTCAGCCTTCCTTATAGTCCAGCTCTCACAGCCATACGTTGCTACGGGAAAAACCGTAGCTTTGAATATACGAACCTTTGTGGGCAAGGTAATGTCTCTGCTTCTTACTATGCTGTCTAGGTTTGCTATAGCTTTCCTCCCAAGGAGCAAGCGTCTTTTAATTTCTTGGCTACAGTCACCATCTGCAGTGATCTTGGAGTACGGATGGCGGAGAATTCTGCCATGGATTTCAGTGAGGCCGAATGCATTGGCATTCGGCCCCCCGAAACCCGTGGCAGAACGGCCTCCCACCCCCCGCCACCCAGCGGAATCCCCCCGGAATGAAACTTACCTGGGGCTCCGGCGGTGACAGTGGCTAGTCTTTTGGCCGGCTCCTGCAGCCGCCTTTTTGCATCCTGCCAAGCTGCCATGATAGGCTATGTAAGTATTTACGTAGCCTATCATGGCAAAGAGCATGGACGCAAACGGCAGCCGCTACGCTGTTTGCGCTGCTGCTCTTTGCCGTGATAGGCTACGTAAATACTTATGTAGCCTATCACAGCAGCCTGGCAGCAACCCAGCCGCAGACAGAACTCTGGCTGTGGATGGCCCTGGCCGGTGGCATTGTGGAGCCACCACAGAGCAAAGCCAGCCAGGGAGGATTCCGGGGGGAGGGACGGAGCACCTCCCCCCCCACTGCAAATCACACCTGTGAAAAGGTAAGTGACTTTTGTACTTCCCTGTCTTGGAGCCCAAGAAAATAAAGTCTGTCACTGCTTCCATTTCTTCCCTTTCTATATGCCAGGAAGTGATGGGGCCAGATGCCATGATCTTAGTTTTTTTAATATTGAGTTTCAAACCAGCTTTTGCACTCTCCACTTTCACCCTCAATAAGAGGCTCTTTAGATCCTCTTCACTTTCTGCCATTAGGGTGGTATTGTCTGCGTATCTGAGGTTGTTGATAATTCTCCCAGCAATCTTAATTCCCACCTGTGATTCATCCAACCCGGCGTTTCTCATGATGTACTCTGCATATAAATTAAATAACCAGGGCAACAATATACACTGAGGCTATATAATGGCCTGTGAAGCTGTTCTTTAATGAACTGAGTCTCATGCAAATATCATTACCCTTATACTTTACCCTTTTTGTACTGTGGCCTGGGGTTTTATAATGAACACTTCACATAGATACTTGACCTCACTTAGTAGGGGTAAGGTTTTTGAGAGGCGGCTTATAAATCTTTTAAACAAACAAACAAGTAAAGGATTTTTTTCAAAGAAGCTCTTCAATGAGCAATAAGTAGGGCTGAGCCTGTGCTGAAAGTAGAGCTGTGCGGATTTTCAATAAAAAAACCTGTTCTGTCTGCATTTCTTGAATTATCAGGTGGCTTTTGTTCCATTGTTCACTCACTGAAGGAATAGGAGTTTTTCCAATTTCCCAAATATGCACAAATTCACATTTGTGCAAATTCACACTTGTGAAAATGCACAAATCCCCCCCCCATGTCCAAATCTTGCCCTGCACATTTTCATGTTTTAGCCTATGGGGAAGTGTGCATTTTCTGTCTTTGTTTTGCATTTTTGCTATGACTAAATTTGCGTAATATTCCAGAAAGTTAAAAATAAAAAATAAAACTGCTCTGCAATCCATGGAATCCATGCAAATTGGGAAAAGTCAGTCTGCTGCAGAATCTGTGGGTGGATTCATAGAAATCCAAACTCATTTGATTTGGTTGTAGGTTTCTGACATCTCTAGCAGAATGTTCATAGTTTTGAAGTGTAGGGACCTTATGAATCTCCCACAAGGACAAAAGAGAACACCAATTTGCATAAAAGTTACATATGTTAATTTATATGCAAATTAGAATCATTATTATAGTCTAAATCGAAATACAGTATATCACCATAGAGTGAAAGGCTGTGGCCATTTTGTGCCCTGCTCAGTGGCCTGCCCTGGTGCTAGCTACTGATGGGCAACTTCAAGGCCCTTGGGCTCTCCCTTCTTAGGGTTCTTCACCTTTAAACCAGACTTGGATTGGACAGCCCATCAGGTAGAGGACAACTTCAAAATGGAGGGCAGTCCTTTAGCAGCCCTTCAAATAGAGGACTGCCCTCTGTAAAAGAGGCTACCCTACAAAATGGCTACCCTACAAAAGCACTGCTTTTGGAACCTCCCATGTCTCCTGAAAACACACTACTTTTCATTGTACCTGTTTACAGGCATCGTAAACTTCTGCTGCTGCTTTTCAGGTACCATTTCCCCCTTCTTGGAGTTTCTTTCTCCTTCATGGAGTGATCCCAGGCAATCAAGAGTCATATAATGGACATTATGTCCTAACTGATGCTAGTAGCCAATCAGAATTGGCTCCACAAACAACAAAAACAATCAATGTTTATTTAGAGAAAGGCTAAAGCTTCCTGGGTCAGTCAATCACATTGAAGACCTTTCCCAATCAGGAAGATAAGGACGAGCAAAATCTATTTCAGGTCAATGCTTCCTGAAAAGATGAACTCTTTTGTACATTTTGCTGTGATCCATGAATGATCATGGAAAATAGGGCCTGCCTTTTGATGGCGACAAAAGCATTCTCAGATATTGCATCCACCCTTTGGGTTGAGCCCTAACAATAACTCTTACAGAATCTAATATTTCTGGAAATACTTTTTTGACATGGTCTCTGTAGATCCAAAATAAAATAAAAAAATTAATGGTACCAGTTGCCACAATCATTTATCAACTTCTTTTGACAGTTTCTTTCTCTCTTTCTCCTCAAAGTAGCTCCAGGATTATATTGCTCCTGCATATCCCCTGCCCACCCCCCTCAGTCTATTTTAAACTGAATCAGGACACAGGGAAAAAAGTGCCCTAGAAATACTACCCCCTTACATTTCACCTATTAAAATGAATGGGCACAAAGCATTAAAGTCTCAAATAACTCACAGACTGTGATCAATATCACTGTCACTCCAATCCAAAACACATCACATGGGGGCAAGTGCTTGACTGCACTTTTTGAGACCTAAAATCACTTTAATCTTTGGATATAGCCTGAAGTCCATAGCCTGAATCCAGATGCAATCTGTTAATGGCCTGAGAATGCAGATGGAGATATAAATTCCCAGCCACATTGCAAGATGCATAGGAAGTTTTTTAGGAACTGGGAATGTATGAGAATTTTGTTTTTTGCTTGCAAAACATCCGACTGTGCTCTGTCCAAAGCTCAAATGTGAGCGCGAGCATGTGTCCACCAAAAATATTTGCATATTGTTGAACACATGCTCACATTTGTCTCATTCCCAATTCCCAGTTTGATTTGTGCATGTTTCCCAATTTGTGCAAATTTCCTCAGTAGACTGAATTAGCCCCGCGCTAGTCTATGGAGGGGTCCAGGATTTCCAGAGGGGTAGCAGTATTTACTCTGCTGCAGCAAAAAGAAGAAAGAGTCTTCTGGCAACTTACAGAGGAACACATTTATGATGATGGCATAAGGTCTTGTGGATCAATATTGGGTTCAGTGCCAGCCAGGGTGTTTTTTTGGGGGGGGAGTAGGGGAAGGGTTTGGGGCAAGGTATCCTCGGTGCCCCCTCCCTGAGTGGATTCACCTCTCCTTCACTTCTCTTCCTGCTGCTTATTCACCTGTCCTCCCTGCTGTTTCCAGTCTGTACAATCTGCCAAAGGGAAAGCACAAGGAAACTAAAGGAAGCTTCTCTTTCTCCTCACTCTTCTCACTGTTGGCATGCTCAGAGCAGGCAGGTGAACAAGCAGAAAAACAGCAAAGTGGAGGAAGAGCTGGGGCATGAGTGTCTGGGCACTGACACCCCCCCTACCCACAGTACTGTGGGGCTGAGCAGTTGCCCAGGTTTGCCTACCCTGGCACCAGCCCTGAAGAAAGGAAGCAAAATGTTTGGAAAACAATGCAGCCAGGAACTGGTGTGGGGTAAACACTCATGTGGCCATTCCGTAACATTCTGGACTCTGCAAGGATCTATTCAGTTCTCAGAACCATTTTGTATGTTTCCAAGAAACGGATCAGACAGTGTGTATATATGAAACACAGATAGATGGATGGATGGATGGATGGAGAGACAGATAACTATGTCTGCCTGCCTGCCTGCCCGCCTGCCTGCCTGCCTGCCTGCCTATCTATCTATCTATCTATCTATCTATCTATCTATCTATCTATCGTCTATCTATCTATCTATCTATCTATCTATCTATCTATCTATCTGTCTATCTATCTATCTACTGCTGAAGGTCATTGGATCCCATATTTGCTTCTTGTCTCTTAATACTGTTGTTATATCCTATAGACAATTAAGCAGATATTTTAAACTTTCACTTCTTTAAGTGTCCCATTTCCAAAACATTATTTATCACCCGGGGGCTGCTGTTTTTAGTTTTCCTTTAGAGTTTCTTAAGGCCTCCCCCCTTCCCCCCCCTTTTTTCCCTTTCTAAAACTACAAACAAATTATGTTGTTCACCTTTTCTGCCATTATAGAGCTTTCTCCCTGAAGGAATTATAATTGAAAAGAGACGCAATATTCCTTTCAGACTCTCAACCGGTTTATCCTTGACAGCGGGCTCATTTTTCCCTCTAACTCTTTAGTTAGATTTCTTCTAATTTGCCAGACCCTGAAAGGCTCACTAGTTTACAATTCTCAGACTCACCTTTAGCACAGATTTGAAAGAGGAGCAATCCATTGTCTACCCTATTGTCCTCTAGGTTTTAATGATCTTATATATTTTAGTGAGCAGAGAAAATCTGGCACTTCAATCTTAAATTTCCACAGAAGCATTAGATAAATATTTCTGTCTGGAGAAGAATGCAATTTAGATGATCAATACACTCAAGCCTGCACACCTTCCACTGACACTTGAGGGTCTGACAGTTCTTCAAGTTTATCGTAAGGAAAGAGTACTTTGAAGAAGCCATGTTCCTATTGTCCATTGTGGAAGGCTTCATCTCACAAATGGCCCCTTTGGGTTTACCGTTGTCTAAATGAGCTGCTTCCCTGAAGCTTGACTACTAAACTAAACCGCATTTCATTGCCTCTCACGCAGAACGTTCATAACAATATTGCTAATAATAACCTACAAACATAATGAGGCTCAGTTGGGTTTGTTAATCTATAATAAAATGATATTACAGACTAAATAGCAATGCAGTTTGGTAAGAAAGATTCAAGAGGCAATTACTCATTGTGGTGCCTCATAGAACTTTGGAAGAACCAAATGAACAAAGTTTTCTTACCGCTTAGCCTTTTTATGGACGCATTAAATCAAACAGCTTTAATAGGTTAGGGTAGAGGTAGGACACATTTTGTTCCCTTCTAAACCCTGTGTGTGAAATTCCTTCCTTAATTACTTCATAATCTTAAGGGCCAAAGTAGTTGTAACATGGGGAATCCAAGATTAAATTTAACTTCTTATTTTAAATGGCTAAATACAGGATGCTATATGAATGGTACATGCATGCTTTCCATTGCGTGGCAGATAGCCCAGTGTAGAGTGATTTGGATAGGGTAGCCACTTACGAATCACCCAAAAAAGAGGACAAAAGAGGACATTGTTTCGCATAAACATTGCATTTATTTGTATAGATCCACATTTAGAAATTATAATAATTACTTAAACAGAAATACAAGACAAGCCACCATAGTGTGAAAGACTGTGATTCATGTGCTAGGGATGCTGGAGAAATTCAAGACCAACTAAAATGAACTTGGATTTCTAAGAATACAACCTGCAGAATCCGCTGTGGAGTGACACCCTCAGTGGACTTCCACTTCTTTTTTTTTACTTTCATTTTTCGCATATTTATTCATAGGATAATATGCAAGTTTCTGCTGAGGAAAAGAGCAGGGTACAATACGCTAAATGTTACATACTAAGGTGAAATATGTAAATTATTGTGCAAACCTCTTACATAATTATTTGCATATTTTTCTGCATGATGGAAAAAAATCTCATCCATCTGTGAGTGGATGATGGAACAAAAGGCACCTGACAATCCACAAAACAGAAAAGGAGTGGATTTTACACAGTCCATACATCCCTATCATATCCTTGCTTCCTGTCCAGGTACTAATTGTTGATGGGCAACATTAATTATGGTTCTTTATCTTTAATCTGGAATTGGACAGGACAGCCCTTCAAATAGAGGACTATCTTCTGTAAACGATCACATATGGCCATCCTAGATCAGGGAAATGGCATGAGGAGAAAAAGTAAAATTCATTTTATAATGTCCACACAAACTTTCGTACACATTGTTGTGCACATTTTTCCTAATATATGGATCTATACCTCAGAGAGTGCCTTCTCCCTTACCAACTTGCCCGGTAGGGGTGTACAAAACCCACTCACCAGTCTGTTGGGGGGGGTCCACGGGGGGGAGGCAATCCGTCCCTCCCTTCAGAATCCTCCCTGGCCGGCTCTACTGTGTGGCGAGTCGTGGAGCCGCCGGCCAGGTCCATCCGCAGCTGGACTTCCGTCCGCTGCCAGTCTGCGGATGCAAATGGCATCTGGCATAGCGGACGCCATTTGCATCCCTTCTCTTTGCCATGATAAGCTACGTAAATCTTTACGTAGCCTATCACGGCAAAGAGAAGGGATGTAAATGGCGTCTTCTATGCTGGACGCCATTTGCTTCCGCAGACCAGGGCAGTGGACGGTAGTGGACGGACCAGACCTGGCTGGTGGCAGGTAGGGTCCGTTCTGGGGAAACTTCGCAGGGTGGCAGAGGTGGGTGGTCCATTCCGCCATGGACTCCGAAGGTCTCCATTGGAGTCCATGGTGGAATTGTCTAAAATCCCTATCCCCACTGAGGATATCAGAAGGCATGTCCATGGTAGTTCCACATGGACCCATGGCCCAATTGGAGTCCTATGGAATTCCCTGCCTTTGGAGGTCAGGCAGGTACCAATGTTGTGTTGTTTTTGGTGCCTCCTGAAAATATTGCTATTTCAGGAAGCCTTCCTTGAGTGACTAGCCACAGTTTATTAAATTTGGTTTTATCAGAACTCTGTTTTTTTAAAAAAATAAATTAATTTAACATGGTGTTTTAACTCTTTATCCTGTTTGCTGTTCACCGCTCTGATGTCTTTGGATGTGGAATGACATGCAAATACTTTAAATAAATAAATAAAATAAAAATTTTGCACACAGTTTTGCAAGGATTTTTGCACTGATATAATGCATTCAGTGCATAATTTCCTTGAATACACACATATTTGTGCATAATTGTCTTTAACATGCACATTACTGTATACCAAAAAATACAGCTGGAGACTGGGAATCCACCTCCATCAAAATCACATTGCATGTACTGAGAGAAGTAGAAGTAAGGCATTCAAGAAATTATGTCAAACTGGTTTCAATAGACACTAATAAACTAAGATTTTGCCTATACATTATATCACTCACCATTCTTTTTATTGCTTTTCAATATCTGGGAACATTTAAAACAAAAAACCTGCCATCAAAAAACTGCCATGAAGGAGAGCGTTATTCTTAAAATTCCCATCTTCGGAAGATTTTCTGAAAATGTGGCATCAGTATGGCTCAGTATTGTCTTACTGACTCCCTATCTATCATCCACCCATCCATCCATCATCTATCTATCATCTGTCTATCTATCTGTCTTTCATCTCTCTCTCTCTCTCTCTCTCTCACCTATCTGGCATTTGCCTGGTAAACAAATGTTGGTCAGTTATTGTTAAAACATTCTGAAATATTTGAAGCATTATTTGTTTTTTGAACAATAGTAATGAAACCTGTAGTTGCTGCATTTGGTGAGTTGAAGAATGGCTTAAGTGAGAGGGAAGAGAGCAGAAACTTTCTAGAAAGAGTAGCAGATCCTGCATGACAGATAGGTCTGAGTGTGACCTCAGAGAGATTCGCATGACTCCAGACACACTGACATATGGGATTGTGTGGGCCATGCAAGTTAGCTCCACTCATCATGTGCATCATGATGCCAGCAGCAGAAATGCTTCCCCCTCATCCATGCATTCAGCCAGCATGGAAAATGGCCCAATTAGGGCTCCTATCATGTGCAGGAGCTCTATGTGTGTACATCATTATGCATGCAGAGACATTACCAATCCAGGCTCCTGCTCCTATTCTAGAGTATAAAAGGAAATTGATGTAGCTTTTCTAGATATGGATTTAAAGTAATGCTTATTTCAGACCTCCTAAGGGCAGGCATCTAGGTCCTGGAGCCATCGAGATCTTGGGACATCTTTGGCGCACTTGCAGCTATTTGTAATTAATTCAGAAACCAACCTGAAATCCAAATTAATTGCAAATCAGAAATGCAATTAAGAAAAAAAGAATGCCTGGAAGAAAATGCAGATTGATATTGAATCCAAATATTAAGCTATTCTATTTCCTTTTTTGTCAATTGCTTAGAAAAGAGAAAATTTGCAATGCTATGTTTCCCCCCATGGCATTGCAATCAAAATGTGCCACCATGTGCAACATTATTATCATATTGGATAGAAGGCTCATTAAATTAATGACTACAGTTTCCTAATCATCGCCTGATATAGTTAAAGGATGTAAATGACCCAATGCAGTATGTCAGTATTCTAGGAATAGTTGCAAATGGTGTAAAAAACTGGGGAAAAAAGTTTCTCCCTAAATCCTCAACTCTCTGTGCCTTTACATTAAGGAGTGCATTTAAAATATGGGCAGAGCAATTCTAACAGGGCTGGGCTATGTGCGAGGGAACTCAATGGTGGATCTACCAGAAATTTCACATCCTTGCCAGCTTGCTGCAGGCAGGGTGGAAGGTCAGGAGGACACATTTTCTTACTTGTTCCCATTTTATTTTCTTGCTTCCCCATTGCAATCAACAATGCCAGCTCCAGATCTGTCATAGTCTAGAGCAGGGGTTCAATAACTCAGGCCCTAGGGTCTCAATCCAGCCCTCCAGATTCCCCAGGTGGTCCCACTCCCTTCCCCTGACTCTACCTCCTTCCCCCCATGCCACAGATTGTTCGGTGGTTTCCCCAGCTTTTGTGCCATTTTCTCCCCATTCTAGAAGGTTGAAATCCCTCTCCTAAGGCTTAGTTACTGGCAGGAAGAGTTTTGAGCTAAAATATGTTGGTATTTTTTGGTTTTCTGGCCCCACCCCTTTTGCCTTAGTCCTCACCCATCACTAGAATGTGGCTTTTGAGAGTGTAATGGTGCCAATAGGGGCCAGGAAAAAAGAAGAAGCAAAAAACAAACAACAATAGAAGCAAAGCTTCCAAATCCCGGGAAGTACTAGTTCCCCTCTACTCAGCACTGGTTAGGCCTCATCTGGAGTACTGTGTCCAGTTCTGGGCACCACACTTTAAGAAGGATGCAGACAAACTGGAGAGGGTTCAGAGGAGGGCAACAAAGATGATCAGGGGACTGGAAATAAAGCCTTATGAAGAGAGACTGAAAGAACTGGGCATGTTTCAGCTTGAGAAGAGAAGACTGAGGGGAGATATGATAGCACTCTTCAGGGCCTTGAAAGGTTGTCACAGAGAGGAAGGTCAGGATCTCTTCTTGATCATGCCAGAGTGTAGGACACGGAATCATGGGCTCAAGTTACAGGAAGCCAGATTCCGGCTGAACATCAGGAAAAACTTCCTGACTGCTAGAGCAATACGACAATGGAACCAATGACCTAGGGAGGTGGTGGGCTCTCCCACACTGGAGGCATTCAAGATGAGGCTGGACAGCCATTTGTCAGGGATGCTCTGACTTGGTTTCCTGCACTGAGCAGCTGGGTGGACTCGATGGTCTTGTAGGCCCCTTCCAACCCTACTATTCTATGATTCTATGAGGAGGGGGAGGACAAGGAGGAGGAGGGCCCACTCAGGGAGAGGTCAGTGAAGGCAAGACCTGAAAATGACACTGCAGCTCACTCTGAATTTAGCAGTGCAGTGGCAGAAGTGCAGCCTGCAGGGGGGTCTGGATGGGGGAAGAGCCCCGAGAGCCCCTACATTAACCACCCTTGGGATGGTTTTTTTCCATCATGTGAATCCTTACTCCATTCAGTGATGAATGAATCCCATAGGTCTGCAAACAGGATTTGCAAACTTGTCTTTCAGCTCATTGTTCCATGTTCTACAGCATTTGCTAATTATTTATAAAAGAAAGACGAGCTTTGAGATTTAAAAAGCATGAGTCATTTGAACTGCCTAGATGTGATCCCTTCATTGAGGGGCTATACTTACAGAAGCCCAATATTTGCTCACTTTAAAGGTAAATCCAGGTGAGGTTTTTTTATGTGTTTTGTTTAGAAACATTTCACTTTCTCTCTGGTTCACTCTCTCTTAATCAAGGGCAGATTTTCAAAAGTCCTTCAGACTAACGTCTAGTCTCATTCTGCACCTTTGAGTCTGATCTTGACATTGCTTGGCTCCTTTGTTGGTTTCTGTGGCAAGGAGCTACTTGGGCATCAGACATTTATACGATGCTGGAACCTGGGCTTTGTCCCCGAACTTGGATTTTGGTCATCCAAAGAAACTGATTGGTGGAAGACTCAGGACAGACAGAATGAAGTGATTCTTCACATAGGAATGGATGAGTTTGCCAGTTTTGTTTTCTTCCACGTTCAGGTTTTTTTTTTAATCTAAGTTTTTTTAATTGATTTTATTACTCAAATTTATAAACCACTTTCCATGGAGATATTAAAGCAGTGAACATAAAACACAATGGCATCAAAACAGTTTAACAATAAAAACAATACAATACAAATTAAGCAGTAATAAACCTGCACACTCTACTGTGTGCCACAAACCATTACTGGCTGGGTTCCCCTCCAGGGGTGAACCTGTGTGAAGAGATGAGTTTTAAGAAGACATCTGAACATCAGAACTGTGGGGATTTGTCTAATGTCAATTGGTAAATCATTCTAGAGGTTGGGTACCCTGACACTAAATGCTCTACTGCATTTAGTGCTCCCTGTGATGATTACAGAGATCAGGCAGGGACATAAGGGGTGAAATACAGTGTCCTCAATATGCATCCCATTAAACCGATTTAAGATAGGATCAAAATTGCAGAGAGATTGAGTAAGAGGTGCAAGGTTGCACTCTCTGTATCACTCTCTTGATAAAGGTCATCTAATAGGGCGACCAAGGGAGTTCCAAACCAAGGGTCTCCCAAAACATCACCAAATGGCATTCCCAAACCAGGCCTGAACATAGCCTGGAAAGGGTCAATATAACCAGTTTCATCCAAGAATGCCTGCAGACTGCAGTTGCCCCACCACAACCATCACCTTAACCAAAAATGGTGTGTTCATGACTGGGCCATAATTTTCACAAATCTTTCAAAGTGTCAGGCAGCAGTCCTTCACACAACGAGGCATTAACCACATCCTAGACTCACTCAGCCAAGCCGTGCTGGCTAGCTTTAATTCTCCATGAGGGACAGGGATCGAAAGGGCATGTGGTTGGTCACATGACTGCAAACACCTTGTCCATGTCATCAGGCTGCATTAACCAACATTGACCCAACAAAACATAGCTAGATGGGGCATTGGAGACCTCACTTGGATCTGCCATGACAGTGGCATCTAAATTGCTTTGGAGCCAGATTTTCTTATTCTCTAAGTGCAATGAGAAAGCATCATAGTGGGGCTCTGAGGGCTCTAAAGGAGCTGTTTCTGGAGTTAGAAACTTCTGAAGAGTTCTACTGGGTGGCTATCCACACCATCCTTCCATCTTGAATAAGAAAAACCTAGCAAGACATACTTACCTCTGGTGGTCACCCATCACATCCTTTGCCTTCATGAAAACAAAAATTTGCCTATTGTTTTCATAGAGACAAGGTGATCAGTTTATTTCATGAACTGCAGTGCCTGTAGCCCTAATATCTGGATCCTGTTGATCGTCGTTGTCGTCATTTATTACATTTCTATACCATCCAGTAGCCAAAGCTCTCTAGGTGGTTTACAAAAGATACACTCTCTGATCACCACGAACCTTTAGGAAAGACCCTCCTTTCCTCTGAAACAGGTAAATATATGCACCTCAGCCTTATTTCTTATTTTCCCAATTTCTCTCTATCAACTCTCCATTCTACTCCTCATGTTGGCCAAACATATGTAATTCTGAGTTTGCTCCATTGTGTTTAGGCTACCTACACTGCCTGTGAAACTCCTAGCACCTCCCCCACTTCTTCCTTTGCCAACTACAACTTATTTGCCTCCATTGTTCTCTTTGTTTCTGACCACTTCAGAGTTCTATATGTCTAATGTTGGTCCAAGCTTAATTGGGTTAATCATTCCACTCTCTATTGAAACCATGTATTTGGTAGTCACGTATATTCTGCAATAAAGCCTATATTCTTTTATTCAAATCCTGGTCTGTGTTCAATAGCTAATATTGTCTTGGTATAAGGGTAAAGTGTGACCCCCCACCCCCCCGTGGCACATCTTAACTCTAGACCCAATATCTATCTGATTTATATATGTCACTTGGCTTCACATGTGCATTTACATGTTGGATATAGGGATGTACGGACTGTGTAAAATCCTTTCCGTCTGTGTTTCATGGATTGTCAGACGCCTTTTGTTCCATCATCCGCCCACAGATGGATGTGAATATATATTTTTTGTCATGCGGAAAAATATGTAAATATTTACATAAATATTTACATAATATTTATGTAAGTATTGACATAATTTACCTCAGTACGTAACATTTAGTGTATTGTCCCCCATTCCATTCAACATTTCCTCAGTAGAAACTTAGGTATTTTTCTATGGATTTATATATGTAAATTTCGGGAAAGCAAAAACAATCATATAAAAGTCCATGGACTCTGCATGGCCTGAGGGGGGCGCACCGCAGTAGATTCCGCAGGTCAGATTCTTAGAAATCCGAGCTCATTTTAATCTATCTCGAATTTCTCCAGTAGTATCCCTAGTTGGATATGTTTAGGGATGTCAGAGAATTTCGCTATGAATCTCAGGGAGGCCGAATGCCAGTGCATTCGGCCCCCCGAAATTGGTGGTGAAACGGTCTGCCCCCCCGCCCTCCCTGGGACGGGACTTACCTTGGGCGAATCCTCCTGGCGGCGGCGGCTCCAGCGGCGGTTCGGCGGTGGTTCGGCGGTGGCGGCTGCGGTGGCCGGTCTTCCGACTGGCTGCCGCCGCCGCCATTTCCAGTAAAACAACAACAAAAACACGTGATAGGCTACGTAAAGATTTACGTAGCCTATCATGGCTAGATTTTTTAAAAATACCATGATAGGCTACGTAAATGTTTACGTAGCCTATCACGGCTGAGTAAAAAAAAAACCCTGCACGTACGCAAATGGCTGCGCCATTTGTAAACATTTACGTAGACTACGGAGAAAATAAGGGGAATGCAAATAGCGTAGCGTCTATGTAAATGTTTGCGTAGACCAGACATGCCAAAATAAGGAACGCAAATGGCGGCGCCCATGGGCATCGCCATTTGCGTACGCACGGTTTTTTGTTTTACTCAGCTGTGATAGGCTACGTAAACATTTACGTAGCCTATCACGGCTGACTGCAGGGACGCAAACAGCGGCGGCTACGGCCGCCACCATTTGCGGCCCGGCTGGCCAGGATTCGGGGGTGGAGGGATGGAGCGCCTCCCCACCCGGCCAGAATTTCGGGGGGGAGGGACAGAGCGCCTCCCCCCCGGCCAGAATTTCAGGGGGAGGGATGGAGCACCTCCCCCCCACCGCGAGTCAATTTTTGTTACAGGTGACTTTTGTACATCCCTACATGTGATTGAGGACATGTGGTAACAATGTAAAACTGTTCTTTACTATTAAACCTCTTACTGCAGTGAAGCTACATGAATTACAGAGCCAGATGCATTGTAGGTGAAAGCACAGAAGTTCTTTTATGTTAAACCCTTTACTCTCACTGAAATTATCACTAATTGCTGTGAAACAATGTGAGCTACAAAGCCAGCTGCTTTGTAGAACTATAATATTCTTTAATGCTTACCCCCTTATGCTCAATTAAACTCTTGTTGATTGCATTTGAACTGCATGGCCAGACCACCCACCCAACTAAGCAACCTTTTGTTTGGCAAGTATCTTCTCCATTTGGATCAACGCTCTTGATGGTTTCTTGCACAAATGTGTCATATGGTTGCTGTCCCCACATCCATATCTGCAACCCTGTTATGTTCCAAGGCGAGCAGGTTTTTGGAGGGGGTAAAGATGGAACTTCCTAGAAGCTCTCTCCCATGGCTATTGTTGGGAACTACAGTTCCCAGGTAGCAATATGGTGAGGTGCTGGGAAATCTGCCAAATTTCCCAGGAATAGGTTTGTGCCTCAGCCTTGTGCTTCAGTTAGTGATCATCCTAGAGCTAAACTAGTTTCAACATGGACTATCCATTGATCCACTACTTGAGTGCTGCAGAACCTCAGGCTTGGGAAAAATCCAGCCCTCTTGGGGTAAAAATCCAGTCCTCTGGGTTTTCCCTTTGCCCCCTTCCCCTGGCCCCACATCCTTTACCTGACCAACAAACATTGGGTACTTTCCTGGCTTTTGTGTTTTCCCCATTCTAAATGCCTCTCCTAAGTAGGGATGCTGGAGAAATCTGCAACTGACTCAAATGAGTCCAGATTTCTTGCAGTCTGGTCCATGAATTCCATGCTGGACTGGCATCCATGGGTCAAGAGGATTCTGCAGACATGCGACCCCCTGCCAATTTCTGAAATTTAGTTGGGGAGGGGGCAGTATTATGCTTACTGGAAGTAATATAGTGAGTGGTGTGTGTGTGTGTGTGTGTGTGTGTGTGTGTGTTGTAGAAGGAAGTCTCCCGTGTTGGTTGGTAGACGTCCTATATCCATAAAAGGACTTGGGGTCCTTTCATGGGCATTCTCCTAAGTTTGCTGATTTGGAGACTGCTTGCATCTTTCAAGGAAAGAGCCCTTTCCTTCCATCTTTAAAAGATGCTTAGGCAATCTCCCAGCCAGCAAAATTAGGGGGATGCCCATGAAAGGACCTCAAGTCTTTTTATGAATATTCCAGGAAGTGCACCAACACTTAGACTTCATTCTAAACACACACACACACACACACACACTTCTCACTGTGTTACCAGCAAGCACAATACTGCCCCCCTGCCCCTAGAACTAAGTTTATTAAAAAGTCACTTCTTCTTTGAATTTACTTATGCATTTTTCTGGGCAGGAAAAAACAAAACAAAAAACAATCCAGACCTGCGGGTTTGTGATGGACTGGAAAATTTGACGCCATCTGTGGACCTCATGGCATGGGGACCAGATTGAATGGTGCAGAGTGGTAGGCGGCAGTAATGCAACTGAAACTCTCCCCACGACCTGAGCTCGATCCCAGCAGAAGCTGGTTTTCAGGTAGCCAGCTCAGATTGACTCAGTCCTCCATCCTTCCAAGGTTGGTAAAATGAGTACCTGGCTTGCTGGGGGAAAGGGTACTTAGGAGTGGGGAAGGCAATGGCAAACCACCCCACTATACAGTCTGCCAGGAAAATGCCAAGGAAAAACAGCGTCCCTCTAGGGGTCAGTAATGACTCGGTGCTTGCACAAGAACATCCCTACACCTAAAGCTTAATTCCTGACAGTAAGAGATTTAAGCTAAAGTGTGCTGGTATTTTTGGCCCCATCATTTTGCCTTTGGCCATGTCTTCTGGCCTACCCACCCCTGGAAAGTGGTCCTCACAAGCGTCTCCAAAATAGAATTTGGTCCTCAGGTTGAAAGAGGTCCAACACCCCTGAACTACTTAGAACAATGAAAAACTATAGGTTTTCTTAGTAAGGCAGATGGGACTGAATCAATATTATTCAAATGATTCCTCCAAGTCAGCATTTCAAAATCTTTCATGTGCATTTAAATAATGGCCCTAACTAGTCACTCATCCTATTTCCAAAGTGTAGGATCTTCTCCTTTCAGCCACAAAGATGTTTTATGAAACTGAAAAGTCTTTAGCTTTAGCTCTCTCTTGGACATTAATAGGCATTGGTTCATTTGCAATAAAACATTTCCTCAGACCCAGGTGGTTTCATAGTTTTCAACTTTTCTCAGCCAAAACACATATGGCCAGAAGCTGCAGCCTTTAAACTTTAAAGGACTAGAAATGCATTATGTCAGATTTTGGAAGTTAAGTCGAAATGGCCCTGAGTAGAACTGATAGTATGTAGCACTAATGACTTAGATCTTTAAAGCAAGGTCTTACTTTACTACACCAAAGTAAAATCCAGAATTCAAGATGGGGTGGAAGATCATGACATTTTTGGACTCCTTACCCTTTGAGTTGATTCTGAGCAAGTGTGCCTTGGTTTACTCTTTTTCAAGGTATCGTGCCATTTTTATGAACGAGATGCAATTGCTACATGCCATGATTTGGCTTTTACAGTTTGCCCTTGGAAATGCAGCATTTTTATCCCTCCCACTCAGCTGTTATTTACCACAAAAGATGATCCCAGTGATACTTCAATTTCAGATTGAGATGAGCAAAGATCTCCCCTTTGTGTGTGGGTGTTTGACATGGGGGGGGGGTTTACTGGTGGCAGTAGTGTCAATTGTGACAGGCACAACTCCCACTGTCATCTGGGATGCTATGCACACCACTTGAGATCCATCCTGAAAGAAAGTTGGGGTGTAGATGTCATAAACAAACAAATAAATCCATGTTACTGCTAAATGAAAAGAAAATTGAGCTTGAATTTGTCATCATTGTTCCATCTACATACACAGCACTATATGGAACACCATAAACAAACAAACAAACAAACAAACAAACAAAAAGAGAGTGAGATCCTTGCCCTAAGAAAATTATAATCTATATTTCAACAGTGGTGGGACAATAATGATGGATAAAGGAAGACAGAAAGGGTAAAAAGGATCAAATACCATGACAGATAGTTAGGTCTTGTTTCAGGGCAAGTATTTGAAGGTGGGCTGCTCAACAATGCAAATGTCCCTCTCAGAGGAATCCCAGTTTGAAGTGGTCTCATCCCTTCAAGCTTGCTGTGTGAACTGGGGTTCACACCTGGCTTGTGCCATTTTCAGGTACGGGCTGTGCAGCCTCCAAACCTTATCATCTCTGGCTGCAAATGTGCAGCCCAGGTGAATCCTCAGCCAGGGGTTCTGCTGGGCTATGTGAAGATTTCTTGCAGCCTAAGATAGTGGGTAGCAATGTAGCCCACCTTACCCCATTGCAGAAGTGAGGGTATTAGGTTATTCCTAAATCATACCCTTAAACAGTGATGCATGAGAATTTTGTTCTTCGTTTTTTTTATAAGAACTTAGCCCAAATCTAAAAAATAAAATATATATTTTTAAAAAGATCCTTCATAAGTTGGAAGGAAAGAAGTTGTGTGTGTGTGTGTGTGTGTGTGTGTGCGTGTGTGATCAATGTGGGAGAAACCAAAACTGATGAACTCATTCATCTAGGCCAAGGGCTTTCAGTGTCTTGCCCTTAAACATCTGGGTTTGAGTCCCTCTGTATTCAGCCATGTTTGTGGTGCTCAATTATGGTTGCCACCTCTTTTTTTCTGACTGGCTCTTCGCCTTTAAATGCTCAACAGCAGGCAGGTACAACACAGTCCTCTGCAATCTGGGAATAGCTGTACCTATTGCATTTGGCTCTTGCAGATGGGTGAGAGTTTTGTTTTGTTTTTGGTGAGAATTTGCCAAAATTCACAAATTTCATCATATATGGCAGGGGTGGGCAACATATGCACATGGGTTACATATATGGCAGGGGTGGGCCCACATGCAGCTCACATGGACATTTTTGCCTCCCTGCCCTGCTGTGTTCCCCTGCTACCACAAAAATCATGCCACTGGCAAAAATTGTGACAATTTTGCTGGGAAACAATGTGCAAGAGGAGCATGCAACTTGTTTGCAAACAGAATTGCGCTCCTGGAAGGCTCCAGAAAGACTCTCAGAACTTCCATTCTGCTTGAAAACAACTTGTGCTCCACTATGGATGTCAGAGAAATCAGCAAAGGATTCAGATGAGTTCAGATTTCTATGAATCCGACTTGTGGATTCTGCAGTGGAAGAGCTTTTTCTGGGTTACACAAATTCTGTAGACTTGCAAACTGGGTTTAAACTTGGGGGGGGATGTGTGCTAATTCACATTAGCACTGATGTGCATTAGTACTAATTTGCATTATCGCATTTGCGCAAGTGTGCATTAACCCAAATGTGCAGTTACGCTAAAGCACTAATGTACAGTACTTTGGTGCTACCACTAGGGATGGCGGAGAATTTCTCCCCGAAACTTCGGGGGGCCGAGCGCCAACATGTTTGGCCCCCCGAACAAGTTTCGGGGAGAAATTCTCCGCACCCCCCCACCCCCCGCACGGGTGCGCCCGCGCGCAGGCGGGGCTCCGTGGCCGTGGGCCCTGGCCACACCTCTTGGGCACCGATCCTTGTAGCGGGCAGCAACCGCCCCCTCTTCCTCTTCTTAGCATAGTTACAAAAAAAATAAAAAGCAAAGTAGCACGTCAGTCTCATAAACTTAGGGTTCCAAGTTTGATCCTCAGAGAGAGCAGTGCCTTGCCTCTCTGGCCGCTGCCGACCGCAGGGGGTGCCCCTCCGGCCTAAACAGTTACGGCAGCACTCCCCTCCTCCTGGGGGAGCTGCCAGTTGACAGGGGAGCCCAGTGAGTTGCTTACTGGAACCTCCTGCTGTGGGCTCTGACCCCTGCCGCATTTACCCCTAGGGGTGGTGGTTGGAGTGTTGGACTGGGTACTGGGACCCGGGCCCCTCACTTCTTTCTTGCCAATATCGCGCCAAGCTTAACTCACTTTTGGCATCATGTCCCCTAGGTAAGGCCAAGGGGGATAGGAAGGGAGGGGTAGGGCTCCGCCTCCTCTCCCCAAGAGACTGCTGCCAAGGCCCGATCCTGAGTTTGATGAGTAAGCAGACCCGGTACTGGCATCAATTCTTGCTTGTCCGGAAGCTGCTGAGCGTTCCTCAGGGATCCCCCCCCTCCCCCAGCCAGGCCTAGGAAACCCTTGACGGTCCAGCCCAAGTGAACGCGACAAACAGACTCAGCGTTCACTACTTCTTTCTATTTCAGCTCGCCTGGACGCTGTTTAAGCATCCACCTCCTCTTCCTGGCTCTTCCGGATGGCTCACCGCCCTCAGTGGAGCTCCTCCATTCTGCAGCCTCCTCTTCCTCGAGCGCAAGCAACAACATCCGTTTTTTCCAGTTGGGGATCAGAGCATGCCCACACTGGATTGGCTGCCCTGGATATGGGTGAGATGACTGCACTTCACCTCACTTGTCCAGATGGGCGACCTTCAGGGCCTTGGGGTTGCCTCATTGGCTTACCTCCCTGGGGTAGCTGTCTCTCCCAAGGTCATCTCCCTATATGACGCCCGGGCCACCTGCAGCTCTGTCAGTCACACCCCACCGTAGCCCCAGCCGCTTAACTCAGCGTCTTACAGGGTTCTGCTGGGTTAATTCAGGATCCCTTGCCCTGCCCCTGCCCGCTCGGGCATCCACGTAAGTGGCATATCAGATCCATACACTAATCTGGCGAGTGGCGATGCCACCGGGGCTACTCCTTCTCGTAATGGCTTTCACCTGAGGAGGTGTGTGACTGGCTTATGTCGAGGCCTTCCACAGGAGGGCCGCCATTGACCCTTCTCTGCACAGGGATCTGTTGGACCAGGACCTTTTGCTCCAATTTTGACTCCTTCCCGGCCGTGTTTCGGCAACAGATCTGGCAGTGGCCACATTCCCCAGGCTGTCTCCCACACTGGCCCTCGGCCCGGCGGGTCTGCTGTTTCAACACCACTGTCTGTGCTGAGAATACAGCCCCAAGGGTGCATACTCCCAGAACACGTCCTTTTTTGTCGTAAGTGCTCCCTTGTAACAGTCAGCACTTGTGCACCTCTTGTACAGTGCCCGGGGATGGTAGGGTCCCCCTTGGTAAGGCCGAGGCAGTAGGAAGCCCAGGGGCAGGCTACTGCTCCCTCTGGCGGGCTCATGCCCGGTTAGTTTGGTGCTGCTACTCCGGCTTTAAGACGCTACCCAACAGGGGGAACGTGTTTTAACTTGGAACATGGTTTCATGCTGGGTCCTAGGACCCCTCCCCCCTTTCTCTACGTCAACATAGGCCATCCTTTCCTCATAAGCAACATTTCTCCTCATCAGGCATTGTCAGGTTCATGAGAGCTTAATAAGGCAGTACGGGCAGAAGGGTTATAGCCTCCCCCCCATTTTTTTTCCACACCCCAATATCAACCCTAGGGATTTCCCTTCTCAAAATAGTTCCAGGGAAATCCTCTAGGGAGTTATCCTGATTCATAACCTCCCTTCCCCGAGAGCCAGTCGGTTAATCACGAGTTCACTGATCATCTGTGCTCAATGTGATACACCTCGTCGATGGGGCAGTTGTCTTGGTTGGCGATCCCAGCCACAAGGCCCTGATGGGAATATGCTACATGGAGTCCAAAGTTGGTGGTCAGTGTTCTGACCTAACGCAAGTATTGCTTCCCTTTCCTGTTACCGGTATCCCTTAGCTCACAAAAGGCTGAGGGCCCGTCTCCCACATCAACATTCGGTGAAGCCAATCTGACACTCTTAGGCATTATTCTCGCCTCCCTCAGGACAACTTTCAGGTCCTTTAGGCACAGCTCCAAGCAGTTATACATCTTCCTAGGGTTTCCCTTGGGGGGCCATGCAAGATATTGTAGGGCATCTTCTTTTCTCAGTTAGGGTAGCAGCCCCTGGCCGTGCCTTCTCGCACCGGCTCAATTTTGGGCAGTGCAGGAACTGTGGCTGCTGCACCATCAAACCAGGGTCACTTTTGCTGTGCGCACGTATCCATGGGCATGGCTTCAACATAGTAGGGCTTTAATGGCACCTCCTTCCGGAGGCGTGAGCCTAGGGATGTACGAAAGGGACTTACCTGGTCCCGCAGCTTGCTTCGCGGTGGGGGGGAGGCGCTTCGCTTCTCCCCCCGAAGTTCAGGCCGGGCGGGGAGGCGCCCTGCCTCGCCCGGCCGAAATTCAGGCCGGGGGGGAGGCGCCCCACCTCGCCTGGCTGAAATTCAGGCCGGGGAGAAGCACCCCATCTCCCCAGCCGTGAAAGAAAAAGTGAAAAAAAAAAACCATGATAGGCTACGTGACGATTAACGTAGCCTATCAGGGCTAGGGATGGACGAAAGTCACTTACCTGTCCTCGAAGCTTTTTGCGGTGGGGGGGAGGTGCTTCGCTGCTCCCCCCGCGAAATTCAGGCCAGGGGGGGCTTCCCGCCTCGCCCGGCTGAACTTCAGGCCGGGGAGGAGGCGCCTTGCCTCGCCCGGCCGCGAACTAAACAGTTTAAAAAAAAATGCCGCCGTGATAGGCTACGTGACGATTAACCTAGCCTATCACGGCTAGATCTGCAAAGTCAGCCGTGATAGGCTACGTTAATCGTCACGTAGCCTATCACGGGTGACTTAAAAAAAAAAAAAAAGCACGTACGCAAATGGCAGCCCCCATAGGGAGCCGCCAATCGCGTTCCTTATTTGGTCGCTGTAGTCTACGTAAATCTTTATGTAGACTAAAGTGACCAAATAAGGAACGGGAATGGCGGCTCCCTATGGGGGCCGCCATTATCTGTACGCGCTTTTCTTTTTTTTTTGAAGTCACCAGTGATAGGCTACGTGACAATTTACATAGCCTATCATGGCTGACTTTGCAGATCTAGCCTTGATAGGCTACGTTAATCGTCACATAGCCTATCACGGGGGTGTTTTTTTTTTCTTTGATTAGAATGGCGGCGGCGGCAGCCAGTCGAAAGACCGGCTGCCGCTCCCTCCCCGGACGAAGACCCGACGAACTGCCGGCCGGACCCGCTGCCGGGAGGGACATTCAGCAAAGGTAAGTCCCATCCCAGGGGGGGGGGGTGCGGGGTGCGGGGGGGTGCGGAGAATTTCTCCCCGAAACTTGTTCAGGGGGACGAACACGTTGGCGCTCGGCCCCCCGAAGTTTCGGGGAGAAATTCTCCGCCAACCCTAATCACTGCTAGATTTCCAAAGTCTAGATTTCCCATGGGGCGCCGCCATTTGCACACACGCTTTTTTTTTTCCCAAAGTCACCCATGATAGGCTACGTAATGATTAACGTAGCCTATCACGCCTGACTTTGGAAATCTAGCCGTGATAGGCTACGTTAATCGTTACGTAGCCTATCACGGGTTTTGTTTTTTTTTTACCTTTATTTTGTAATGGCGGTGGCGGCAGCCGGTCGGAAGACCGGCCGCCGCCCCCAACGAAATGCTGCTGAAACGCTGCCGGGATCTGCCGCCGGGAGGGACATTCACCAAAGGTATGTCCCATCCCGGGGGGGGCGGAGAATTTCACCGCCAATTTCGGGGTGCTGAATGCATTGGCATTCGGCCTCCCAGAGATGTGGGGAGAAATTCTCTGCCATCGCTACGTGAGCCGCTCCTCAAAGCTGGTCTGCAGATTCACGCGGTTCCGCCGCTACCCCAGGGGGTTTTAGACTCTTAGAGCAGGTCCAATCGTGCTGTGGGTAGCGGCCTGTAGAGGGAGGCATGCTGCTGCCAGGCACAGTTTGGATGATCTCATAGCCAAGTCAGTAACCCCCCTTCAGTATGACGACATGACCATGTTATTCATGCTCCGTCCTCCTGAAATTGGAGGGTCATGTCATGGGCCAGTGTGTTCACACTCCAGTGTCAGTGTTACAACATCCGGTTCTGGGTCCACCATGTGCCGGGTTAGGCAAACCCAATTGTCGATGCTTTGTCATGAAATTAGGTCAATGACTTCCGGGCCTTAGCCCCACGGGTGCTCCATTCCCAGATCCCATCCTTGCAGTACTATGAGAGTCTGGGAGAAAGAAGCCAGGCATGCCATCCTGGATTCCATAGCTCTCAGTACAGGAGCCACCTTTGACAGAGCAGGTAGGGTGTGCCTGAGCATTAGGTAAAGCTTCAGCAAGAGGATTTACGGACCTTACTTATAGACCATTGGCCGCAATTCTGCACCTCCTTAAGGAACTACAGACTATCTGGGACCATAAGTCATAAGCTGGCCATTCAGCCTCCCAGCCCACAATGGTGGGATTCACTGACTCCATGTCAGATTTTAGGGTACAGCGTGAAATATAAGGTTGGGCACAGATGTCGCCTGCTTTAGTGAATTTAGCCACCCTCTCTCCCCGGATACCCCCTTTCAGGCTCCAGGGGTAATGGCCCTCCAGTTGCGCTTTCCAATAAGACGTTTCCCAGTTCCACGCAGCAGCCTTAATGGCCTTCTTCAAGCCCCCTTAGGAATTCAGGGTTGGTCAGGGCTCCCAAGTCTGACTTGTCCCTAGGGGTGGATGAAAGTCACTTACTTTTCGTCGAAGCTTGTTCGCGGTGGGGGGGAGGAGCTTCGCTGCTCCCCCCGCGAAGTTCAGGCCGGGGGGAGGCTTCCCGCCTCGCCCCGGCCGAAATTCAGGCCAAGGAGGAGGCTTCCCTCCTCGCCCGGCCACAAACGCGAAAGTTAAAAAAAATAAATAATGCCCCCGTGATAGGCTACGTGACGATTAACATAGCCTATCACGGCTAGATCTGCAAAGTCAGCCGTGATAGGCTACGTTAAACTAGAGATCAAATCGCCAACATTCGCTGCATCATGGAGAAAGCAAGAGAATTCCAGAAAAACATCTATTTCTGCTTCATTGACTACGCTAAAGCCTTTGATTGTGTGGATCACAACAAACTCTGGCAAATTCTTAAAGTGATGGGAGTACCAGACCACCTTACCTGTCTCCTGAGAAACCTGTACAAGGGTCAAGAAGCAACAGTAAGAACCAGACATGGAACAACCGATTGGTTCAAAATTGGGAAAGGAGTACGACAAGGCTGCATATTGTCACCCTGCTTATTTAACTTATATGCAGAGTACATCATGGGAAATGCCGGGTTGGATGAATTAGAGGTCGGAATTAAGATTGCTGGGAGAATTATCAACAACCTCCGATATGCAGATGATACCACTCTAATGGCAGAAAGCGAAGAGGATCTCAAGAGCCTCTTGTTGAGGGTGAAAGAGGAGAGTGCAAAAGCTGGTTTGAAACTCAACATTAAAAAAACTAAGATCATGGCATCTGGCCCCATCACTTCCTGGCATATAGAAGGGGAAGAAATGGAAGCAGTGACAGATTTTACTTTCTTGGGCTCCAAGATCACCGCAGACGGTGACTGTAGCCATGAAATTAAAAGACGCTTGCTCCTTGGGAGGAAAGCTATGGCAAACCTAGACAGCATAGTAAGAAGCAGAGACATCACCTTGCCGACAAAGGTCCGTCTAATCAAAGCTATGGTTTTCCCAGTAGTAATGTATGGCTGTGAGAGCTGGACTATAAGGAAGGCTGAGCGCTGAAGAATTGATGCTTTCGAACTGTGGTGCTGGAGAAGACTCTTACGAGTGCCCTGGACTGCAAGGAGGTCAAATCAGTCCATCCTAAAGGAAATCAACCCTGACTGCTCATTGGAAGGACAGATAATGAAGCTGAAGCTCAAATATTTTGGCCACCTAATGCGAAGAGAAAACTCCCTGGAAAAGACCCTGATGCTGGGAAAGACTGAAGGCAAAAGGAGAAGGGGACGGCAGAGGATGAGATGGCTAGATAGCATCACGGATGCAATGAATATGAGCTTGAGCACGCTCCGGGAGAGAGTGCAGGACAGGAAGGCCTGGCGTGCTATGGTCCATGGGGTCACGAAGAGTCGGACACGACTGAACGACTGAACAACAACAAAAAACTGTTAGAAGTGGAGGAGTGAAGGTCATCAGCAAGGGCAGGAAATAAGTGTGGGTTGGAGGTGAGAGAGAGAGAGAGAGAGAGAGAGAGAAGCAAGGAGGTAGAGATCCTGTTTTGGGTTATGGGCCATATTTCCTTGTGACTAAATGTTGGACAACCTGCGGCTTTCTAGATGTTTTGGCCTACAACTTCCATCAGCCTTAGCTAGCATAGTTAATAATGAGGGATGATGGGAGGTGTAGGCCAAAATATCTGGTGGGCTTCAAGTTGCCCATCTTTGTTCCAGAGGTTGCATTCCAGCAGTGAGCAGGGCAAAATAAAAAATTGGGCAGGGGTATCCTACAACCTTTCTCTCATAGACACATTGATCCATTAATACACATCCATACATAACACAGAGACACATCCACTGTCAGACATAACACACATTCATTACCACACACACACACCTTTATGTAGCAATTAGGCTAAAAAAAAGTGAGGGTGGGGGTTGATTGACATAGGGAGCACAGCCTAGCTCTACAAATAGAATGTATTTATGGCTATTTATACAAGACTTCTGTATTGGCCCCAGGAATGTAGCCAAGTCATTTGTAGTGTTAGAGGGGCCTAGATATCCATAATGCTTACTGAAGTTCATTATTGGTGCAATTCCCTTGCTAGTAAGCCTCTGAGCATGTGAAGATGATTCAAAGGGCTGATAGCATGCCCTAGCACATTCCATACTAATGAATGAGAGTGTTATCAAGCACTCTCTGCCTGGGAAGCGAAGTTTGTTTACAGGTGGCTGTGTTGAGAACCAAGTGCTGTTAGTCTATGCTGGGAAAGAACGCTAGGGGTACTTGCTGCTGTTATGCTGCCTTACTGCTAACATGTATTATATAAAACCCATTTGACACAATGGCTCGTGGTTCAGAGAAGCTGTCTGATCCAACCATTGGGTACACCTGTGTGCGGTAAGTTACTCAATAAAGTACTCCTTGTAAGTAAACCTTTGAGTCTGATTTATCACTATCTTGACACCTCTAACCTAAGAGTTCAACACCCATAGCCAGGGCAACATATTTGGCGCAGCGAGCAGGGTGCCAAAAATACTGCTATGTTCAGATTCAAAGGGAAGGAGAATGAAGGAGTTGGCATGTTAAACTGGCTCCCAGGCTGGTCACAGGAGGGTCTGTGGGGTCCAGCCACAAAGCAATTGGCAGTCCTGAGTGGCCCAGTTGCATGGTCAGAGGTTGAAGAGGACTGCACACCAGTGAGCCTGGAAACTGCGTTAGAATCTCTGCAGCTGGAGTGGTCAGCTAAAGAGAAGCAGCATGCCGAACCTCTAGCATGGTTATTGCTGACAGCTTTAGGAGCTATTGGGCAGAAGGATTCAGAATGGAGAGAGGGAACAGCAGAAAAGTTCAAGGCAGAACTGGGAGAAGAGCAAGATCTGAGGCTGTTAATTAGAGACAGCCTGGCCTTTAACCAGGCGCGGGAGCGTGAAGCTGAAGAAGTAGCCATTAGACTGATACACTGAGCTTGGAAGAATTGCCCACTGCATTCTGAGGGGTGCAACATCATCACCTTGCCTGATTGGGATGAAGTCCCTAAGAAGTGGAAACTGAAAATGAAGACCCATAAGATGAAGATGCGGAATGGAGTAAAGGTAAAGAATCAGTGCACCCAGGGCATGGGCTAGACCCCTCTTAGAGCAGAAAGTGCACCAGAGGATAGTCCCAAGGCAGAATGAAGAGGAGAGACTAGGGATGGTGGAGAATTTCTCCCCGAAACTTCGGGGGGCCGAGCGCCAACGTGTTCAGCCCCCTGAACAAGTTTCGGGGAGAAATTCTCCGCACCCACCCACCCCCCCGCACCCCCCCCGGGACGGGACTTACCTTTGCCGAATGTCCCTCCCGGCGGCGGGTCCGGCCGGCGGTTCGGCGGGTGTTCGTCCAGGGCAGGAGCGGCAGCCGGTCTTTCGACTGGCTGCTGCCGCCGCCATTGCAATAAAAGAAAAAAAAAAACAAAACGCCCCCATGATAGGCTACGTGACGATTAACGTAGCCTATCATGGCTAGATCTGCAAAGTCAGCTGTGATAGGCTACGTAAATCGTCACGTAGCCTATCACGGGTGACTTAAAAAAAAAAAAAAGCGCGTACGGATAATGGCGGCCCCCATAGGGAGCCGCCATTCCCGTTCCTTATTTGGTCGCTGTAGTCTACGTAAATCCTTACGTAGACTACGGCGAAAATAAGGGCAACGCTATCACACCTGTGATAGGCTACATGACAATTAACGTAGCCTATCACGGCTGACTTTGCAGATCTAGCCGTGATAGGCTACGTTAATCGTCACGTAGCTAGGGATGGCGGAGAATTTCTCCCCGAAACTTCGGGGGGCCGAGCGCCAACGTGTTCGGCCCCCCGAACAAGTTTTGGGAGAAATCCTCCGGACCCCCCCCGCCCCCCCCCCGGGACGGGACTTACCTTCCCTGAATGTCCCTCCCGGCGGCGGGTCTGGCTGGTGGTTCGT
The DNA here is from genome assembly GCF_057233095.1 of Heloderma suspectum. Lineage (NCBI taxonomy): Eukaryota > Metazoa > Chordata > Lepidosauria > Squamata > Helodermatidae > Heloderma > Heloderma suspectum. Next base: position 302,455,710 of record NC_139460.1, on the reverse strand, counting down.
CCGGTGTTCGAGCGGGGCTATTTGCATTGCCCTTATTTTTGCCGTAGTCTACGTAAACATTGACGTAGACTACAGCAACTAAATAAGGAACGCGAATGGCGGCTCCCTATGGGGGCCGCCATTCGCGTACGCGCTTTTTTTTTTTTTTTTTAAGTCACCCGTGATAGGCTATGTGACGATTGACTTTCCAGATCTAGCCGTGATAGGCTACGTGAATCGTCACGTACCCTATCAAGGGACTTTTTTTTTTTTTTTTTTTACTTTCGTGTTCGCGGCCGGGCGAGGCGGGAAGCCTCCTCCCCGGCCTGAATTTCGGCCGGGCGAGGCGGGAAGCCTCCCCCCCGGCCTGAACTTCGCGGGGGGAGCAGCGAAGCGCCTCCCCCCAACCGCAAACAAGCTTCGAGGACAGGGAAGTGACTTTCGTCCACCCCTAGGAGAGACCATGCTGAAGATCTCTGTCAAGGTAACCGTGTTTAGCTTTGAACTGTTCTAGAATTGCATAGAGCCTATGGCTACTGACCATCAGCTATATGATTTCTGAAGAGTGTAGCCATTAAGCTTTTGCTGTGAGATTCCCTGCAATGAAGAAATCTCACTGATAGGGATGGCGGAGAATTCCGACATGGATCCCAGTGAGGCCAGATTCTATTGAATTCTCCAGAGTCCGTGGCAGAAAAGATCCCTTGGCTCTGCCTCCTGCCGGAATCGTCTTCAGCTGGCTCCGTATCATTGGTGATACGGCCACCACTGGCATGCTGTATCGCTGGCTGAGGGATCTCCAGACACAAATGGCATAGTGGATGCCATTTGCAGCCATAGAGCTCTTAGATTAACCTAAATGCAGCCGTAAATGGCTGCATTTAGCTTAAACTAAGGGCTTTACGGCCGCAAATGGTGTCCTCTATGCCATTTCCATCCGTGGTTTTTCCCACGATAGGCTAGCCTATTGTGTGAAAAACCACAAACACAAACGGCATAGCAGATGCCATTTGCAGCTGTAAAGCCCTTAGTTTAAGCTAAATGCAGCCATTTACAGTTGCATTTAGCTTAATCTAAGAGCTTTACAGCTGCAAATGGCGTAGTGGATGCCATTTGTGTCTGGAGTCAGCCCTTAACCTAGCAATACGGCACAGCAATGGCAGCTGGCCATATCGCTGGCGATACAGAGCTGGCAGCCAGCTCTGCAGAATTACCACGGAGTGGCGCCGGCCGAAGAGGATTCTGTGGGGAGGAACAGATTGCCTCCTCCCATGGGCAGATTCCCCCCCCCCCGGAACGACAGGTGGGGAATCCACCCATCCCTATCCAGCCCTCAACCAGATTTCTCCAGCACCCCTACATCTGACCGCAAGAGCTAATGGCAAAGAATTTATTCTAGTGCTGTGCCAAACATTTCTCCCATATTTTGTTTTTACCATTCTTATTCAATTTGATAGAAAATACATGGCTTTCAAAAAGAAATTCTGATGGAAAGCAATTTCAGAGGAATTCTCATGGGTTGCATTTGGGATTCTCATGCTTATGTTATTTATGAGGTGGCCATGGAGCTTAATTTACTCATGAGGTGACCATGGATTTTACATTGATTCATTGTAGGACTATCTTTGTGGCAGCCCGTAGCCTCTTCAGCTTCCTGCACTCCAATTAAAGCCACCATGAGGAAGACATCATGAGGCAATTCCTCCCATGGGTTTTTTTTTTTTCAGTTCAGGAACAGCAGGTGGCCTGGGAGGCTGCAGAGCAATGGAAAGTTGTGTAATAGAGAGAGAAAGCACGCACAGCACCCTAGGCCACCTTGTAGTCATTACGAAAGCTCAAAAATACCACCAAAAGAAATTCTGCCTCAAAAAGTGGAAGCCTCAACACAGTTGATGCTGTTGTTGCCTCTTTGCAGAAGAAATGCAATACACCAAAAACCCTTAGGGAAAAAGAATGAACCTGTGCTACAACCCCTGCCAAGAGTGAGCCCTACCTGTGAGAAACTATTGGAGAATTTCTTCCCCCCTAGGAGAACTTTGGTGAAATTCCCCCCCCCCCAATTTCTCTGCCCACAAATAGGCTGGAGACATTTGAGAAGCTGTTTGCACACAGCTCTAGTATATTCTAGATACAGAAAAGGACAAGTAGTGCAAAAAGTGTGCTTGTTTCTTCCATTAACCCACAGCCATTGCCAAATTGCTTCTTTTCCTGATACAGACCTGTGTTGTCTTTACAGACTTCTGAGGCAGCTAGGAGGTTAACATGCATCCAAAACTCATTTTGCTTGCCATCCTAGTTATGGAACCTTAGGCTGACTTAATTTCTGACTTGGTTTTCAAGCCTAACACTTTGAAAAGAGGCATAAAATTTCCAAATGAGAACATTTCCTTCCGCACAGACTGTCCAAACCTGATAATTTATATGTGTTATGCTTTTGCCTTAATTGAAATGGAAGATGCCTGATTGGCAATCCCATTTTCAGAGTGAGCTGAAAGCCTTTCACCCCGCCCCCCACCCTCAAATGCCTCCATATGACTTCAGGTAAATTGCTTCTTTGTGTGGTAGTCAGGTGCACCTTATTTAGAGGAAGGAAGAAAACTATTTCAAAGGTCAGCCAATGAAGACACAAGCAGGATCATGCTGAATTTCACCAAAATCACATTTTTTTTTAGCATCATTGAACACCTGCTCAACTCCCATGGCAAATTACTTGCAAAGATTATGATAGACAATTTATGCACAGCATATTGAATAATACTAACTGCAATTTCCTAGTGATTTCACAGTGTGCATTAAATAAATACTACCACCACCACCACCCCACATGCAAACCTATCATAGCATAGGCTGTTGTTTGCCCTATGCTGAAATGTATTTAAATAGCATACTACCTACAGCACCTTATATCACTTTTCTGATATCCACAGAGACTCATGCAGGTTAGGATTTAAACCCAGCAATTAAGTAAATAGCATTTTTATTAACTGCTGGGTAATTTAACACAAGGGTGTAAAGTATAATCGATTTCCAACTTTTATTCAGAAACACCTTAGTATGAGAATGTGGTCCAGATGTATTTGAATATTAAACATTCAAATGAATAAATGACACGTTGTTAAACAACCCCCTCCCCCAACACATTCTCTTATATCAAAGTGTGTAGTTCAGAGTTCTCTGTAATTGCATTACATTACATTATTATTTTACTAGCAAACAGACTGGGCTTCACATGAGTTGGAATAGCCCTTAGTTTGATACAGCAAAGCCTTCAACCAAAGTTACGTAGTTGTGAACTGTGAAAGATTGTTGGTTTCACCCCAACAACCCTGCAAGGGAGGACAGGCCCAACTTTGCCACAGATTTCCCCAAAGTAACCCAGTAGCTCCCACCCAGGCCAATAGGCACTGTATTTAGCACTGAAGTTATTCAGGTAGACCACACCAACTGAAGGTTAGATACATGTTTATTAAAAAGGGAAACGGCAAAGAGGAAGGAATAGGGGAGAGTTGTTATGTTGTACAGGAAATTACAAGCCAAGTCAAACAAGTACAACTCTAAGCAAAACCAGAAACACCAAACCTCAAGGCGCACACTCCCAAGAGTAAAACAATAAAGCTAGCTAGTCAATTCTATACATACCAAAGTATGGGCCTCTCAGGTAGGCATTGACCAGCAGCACACCCTAGTACCATCAGGGCCAGAAGAGACTCCCGCCCCTTCCTTGGTTCTCTTTTTATTGTCTAGCCCTAGCAACTCCAGGCAGATTTGGAGCACCCAATCCAAACCCAGTCCTAGGTCACCCCACCCCACCCTCTCAAAGAGGGTACATCTTCCCACCACGCATGGCTGTTATCACTTTCCCAATTAGTCAGAGCAACCCATGGCCTTGAGCTGCCAGGCTGAAAAATGTAGGGATGTACGAATCCCTTACCTGGTTCCAGTCGGGGCATCTGCTGGGGCGGGGAGGCGATCCGTTCCTCCCCCCAGAATCCTCGATGGGGGGAGGCGATCCAGTCCTCCCCCCTGGAATCCTGCCCAGGTGGCTCTGCTCCATGGCCATGCCATGGAGCCGCTGGCCGGGCCGATCCGCAGCAGGGCCTCCAGCCGCCGCTGGGCTGGTGCGGACGCAAATGGCGTCCTGCATAGGGGACGCCATTTGCGTCCCTACGGTAGCCCGTGATAGGCTACGTAAATATTTATGTAGCCTATCACAGCTGCCTGCAAGCATGCAAATGGCGGCTGCTACGACAACCACCATTTGCGGCTGCAGCAGCCCGGCAGCAGCTGGCCGGGAGACCAGCCGGAGCTGCCGGAGCCACCGCCGCATCCGCCCCAGGTAAGCTCTGTCCTGGGGGGATTCCACAGGGTGGCGGGGGGCAGGAGGCCATTCTGCCACAGATTCCAGGGGGGCGGATTCTAATGAAGGCCTCACTGGAATCCGTGGCAGAATTCTCTGACATCCCTAGAAAAACGGCCAAAACCCATCAACCTACAGGTGGCTGCTGTATAAACGACTGCCCCAATGGCCCTCAAAATTCTTTCTCTATTAACCCATTCTTGACATGAACATATTTACATTCTGAGTCAAGCCACAGGGGCTGGAGCCCCTAGGCATGACCCTTACCACTGTCTACCCTTTCAGCTCCCTAAGGGAAGTGTCTGTCCACTCTATCCCCCTGAGAGCGGGATGCCTCAAATAAGGTGTTCCAGGCAATCATATAACTCTGTCTCTCAGATTAATCCATCCACCCACTCACCCCACCCAATTTCAAAGTGTATTGACTGCAAAGCTATGTCTTGGTTAGGGAGTTCTTCCACCTAGTGACTAAAGGTAGTATTACAGGCTCCAAACACATGGGAACACCAAGAGGGGAAGGCACTTCCGTGTCCCAGATCAGAAGAGAAGAGATTCACAGGTGCCAAAAAACTTTTTTTTTTATTATGTCCAACAAACACATGGACACATTTAAATTCATTAAATTAATTGATGTGTTTTAAAGCCATATAACCCCATTGGTGCATACAACTATGGCCCCTTTAGTATCTGAGCCAAGTGTCAAATGCTATGACTAGGGATGGATGAACCCACCCCCATCTGGTATTGGCGAGTGCCCACTGAAGTGTTGTCCCCTCTTGACACCCCCCCAGGCCAGCGTTCGAGCCCCCATGAGCTCGCCGAGGCATCCGCACTCACCCTGGGTCCCATCCATGAGCACCTACCACTTTGCCGACTTTATTTTTATTGGGAAAAGGAAGTCACTAAAAATGTGCATATTTAAATATGTGCAAATTCGGGGTGGCAAAGCTTGATATACACAATATTAGAGGAATAAATTGGCCATTAGAGGTATAAATCAACCTTTCCCAGCCCGAATTTAAATTTAAATATGCCCAGTTTAAATTACCTCCTTTTTTCTGTAAAAAAAAAAAAAGAAAACTTCAGCAAAATGGCAGGTACTTGCAGATGGGTCTGGGTGAGCAAGTGGAGCATCTGGGAGGGCACTAGCAAGGCCAGAGGCTTGGGCAGGCATGGTCTGGGGGTGCAGGTGGTGGTGGGGGGACCCGACCGACTCCCGGAGCCAGTCAGGCATCCACGCCATCCCTAGCTATGACACCCATCATCTTTTATTATTATAGATTACATTTTCATCCTACTCCTCCTCTAAGGAGCTCATGGTATTGTATAATAATGACTCCCCAGCTAATCTGTGTCATCATAAGTATACCCTGTGAGGTAGTCCAGCCTCAGAGACACTGCCTGGCCAACTGTCATGTTGAGATGCTTGATTGCTCAGGGATCTTGAGTCTAGATCTTCGTAGGCCAAGTCAAACATTCTGTCCACTACATCATGAATGGCATGCTTTAGCCAGCACTGTGGTGTGGATTGCATTGCTGACAATTGTAGACTTAAATCTCTCGAATACTAGTGCCTAGCCAAAACCTATGATTATTTAAATTTTCTGCTCAATGTTCTTGGGAAGGGGTGATAAATGGGCAGGGGTTGGGGGGGCATGTTCTGAATTGTTTCAGGGGAGCACTTTTCATGGCAACTCCCCTACCTTTTATTTTTAAAATATATTAAATAGGTAAATGTTATTTTTGCAGGTATCTACTGGGGCGATAGCAGGGCTATTCTTTATGGCTGCCAGTTGCTTGCCACCATTTTCCTTCTTTACCTGAATATCCCTGCAACAATTTTTCAATGCTATTTCAAGAAGAAGAAGCATTCCAAGGGCAGTGTGTGTGACTGGGTTTTTTTTGCGGGGGGGGGTGACAGGTGTTGACTGGTGGCTGCCAAGAAGTGTATTGCTGCTGATGCCACCATTACCGCTGGTAATAAAAAGTGTTTAAGATTGAAGAAGAAGAAGAGGGGGGAGGAGGAGGAGGAGGAGGAGAAATTGCCACTGTTTATTACTGTAGTAAACACCCCTGGAAGCAATTTAATTCTTTTGTCCTTCCTCCCCCAGAAATTGATGAAATCCCCCCCACACACAAATTTGGTACCTGAATAGCTGGCACTTTGGAGTTGGCTGGCAGCTCCACGGAATCGCTGTGGAGTGGAGCTGGCCAAAGAGAATTCCGGGGGGAAGAACGGATTGCCTCCCCACACAGGCAGATTCCCACCTGGACCAGCAGGTAGGGAATCCACCCATCCTTAGGCCTATTTCCTACCCTTCTACATTTGGACAATCAAAAACATTTTCATCTCATCCCCTTGGGATGATTTAACCGAACTGGATGCTTCCCAGCTCCTGTTGGCTTTCCCCCAGAGTTTAATTTAAAAGCTGCTCTGCCACCCTTTTTAAGAAGAACATCAGAACATCAGAAGAGCCCTGCTGGATCAGACCAAGGGTCCATCTTGTCCACCATTCTGTTCACACAGTGGTCAGCCAGCTGTCGACCAGGAACCCACAAGCAGGACATGAGTGCAACAGCACCCTCCCACCCATATTCCCCAGCAACTGGTGTACATGGACACATTGCCTCTGGTACTGGAGGTAGCACATAGCCATGTTTAGCGCAAACAGTCTGGTTCCATTTTGGTTCAAGTGGAGTCCATCCCTGGTGGCAATGGCAGTGAGAAACATAGACTTACTGAGGGAGGAGAGGCATTGAGGGTGTCTTGCTCAAGGCCCCTCAACAACCTGAAGCCAGCACTGCTCATAAAACTCTCTGCACATAGGAGCCTGTTTCACACATTCAGCTGAAAGTGCAAAGAATGGGGTTGTAACAACCTAGAGTCATAGTTCTGCTTCCCTGTTCTGTATATGGTTGGGAAAAGGGACCCTGTGAAACTTGCCAGCCACCAAGGGTGGTTAGGTTGGTGACTACAAGGGAGAGGACCTTCTTAGTGGTAGCCTGGTACCTGTGGAATCATCTTCAGGAAGATGATTCATCAGGATGTTCTTTGCAGGTTTTCAGGAAAGCTCTGAAGACCCACCTGTTTTTGTTCACCTTTCCATAGTTCTGGGTTGCTGGTTTGATTGGCAATGCCTGTTTTTATTGAATTTCTATTGAGTATTTTATCCATCAATCTTTTTTACTGTGTTTTGTTTTGTTTTAATCTAAAGGCAAGTCTGGTGTTGTGAACCAATCCATGGCATTGCACTAGCACAGCATGCTGAATCAGTGCTGCTAAACCCCAGAATTACAATCTCCAGATGCAGCACAGAGCAAAGGTATTACAGAACACAGCCTTGGATGGGTATGGCACTTTGCAGCATAAGCAAAACAGGCAGGTCCCCAGCTAACCATATATTGTGTGTCAGAGGGGTGAGGACATAAGGAGGGATGAGCAAGTCAAAGGTATCAAGGTATGATATGTGCACATGTAAGAGTAGAAGGTGGGCTATGTTTATTTCTTCATAGGCTGTGTTTAAAGTTTTGCATCTCATGATCTCTGTCACTGTGAACTGCATAAAAGTCTGTTGTCTCTGTCTGCTGGTATCCCTTAGTTGTTTGTTTGAATTACTTGTTTTTCCCTTTTCCATCGTTGATGCCATTCCACCAATATCAGAAGAATCACTGGAGAATATTCCAGCGGCACAGGAAGAGAATTATGAAACATAATGGAACCAGCTATTAAGTGGACCTTTCCAAATAAGAAAGTTTGCCCTGGAATATTGCATTTACTAATCATTGCTCAGGGAGGCACGTGGTTTTATTAAAATGAAAACTACATTACAGGCGGAGAAAGCACAAACAGAAAAAGAAAAGGTATCCAAGCCTATTCTCCATGGCTGGCACGGCGTCTGATTAAATAAATAGCATGTGCACAGGGCACAAATGGAGAAATGTCTTTGAAACACAGATGTAGGGATGGCAGATTAATTTCAGGCTCTGCTGCAGAGGCAGGGGCTGCCTGTTTTGAAGTTAGACAGGTGGTTACCAAGGGCAGAGACCTCCCTTTGGTTGTGTGCCTCTCTCCCCCTCTGAACACATCTGCCTAATGTAGGGGTGGACAAAAGTCACTTACCTGTCGTCAAAGCTTGTTCACGGTGGGGGGGAGGCGCTTCGCTGCTCCCCCCGTGAAGTTCAGGCCGGGGGGGGAGGCTTCCCGCCTCGCCCAGCCGCGAACTCCAAAGTTAAAAAAAAAAAAAACGCCCCCGTGATAGGCTACGTGACGATTAACGTAGCCTATCATGGCTAGATCTGCAAAGTCAGCCGTGATAGACTACGTTAATCGTCACGTAGCCTATCACGGGTGACCTTAAAAAAAAAAAAAGCGCGTACGCTAATGGCGGCCCCCATAGGGAGCCGCCATTCGCGTTCCTTATTTGGTCGCTATCAGTGCAGGATTAAAACTGTATTTGGGTCCTTCCAGATGGAGGCCTCTGAGCCCTACCACTCAGAAGGCATTGCGCAGCAATTCCATCTCTCTTTTATTTCCTTAATAGATTTTCTGCAGCAAGAAAAAAGAGAGAAGAAGTAGTGGTGGGAAAACATGGGAGGGTTATGAATGGAAGACAACAATGTCTGGACTCCTCATGAAATTCCATGCATGAAGCAGGTTGATGGTGCAATAAAAAGCCTCATTTGGAAGTGCCCTTGTTCTCCTAGGCTTTTGAGAGGAAATAATATTGATGTGATTCTTAATTTAAATGGCTGCTCTTTATTTGTGCTTAGATTTTTTTGGCAGAGATGAGCGAGCTCTCCCAAGCTTGCCTTGGATTAACCTGGAAAGCACACAACATGTGATGTTCACGCGATAGGCTATGCAAATTTCTTCCACAGACTCCGGAGGAGTGGGGTGGATTCTTTAGAATCTGGCCTTATTGGAGTCCACGGCAGAATTCTCTGCCATCACTACTGTATTGTCTGGATCAAGCTTCAATTTGTTTGCCATTATCCAGTCCATTACCAACATGAGACACTGATTTACAACTAGAAAAACTTCCTTAGATTTGAATGGAAAGGAGAGATTGAGTTGGGTGACATCATCAGGGTGCATTACTGTAGTCTAAAGAGGATGCAACTAAGGCATGTGGGACTATGCCCATATCAGACATTTCTAGGAATGGGTGTAGCTTGTGCACTAACCTGAGCTGTGCAAATGCACTCCTGGCCACTGCTGAAACCTGAGCATCCAGGTTAGGGATGGCAGAGAATTCTGTCACGGATCTCGGTAAGGCCGAATGCCAATGCATTCGGCCCCCCAAAATCTGTGGCGGAATGGCCTGCCACCATCCCACCCCCCCCCGTGGATCCCCCTGGAACGAGACTTACCTGGGGCAGATCTTCCGGGCGGCAGCAGCTGAGGCAGTGGCGGCGGCAGCGGCGGCGGCAGCGGCTGGTCTTCCGACCGGCTGCTGCCGCCGCCATTTGCAGACTTGTGTGTGGGGGGGTTTCCCCCAAGATGTGATAGGCTATGTAAATATTTATGTAGCCTATCATAGCTGGGTAAAAAAAAAACACCGCATACGCAAACGGCGGCGGCTATGGCCGCCGCCATTTGCATTCCTTATTTTTGGTGTCTTAGTCTACATAAATATTTATGTAGACTAAGATGGCGAAAATAAGAGGAATGCAAATAGTATAGCGGGTGCTATTTGCGTCCCTTTTTGATTTGCCATTTTAGCCTACGTAAATATTTACATAGGCTAAAATGGCAAATCAAAAAGGGACGCAAATAGCTCCCGCTATGCTATTTGCGTTCCCCTTGATTTTCGCCGTCATAGTCTACGTAAATATTTACGTAGACTAAGACGGCCAAAAATAAGGAACGCAAATGGCGGTGGCTGTAGCTGCCACCATTTGCGTATGTGGGTTTGTTTGTTTTTTACCCAGAGCCCTCCGCGGCCGGAAATCCAGCTGCAGATGGCTCTGGCCTGGGCCTGGCCGGCTGCTCTGCGGAGTTGCTGCGGAGCACAGCTGGCCATCGAGGATTCCGGGGGGGAGGAACGGAGCGCCTCTCCCCTCGTCGAGGATTCTGGGGGGAGGGATGGAACGCCTCCCCCCCACCATAAACATAATCTACAGAAAGGTAAGTATATTTCGTATATCCCTAATCCAGGTTCAAGGCTGAGACCACCAAAAAAGCTCTATTGGGTGACTCTGTGTAGAGTAGACAAATGGTGACAGAGAAGTGTGATTTCTTTGCAGCCCTCATTGTCATGAGGTAGGCTTTCAAATGAGCTCTAGCCCATGCTCAATTGGACTCATTCTGAGTTTTCTGCCAGTGTTGCTATAGTCAATATGTCACTCATTTCATTACATTACCCACATCATCCTAGGAAAACAGGGGGATCATTTTGCTCCACTCCATGGGAGAGGACTCCCAGGAGCAGTCATGTCAACCACCTGGACTATTTCTCCATTCCAGAGCTCAACCGGGGCATCTACAGACTCGCCTGCGAAGGTGACAGTTAAATCCCCCCAAATTATCTGGATGCATCAGTCTCCTGGAATGGACCATCTTAATTGTAGTGGTTTAGTTTATTGTTGTAACCACAGGTCAATCAAAACATGCACATAAAGATAATATAATCTTTATTGGCCCCTAACCTCTAGAGAGGCTCCAAGTCCCAGCAGGTAGTGATCTGTCCATGACAACAGAACTATAGAAAGGTTCTCCTGAGATCACCATCATGCCATCTCATGCAGAAGACCAGATCTAAAGTGTTCCCTGCTGAATGAGTGGGGCCAGATACTAATTGGGACAGGCCAGTGGAAGAAGGCAAGGAGGTCCTGACTCCTGAGCCACTCCTAATAACGTGGCCTCAGCATTTATGTTGAAGCCCCCCAGCACAACAAGTCACAAAGACTTCAGCACTAACCCCGAGACCACTCAGCTAGCTCAGGAAGGAAGACTGTGGAATAGCAAGGCAGGTGGTACACCAACAGAATCCCTATCTGAACACCCATGTTCAGATACACACACTTGAAGCTGGAAGACAGTGGGATGAGACACCTGGACAGGGGGATAGAATCATGATAGACCACTGCAACTCCTCCTCCCTCCCCCCAAGGTCTTGCCTGCTGCAGCATGGAGAACCCAGGTAGGCAAAGCTGGGAGAGATTTACTCCCCCAGTCTCATCCAGCTCTCTGTGAAACAGGCCAGGACAGCATGCTTATTCAGGGTCAAGTCCTGGATGGTGGTTGTTTTCCCATTCACTGACCTGGCATTCAGCAGTAGTGCCTTCAACTCAGGGGGACTGTTGTCACCAAGGCTACTTTGGCTCTCTGCTGTGGAAGACAGCTTGGGAGCAACTGACATCATGTTGTGCTCCCCACCCCCATAAAGACTCACCTGCTTCCCACCACCATATCTCCCTCTGCCCTCTATTTTGGATTGAATACAATGAGAAATTGAGTTAGTAAACACCTAGCTCTTTGATTCAACTGGTGTCAGATGGTGACAGTTACTGTCAGCATGCCGTCTTAATGAAAACTCAATATCTTGGCCTGGAATATGAACTGAAATAGAGAAGAGCCCAAGAATTTGAGAGGTAGCAGGTGGTGTATAGGTGCCAAATGCTCAGACTTCAGTCCGAGTCAGTTAAAAGTGATGACAATTCAACTGTCAAGGAAAGAGCCAAGAAAGGGATGGGGAATTGTATTGTTTACACTTCACTGCATTTCACTATCATCTGCCACCCTCTGTTTTGTAGTTACTTGGACTCTAATAGAGTGTTGGTATTTATTTATTTGAGCAAGAACAAGAAAGTTCAAGGCATGGCCAAGCAGTACTGAACAGGCAGTGTCAATAAGTGTCCTGCTTCCTTTCACAGGACCCCCTGTCTGTGAAGATGATGGACCTAAGGAGAGCAGGGAAGTGCCAAGTGGTCTCTGGAGAAGTTGCATTCCAAAGTATGTTGCATCTAAAGAGAATTCCTAACCGTTACATGAATAATAAACAAATATGTCTTAGTAAGTGTTTGTATTTTTACGGTAACATGGTAATCATGGGGGTGCCATTAGTGGTTGGCAAAGTCCACATCCCCTCCCACCAGCTGATATAATTGGCTCAGAAATAAGCTGAGCTAAATCCCAAATAGTTAGGAAATCACTCCACTTATCAAGCCAGGTTCTCCTAAAGAAGCTTTGAGGGAAGGGTATGGTATTCATTGGGAAACTGTCATAGGGGAAAGTGTTTTCTCTCCTCTCCAAATGCCATGGTCACAATCTAGATCATCTTTCTCCAATCTGGTGCACTCCAGGTGTTTTGGACTCCAAGTCCCACTATGACCAATTGTTAGGGATGCTGGGAGTTACAATCCAAAACATCAGGGGGGCACCAGTTTGGGGAAGGATGATCAAAGTGTTGTTGTTTATTCACTCAGTCACTTCCGACTCTTCGCGACTTCATGGACCAGCCCACACCAGAGCTTCCTGTCAGCCGTTCCCACCCCCAGCTCCCCCAAGGTCGAGTCTGTAGGGATGGCGGAGAATTTCTCCCCGAAACTTCGGGGGGCCGAGCGCCAACGTGTTCAGCCCCCCGAACAAGTTTCGGGGAGAAATCCTCTATATTTGCGTTGCCCTTATTTTCTTATTATTTTCTTATTAATTTCTTATTGCGTTGCCCTTATTTGCTATTTGCGTTGCCCTTATTTTCGCCGTAGTCTACGTAAACATTGACGTAGACTACAGCAACTAAATAAGGAACGCAAATGGCGGCTCCCTATGGGGGCCGCCATTCGCGTACGCACTTTTTTTTTTTTTTTTTAAAGTCACCCGTGATAGGCTACGTGACGATTCACGTAGCCTATCACGGCTGACTTTCCAGATCTAGCCATGATAGGCTATGTGAATCGTCACGTAGCCTATCAGGGGACTTTTTTTTTTTTTTTTTTTTTACTTTCGTGTTCGCAGCCGGGCGAGGCGGGAAGCCTCCTCCCCGGCCTGAATTTCGGCCGGGCGAGGCGGGAAGCCTCCCCCCCCGGCCTGAATTTCGGCCGGGCGAGGCGGGAAGCCTCCCCCCCCGGCCTGAACTTCGCGGGGGGAGCAGCGAAGCGCTCCCCCCCACCGCGAAAAAGCTGCGAGAAAAGGTAAGTGACTTTTGTTCACCCCTACGAGTCTGTCACCTCCAGAATATCACCCATCCATCTTGCCCTTGGTCGGCCCCTCTTCCTTTTGCCTTCCACTTTCCATAGCATCAGCATCTTCTCCAGGGTATCCTGTCTTCTCATTATGTGGCCAAAGTACTTCAGTTTTGCCTTTGCCAACATTTAATGAGTCAGAAGGTTGGATCACAGATTTCCATCAGTTTGTGTGTGTGTGTGTGTGTGTGTGTTCATTCATTTCTCAGTTCTTCACCCATTTTAGTTACATAAAGCTTGTTTTGGAAAGGTTCTAGGTAGGGATGTATGAAAGTCACTTACCTTTTTGCGGAATTGATTCACGGTGGGGGGGGAGGCACTCCGTCCCCCCCCCGGAATCCTGCCTGGCTGGCTCCGCTCTGCGGCGGCTCCACAGAGCAGCCAGCCAGGGCCGTCCGCAGCCAGAGTTCCGCCCATGGACGGGCTGCTGTGGATGCAAAGTCCAGCCAGGCTGCCGTGATAGGCTACGTAAGTATTTATGTAGCCCATCATGGCTGGGCAAAAAAAAAAAAAAAAATCAGCGTATGCAAATGGCGGTGGCTACGGTGGCCGCTGTTTGTGTTCCCCATTTTTCGCCATTTTATCTTACGTAAATCCTTACGTAGCCTATCACGGCAAAGACCAGGATGCAAATGGTGGCTGTGGCAGCCGTTCGAAAGACAAGCCACCGCTGCTGCCGCTGCCACCGCCGGAGCTACCACCGGAGCTGCTGCCATCCGGAACATCTGCCCCAGGAAAGCTTCGTCGTGGGGGGAATCCGTGTGGGGGGGCGGGGGCTGGCAGGCCATTCCGCCACAGATTTCAGCGGGCCGAATGCCAGTGCATTCGGCCTCACTGAAATCCATGGCAGAATTCTCCGCCATCCCTAGTTGTAGGTAACTTAAATTATTTGGATGAGAATGCAAATGTCTGGGAAGAGATGGAATTTTCTAACAATTCGAACCTCAGAATTGAGGTCAGGTGTGGGAGAAATGGGGAAATAGCACCGGGGTCAGTCATAAAGCAATGTTGGTATATATACATGTTTCCTTACAGCATCTTCATTCTTCCATCCCAGCAAGGGCTGGTGCATGATTGATGAGACTCAGCAGGCTGTTACAAGTACTCAGGGACCTAGCTATGTCTTCATTTATACTTTAATATCTTAAATGCCAAGCTTCATTGTAGGCATGCTCTTCAATTTTTACAAAAGCCACCCAGTTATCAGCAGTAGAAAGGAGGCTGCATATATAATTAAGGATGTCAAAGAATTCCGCCACGGATCTCAGGGAGGCCAAATGCCAGCGCATTCGGCCCCCCGAAATCGGTGGTGGAAAGGTCTGCCCCCCACCCCCCTGGGACGAGACTTACATGGGGCGGATCTTCCTGGCGGCGGCAGCTCCGGCAGCAGCTCCAGCGGCAGTGCGGCGGCGGCGGGTCTTCTGACCGGCCGCTGCCGCCACCATTTCCAGTTAAAAAAGACCCAAAACAAAATGTGATAGGCTATGTAAAGCTTTATCATGGCTACGTTTTTTAAAAAAACCCTTGATAGGCTACATAAATGTTTATATAGCCTATCACGGCTGACTTAAACAAACAAACAAACAACGCGCGTACGCAAACGTACAACGTAGCGGACGCTCCGCTATTTGCGTTCCCCTTATTTTTGACGTCTTAGTCTATGTAAATCTTGACGTAGACTAAGACATGCCAAAATAAGGAACGCAAATGGTGGCAGCCGTGGCCGCTGACATTTGCGTATGCGCGTTGTTGTTGTTGTTGTTTTTTAAGTCAGCCGTGATAGGCTACGTAAACATTTACATAGCCTATCACGGCTGACTGCAATGACGCAAACGGCAGTGGCTATGGCCGCTACCATTTGCATCCCTGCTAGCCAGTGGCCGGATGTCCAGCTGCTGGTGGAGCCGGCCAGCGGCTCCGCAGAATCCCTGCAGAACACAGCCGGCTGGCTAGGATTCTGGGGGGAGGGATGGAGTGCCTCCCCCACCACCATCAACATAATCCATGAAAGGTAAGTGCCTTTTGTACATCCCTAGACAGAATCCATAGCACCAGCTCTCTGTCAAAAAAGGAAATGACCCCATGGAAGAAAGTCTCAGGGGTGTCTCTACTAGGGCTGTGCACCGCCTTGGTATGGAGCCCGAATAATGAGGTGAAGTGGGCTGATTCAGAGGTGCCTCCTTGTGATACAAAGTGGATCAGACCAGCACCAAGGTAGCAGTGTATGAAACCCACTTACCGTTCCAGTCCAGGCATCCATGCGGTGGGGGGAGGCAATCTGTCCCTTCTCCCAGAATCCTGCCTGGCTGGATCCCCTCCACAGCGAGTCTGCAGAGCTGCCAGCCAGGCCCATCCACAGCCAGACTTCCATCCACTGCTGGGCTGCATCTGCAAATGGCATCTGGCGTAGGGGACACCATTTGCGTCCCTGCTCTTTTCGGTGATAGGCTACGTAAATATTCATGTAGCCTATCCCTGAAAAGAGCAGGGATGCAAATGATGTCCCCTATGCTGGACGCCATTTGCGGCTGCAGTTGGGGGCAGCGGACAGACAGCAGCAGGTAGGGTACGTCCAGGGAGGATTTGGGGGGGGAGTAGTCCGTTTTGCCATGGACTCTTGGGGGGGGGCAGATTCTAAAGAATCTGGCCTCATTGGAGTCCGTAGAGGATTTCTCCACCATCCCTAGACCAAGCTGCCTTGAAGCAGCTCCTCCACAAAGCGCCTCATCTGCCTCGTATGTTTGGAGCTCTTCTTATGCCTTCTGAGCAGCCTAGACAGGCTGTCTCCAACATGTAGCAACTTCTGAAAGATCACGCGGAGGGGCAGGATGAGGAGGAGGGAGGGGGGAAGGTGAAAGGATGCAGAGGCACCAAATGTATCAATTTGAGAGAGATCAGGCCACTGGGAGGGGCGGGTCAAGGGGAGAGGAGAGAGGAGGAGGAGGAGGAGTGGTGGAGGGAGGGAGGGATCTTCCCTGCGAGTAAACCTCATTTTGCTCATTATGAGAGAGGTGGTGTTACTAGAGAAGAGAAGCCTCTCTGAACATTACTTGGCTAGAGCAGTGGTCTCCAAAGTGGGGTGCATGCACCCCAGGGGGTGTGCAAGACAATCCATGGGGTGCATGAGCTGCCTGATAATTGAGCAGCCTCCCGCTGCCCTGACGAGCTGCCACTGTGTGCGATGATGGTGGCAGCGGCTGTGGCAGCAGGATGGGACGAGAGCTGAGAGGGAAACTCGGTGGCATTTGGGAGCAACTGCCCCAGTCTCTGCCAGCCATGGCAGTGGAAGCCTTAACCCTTCCCACTCTCCTTTGGCAGAACAAAGCTGAGAAGAAAGCGCATTCTGAGGGGACTGGGTAAAATGAGGATCCATAAAACAAAAAAGGGATCCTCATGATGTCATATGATTTTTGCAGAGCAAATCCCCCAAACCACTGTCATATCACAAAGCACATCTGCCTCATGGACTGAACCAGAGAAATCATGGATCTGCAACTCGTGGGTGCAGCCATGGCACAAAAACATGGATCCTTGGCAGGGATCCTCTTGCTTTCATATGATTTTTGCAGAGCAAGTCCCCCAAACCACCAACATATCACAGAGAACTTCTGCCTCCATAGACTGCACCAGAAAAATCACAGATCTGCTGCTCATGGGCACAGCCACGGTGCAAAAGCAGGGGGAAATGGCTCCCCCCATTCCCCGGAACAAGACAGCTACCAGCATGCATCCAGAGGGCCTAGGAGCTGACAGTGGTGGAGGCAGCAGCCTGCCCTCATTGGCAGGAGTCGGCCTCCAACCAGGCACCCTGCCCTCCTGCCAAGGAAGGGAGAGAGCACAGTTGGAGGGTGACTCCTGCCCTTGTGGCTGTCGGTTGTTGGCGGGCTAAAACGGGCAGCGCCTAAGGATGGCAGAGAATTCCGCCACGGATCTCGGTGAGGCCGAATGACAGTGCATTCGGCCCCCCGAACTCCATGTCGGAACGGCCTGCCCCCCCTGCCCCCCCGCGAATCCCCCCCGGGACGAGACTTACCTGGGGCGGATCTTCCGGATGGCGGCGGCTGTGGCGGCGGCTGCGGCGGCTGTGGTGGCCGGTCTTCTGACCGGCTGCCACCGCCGCCGTTTCCAGTGTTAAAAAAAAAAGACATGATAGGCTACATAAAGATTTACATAGCCTATCATGGCTAGGTAAAACAACAACAACAACGTGATAGGCTATGTAAGTCTTTACGTAGCCTATCACGTCTGACATTAAAAAAACAAACACGCATACACAAATGGTGGCGGCTACGGCCGCCGCCATTTGCGTTCCTTATTTTGGCCCTTCTTAGTCTACATAAATATTTACGTAGACTAAGACGGCAAAAATAAGGGGGAACGCAAATAGCGTCCACTACGCTATTTGCGTTCCCCTTATTTTCGCCGTCTTAGTCTACGTAAATATTTATGTAGACTAAGACGGCCCAAAATAAGGTACGCAAATGGTGGTGGCTGTAGCCGCTGCCATCTGCATACGCGCGTTGTTGTTTTTTTTTAAGTCTGACGTGATAGGCTACATAAAGATTTACATAGCCTGTCATGGCTGACTACAGCGACGCAAACGGCGGCGGCTACGGCTGCCGCCATTTGCATCCCTGCTAGCCAGTGGCCGGATGTTCGGCTGCTGGCGGAGCTGGCCAGCGGCTCCGCAGAATCCCCGCAGAGCGGAGCCGGCTGGCCAGGATTCCGGGGGGAGGGACGGAGCGTCTCCCCCCCCAGCAGAACCTGGTGGAGACAGGTAAGGGCAATTTCGTACATCCCTAGCAGCGCCTTCCCTGGCAGCGGCTTCCCCTGTGGCACCAATGGCAGAGGAGGTGGCGGCTCTGCTGGTGGCGCCCCCCCCATGGAACAAGGGCAGAGGTAAGGAGCTGGGGGCTGGGCGGTGTGTTGGGGGGGGAGGGATGATGCAGGATTCAGATGTCCGAATCCCGCTTCGGTTTCATAGGCTGAGGGCCCCTCGGAATCAGTCTGAGCTGGATTGGGCTCACCTCGGAAGCCCGAAGTGGCTTCCAATTTGGATTGGGAGGTCCATGCACAGCCCTTGTCTCTACTCATGCAGACATATTTGGCTCAAGCGTCCAAGCTTCCAATCACCTTCAGCTCCCATATTTTTTGGCGGTGGTGTGTGTGTTCATTGTTAGTCTATGCCCATAGCTAAAAGTGAAACTTGAGCTCCTCAAAATTCTCCAAATTCCACCTTGAAGTTTGTTCTATCCCATGTCATTATCAGATTGTGGACTTTGTTCCTCCCACCTTTTCCCACAAACGTGTGTGTGTATTTTCATGTGTGTGTTCTTCCCAAACGTATGCATCAATTGTGCACATCTTTGAAATGTATGCATTCTTCTCCTGTTGATTAAAGTGTGTTTGAGGACTTTGACCTCAGATTGCGTTAGAGTCCATATTCACTTCAGGAGGTGCAAACTGGGTAAATTCTGATCAAAACCAAACTGAAGCGAATTTCTCATATGTCGCTACTCATATCTTTATATAGTTAAGACCCACAAATCCTAAAAAGGGTCTTGAATCCCAACTCTGGAAGTTGCTTCCTGCATCTTCCAGCCTTTTTTTAAAAAAAATTGCTAAGCTCATAGAATTGTAGTGTGTGTGTGTGTGTGTGTGTGGGGGGGTGCCCTTGCACTATTTAGGAAATCCAAACCTAGACCATGCCTGACCGATGGCTGTCCAGCATCTGCTTCTATATTTCTAGTAAAGGGGAGCCCACCACCCCCTCTGGATAAAAAGGTTCTTTGGTGAACTGCTCTTGCCATTCAGAAGGACCCAATTATGTACAGGGGTGGTGGGCTCTCCCTTTGTATCTCCTAATGATCAGCTGAGACCTACCCTCCTTTAACTTAAGCCCATTGGGTTTAGTTTTGCAGTCAGGCAGCACCAAACAAGTCTTTGCCCTATCTGACAGCCCTTTGAGTACTTCAAGTCCCACCTCAGTCTTCTCTTCTCCAGATTAAACATACCCACTTGATGAATTCCTAATGACCAAACCACATGAGTTATCAGAGATCCATATTCAGATCTCCCAACTTCGTAAAATTACTTCCCCCCCATTTTTTAATTGTGAGTTTTAACAAAACTAAACAAAAAAACATAACAAAAACAAAATAATTTAAAGTTTAACAACATATTCTAAAATCCTCAAATATTACAATATTATAGGAAGAAGAAAAAAATAGAGAAAGAATAGGTTACATGTAAACTTCAGTTAAAGCAGACTAGATATGCAAATATAAGTCCATTTGAAAGTTACGCCTATATACCACTCTTTCAAATGTCGCTAGTGTTGTTATGTCTTCAGTCCATTGCATTATAGGCAGTGAGCTCTTATCCTTCCATTATCTTAATATCAGTCTTTTAGCAACCAGAAGGGTATGAAGAATCCATTTATGCTGACCATGTGTAACATTCTAAAGGTCTTGTCAAATTAACAGGTGCTCTGGTGATCCAAATTTTTATCTTAGGAATGGTGGTAAAGGAAGGGATGCTTAATCCCCCCTGCTGACATTTCCCTGATCTAAATCACCCCCTCCAATTGCTATTAGATTTATGGGGGCAAAAAATCAAGGTACACGATCTGTACCTGTGTTTATTCCCAGGGGCTATTAGGAACTTTGGAGATAATTTATATGGGGAAGCAGCAGGGGGAAAATGGGTTAAAAATGGCTCTTGAACCAGTGTTTTGTTCTGGGTTTTTTTAATCCCAAATCTCATGTATCATAAGGAAGAAAGCGAAAACTTTTTCACTCACTGCCCCTCCAAAGCAAATGTTTTGGATCCATGTGCTATCCACTCCTCTTTTACTTTGCACTCTCTCTTTCAGTCTCCCTCCCTCTCTCTCTCTCCATAGGAAATGTGATGTAACATATATGCTTGATGAAAATGTTAAAATATTCCATTGATTAAAAAAAAAACCTGAAGGAAAGAAGAAGAAAAATACATCTTATCTAAATTTTCTTTGCAATTTAGCAGTTCACCTTGATTTGAGAATGACATTAATTAAATTAGAAAGATCTCTTTACCTATCTTTATTTTTTGGCTTTACAACTGATCAAGGGAGAACAGCAGTTGGGATTTATTTTGAAATAATAGAGGCCTTAGAGGTGTTATACAAAAGCTATCAAAATCTCTAATTAAAACCCCGGAGACCCTAGCAAAATTCTCCGATGTGTTTGCATTTTCAGAACACATATCTTTGTTCCTGCACTGATAGATTTAAAAATAGGTGAATATTTTATTTTGGAGTAGAAATTGTTGCTTAGTATTCCACAGAGTATGCAAAGAAAATGCTTGCATAGCAACATTTTCCAAAACTAGTACCTGGAGTTGGCCTGTTAAAAATAGAATTGTCATGACTCAACTGTGAATACACACCTATTTTGTTGAGTTTTATGGGAATCCTCTTTGGTGCAAAGTTGTTTTGGCAACACAGTATTTGCAGGATCCTGCAAGAAGTAGAGTTATCCTGGCTTAAGTCATCTACTTCAACAGTGCCTGAAATGTCCACATGTTAAACTTTCCAGACATTCTCTTGCCATCCTTTACAACCAATATAAGGTTGTGATGTCCTTATGTTTCCCTAGAAATTACTAGGTAAGCCAAATGAAATGGGTTTCTGATTGCCCCAGATTTACCACTGGCAATAAACTCCACACTAACACAGGCCAGTGAACTACTAGCTGCCATTTTCTTCTGAGTTAACAGAATGGTAGGACTCTACATAATTATTGGGGTGGGTGGTAGAGATCAGGTACCGTGTCACTAGTCTGGCAGTTCCCAGTCTGTCTATCCAGCTCCATTAGAGAGTCAGCACCCACATTACACTAGCTTAGCTAGCAAAGCCACAGCGTGAGCTCAAGGCAGGATAACCTGTAGGAGCAGACGTAACCCTAATAGCATGAGGAACAAGAAGCGATTCTCATACCTAACATTTTTGGAGAAAAGCTGAGAGGTCATTCTGTCTCTCCACTTGGGCCCTGGAATATTCTCACACAGAAATCCAATTTTAACAATTTAGGGTGCAATCCTATGCATGTTTAGACAGACAAAAGTCCTACAGCTCCCAGCATGCCCCAGCTAGTCATGCTGGCTGAGGAATGCTGGGAGTTGTAGGACTCCTTTCTGTCTAACCATGCATAGGATTGCACCCCTAGTGAGCTAACCAATCCAAATCTATGAGAGAGAGAGAGAGAGAGAGAGAGAGAGAGAGAGAGCATGAGCGTGTTAGGGCACAATCCTATGGGGATAGGAGGCCGCCTCTGAACTCAGAGGTGACTGCCTATCCAATGCAGGGCAGGAGAAGCACGGAGGGGATCATAGGATGTGTCGTACCAGCATTTCCTCCTTCCCCACCCTGGAATGCTCCCCGGAATGCCTCATTTTGGCCGCTCCGTGCTCCTCTTCCAAGTGTGGAGTATGAGGCCATTCTGCACTGCCTGAGAGGCAGTGCAGAAGTGGGGGGAGATTGGTTCCCCGGAAGCCACATATCCTACAGCCATCTAGCGGCTGACTGATGGCCATAGGATTCATAGAATCATGGAATAGTAGGGTTGGAAGGGGCCTACAAGGCCATCGATTGCTCGATTTTACAAAGATTGCTCCCTCCATTTAATATTATGGCATTTAATTCCTATTCATCGAGTCAGAGGTCCTATTGGAAAAGAGTAGGCAACATCTAAATTGTGCTTGGGCTTTCAGAAATGCTGTAGAACAGCAATTCCTATTAATCTCAGTTAACCTTGCTGCCTTTGAAAAGCAGGTTACTAATTCAGGTGGTTAAACTCGATCCTGAAGCTATAATTGATCCTGAAGCTATAATTCTACTCATGAAGACCAGGGTCCAAGTTTATGGTTCTGTACACAGCTAACTTTTAAGAATTGAATTCTACTCCTGCTATGTTGAAATGATAACCAGAGTGGAATTTCATTAAAAACTAGGAGGGATTTAATTGTATTTTTAATGCAACAGTTTCTGGGAGCCTTAAAATGAGCCACCTAGTAGCTATCAACACAGAATTGTATCATAAAGGGAAGATAGAGATGAAAATACCAAGCTACTTTATCTTCTATTGTTTCTTGACGAGAAAACACAAGCATCATTAATCTTATACCATGAGCAAAAGTCAAGTGTTGTTTTTCAGGGAAGATCTAATTATATTTTTTAGGTCAGTTTCTGGTTTGACATTAAGAAATCTTATTAGCTGTTTTTGGAAAAGTCTGTAATGAATAGAAAACTTAGTTTGGCCATTTCTCCACATTAATAAAAACCCGAAATTATGCATTAAAAGAGGCATTACTGTGATCAAGAACATGCTCCTCAATTGCCATTTGGCAAAATCCTGTCCACTCTTCAGATGACGAGAGGCTGAAGCAAGATGAAAAATGAATCCAATGAATCCATTCGTACTCACTATAAGGGCAATGGGGTGTGTGGCCTATGCAGGCAGAACTCTAAATGAAGGAGTGACAAAGAACTTCTGGTTCCCTTTGAATTTATCCTAAATCTGAATTGTACATTCATGGGTAGGATCTAACAGTGTCCCATCACTGGTGGCTGGCACCCCTAGTCCTGGTGGTCATGAGGCAGGCCCCATGGTGGGCCATGATGTAGTGCTTCCAGGGGCAAGCCCCCCAACATGCAGAAATGCTCATTTCTGGAAGGGGCTGGTTGCCCCTTCCAGAAATGAGCATTTCCACTCATTTGGGGGCTAGGGCTACAGTGCGGCTGCCAGTGGTAGGGGCTGCAAACACACTGGGACCAGTGGTGCTGGCCACCTATGGTAGGGCACTGTTGGATCCTACCGTCTGTCCAGTTGATTTTATGAAAGCAAGTGAGACCTGCTACAATAGCAAAGGACAAACAAAGAAACAGCAACACTGTTCTATGATCCAGAAAATCCCCCGTCCAACACTTATTTCTGTGCAGGATGCTTTTATCTGGATTTGCAGCATCAAGCCAGGATTGGACTACAAGAACCCCTGTAGCTCTTTGACTCTATGATTCTACCATAAACTCAACAGGTGGTATAGGAAAATCACCAACTTTCAGCCTCAGCCCACACACCTGAGTCTGAAATAAGAAGATACTAATGCTAACCAACCTTACAAGGTTGTTCTAAAGATTATGAAAGAGGCTGCAGCTGAGTATTAGATTATATGTTTTGCATGCAGAAGGTCCTCCCAGGTACAATCCATGGCACCTCTGGGTAGGGCTGGGAAAACTCTTCTCTGAAACTCTAGAGACCCCCAGGCAGCGTCAACAATACTAAGCTAGCTGGTCTGACTTGGGATAAGATATAAGACAACTTCCTATGTACCAAGCACATATGAAGTACTTTGATCCCTCTAAAACTTTCTAATATTAAAGGCCAAATAGGGATGCATGGATTGTCTTAGAGCTGTTCCGTCTGTGATTCGTGGATTGTCAGGTGTCCTTTGTTTTGTCATTGTATGCCCCAGCCATGGGCTGCCAAGATTTAGAGGTGCTGAGAAGGCTAAGAGTCAGATCCAGGTTTACTTACAAGGAGACTTCATTGAGTACTTACAACACACAGGCGTACCCAATAGGGATGTACGAAAGTTCCGCCACGGATCTCGGGGAGGCCGAATGCCAGCGCATTTGGCCCCCTGAAATCGGTGGCGGAATGGCCCCCCGCCCCCCCGGGATGGGACTTACCTTAGGCGGATCTTCCTGGCGGCAGCGGCAGCTCCGGCGGTGGTTCCAGCGGCAGCTCAGCGGTGGCGGCGGCTGCGGCGGCCGGTCTTCTGACCGGCAGCTGCCGCCGCCATTTCCAAGTAAAAAAAAAAACAAAAAAACAAAAAAAGTGATAGGCTACATAAAGATTTACGTAGCCTATCACAACTAGATTTAAAAAAAACACCGTGATAGGCTACGTAAATGTTTACGTAGCCTATCATGGCTGATAAAAAAAAACAGAAAAAAAATGCCCATACGCAAATGGCGGCGCCCATGGGTGCCGCCATTTGCATTCCTTATTTTGGCACGTCTTAGTCTACGTAAACATTTACATAGACTAAGACGGCGAAAATAAGGGGAACACAAATAGATTTACGTAGCCTATCACGGCTGACTGCAGGGATGCAGACGGCGGCAGCTACGGATGTCCGGCTGCTGGCGGAGCCAGCCGGCGGCACTGCAGAATCCCTGTGGAGTGGAGCTGGCCAGCCAGGACTCCAGGGGGGAGGAATGGAGCGCCTCCCCCCCGGCCAGGATTCTGGGGTCAGGGACGGAACGCCTCCCCCCCAGCATCAGCATAATCCGCGGAAAGGTAAGTACCTTTCGTACATCCCTAGTACCCAATGGTTGGATCAGACAGCTTCTCTGAACCCAGAGCCATGGTGCAAGATGGGTTTTATACCATACATGTTATTCAGGCATAGCAGTGAGTCAGCATGACAGAAGCAAGCTTTAATTAGGGTTCATCTATTTTCCCGGCATAGCCTAACACTGCTTAGTAACTAGGGATGTATGAGAGTCACCTTTTCGAAGGGTGACATTCACGGTGGGGGGGAGGCACTCCGTCCTTCCCCCCGACATTCTCCTTGGCCTGCTCCGCTCTGCCGCGACTCCGTGGAGCCTCCAGCCAGGGCTGCCTGCAGCTGGACATCCGGCTGCTGGGCAGCCTGCACAGGGACTCAAATGGCGGCCGCCGTAACTGCTGCCATTTGCATCCCTGTATTTTGCCATGATAGGCTACATAAATATTTATGTAGCCTATCACAGCAAAAAAAAGGGAATGCAAATGGCAGCCGCCGTAGCCACCACCATTTGCATTCCTTTTTTTTTGCTGTGATGGGCTACGTGAATACTTACGTAGCCTATCACAGCCTCCACAGGGATGCAAATGGCGTTCCTGTGTTAGCCATGATAGACTATGTAAGTATTTACATAGCCTATCATGGTTATAATGGAGAAGCGAATGGCGGCCGCAGATGCAGCCACCATTCGCAAAGCAGCACGAATGGCAGCAGGTAAGTGCTCCATTTCGGGCACCTTTTGCGGGGTGGAGGGGCAGTGGGGTTCATTCCGCCATGGATTTCGGGGGGCCGAATGCACTGGCATTCGGCCTCACCAAGATCTGTGGTGGAATTCTCTGACATCCTTCTTAGTAACACATTTGGCAGAAGCAAGACTATCATAATATTCTCAGCACAGCCTCCTGTAGCTTTAGGAAAAACATAGCTTCACTTCTCAGGCACATCCAAGACTCTGATAAGATAAATGGTACTAGAGCTCATTAGCATGGAATGTGCTAAGGCGGTCATATCGACCTTTGACTCATCTTACAAGCCAAGAGGCCCACTTGCAAGTACATTGCAACTAATAATGAACCAAAGCAGAGAGCATTATGTATCTCAAAACCTCTCTAGACTACTATTAGCTTGCTTATAGGCCTGGGGCCTTACAGTTGTCTGCTCATTGACAGAATTGATTTTTATTAGGGACCTATGAAAATTTTATTCCACTTGCACAAGTGTGCATTAGCTCTATATCACTCTTGTACAGCTCGCGAGTGCAGGTTTGCACAAATCCCTCCAAATTTCCACTTTTTTTTCAGGTTGTGCACAGACTCCCTGCTTCACTTTGGATGCTGCTTTGGACCCTTTGAAGCAGCCCCGCTTCACTTTGGGCCACTTTGGACCCCATCTGCTTTGCTTCAGACTCAGATCCAAAGGGAGATTCAGATATCCGAATAATTCTGATATGATGTTTTCCCATTGACTTGAACTGGAAAATAGAAATGTCCATAACTGTTTAGGGATGTACAAAAGTCACTTACCGTTTTGAGGATCTCCTTTGCGGTGGGGGGGAGGCGCTCCGTCCCTCCTCCCAGAATCCTTGATGGGGGGGAGGCGCTCTGTCCCTCCCCCCGGAGTTCTGCCCAGCTGGCTCCACTCCACGGCGATTCCGTGGAGCCTCCGGCCGGCTCTGCCTGCAGCCAGACATCTGGCCGCTGGGCAGCAGGGATGCAAATGGCGGCTGCTGTAGCTGCCGCCATTTGCATACGCCATTATTTTTTTACCCAGACATGATAGGCTACGTAAGTCTTTACGTAGCCTATCATGTCTGAGTAAAAAAAAATAAGACTATACTGCAAATGGTGGCCGCAGCAGCTGGTCGGAAGACCAGCTGCCACTGTCGCTGCTGCTGCCGAAGCCGCCGCTGGAGCTGCCGCCGTCCAGAACATCCGCCCCAGGTAAGTCTCGTCCCAGGGGGGGATCCGCAGGGGGGGCAGGCCATTCCGCCATGGATTTCGGGGGGCCGAATGCCTGTGCATTTGGCCTCACTGAAATCCGTGGCGGAATTCTCCACCATCCCTATAACTGTTCAGTTTTCATGATAAATACATGAAATGTGGAGATCTGTCAGCTGCCATAGAGGGGATTAGGGTTGGCGGAGAATTTCTCCCTGAAACTTCAGGGGGCTGAGCGCCAACGTGTTTGGCCCCCCGAACAAGTTTCGGGGAGAAATTCTTCGCACCCCCCCGCCCCCTGCACCCCCCCCGGGACGGGACTTACCTTTGGCGAATGTCCCTCCCGGCGGCGGGTCCGGCTGGTGGTTCGGCGGGTCTTCGTCCGGGGCGGGAGCGGCAGCTGGTCTTTTGACCGGCTGCCACCGCCGCCATTCCAATAAAAGAAAAAAAAAACGCCCCCGTGATAGGCTACGTGATGATTAACGTAGCCCATCACGGCTAGATTTGCAAAGTCAGCCATGATAGGCTACGTAAATCATCACGTAGCCTATCACGGGTGACTTAAAAAAAAAAAAAAGCGCGTATGGATAATGGCGGCCCCCATAGGGAGCCGCCATTTGTGTTCCTTATTTCGTCGCTGTAGTCTACGTAAATCTTTACGTAGACTACGGAGAAAATAACGGCAATGCAAATAGCGTTGCCCTTATTTTCACCGTAGTCTACATAAAGATTTACGTAGACTACAGCGACCAAATAAGGAACGCGAATGGCGGCTCCCTATGGGGGCCGCCATTTGCGTACGCGCTTTTTTTTTTTTTAAGTCACCCGTGATAGGCTACGTGATGATTTATGTAGGCTATCATGGCTGACTTTGCAGATCTAGCCATGATAGGCTACGTTAATCGTCACGTAGCCTATCACGGGGGCGTGTTTTTTTTTTTAAAAAAAAACTTTTGAGTTCGCGGCCGGGCGAGGCGAGGCGCCTCCTCCCCGGCCCGAATTTCGGCCGGGCGAGGTGGGAAACCTCCCCCCCAGCCTGAATTTCGGCCGGGCGAGGCGGGAAGCCTCCCCCCCAGCCTGAACTTCGTGGGGGGAGCAGCGAAGCGCCTCCCCCCCACCGCGAAAAGCTTCGAGGACAGGTAAGGGACTTTCGTGCACCCCTAGAGGGGATGCCATCTATCAAATTTCAGACAATTTGGCCCAGACGTTTTTGTGCTAGGCACAGGTGAAATTTGTTTTTTTCAAGAAAACCTCGCAGAGCAAAGTGCTATAACTTGTCACTATTTCTACAGAGGTGCATGCCATTTGGGGATCTCTCAGCTCCCATGGAGGGGATCCCACCTGCCAAAGTTCAGGCAGTTTGGTCCAGTAGTTGGTGTGCTATGCACATGTTGTTCTCAGAAATTCAAACCAAAGGTCAGAAAGGGATAATCAGAGAAGTTAGGTGTTTTAAGTGATGATTAGGAGGAGGGCACTATCCCTAATCTCTGCTGTAGATTTCTTTGAAGTGCAATACCCCTCTCCCCTTTCCCATTCAGCTTCACAGTGGATGACCTCCGGCTGTCTTTGGTTGAATTTGGAATACACATTACCTGGGGCTGGAGTAGTTTTTGTGCTAGTGCACTCTTTTTTTAGCATATACTCAGTGAATATTTTATATTTATTTTATTTTTTAATATATGTTTTGAAAAAATTAGCTGCACCACACCTGCCGAATTTCAGACAGTTTATTTATTTATTTTTTAAAAAAGATTGCAAGTGAACCGAAGGAATTGAGTGTGTAGCAAAGTGCACATCATTATCCAGTTTATATTCATATATGCAGTTGGTGATCTGGTCAGGCACTGGAAACTTCCACCTCAAATATGGACCCATACTTCCCCCACCCCATCTTCTCCATGGTGGCCAGCCTAGGACTCTTGATGGTGAGAAGATGGAGAGCTTGCAGGAGTTTGGGCACTACCAGCCTCATGCTGGGATGTGGGGCCTCTTGCCTGGGCAAGACCAATTGGTGCTGCCTCCTTACATGCAGGAAAAGGCTTCTGGTGGTGTAGTGCCCTGGCTGTTTCCCCCTGCTCAGAGGGCACCACCTGGCAGTGGTGGCAGACAGCAGTGCTGGGATCCACTTCCACCACAAAGTGGTCCCATTGAGTCGAGGGGGGGGGAATGCAGAAGCAGGGGGAACAATGGAAGAGGGACCAGGTGCTGGACCATCTGCCTGCTGCTTATCCTCCCCCACACCCTGGAGGATCTCCTCCTCTTCACTCTCCACCACACTGAGGACATCAGAC
This sequence comes from Heloderma suspectum, assembly GCF_057233095.1. Taxonomy (NCBI): domain Eukaryota; kingdom Metazoa; phylum Chordata; class Lepidosauria; order Squamata; family Helodermatidae; genus Heloderma; species Heloderma suspectum. Next base: position 302,426,635 of record NC_139460.1, on the reverse strand, counting down.
ACATATACGGATCCCCTTACCTTGCTGCATATTGTCGCCCTGCTTATTTAATTTATATGCAGAGTACATCATGAGAAACACCGGGTTGGATGAATCACAGGTCAGAATTAAGATTGCCGGGAGAATTATCAACAACCTCAGATACGCAGACGATACCATCCTAATGGCAGAAAGTAGGGATGGGGGAGAATTTCTCCCCGAAACTTCGGGGGGCTGAGTGCCAACGCATTCAGTCCTCCAAAGGTTGTTCGGGGAGAAATTCTCCCCCCCCGCCCCCCCTGGGATGGGACTTACCTTTCACGAATGTCCCTCCCGGCGGCGGGTCCCGGCGGCAGTTCGGCAGGTCTTTGTCACGGGCCGCCGCCGCCATTACAAGAAAAGTAAAAAAAACAAAAAATGCCCCTGTGATAGGCTACGTAACGATTAACGTAGCCTATCACGGCTAGATTTGCAAAGTCAGCCGTGATAGGCTACGTTAATTGTCACGTAGCCTATCACAGGTGACTTTGAAAAAAAAAATAAAGCACGTACGGCTAATGGCGGCCCCCATAGGTAGCCACCATTCGCGTTCCTTATTTGGTCGCTGTAGTCTACGTAAAGATTTACATAGACTACGGCGAAAATAAGGGCAACGCAAATAGTGTTGCCCTTATTTTCGCCGTAGTCTACGTAAATCTTTACGTAGACTACAGGCACCAAATAAGGAACGTGAATGGCGGCTCCCTATGGGGGCCGCCATTTGTGTACGCGCTTTTTTTTTCTCAAAGTCACCCGTGATAGGCTACGTGACGATTAACGCAGCCTATCACGGCTGACTTTGCAGATCTAGCCGTGATAGGCTACGTTAATCGTTACGTAGCCTATCACAGGGGTGTGTTTTTTTTCTTTTGAAGTTCGTGGCCGAGGAGACGGGGCGCTTCTCCCCGGCCTGAATTTCGGCCGGGCAAGGCGGGAAGCCTCCCCCCCCGGCCTGAACTTCAGGGGGAGCAGCGAGGCACCTCCCCCCCACCACAAAGCAAGCTGCGAGACCAGGTAAGTGACTTTCGTACACTCCTAGCAGAAAGTGAAGAAGATCTAAAGAGCCACTTGTTGAGGGTGAAAGTGGAAAGCGCAAAAGCTGGTCTGAAACTCAACATTAAAAAAATTAAGATCATGGCATCTGGCCCCATCACTTCCTGGCATATGGAAGGGGAAGAAATGGAAGCAGTGACAGATTTTATTTTCTTGGGCTCCAAGATCACCGCAGATGGTGACTGTAGCCATGAAATTAAAAGACGCTTGCTCCTTTGGAGGAAAGCTATGGCAAACCTAGACAGCATAGTAAGAAGCAGAGACATCACCTTGCCGACAAAGGTTCGTATACTCAAAACTATGGTTTTCCCAGTAGTAACGCATGGCTGTGAGACCTGGACTATAAGGAAGGCTGAGCGCCGAAGAATTGCTGCTTTCGAACTGTGGTGCTGGAGGAGACTCTTATGAGTCCCCTGGACTGCAAGGAGGTCAAGTCAGTCCATCCTAAAGGAAATCAACCCTCAGTGCTCATTGGAAGGACAGATCCTGAAACTGAAGCTCAAATATTTTGGCCACCTAATGCGAAGAGAAAACTCTCTGGAAAAGACCCTAATGCTGGGAAAGATTGAAGGCAAAAGGAGAAGGGGACGGCAGAGGATGAGATGTCTAGATAGCATCACCGATGCAATGAATATGAACTTAAGCACAGTCCGGGAGAGAGCGGAGGACAGGAAGGTCTGGCATGCTATGGTCCGTGGGGTCACGAAGAGTCAGACATGACTTAACAACTGAACAACAACAACAACAATGTGATTTGCAGACCAAAAAAAGTGTCCAATATTATGTGTACATTTGAAAAATGTGCATGAAACAAATATGTGGCTGCTTGATCCATGTTCAGTCAACTTGGTGGGTCACAAGTTGTGTGCAAGCCATTATGCCCACCAGATAAGAGTGTAAGAAAGGAAAGATATGTATAGTTAAGATAGCAATTGTTCAGTAGTAAATCGCAGAGGAGTAGCTGTGCTACTTTATTGAGCTGACAGGTTTTGAAGCAGGAGATTTTCTGAGCAAATGAAGGTGTAATACTTAAAAAAAAAAAAAATTCTTCATGTGCCTGCAGACCTGTTCCCTCTTGCTTATGCTCAGTTTCCCTTTGCAAAGGCATATCAGCTAATGCTTACTGTAAGCACTTAGAAAGCATAAAATGATATGATACATGGTTGAAATGGTTCTGATAGCTGTCACAGATATAGAGAAAGCAGTCCCCAAATGGCACAGAGACAGGAAAAGGAATATGTGGCGTACTTTTATTTCGATTTGCTACATAAACGTGACTAGGAGCATCAGGCTCTCTCTCAAAGACTGTCAACACATCAGCCATTTTGTCAGCCACATGTCTTCAGTAGGGTTCTTCGGAAGCCTCTGCTTACAAATTGGATTATATATAAAACTATCTTCCTCCAAGCTTGTTGAAGCACCAGTTTACAAACTAAAATTAAGTTAGTCTTCAGGGCTTTTACACAACAAACCGCTCTCTATCTAACTTTCTGCCTTTCTCACTCATATTCATACTAGGGATCCTTGAGCATTTCATTCAGTCCTCACTTTTAAATGAACCAACAGGATTTCCACTTAATATGAAGATAAATACATCATAACACAGTTATCCTTTCTTACCTTTCCAAAATTTGTGATACAGTTCTCAGCTGAAAAGAAGTAGAAAGCATACTTTAGATTAAAATGCATATGTTACAGTAAAATGCATACACAAATGAATTTGGAGGGGAAAATAAATTAAAAACTAATACAAATGCTCATGATTTTTTTTTTAATCACAGAACAGAATAGAATCCCCAAGCAAAAAATCCAAACAACATAAATATATCAACCATCATTCAAATAATAAGATATAGTAAGCATAACTAGTGATCTTACCAAATTTTGATCAAGGTGCCTCAAATTAAATAATAATAATAATAATAATAATAATAATAATAATTTGGTCTTATAGAAATCCTCGTGCCATCTTCAAATGGGAAACTGCTTTAATTGAATATGAAAGGGTCTGTCCTTTCTTCTTCCTGTAGGTTGATTCGCACTTCCAGTGATTTCTGTATTTGTTGCAATTGTTCATTCTGCCACCCAGTCAATGGATGCCATTTCATAACATGACACATTTCAGTTTAGCTTACTAGACGCACAGCAACTCCACTACAGATGCAGTCATGAGCAACTAGACATGCATAGCAACAGATGAAAATGTGCATTCTTGCTTGCATCCTACATTGCATTCAGCCAGTTTAATATGTTTTAGATGAGCATTGAGTTGTGGGTGGGAAGTGCATTAAGTTGTGGGTATGCATTGGCAATGTGTTTGGAAGGCTGAATAGATAGACAAATAGATAGATTGATAGATTGATACCTGCTAGGAAAGAAAGGAGATACCCGCACAACTAGAACCCATAGGAAAACAAATCAAAACCTCTCCTTTGTCATATTACAATATGCTGTTTCAATACTAGTTTTGTTTCCAGTTTTCTAATTCGTTTGGATTGTTGGGTGCATTCATCTATTTGTTGTAAGCTGTCCTGGGCACTCATTTGAAAGCCTAGCAATCAAATTGATGAGAAGAAGGAATGGTTCCAGCCCATAATAATATCAGTCATGGAATCATAGAATAGTAGGGTTGGGAGGGACCTATAAGACCACTGAGTCCAATCCCCTGCTCAATGCAGGAATCCAAGTCAGAGCATCCCTGACAGATGGCTGTCCAGCCTCGTCTTGAATGCCTCCAGTGTGGGAGAGCGCACCACCTCCCTAGGTCATTGGTTCCATTCTCGTATTGCTCTAACAGGCAGGAAGTTTTTCCTGATGTTATTTATTTATTTATTTATTTAATTTATTAATCGCCCATCTGACTGGTCACCCAGCCACTCTGGGCGATGTACAACCCACCATAAACAATTTAAAACAATAAAATTTTACCATAATTTTTTTTTTAAAAAAATACCCTAACCCACCCCAAATGCCTGCCTGAACAACCACGTTTTTAATGCACGACGGAAGCTCATTAAAGAGGGGGCATGACGGAGTTCCCTAGGGAGGGAGTTCCACAGAGCACTGGGCCCAGGACTGAGCCCTGCGGTACCCCGCTCATTACCTCTCCCCAGTTTGAGAAGATCCCATTGATAAGCACTCTTTGAGTCTGATTCTGTAGCTAACTGTGGATCCACCGGATCATTGTTTCTGCTGGAATCTGGCTTCCTGTAACTTGAGCCCATTATTCCATGTCCTGCACTCTGGGATGTTCGAGAAGAGATCCTGGCCTTCCTCTCTGTGACAGCCTTTCAAGTACTTGAAGAGCGCTATCATATCTCCCCTCAATCTTCTCTTCTTAAGGCTAAACATGCACAGCTCTTTCAGTCTCTCCTCAAAGGGCTTTGTTTCTTGCCCTCTGATCATCTTTGTTGCTCTGAACCCTCTCCAGTTTGTCTGCATCCTTCTTAAAGTGTGGTGCCCAGAACTGGACACAATACTCCAGATGAGGCCTAACCAGTGCTGAGTAGAGGGGAACTCGTACTTCATGTGATTTGGAAGCTATACTTTTATTAATGCAGCCCCAAATAGCATTTGCCTTTTTTGCAGCCACATCACATTGTTGGCTCATAGCTTGTGATCTACAATTCCAAGATCCTTCTTGCTTGTAGTCTTGTTGAGCCAAGTACCCCCCATCTTGTAACTGTGCATTTGGTTTCTTTTTCCTAGGTGCAGAACTTGGCATTTATCCCTATTCAATGTCATTCTGTGTTTTCTGCCCAGTGCTCCAGACTAGATCACTTTGAATTATGTTTCTGTTTTCTAGGGTGTTAGCTATCCCACCCAATTTTGTGTTACCTGCAAATTTGGTCAGCATTCCCTGCACCTCCTCCTCCAAGTCATTAATAAAAACGTTGAAGAGCACTGGGCCCAGGACTGAGCCCTGCGGTACCCCGCTCATTACCTCTCCCCAGTTTGAGAAGATCCCATTGATAAGCACTCTTTGAGTCCGATTCTGTAGCCAACTGTGGATCCACCGGATCATTGTTTCATCTAGCCCACTTTGATTGGGATATCATGGGGCACTTTGTCGAAAGTTTTGCTGAAGTCAAGGTATATTATGTCCACAGTCCACAAGGGAGGTGACCTGATCAAAAAATGAGATCGGATCCATCTGGCAGGACTTGTTTTTGACAAATCCATTTTGGCTTCAAGTAATCACTGCATTGTTTTCAAGGTGCTTACAGACTGATTGCTTTAGCATCTGCTCCAGAATTTTCCGACGGACTGATGTCAGAGTGACCGGTCTGTAGGTCCCAGACTCCTTTTTACCCTTTTTGAGATAGGGACAACATTAGCCCTCCTCCAGTCATCTGGCACTTCCCCTGTCCTCCATGATTTCTCAAAGATAATAGACAGTGGTTCTGAGAGTTCTTATGCCAGTTCCTTTATTAGTTTAGGGTGCAGTTCATCTGGGCCTGGAGAGTTGAACTCATAATTAGGTGTTCCTTGACCTTATGCTTATTTATCTCAAGCTGCAATCCTGCCCCTTCAGCCTGCACTTCGCCTTTGCCAGGGGGGTCAAAGACCCTCTTTCAGAAGAAGACTGAGAGAAAGTAGGAACTGAGCACTTCTGCCTTTTCCTTGTCGTCTGTTCATCACTGGCTTAATTCTTTAATGCCCATTTTCTCATTACAGTCCCAGTCATATAGACTCTAATGCATATATTTCATGCTCACATTGGCCACAAGTGAAAGAACTATTTTAGGTGTGCCATACCGGAATGTTGACTCCACCCACCCCATTGAACAGACAGCACAATCCTATGCCATGTCCACTGCTACAGATCTAAATATTTGCATACAGGTGGGAGAACCAGGGATGCTTAAGATCACCAAAATTCTTTGGACTTCACATCAAAGCTCAGTTTGGCTCACTCCTACTCTCATTTGCAACCTCTTTTTTGTTCTTGTTGTTGTCCTTGTTCCAACAGAGAAAGTGTGTATTGACGAAAGCATGAAGATTAAATTTTGTGAGCATTTTGATTTTTTTTTAAATTCACACTTTAAATTGTGGACATTATAAATTGTGCACACTTTTTAAAGTGCGCATTTTGCAAACAAGGACGCAAATTTGGGAATTTGCAAACATTTTTTGGAGAACATGTACTCCTATTCTCATTTGAAGTAATTGAGATCCCCCCAAATCATCCCCTTGGACATAGAGCAGAGTCCTCTTGCATCATCTATTTCCTTTTTATTTTTGCTTATTTTTATCCTGTTTAAAACGACCCCTCCCAGGTTCTGTTATGTCCTCCTGGTGACAAATGGCTACATCCCCCCCACTTCTTCCCCATTTTCTCTGCAATCATCCTAAGGTACTCTAGGCCATCATACAACATGCCAATATGTGGTTGATCTGCTGATGTTCAGTTTTTCCTGTTGGGGATAAAAGTGCTTCTCCTAAGGCCTTATGTTGCCTTCCACTATAGCAGATAATTATAGTGGGCTTCAGAACTTCTGCCTTGATATAGCTTGCCTACATACCTTTGTTCAGTGTAACTAGGGATAGTGCAGGAGACCAAAAAAGGGGTGGAATCTAATGGACTGTCCCCTGTCTGGCCTCTGAGATCCTGCTCACTGAGCCTTGGGGCACTGATGATCCCAGCTGCCGAATGCCCCAGAGCTCAGCAAATGGCTGGGAGTGCTGCAGCACCCCATCACTCTCGCCCTGGCCTCCTTGGGAGGAGGCCAGGGTGAGAGCACTGGGAGGTGGCTGCGCTGGGATGCGTCCGGCCTCCACTGGCTGTCAATGGCTTCCTTAACAGCCGGCGTGGGGAAGAAGTGCCTTGGCAGCACCCTAGTGCTCTTGCCCTGGCCTTCTCAAGAGAAGGCCAGAGTGAGAGCTCTGGGGGCTGGCCCTATCAAGGACTCGGCAGTCAAGCCCTTGTGTGCATAAAACACAAGGGCGTAAGTGCCGGGGTCCTTGGCAAGGAGAGGCAGGGCAGCTTGCATTCCTCGGTGGGTGGGCAGGGAGGCTTGCCGAGCAAGTCCGGGCCACACAAGCTGGGGGTGGAAGCTTGTCGAGCCCCCATATACACACTCCAGACAGAGATGTGTCCGTCCATCCCTAAGTATAACTTCTCATACATACAGATGATTTTTTAGCATGGCCAATTTTCTTTTCTTTTTGGACTGGGAATGAATCTAGGGAAATTGTACTATAGCATAATTACCAAAGTTCAAGATTAGCTGAATTTAAGATTCATTACACAGTATGTTAATGGTATCTAAGCACATTATTATCTGATTTCCTCTCTCTCTCTACCTCTGTAACCTTTATGTATTATATATCTTCCATAATCAATGGAACCCTAATGTGTATACTTTAACCATGTTAGCAGATGATAGCTACACTATGTATATAGTTTTGCTTTTCTAACCACAATTTGATTGTAGCATGTACAGTGTCCATTTGCAGTTGGATCAATTGTATCTCATTCTGCTCCTGCAGGCATGTAATACAGTTAGGAATCACTTATGTACTCTTTTTCTGGATGACTGTCCTCATTAAAGAAATACTCCATGCGCCTAGATTGATGTCTCTTGACATCTTTCTCACTTCCATAACAAATGCTGTTGAATAGGGCACAGGTTGAATAAAGAAGATGGTCTGATGACAAAGCGCTCATCACTTTTTTGGTTTCAAGAAGCAAGGCAAAGCTGAGAATCATCCATACATCGAAAATGGCTTTGCTGAATATGTGTGATGCTGCTGGTGGTGGTGGTAATGATTATTTATAGCCCACTTTTCTATATTCTTAAAGTAGCTTACAAAGAATACAATCAAATAATGTCAACAAAAACTAGTTAAAACAATTAAAACATTACAATACACACACTCATTTGCCCAGGGAGTTTCTTTAAAAAAAACACACCAGTTTAAAACAGCATCATTTGTTTTCATTTTACAACCCTAGAAGGAGCAGCCCCCTCCCCTGAAATGGGTCACATCTGGTTCATGGTCACCCCTTCAGCTAGGAAGAGGTGTGCCCACCTTGGAACTGGAATGGCTTTTGTGGTGTGATGGCCCATCATGCCCTGCTGCACAGAGAGCATTTTCCCCAGGGTTCTCTAAGTAACCGGCAGACTTCTAGTATCCTTTCTTCCTAGTCCTTTCCAGCTCCTCTCCACATGTTCTGCCCTGTAACAGACTTCAAGTCTTTTGGTCCAGAAGTCTTGCCTGTGTTCCCTGCCCACCTCACCAGGCTCTCTTTCCCAGCTGTCAGTTGATTCATGCTTTGCTTCTGTCCAAAGCATGAATCTGGCAGGGGAGGTATTCAATTAACTGCCAAGGCATGACAATGAATGCAACTGGGCAGAACCAGCTGGTAACCAGTTTATTCATTTATATTCTATATTTATCTTCACCCCATAAAACAAGTTCTCTCAGTGGCTCACATAATTAATACATTATTAAAATACAGTATAGTAACACAACAAACTGTTAAAACTAAAGCACAATTAAAAACACAGATATGAAACTGAGGAGCCCAGATTATAAGACAGGGACATCAGTCACTGGGAAATCCATTCTGTTCAAGCCCAATGGATTTCCGCAGCATGTCCATTAGGATAAGCAGAGGCAGACTGAATCAGAAGGTTTTTTCCCCCCCAGTTTCTGGGATAATTTTTTGGATGTTTCCCCTGGATTCCGCCATGTGGACAAATTGCAAATTTGCATAAATTGGCATTTGTTCAAATTGAGATTTGTACAAATTGTGATTTGTGCAAATTGAGATTTGTGCAAATTATATTTTGTGCAAATTGTACTTTGAGCAATTGGGGGGGCACAGGTCAGGAAAAGGGGATCAGATCACCCACTTAGCAAGCTAACGTTTAAGGTTTGAAGAGTTGAGCTGACACTTGTGGGTCCCCTGATTCCAGTCCACACATCAAGTGCATAAAGCCAGTGCTTTAGAGATCTACCTTCCACCCCCTTTTGGGAGCCATGAAATGAAGCCATGGGGGGGGCTTTCACTTTTAAGTGAAAGCCCCTCCCCCCATTTTTCACTTTTAAGTTTTTTCCCATCTCATTTTCACACTGGATGTGGTTTTTTGTTTGTTTGTTTTTGTTTTCACCCACATGAAAGTTTTTATGGATATTTGTATGCATATTTTAAAAATACATTGTAATATGCATTTTTAAAAAAAAATGTGCACATTTTTGCTTGCACTTTTGCAAATATATGGATATTTAGAGCTATTTTTCATGCACATTTTAAAAATATCAACTTTGGGGTGCACAGTTTTTGAAATGCTCAGATGTTGATGGTATATTGCATTCCACGTTCCTAGGTGATAGAAAAAAGAAACTCTGTGTTCAGAACACACTGACATAGTGCGTACAAGCAGAGCAGCTCATAAAAGCTAACAGCCCTGCTGGATTACTTTGAGAAGAATTGGGACAAGATAGATCACCTTGAGCTGGCTAACATCTAACTGTCCTCCCAACATCCCTGTGATGACAGAGAAGGGCAAAGATAGCACCATTTGCTCTGTGCCAGTGTGTTCTGTTCATGCCAACCCGCAGGACTGGTGCTTCCTGCCTCACTGGCCTGCATGAACACAGAATCTGTTTTGTTTTGTTTTTCCTTACCACCGAGGAACTTCAGGAACACTGACCCCAGATTCAACTTCAACCCCAATTCAGCACTCCAGAAATGGCTCATTTCAGCTCAGAGTGATTCAGAAGGCATCCACGTCAATTTGGGTACTGAACCCAAGCAGAGATTTGGAAATCCAAGGCGCCATGCTTCCCATTGATGATCATGTTTTTTTGTTTTTTTTTAAGCAGTACTACAACCTTTCCCCCCTTTGTCAGAATTGGATGATATTTGCAGGTGTGGTATCTCCTTAGGATGGAATTAGGGCTGCCAAATTTCCGAAAAATAGATACAAGAGTCTTTGTGCTACGTGCCTTTATATTTTGATTGATTGGTTGATTTTTTTTTTAAAGGAAACTGCCAATAACCTTTCTTGGCAGAATTTGATGACATTTGCAGGGTTAGTTGACCCTTATAAGGGAATGGAGAGTCCCATGTTTCAGATAAATAGGTACAGGAGCTTTATGTAAGAGCATCCTTGACATTTTGAGGGTATTCCAAATAGGATGTGCATATTGTCTTATGTTCTTTGTGGACCATTGTCCTGAGAATTATAGATTAGAGTGTGCCTATGTAAAGAACATGAAATGTTTCAGAGGTATAGATGAGCAGTTCATGTGGAAGGGAAATCCTCAATAGGGTGGGGGGTAATTTGCTTTCTCTTCCCTCTCCTCAGATTTTTCTTTGCAAGGGAGGGGGGTTGTATGAAAATGTCATACACAGAGGTGTCCTCAGACAACAGGAATAGCTACAGAAGAAGGATAGGTGCAGGAGCTAGGGAGTGATAATGATTTAAAACCAGTTTATGGCATTTTTCAAAGTGAAGCCTGGTGGTGTTAGAAGAATCAGGGTGCCATCCTTGCCCTTCCCCAAAGGGGCATCAGTTCCTGCAGATTTCACCCAATTCTGCCAAGAAATAAAAGAAAAAACCCTGGACTGATGGGTTCTTGTGTTTCACTGGATTGGGTGCAGCACAACCTCCTCCTTTACGTTCCCAGCTGCCAATTGTTGAATACAGCTTACTTCTGATAAGTGCACATAGGACTGCATCCTTAGGCATCGTTAAGCATGCTAGCTTTATAGGTCAGCACACTGAATTATGAAAGACAATAGGAAACAAATGCAGATGCTGCAATACTGCTGATCATTGTTAACAGTGACCCTTTCTCAAATAGCATATCTGCTGATCTGTGAGAAACAGTTTCTACAACGATGCATCTTACAACAATTATGCTACAATATTAATGAAGCATTTCCACAATTCAGCAGACATGCTGCATCTATGACTGTGCTTAAATAATAATTTTGCATGGTGGTTCTTAAATGTTAGATTGTGGAGCAGTGATCAGGTTGGTTCATTTTATGTGGACCTCCGTGTTTTGTTTACTTTATTCTTGCTTCCAAAGATTCCAGATTAAAACTAGGGATGCCTGAGCAGCAGTGTTGTTGACCTCAGAAGAATCCACCCCATTTGAGCATCGGCCTTGAACAGTGAAATGCCTCAAACATTTGAAAAAGAAAACAAAACCTAAGGTTGAAATTAGTGCTGTGCCAGAAAATTATTCCACTTTTTTATCATTTTCATTCATTTTGATAGAAAAGAAACTGCTTTTGAAAATAAATTCAAAGGAGGAGAAATTTCTGAGAAATTTTCATGGGTGGGGTTTGGGGTTCTTGTGCTTACCTTACTTATGAGGTGGCTGACGTGTGTGCATGTATGTCCTGTATGTCATTGTACAGTCATCTCTGTAGCAGCCTGTAGCCTCCCTGGCTTCCTGCACTTCAGTTAAAGCCATCATGAGGAAGACCTCACAGGGCAATTCCTCTCATGGGGGTTTTTCAGATCAGAAAGTGCAGGTGGCCTGGGAGGCTGCAGAGCAATGGGAAGATGTGTAATATATATAGAGAAAATCCAGAGCAGTCTCGGCCACCTCATAATGATTAGGTAAGCTCAAAAATACTAGGGATGTTGGAGAATTCCGCCATGGACCCCAATGAGGCCAGATTCCAAGATTCCAGCCCCGTTGGAGTCTGTGGTGGAATGGAGCACTCACCTCCATGCCCCCCCCAGAATCCGTCCAGGTTGGCTCCTCCAAGTGGTGATCCTGAGGAGCTGGCCACCAGCTCCACAGTGCTAGCGCTACAGCCAGCCACCATTGCCATGCTGTATTGCTGTGCTAAGTCCTGATACAAGTGGTGTCCACTATGCCATTTGCGTCCCTGTTTTCACAGGATAGCCTATGCAAATATCTACGTAAATATAATTTGCATGGCCTATCGCATCAAAACAGGGACGCAAATGGCGTAGTGGATGTCATTTGGGTCCGGACTTAGCACAGCGATACGGCACGGCAATGGTGGCTGGCCATATCGCCAGCGATGCGGAGTTGGTGGCCAGTTCTGCAGGATCACCACAGAGCGGAGCCAGCCCAGACAAATTCAGTGGGGAGGGATGGATCGCCTCCTCCTACGTGGACCCCCCCACACCCAGAATGGGGTGCATGATCCGCCCGCCCCTAAAAAATACCACTAGAATAATTTCAAAATTCTGCCTCAGAAAAGTGGAAGTGCCAACATAGTTGATGCTGTTGCCACTTGCAGGATCAGTGCAATAAACCAAAAAAATCCTTAGGAAAGAAGAAAGAACCTATGCTACAATCCCTGCCAATAGTGAACCCTACCTGTGAAAATCTGTCAGAGTATTTCTCTTCCCCTGGGAGAAATTTGGTTAAATTGCCCCTGCAATTTCTCTGGCCACAAATAGGCTAGAGAATTTTGAGAGGCCCTTTGTGCACAGCTCTAGCTGAAATGGAATACTTGATTCATTTTGGACCAGATAGGTGGTGTGAGACCATCACTGATTGTCTCTGTGTGACTAGCCACAGTCTTGGCCTCCTTCAGGCCACTGCTTTGTTCTGTCATGTATCAATACTTTGTTGGCAGTGCATATGCATGCACACACATGCGTGTGCACACACACAAACACACAGGTGTAACCTCTGTTGGTGAGGTCAGCACACACAAACATGTTCATACACTTCCGAACAAGTCAAAAGATTTCAAAAGTCTAAAATTGTCCTTTGTCCTTTAAAATGTTGCTCTATCAGTGTCTTCTGGTAAAAAACAAAAACAAAAAATGAACAAACAAAACACTAGTCCGGGCTATGATCAAGATCCACTACACTGTCGTCATGCCCCTCTTATCTTTCCAGTGAAACCAACCCTCAGAAGAAGAGGAGAAGGTGCTTGTTAGTGTCTCTAGTGCTGAGGGCCTCCAGGGGAGAGAGTAAAGACTTAGAAACTTCTCAAGACTAGCATATGGCAAGATACATCTCCCAATGAGGCTGCAGGTTTGAAGAAACCAGTACCCCTGAGTAGTGATGTATGGATTGTGTAAAATCCATTCTGTCTGTGTTTTGCAGATTGTCAAATGCCTTTTGTTCTGCCCTCTGCCCTATCCACAGAAATTGGACTTTTTTTAGTTCCTGAATTTGCACAAATGTGCATTTTCGCAAATGTACACATGTGAAAATGTGCACATTCGGAAGCGTGCAATTCCCCCCACATGTGCAACCTCCCATGAGCATTTAGCCTATGCGGAAATGCACATTTTTGGCCAATTGTAGTGCATGTTTTCCTATGATGACATTTGCGCAAAATCAGGAAAGTTAGAAAAACGTAGGGATGGGGGAGAATTCCGCCATGGACCCCAATGAGGCCAGATTCCAAGAATACAGCTCCATTGGGGCCCGTGGTGGAACAGAGCACTCACCTCTGGCTCCCACCAGAATCTGTGTGGGTCGGCTCCCTTGTCATGGCAATCCTTCGGAGCTGGCTGCTGGCTTCATTCCACTGGCGATACAGCCGGCCGCCATTGCCGTGCTGTATCGCTGAGGTAGGGTAAGTGAGTCTCTGGATGCAAATGGCATTGTGGGCGCCATTTGTGGCCGTAAAGCTGGTAGATTAGCCTAAATGCAGCCATTTACGGCCGCATTTAGGCTAATTACCAGCTTTACAGCCACAAATGGTGTCCACTACACCATTTGTGTCCCTCGTTTTCCCCACGATAGGCTACGCAAATATTTGCGTAGCCTATCGCATGAACAGGGGAAAAGCTGGTCCACCGCAGAATCTGCTGGTTGGATTCATCAAAATCTGAATTCATGTGGTTCCATTGCAGATTTCTCTAACATCCCTACCCCTGACTGATATTGTTTCTTTGCTCCAGGCCCACCAAGTTCACCACAGGAGCAGAGGAAATGCCATGTGTCACTGGAAGCTCAGAGCCAGAGCTGCAGTGCCCACAGCCCTGAGCCGTACTCATGAGGAGGACACCTAATTCCTCATGTGTTCCTGATCAGGGCCGTGATGATGGGCTTGGACGGCTGGGACAGCGTCATTAACTACAAAGCTCTTGGTTGAAACACCATCTATTTTGCTATGCTCCTCCTACTGAGCGGAACATCCTGATCCTTGACTCAGTGGACAGCTCTCAGTAAGGCAGAATTTTGAGCCACATGGCAGGGATGGAAGGAATGGGACATGCTCATATATCTTCCTTGCCCACACAGAGCTTTTATGTGTGTGTTTTGAAGTGCTTTTGATCTCAGGAACCTTCATCACTGGTTATTTGCCTCCCAAAATTATTGTCTTAATATGGAAGAAATCTGATGAAGCCAAACTTATTGCAGAGGTAAGAACTGCATAATGGAAATGCAATGGCTGTCAGAAAAGAAAAAAAGAAAACACACACACCACTGCTGACTCTTCAGCAAGCTAAAGTAACTATTGCAGAACTGTCAAATGATATAGAAGTGTACACTTAAATGGAAGGCTGTAAGCAAACTCTAGTCTTGAATTCTATTTTAACCTTGTTATTTTTTATGTAAAATTGAGGGGAAACAGCAACAACAGTGCACAGCAAATCCATACTTCCCCTGAAAGAGCACTTAAATGATTGGATCATTTGATAATTGCTGCACTTGACCACTCTCAAATCTCTATTGAGCTTTCCTAATTGTACTTAAATGATAAATAGTGTAGGAACTATTTCAATGTACACTTTGTCCAATATGCAATTTAGAAGATGATGTGAAGGAGTTTAAATGGCAATTGTTTTTTTATTATTATTATTTTTAGAGGGATATATATATATATATATATATATGTATCTAGAGTTGTCTTCTCTTGCCTGTACTTTCCTTTGGTTCCTTGTCCACTTGCCAAGATGGTCAGCCTATCTCTTTGGTGCCATTATTAAGTTGTTGTGATGTTCTACCATTTACCATGTGTTAGTGTGACAACAATACATTCATTTTTGCCTTTTGCTTTGATGCTGTGCCTTAGGGATGGATAGACTCACCCCAGTCCAGCTCGTGTGCTGTTTTCTGGACCCCTGCCAGCCAGCTGCCCTTGTTTGCCATGCCACACGAGCTGCTGGAAGGTCTTCAAGTGCCCGGTGAGTGACACATGGCAGCCTGTCCTCTCAACGAGTGGCCATTTTGCATAAAAATGGCAACTCATCCTTTTACGTAAAGGGCCTTTTACACAAATGGTAAATTTATACAAGATTACAGGTGTAAATTGTCCATATACGCCTTTAATCTTGCATAAATGGCTGCTTTACAGCTGCAATTTGCATAAAAGGCCCTTTACAGAAAAGAATGAGCTGCTGTTTTTACACAAAATGGTGGCTTGATGGACCAGTGGGGACTGCTGTGCTTGCCCGACTTAGCACTTGCTGGGTCCAGCAAGCATGGTAGTCCATGGACTGGAGCCTGGGAAGCCAAGTCGGGGGGGGCACTCTGCTGTACTCCACCCCTTCTCAGACTCCCATAATATCTCTACTCTGCCTTCCGCTATCATTCTTTGTTCCCCTTTATAACAGAACCTGTTGTTTTGCCCCACTATATGTCAAAATGATTGCTACCTTATCAACTGATCTATCCCCATATTCTCATTTCTTCATCTCTTCGCTGATCTCATTTTGCTCATTGCAGTATCATCCATAGCAATCACCTTTCTGTTATTGGACAGATACTTGGTTAAGTATCTCTCTTAACTGATTGCACAGAATCCCACCCCATACAATCCTGTATCTGACAAAATAGGCTCCTCTGACTGGCAACAGCTTTCGCAATGCATTTGTTCATCTCTAAGAGACCAATCCTATGGCCCCTAGACAGCAGCTGGGGGCCAAAGAATGGTTTGGATTCCTGGCTCTGAGGTTGGAGACAGAGCTCTGACATCCAAGCCAGGAAGCATCCTTCCTTCTCCATCCCCCTTGTGGCTGGCACAGAGAAAACTGTGGTGGCTACCTCTCAGCGCTCAGAAAATGGAGCCTGGAGTTGGAAAAAAAAGAGGGTGTTCCTGGGGGTGGGAAGGAGAGGAGACCGGGGCAGCTGCAGTATGCAATTTCCTATGGCTGTCACAGCCTCCTTCCCTCCACCTCCAAGGTACCACTGCTAGATGGGCAAAATAGTCCATCTAGCAGAAATGCAGGATCACCAGAGTGCAGAGGCGAAGACCACCTCCTCTGTCCTCCTGCCCTGCATTGGATACTCAGCAGCCTGCGAGTTTGGAGGATGCCAACTATCCACATAGGATCATGCCTAAGTCACCACAGCACTTCTTGTTGCTTCTGATACAATAGTCTATGTGGACATTCATACATTACCAGCAACTGTGTGGGATCTGTGGTTTGTTTCCATACTACTCAGGTAACATTTGTATCCAGGAAACACATAGGTAGGAGCAATGACACAGTTTCTTGCTATTAGGGCAGGTCCAAGACCTCCCTCCACACACACACCTTTGCATAATGTTGTCCCCTTGTGAAGATAGAAGGGAAAACATCGGGGAGTCTTGAGTTTGTGAAAATCCCTTTGCTCTTGTGTGTAGGGATTTGCTATTACTGGTTGATCCAAGCCATGGTTTGGCTTAGACATCAGAAGGCTAGCTGCCATTTTAAAAATGGGATTGAGAGGAAGTTGGAACAATGCTGGTATCATTCTCAGGACTGCTGGCTTTTGAAAGGACAGGGTGAAGAAAGCACAGGAGGTAAAGAAAGGAAACCACCTTCACCATCTTGTATCAGTAAGTAGTAGCTAATTCTTCCCCCAAACATTTGCTCTCCATCATCTTAGTCAATAGTTTCCCCTCAGCCCCTCATGAATGTGCTGAAGGGTTTCTTTTCAGAACTACACCACAGGCCACTTCCTGCTGAAAGTATACCTTTCTTCCTTCCTGGGATGGTAGACAGCAGTGGTTCTCCTGCTGATGTGCTGTTGATGCTGTTGCTGTATGAATTGCCTCTAGCACAGTTACCTTCTTTGGAATTTGACCCATGCAGTGGAATATGAAGAGTGACTGGGACTTTACCCAAATATAATAAGCAAGACCCTTTGGGCCAGTTGGAGGAAGCTTCTGTACTGAGATTATAGAGCACTGAGCTCTTAGTCCTTTGATTAATCATTTGAAAGCCGCTCATTTAAGTTGCTCACAGCGCAACCCAGTGATTAGCTGCATCATCAATGCATAAGTGAAAAGAACCAGACAAAAAACATAAGGTTACAGTGACACAACAAGCTGACTTGTCATTGCAAATGTTTGGGCTCTAATTCCTTGAAAAATAACTCACTTCCTATACTAATAGTCTAACCTTATTCCAAATGCAAGAGAAGGGGACATGGTCTTTATGAATTAAAAGCCTGAAAGGCACTAAAACACACTTTAAGGAGTTTTCATCATCATTTGGTGTCTTGGAATCCATTCCATTTGCTTAGCCTGTGCCAGAGTTCCAGATAGTATTTTAATGCATGTTCGAAGACTTGAGATAGCTTAAGCTAAAAAATAACTTCCAAGTCTTTCCTGAAGACACAGAGCTTGCTCTTCAAATGTGGATTGTAAAAGCTATACATAAATGCTCATCGATAGAATCATGCTAGTAAATTCTAGCTGAGCATGGTCATGTAGTCTCAGCTAAAGACACGCAGCTATGAAGTTGGAGTTGAAAATTCTCTTATACTGATGAGCTGCATCAAGACACTACATAAAAACAGTATAGTAATGACTCAGCATGAAGAAATTGTAGGAATAGGAGCCCCTTGTGTCTGACTGACGTCTCTCCATAACCACTCACATGGTACCAACAAATTACCTATTCAGGCATTATCAGAACATCAGACTTGTTCTGCTTTGCTTGTGAATCGTAATGATTTAATTAATCCATTTGAAACGGAGCTAACCTGTTGCAAAGGCAAATCTTATGCATGTTTACTACAAATGCCAATACATTTTCCATCTCCTTTTTCTTGCTTAAGCACAGAAGAGCTGTGCTGGATCAGACCAAAGGCTTATCTAGTGGCAAACCAAATGCCTATGAGACGTCCACAAGTAGGTCATGAGTGCAAAAGCAACCCCCTGTTCATGTTCCCTACCAGCTGGTACAGAGAGGCATACTCCATCTGATACCTGAGGTAATACATAGTGAACATAAAGAGTAGCTATTGATAGCCTGATCCTCCTGATAGCCTGATAGATCTCATCCCCCTTTAAAGCCATCCATGTTGGTGTCCATCACTACATCTTACTTGCTCACTTGGGCATCACCTCCCAGGTAGTGGTGCAGGTAGGGCTGGATCTTGGGGCTGAAGGACAGGGCCCCACTGCTGGGGCTCACAATTGACCACCCAGAGAGCAGTAGGTAAAGGGGCAGTGGCAAACAGGTCCACCATCATCTCCTCGCCTGACATGGGAATGTCAAGGCCCACCAGGACTGATGATGGTCACCACAGTATCCTTTCTTTTTATTTTATTTATTTTTATTATATATATATATATATATATATATATATATATATATATATAATAGTTGGAGGGACAGCTAGGTGAGCAGGTACATGGTTACAGATACTCATTTTATTATTTTTATTTTAAAATAAATTATACTTTTATATTAAAAAAAATGGTGCTTATTCCCACCTAAACATTGCTTAACCTCAGGACAGCAGAAGCCAACTCCATTTTGTTTTTGCACTTATGCTATGATTTAAGTGTGTTTCAAATGCAAAACCACACATGCTTAGATTATTCCTTTTTTTCTGTCACAGTGGGCAAACCATGTTTTGCTTCTTGGCTTTGCTCTAACTAGGGATGTGAGAATCAGCAAAACAATTTTTATACTCATTTTTTGATTGGTGAACTCCACTGCAAATTTGAAGATGTGCAAATTTTGAAGGATAGCTTTGGAGTGTCGGTTGGCATAATGGTTCCAAATTTGAAATTAGGTATTGGAAATATTTAATTTGCATTAAAATGTGAAATGAATGAATCCCCCTGCCCCCAGGTGGGACAATCCACATCTTTCCTCTGTTTGAATGATATACCTGTGGTTCAGCATATAATAAAATGTGTTGTTGGGTGATTTAAAACTTGTACTTCAGCTGCAGAACTGTGCATCAGTTTCCTGAAGTTGAACAGAAATAGAACACAGGAGACAGAAAAGTTTCTGTTCTCACTCATAAGAAGCCCATCTATGTATAACTTTATATATATAATTAATGTACCTATCAGGAGTTACCATACCAAACAGGTAGAACAGTGCTACATAAATTGTTTATATCTCCAGAAGAGCATGGAGAGAGAGAAAAAGAAAAAGAAAAAGATTTAGCAAATCACATAGACACAGCCAGAGGTAGAATTACAAGAACACTTAAAAATTCTAATAAAAAATTCTAATTACAAACTGGGAAAGGGAATTTTAGACCCATGGCTTGCTTTGTTGCTCAGCGATTGAAGTGGCTACCTGTTCAAGTGAAGATATTAGTTAGTGGATTAAATAACCAAGAGCAACTTAGCTTTGATGACAGCAGGGTTAACAGTTACCCTGCAGGCTAAACAGATCTGAAAAGTGAAGCAAAGACATTCATTATGTTTTGAAAAAGGTTATTAAACATACCAGTTATTTGACTACATGCTTTTTCTGTATACAATGTCTTCTAATCATTTTTTTTTTCTCTGCAGGGAGAATAAAAAGTTGATACTTCAGATGATGTGACATTTGAACATGCATTCTTTTTCTATGGATAAATAATATAATCAGTACTTTGGCTGGTGAATCTAAGTTAATATTTCATGACTGAATTTCTTTCCCCTTATTTGTTCCCTATTCCTTGTATATTTTTGGCAAAAAATAATAATAAAATGTTTTTGTTTTTTTAAGAAATAACTTAAATAGGGGCTATAATCAAGTCACTAGGGATGTACGAAACTCACTAACCTTTTCGTGGAATTTTTCGTGGTCGGGGGGGAGGTGCTCCATCCCTCTCGCCAGAATCCTCGACAGGGGGGAGGTGATCCGGTCCTCCCCCCCAGAATCCTCGATGGCCAGCTCCACTCCGCGACCAGGCTGCGGAGCAGCCGGCCAGGGCCGTCCACAGCCGGATTTCCGTCCACAGACAGGCTGCTGCAGACGCAAATGGCGGCCACCATAGTGGCCACCATTTGCATCCAGCCAGGCAGCCATGATAGGCTACGTAAGTATTTACGTAGCCTATCACGGCTGGGTAAAAAAAAACCAAAAAAACAGCATACGCAAATGGTGGCAGCTATGGCGGCCGCCATTTGCGTTCCCTATTTTTTGCTGGTTTATCCTCTTTTTTTGGCCGTTTTATATTCCGTAAATATTTACGTAGGCAATTACAGCGAAAAAAAGGGAACCACAAATAGAGTAGTGAGTGCTATTTGCATTTCTTTTTTTTTTCCGCCGTAAAAGCCTACGTAAATATTTATGGAGGATAAAACAGCCAAAAAAAAAAGGAACGCAAATAGCACCCACTACGCTATTTGAGTTTCCCCCTCTTTTTTTGCCGTAATAGCCTACGTAAATATTTATGTAGGCTAGAATGGCAAAAAATGAGGAACGCAAATGGCAGCCTCCGTAGCCGCCGCCATTTGCGTATGCTAGTTTTGGGGAGGGGTAGCCGTGATAGGCTACGTAAATTCTTACGTAGCCTATCACAGCTGCAAAGATGCCAATGGCGGCCGCAGCAGCCTGGCCGTGGCTGGCCAGGAGACCAGCCACTGCCGCTGCTGCTGGAACCACCGCCGCTGCCGAATCCACCGCATCCCCCCCAGGTAAGTGCCATCCCGGGGATTCCATGGGGGGGGCAGGAGGCCATTCCACCATGGATTCTTTAGAATCCAGCCTCACTGGAATCCGTGGTGGAATTCTCTGCCATCCCTACAAGTCACCAGAGATGTTAACTGAATTCACTGCGGATGATAATTGAGTTCAATGGGACTACTCCAATGCAACCACATATGATCGCATCCTGGGAGACAACTTGTTCACCAGAGGAACATTGCAATTTTGGCTGTATGAGGCAGAGAACAGCTAGTCAAAAACAATATGGTTGTAGAACTCAGATGTTAGTCTGTCTCACAGTGTTACTGGATCAGATATGGGCATATAATTTATGGGTGAACGTAGTGGGAAATTCTGCAGAACCCTTCCTGCATTTCTTATGGTTTTGCTGTGTAATACTAACCACTCACGCAGCAAGTTCTACATAAAAAGTGCCCTGTGTTTCAATTATGCTAAGCAATCCTATTCTTGACCCCCTGCCCCCCAAAAGCACATAAAGAGCTGCCAGATTGTAACCAACCATGAAAAAAGAAAACCACTGTTTGATCCTAAGTTCCTGAGACCTGATTAGGGATGTATGAAAGTCACTTACCTGGTCTCGCAGCTTGCTTCATGGTGGGGGGGAGGCGCTTCGCTTCTCCCCCCGAAATTCAGGCCGGGGGGGGGAGGCGCCCCACCTCGCCCGGCCGAAATTCAGGCCGGGGAGAAGCGCCCCGTCTCCCTGGCCGCAAACTTCAAAAGAAAAAAAAAAGCCCCATGATAGGCTACGTAATGATTTACGCAGCCTATCACGGCTAGATTTTCAAAGTCAGCCATGATAGGCTATGTAAATCGTCACGTAGCCTATTACGGATGACTTTGAAAAAAAAAACCGCGTATGCAAATGGCGACGGCCCATGGGCGCCGCCATTAGTGTTCCTTATTTGGTACGTCTAGTCTACGTAAAGATTTACGCAGACTACGGCGAAAATAAGGGCACGCTATTTGCATTGCCCTTATTTTCGCCGTAGTCTGTGTAAATCTTTACATAGACTAGACATGCCAAATAAGGAACGCTAATGGCGGTGCCCATGGGCCATCGCCATTTGCGTACGCGCTTTTTTTTTTTTTCAAAGTCACCCATGATAGGCTACGTGACGATTTACATAGCCTATCATGGCTGACTTTGCAGATCTAGCCGTGATAGGCTACATAAATCGTTACGTAGCTTATCACGTTTTTTTTTTTTTAATTCAGCTGTAATGGCGGCGGCAGCGGCAGCCAGTCAAAAGACCGGCTGCCGCCCCCGCCCCCGGACGAAAGCCCGCTGAACCGCCGCCGGGACCCGCCGCCGGGAGGGACATTGGCAGGAGGTAAGTCCCATCCCGGGGGGGGGGGGCGTAGAATTTCACTGCCGATTTCAGGGGGCCGAATGAATTGGCGCTCAGCCCCCCAAAGTTTCGGGGAGAAATTCTCCCCCATCCCTAGACCTGATACAAGAGAACCTATGAACACCTGGAGCTCTTTTCATAGCCTTTCCTAGCAATGACACCTCTTAATTTAATGAGCTAACAACCCAGCAAACCACTTGTTCATCTCCCTGTTTGTTTGTTTTTTTAATGGTTTGTTGGATGAGTCACAAATGGACACTTTTTATTTTATCCAGTGCTATCTTATGATCTTCACAGCTAAGCAGGGATCTAAATTCAGGTCTCCATGGTTTGACTCTGACTCAGTCTACTAAACCAGGCGTGGGAATAACATTAAAAGTAAAAGCAGGAAGGCACCACTGCAAGAGAAGGAGGAGAGGGAACAGCAAGTAAGTATACTTTTTAAGTGCAACGTGCTTCAAATTAGCATCTTCTTTGAGGACAATCTTAAGCACAACTATAAGCCCAATCTTTAGTCTCCAGTAGTTTCGCAACCAATCCTCATTTGAAACACATTGGACCTAATAAGATATACTTCTGGGCATGTAGAGGTTGCTTCTCCTCTTTTTCTGTGGAAGAACATTGAACACCTTCACTTGACTGTAATATCTGGTGGACATCTAAGGAGCATTTGCTGCTGCTGCTATTCTTCTTGCTACCACCACCACTCAAAGTTAAGGGGTGGTGGTACCATGCAGCAGGTATGGGTGGCCTCACAAGTCTGAAGCCTGCCCACCATTACACTGTATTGACTGCACCATCCTGGTACTTTGCCGCAGATGCCTATTTGAAAAAGCCTGTCAGTGTCTGCACATGCAAATCTTGCACACTTGACCAATGTGATCATGGTTACAAGTAGTAGAGCTTTGGGGTCCTATTCGAGGGCTTCCTGGAAGCACCATGTTGCCACTTCTGGGTTGGACTGGCTGAACTCACCCCCATCTGTGCCACTTGCCACTCATCAGACCCTTTCTGCCCACTCGACCCTGTTTGCCCTGTGCAGCAAGTAGGGTTCTATGAAAGTCACTCACCTTTTCGAAGGGTGACATTCGCAGTGGAGGGGAGGCACTCCGTACGTCCCGCTGAAATTCTACCCCGGCCAGCTCCACTCTGCAATGATTCCGCAGAGCCACCGGCCAGGTGCATCCAAATGGCAGGTCTGCAGATGCAAATGGCGGCCAGCATAGCAGCCGCCATTTGTGTCCCTTCGCTGAGCCGCGATAGGCTATGTAAATATTTACATAGCCTATCACAGCAAAAGCGGGGATGCAAATGGCAGCAGCTACGCCATTTGCATCCCCGCTTCTGCTGTAACAGGCTACATAAATATTTACGTAGCCTATCAAGGCTCAGAGCAGGGATGCAAATGGCGTAGAAGCCACCATTTGCATCCTCACTTTCGCTGTGATAGGCTATGTAAATATTTACGTAGCCTATCACGGCAAAAATAGGGATGCAAATGGCGGCTGCTATGCCATTTGCGTCCCTGGTCTGAGCCTTGATAGGCTACGTAGATATTTACGTAGCCTATCATGGCTTGCCAGGGACATAAATGGTGGCCGGCGTAGTGGCCGCCATTTGCAGCCACAGCCCGGCAGCAGCTGGAGCTGCCAGAGCTGCTTCCGCTGACGGAGCTGCCACTGCCGGTGGAGCCACAACCAGGTAGGCTCCGTTTTGCGGGGCTTTTGCGGGGTGGTGGGGTGGGTTGCCCCGTTCTGCCACAGATTCCGGTGGGGGGCAATTCACTGGAATTCAGCCTTCCTGGGGTCTGTGGTAGAATTCTCTAACATCCCTAGCGGCAAGTTGCTGGTAGGGATGTACAAAAGTCACTTACGTTTTCAACAGGGTGATTTGTGGTGGGGGGGAGGCACTCCGCACCTCCCCCCAAAATCCTAACCTGGCCGGCTCTGCTCCGTGGCAACTCCACGGCATTCGCAGGCGCCATGTGGAGCCTGCGGACGCAAATGGTGGCGCCATTTGTATTCCTGTTTTTTGGCTATGATAGGCTTTGTAAATATTTAGATAGCCTATCACGGCAAAAAAAACCAGGGGCGCAAATGGCGTAGCGGCCGCCATTTGCGTTCTCCTTTTTGCCATGATAGGCTACGTAAATATTTATTTACATCTGCAGGGACACAAATGGCGTCCCTGTGTTAGCCGTGATAGGCTATGTAAGTATTTACATAGACTATCACGGCAAAAATAGGGAAGCGAATGGCGGCTACAGACGCGGCCACCATTCACAAAGCAGCACGAACGGCATCATGTAAGTGTCCCATTTTGTGCGCCTTTCGTGGGGTGGTGGGGCAGGGGGTCTTCATTCCACCACAGATTTTGGAGGGCTGAATTCACTGGCATTCGGCCTCACCGAGATCCATGGCGGAATTCTCTGACATCCCTAGTTGCCGGGCAGTTCATTGGTACTAGATGGACCTTTGCTCTGATCAAGGAGAAACCTTTTTGTGTTCCTTACATTTTAGGTGAACAAATTACATCATACTAGGACTTCAGCAGTAGATGATGTCTTTGGAAGCTTGCTAGGGATCTCAACAAGAGGAGGGAACAATTGAGATTGAAAGGTATGAAGTAAGAAATTTCTAATAAAAGCATATCAAAGTAATACATGGGAGTTATGCTTGAGAGAGAGAAAATATTAAAACTTAATAGTGGGTGTCAACTGTAATACTTTAATTGTTATAAAGTAAATGTCTGACATATGTAGTGGTGATGAATAATATGTTCAGCGGATAAATGAATTTCCAGGGTGATGAAGTAAGAACAATATTTAAAAGTGTTTATAGCTTGGACCAGTTGCTTGTTACCATATTTGGAAAATGATGGAACTCATTGATCCAGAAGCAGTGGCAATCAAACCGCAGCTCTTTATTTGTTTTCAAGTATCAAAAGTCAGGGCAAAGATCACTGATTTTATGCTCTGCTTCCTCTTTTGTAACATGTGTGTGTGCGTGTGTGTGAAATAATAATTACTTTATTCTATTCCTGCTCCCACTAGAATGGGTCAAAGTATAGTTTGCTATTTATATCCACTGAACAGCACTCTGGATGACAACATTGTAAAGCAGCAACTAACAGGTGAAGATGGGCAAGAAATCACATTTTAATGTGAACTTATCTAATTCTTCACTTTCAAACCTATCCGAGAACTAAATCTAGTTATCCTTCAACATTGACACTTCTCTGTGAAGGAGACCATGCTGGTCATTCCTCAACCAACATAATGTTGCCACGTAATACTCTGATGGTGGGCCTTCTCAGTGGTGGCACCATTCTCTGGAAAACCGTCCCCTGTATAGTTCGGGGGGGGGGAGAAAATGTGGCATGTTTCAAACGCCTCCTGATAACTCACTTGTTCACCCAGGCTTTATCTGGCTTGTAATAGATTGCAACTAATGATATGCTGCTCCATCTTACTTTGCCTTGTATTGCTTTGTACTGTTATTGGATTTGGAATTATTTGTAATGATGCCTTTTAAATGGGATATATATATCGCTTAGGGATTTTATTATAAGAACATAAGAAGAGCCATGCTTGATCAGATCAAGGGTCCATCTCGTCCAGCATTCTGTTCACACAGTGGCCAACCAGCTGTCAACTGGGAACTCACAAGCAGGGGGGTACAACAGCAACTTCCGACCCATGTTCCCCAGCAACTGGTGTACATAGGCTCACTGCCTCTGGTACTGGAGGTAGCACATAGCCATCAAGACTAGTAGCCATTGATAGTCTTCTCCTCCAGGAATTTGTCTAACCCCTTTTAAAGTTATCCAAATTGGTGGCCATCACTACATAGGGTTGGCGGAGAATTTCTCCCCGAAACTTCAGGGGGCCGAGCGCCAATGTGTTCGGCCCCCCGAACAAGTTTTGGGGAGAAATTCTCCGCACCCCCCCGCCCCCTGCACCCACCCCAGGACGGGACTTACCTTTGGCGACTGTCCCTCCCGGCGGCGGATCCGGCCGGCGGTTTGGCGGTTGTTCATGCGGGGCGGGAGCAGCAGCCGGTCTTTCAACCGGCTGCCGCCGCCACCATTGCAATAAAAGAAAAAAAATGCCCCCATGATAGGCTACGTGACGATTAACGTAGCCTATCACGGCTAGATCTGCAAAGTCAGCCATGATAGGCTACGTAAATCATCACGTAGCCTATCACGGGTGACTTAAAAAAAAAAAACGCGTACGGATAATGGCGGCCCCCATAGGGAGCCGCCATTCCCGTTCCTTATTTGGTCGCCGTAGTCTACGTAAATCTTTACGTAGACTACGGTGAAAATAAGGGCAACGCTGCGTTGCCCTTATTTTCGCCGTAGTCTACATAAAGATTTACGTAGACTACAGCGACCAAAGAAGGAACGCGAATGGTGACTCCCTATGGGGGCCACCATTTGCGTACGCGCTTTTTTTTTTTTAAGTCACCCGTGATAGGCTACGTGACGATTAACGTAGCCTATCATGGCTGACTTTGCAGATCTAGCCGTGATAGGCTACGTTAATCGTCATGTAGCCTATCACAGGGGCGTTTTTTTTTTAAAAAAAAACTTTGGAGTTCGCGGCCGGGCGAGGCGGGAAGCCTCCTCCCCGGCTTGAATTTTGGCCGGGCGAGGTGGGAAGCCTCCCCCCCGGCCTGAACTTCACGGGGGGAGCAGCATAGCGCCTCCCCCCCACCGCGAACAAGCTTTGAGGACAGGTAAGTGACTTTTGTCCACCCCTACGTACGGCTAATGGCGGCCCCCATAGGGAGCCGCCATTCACTTTCCTTATTTGGTCGCTTTAGTCTACGTAAAGATTACGTAGACTTCAGCGAAAATAAGGGCAACGCTATTTGTGTTGCCCTTATTTTCGCCGTAGTCTACATAAAGATTTACATAGACTACAGCGACCAAATGAGGAACGCGAATGGCTGCTCCCTATGGGGGCCGCCACTTGCGTACGGGTTTTTTTTTTTTTTTAAGTCACCCGTGATAGGCTACGTGATGATTTACGTAGCCTATCACGGCTGACTTTGCAGATCTAGCCATGATAGGATACGTTAATCGTCAGGTAGCCTATCATGGGGGCGTTTTATTTTTGTTTTTTTAACTTTTAATTTCGTGGCCAGGCGAGGCAAGGCGCCTCCTCCCCGGCCTGAATTTCACCTGGGCGAGGCGGGAAGCTTCCCACCCTCGGCCTGAACTTCGGGGGGAGAGCAGTGAAGCGCCTCCCCCCCACCGCGAAAAGCCGCGAGACCAGGTAAGTGACTTTCGTGCACCCCTATCACTACATCTTGTGGTTGAGAATTCCAAAGTTCAGCTATGTGCTGTGTGAAGAAGCACTTCCTCTTATTTGTCCTGAATCTTCTGCCAATCAGCTTCATGGGATGACCCCAGGTTCTAGTGTTATGAGAGAGAGAAAAAAAATTTATATTAAGTGGTATAGAAGTATCAGTAATATATAAATAAATTTTGCAATAGAGTTGTCCAATCAAAAAATGTGCACCAAAATGTGAAAGTGCCCCCACGCATCCACGCACACACGCACATCAGTGAAAATAACGTTAAAATGCAATGTAGATGGAAGAAAATGCATGTACTGGAATAACTGCACAGAAAAATATTTATGAATTTTCATGCAAATTTGGAACAGAACTCCCACTTGATACAGAAACGAATATGTGAAATAAGAAATGAGTACCTGCTGCATGAAAAACATGTGCTCTTCCACTGATCTCATTCCCCTGACATACATCTCATGGAGGGAGCAATCCTATGGCTGCAGGACAGTGGCTAGATGGCCATAGGATATGCTGTTTTCCAGGAACCGACCTTGGAGCCCGCGGTCTGAGGTTGGTTCCCGGAAAACGGACCTTCTGCCATGTCTGTGCTGCCTCCAAGTCAGTGCGGAGACGCTCCATCCTCCATGCTCAGAAGAGGAGCATAGAGCGGTTGAAAAGGGGTGGGGCTGGGGCGTTCTGGGGCGGGGATAGCAGATCTGCCTGTATGACACATCCTATGTGTCGTACAGCAGCTTCCTCTCCCACTCGCCCCCCCACAGCTAGACAGCTGACAACAGCTGTCCTGCAGAAAAAAGCAGGGCAGGAGAGGCATGGAGGGAATGACCCCCCCCCCGCTTCTCCTGCCTTGTTTTGGATAGGCGGTCTCCGCCGAGTTCGGAGGCAGCTGCCTATCTAGATAGGGTTGCACCCTAAAGTAATGAAAGAGTGACTCAATCAAAGCAGTTATGTGTACCCCATTTCCCAGATTTTAGGTGTATACCTATACATACAAATCCAGCAATGGTAGCTTATGAGTAGAGACAAGTTTCTGCAATGCTTTATTTGATGGAACAAGAATCACATTCCCAGAACTGATGCACATGCATACAAGAGAGCCCCAGTTGCATTCCAGTGAAAGAATGTGGATTTCCAACCTTTTTCCTTAGGTCACTGATCAGGCAAACAGCCTTTGTTTGTGCTATAGTAGATAAGTGATATCAGAGAATTTCGCCACGAATCTCGGGGAGGCTGAATGCCAGCGCATTCGGCCCCCCGAAATCGGTGGCAAAACAGTCTGCCCCCCCTCCCGGGATGGGACTTACCTTGGGTGAATCTCCCTGGCGGCGGTGGCGGCGGCAGTGCGGTGGCGATTCGGCGGC
Organism: Heloderma suspectum; assembly: GCF_057233095.1. NCBI lineage: Eukaryota > Metazoa > Chordata > Lepidosauria > Squamata > Helodermatidae > Heloderma > Heloderma suspectum. Next base: position 302,397,719 of record NC_139460.1, on the reverse strand, counting down.
AGTGGCTGAGGCAGCCGGTCTTCTGACCGGCTGCCGCCACCGCCATTTCCAGTAAAAAAACAAAAAACAAAAACATGATAGGCTACGTAAAGATTTATGTAGCCTATCACGGCTAGATTTTTAAACAATACCGTGATAGGCTACGTAAATGTTTAGGTAGCCTATCACGGCAGAGTAAAAAAAACAACAACAACTGCGCGTACGCAAATGGCAGCGCCCATGGGCACTGCCATTTGCGTTCCTTATTTTGGCATGTCTAGTCTACGTAAACATTTATGTAGACTACGGTGAAAATAAAGGGAACGCAAATAGCGTAGCGTCTACGCTATTTGCGTTCCCCTTATTTTTGCAGTAGTCTACATATATGTTTACGTAGACTAGACATGCCAAAATAAGGAACGCAAATGGCGGCACCCATGGGCGCCGCCATTTTCATACATGCGGTTTTTTTGTTTTTTTTACTCAGCCGTGATAGGCTACGTAAACATTCACGTAGCCTATGATGGCTGACTGCAGGGATGCAAATGGCAGCGACTACGGCCGCCACCATTTGCAGACCTGGCCGGCCAGGATTCACGGCGGGAGGGATGGGGCGCCTTCCCCCCTGGCCAGAATTTGGGGGGGAGGGATGGAGCGCCTCCCCCCCACCGCGAATCAATTTCATCATAAGGTCTTTCGTACATCCCTATAAGTAGATGGAGGCCCTAGCCTTGAGATCACCTGGAATTTTATTTTTAGTTGCAATACCAATATTGGCCATCTTAATTCAACTCCCAGAGATTCAAATTTATATATTATTTATTATTATTTATTTGCAATATTTACATACTGCTCTCTACAGCTAAACAGATTCTGGAGTGGTGAACAATAAAAAAATAAAAAGAATAGAACACCATATTAAAAATGTGTTACTTTTGAAAACAGAATACCAGTAAAAACTGTGGTGCATAAGTCAAGGAAGTCTTCCTGAAATAAAGATGTTTTCAAGAGGCACCAAAAAGAACACAATATTGGTGCCTGCCTGACCTCCAGAGGCAGGACGTTCCACAGAGAGGGGGCCACCACACTGAAGGCTCTTCTCCAGGTGTACTCCAATCAGGCCATAGGTCCATGCAGAACCACCAGGAGCATCCGATTTGATGACTGCAGTGATGGGGCAGGTTGATAATGGAGAAGGTGCTCTCTCAGGTATCTATATATCTGTATTCTGAAATACTGATACATAAATCAGAATCTCAAATTCAAGGATTAATTTTCACTTTTTTGTACTATATTACTAAGTCTAAGAGTGACTCTGTTGTAAATTCCAGCTCTGAGCTTCAGTGTACGAAGAACCACAGTATTACTTAATCAGTTTTAACTTCCATTTAACATGCCATTCGCATCCTCCATGCATTCCTCTGGCTGTTAGCAATACAAAGCAGCAACCTACAGGGAACCTAGATGACATTTCAAACACAGAATATATTCAATTTAAGAAATGTTTTCGTGATTGCTTTGATTGCTGCAAGCCCTTTCAATGAGATCACAGCTGGATTTACAGTAGTAACAACAGGAAAGCAGGCTTTCAATATCAGTATCAACAGTATACCCTGGTTCCCATGAATCAAAAGCTCACCTCCTGACAGTCAGCCCATGTCTTGAGAATTCCAGGGTAAATAAATTGAATTTCTTTTACACTCACTGTTAATACTACTTGGTGGAAATCAGTAGAGCTCCACTGAAGACAACAATGGAACTGTGGTAATATAAATTACTGGCCATGAGCCAGGCTGTGTGTATGCTCCAACTCCATAGGAGCACAGCAAAGCTGCAAAATATGAGATTGCCTGCAGAATTCGCCTTCCTAAGAATTTCAAACGAGTAACTTTTTCCCAGTCCTTCTGTATGCAGAGATATGTTTAAGACATTCCAGAGGTGAAAGGGATTTCTGGATAAGTCTCCTAGGGTGCAGTCTTTGCAGTCCCTTTTGAACTGGGCCTAACATTTGGAGGGCTTCAGGGGCTTAATTGGAAAGCACGGTTGGCTGAGGAATGCTGGGAGTTGTATGGCTTTTTTCTGTCTAAACATGCATAGGATTGCGCCTATAGTGGTCAGAGGCAGTGATGGTACCAAAACGGAACATGGAAGGGATGGGATCAAAAAGTAAATTTAAGCACTTGGAGCTCCCCCACCCTGTGAGCCCCTTTCAAATTAAGCCTAGACTCCCTCCAAAGTTTAGGTCCAGGTCAAAAAGGACTCTTTGCCACCTGTCCTCCCCAGTGCCAACTCCCATTCCTCCTATTTACCTAGGTAAGAAGTGGTGATGAGGAGACAACAGGCTCAGACTAGTCCTGGGCTGGAGCGAGATTGTCCATCCATAAGCAGAGGGTGACAGTTCAGCGTCTTGCATGGCTCCTTGTTACGGCCTACAGGAGCAGAATAAATTGTTGCAAAATAAGAGAAGCCATGAAACTTTTCTCATATTGGCAGGTAATAGTTAGCTTTCATTGTCATGGAATTTGAGTTACCTTGCCATAAAATGTTGATTTCTTAAAATGAGTTAGTGTAGAGTGTTGGGCTTGGTGCCTTGAAAACCAAACCCTCACAGATCAAAACAGGTTTAGATAAACAACAAACTCCATTTTATTGCTGCAAATCAGCTGCACAGCCAGAGCTCGTGGTAAGGAACCAAAGGCGGCTTACACGGTCCCCCTCCTCTCCATTTTATTCTCACAAAAACCTTGAGAGGTAGGTTAGGCTGAGAGTCAGTGACTGGCCCAAAATCATCCGGTGAACTTCATGGTCGAGCGGGGACTACAATCTAGATTTCCTGCATCCCAGTCCAACATTATAACCGCTACACCACACTGGCCCTTTTGGCTGTTGAGGACAGACATCCTTTTAGAAGGATGCAGACAAGCCGGAGAGCATTCAGAGAAGGGCAATGAAGATGATCAGGGGACTGGAAACAAAGCCCTACGAGGAGAGACTGAAAGAAAAGGGCATGTTTCACCTTGAGAAGAGAAGACTGAGGGGAGATATGACAGCGCTCTTCAAGTACTTGAAAGGGTGTCACAGAGAGGAAGGCCAGGATCTCTTCTCAATCATCCCAGAGTGCAGGACATGGAATCATAGGCTCAAGTTACAGGAAGCCAGATTCCAGCTGAACATCAGGAAAAAACTTCCTGACTGTTAGAGCAATAAAACAATGGATCCAATGACCTGGGGAGGTGGTGGGCTCTCCCACACTGGAGGCATTCAAGAGGAGGCTGGACAGCCATCTGTCAGGGATGCTCTGACTTGGATTCCTGCATTGAGCAGGGGGTTGGACTCGATGGCCTTGTAGGCCCCTTCCAACCCTACTATTCTATGATTCTAAGAAATAGCTTTCATAAGAACAGGTGCGGGTCACCTGTAGCTCTCTAAATGTTGCTGACTAGCAGCATGACCAACCAGCATGACCAATGGGCAGGGATGATGAAAGATAGCCTACCAATTTCTGGAGGGCCAAAGGTTCCCCACCCCAAAATGATAAATGCCCTACCCCGCATCCAGCTTGCCTGGATGTGGTGTGTGTGTGTGTGTTGCAGGCAGCTGGGGAGAGGGGAGACATGGGTGTTTGCCACAGGCAGTTTCTGGTGGGATGGGGTGGGAGTGGCCTGAGAGGCGCTTTTAGATCTCTGGGCCCCTCCTAAACACTTCTTTGAAGTGTGGCTGCAGAGAGGGCAACACGCAGTCCAGTAGCTGATGTAGAGGCGGTGGCGACCTGTTTGCTGACTGACTGCGATGGAGCAGCTTCAGCTTTGGGAGTGGCTTTTCCCTCCTGGGTAGGGATGTACGAAAGTCACTTACCTTTAACGAAATTTGATTTGTGGGGGGGGGAGGCGCTCCATCCCTCCCCCCGAAATTCTGGCTGGGGAGGAGGCACTCCCCCCTCCCCCCCGAAATTCTGGCTGGTGGGGGAGGTGCTCCGTCCCTCCACCCCCGAATCCTGGCCGGCTGGGCTGCAAATGGCAGTGGCTGTTTGCTGTTTGCGTCCCTGCAGTCAGCCGTGATAGGCTACGTAAATGTTTACGTAGCCTATCACAGCTGAGTAAAAAACAAAAAAGCATGCACGCAAATGGCGGCGCCCATGGGCGCCGCCATTTGCATTCCTTATTTTGGCATGTCTACTCTACGTAAACATTTACGTAGACTACGGCGAAAATAAGGAGAATGCAAATAGCGTAGCGTCTACGCTATTTGCATTCCCCTTATTTTTGCCATAGTCTACGTAAATGTTTACGTAGACTAGATGTGCCAAAATAAGGAATGCAAATGGCGGCGCCCATGGGTGCCGCCATTTGCGTACGCGCTTTTTTTTTTCACTCAGTCGTGATAGTCTACGTAAACATTTACATAGCCTATCACATTTTTTTTTATTACTGTAAATGGCAGTGGCAGCAGCCGGTCGGAAGACCGGCTGCTGCTGCCGCCCGCCACCAGAAGGATTCGCCCAAGGTAAGTCCCAACCCGGGTGGGGCGGGTGGGTGGCAGACCGTTTTGCCACCAATTTCGGGGGGCCGAATGCACTGGCATTCAGCCTCCCCATGATTCGTGGCAAAATTCTCTGACATCCCTACTCCTGGGCCACTTGTTGGTCCCAGGTTGTGTGGCAGTGGCTCCAAACACTGCTTCTTGGTGGGAGCTGTGGCTGGTAGAGGAGGAGCTGTTGCTCCCGCTGCCCATCTGGGCCACGTGTCAGGCCCGGACTGTGCGGTGGCACACCTTTTACACCCCTCCCGGCATTACTGGCCTCTCGTTGCATCTGACAGCGACTGGAGGGAGGTGAGGTCCGGTCAAAGCACAGTGTACTGAGCCAGTTGGCCCGAGGTTTGGTGTATGGGCCTCTAGGGGCTTTCCCGGTGGGGGCGGTTTCCACATTTAGGGGTTACTAGGACAGCACCAGTACATGTGGGCTTCCTTGTCACGAACCACCTGGTTGGTGCAAAGCTCTAGAGCACTAGCAGGATCTGCAGGGCCTAGTGGGCCCAAGGTTTGGTGGGTGGGCCACTAGGGCCTCTCCTCCCCTTTGTTCTGGGACTACTGGGTGGTGTGTTTGGGGATGACTGAGTGGCTTGTCTGTCCTGGACTTTTCAGCCTCCACCTCCATATCCAGTTGTTTTCCGGGCCAAATTCAAGGTGTTGGTTTTGACCTTTAAAACCCTATATGGTTCTGGCCCAGCCTATCTCAAGGAGCGCCTCCAGCAGCACCAGACAGGCCGCTTAACAAGATCAGCCTCGGGTGGCCTTCTCTCTGTCCCATCAGCCAGGACAGCTAGACTGGTGGGGACGAGGGAGAGGGCCTTTTCTGTGGTGGCCCCCACTCTGTAAAACTCCCTCCCTAGGGAACTCCGCCATGCCCCCTCTTTAATGAGCTTCCGTTGTGCATTAAAAACTTGGTTGTTCAGGCAGGCATTTGGGGTGGGTTAGGGTATTTTAGAACATGTTTTTACTGTAGAATTTTATTGTTTTAAACTGTTTTCTTGTATGTTGTACATTGCCCAGAGTGGCTGGGTTACCTGCCAGATGGGTGATTAATAAATTTAATAATAATTAATAGTAATAATAATAATAATAATAATAATAATCCAAGGGCATTGTCTGATGGCACATGAGGCTGCCACCTTGCTGAAGCTAAGCAGGGCTGGGCCTGGTCAGTGTTTGGAGGGGAACCACTTTTGGCTGTGTTTGGGGGCTACTTCTTGATTTTCCCTGGCAGTGCTATTTAATTTTGGTGTAAGGCTTGCTAGCCCATAGGTGGGTGGATATTTTTTGGTGTGCTCACCCCACAGACCCCCAAGGAGGAGCAGTTAGGGGTCATTTGTCGTGTGATACCCTCCCATTTCTTGCCTCTATACAAGGCTCTGGTATCGATCTGGAGGCTGGGGCTGGCCATCAGTTTTCCTGACCCTTCTGCAACGATGCCTCCCCACACAAAAAAAGCAGGGGGAAGAAAGGGTAAGGGAAAGCACCAAGTCTTCCTGCCAAGAGGCCGTGGAGGAGGCATGATTCCTCCTGAGAGGATGACCTATCTTTAATCCTGGCAAGGCTGGAGACACTGGAGAAAGACAGAGCCTTATACTTGCCCCCTTACCTGCCCCACAGTAGGCAGGGGGGCCCTGGCCCAGGGAAAAATGAAGACAGTCCCAGCATAATTTGTGGCTCTCTGTTGCAGCACATCTGGATGCAATTGAACTTTCTTCTAGTACAGTTTCAGCCTTGACACCTGCAGGATCAACTCTCCCCCTTACACCTACCATCTCCCAGGTAGGGATGTACGAAAGGTGCTTACGTTTCCGCAGATTATGCTGATGCTGGGGGGAGGCGTTCCATCCCTCCCCTTGGAATCCTCGATGGGGGGGAGGCGCTCTGTCCCTCCCCCTGGAATCCTCGACCGGCCGGCTCTGCTCCGCAGCCAAGCCGCCGAGCCGCCGGCAGGCTCCGGCTGCCTGCAGCCGGACATCTGGCCGCTGGGCATCCTTCAGGGACGCAAATGGTGGCTGCCATAGCCGCCGCCGTTTGCATCCCTATATTCAGCCGTGATAGGCTACGTAAAGACTTACGTAGCCTATCACGTCTGGGTTTAAAAAAACAAAAAAAGAAATGCGTACGCAAATGGTGGCGGCTACGGCCGCTGCCATTTCCATTCCTTATTTTTCGCCGTCTTAGTTTACGTCAATATTTACGTAGACTAAGATGAAGAAAAGAAAGGGAAACACAAATAGTGTAGTGGGCTGCCACCATTTGCGTATGTGTGTTTTTTTTAAAACCCAGATGTGATAGGCTACGTAAGTGTTCATGTAGCCTATCATGTCTATGAAAAAAAAAAAAAAGACACAGACTGCAAATGGCGGCGGTGGCAGCTGGTTGGAAGACCAGCCACCACCACCGCTGAAGCCGCCGCTGGAGCCGCCACCGTCCGGAACATCCGCCCCAGGTAAGTCTCATCCCGGGGGGATCCGCGGGGGGCAGGGGGGTGGCAGGCCATTCCGTGATGAATTTCGGAATGGCCTCACCAAGATCCGTCACAGAATTCTCTGATGTCCCTAATATTTCCACATCCAGCTCATTAGCAGACCTCCTGTTAGTTATCTCACTGGCTGACTTTGGGCTGGACTCTCACCTCACCACTACACCACACTTCTGTTATATGAAACTCATGAAGAAGAAGAGACAGTATAATGGAAAGTTCTTTCTGAAGCAGTCACACTTGTACAAATGCAGCATGAAGGGAAAGATCAACAACCTTCTCTTTGTTTGAATAAAAAGCACACTATGCACATGCTCAGGGAATGGACAAAATGAGGAATAAACATACCAGGGAATATGAAGAACCGTATTCTTCTATTGTGTGTGTATGTGTGTGTGTGTGTGTGTGTGTGTGTGTGTAATCTCCCTCCATCCAGCTGTTCTCTGGAACCCCCCCCCCATTCATCCAAGGGCCTTCTGACAGGAGGTTTGATCATGAGCTGGATGTGGAAATACAAAGCTGAGCTGGGGGCAAGTGAGGTGCTGACATGTGTAGGAGTAAGTTGCATTGAACTCAGTAAAACTTACTTCTGAGTAGAGATGCACAGAGTTAGTTCTCCTCACTGCTCAGCTTTGGATTTTCACATCCAGTTCATTATGCGACCTCCTCTTACTTATCTCAGAAGACCCTTGAGTGAATGGGGGGGGGGGTTCCAGGGAACAGCTGGATTGAGGGAGATTCCCCACACACACATACACATAATGGAAGAATATAGTTCTTCATATTCCCTGGTATGTTTATTCCTCATTTTGTCCATTCCCTGAGCATGTGCAGAGTGTGCTTTTTATTCAAACAAAGAGAAGGTTGCTGATCTTTCCCTTCATGCTGCATCTGTACAAGTGAAGTGTGACTGCTTCAGAAAGAACTTTCCATTATACTGTCTCTTCTTCTTCATGAGTTTCATATAACAGAAGTATGATGTAGTGGTTAGAGTCCAGCCCAAAGTCACCCAGTGAGATAACTAACAGGAGGTTTGCTAATGAGCTGGTTGTGGAAATACAAAGCTGAGTTGGGAGCAAGTGGGGTGCTGACATGTGTAGGAGTAAGTTGCATTGAACTCAGTAAGACTGACTTCTGAGTAGACATGCGCAGAGTTGGTTCTTCTCTCCATTTTAGCCTCACAACATCAACAACAACACTGTATGTGGAAATAGAAAGCCTAGCAGGGGGAATAATACCACGTGCAGGGCTCGAGACTGGCATGGTCATTTTAAAAGTTTTTTTCTTTCTTTCAAACAGCATTGCTTTAAACAAAGAGTGCATCGCTCAGGCACACCTAGGACAGCCTTGTTTTGGGAAGCCCCTAGGAGGAGGAAGTGTTTTGGCTGCAAGTAAAGGGAGACGGACCCTCTCCCTGTGAGACCGCAGTGGCTTAATGGTTAAGACGCTGAACTGCAGACTGGAAGGTCGGCAGGACAGCAGTTCGAGACCTGAGTGCTGCGTGACGGAGTGAGCTCCCATCTTCAGTCCCAGCTTCTGCCAACCTAGCAGTTTGAAAGCAAGAAATTGCAAGTAGATAAATAGGTACTGCCTCGGCGGGAAAGGTAACAGCGTTCTGTGCACCTCGGTGTTCAGTCATGCCAGCCACATGACCACGGAAGCATCTTCAGACAGCGCTGGCTCTTCGGCTTAGAAACAGGGATGAGCACCGCACCCTAGAGTCAGACATGACTGGTTGGGGACACCTTTACCTTTTTACCTTTAAAGGGAGACGGAGGATTTCAACTGAAAAAGAACACCCCCAAACAAGGCAGTGAGCCCAATTCATTTTTTTTAAGTTACGTATTTATTATCGGAATAAACTACCTTGCGTTTTTATTTATGAAAATTTTGCAACTCTGTGCTGATGACCAAAAAAAAGCCGCATGACTGCTGGCTCCGCAGGACCTCATGGTGCTGTTCCGCAGAGGATTCCATGGCACAGACTGAAGGGAATTCGATCCCATTTCAGTCCATGGTGGAATTATCTGACATCCCTACTTTGAATTCCTTCCATATCTAGGTCACGTCCACAGGTGTCTATCTTGGTTTTGTGCCTGATAAGGTTCAAGTGGGGGGCAGTTGGTGCTCTAAGGCCTTCCGAGCTTACATGCAGTAATTCCCGGGACAATAGTGGTGTATCACTATCAAGTGTTCAAGCTCTCACCTGTTGGTTTTGTTTAGGAATCTTAGAGAATTCCACCATGAATTCCAATGAGTTCTTTAGAATCCGGCCCCTCTGAGTCTGTGGCGGAACAGACCATCCACCTCTGCCACCCCGCGAAGTTGCCCCAGAATGGATCCTACCTGCCACCAGCTGAGTCTGGTCCATCTACTGCCATCCGCTGCCCGTCAGTGGAAGAAAATGGCATCTGGCATAGCGGACACCATTTATGTTCCTTTTCTTTGCCATGATAAATATTTTTATTTATATTTATAAAAATATTTATAAAAATATAAATACGTAAATATTTACGTAGCCTATCATGGCAAAGAGCAGGGCCGCAAATGGCGCAGTGGACACCATTTGCGTCCCTGTTCTTTGCAGTAATAGGCTATGTAGATCATGGGCTAGCATATGGATGTAAATGGTGTCCCTTACGCAGGACGCCATTTGCGTCCACAGTAGGCATGGCGGAGAATTCCACCACGGATCTCAGTGAGGCTGAATGCCAGCGCATTCGGCCCCCCAAAATCTGTGGTGGAACAAAGCCCCCCACCCCCCACCCCGCAAAATGGGCCCGGAATGGAGCCTACCTTGGTCGGCCATTCCAGTGCTCCTCGAATGGCAGCCACGTCTGCAGCTACCATTTGCGTCTTTGGAATGACTGTAATAAGCTACATAAATACTTATGTAGCCTATCACGGCTAACGCAGGGATGCCATTTGCGTCCCTGTAGAAGCTGTGATAGGCTATGTAAATAGTTACATAGCCTATCATGGCAAAAAAAAGGGAACGCAAATGCCAGCAGCTACAGCAGCTGCCATTTGCGTTCCCTTTTTCACCGTGATAGGTTATGTAAAGATTTACATAGCCTATCACGGATAAAGCAGGAACGCAAATGGCGTAGGGAACGCCATTTGCATCCCTGCTTTAGCCGTGATAGGCTACGTAAATATTTATGTAGCCTATCACAGGCCGGCGTAGGGACGCAAATGGCGTCCCCTACACAGGACGCCATTTGTGTCCACAGCAGCCCAGCAGTGGCTGGAGGCCCCGCTGTGGGTTGGCCCGGACAGCGGCTCCATGGCCTGGCTGTAGAGCGGAGCCAGCTGGGCAGGATTCCGGGGGGGGGAGGAATGGATTGCCTCCCCCCACCTGCGGAACCAGGTGGAGCCAGGTAAGTGGGGTTTCATACACCCCTAGTCCGCAGCAGCCCGGCAGTGGGTGGAGGCCCCACTGCGGATTGGCCTGGCCGGCAGCTCCATGGACTGGCCATGGAGCAGAGCCGGCTGGGCAGGATTCCGGTGGGGGAAGGAACGGATCACCTCCCCCCATGTCGAGGATTCCGGGGGGAGGAACAGATTGCCTCCCTCCACCTGCAGACCCCAGCGGTGCCAGGTAAGTGGGGTTTCATATAGGGATGTACGAAAGTCACTTACCTTTTCGAAGGGTGACATTCACGGTGGGGGGGAGGCACTCCGTCCCTCCCCCCGAAATTCTCCCTGGCTGGCTCCGCTCTGCAGTGACTCTGCAGAGCCACTGGCCAGGGCCACCCGCAGCCAGACATCCAGCTGCTGGGCTGCACAGGGACGCAAATGGCAGCTGCCATACCCGCAGTCATTTGTGTCCCTGTATTTTGCCATGATAGGCTACGTATATATTTACGTAGCCTATCATGGCAAAAAAAAAAAAAAAGGGAACGCAAATTGCGGCGGCTACGGCGGCCGCCATTTGCATTCCCTTTTTTTTTGCCATGATAGGCTGAGTAAATAATTACGTAGCCTTTCACGGCTTCCACAGGGATGCAAATGGCAGCCGCAAATGGCGCCATAGCTGCCGTAGCTGCCGTAGCAGACGCGGCCACCATTCCCAGAGCAGCGCGAACAGCACCGGGTAAGTGTGCTGTTCCGCGCACCTTTCCAGGGTGTGGTGGGGGGGCTTCATTCCGCCATGGATTTCGGGATGCCAAATGCACTGGCATTCGGCCTCACTGAGATCCGTGGTGGAATTATCTGACATCCCTAGTTTCGTACACCCCTACCTGTGAGGCCAACTCGCCTCACCCACCGTGTGTTTTGCAGCCTGGAAGGGTGTGACAGGTGAAGGCATACCTCCCCGCAAAGGGGTAGCTCTGGAAGGTAGTGAGCTGCGACACCACTCTGCAGGCTTTGGATGTTTTCACCCATTGCAGTGCCTACCTAGTGGCTGGCCCAGATCAGTTGCCTGTCCAGGTCTTTCCCCTTTGCAGATCGATCAGTAAGCATGGCCCAATTTTATACCAGTCACTTGTGTCCTTCTCTTTATTTCCCCATTTCCTCCTGCAACAGGCCCACCAACACTCTTTATTTCTTTGGAGAACATGTCATAATTTTTCATTTAAAAACAGGGTAATTCTTCCATTACAACAGTCAGTAGGAACATCTGCACTTGCATTCAAATATAGAATGGAATTAATTCCTTTATGTAAAGGCCCATTTTCTAAAGTTAATACATTATCTTGTGATTTTCTTATTCATTCTTCTTTTTACTTTAAGGCTATTTAATGGGTTTTGATCATAATTAACCTTTTAAACCTTTTTATTCTTTCTTCTGAATCCTGCCTAATGAAAATCCCCATGCTGCAACTTGTAATCTGAAATTATCCCTTTCCCTTCTAAATTGTTGGTTTCCTGTTTTTCATGTCTCAATCCAATTATTCAAATGACAGTCAAACATCCTTTATCTTCAGCTATCATTCAGGAATCAGCCTTGTTGTCAGCATCTTCAATGCTGGGAATAATTACACTGCTTTTCAAATAACTATCCTTGAACTCATGAAGTCTGCTACATTGTAAACTGCTGTGACATGTTATTTATTTATTTAATCTAAATTTAAATTGGCAGACAATTCTATTTTAAAGGTGCAGGATGAGTAACATTAAATAGAACAAAGTCTAAAATCTTAGAACATTTTTCAGAGTTATACAGGTGATGCTGAAATACATCCCCACTATTTAGAATTCAGAGATAGCCAAAGGCATGGTGCTTTGACATTGGAAAGAGCAGTCATTGATTTCCATTCAGCAACAGATAGGGATTTCAAGGGATTCTAGGGATGGCGGAGAATTTCTCCCCGAAACTTCGGGGGGCCGAGCGCCAACGTGTTCGGCCCCCCGAACAAGTTTCGGGGAGAAATCCTCCACCCCCCCGCCCCCCGCCCCCCCCGGGACGGGACTTACCTTCCCTGAATGTCCCTCCCGGCGGCGGGTCCGGCTGGCGGTTCGTCCGGTGCTCGAGTGGGGCGGGAGCGGCAGCCGGTCTTTCGACCGGCTGACGCCCCCGCCATTGCAATGAAAGAAAAAAAAAAAAACACGTCCCCTGACATGACGATTCACGTAGCCTATCACGGCTAGATTTGCAAAGTCAGCCGTGATAGGCTACGTGAATCGTCACGTAGCCTATCACGGGTGACTTAAAAAAAAAAAAACAAAGTGTGTACGGATAATGGCAGCCCCCATAGGGAGCCGCCATTCCCCTTCCTTATTTGGTCGCTGTAGTCTATGTCAATGTTTACATAGACTACGGCGAAAATAAGGGCAACGCTATTTGCGTTGCCCTTATTTTCGCCGTAGTCTACGTAAACATTGACGTAGACTACAGCAACTAAATAAGGAACGCGAATGGCGGCTCCCTATGGGGGCCGCCATTCGCGTACGCGCTTTTTTTTTTTTTTAAAGTCACCCGTGATAGGCTACGTGACGATTCACGTAGCCTATCATGGCTGACTTTCCAGATCTAGCCGTGATAGGCTACGTGAATCGTCACGTAGCCTATCAGGGGACGTTTTTTTTGTTGTTGTTACTTTCGTGTTCGCGGCCGGGCGAGGCGGGAAGCCTCCTCCCCGGCCTGAATTTTGGCCGGGCGAGGCAGGAAGCCTCCCCCCCCGGCCTGAACTTCGCGGGGGGAGCAGCGAAGTGCTCCCCCCCACCGCGAAAAAGCTGCGAGAAAAGGTAAGTGACTTTCGTTCACCCCTAAGGGATTCTGACGTAGGGATGGGGGAGAATTTCTCCCCGAAACTTCGGGGGGCCGAGTGCCAACGCATTTGGTCCTCCGAAGGTTGTTTGGGGAGAAATTCTCCCCCCCCCCTGGGATCGGACTTACCATTCACGAATGTCCCTCCCGGCGGCGAGTCCCGGTGGCGGTTTGGCAGGTCTTCGTCAGGGGCGGGGGCAGCAGCCGGTCTTTCGACCGGCTGCCGCTGCCGCCATTACAAGAAAAGTAAAAAAAAACCCAACGCCCCTGTGATAGGCTACGTAACGATTAACGTCGCCTATCACGGCTAGATTTGCAAAGTCAGCCATGATAGGCTACGTAAATCATCACGTAGCCTATCATGGGTGACTTAAAAAAAAAAAGAGCACGTACGGCTAATGGCGGCCCCCATAGTGAGCCGCCATTCACGTTCCTTATTTGGTCCCTGTAGTCTAGGTAAAGATTTATGTAGACTACGGCAAAAATAAGGGCAACGCAAATAGCATTGCCCTTATTTTTGCCGTAGTCAACGTAAATCTTTACGTAGACTACAGGGACCAAATAAGGAACACGAATGGCGGCTACCTATGGGGGCCGCCATTTGCGTACGCACTTTTTTTTTTCCAAAGTCACCCGTGATAGGCTATGTGACGATTAACGTAGCCTATCATGGCTGACTTTGCAGATCTAGCTGTGATAGGCTACATTAATCGTTACGTAGCCTATCACAGGGGCGTTTTTTTTTTTTTAAGTTTGCGGCCGGGGAGATGGGGCGCTTCTCCCCGGCCTGAATTTCGGCTGGACGAGGTGGGAAGCCTCCCCCCCCGGCCTGGATTTCGGCCGGGCGAGGCGGGAAGCCTCCCCCCCGGCCTGAATTTCAGCCACGCGAGGAGGGAAGCCTCCCCCCCGGCCTGAATTTTGGGGGGAGCAGCGAAGCACCTCCCCCCCACCACAAAGCAAGCTGCGAGACCAGGTAAGTGACTTTCGTGCATCCCTATTCTGAGGTGGGGTGGAGTCTGGCAGACTCCACCCCCTGCTAGGGATGTCAGAGAATTCCACCATGGATCTCAGGGAGGCTGAATGCCAGTGCATTCGGCCCCCTGAAATCGGTGGCAGAATGGCCTGCCACCCCCCACACCATCCCCGGGACGAGACTTACCTGGGGCAGATCTTCCGGGTGGCGGCGGCTCCGGCGGCGGTTAGGCGGTGGTGCAGCGGCAGTGCGGTGGCGGCGACCAGTCTTCCGACCGGCTGGCACCGCCGCCATTTCCAGTTAAAAAAAAAAAGATGTGATAGGCTACATAAAGATTTACGTAGCCTATCATGGCTAGGTTTTTTTAAAAAAAACCATGATAGGCTACGGAAATGTTTACGTAGCCTATCACGTCTGTCTTAAAAACATCAACAACGTGCGTATGCAAATGGCAGCAGCCACGGCCTCCGCCATTTGCGTTCCTTATTTTGGCACATCTTAGTCTACGTCAAGATTTATGTAGACTAAGATGGCGAAAATAAGAGGAACGCAAATAGCGTAGCGTCCGCTACGCTATTTGCGTTCCCCTTATTTTCGCCATCTTAGTCTACGTAAATCTTGACGTAGACTAAGACGGCCAAAAATAAGGAACATAAATGGTGGCAGCCATAGCCACTGCCATTTGCGTACGCATTTTTTTTTTTAACCCAGACGTGATAGGCTACGTAAGTCTTTATGTAGCCTATCACAGCTGAATTCAGGGAGCACCTCCCCCCCCCGGTGAGCCTCCCCCCCAGAAAGGATTCTGGGGGGAGGGAGGGAGCACCTCCCCCCCCAGCAGAACCCGGCGGAGCCAGGTAAGCAGGGTTTCATACATCCCTAGTTGCCCATAACATCTGGGAGGTACCAGGTTGGGAAAAGTTGCCTTAATCCATCTTTTCCATGTTTCTTTTCCATAATTTAACATCCTCCTTTTAGTTTTTCTTTGGAAATTATTTTTGTTCAAAAACCTGTGATTTTAACAAGACAAGAAAAACCAAAAGAAAACATTATGAACATTAAGTTAAAAGATGTCCTTTTTCTATATGCTTTTGTTCAGATTAATAAAGAAGGCTATTTCTTTAATGGGCTCTGATCATGAAAAGATCCTTCTTTAACTGAGCGCAACAGCTTTAGAAAGCACACCATTTTATTAATTTAAATATCAAGTTGGGGTTGAAAAATAAAATAGAATACTTATAAATTTTTCAGAAACTTCGGTTGATGGAGAGTTCTGCACCATTGACTGGAGCCCAGTTTTTTGGGAACACATTATTACAATTGTATTCAATCTTCGCTGTCTTCCAGTCCATTTCCAAGCTCAATTCAAAGTGCTGGTGATGACCTTGTAAAGCTTTCAATGACTTGAGATCAAGATATGGATATATGTTATTTAATTAATGGAAGAATTTCTTTCTTTGAACATGTGCAGCACATTCCCAACCTCCCTGATCCCTCCTCTGCCCCAATTTGTGCATTTCATATTGCAAGCCCATTCACACCATTAGAACATAACGTAAGAAGAGCCCTGCTGGATCAGTCCAATGGTCCATCTAATATAGCATCCTGTTTTTCACTGTGGACTTCCACTTGCACAACGGGACCTTCCCCTTCTCTCCCCCTGCTCCTGAAGCCATTTGAACTCCCCAGATGTGATTTCTGTGGGGGCTGCAGTGGGGAGGAAGAATCATCCCCTCCATGTTCCACCGATGGAAGCCATTCTGTAGGGAGAAGAAGTTAAATGGATGCCACCCTATACTCTTAATGCCTCTGCGAGAGCACTGTGGAAATTCCCAAGTGACTATATGAGAGTTGTCAGTTAATATGAACCAATTTACATTTTAGAGACCTGGTTCTAGGTTTGTTGATGTTGTTATTGTTGTTGTTTTATGGCTGTGTTATTGATTCCTGTGCTATTTTCTTGCATTGTATTCTATTTTATTCTTTTAACTGTTCAAAGGCATTTTAGTTTTTAGTTTTTTAACTGTTTGTAATCCACCCAGATAGATCGAAGGCAAAAGGAGAAGGGGATGGCAGAGGATGAGATGGCTAGATAGCATCACCAATGCAATGAATATGAACTTGAGCGCACTCCAGGAGAGAGCGCAGGACAGGAAGGCCTGGCGTGCTATGGTCCATGGGGTCACGAAGAGTCGGACACGACTTAACGACTGAACAACAACAATCCACCCAGATAACTAGGGATGTATGAAAGTCACTTACCTTTTCGCAGCTTGGCTTCGCGGTGGGGGGGAGGTGCTTCGCTTCTCCCCCTGAAGTTCAGGCGAGGGGGGGAGGCGTCCCGCCTCGCTCGGCCGAAATTCAGGTCGGGGGGGGAGGTGCCCCACCTTGCTCGGCCAAAATTCAGGCCAGGGAGAAGTGCCCCATCTCCCCGGCTGTGAAACAAAACAAACAAACAAAAAGGACCCCATGATAGGCTACATGATGATTTACGTAGCCTATCATGGCTAGATTTCCAAAGTCAGCTGTGATAGGCTAAGTAAATCGTCACGTAGCCTATCACGGGTGACTTTGGGGGAAAAAAAAGCACATACGCAAATTTGCCCATGGGGTGCCGCCATTTGCGTTCCTTATTTTGGCATGTCTAGTCTACGTAAAGATTTACGTAGACTACGGCGAAAATAAGGGCAACGCAAATAGCGTGCCCTTATTTTCGACGTAGTCTACGTAAATCTTTACGTAGACAAGACGTGCCAAAATAAGGAACGCAAATGGCAACGCAAATAGCGTGCCCTTATTTTCGCCGTAGTCTACGCAAATCTTTACGTAGACAAGACGTGCCAAAATAAGGAACGCAAATGGTGGCGCCCCATGGGTGCCGCCATTTGCGTACGTCCTTTCTTTTTTTTCAAAGTCACCCGTGATGGGCTACATGATGATTTATGTAGCCTATCACAGCTGACTTTGGAAATCTAACCATGATAGGCTATGTAAATCATTACGTAGCCAATCACGGGTATTTTTTTAAAATTTAGGTTTGTTTTTTTTGCAATGGCGGCGGCGGCAGCCGGTCAGGAGAACTGCCACCACCCCCACCCGCAACGAAATCCCGCCAAAACGCCGCCGGGACCCGCCGCCAGGAGGGACATTTGCCGAAGGTAAGTCCCGTCCCGGGGGGCGGGGGGCTGGCGGAGTATTTCCCAACCAACTTTGGGGGGCCGAATGTGTCGGTGCTCGGCCTCCCGAAGATTCGGGGAGAAATTCTCCACCATCCCTAAAGATAACATTAGTTATTTGGGAGATTAGAAATCTAATAAATACTGTAAATATCACAGAGACCTGTGATTGGTGCAATTTAATCATCAAGGGGTTCTGGCTGAAATATCCAATTATTCAGAAAAGTGCAGACCACCTCAAAATAAAAATGCTGAATTAACCATTGCTAAATTTTGATTATAACACAAACTCTAAAAGTGATAGGTGTGTGTGTAATTGAGTGTATTTTGGGATCTATCTGACTTAAATGTCTTTATAGGAAGAATTTCAGACTCAGATTTCTGTTTATAGGGTAATTAATGTTTCTTTACCTGTTCTTAAGTATATAATGAAACAAATATGTTTTGCTTTTAATTCTTCTGCATACAATTCATTCATCTCCTTCCGCTTCTATGTCCTGTTCCAAACTGAAGGCATTCATATCTGTCATGATTAAGTAGGAGTCTCACTATGTTTGACAGCATTCAATTACCACCTAAAATTTTTGAGCATAATGGTTTCTGTCAAATTTATACAATTTATCTTTTGGTATTTTAGGGGCCAAAAACTCCCTTGGTGTAAAATGCCTCAACCAACAGATAGGCAGAGGTTTACACCAAACAACCAATCTGTCACTTAGAGAGAAAGAAAAATATTAAGAATCAATCCAGATTTCTACATCCCATACATCAGTTGTCAAACATTTTCACTGTTTATTCTACAGTACTGCTAAGTTCGCTGCCTTCAATTTTTAGTTTTGGAACTTAATAAATAGCAATGTGTATTAGATTCTTCAGTAGCTCATTGTTGTCACAGGAATTCTGCATTAAGTAGGAGAATTTCTGAAAGTAACTCTGGGAATGGACCATGCACAGTTTTTAGTTCCTTCAGCTAATTTGCATCTTTTCTGCATGTGCATTGGTTAAAGCAACAACAACAACAGCCCTGCAAAAAAGCAGTGCTGATGTGATCATGTGTACATTAGCATTCAGATTCTTTTTCCACAGTCTTTTAATGAAGTGCAGATGCATTTCTGCACATTGATAAATACAAAGCACAAATAACTTTGTTACAAGAGGGTGTTCAATTGCACATCATCATCATCATTTTGCAGTATATTATCAAGATCAGATCAGTAATAAAGAGGGGAAAGGAACACAGATGAACTGAAGGAATTGGAAGCTGCGGCACAACTCTTTGTATGACATTTTAAAAGAAAAACTAATTGGAACAAAGATGTCTTAATATGTCAATTCCACTTCGCAGCCAAGAACAAATAATTTCCCCAAAATCCAAGGAGAAATTCAGATGACAAGAATTTCAGAAGCACTGCCTTGTTGTGGTGAAGGGGCTCGCGTAACTCAGTGAAGCCATAAGCTATGCCATGCAGGGCCACCCAAGACAGACAGGTCATAGTGGAGAGTTCTGACAAAATGTGGTCCACTGGAGAAGGAAATGGCAACCCACTCCAGTATTCTTGCCAAGAAAACCCCATGGAACGGATCCCAAGGCTAAAAGAGATGACGCCGGAAGATGAGCCCCTCAGGTCAGAAGGTGTCCAAAATACTACTGGGGAAGAGCAGAGGGAATTTCCAAGTAGTGCCAGAAAAAGTGAAGCGGCTGGGCCAAAGCCGAAAGGACACTCAGCTGTGGATGTGTCTGGTGGAGAAAAGAAAATCCGATGCTGTAAAGAACAATATTGTTTAGGAACCTGGAATGTCAGATCAATGAATCAAGGTAAGCTGGAGGTGGTCAAACATGAGATGGCAAGATTAAACATCGACATCTTGGGAATCAGCGAACTAAAATGTACAAGCATGGGCGAATGTAATACAGGTGACCATTATTTCTACTACTGTGGGCAAGAATCCCTTAGAAGAAATGGAGTAGCACTCATAGTCAACAAAAGGGTGGGAAAAGCAGTACTGAGGTACAATCTCAAAAACGATAGAATGATCTCAGTACAAATCCAAGGCAAACCATTCAACATCACAATAATTCAAGTCTATGCCCCAGCCACTGAGTCCAAAGAAGCTGAGGTTGATCGGTTCTAGGAAGACCTACAACACCTCCTAGAACTAACACCCCCAAAAGATGTCCTTTTCATCATAGGGGATTGGAATGCTAAAGTAGGAAGTGAAGAAATCACCAGGATAACAGGCAAGCATGGCCTTGATGTACAAAATGAAGCAGGACAAAGGCTAATAGAGTTTTGCCAAGAGAACATGCTGATCATAGCAAAGCAAACACTCTTTTCCAACAGCACAGGAGGCGACTCGACACGTGGGCATCACCAGATGGTCAATATCAAAATCAGATTGATTATGTCCTTTGCAGCCAAAGATGGAGAACCTCTATACAGTCAGTAAAAACAAGACCTGGAGCTGACTGTGGCTCAGATCATGAGCTGCTTCTTGCAAAATTTCGGCTTAAATTGAAGAACGTAGGGAAAACCACTAAACCATTCAGGTATGACCTAAATCATATCCCCTATGAATATACAGTGGAGGTGAGGAATAGATTTAAGGGATTAGACCAGATAGACAGAGTGCCTGAGGAACTATGGATGGAGATCCGTAACATTGTTCAGGAGGCAGCAACGAAACCCATCCCAAAGAAAAAAGAAATGAAAGAAAGCAAAGTGGCTGTGTGATGAAGCTTTACAAGTAGCTGAGGAAAGAAGGGAAGGGAAAACCAAGGGAGAAAGGGGGAGATATATCCAATTGAATGCAGATTTCCAGAGAATAGCAAGGAGAGACAAGAAGGCCTTCTAACATGAACAATGCAAAGAAATTGAGGAAAACAATAGACTGGGAAAGACTAGAGATCTTTTCAAGAAAATTGGAGATCTCAAGGGAACGTTTTGTGCAAAGGCAGGCATGATAAAGGACAAAGAAGGCAGGGACCTAACAGAATCAGATGAGATTAAGAGGTGGAAAGAATGCACAGAAGAACTATACTGGAAAGATCTTAATGTCCCTGATAGCCATGATATCACTGGAAGCATTAGTAACAACAAAGCTAGTGGAGATGACAGTATTCCAGCCGAGCTATTTAAAATCCTAAAAGATGATGCTGTTAAAGTGCTGCACTCAATATGCCAACACATTTGGAACACTCAACAGTGGCCACAAGACTGGAAAAGGTCAGTTTACATTCCAATTCCAAAGAAGGGCAATGCCAAAGAGTGTTCAAACTACTGCACCGTTGCGCTCATTTCACATGCCAGCAAGGTGATGCTCAAAATTCTACAAGCTAGGCTTCAGCAGCATGTGCACTGAGAACTACTGGAAGTACAAGCGGGGTTTCGAAGAGGCAGAGGAACTAGAGATCAAATCGCCAACATTCGCTGGATCATGGAGAAAGCAAGAGAATTCCAGAAAAACTTCTATTTCTGCTTCATTGACTACACTAAAGCCTTTGATTGTGTGGATCACAACAAACTGTGGCAAGTTCTTAAAGAGATGAGAGTACCAGACCACCTTACCTGTTTCCTGAGAAACCTGTACAAGGGTCAAGAAGCAACAGTGAGAAATGGACATGGAACAACCGATTGGTTCAAAATTGGGAAAGGAGTATGACAAGGAGTATGTATATTGTCGCCCTGCTCATTTAATTCATATGCAAAGAACATTCTGAGAAACGCCGGGCTGGATGAATCACAGGTCGGAATTAAGATTGCCGGGAGAATTATCAAGAACCTCAGATATGCAGATGATACCACCCTAATAGCAGAAAGTGAAGAGGATCTAAAGAGCCTCTTGTTGAGGGTGAAAGTGCAAAGTGCAAAAGCTGGTTTGAAACTCAACATTAAAAAAACGAACATCATGGCATCTGATATGCCATGATATCATGGCATCTGATACGAACATCTATATGCCAGGAAGTGATGGCATCCCCATCACTTCCTGGCATATAGAAGGGGAAGAAATGGAAGCAGTGACAGATTTCATTTTCTTGGGCTCCAAGATCACCGCAGATGGTGACTGTAGCCATGAAATTAAAAGACACTTGCTCCTTGGGAGGAAAGCTGTGGCAAACCTAGACAGCATTGTAAGAAGCAGAGACATCACCTTGCCGACAAAGATTCATACAATCAAAGCTATGGTTTTCCCCGTAGCAACTTATGGCTGTGAGAGGCAGAGCAGGACTATAAGGAAGGCTGAGCACCGGAGAATTGATGCCTTCGAACGGTGGTGCTGGAGACGACTCTTACGAGTCCCCTGGACTGCAAGGAGGTCAAATCAGTCCATCCTAAAGGAAATCAACCCTGACTGCTCATTGGAAGGACAGATCCTGAAGCTGAAGCTCAAATATTTTGGCCACCTAATGCAAAGAGAAAAGTCACTGGAAAAGACCCTGATGCTGGGAAAGATTGAAGGCAAAAGGAGAAGGGGACGGTAGAGGATGAGATGGCTAGATAGCATCACCGATGCAATGAATATGAACTTGAGCACACTCCAGGAGAGAGTGGAGGACAGGAAGGCCTGGCGTGCTATGGTCCATGGGGTCACAAAGAGTCAGAAACGACTTAATGACTGAACAATAGGGATGTACGAAAGTCACTTACCTTTCCGCAGATTATGTTGATGGTGTGGGGGGGTGTTCCATTCCTCCCGCCGGAATCCTCAATGGGGGGGGGAGTCGATCCGTTCCTCCACTCCGGAATCCTTCACGGCCGGCTGTGCTCCGAGGCAGCTCCGCGGAGGGCTCGGGGGGGGGGAAACATGTATGCAAATGGTGGCGGCTACGGCCGCCACCATTTGCGTTCCTTATTTTTGGCCGTCTTAATCTACATAAATATTTACGTAGACTATGATGGCGAAAATAAAGGGGAATGCAAATAGCGTAGCAGGCGCTATTTGCATCCCTTTTTGATTCACCGTTTTAGCCTATGTAAATCTTTATGTAGGCTAAAACAGCGAATCAAAAAGGGACGCAAATAGCGCCCACAACGCTATTTGTGTTCCTCTTTATTTTCACCGTCATAGTCTACGTAAATATTTACGTAGACTAAGATGGCGAAAAATAAGGAATGCAAATGGCGGCAGCCGTAGCCACCGCCATTTGCGTATGCGGTTGTTGTTTTTTTTAAACCCAGCCATGATAGTCTATGTAAATCTTTACGTAGCCTGTCATGTCACTTTTTTTTTTAAACCCAGCCATAATAGGATACATAAATCTTTACCAGCCTATCACGTCATTTGTTTTGTTTTGTTTTTTTACAAGACTGCAAATGGCGGTGGCGGCGGCTGGTCAGATGACCAGCCGCCGCCACTGCAGCAGCTGCTGCCGGAGCCGCCGCCCGGAAGATCCACCCCAGGTAAGTCTCATCCCGGGGGGGGATCCATGGGGGGGCGGGGGGCAGGCCATTCCACCCCGGAGTTCGGGGGGCCGAATGCACTGGCATTCGGCCTCACCTAGATCCGTAGTGGAATTCTCTGCCATCCCTACTGAACAACAACAAAAATTGAAGCAGGGTGAGAGTCTTAAGGATTTCTGGAAAAAGTTTATGAATTTTATGATGCTAAAAGCCAAGGATAATCTGCTAGTGAATCCAAATATCAAGGGTAAATTTTCACAGAAATTTTCAAATTTTTGCTTCAGAGTTGCCCCTGAGAAGGTTGTACAGCTCCTATACACCCCTCAGGGGAGTCCATTGAACAAGCTCTTAGATGTCCCCTCTACTCACCTCTGGTTAGGCCTCATCTGGAGTATTGTGTCCAGTTGTAGGCACCACACTTTAAGAAGGAGGTGGACAAACTGGAGAGGGTTCAGAGGAGGGCTGTGAAGATGATCAGGGGCCTAGAAACAAAGCCCTATGAGGAGAGACTGAAAAAAACTGGGCATGTTTAGCCTTGAGAAGAGAAGACTGAAGGGAGATATGATAGCACTGTTCAAGTTCTTGAAAGTTTGTCACAGGAAGGCCTGGTTCTCTTCTCAATCATCCCAGAGTGCTGGATATGGAATAATGGGCTCAAGTTACAGGAAACCAGATTCTGGCTGAACATCAGGAAAAAACTTCCTGACTGTTAGAGCAATACGACAATGGAACCAATTTCCTAGGGAGATGGTGGGCTCTCCCACACTAGAAGCATTCAAGATGAAGCTGGACAGCCATCTGTCAAGGATGCTTTGACTGGGATTCCTGCATTGAGCAGGGGGTTGGACCCAATGGTTTTACAGGCCTCTTTTAACTCTACTATTCTATGATTCTATGTATGCAAAGTGTATTGGGAAATCAACATCTTGGAGAAGGTGGTCTTTAAAGTACCCAGGCTGGAACTCATTTAGGGCTTTAAAGATAAGAACATGCACCTTGAATTGAGCTGGTGGCAAATAGGTAAGCAATTGAGACTTACAGAACCAAAGTCATATGGTCCACCTGGTCAGCCAAAGACAATAGTCTGAGGCAGCATTTTGAAGTTTCTGGATATTTCCAAGGGCAGCCGGAGCCCCACGTGGAGCACATTATACTTGTTCAGTCTGGAGATTACTGAAGTATGGACATTTCTGAGCAGCCTTGTTTTCCCCAGGAAAGAATGCAAAAGTAGTACTAGATCAAAAAGGTAGCAAGACACCGGAGCCTCCTTCAGTTTTTTCTCTCCACACAATAAAATTGCATGGAAATAGAGTATGAGGCTGTGCCAGCCTGCCATCATATCTACTTCTTTCTCCCCCACCATCCACTTCTAGAGCTGAAGGTCAGAATTGTATAGATCCCCCTCTTTATTTAGAACCCTGACACTGCCTATGCAAGGAAGCCTACATGGATAGAGCAGGCTATAGGGATGGGTGACAAATTCTTCAGTTGCATAGTTTTTAACTAATATTTCCCACTTTTGAACCAATATATGAACCCAAACTCAGTTATCTTTTGAAATTTGCATGTCTCCAAATTTTGCGGCAGGTTCTCCAATGAAAACGTATGTCCAAAAATGTGCCTATTAAGGGAAAATGAGCACAAATTGGTGTATAATACGGGAACATAGCTTGCAAAAACATGAGTATTGGGGAAATTGGTTATGGTTACACAAGCATAAGTAGTAGGAAAAAGGGGCACAAAAATGCAGACAGATTTCAATGCCCCACCCCCTCCCCATGATATTCTATGTTAAGGATGAAAATAATTTAGGATTAGAACAATTCTCAGTACAGGATGAACTGAATGAACCAAAGCAGGGATGTCAGAGAATTCCACCACGGCAAATGCCAGTGCATTTGGTCCCCCAAAATCCGTGGCGGAATGGCCTGCCAACCTCCCCACCCCCTGCTGATCCCTCCCAGGACAAGACTTACCTGGGGCGGATGTTCCGGATGGCGGAGGCTCCAGTGGCGGCTTTGGCAGCGGTGGCTGGTCTTCCGAATGGCTTCTGCTGCCGCTGCCATTTGCAGTCTGTCCCCCCCCCCATTCATGATAGGCTACTTAAAGACTTACGTATCCTATCACATCTGGGTTAAAAAAAAAAACTCGTACGCAAATGGTGGCGGCTACGGCCGCCTCCATTTGTGTTCCTTATTTTTGGCCATCTTAGTCTACGTAAATATTTATGTAGACTAAGACAGTGAAAATAAAGGGGAACGCAAATAGCGCCCGCTACGCTATTTGCGTTCCCTCTTATTTTCGCCATCTTAGTCTACTTAAATATTTACATAGACTAAGATGGCCAAAAATAAGGAATGCAAATGGAGGCGGCTGTAGCCGCCGCCATTTGCGTACGAGTTTTTTTTTTTTAACCCAGATGTGATAGGCTACGTAAGTCTTTACATAGCCTATCATGGCTGAATACAGGGATGCAAACGGCGGTGGCTACAGCAGCCACCATTTGCATCCCTGCTAGCCAGCAGCTGGATGTCCGGCTGCTGGCGGAGCCGGCCGGCAGCTCTGTGGAATCCCCACGGAGTGGAGCCACCTGGCCAGGATTTTGGGGGGAGGTGCAGAGCGCCTCCTCCCCAGCAAGGATTCCAGGGGGAGAGATGGAGCGCCTCCCCACCCCCAGCGGAACCCAGTGGAGCCAGGTAAGCAGGGTTTCATACACCCCTAAACCAAAGTTAAGATTGGAATGATGGGAAGAAAAGTGAACCTGAAACTGATATATTTTTTTCCATCTCTAACAGGCTCTGAGCTTCAGCCCATCATGTGGATGGCAAGGGATGAATGTGGAGGGCTGAAGAAGTGACAGTTGGGGCAGCGCCAGTAAGTGCAGCCCCACAAGTTTCTCATCACTAGTGGAGCAGCACCAATATTTGTTCTGATGGCTCTGGGGATGGCAGCCACTCAAAGCAGAAAGTGGCAATGCATTCGGAATAATACTATAGTCTAGGGATGTACCAATTGGGTAAAATCCATTCCATCTGTGTTTCATGGATTGTTAATTGTTTTTCATTCTATCACCTCCTCATCGATGGAATCAGTTTATTATTATTTTTTAGTTTCTGAATTTGCACAAATATGTATTTGCACAAATTTGCGCCTCCACAAATTGCAATTGCGAAAATGCGCAAATCCACCCCAAATGTGCATTTTCACAGTTTAGCCTATGAGGTAAATGCACCTTTTTAGCTGGTGGGTTTGGGGTTTTTTTGCCTTATTTTTGTATTCATACATTTGTACAAAAATCCAGAAATTTTGGAATGGAATCCAGCTGACTGGAGAAAAGCTGGTCTCCTGCTGCTGAATCCAAACTCATTTGGTTTTGTTGTGGATTTCTCCATCATTCCTACTGAAGTGCCAGTCCTTGCCCTGTACTTCACTGATGCTGCAGAATGGACCATAGGATCAGGCTGTTAGCATCTTTAAACAGATTAGCAGCGAGACTAGAACATATTTCTGATTTTTTTCTCACCCTTCTTGACAGATAAACAAACATCCAATGCCTATTAATTTTAATGAGTTTTTCTGTGGCTTTCCTCCCTCTTTTTAATCTTCAGAACTGTCCAGAATTTTTAATAGCTGAGATAAGCATTCTGTTAAGCTATGAAAGCCTGAAGATATTTGGATTTCTGAGTGTCGTCCCTCAGGATCCCGTATTGATTTTCTTAAAAGCATTTTTCAGTTAACAATGCAAGAATCAAATATAGCCACATCAAGCTAGACATGGAGGATAAAAGGATAAAGCAGAAGTACCATAGGTTCTTCAATAGTTTGTTGAGCTGCTAACACAGGGCAAAAAGGAGAAGAGAAAATGACCCAAAATATTATATTAGGGGGATCTATTCTGAGAAAGTCCCTGAGCCAGCAAAGTGTGCAAATCTGAGACCAAATTTTAAACACAGAAATCTCAGTAAGAATTCTGAATACGAGTATTAAACATAGTCATGCTTATTAAGGAGCTAATGAAATGCCTGCCATTGTGGAGTATGTGTCCCATGTAGGGATGGGCGAAAGTCCCTTACCTGTTCTCAAAGCTTGCTTCGCGGTGGGGGGGAGGTGCTTTGGTTCTCCCCCCGAAGTTCAGGTGAGGGGGGAAGGCGCCCCATCCCTTGCCGGTGAAATTCAGGCTGGGTAGAAGCTCCCTGTCTACCCGGCCGTGAAAAAAAAAGTAAACACACACACACACACACACACCTGTGATAGGCTACGTAACGATTTATGTAGCCTATCATGGCTAGATTTCCAATTTGGGGTGGCTAGATTCAGCCACCCCAAATTGGTGGGGAAATTCTCTGCCCGCCCCCCGCCCCGCCCGGGATGGGACTTACCTCCTGCGAATGTCCCTCCCGGCGGCGGGTCCCGGCGGTGGTTCGGCGGCGGTTCGGCGGGGGCGGGGGTGGCAGCCGGTCTCCTGACCGGCTGCCGCTGCCGCCATTACAAAATAAAAAAGGAAAGGGGAAAAAAAATACACCCGTGATAGGCTACGTAACGATTTACGTAGCCTATCACGGCTAGATTTCCAAAGTCAGCCATGATAGGCTACGTAAATCGTCATGTAGCCTATCACGGGTGACTTTGAAAAAAAAAACGCGCGTACGCAAATGGCGGTTCCCATGGGGACCGTCATTTGCATTCCTTATTTTGACATGTCTAGTCTACGTAAAGATTTACGTAGACTATGGAGAAAATAAGGGGAGCGCAAATAGCGTTCCCTTATTTTCGCCGTAGTCTACGTAAATCTTTACGTAGACTAGACGTGCCAAAATAAGGAACGCAAATGGCGGCGCCCATGGGCCGCTGCCATTTGCGTACACGCTTTTTTTTTTTCCAAAATGAGCTGTGATAGGTTACGTGACGATTTATGTAGCCTATCATGGCTGACTTTGGAAATCTAGCCGTGATAGGCTACGTAAATCGTTACGTAGCCTATCACGGGTGTATTTTTTTTCCCCTTTCCTTTTTTATTTTGTAATGGCGGCAGCGGCAGCCGGTCAGGAGACCGGCTGCCACCCCCGCCGAACCGCCGCCGAACCACCGCCGGGACCCGCCGCCGGGAGGGACATTCGCAGGAGGTAAGTCCCATCCCGGGCGGGGCGGGGGGCGGGCAGAGAATTTCCCCACCAATTTGGGGTGGCTGAATGTGTTGGCATTCGGCATCCCGAAGATTCAGGGAGAAATTCTCCACCATCCCTAGCTCCATGGAGAATGAGCTTGTATTATTTATATATTTTTATTTATTTAAAATATTTCTTGGCTGCCTTTCAGGGCAGAAGCCCTCCCAAGGCAGCTTGTAGCAATAGAAAACATAAAAACAGTTAAAATGTTAAAAGCGATAAAAACATAAAAGCAATAAAAACAACAATAAAAGCCAACAATAAAACCAGCAATAGTTAACAGCAGTAACAGCAACATTAGCAGTCATATCAAGAGAAGGCCAAGATAAAATAATATGTTTTCAAGGCCTTCTTAAAAGTCTGCAATAACAGAACATGGCAGATCTCCAATGGCAGCTTTTTCCAAAGGTGTGGGGCCACTGCAGAGAAGGCCCTCTCATGTGTGATCACCCACCTGACTGCTCTCATCGGTGGGTAAATGAGAAGTGCCTCTCTTTCTGATTTTAACGTGACGGCAGGCTGATATGGGTGCAGACAGTCCTTCAATAACTTGGTCCCAAACTGTTTAAGGCTTTAAAGGTCAAAACCAGCACTTTGAATGGGGCTCAGAAATGCACCGATAACCAGTGCAGCTGGCACAATATAGGTGTTATATGATCGAATCGCCTCGCCCCCACCTGTACTCAGGGGGCATTCTGCACAAGCTGGAGTTTCTGAACCGTCTTCAAAGGCAGCTCCATGTATAGTGCATTACAGTAGTCCAGCCTGGACTAGGGAATATGAATAACTATATTCTTCCATTGTGTGTGTGCGTGTGTGCGTGTATGTGCGTGTAATCTCCCTCAATCCAGCTGTTCAAACCCCCCCATTCACCCAAGGGTCTTCTGAGATAACTAACAGGAGGTTTGATAATGAACTGGATGTGGAAATACAAAGCTGAGCAGAGAGGAGAACCAACTCTGTGCATCTCTACTCAGAAGTAAGTCTTACTGAGTTCAATGCAACTTACTCCTACAGATGTCAGCACCCCACTTGCCCCCAGCTCAGCTTTGTATTTCCACATCCACCTCATTAGCAAGCCTCCTGTTAGTTATCTCAGAAGACCCTTGGGTGAACGGGGGTAGGGGGTTTCCAGGGAAATAGCTGGATTGAGGGAGATTACACACACACACACACACACACACACACACAATGGAAGAATATAGTTCTTCATATTCCCTGGTAAGTTTATTCCTCATTTTGTCCATTCCCTGAGCATGTGCAGAGTGTGCTTTTTATTCAAAGAGAAGGTTGCTGATCTTTCCCTTCATGCTGCATTTGTACAAGCGAAGTGTGACTGCTTCAGAAAGAACTTTCCATTATACTCTCTCTTTTTCTTCATGAGTTTCATAACAGAAGTGTGGTGTAGTGGTCAGAGTCCAGCCCAAAGTCACCCAGTGAGATAACTAACAGGAGGTTTGCTAATGAGCTGGATGTGGAAATACAAAGCTGAGCTGGGGGCAAGTGGGGTGCTGACATGTGTAGGAGTAAGTTGCATTGAACTCAGTAAGACTGACTTCTGAGTAGACATGCACAGAGTTGGTTCTCCTCTCCATTTTAGCCTCACAGTGTCACCAACAAGGCTGGATGTGGAAATAGAAAGCCTAGCAGGGGGAATAATACTCGTGCAGGGCTCCAGACTGGCATGGTCATTTTAAAAGGTTCTTTCTTTCTTTCTTTCTTTCTTTCTTTCTTTCTTTCTTTCTTTCTTTCCAACAGCACTGCTTTAAACAAAGAGTGCATTGCTCAGGCACACCTAAGGCAGCCTTGTTTTGGGAAGGCCCGAGGAGGAGGAAGTGTTGTGGCTGAAAGTAATTACTGCACGTCTCAGGGCAGGGGAAAAAATACATAAATATCTATGAAAAATAGCCTTTCTTATGGAAGTTATGCAGAATTATGGCTGTCGGTATGGATTTATCTTCGTAATTCTTGGAGCGGAAAAAAAAGAGGAGAATTCCGGGGGCTTGTGAACGACGGTACGGGGCACTGGCCGCAAAGTGCAGAAGTTGAGCAGCATGGAAGGTAAACAATTCGTACATCCCTACTTCGTAGTTTTTTCCTGTAACAAATAGGGATGTTAGAGAATTCCACAACAGATCTCAGTGAAGCCAAATGCCAGTGCATGCGGCCCCCTGAAATCCGTGGCAGAACAAAGCCCCCCACCCCACCACCCCGCGAAAGGCGCATGGAACAGAATACTTACCTGGTGCCGTTTGCGCTGCTTTGCAAATGGCGGCCGCATCTGCGGCCACCATTCGCTTCCCCATTTAGGCCGTGATAGGCTACGTAAATACTTATGTAGCCTATCACGGCTAATGCAGGGATGCATTTTTTTCGCTGCCATTTGCGTTCCTGTTTTTTTTTGCCATGATAGGCTACGTAACTATGTATGTAGCCTATCACGGCCAAAAACATGAACGCAAATGGTGGCTGCAGTAGCCGCCGCCATTTGCGTCTGCAGGCTCCAGATGCCTGAGAATGCGCCTGGCTGGCGGCTCTGCGGAGTTGCCGCGGAGCGGAGCCAGCCAGGTTAGGATTTCAGGGGGAGGTGTGGAGTGCCTCCCCCCCACCGTGAATCACCCCTGTGAAAAGATCAGTAACTTTCATACATCCCTAGTAACAGATTAGCATGGCCTCTGGAAATTGTAGCCAAATGTATCACACCTTTTCAATTATAAACATTCCTTAATAAATAAACTCCCAAAGCTTTAACCACAGTGCATTGGAATCTTCACACTGAATCATTGGATATTTGGGATGTGGCTGGGTGACCAGCCAGATGGTCGATTAATAAATTTAATAATAAATATTAATAATAAAATGTGCGAACTCCACCCCATCCAGGTTTTCTGGATGCCCACCAGCCTCTGCTTGTCCCCGGACCATGCTTGATCTCCTCCCATGCTCAGAGAGCAGCTCACACTCACCCCAGTGTCTTCATCAATCTCTATGGTCGCCATTGTATTGAAAAATAAAATGGCAATCACAAAAATGTGCATGTCTTTGTATGCGCAAAAATGCGCATTTTCCGAATGCACATATTGTCATGTGTGAAATGCGCATTTTAGTGATGGTGCATATTTGTATGTGTGCAAAAATTCACATTTTTTGAAAAATCTGCATTCTCACGCATACGTGAGTATGCACATTCACAAAATGCACACTTTTGCAAATGCAAATATGCACATTTTTTGCAATCGCCATTTTATTTCTCAAAGAAAGGTTACCGCAAAGCTCGACAAGGCCACTGGGGTGAATGCAGGCTATTGTCAGGAATGCCCCTGTTGCCTTCTGAATCCTCAAATAGCCAGAATCAACATGCAGACAAAAGGGCTGATTTCCAAGGCTTTATTTCCATTCAGCCTAATGAAGCTTACAAATGCTAATTGCCTGAGTTTCAGAGAAAATACAAAGGGACAGCCTACCAGGGGTTTCTAAGAGTTAGGACGTCAGTTGGTCTCCATTTGGAGAAAAGTGTGGCAACTCTCTGAACTTAAGGAGTAGGAGGGGAAAGTCTCCCTCTCTTCTGTGGGGCCTTGGGGCGCAGGTGTTGATGTTGAACCAACCAGGCTGAGCACCTCAGCTCGGCTCCCGCAACCTCTCGCTTGTGCCTGCACCTGCGCCTTGTCTCTAAAAGCTCAAGTTGTTCCTCCCTTTCCCTGCCAGGGTCACTGTTGCTCCCAGGAATGTGAGCAGGGGGAGGATCCCCCTCCTGCTGTGCCTCTGAAACTTGAGAGGGTTCCTCTCCCATGGATTGTATCTCCTCCTCAGAATCTGAGCTGCTTTGGGACTGTATGGGCTCAGATACAACCCTGACAGCCATTTGCCAAGCACAGGCAAGGGGCGAGCAGGGGCAGGGGCTCAGTGAGCAGGGCTCGAGGGTGCAGGCAGAGGTGGTTCCGCTGGATTCCCAGACTGAATCAGATGCTCACATCATCCCTAGAATACATATCACCTCTTCTCTATAGTGGACGTAGCATATCCTATGCATATCTCATCCCAAGTAAGACCCATAGAGTTCCATGGGACTTACTACACAGGAACTACATGTAGAATTACAGCAATATTTGAATTTATATTTCTTATATAAGGTGCATGGTAATGCAAAGAAGACATGCAGTACAATTAAAAGGAGACACAGAGTGCAATTTATTTGGTCAGTTTTACAATGGCTGACATGTTTCTTGTAAATGGGATTGAGTTCTAAGAGAGTCACTAATTGCCTTTCACACATGGTGATGATGATGCTAATTTAGCAGAAGCTATTAAAAGAAAGAGGTATTTAAGCAAGTGATATGTTTTTCCCACAGAAGCAGAAGCCTTGGTGTACATTCAGGGTAATGCACTGCTAGGAAATGTCTCTGAACAAGTGCTTTGCTTTCTGGTAATTAATTAAAAACTTCTTGTCTGTCATTATGTTCATAAAGATGCACGTCCTATTCAGTCATTATTTTAGTTAGTTATTTACAACATTTGTATATCACTCTACATCTAAACAGATTCCAGAGCAGTGAACAAGAAAAGATAAAAGGAATAACACAATATTATAATTTATTTTTAAAAATCAGAATACTACCCCCCCCCAAAAAAATAACCACTCCAAACCTGTAGCTGATCAATCAGGGAAGGTGTGTCGAAATAAAAATGTATTCCGCAGACACTGGAAACAAAATAATGTTGGTGCCTGCCTGACATCCAGAGGCATTGAGTTCCACAGAGAAGGAGCCACCACACTGAAGACTCCACTCCAGATGAATTCTAACCAGGCTGTAGGTCCATGCAGAACCACCAGGAGCACCTCATTGGTGACCTCAGTGACAGGCAAGTTGGTAAGGAAGAAGGCACTCTCTGAAGTATCCTGGTTCCAAATAGTTTAGGGCTTTATATACTAGTAA
This sequence comes from Heloderma suspectum, assembly GCF_057233095.1. Classification (NCBI taxonomy): domain Eukaryota; kingdom Metazoa; phylum Chordata; class Lepidosauria; order Squamata; family Helodermatidae; genus Heloderma; species Heloderma suspectum. The sequence goes on along the minus strand of NC_139460.1, from coordinate 302,364,861 downwards.
CAAAACACGTGATAAGCCTATCTTCTGGACTTGGGAACCACTCCCCCACAGGCTTCCATCTTGCCAGGATTCAGCTTCAGTTTATTGGTCCTCATCCAGCCCATCACCAAGTCTAGGCACCAATCCAGGACTTCCCCAGTCTCACTTAATTCAAATGTCACAGAGAGATAGAGCTGTGTGTCATCATCATACTGATGGCATTTTGATCCAAATCCCCCAATGACCACTTCCAGTGGCTTCATATAGATGTTGAACAACATTATGGCCAAGATGTTGCCAACTGCCAAAGGGCCGAGGAATAGTCACCCATTGTTGGTCTCTGAAATAGACTTTGAAAGTAAGATCAGAATCAGTGCCTCCAATGCCCAATCTATAGAGCCAAGCCAGGAGAATACCATGGTCAATGGTACCAAAAGCTGATGAGAGTTTGAGCAGAATTTATAGGGTTGTACTCCCCGTGTCCCTCTCAATAAAGGTAATCCATCACTAAGGCTGATTTGGTCCCATAACCCAGTCAAAACCCAGACTGGAATAGGACTAGATAATCAATATCCTCCAAGGGTGCCTGCAGTTGCTCTGCCATGACCCCCTCATGTATTTTTCCTAAGAAGTTGGTATTCACAACTGGGTGGTACTTGTCAAATAAGGCTCATTGGGGGTTTCTTAATACTTGCAGCACATGCCAGGCACATGTTGGCAACATTTTGAATATGCAACCCCCGCTCGGGGGTTGTTGTGTCATGCAAACCTGTCCACCAAGGGGTATTTGAGGGTTAAATCCTCCTTGCATAACCCCAGTTTGTTGCAGCATTATGTAAGGGTTATTTAACCTTCTAGGGCCGCGGTGGCTTAGTGGTTAAGACGCTGAACTGCAGACTGGAAGGTCGGCAGGTCAGCAGTTCGAGACCCGAGTGCTGTGTGACGGAATGAGCTCCTGTCTTCAGTCCCAACTTCTGCCAACCTAGCAGTTCGAAAGCAAGAAATTGCAAGTAGATAAATAGGTACCGCTTCGGCGGGAAAGGTAACAGCGTTCCGTGCACCTCGGTGTTCAGTCATGCCGGCCACATGACCACGGAAGCGTCTTTGAACAGCGTTGGCTCTTTGGCTTAGAAACGGGGATGAGCACCGCACCCTAGAGTCGGACACGACTGGTTGGGGACACCTTTACCTTTTTATTTAACCTTCTAATAACCCTCAGTGGCCTTGTTTGCATAACATGACAAGCCCTGCTTGGGGTTGCATATTCAAAATGTCACTTGGCATGCACCGTACCTCATTGTGCATTAAATAAGCTACAGGGAGCCAGCCATGTTGTGTGAACTGGCCTGCTCTCTCCTATGTAAGAGTAAAGAAGATATGCCTCTTTAAGTGGTGTTTGTCATCTGCAGTTTTATAAATACAGTGGTCTCAGGAATGATGGGATTTATAGTCCAACATCAAGAGGGCCACAGGTTCCCCATCCCTGGTTGTATCATTGGGACTTACTTACCTTGCAAACAAAAATGCAAGATAAGTGGCCAGTATTGGCCACAATACTGCCTCCTCAAGGAGAGCAGGAACCCACCAGGTCATACTGCTCAGCTAGCTTTTATAACCAGGAAGGGGGAGGATCGAGAAGGCACATCGACAGTCACATTGCTGCAAGCATCTTCTTCTGAGTACAAACAACACACAGTGGGGAGAGTAAAGATGAGCAGCACATGAGTTCTTCTTCCCCTCAGTGATTATCCATTTATTGCAGGTAAACATCTGTAGTAGGGAGCCTTTTATACTGGTGTAGGTACTCTGTGAGATTTAGAAGCTGATTTTCAAGAGATCTACAGCATATGGGAACCCCATGCAAGTAGTTAGGGCTCCACTCTTCGGAGGCTGTTCCACTAACTTGTGGAGGGTGATAAGTAGAGGGACAGAGGGAGTCAGAGCTAATGTGTTTGTCCTTGCTCTTTCCCCTTATGTTCTACAGAAGAACACCTGAAGAAGAAGAACACCTGAATAGGGTTAATAAGGGAAGCAAGCAATATATACAACATGAAAGAAGAAGAAGAAGAAGAAGAAGAAGAAGAAGAAGAAGAAGAAGAAGAAGAAGAAGAAGAAGAAGACCTGAATAAGATTAATAAGGGAAGCAAGCAATATATAAAATGTGATAAAACACACAACAATCCATACATCAGAAAATAATAGGATAAACAACAGCAGAAGAATAAAAATGCATGAACATGTGCCATTACCCATTGCATAAATAGTAACTTCTTGACCTGATACTCAGGATGGGTGAATCTGTCAGCTTTGCTTTCTTCATTCATTTTTTTTTTAATTCAAGTTCTTTCTTTCCCAAATATGGAGGACTTCATATTTTCTTATAAAAAATGTACTGATGTGAAATTCTCACCCCTCTGCACCCACACAAATTGTCTTCACCTAGACAAATTCAGTAGGCACAGCTTTGCCCAGCATGGGGAATGATGTACCTGTCTGCTATGTAGCTGTTAAAGATGAGGAGCCTGTCGGGAAAAAAAAAAAGTGGTGGTAGCCCTATTCAGCACCACAAACATGGCTGAATACACAGAGATTGAAACCCAGACTTCTAACAGCTACCCACTCAAAGGCTTCTGCCTCGATGGACACATCTGTCAGCTTTGGATTCTTCCACACATGGATTTATTTGTAATCTCACATTCTTTCTGTCCCATTTATGGAGACATTTGTAAATTGGTAAGTTCTCATAAAAGAACCCATCAAAACAAATGAAATTCCCATCCTTCCCTTTCTTCCCTGGTACCTAGCGAAAACAGACAAAAAGTGAACCAGACCTGTTTCCCAGTGCAGCAGGTTCCAAAGTTTGGGCACTACTACCCAGAAGGCCTCCACATACTTCAGCCAGTGGTGAGATGGACAGTATGACCTCACACAAGGATCTTAGCATGTGGGTAGGTTCCTATGGTTCTTCATGGGAAGCGTAGATCTTATTCATGAGTTTACTTGAGCACTGTTTTTCACTGCTCCACATGAGAAGTAGCACTGATGAGATAGCAGCATGGTTGCACTGATTTCAACCAGCACAGCACAATTCCTTCCAAAAGGATGATGTTGACTGGAATTGTTAGAACTGGTGCAACCTTCCAACAAACCATACAAGTAATTTCCAGCCCAGAACAACGAGCACATGAGTTTGGTTTGCAGCTAGGGATGGCATGGGTGCTCAGCAGACCACGGGAGTCTGACAAACTCCCCCAGGCTCATGCTTCTGGGCTGCGCCCACCAAGCTGATGCCCCTGCTCACCTCCCCAACCCCACTCCCATGTTCACCAAGCCACCAGCACCCACCTGGAGCCATTCCCAAGCTCCCATCATTCTCACAGTGGCCATTTTTAATTTTTATTTTTTTGCAAAATGGTGACTCAGAAACTTCAATAAATGTAATATTGCACACATAGTTGCATAAAGGCCCTATCTACACAATATTAAAGGCATAAATGGACCATTTAGGCCCATTTATGGGGGGGCATGTGAGCAGGTCTGAGAGCACGAGTGGAGGAAGACCAGAGAACCCAGTTGGGGGAGGGGGTCCGTCCATCCTTATTTGCAGCTGCCACCACAACACTGAAGTAACATGTGCATTAGGCTAAATAACTATGCTTAAGGAGGATGAAGCTTCAGAAGGTCCAAGAGCTATTCTCTGTTCTGATTGGCAATACCTCACCAGGGTCTCAGGCCAAGGTCTTTCCCATCACCTGCTACCAAGATGGCAAGGGTTGAACCATGCACTCTCTAACCCACTGAGCTCTGCTCTCTGCCCTTGACCAGCCTTCCACAAGCTGATACCCTCCAGACGTTTTGGACTACTACAGCCATCAGATCCAGCCAGCATGGCCAAATGGTGATGGATGATGGGAGTTGTAGTCCAAAACTTCAGGAGGGCACTAGCTTCAGGAAGGCTGCCCTAGAGCCTTGGGTGGAGAGCAAGTCCAGTTTTCCCATCAACATTTCTTGCAACTTTTCCTCTGTAACTGCAGCTGCCTCTTTGCTTCTTGCTCTATCATTCTTCCTCTTTGTTCTTCCTCCTTCCACCCCATTGCCTCAATGTCACCATGAAAACTCTCTACTCTAAGTGGGTGCCACTGAGAAAGCATGTGTTAGACTCTAGTTTATGGTGTGTTGGCCTGGTGATAATTCATTCCAAATGTATGCTCTCCTGGACTGTGTCTCCACAACAATGGAAGGAGAAGAAAATTGAGGAGAACCAGACTTAAAAAAAAAAAGAAATCAGCTTTGCTGTGCTTTTAGGGATGGACAAAAGTCCCTTACCTGGTCCCGCAGCTTGCTTTGCGGTGGGGGGGAGGTGCTCCGTCCCTCCCCCTGAAATTCTGGTGTGGGGGGGAGGCCGGGGGGGAAATTCTGGCCGGGGGGGAGGCACCCCATCCCTCCAGCCACGAATCCTCCTGACCGGCCGGGACGCAAATTTGCGTCCCTGCAGTCAGCCGTGATAGGCTACGTAAATGTTTACGTAGCCTATCACAGCTGACTTTGGGGGGGGGGAAAAAAAGCACGTATGCAAATGGCGGCACCCATGGGCGCCGCCATTTGTGTTCCTTATTTGGGCACGTGTAGTCTACGTAGACATTTACGTAGACTACGGCGAAAATAAGGGCAACGCAAATAGCACGTGTAGCGTTGCCCTTATTTTCGCCATAGTCTACGTAAATGTTTATGTAGACTACACGTGCCCAAATAAGGAATGCAAATGGCGGCGCCCATGGGCGCCGCCATTTGTGTACGCACTTTTTTTTGTTTTTTCCCCCAAAGTCAGCCGTGATAGGCTGCGTAAACATGTACGTAGCCTATCACGGTGTTTTTTGAAAATCTAGCTGTGATAGGCTATGTAAATCTTTACGTAGCCTATCACATTTGTTGTTGTTGTTGTTGTTTTTTACTTGGAAATGGCAGAGGCGGCAGCCGGTCGGAAGACTGGCCGCCGCCGCCGCACCGCCACCACACCACCACCAAACTGCCGCCGAACCGCCGACGGGAGCCGCCACTGCCAGGGACATTCGCGCAAGGTAAGTCCCATCCCGGGGGGGGGGGCGAACCGTTTCTCCACCAATTTCGGGGGACCGAATGCATTGGCATTTGGCCTCCCGGAGATTCGTGGAGAAATTCTCCGACATCCCTAGCTTTGGTCCATGCAGGGCTCCATGAGCAGGTGCTGCACACCAGTAAAAATCACTTCACAGAACATACTTCCCGGTGGGAGTGGGTGCTGGAGTGAACGTCATCTAACTGGCAGGGGCTGCTCAACCAATAAAAGAGGCTTCCCACTCTCCCCTCTTTCTCCTCTCCCCTGAAAGTCCAGATGCATTTCAGGAGCCAGCAACACTGAGCACAATGGGAGTTACTTCCGAGTAGATATACATATGCTTGTACTAGGAAAGGTTAGGGGGACAAAGGGGTGATAAATCAGCCCCCTTTCTGACCACAGGATCTCTATAACAAAGGTGTGAAGTAGTTGCTTCCTAAGGCAATAAGCCAAGCTACAGAGAATCACAGGTTTGGTAAAGCTTTTTACAGGCTTCAGGGAATCGACACCTCCTAACCAGCCCGAAGCTTTCTAAGCCATTGCTGTGCTTGATCTCTGTAATGGAGGTGAGGTGGGGAATTAATTACCACCTGTGTGCACATTTGGGAGACAAGCTTCATCGAACACAATGAATGTTACTTCTGAGTAGACACTAATTGGCTTGTGCTGGGAAATCACAAGGGACAGGAAACACCCCTTGACCAGGGTCACGTTGAAAGGCTACCCAAGGTAAATGCAGGGGTTGGGGAACACAATAATGATACCACAGAGAACCCGACTGAAGGAAAAGAATCAGACTTTAAGCAGCCTCAGGAAATCCGGTTTTTCCCTGATAAGCTCTGGGGTGGATGCTGGATGGCCACGACGTCACGTATCCCTAACGGCCTCAACATTTAACCAGCTCAGAGGAAATCGCTGGTGGGGACACCCCACTGGAATACTTGATGCTATCAGTATTCGATAATGCTTCTTTGCAATCCTTTAACAAAGGATTGCTGAAACTGTTCATTTCCCTTCAAGGGATTTGGGGAAGAATTAATAATACACATTAATAATACAAGATTTCTTTTATGCCTGTTGGTGGAAGTGCAGTTTTTATAGTTTTAACATGCTTTAATTATTCATTTTTTTGTCATACTAGCTGGCTGATAGGCAGTTGGAATATCAAAATAATGCTTTTTAATAACCAACAGCTTTTGTTTTGCCTGTGGGTGGAGAAGCAATAGGTAAAGGATTTCATGTGCTCTATATATGCACTTGGGATAATAAACATCAAGAATTATGAGAAGCAAACTGCAATTTCATTCAAATATATTCTATCTTATTCTGCATATGGAGATTTTTCTTCTTTTTAACAAGAAGAGAAGGAATAAGAAGTGGTTTCCCTTATTAGAAGTAACAAGCACTCACTGCAACGAAATGTTGCAGTGTGGAGTGCTCCTGATCAGGGTTCAAGCCAGTCAGTCATGTCCTTTGCCAGGATACTTCATTCCATTATCCTCCACCTGGTTTTGCACACACATCCCTCCAGCAGACAATCAGCATGTAATGCCCACTGATGGTGCTCAGTCCTTAGGGCTGCTTTTGTGCCCTGTAACTCCCCCCCCCCCTAGAATTTTTTTTCTCCTAACTAAAACTATTTAAAAAATGGAGTACAGTTCTATTGCTTTACAAGTTCAGTGGGGATGATCCCCATGTAATTTGGTATAGGATTACAGCTTCAGTATCCCCTTCTCCTTACCTTAAAAAAGGCAAAAGGTTCACCTTATCCCTCAGAATTGCATCCCATTTGTGTCTAGATTCAGAAGAAATGTGGTTTCAGGAATAGTTCATCCCACCCCTACACCTAAGCCTCCCCACTGTCCATTTCTCTACTGAAAATCATCTGTCAGGGATGCTGTGACTTGGATTCCTGCATTGAGCAGGGGATTGGACTTGATGGCCTTGTAGGCCCCTTCCTACCCTACTGTTCTATGATTCTACTCCCACCCCCATCCACAGCTCCTTTTCTCTTCCTGCATGGAAGAGATATGAGTTGGTGGACACTACAGACAGGGCCTTCTTAGACTTCCTTATGGAATTCCATCCCAAGAGACAGGTAGATGCTCCCATCCGTGGACTCTTTTATGAGAGTTTAAAAATACATTTGTTCTTCCTTTAACTGCAAAGTTGTTTTATGAGTTCTGCTGATGGGTATTTTGACACTGGATTTGATTGTGCACACATGCACGTACATATATATATCCATTTACTATGATTTTAGTAATATCTGTGATATTGAATTATACTGTTTTTAAGCTGTAAGCCACCTTCAGAAGACCATAGTCTTGAAAGGAGGCTTATACACACACACACACACACACACTCACACTCACACCTCTATATCTTTTTCCCTATTGGAGAAAGGCAGTCATGGTGTTCCCATGGCTTTAAATTAATAATAATAAAAAAGCCTGAGGGGAAGGTCATGTCTCCTCCACAGTTCCTTTGCTCAAACTTCCATCTCAACAGTGAGACAGGGGTACATGCATTTGCATGCCATGCCTCAGTTTTAGAATTCCCCCTACCTTTTTCTTAAAAAAAAAAAAAAAAAAGCAACCCAATGTATAATCCATTCACTTTTTTTCTCCCTTCAGGCTTTATGGTAAATCTGGTTAGATATGCTTTTTATTCTTAATACATATTCTTAATGTATTCTTTATTCTTAATATTTCTAGGCACACATATATATTGTGGTGTTATATGAAAGCATATCTTTCACACAGTATATGATTTACTTATTGATTATTTTTAAAGCTGGCTTATGAGATCAGAGACTTTTTCATTTCCAAGTAATCTCAAGGCCCAAGGTTCTTGCAGTACATTAATAATTATAAAAGCCAGAAACCGTCTGCTTAAAAGGCTATCCATAGGACTAGCCAAGGTAATAAAATGTGGCAAGCTTAATTGCAGTTTAATTTCAAAATCTTTAAAGATGTGGTCAATCTCAAAACACATTTGAAAAGGTTGATGCAACCATTCCTAAAAGACAATATAAAAAAAGACATTAAGGAAAGGGGAAAATGGACATATCTGTCTTCATGGTTTAACTGCAATTTATTTTTAGTTAATGATAACAGAGCCCAAAATTCCAAGCAATGAATGATACCAGAAGTGTCATTCAGAATTGAGTTAAGCAATCCTTTTGCTATCATTAATCATGGCAAAACTGACAGGAGAAAAATGAGTCAGATGGATATATCTAATATATTCTCACTGCCAATCGGTTCAGTGCATGAGGAAGTAGAAACTGGTTATTCCTTAAAAAAAAGAGAAAAGAAAAGAGGGAAGAGAGCTCAATTCCTTGTTGCTAGGCAATACTATTCATATTTGCTAGCTTTTGGTGGGAGGTGGGGGGGGCACTGTCTAAATCCAAAAACCTAGATAGATATTAGGGATGTGTGAAAAAATTGTTCTGTCAACTTTTTCTTTTCTTTTTTTTCTGAGTTACCAGATCTATATCTCCCAGAACCAAACACAGAAATGAAGGCAAATTGTGGTTGAAAATCTGTACATTTCTGGGCTTGCACAGATTTGAAAATGCACAAAAAACCATGTGCATAAGACACACACACACACACATGCTTTCATCAGTGCATGAATGCGTAAAAAAAGGCATACATTTGAAAAATGTGCACAGAAATGTATGTGGATTTTCTGAACAGAGAAAAAGAAAAAAAAAACTTGTATGGAACCAGGACAGAACTAACTTGGTGGTGGAAAATAAAAATCCAGAACTTCAACAAGGTTAAGATTCAGACATTCTCCCATCCCTAGAAGGTATACTTGTATTTGCTCTCATTAAGATCATCGGCATTTGCTCTCATTCTCTTGCTTCTCAGTGCCCTCTCCAACTGCCTAAATGCAGATTGCAAGTTTCTTGAGGAATGATAAAGCTTTGGGTAGGGATGTTGCAGGAGTCCAAGAAAGGGGTGGAGTCTGGCAGACTCCCCCATGCTTGGCCTCCTGGACCCCAGTCCATGGACCGCCACACTTACTTGGCCCCCTTTGCTGAGCCACCGTGCAGTCCACAATCACCTGGCATCTTCCCGTTCTTTCAGCGAGCCACCATTTTGTAAAAAATAGTAGCTTGGGTTTTTCATAAATGTAATGTTATGTAAATGGTGGCCATATAGAGACCATTTGTGCAACATTGCAGGGATAAATGGTCCATTTACACCTGTAATGTTGTGTAAATGGCCCCTTTATGACCACCATTCACACAACATTATATTTACCAAAAACCTGACCCACCATTTCTTTGCAAAATAGCACCTCACTGAAGGGGCAGGCAGCTGCTGGGCACTTCTGGGGTGCCCACGGCCAATGTGGCACCTTGGACAGGGAGCTGAATAGGGCCAGCCAGTTGGCAGGGGTTCAGTGAGCACCCGGTGGCACAGAGAGAGGGGAGTCCATCCTAGGGGTGCACGAAAGTCACTTACCTTGTCTCGCAGCTTGCTTCACGGTGGGGGGGAAGCGCTTCGCTGCTCCCCCCGAAGTTCAGGCCGGGGGGGAGGCTTCCCGCCTCGCCTGGCCGAAATTCAGGCCAGGGAGGAGGCGCCTCGCCTCGCCTCGCCTGGCCGCGAAATAAAAAGTAAACAAAAAACAAAAAACGCCCCCGTGATAGGCTACGTGACAATTTACGTAGCCTATCATGGCTAGATCTGCAAAGTCAGCCGTGATAGGCTACGTTAATCATCACGTAGCCTATCATGGCTGACTTTGCAAATCTAGCCGTGATAGGCTACGTTAATCGTTACGTAGCCTATCACAGGGGCGTTGTGTTTTTTTTACTTTGCTTGTAATGGCGGCGGCGGCAGCCAGTCGAAAGACCGGCTGCCGCCCCCACTCCTGACGAAGACCTGCCGAACCGCTGCCGGGACCCGCCGCCGGGAGGGACATTTGTGAAAGGTAAGTCCCATCCTGGGGGGGGCGGGGGGGCGGAGAAGTTCTCCCCGAACAACCTTCGGAGGACCGAATGCGTTGGCGCTTGGCCCCCCGAAGTTTCGGGGAGAAATTCTCCCCCATCCCTAGTCCATCCTTCCCTAGCTCTGGGGTTTATGTTACTCTGCAAAGTTGTCTGTAACATGGGTGTCTGCAAGGAATCATAAGGGCCAATGGATGAGCCATGATCACTAGCTTTCTTTTTTCTTCTCTTTATTAAAGCAAGTCTCTAGCCTTTGCAGAACCCAAGATACAAGGCCAAATCTTCAGGAAATAGTCTGCCTATATGTTCTCTGTTAAACTAGCCTGCTTCCACCTTTGGTTGTTTCAACCAACCAATTAGACAAAAAGACTAGAGTGAGACACAGATTCTCTGGAGAAGGAACTTTCTGGTCCATTTTAACAACAACAACAACAACAACAACAACTGTCTTCCCTGGTGGAGAAGTGATTGCTGCCTCATAGGAAACAATTCAGAAACCCGGGAGTATAGTGTAGCTGCAACTGGGAAGAGGTGTGTCTACCCAAAACAAAAGGCAGAAGCAAAGGCAGGAGTTCATGATCTTTCTGACTCTGGTCTTAGTTCATACCAAAAAAGAATCTGAGTTTGTTTGTGAACATGAAAAATAATGACCCTGCCAATTCCAGTGCAGATAAAGGCCATCATAATTATACACATATTGCAGGGGAAGTGGATGTGGTTCAAAGAACATGAGTTATGGCAGCCCTGTAAAGTAGCTTAGTGTTATTATACCCATTTTGATGGGGGCAGGGGGAGTTGGTGTATGGCAGCCCTGCAATATAGTCCAGTGTTGTAAGCCAATCTCTTGGAATGGAGATATTTTTAAGGGAAATGTAGTGATGGGGGGAAAGGAGCTTGGAATTGTAGAAGGATCTTGGAATTGCTGCAGATCACAAGCTAAATATGAGCCAACCATGTGATGTGTCTGCAAAAAAGGCAAATGCTATTTTGGGCTGCATTAGAAGCATAGCTTCCAAATCATGTGATGAACTAGTTCCTCTCTACTCAGCACTGGTTATTATTTATTTATTTTATTTATTTATTTATTTTATTTCTATACCGCCCAATAGCCGAAGCTCTCTGGGCGGTTCACAAAAACTAAAACCAAACAACACACAATAAAACAATTTAAAATATATAGAACATTAAAACCACAAGATGGTTAGGCCTCATCTTGACTACTGTGTCCAGTTCTGGGCACCACACTTTAAGAAAGATGCAGACAAACTGGAGAGGGTTCAGAGGAGGGCAACGAAGATGATCAGGGGACTGGAAACAAAGCCCTATGAGGAGAGACTGAAAGAACAGGCCATGTTTAGCCTTGAGAAGTGAAGACTGAAGGGAGATATTATAATGCTCTTCAAGTGCTTGAAAGGTTGTCACAGAGAGGAAGGCCAGGATCTCTTCTCGATCATCCCAGAGTGCAGGACATGGAATAATGGGCTGAAGTTGCAGGAAGCCAGATTCCGGCTGAACATCAGGAGTGTCAGGAGTGCCCTAGCTGCCTCTTGCAATCCCCTCCAATAGCCAACTCAGGACACAGATGACGAGGATTCCTTCCGAGGCTTTATTCCTTTATTCCTTTATGACTCTTACAGATACTAATCACCAGCGACTAAGCAAGGAACTGCACTGGGGTAGATAGCAGAGTAGCCTAAGCTCCAGGTAAGGCAGTTGGTCCCTGTTTGAAGGAGAACCACGGGAAGACTCTGAACTTATGGGCTATGGAGAGATCCTCCCTCTTACCCTTGGGTCCTTGGGACACTACCATTGTTTTAGCGCCAAACGAGCAGAGCGCCTCCTTTCGGCGCCCTCCATCTGTCACTGCTCCCTGTGTCTGCGCCGAGTGTCCAGCAAGCCCCACTCCAGCGCTCTCTCACTGCCAGGGTCACTATCTCTCTCAGGAATGCTGGCAGGAGGAATCTCTGCCAGCTGCTGTGCTTGTGAGAGATGAGCGAGCTCCTCTCCCACGGATTGCTGTTCTTTGTCAGAATCAGAACTGCTCTGGGGCTCTATGGGCTCAGTTTCCACCCTGACATCATCCCCACTCCCATGAGCCCCCCCCCATGCTCCTCCCCTGGGGCCCTGGGTTTGTGGGGTTACAGCTGGTGGAAACACCTCAGCAGCAACGGAGCATGCACATTTTCTGCGGGTTCCCAGGTTCGCTCATCTGGCCCGTGCCCCTTCCAGTCCACCAGATATTGCAGGCAGCTGCAAGAAAGGCAGGAGTCTAGAATTTCCACGACCTCAAACTCCTCCTCCCCCTCCACCAGCACTGGTGGTGGGGGGGAGCTGGCTGAGCTATGAGGGTTGCCAGAAACCAGGGGGGACAGGAAGGACTGATGAAAAACAGGATGGATCTTCATGGAGTGGGGGAGAGCCAGGCAAAAAGCAACAGGGTTAATCTGGGCCGTAATCTGGAAAGGCCCTCTGCGGGGAGGCATGAGCTTCTTTCGGGTGAGTGAGAGGGGAGGTATTGGGTGGACAACCAAACCCAGTTCCCCAGTTGCAGAGATGGTCCCGGCTGGTGCCACTGGTCTGCAGAGGCCTTGTAGGCTGTCTTGGCTTGCTCGAGGGAGTCCCGTAAGAGGTGGTGTACCACTCGCAACGCCTCTAAAAACACATGGGCCACTGGCATCGAAGAGGGAGCTAGGGTGGATGGGAAAGCCTTGGGGTCGGGATGGTGGAGAATTTCTCCCTGAATCTTCAGGAGGCTGAGTGCCGACGCATTTGGCCCCCCGAAGTTGGTTGGGAAATTCTCCGCCGGCCCCCCACCCCCCCCAGGACGGGAACTTACCTTCGGCAAATGTCCCTCTCAGCGGCGGGTCCCGGCAGCAGTTCGGCGGCGTTTCGTCGTGGGCGGGGGCGGCGGCCGGTCTCCCGACTGGCTGCCATCACCGCCATTGCAAAAAAAGAGGTAAAAAACAAAACAAAACACCCGTGATAGGCTACGTAACGATTTACGTAGCCTATCATGGCTAGGTTTCCAAAGTCAGCTGTGATAGGCTACGTAAATCGTCATGTAGTCTATCACGGGTGACTTCGAAAAAAAAAAAGTGCGTATGTAAAATGGCAGCGCCCATGGGGCGCCTCCATTTGCGTTCCTTATTTTGGCATGTCTAGTCTACGTAAAGATTTACGTAGACTACGGTGAAAATAAGGGCACACTATTTGCGTTGCCCTTATTTTCGCCATAGTCTACGTAAATCTTTACGTAGACTAGACGTGCCAAAATAAGGAATGCAAATGGCGGCGCCCCATGGGCGCCGCCATTTGTGTACACGCTTTTTTTTTTTCCTAAAGTCACCCGTGATAGGCTGACTTTGGAAATCTAGCCGTGATAGGCTACATAAATCGTCACGTAGCCTATCACAGGGTCTTTTTTTTTTTTACTTTTTTTTTTGCGGCCAGGGAGATGGGGCCTCCCCCCCACCGCGAAGCCAAGCTGCAAAAAGGTAAGTGACTTTCGTACATCCCTACCTTGGGGTGGTAACCAAAATTGGCAAAAAAAAAATTGAGTTTGGCAGGTGGAAGCATGGCAGGCATTGTTATAAGCAAATTCTGTGAGAGGCAGCAAGGAAAGCCAGTAATGTTGCTGGTAAATGACATAACAGCTCAAATATTGCTCCAGAGTCGCATTGGTGTGCTTGGTCTGGCCATCCATCTGTGGATGGTGGGCGGAGGAAAGATGGAGCATCACATGGAGAAGCCCAAGTAGCTCCCTCCAGAAATGGGCAGTGAATTGGGCCCCCCTATCCTAAATGAGACCCTCGGGCCATCTGTGGAGCTGGAAAACATGCACCAAAAACAGCTCTGCCGTCTCCCTGGCTGTGGGCAACCCAGAGCAGGGGATGAAATGGGCCATCTTAGAAAACAAATCCACCACCACCAGAATGGTGGTCTTACAATGTGAGGGAGGCAAGTCAGTGATGAAATCAAGGGAGAGGAGTTTCCAAGGTCCTGAGGGGGTAGGCAGGTGGTGAAGCAAGCCTGTGGGCTTGCCTGAGGGGGCCTTCACCTGCTGGCAGGTTGGGCAGGAGGCGACATAGGTCTTGATGTCCCGACACACACGAGGCCACCAAAAATCCCGCGTCACTCCATGCAGGGTTTTGGCAAAGCCAAAATGCCCAGTGGTGGGGGAGTCATGGCACTGATGGAGGACCTTCTCGCGGAGGGGTCTAGAAGGCACATAGATCCGGCTGGAATGGTAAAGCAGGCCACCTCGCAAAAAGAAGGGAGTAGAGTGGGGGAGGCAGAGGCTAGCCCCAATTCCTCCACTTTTGTGCAGACAAAAGCATCCTGAGCCTGTGCAGAGTGAAGGAGCTCCTCCCAAGAGCAAGACACCACAGCTGCCACCAGGCTCTGGGGAGGAAGAATCAGAGAGGGGGGATTTCCCTGGCCGGAGGTCCGGCTTACGAGAAAGAGCATCTGCTTGTAGGTTGTTGGAGTCTTTCACATGGTAAATCTTCAGGTGGAACCAGGGGAAAAAAAGCAACCACCTAATCTGCCACTGGTTTAAGGCACGGGCTCTCTGAAGATGTTCAAGGTTTTGATGGTCGGTTCTAACTTCGACTGGGTGCTGTGCCCCCACCAGAAGATGATGCCAGGTCTCCAAAGCAGACTTGATGGCCAACAGTTTCTTCTCCCAAATGGTATAATTCCTCTCAGACATGTTCAGTTTCCTGAAGTGGTAGGCACAGGGTTGCAACCAACTGCCCGCCCGATCTGGCTGAAAAAGCACCACCACACCGCAAAGTCAGAGGCATCAGTTTGCACTACAAAAGGCTTCCTCGGGTTGGGATGTAACAGGATCAGCTCAGACCTAAAAAGCTTCTTAAGTTCCTCGAAAGCCTGTTGGGCAGATGCCATCCAATGAAAAGGAGATTTCCTGCCCTTAAGGAGGTCCATGAGAGGAGATGTCAGCTGAGCAAAGCTGGGCAGGAACTTTCTGTAAAAATTTGCAAGCCCCAGAAAATGTTGCAAGCCCTTCTTGGTGGATGGAGCCTGCCAGGAGAGGACAGCCTGGACCTTTGTAGGATCCATCGTAGGGATAGCGGAGAATTTCTCCACGAATCTCGGGGAGGCCGAATGCCAATGCATTTGGCCCCCCAAAATTGTTGGTGAAATTCTCCACCCCCCCTGCCCCCCCCTGGGATGGGACTTACCTCCCTTGAATGTCCCTCTCAGCGGTGGGTCCCGGCGGGAGTTCGGCGGTGGTTCGTCGGGGCGGGGGCGGCGGCCAGTCTTCCGACCGGCTGCCACCGCCGCCATTACAAAATAAAGTAAAAAAACCCAAACACCCGTGATAGGCTACGTAACGATTTACGTAGCCTATCACGGCTAGATTTCCAAAGTCAGCCATGACAGGCTACGTAAATCGTTACGTAGCCTATCATGGGTGTCTTTGAGAAAAAAAAAAGCGCGTATGCAAATGGCGGTGCCCATGGGCACCACCATTTACATTCCTTATTTGGTCCAGGTAGTTTACGTAAAGATTTACGTAGACTACGGCGAAAATAAGGGCAATGCAAATAGCGTTGCCCTTATTTTCGCCGTAGTCTATGTAAATCTTTATGTAGACTACCGGGACCAAATAAGGAATGCAAATGGGCCCATGGGCGCCGCCATTTGCGTACGCGCTTTTTTTTTTTCAAAGTCACCCGTGATAGGCTACATAACGATTTACGTAGTCTATCACGGCTGACTTTGGAAATCTAGCTGTGATAGGCCACGTAAATCGTTACGTAGCCTATCACGGGTGTTTTTTTTTCCACTTTTTTATTTCGCGGCCTGGGTGACGGGCCGCTTCTCCGCGGCCTGAATTTCGGCCGGGCGAGGCAGGGCGCCTCACCCCCCAGCCTGAATTTTGGCCGGGCGAGGCGGGGCTCATCCCCCCCCAGCCTGAACTTCGGGGGGAGAACCGAAGCGCCTCACCCCACCGCGAAGCAAGCTGCGGGACCAGGTAAGTGCCTTTTGTACATCCCTACCATCCTGATACTCTCAGCTGAGATAATGTAGCCAAGATAGTCCAAAGAGGTTAGGTCAAATGCACATTTCTCCAGCTTGGCATAAAGATGGTGCTCGCGGAGGCACTGGAGGACGGTGGAGACATAGTGCTGATGGGCATGGGTGCTCAGAAAATATAAGTAAATCAACGAGATACACAATGAGGAAAGTGTCCAAATAGTCCCGGAAGATGGCATTCATAACTTAAGACGTAAAAATGTGAGGGGGGGGTGCAAGAGAGCCCAAACGGCATCACTAGGTATTCATATGCTCCATACCGAGTGCTAAAACAGGTCTTCCACTCATCCCCCTCTCGGATGCGAATCAGATTGTAGGCGCCACGCAGGTCCAACTTTGTGAAAATCTGGGCTCGCCTCAGGCGCTCCAGCATCTCCTGTATGAGGGGGAGGGGATACTTGTCAGGGATCGAGACCGAATTCAATGCTCAGAAGACATGCACCAGGCAGAGTTATCCCAATTTCTTGGTCACAAAGATGTTAGGGGTGCAGGCAGGGGAGGAGGAGGGGCGAATGAAGCCACGTCTGAGGTTTGTGTCCAAAAACTCCCGCAGATCTCAAAATTCCAGCTCCGACATCGAATACAGCCAACTGGTGGGGTTGGTCGCCCCAGGCATGAGGTTAATGGCACAGTCAAAAGAGTGGTGAGGGGGGAGCTGGTGGGCCTCCTTCTTGTCGAAAACATCCTGCAAAGCGTTTTTTTTTCCTCTGGGAGGATCACAGTAGCTGAAGAACTACCAGAAGCAGACGAGGAGGGGGAGGAAAGGGTTAAGGCCTGGGCTGGGACTGGTGCCTCGGTCGGGAGGCAATGCTTCCAGCAGTAGGGAGGCGCAAACTCCACTTGCTGAAGCCCCCAAGAAATCTGAGGATTATGCTTAGAGAGCCAGGAAACACCCAGCACGATTAGGTATTGGGGAACCTTGGCCAAGTGAAACTGAATCTGCTCAATGTGGGACTGGGCGTGCAGAGTGAGCGGAGCTATAATCCGGGTCACTGTGCCCAAAGAAAGAGGATGCCCATCATGGTCTCCACTGCCAAGGGGGCAGGAAGAGGCAGGGTAGGAATCTTGTGGAAGTGAGCAAACGTTTCATCCATGAAACTGGTTGTAGCCCTAGAGTCCACTAAAGCTAGGGCCTCCACTCCACTCCACTGGGAGGAGCAGAGGTGAACATACAATTGCAGATGGGAGGGTGGGGGGGTTGCGGAAGGCACCCACCTGGTGGGGAACCGACCCCCACACTGGAGACCCCCAGCAGGCTTGGGGCGCAGCCTAGTCAGGCCTGGGGGCAAGGAGGAGGAGGAGGAGGAAGGAGAGGAGGGGGAGGCAGTGGGGTTGCGGGTCTGGTGCGGCAGGTTTTGGCAAAATGTCCCAGCTTTCCACACCGAAAGCATCAGCGCTCCGTGCGCTGCCACTCTAGTTCCTCCAGCAACAGTGGGGCTCTGGTAGCTCCCAGCTGCATCGGGGTCTCCTCCACCCCCACTGCAGGTGTGGGGGGTGGGGGAGGGGGCAGGAAATGTGGGGGAAAGGGAGGAGGGAAATCTCGGCCCTCAGCGCCCCACCAGGTCAGCCGGCGCCCCTCCAGCCGACTATCTATCTGGAGGCAGGTCTGGATGAGGTCCTCCAAAGTAGGCATGCTAGGCGTGTGTGCCAACTAGGGGTGCACGAAAGTCACTTAACTGGGCTTGCAGCTTTTTGCGGTGGGGGGGAGGCGCTTCACTGCTCTCCCCCTGAAGTTCAGGCCAGGGGGGGGTGGAAGGCTTCCCGCCTCGCCCGGCCGAAATTCAGGCCGGGGGGGAGGTTCCCGCCTTGCCCGGCCGAAATTCAGGCCAGGGAGGAGGCTTCCCGCCTCGCCCGGCTGCGAAATAAAAAGTTAAAAAAAAAACACCCCTGTGATAGGCTACGTGACGATTAACTTAGCCTATCACGGCTAGATCTGCAAAGTCAGCCGTGATAGGCTACGTCAATCGTCACGTAGCCTATCACAGGTGACTTTAAAAAAAAGAAAAAGCGCGTACGCAAATGGCGGCCCCCATAGGGAGCCACCATTCGCGTTCCTCATTTGGTCGCTGTAGTCTACGTAAATGTTTACGTAGACTACGGCGAAAATAAGGGCAACGCAAATAGCGTTGCCCTTATTTTCGCCATAGTCTACATAATCTTTACGTAGACTACAGCGACCAAATAAGGAACGTGAATGGCAGCTCCCTATGGGGGCCGCCATTAGCCGTACGTGCTTTTTTTTTTTTTTTAAGTCACCCGTGATAGGCTACGTGACGATTGACGTAGCCTATCACGGCTGACTTTGCAGATCTAGCCGTGATAGGCTACGTTAATCGTCACGTAGCCTATCACGGGAGCGGTTTTTTTTTTTTAGTTTTATTGGAATGGCGGCGGCAGCGGCAGCCGGTCGAAAGATCGGCTGCCGCCCCCGCCCCTGTCGAAGACCCGAAGAACCGCCGCCAGGACCCGCCGCCGGGAGGGACATTCGGGAAAGGTAAGTCCCGTCCCAGGGGGGGTGCGAGGGGCGGGGGGGTGCGGAGAATTTCTCCCCGAAACTTCTTCGGGGGGCCGAACATGTTGGCGCTCGGCCCCCCGAAGTTTCGGGGAGAAGTTCTCCGCCAACCCTACCTGAAAGTAGGTTAATGATAAAGCCCACACAAACCTGTTCTGTCAGGAAATCCTCAGGTCAAAGGCACATGTACAGCTCCGATTGGGCCCGGAAAATCTGAAAAAAGTCCTTTCTCACCAGAAAACGTCTCTGACAGAGCCACCAGGCACTTGTGGTAGGGGGGAATCAGGGGTGGTGGGGGTTGAGCTGTAGCTTGCAGAGCCTGTACAGCAGTCATCAGTTGAGCCACTTGATCACGAAGAGCCTGGTTCTCTTGCATGAGAGCTTGCACTGCCACGTCCATGGCACCCCCCAGAAGCAGTAGGAGCAGAGAAAAAAAAAGAGGAACGGGGACCAAGCTGTCAGGAGTGCCTTAGCTACCTCTTGCAGTCCCCTCCAGTAGCCAACTCAGGACACAGACAACGAGGATTCTTTCCGAGACTTTATTCCTTTATTACTTTATGACTCTTACAGACACGAATCACTAGCGACTAAGCAAGGAACTGCACTGGGGTAGATAGCAGAGTAACCTAAGCTCCAGGTAAGGCAGTTGGTCCCCGTTTGAAGGAGAAGTGCGGGAAGAACCTGAACTTATGGGCTATGGAGAGATCCTCCCTCTTTCCCTTGGGTCCTTGGGATGCGACCACTGTTTGTGCACCAAACGACCACTACGCCTCCTTTCCGCGCCCTCCATCTGTCGCCGCTCCCTGCGTCTGTGCCGAGCATCCAGCAAGCCCCCCTCCAGCGCTCTCTCACTGCCAGGGTCACTATCTATCCCAGGAATGCTGGCGAGAGGAATCTCTGCCAGCTGCTGTGCTTGTGAGAGATAAGAGAGCTCCTCTCCCATGGATTGCTGTTCTTCGTCAGAATCAGAACTGCTCTGGGGCTCTATGGGCTCAGTTTCCACCCTGACAAGGAGAAACATCCTGACTGCTAGAGCAATATGACAATGGAACCAATGACCTAGGGAGGTAGTGGGCTCTCCCACACAGGAGGCATTCAAGATGAAGCTGGACAGCCACCTGTCAGGGATGCTTTGAGCTGGATTCCTTCACTGAGCAGTGGGTTGAACTTGATGGTCTTATAGACCCCTTCTATGCTATGATTCTATGAAACAGCAGTGCAATTAATTAAGGGCTGGAGAGGTTGAAGAGAGTTAGCCAAAGAATTGAGAGTTTCAGTCATGGTGGAAAGACACCATCCTGGATGATGGACAGCAGGGCTACCCATTGAGAAACAAAGGAGGGATAGATGTGGTATACAAGTTTCTGAGAGGTCACATCTGTCCAGCTTGGCAGGCCTCGTTCCTGGGTAGGGATGTTGGAAAAATCTACAATGGATTTAAGTAAGTTCAAATGTCTATGAATCCAGGCTGTTTATTATAAAATGGACTGGCTTTTTTGAGTCATGCAGATTCCATGGACATATGGACAGGGGTTTTAATTTTGGGGGGGTCTGTGTAAATTTACATTTACACACTCCTGCAAGTGGAAGAAAATCCTCGTACATTCCTAAAAAAATCCGATTCCGTCAATGAGCAGACTCCTGACAATCCATGAAACACAGACAGAAAAGATTTAACAAAATCCATACATCTCTACTCCAGGGCATCACTGTTGCTCAGTCACCAGATCTACAAGAACTGGTAGACCTATTCTCTGAGACTAGTCTAGTTATGTATGTATATTTTGTATATACTTTTACTTCTCAGCTTTTCAGAGAGAATTCAGCCACCCATGCACAGTTCCAGCTACCTTCCTATTATCCAAGAGCAACCAACTATTTACAGACACCATGGGCCACTGCAGTTGTTGTTCAGTCGTTCAGTCGTGTCCGACTCTTCGTGACTCCATGGACCATAGCACGCCAGGCCTTCCTGTCCTGCGCTCTCTCCTGGAGCATGCTCAAGTCAATATTCATTGCATCAGTGATGCTCTCTAGCCATCTCATCCTCTGCCGTCCCCTTCTCCTTTTTCCCTCAGTCTTTCCCAGCATCAGGGTCTTTAGTCCACTGCAGAGCAAACGTCAATGAAAAATCATTAATGGTCAAGAGAGATTATAAATATCCATGGAAGACAAGGGGAAATGGCTTCATACACTGGTGTACCCAGGGAGAGGAACAAACATCACAGTTGCATTTGGTCCAGTGAAATAAACCAAGGTGTTTCACATAGTACCTACCTTTATAATTGCACATATTAAAAGTGACAGCTACTTTAAAGCTGATTTACAGCATGCCTACTATCCATCTGTGGTGGGGATCTCGTCTGCTGAAAATGTAATTTTAGAGTTAAGTGGAAAGAAAACTACTGATCAAGACATACCAGGGTCTATTAAAATAGAAGATCACTGCACTTCCTTCTGTGCCTCTTGCAAGACTCTGTATATCTCTTGGAACCTGTTCTCCTTCTCCCTTTAAAAGAGGTTTGTTTGTTTTATATATATATATATATATATATATATATATATATATATATATGCAGATTACTCCAATTTATCTTAGATAAAGAGATAGCAGTAGCTCATGTATAGTCAGTTATCTTTGTCTGTTTTTTCTACTATTATCTGCCTTCCTTTGACTGTGCGCTGTTTATGTCTGTATCTCTCCTTCCCCCCACCCTTCTTTATTGTCAATGTATCAAGACACTTTCCTCTTTGATTGGAAATATCTCCTCAAGACCTGCTTTTTAAAGGATGTATCCACATTGACAAACACTGGTTGGGTCAGTGTGTTTCTTTCTGAGTTTGGCCTCTATTCGACTTCATTTTATTTCACTTTTGCTTTCTTTCACTTTCTTTCTGAGTTTCACTTCTTTTCGACTTCACTTCTCAAAAAACCTCATTTGCTCTGAATCTAGAAATACTGTCCTCTTTGATCCGCACTGCATGCTTTATGTGGGCTGTCAGTTTCTTTTATTTTCTTTTTGAAGCCTCTTTATCAGTGTGGCAGGGAGTTACAGCTGGTTGGGAATGATGGGAGTTGTAGTCCAACACATCTAGGGGGCACTAGATTGGGGAAGGCTGAGCTAGAGGATAGTTGGACCAGGTGTGGGGAGGCCCAGGTTCAAATCCTCACTTAACCATGAAATTCACTGGTCTAGTCACTAGCTTGCAGGCTAACCTACCTCATAGGGTTGTTGTGAGGATAAAATGGTGCATGTTGGGGGAGCTATGCTAACTTGAGCTCCATGATGGGAAGGTGGAATATAAATAAAATGTAGAATATAATAAAAGTATCTGATTAAATATTTATTTGCCAGTTATTTTATCTGAGGTATTTACATTCCTACCCTGCAATAAAAAAAAGCATAGAGCAGCTTATAACATTTAAAAATATGATAAAACCAAATGTAAAACATGCAAGTGAAACATATATACAAATATAGTTGATCCCTAGGAGAAGTATGAAAACAGCAGGAGGGGAGATTTCAGTTGAACATTAGGAGAAACTTCTTCATGGCAACAGGAGTCAGACAATTACCTAGAGGGGTGGTGGCCTCTCCCACTCCAGAAGCCTTCAGGCATCGGCTGGGGAGTCATTGGGTGGGCATGCACTAGCTTTGGATTTCCTGCTGCAAGCAGGAAGTTGGAAAAGAGGGCCTACAACCCCCCCCCCATGATTCTAAGGTAAACCCAGCCAAGGTAAACCAGATACATCGAATTTAAAAGCCTTGAAGTTAGTGGCATGACTGAATATATCATTCCAATTGTGCAGTTTTTGATACACTTTGGCACACAGGTAGATTAATATATTATGAACAAATCTAGATATTGGACCACCACAGATTCCTCCCTGCCCCCTACATACACACAGACACACACACACACTGGCTGTGGCAGCCATCTTACAATATGGTGACCTATGGCAATTGTTTTAATTGACTAAATATTGATTATTTTATAAAGTCATGTAAGTTTATAATTAAAAAATACAGTAGCACAAGTTAAATACAGGTAACCTACGTAAATACAGGTAACCTAAATGCAGGTAACCTAAATACAGGTTACCTACCCTATCCCTTGCTGAGCTGCCATTTTGCATAAAAAATGTTTGCTTGGCCTTTTTTTGTAAAGGCCAATTTTACACAAATGGTGGTTGTAAAGCACCCATTTACTCAATATTACAGGTGTAAATGGCCATTTACGCCTGTAATTTTGTGCAAATGGTCACTTTACAGCTGCCATTCACATAAAATGACCCTTTACAAAAAAAGCCAAGCTGCCATTTTGTGGCCCGACAAGGGATCGAGGATCCCCACATTTGCCTGACTTGGTGCATGCTGAGTCGGGCGAGCTTGGGGATTCGTGGACTGGCATCTGGGGGGCCGAGCCAGCCCTTGCTTGCCCGACCTTGAGCCCCGAATGGACACCCATCACATTCCTAATGATGTTAATGAAAGGGACCCACCCCAAGAAAATCTTTATTTCTGCTAACATTACATCAGTAAGTGGCCAAGATCTGCAAACTGAGCAAGTGCCATTTGTTCTGCCCACCACAATCTCTCTACACATCCCTATCAATGCACAAGTCTTTAGGGAGAAACTAATTTAAATGAAATGCCAATTCAAATAAGCTTCTCAGAAGACCGCTCTCCACAGGCCCTGAGAGATCAGTGTTAACATTCTGGAATACAAGTGCTAGCACGGAAATGCTGTGGACTTCTGCATAATACAAAGTTCTGAAACAGAACTGCGCCATCATCAGCACCTGCTAAACAAAGCCAGATAGTTACCTTGACATTGTGTTGTATCTTGTATGAAGACTGTTACTTGACTAAGGCAGATCCATATAAGATTGCCAACTGGACCATGTAATGATATAGCTGGACAGTGTTGGTGAACAGTATAAACAGGGAATTATTCTAAGCTGCAGAGCAAAAGATCATGAAATCTCTCTCACAAAGCCTGCAGCCACATCTAGAAGGCAATTTCTGAGACTGAACTTCATGTGAAACCCAGAAACAGCAACCATATTTATTAAAGCAAAAAGATTTTCCAGAGGCTGGCATGAAAGTCAGTTGTCTTCTTCTGATTAAATCAACCCTTCCACTTCAGTGTTTTTCTTTGATTAATGTGATAGGCAGAAATGGAAAGCAGTTTTAGCCATTAATTGTAAGGAGGAAAGTGCATATATGGAAAAGTGCATATGTCTAAATCTAGTCTAGGCCATTTCACCCCTTAAGCAAAGACCTGTCAATAATCAGTTTCAGCTCATCTTTGTCCATTGGTATTGCAACTTCCAGGCTTCTTGCTTTCAACCCAGGCCAGCCTGTTTTGTCCCTGGACTCTGGGTCTTCTGTGGCACTCTCCATCCTGGTGACTTTCTTCAGATTTCTAGAGCTCTCTCTCTCTCTCTCTCTCTTTCTCTCACATTCCCAATAATAACTAGGTTTCTTCCTCCACGTTTAAATGTCAGTTTCTTTGGCTGACCCATTGTAACTTTTCTGAGGTTCTGAACCTCTTCGCCAAGAACAGCCTCTCCACAGAAAACAGCCATGTTGTAACCAACAACAAAATAGAACATGGCTGAATAGTTTCATTCTTCAAATCACCCCTGCCCAGCTCAGCAGACACTTCCAATTCCTGCTCCTCCACTGTAGAAGTTCATCTAACATTGTCCTATAAGCTCACTTTCTCTCAGTCCCACGTTCCTATGCCTGATGCATAAGTATGAAGTGGGGATAAGCATTCTGATGTCACAATGTATGTGTTAGTTTGTGTGTGTGTGTGTGTGTGTGTGTGTGTGCCTGCCACAGTGGATAAATTTCCCCTTATCTTCCATCATCCTACTTCCTTATCATTCTTTATGGCAGGGGTGGATGACCTCTCTTCCTGCCCCCTGAGGACTGAATGCAGCAATGGTTGGTGGGCTGGGGGCCATACGCATGCCTGAGAGTGTACATACACTCTCTCTCTCTCTCTCTCTCTCTCTCTCTCTCTCTCACACACACACACACACACACACCCTGTTCCTCCTTGCCTCTGTCTCATACATACACAGGTGTTTAGTGGGCTGGCAGTAATGTCATTGTGCTGGGAAGATGGCACACAAGGAGACTCATCCCCATGCAACATCTTCCCCACTTAAATGGTGCTTTCAACTACCCGCTGAACAATTTGTCTCTTTTTTCCTGGCTCTGGGTACTGCCAGCAACCCCACTTTATTGGTCAGTGTTTTGTTGCTCGTGAGCCTCATGTCGCCTGCCTCTACTCTAATGGATTATACCCTTGCTACAGAAGTCTTGAAAAGAGCATTTCTTCATATGAGCAAATAGGTATATCACTGGGTGTGTTTTTTTAACAGAACCTAACAAGAATAATAATTTTATTGTCAGTGCTGTCAGTCCACACTTGAAATGCACCCCGAGAACCAAGAACAGAGGAAAAACACTTTGCTTTAATAAGGTCACGGTGCTTCTCAATCCATTTACATACTGGAAGTTAAAGCCTGAGCTCTAGACAGTAATAATAGTCACTTTTGCTGTCTTTAAAATTGTTAAGGGGGGGGGGGATAACCCGGAGGGCCCTTGCGACTGGTAAACAGAACAAATCCTGTCATTTACATTTCTATTTTTGACACTTATAATAGTCCACCTGCTATTCATTTCCCAGTTTGCTCAAGAGAAGGAAAATAAATTATTTCAATTAAATTTTATTCATGTCTTCAAGTGAGCTACTCACAGTGCAATCCTGCACATATTTACTCCAAAGTTAGTCTCATTGAGTTCAATGGAGCCATGTAAGTAAGTAATCGGACTTGAGAGTAATGTAACATGACAAGGCAGTCAGTCTGGCACCCACAACAGAATGGAGTTTGTGCCATTTGTACCATGCAGGAAGTAACATGCTGGTAGTAGCGATGGCTAAAACTTATTTGGCATCAGATATCTGTGGAACTCAACTGGATTACTTACTCGGTTGTTCCTCCCTCCCATCAATGCTTTTATTGATTAACTCCGCATATAAAACCAAAACAGAAAGTCAAAGACAAATGTACAGGTAGCATCTAGCAATTATACATCTGAAGTAATCATTAGGCCTGTGCACCAATTCGAATTTGGGTTCTGAAGTCCGAAACATGGTGGCCATATTGTGCACCATCTGCCATTTTGTGTCACAGGCCTAAGCAACAGGGCTCCGTCTAGTGGTGATGCATGGAACTTGCCTCGTGCCACTGGTGATCATGGGAGGCATTGCAGGCTGCCTTGGCATTTCCTTATTTGTCTTCTGCATGGCTATAAATAGCTCCCCACCCCCAGACCTGAGCCTCGGGCCACCCACAAGCACAGCAACTTGCCCAGACTCACCGCAATCCCATCCAGTGAGCACCTGCCATTTTCCTGCCTTTGTTGTCTGCACAAAAAGGAAGTTTTAAAAAATGCACATATTTAAATACGTGCAGTTTGGGGCCAGGAAAGCTTAATATGAGCAATATTAGAGGGATTATACCTCTAATATTCCACACATTAAGATTTCCTAGCCCCAAACTGCACATAATTAAATATGTGCATTTTTACAAACTTCCTATTTAAACAGACAACAAAGGCGGGAAAATTGCGGGCACTCACCAGACCTATCATGCTGAGTCCAGGAGGGTGCAAGCAGGGGCGAGTGGGCATGAATGGGGGGGGCAAGCAAGGACAACATTTCAGTGGGTGCATTCCAGGGGTCGTGGGCGGGGTGGGCAATGGACTCCTGGACCCAATCGGGCTCCCGCAACATCCCTACTCAAAATTCATATTTTCTTTCAAAATATTTAAAAATATATTTTGATACATTTAGACTGCCAAGAATTGTGTCACAATTAGGGACGTATGATAACTTCATTTCAATTCATCTTTGATCAGAATTTGCCCAGTTCACACCTTCCAGACCAAACACAGTGTCAGATGCAATCTGTGGTCGAAGTCTGTACATTACTGAGCTTGCAATGTGATTCTTGGACCACCACCCCCGCAAAAAAAAAAAAAAAAAAAAGTGTTTGACAGCCCGTGTACACATTTGAAAAATGTGCATAAAATGCATACTTTTGGAAAATGCACACAAATATGCTTTAATCAATGGGAAATGAATGTGTACACTTCAAAGATGCACACAGTTGATGTGTACACTTGGAAAAATATGCATTAAAATATGCACAGATTTTCATGGGGGGGACCACATTTGCAATCTGATATGAAATCTGGTCAGAATGAGCTTTGAGATGGAATTCAGAGAACTTCAGTGAGCTTTGTTGATTCACACATCCCTGGTCATAATATTCAGAGCTGGGTATAAGTTGCTAGACATCTAAGCTTTGACCTCCACATCAGAGCTACTGGGGCAAACCAGTCATCTTGTATATGGACCCACAAAGACTGAATTCTCAAGCATCCCTAAATGAAAAAGAGGAACCAGAAAAAGCAAGGGAGAGAGTCCTGGTGGTGGGTGATCAGTCAAGTGCTGCAATTCTATATCCATTTGCCTGGGAGTGAGCCCCATTGAACTCAATGGGACTTATTTTTGAGTAGACACATATAGGATTGTACATTCCTTTTTTTCCCAAATGTGTGAAAAGTTTATCTTCTTCTGTAAACACCTGACTTCTTAGAAGCCATATTTACCCTTTTACCACCTAGGTTTGGATTTGGTTTTATGGGGGTTCTTAGACATACTTTCAAAGGCAGAAAAGACAGATATAAAATATATCTAAAGTGATATCTGATATAAGCTCTTTCAAACATTGTAACTCATAACTTTTATAACTGGTGCTGTACTGTAATCTTGCTCTGACTCGAACTTACATTCTCTGCAGTTTATTGGTACTGTCAAGCACGGTGTATGGACACTCACAGAACTAGATCAGGTGTTAGACTTGAGTTCTCAAAGTGTTTGCCTTCTGCTCATTATTGACTAATACATCAAAGGAACGCAATTGCTCTAATGACGTATCCACGTAATACATCACCACAACTACACTATCCTCATGATGATGTATTATTCAATAACATGGTAGCAGTTGGCAAAGACAGCTACATAATCTGTTGATTTCACTTCCATTACATTTATTTAATTTACGTAGTTAAGAATAGGAAGGAACTGATGAGACCAGGCAAACAGAGGAGATGTATATAATTCCCAGTGTTATAAACTGTCATTCTCCCATTTTCATTCTTGCAACTGACACCGCTTCAATGCCTTAACTTGGTAGAGCAAATTTTCTGCTACTCTCTCCCTTGCTTGGTTTCTATGTCCGGGGGAGCGGGGGGGATTTTAAACTTCATAGAATCATAGAATCTTAGGGTTGGAAGGGGCTTATAAGACCATCGTGTACAACCCCCTGCTCAAAGCAGGAATCCAAGTAAGAGCATCCCTGACAGATGGCTGTCCAGCTTCATCTTGAATGTCTCCAGTGTGGGAGAGCCCACCACCTCCCTAGGTAATTGGTTCCATTGTCATATTGCTCTAACAGGCAGGAGCTTTTTCCTGATGCTCAGCCGGAACCTGGCTTCCTGTAACTTGAGCCCATTATTTCGTGTCCTGCACTCTGGCATGATCGAGAAGAGATCCTGGCCTTCCTCTCTGTGACAACCTTTCAAGTACTCGAAGAGTGCTATCATATCTCCCCTCAGTCCTCTCTTCTCAAGGTGAAACATGCCCACTTCTTTCAGTCTCTCCTCATAGGGCTTTGTTTCCAGTCCTCTGATCATCTTTGTTGCCCTCCTCTGAATGCTGTCCAGTTTGTCTGCGTCCTTCTTAAAGTGCAGTGCTCAGAACTGGACACAGTACTCCAGATGAGGCCTAACCAGTGCTGAGTAGAGGGGAACTAGTACTTCATGGGATTTGGAAACTATGCTTCTATTAATATAGCCCAAAATAGCATTTGCCTTTTTTGCAGCCACATCACATTGTTGGCTCATATTCAGGTTGTGATCTGCAACAATTCCAAGATCCTCCGCTCTTGTAGTGTTGTTGAGCCACGTATTCCCCATCTTGAAACTGTACATTAGGTTTCTTTTTCCTAGGTGCAGAACTTGGCATTTATCCCTATTACATTTCATTCTGTTGTTTTCTGCCCAGTGCTCCAGCCTATCAAGATCACTTTGAATTTTGTTTCTGTCTTCCAGGGTATTAGCTACCCCACCTAATTTTGTGTCATCTGCAAATTTGATCAGCATTCCCTGCACCTTCAACTCCAAGTCATTAATAAAAATGAGCACTGGGCCCAGGACTGAGCCCTGTGGTCCTCCACTCATTACCTCTCCCCAGTTTGAGAAGGTCCCATTGATAAGCACTCTTTGAGTCCGATTCTGTAACCAACTGTGGATCCACCAGATCATTGTTTCATCTAGCCTACTTTGAGCTAGTTTCCTCATCAGGATATCATGGGGCACTTTGTTGAAAGCTTTGCTGAAGTCAAGGTATATTATGTCCACAGCATTCCCACAGTCCACAAGGGAGGTTACCTGATCAAAAAATGAGATCAGACTCATCTGGCAGGATTTCTTCTTGACAAATCCATGTTGGCTTCAAGTAATCACTCCATTGTTTTCAAGGTGCTTCCAGATGGATTGCTTTATCATCTCCTCCAGAATTTTCCCAGGGATTGATGTCAGACTGGTCTGCAGTTCCCAGGTTCCTCCTTTTTACCCTTTTTGAAGATAGGAACAACATTAGCCCTCCTCCAGTCATCTGACACTTCCCCCATCCTCCATGATTTCTCAAAGAGAATAGACAGTAGTTCTGAGAGCTCTTCTGCCAGTTCCTTTATGACTCTAGGATGCAGTTCATCTGGCCCTGGAGATTTGAAGGCATTCAAAGTAATGAGGTGTTCATTGACCATATGCCTATCTATCTCAAGCTGCAATCCTGCCCCTTCATCCTGTTCTTTGCCTTTTCCAGGGGGGTCATAGACCCTCTTTTGGGAGAAGACTGAGCCAAAGTAGGAACTGAGCACTTCTGTCTTTTCTTTTTTATCTGTTATCATTTTGCCATCTTTATTCAATAGTTGAACCACGATTTCTTTCCTCTGTCTTTTACTAAGCACGTATCTGAAGAAAGCCTTTTTTGTTGCTTTTAGCATTCCTTGCTAACGTCAGCTCATTCTCAGCTTTAGCCTTCCTGACGCCATCCCTGTAATTCTGTGCTACCTGCCTGAACTCTTCCTTTGTTGCTTGTCCTTCCTTCCATTTCCTATATGTGTGCTTTTTTGTTTTTGTTTTCAGGTCATCTCTAGGGTTGGCAGAGAATTTCTCCCTGAAACTTCGGGGGGCCGAGCGCCAACATGTTCGGCCCCCCGAAGAAGTTTCGGGGAGAAATTCTCCGCACCCCCTGCACCCCGCACCCCCCCAGGATGGGACTTACCTTTCCCGAATGTCCCTCCCGGCGGCGGGTCCCGGCAGTGGTTCGTCGGGTCTTCGTCAGGGGCGGGGGCAGCAGCCGATCTTTCGACCGGCTGCCGCTGCCGCCATTCCAATAAAAAAAAAAACACGCTATTTGCGTTGCCCTTATTTTCGCCGTAGTCTACATAAAGATTTACGTAGACTACAGCGACCAAATAAGGAACACGAATGGCGGCTCCCTATGGGGGCCGCCATTTGCGTACGTGCTTTTTTTTTTTTTAAAGTCACCTGTGATAGGCTACGTGACGATTTACGTAGCCTATCACGGCTGACTTTGCAGATCTAGCCATGATAGGCTACGTTAATCATCACGTAGCCTATCATGGGGGCGTTTTTTTTTTACTTTTTATTTCGCGGCCGGGCGAGGCGAGGCGCCTCCTCCCCGGTCTGAATTTCGGCCGGGCGAGGTGGGAAGCCTCCCCCCTTGCCTGAATTTCAGCCAGGCGAGGAGGGAAGCCTCCCCCCCTGGCCTGAACTTTGGGGGGAGAGCAGCGAAGCACCTCCCCCCCACCGCGAAAAGCTGCGAGACCAGGTAAGTGACTTTCGTGCACCCCTAGTCATCTCTAAGCTTTTCTTCTTGTTGGAATTGTTTGTAATTTTGCCATTAGAATTTCTAGGGATGTCAGAGAATTCTGGCATGGATCTCTGGAGCACTGGCATTTGGCCCCCCAAAATCTATGGTGGAATGAAGCCCCCCACCCCCCACCCCCACCCTGCGAAATGGGCCCAGAACGGAGCACCTACCTGCTGCCGTCCATGCTGCATTGCGAATGGTGGCCATGTCTGCCATTTGCATCCCTGCGGAAGCCGTGATAGGCTACGTAAGTATTTATGTAGCTTATCAAGGCAAAACTAAGGGAACACAAATGGCCGCTGCCGTAGCCGCTGCCATTTGCATTCGCTGTTTTGTTTTTTGTTTTTTGCTGTGATAGGCTATGTAAATATTTACGTAGCCTATCACGGCAAAATACAGGGACACAAATGGCGGTGGCTACAGCAGCTGCCATTTGCGTCCCTGCAGGCTGCCCAGCGGCCGGATGTCCAGCTTCAGGTGGCCTTGGCCGGCGGCGCCACAGAATCTCAGTGGAGCGGAGCCGGCTGGAGAAAATTTGGGGGGAGGGACAGAGCGCCTCCCCCCCCACGAATGTCACCCTTCAAAAAGGTAAGTGACTTTCGTACATCCCTAAGAAATTCCTTTTTAAAAAACTCCCACGCATTTTGGACTAGGGATGTACGAAAGTCACTTACCTTTCAGTGAAATTGATTCAAGGTGGGGGGGAGGCGCTCCGTCCCTCCCCCCCGAAATTCTGGCCGGCTGGCTCTGCTCCGCAGGGATTCTGCGGAGCCACCGGCCGGCTCCGCCAGTGGCCGGACATCTGGCCGCTGGCTAGCAGGGACGCAAATGGCGGCAGCCAGTCAGCCATGATAGGCTACGTAAATGTTTATGTAGCCTATCACAGCTGATTTAAAAGAAAAAAAAATGCGCGGACGCAAATGGCGGCGCCCATGGGCACCGCCATTTGCGTTCCTTATTTTACATGTCTTGGTCTACGTAAACATTTACGTAGACTAAGACAGCGAAAATAAGGAACGCAAATGGCAGCGCCCATGGGCGCTGCCATTTGCGTACGCGCATTTTTTTTCTTTTAAATCAGCCGTGATAGGCTATGTAAACATTTACGTAGCCTATCACGGTGTTTTTTTAAAAATCTAGCTGTGATAGGCTACGTAAATCTTTACGTAGCCTATCATGTTGTTTGTTTGTTTGTTTTTAACTGGAAATGGCGGCGGCGGCAGCCGGTCGGAAGAGCAGCCGCCGCCGCCACCGAACCGTCGCTGAACTACCGCTGGAGCTGCCGCCTCCAGGAAGATCCACCTAAGGTAAGTCCCATCCTGGGGGGGTGGGGGGCAGACCATTTCGCCCCCGATTTCGGGGGGCCGAATGCGCTGGCATTTGGCCTCCCTGAGTTTTGTGGCGAAATTCTCTGACATCCCTATTTTGGACTCCTTTTCTTGTTGGAGTCTCTTGCCATGGGACTTTCCTTATCCTGAGTTTATTAAAATCAGCTTTCCTCAAATCCAGGGTACGCGTTTGGCTACACTCGGCTTTTGCTTCCGTTATAACCAAGAACTTCCTTTAGAACCAAGAACCAAGAAACATTGTTGGTAATTTTGGTATTGTTTATTTCATTTATAAAAATAAAATAAATAAAAATATATATTTTTTAAAATAGAACCAAGAACTGAAGTATAACATGGTCACTTTCCCTCAGAGTTCCTGTAACTGCTAATTTATCCACCAAGTTATCTCTGTTGGTTAGGATCAAGTCAAGGATAGCCGATCCACTAGTTCTTTCCTCTACTTTCTGTAGGAGGAAGTTATCTGCCACACAAGTCAGGAATTTCTTGGAGGGGCCATGTTTTACAGAATTTGTCTCCCAACAAATATAGGGGTGTACGAAACCCCTCTTACCTAGCTCCGCTGGGGCCTGCAGTTTGGGGGAGTTGATCTGTTCCTCCCCCCCCGGAATCCTGCCCAGCTGGCTCTGCTCTGCTGCCAGTCTGTGGAGCCGCTGGTAGGGATGTCAGAGAGTTCCGCCACGGACTGAAATGAGATCGAATTCCC
Organism: Heloderma suspectum; assembly: GCF_057233095.1. Taxonomy (NCBI): domain Eukaryota; kingdom Metazoa; phylum Chordata; class Lepidosauria; order Squamata; family Helodermatidae; genus Heloderma; species Heloderma suspectum. The sequence goes on along the minus strand of NC_139460.1, from coordinate 302,332,143 downwards.
TTCAGTCTGTGCCACGGAATCCTCTGTGGAACAGCACCATGAGGTCCTGTGGAGTCAGCAGTCATGCAGCTTTTATTTGTCATCCGCACAGAGTTGCAAAATTTTTGTAAATAAAAATGCAGGGTAGTTTATTCCGATAATAAATACGTAACTTTAAAAAAAGAAGAATTGTGCTCACTGCCTTGTTTGTGGGTGTTCTTTTTCAATTGAAATCTTCCGTCTCCATTTACTTTCAGCCAAAACACTTCCTCCTCCTCGGGGCTTTCAAAAACAACGCTGCCCTAGGTGTGCCTGAGCAATGCACTCTTTCCTTAAAGCAATGCTGTTTGAAAGAAGGAAAGAAAGAAAGAAAGAAAGAAAGAACCTTTTAAAATGACTATGCCGGTCTAAAGCCCTGCATGAGTATTATTCCCCCTGCTAGGCTTTCTATTTCCACATCCAGCCTTGTTGGTGACATTGTGAGACTAAAATGGAGAGGAGAACCAACTCTGTGCATGTCTACTCAGAGGTAAGTCTTATTGAGTTCAATGCAACTTACTCCTACTGATGTCAGCACCCCACTTGCCCCCAGCTCAGCTTTGTATTTCCACATCCAGCTCATTAGCAAACCTCCTGTTAGTTATCTCACTGGGTGACTTTGGGCTGGACTCTAACCACTACACCACACTTCTGTTATGAAACTCATGAAGAAAAAGAGAGAGTATGATGGAAAGTTCTTTCTGAAGCAGTCACACTTGTACAAATGCAGCGTGAAGGGAAAGATCAGCAACCTTCTCTTTGTTTGAATAAAAAGCACACTCTGCACATGCTCAGGGAATGGACAAAATGAGGAATAAACATACCAGGGAATATGAAGAAGTATATTCTTCTATTATGTGTGTGTGTGTGGGGGGGGATCTCCCTCCATCCAGCTGTTCCCTGGAAACCCCCCCCATTCACCCAAGGGTCTTCTGAGATAACTAACAGGAGGCTTGCTAATGAGGTGGATGTGGAAATACAAAGCTGAGCTGGGGGCAAGTGGGGTGCTGACATGTGTAGGAGTAAGTTGCATTGAACTCAGTAAGACTTACTTCTGAGTAAACATGCACAGAGTTGGTTTTCCTCTCTGCTCAGCTTTGTATTTCCACAAATAATACCTCCTGCAGGGCTCCAGACCGGCATGGTCATTTTAAAAGGTTCTTTCTTTCTTTCTTTCTTTCTTTCTTTCTTTCTTTCTTTCTTTCAACAGCGTTGCTTTAAACAAAGAGTGCATCGCTCAGGCACACCTGGAGCAGCCTTGTTTTGGAAAGCCTTGAGTAGGAGGAAGTGTTTTGGCTTAAAATAATTACTGCACGTCTCAGGGCAGGGGAAAAAATACGTAAATATCTACGAAAAATAGCCTTTCTTACGGAAGTTTTGCAGAATTACGGCTGTCGGTACGGATTTATCTTCGTAATTTTTGGAGCAGGAAAAAAAGAGGAGAATCCCGGGGGCTTGCAAACAACGGTACGGAACACTGGCCGCAAACTGCGGAAGTGAAGTGGCACGGAAGGTACACAATTCGTACATCCCTAGCCGCCGGCCGTGCTGATCCGCAGCAGGGCCTCCACCTGCTACCGTTATAGGCTACGTAAATATATATGTAGTCTATCATGGGCAAGAGTAGGGACGCAAATGGTGGCCACTACAATGGCTGCCATTTGCGGCCGCAGCAGCCTGGCAGAGGCTGGAGCCGCCGCCACTTCATCCGCTGCCGCCAGAGCTGCCACCGGGGGGGGGGGTGAGGCCGTTCTGCCATGGACTCCGGGGGTCTGTGGCGGAATTCTATAACATCCCTAACAAATATCGGAGAAATTGAAGTCCCCCATTACTACTGCATCATGCTTCCTTGAAACATTGCCTATTTGCTTTTCAAAAGTTTCATCCTTGTCTTCTCTTTGATTGGGTGGCCGATCAAGACTCTGACCACCATTTTCCTTTTATTCTTTGCTCCATTTATTTTAATTTCTGTGACATCTCTTAAACTCCTAAATGTTACACAAATCAAGAGATTCTACATGTGGTTAGCTCATGACAGATACTTACATTGTGAGAGTTGACACAAAGATCTAGGTCCATACCAGGAAAGTGTGACTAACTTTGAAAAGATCTCCTCCCTAGTCCTCTTCATGTGTTACTCATGTGAAGTAGTCTCTGTGCGATCAAGGGGCAGTGGAGCCATCCTGCTGGACCCACCTCCAAGGTTGCACAGCTTTCCGCACCCACACCTTCCTTGTGTCAGGTTTGGATGTCTGCATAGGTAAAGTGTATGCATGCAGACCTCTACACACTTAGGCTTCTCCAGGACAGAATCCCCAGGGAAGCCTACAAGGATCAAGGTCTGCACATATAGGCTTCCTCTATGCAGACATCCATGTGTAGTGAGTGGACACTGGAAATGAGGCTAGGAGAAGCCACATGACCTCAACAGCTTTCCCTTGATCATGTGGAGACTCTTTCATGTGCATTCTATGATTCTATGATTCTGTAATGTGTCAAGGGGCTCCTGTCTCCATAACATCTAGTAGAACTTGCCTGGCATCATGACTTTCCATATTTTCCTGCTAGGGAAATGCATACAAGCAAAAGTCAAAGTTCTCCAAATTTCACCTTGAAGCTTGTTCTGTCTTGTGTTCATGCCAGATTGTGATCTTTCTGTTTTTCATTTCACATAAAAATACGAGCGTCAATTTTGTGGATCTTTGAAATGTACACTTTCTTCTTCCATCGATTAAAGAATGTTTGTGTGCATATCTCAAAAGTAAACATTTTTATGCACATTTTTCAAATGTACACATGCTGTCAAACTTTTTTTTTCCATTGGAAATCAGAAATGTAAGGACTTTGATCACAGATAGTGTTTGAGTCCATGTTCAATCTAGAAGGTGCAAACTGGGTAAATGCTGATAAAAAAATGAACTGGTATGAAGAACTGACCTCCCTACAGGTAGGGATGTCAGAGAATTCCGCCACTGATCTCGGGGAGGCCGAATGCCAGTGCATTCAGCCCCCCGAAATTGGTGGCAGAACAGTCTGCCCCCCCGCCCCCCCTGGGACGGGACTTACCTTGGGCGGATCTTCCTGGTGGCGGCGGCTCTGGTGGCGGTTCGGCGGTGGGGGCTGCAGAGGCCGGTCTTCTGACCGGCTGCCGCCGCCGCCATTTCCAGTTAAAAAAAACAAAAAACAAAAAAACGTGATAGGCTACGTAAAAATTTATGTAACCTATCACGGCTAGATTTTTAAAAAACACCGTGATAGGCTATGTAAATGTTTACGTAGCCTATCACGGCTGATATAAAAGAAAAATAATGCATGTACACAAATGGCGGCACCCATCTGTGTTCCTTATTTTGGCACGTCTTAGTCTACGTAAACATTTACGTAGACTAAGTCGGCGAAAATAAGGGGAACGCAAATAGCGTAGACGCTACGCTATTTGCGTTCCCCTTATTTTCGCCGACTTAGTCTACGTAAATGTTTACGTAGACTAAGACGTGCCAAAATAAGGAATGCAAATGGCAGCGCCCATGGGGCACCACCATTTGTGTACGCACTTTTTTTTTCCCCCAAAGTCACCCGTGATAGGCTACATGACGATTTACGTAGCCTATCACGGCTGACTTTGGAAATCTAGCCTTGATAGGCTACGCAAATCGTTACGTAGCCTATCACGGGTGTGTGTTTTTTGGTTTTTTTACTTTTTTTTCACGGCCGGGGAGACGGGGCGCTCCTCCCCGGCCTGAATTTCGCCGGCGAGGGATGGGGTGCCTCCCCCCCGGCCTGAATTTCAGCCAGACAAGACGGGGCGCCTCCCCCCCTCGCCTGAACTTCAGGGGGAGAACCGAAGCACCTCCCCCCCACCGCGAAGCAAGCTGCGGGCCAAGTTAAGTCCTTTTCGTCCATCCCTAACCACGAGGACTGTAGCCATCACATTGTGAATCTTCATGTTCTTCCTTTCTACCACGAGACTGAAAATACTGGGGGCAGATCTGACATTGACAGCACTGGTAACTTCTGTTGCTTGGCTCCAACCTCCCCCCACCCCCAAGAGTTGATCAGCACTGCAGAGTTGTAGACTGTCTTGATTGTTGTGTTGGTAAACTGGTTTGTGCAAAGGTTTATGAAGTCCTATATCATCATTGTTAAATACATATGGTTGAGATCCCCATGCATCAGGCCAACTAAGCTTCCAGAACTCTGTATCATAACCATTATGCGAAGACATATTCTAATAGAGAGCATGGCAATCTTCACCTGTATGTAGCTGTTAGTACTCAGAATTTTTTTAAAAGAGGGAAGTGTTTACTGCTATGATAATTATTGTGTGCCAAATGTTATTGCCATGAACAAAATGAACCAGAAGTGCAAGGTTGTTGTAAACTGACAAATAGCGCTCAGAAGGACTTGGAGTTCATTCAAAGAGCAATCTAATCTAAAATTAGTGTTCAGAAAGACAAATGTGAAACCATAAGAACAGGTACATCTAGTGATGTAGAAATCATAAATGAGTTTCTGCACTTGTACTGGACAATCATTTGAACTACACTTGGAGAGTTCCTAGACTTTAGCTCATTTCTAGCTCCTTCTAATAATTTATTTGACATACAGAAGAACCTCACTTTTTCCTCACACAGGGCTGGCTGAAACATTATGTTATGTAACATACAGAGTAGGGCCACAGCCAGAGTAAATACCCTGCTCTGAAATCATTCACCAAATACCACTGCAGGGCTGCCAAGTAAGGATGTACAGATGTCGTAAATTCCATTCCATCTGGGTTTCATGGACTGCCATGTGCCTTTTGTTCCAGACAGAATTGGATTCCCCCCCTCCAATTTCCTGAATGGTGCAAATTTGCATTTGTGTACATTCACACTTGCAAAAATGGACAAACTCCCACAAGATGTGTAAATCTCTCCAAAATGTGCATTTTCATGATTTAGCCTATGGGAGAAATGTGCATTTTCAGCCAGTGGGTTTTTTTTAATGTGTATTTTTCTCTGAATACATTTCCGTAAAATTTCAGAAAGTAAACAAACAAACAAACAAAAATAAACAGTCTGCAAATATGTGGAATCCATGAATCTCTGGAAAAGCTGGTCCATTGCAGAATCCATGGGTTGTATTATTAGAAATCTGAACACATTTGATTTCATGGTGGATTTTTTCAATATCCCTAATGCCAAGGTGTCCTGGTAGAGATGAGGAAGAAATTTGTTCAGTTCACATTATAATGCGAAACTTTGCTAATATCACACTTCCTAACCACTATGCAAACCAAAATTCTGCTATCCTTCAAAATTTGCAGTCCTCTAAATTTTGCATTGGAGTTCTCCAATGACAAAAATGCATACAAAAAATGTCTACTAGAGGAAATAACATTAAAATGCATTATATAAGGAATATTGCTTGCAAAAAAGTTTATTTTAGGCAAAAATACTCTACAAAATGCATGTATTAGCAGAAACATACACAAAAATCCTTATGAACTTCCATACAGATGTTTTTTTAAAAAGCCTTAAAAGTTCAGGTTGAACTGAACTTCACTGGAGGAATTATCAAAAGTTTGATATATATTAGGGGTGTACGAAACCCCGTTTACCTGGCTCCACTGGGTTCCGCTGGGGGGGAGGAGGCACTCCATCCCTCCGCCCGGAATCCTCGCCGGGGGGGAGGCGCTCCGCACCTCCTCCTGGAATCCTGCCTGGCCGGCTCCGCTCTGCGGCCAAGCCACGGAGCCGCAGGGCCAGCTCTGCCCGCCCTCAGCCATACATCCAGCCACTGGGCAGCCCTGCAGAGACACAAATGGCAGCTGTTATAGCTGCCGTCATTTGCATCCCTTTCTTTCACTGTGATAGGCTACATAAAAATTTACGTAGCCTATCACGGCAGGGGGAAAACCCAAGTGTACGCAAATGGCAGTAGCTGCCACCATTTGCGTACACTCAGGTTTTCCCCCCCCCGCAGTGATAGGCTATGTAAATACTTACGTAGCCTATCACAGCCACCACAGGGACACAAATGGCGTCCCTGCGTTAGCTGTGATAGGCTACGTAAGTATTTACGTAGCCTATCATGGCTAAAGAGGAGCAAGTGAATGGTGGCCGCAGGACAGCCGTGATTTGCACAGCAGTGTGGATGGGAGCAGGTAAGTGATCTGTTTCACATGCCTTTTGTGGGGTGGGGGTGGCGGGCACTTTGTCCCGCGCGTAGGGATGTCAGAGAATTCCGCCACGGATCTCGGTGAGGCCGAATGCTAGTGCATTCGGCTCACCGAACTCCGTGGCGGAACGGCCTGCCATCCCCCGCCCCCCCGTGGATCCCCCCACGGATGTTCTGGGTGGGGCGGATGTTCTGGGTGGCGGCGGCTCCAGCGGCGGTTTTGGCAGTGGTGGCTGCGGCAGCTGGTCTTCTGACTGGCTGCTGCTGCCACCATTTGCAGTCTTGTCATTTCTTTCTTTTTTTACAAGACGTGATAGGCTACGTAAAGATCTCCGTAGCCTATCATGGCTGGGTAAAAACAAAAACAAAAACAAACTGCGTACGCAAATGGCGGCGGCTATGGCTGCCGCCATTTGCGTTCCTTATTTTTGGCTGTCTTAGTCTACATAAATATTCACATAGACTATGACGGCGAAAATAATGCAAACGTAAATATTTACGTAGGCTAAAACGGAGAATCAAAAAGGGATGTAAATAGCACCTGCTACGCTATTTGCGTTCCCCTTAGGGATGGGGGAGAATTTCTCCCTGAAACTTCAGGGGGTCGAGTGCCAATGCATTTGGTCCTCCGAAGGTTCGGGCAGAAATTCTCTGCCCCCCCGCCCCCCCCCGGGATGGGACTTACCTTTCACGAATGTCGCTTCCGGCGGCAGGTCCCGGTGGCGGTTCGGCAGGTCTTCGTCAGGGGCGGAAAATAGCGTTGCCCTTATTTTTGACGTAGTCTACGTAAATCTTTACATAGACTACAGGGACCAAATAAGGAACGCGAATGGCAGCTCCCTATGGGGGCTGCCATTTGCGTACGTGCTTTTTTTTTTTTTTAAGTCACCCGTGATAGGCTACGTGACGATTAACGTATCCTATCACGGCTGACTTTGCAGATCTAGCCATGATAGGCTACGTAAATCGTTATGTAGCCTATCACGGGGCGTTTTTTTTTTTTTTTAACTTTTCTTTTGAAGTTCGCGGCCGGGGAGACGGGGCACTTCTTCCCGGCCTGAATTTTGGCCGGGCGAGGCGGGAAGCCTCCCCCCCAGCCTGAATTTCGGCCGGGCGAGACGGGAAGCCTCCCCCCCCGGCCTGAACTTCGGGGGGAGAAGCGAAGCGCCTCCCCCCCACCGCGAAGCAAGCTGTGAGACCAGGTAAGTGACTTTCATACATCCCTAGTTTCGGGGGCCGAATGCCCTGGCATTCGGCCTCATCAAGATCCATCACGGAATTCTCTGACATCCCTAATGTGTGTGTGTGTGTGTGTGTGTGTGTGTGTGTATATGGAAGCTTTGCAGAATGTCAGCGGAGCAGAGCCGGCTAGCGAGGATTCCAGGGGCAGGGACGGATCGCCTCCCCTGCCATGGGACCCCCCCCCCGCTAGAATGGCAGGTTAGTAATTTGTACATCCCTAGAGCAGTGTTGTGATACACACACACACACACAGACACACACACACATATATCTCAAACTTTTGATAATTCCTCCAGTGAAGTTCAGTTCAATGTGAACTTTGAGGGCTTTTTTAAAAAAACATCTGCATGGAAGTTCATAAGGATTTTTGTGTATGTTTGCTCTGTGTATATATATAAAACCAATATCTCATTTGAACACAACAACAACAAGCAAAAGTGACCCGGGTGGTGGTGGTCAAAGTTTGAGATGAAATTCTCAACCATTTCTCCCAGATAGCCTAGGACTCCCCATTGGCTGGGCTGGTAGCACAGATTCTTCCTTCTTTTCCTGAGGGTTGTGGGGGTCTTCGTACTGCAACAGCATCAACTGTCTTGGAAGGCTGGCCCCCAGTTTGCATCCACCACAATGCAGGTGGGAGCAGTGCAGGGATGTCGGAGAAATCCTCCACAGACCCCAATGAGGCCAGATTCTATAGAATCCAGGCCCCTGAAGTCTGTGGATGATCGGCTCTCTTACCTCCGCCTCCCCGCCATGTCCTCGCCAGCTGGATCCTGCCTGCCGCCAGCTCCGAAGCCCCAGCGATATGGCCACCATTGCCATATCACTGGCTGGACTGACGGTCTGTGGATGCAAATGGCATCCACAACGCCATTTGCATCCCTGCTCTTTGACGTGATAGGCTACGTAAATCTTTACATAGCCTATTGAGTGAAAAAGCAGGGATGCAAATGGCATATTTGCGTAAATCTTTATGTAGCATATTAAGTCAAAGAGCAGGGACGCAAATGGCATCCGCTGTGCTGGATGCCATTTGCGTCCACAGTATGTCAGTCCAGCCAGCAATACAGCAATGGCGTCCGTATCACTGGGGCTTTGGAGCTGGCTGGCAGCTCTGCAGAATGTCCGCGGAGCAGAGCTGGCCGGCAAGGATTCTGGGGGGAGGGACAGATCACCTTCCCAGCCACGGACCCCCCCCCCCCGCCGGAACAGCAGGTAAGTAATTCGTACATCCCTAGAGCAGTGTTATGTTTAGCTCCAGGGATGAGGTAGAGTTAGTGCTCTGCCAAAATCTGTCCTCCAATTTCCTGAAAGTTTTCTCCCCCCATGAAAGAGGCCTCCATTGCTCTGCCTCCTTCAGGATGTGTTATACTGTATTTGTGTGGTGTTTTTGACTACCTAATCACAGCTAGCCTCCCAGGCTGCCTGCACATTCTGATCTGAAAAGGCCCCATGGGAAGAATTACCTCATGGTGCCTTAAACTGGGATTTCTTTGAAGCATGGGAAGCTGAGGAGGCCACAGACAGCCTGAGAGATGATTATACAGTGAAAAACAGGACACTTGTGCTGACTCCTCAACCATCTCCTACGGAAGGTAAGCCCCAGAAACCCAAACCCAAACCCTTGAGAATTTCTCCAGAAGTTCTTCACCGTTGAATTTCTTTTTGAATGCTACTTCTCTTATATGAAATGGAATGAGAATGGTTGAATAAAATATGGGAGAAATTTTCAGCACAGAACTACTTTATGCACACCAACCTCTGAAGATAAAGAACTTGTAGTATCAGCTGTGCCCATCTTGACAAATGGGTAGTAGCCATTATTTGTTCCTCTTTAATGGATATATGAATAATATATTTGATTTGTAGAGTATTTTTAATTGTTCTCAAAAGTCAATACATAATAATGTACAGCCATTTGGAAGTTCTGAAGAACCATTTCATGGTGATGTGTCATTGTTCCCTTGTGGGAGTTTGACAGGGGAAGATTCCTTCTCAACTGCCAACATACAAGAGCATCTTCTCTAGGGATGTACGAAACTCCCCTTACCTGGCAACGCCGGGTTCCACTGGAGGGGGAGGTGCTCTGTCCCTCCCCCTGGAATCCTCGCTGGGGGGGAGGCGCTCCATGCCTTCCCCCCGGAATCCTGGCCAGCCGGCTTCGCTCCGTTGGAATTCCGCAGAGCCGCCAGCTGGCTCCGCCAGCAGCCGGACATCCAGCCGCTGACTAGCAGGGATGCAAATGGCGGCGGCCATAGCCGCCGCCGTTTGCGTCCCTGTAGTCAGCCGTGATAGGCTACATAAAGACTTATGTAGCCTATCATGTCTGGCTTAAAAAAACAACAACACACACGTGCATACGCAAATGGCGGCGGCTACGGCTGCTGCCATTTGCGTTCCTTATTTTTGGCCATCTTAGTCTACGTAAATATTTACGTAGACTAAGACAGCCAAAAATAAGGAATGCAAATGGCGGCGGCAGCCGTAGCTGCCGCCATTTGTGAACACATTTTTTTTTAAGCCAGGCATGATAGGCTACATAAGTCTTTACTTAGCCTATCACGTCTTGTAAAAAAAAAAAACTGACAAGTTTTGCAAATGGCATTTGCAAATGGTGGTGGCAGCAGCTGGTCGGAAGACCAGCCGCCGCCGGAGCTGCCACCACCTGGAACATCCGCCCCAGGTAAGTCTCATCCCAGGGGGGATCCGTGGGGGGGTGGGGGGTGGCAGGCCTTTCCGCCACAGATTTCGGGGGGCCGAATGCACTGGCATTCGGCCTCACCGAGATCCGTGGCAGAATTCTCTGCCATCCCTAATCTTCTCATTCAATCTTATCAAGGTAACATTTTCTGAGCTATTTGGTGTTAGCCCACCACACCCAATACGTTAGCCCCCTCCTCAATTCTGACCACCCCTGATGTCTCAGGATGATTTCAAATTGATCCAGTATCAGGTTGGTCCAGATTCTATATGAGTATTCTGGAAAGAAACAAACAGAAGCTGCAGGTGATATCATCATAAGCCCTCTTCAGGCTTTCACCAAAATGAACTTCAGTGAAACCATAGAGGGAGCCAGGGGTGTGAGCTCCAGGCCCGTCCCCTCCACTCCTGGTGTCCCCATGTTGACAGGGAATGTCTGCAAGGGCAGTGTAAGTGTGTTCAGCTAAACATTCTTATTACTAAGAATGGGCAAACAAGCCTTGTTCTCGTTTGCCCAAATTCTCCGAGCATCAACAAGATGCTTTCGATTTCTGCGAGCGCTTGCAATCATGGTTTGATTTGTGCAAATGGGAAAATTGTGCAGATTGAATATGGTCAAATGGGAAAATTGTGCAAAAATTTAAGTATTTTTCAACATTTCACAACTTTCCCCCATAGACTAAAGCATGAAATTGCACATTTCTTAAAATTGCGCAATTTCTAACTGTTTCTTCTCTGAAATTTGAGCAATTTTTGAATGCAAATGCATGTTTGAGAATTGGTGAACATGTTTGGAGAACACATTCTCCTCCTTATGCTCACATTTGAGCAGTGGAAGCTGGTGGTCCTGATCCTGGTGGTGCTGTGAACCCATTCTGGGTTTCAGTCAGAACCAGCCAGAACTCTAAAGGAGCTATCCAAGGTGCTGAACCTATTTTGGGTTCTAAACCTATCCTTTTGGGTTCTAAACCTATACTTTGGAGTACTGGCTTGTTCTGACTGAAACCCAGAATGGATTCACAGCCCCACTGAAATCAGAGCCACCAGTCTCCACTGTGTTTGGGGTTGCAAATGGGGCATGATCAACTGGTTTTCAGATGCAAATGAAATTCACACAAATCCCTACTTATTACACTGCTCTCTGTGACCAGCAACCCTGGGTCATCAGGGTTCCTAATCATATGGAGCACTGTAACTGTGGTTGTAGCACTCTTGCAGACCCTCCTCATTAACACGGAAAGGTCAGAGTGGAGGGAGCATGGCCAGAGTGCATGTCCACATGTCCCTTCCACAGTTACAGTAAAGCCCTCTTTTCTGTACAAATACCTCTTTACAAATGCCTCAAGAAGGCTCTAGAGAGATTTAAAAAGGACTAGAGTTGGAAGGCTGAACTTCTGGCTTTAAAGTGAAAGCTGCCTTTGGCAATTTCACAGAGTGACAGCACTCTTTCCCTGGCATCTCTATGGTGAAACTTGAATTCTGTACATTCTGCATTCACAATGTAGTAATAGCAAACAGACAGTTCATTTCATACTGGAAGGGCCAATAAAGGTGCACTTTATTAAGTCATCAGCATGGATACTAAGCAAACATTCTTCAGTTGATTGGATTCTATAGGAGTGGGCAGACAGGAAGTGGGATGCTGCTAAGTGTGCATGCAGTAAGAAGCTAGCAGATGGTTCAAATACCTAACTGGGAAGGGGTGCAGGAGAGGCATCTGAGTGTCATTGGAAGAGAAAAATGATTAAAATCCCCATTCCACATTTATTCATACTTTCGTTTTGGAAATGCTTCTTATTAGAGCTGAACCAAATTATTCACCTTGCTCTTTTTCAGCAATTTCAGGGTAAGGGCAAAAAGACCAAGGGAAGGGTTGATTGATAGATAGATAGATAGATAGATAGATAGATAGATAGATAGATGATAGATAGATAGATAGATGATGGATAGATGATGGATAGATAGATAGATAGATAGATAGATAGATGATGGATAGATGATGGATAGATAGATAGATAGAT